>NC_059436.1:21137381-22605849 GCF_021028975.2 Sphaerodactylus townsendi
CCCCCCCCCCCCCACCCCCCCCCCCCCCCACCCCCCCCCCCCCCCACCCCCCCCCCCCCCCACCCCCCCCCCCCCCCACCCCCCCCCCCCCCCACCCCCCCCCCCCCCCACCCCCCCCCCCCCCCACCCCCCCCCCCCCCCACCCCCCCCCCCCCCCACCCCCCCCCCCCCCCACCCCCCCCCCCCCCCACCCCCCCCCCCCCCCACCCCCCCCCCCCCCCACCCCCCCCCCCCCCCACCCCCCCCCCCCCCCACCCCCCCCCCCCCCCACCCCCCCCCCCCCCCACCCCCCCCCCCCCCCACCCCCCCCCCCCCCCACCCCCCCCCCCCCCCACCCCCCCCCCCCCCCACCCCCCCCCCCCCCCACCCCCCCCCCCCCCCACCCCCCCCCCCCCCCACCCCCCCCCCCCCCCACCCCCCCCCCCCCCCACCCCCCCCCCCCCCCACCCCCCCCCCCCCCCACCCCCCCCCCCCCCCACCCCCCCCCCCCCCCACCCCCCCCCCCCCCCACCCCCCCCCCCCCCCACCCCCCCCCCCCCCCACCCCCCCCCCCCCCCACCCCCCCCCCCCCCCACCCCCCCCCCCCCCCACCCCCCCCCCCCCCCACCCCCCCCCCCCCCCACCCCCCCCCCCCCCCACCCCCCCCCCCCCCCACCCCCCCCCCCCCCCACCCCCCCCCCCCCCCACCCCCCCCCCCCCCCACCCCCCCCCCCCCCCACCCCCCCCCCCCCCCACCCCCCCCCCCCCCCACCCCCCCCCCCCCCCACCCCCCCCCCCCCCCACCCCCCCCCCCCCCCACCCCCCCCCCCCCCCACCCCCCCCCCCCCCCACCCCCCCCCCCCCCCACCCCCCCCCCCCCCCACCCCCCCCCCCCCCCACCCCCCCCCCCCCCCACCCCCCCCCCCCCCCACCCCCCCCCCCCCCCACCCCCCCCCCCCCCCACCCCCCCCCCCCCCCACCCCCCCCCCCCCCCACCCCCCCCCCCCCCCACCCCCCCCCCCCCCCACCCCCCCCCCCCCCCACCCCCCCCCCCCCCCACCCCCCCCCCCCCCCACCCCCCCCCCCCCCCACCCCCCCCCCCCCCCACCCCCCCCCCCCCCCACCCCCCCCCCCCCCCACCCCCCCCCCCCCCCACCCCCCCCCCCCCCCACCCCCCCCCCCCCCCACCCCCCCCCCCCCCCACCCCCCCCCCCCCCCACCCCCCCCCCCCCCCACCCCCCCCCCCCCCCACCCCCCCCCCCCCCCACCCCCCCCCCCCCCCACCCCCCCCCCCCCCCACCCCCCCCCCCCCCCACCCCCCCCCCCCCCCACCCCCCCCCCCCCCCACCCCCCCCCCCCCCCACCCCCCCCCCCCCCCACCCCCCCCCCCCCCCACCCCCCCCCCCCCCCACCCCCCCCCCCCCCCACCCCCCCCCCCCCCCACCCCCCCCCCCCCCCACCCCCCCCCCCCCCCACCCCCCCCCCCCCCCACCCCCCCCCCCCCCCACCCCCCCCCCCCCCCACCCCCCCCCCCCCCCACCCCCCCCCCCCCCCACCCCCCCCCCCCCCCACCCCCCCCCCCCCCCACCCCCCCCCCCCCCCACCCCCCCCCCCCCCCACCCCCCCCCCCCCCCACCCCCCCCCCCCCCCACCCCCCCCCCCCCCCACCCCCCCCCCCCCCCACCCCCCCCCCCCCCCACCCCCCCCCCCCCCCACCCCCCCCCCCCCCCACCCCCCCCCCCCCCCACCCCCCCCCCCCCCCACCCCCCCCCCCCCCCACCCCCCCCCCCCCCCACCCCCCCCCCCCCCCACCCCCCCCCCCCCCCACCCCCCCCCCCCCCCACCCCCCCCCCCCCCCACCCCCCCCCCCCCCCACCCCCCCCCCCCCCCACCCCCCCCCCCCCCCACCCCCCCCCCCCCCCACCCCCCCCCCCCCCCACCCCCCCCCCCCCCCACCCCCCCCCCCCCCCACCCCCCCCCCCCCCCACCCCCCCCCCCCCCCACCCCCCCCCCCCCCCACCCCCCCCCCCCCCCACCCCCCCCCCCCCCCACCCCCCCCCCCCCCCACCCCCCCCCCCCCCCACCCCCCCCCCCCCCCACCCCCCCCCCCCCCCACCCCCCCCCCCCCCCACCCCCCCCCCCCCCCACCCCCCCCCCCCCCCACCCCCCCCCCCCCCCACCCCCCCCCCCCCCCACCCCCCCCCCCCCCCACCCCCCCCCCCCCCCACCCCCCCCCCCCCCCACCCCCCCCCCCCCCCACCCCCCCCCCCCCCCACCCCCCCCCCCCCCCACCCCCCCCCCCCCCCACCCCCCCCCCCCCCCACCCCCCCCCCCCCCCACCCCCCCCCCCCCCCACCCCCCCCCCCCCCCACCCCCCCCCCCCCCCACCCCCCCCCCCCCCCACCCCCCCCCCCCCCCACCCCCCCCCCCCCCCACCCCCCCCCCCCCCCACCCCCCCCCCCCCCCACCCCCCCCCCCCCCCACCCCCCCCCCCCCCCACCCCCCCCCCCCCCCACCCCCCCCCCCCCCCACCCCCCCCCCCCCCCACCCCCCCCCCCCCCCACCCCCCCCCCCCCCCACCCCCCCCCCCCCCCACCCCCCCCCCCCCCCACCCCCCCCCCCCCCCACCCCCCCCCCCCCCCACCCCCCCCCCCCCCCACCCCCCCCCCCCCCCACCCCCCCCCCCCCCCACCCCCCCCCCCCCCCACCCCCCCCCCCCCCCACCCCCCCCCCCCCCCACCCCCCCCCCCCCCCACCCCCCCCCCCCCCCACCCCCCCCCCCCCCCACCCCCCCCCCCCCCCACCCCCCCCCCCCCCCACCCCCCCCCCCCCCCACCCCCCCCCCCCCCCACCCCCCCCCCCCCCCACCCCCCCCCCCCCCCACCCCCCCCCCCCCCCACCCCCCCCCCCCCCCACCCCCCCCCCCCCCCACCCCCCCCCCCCCCCACCCCCCCCCCCCCCCACCCCCCCCCCCCCCCACCCCCCCCCCCCCCCACCCCCCCCCCCCCCCACCCCCCCCCCCCCCCACCCCCCCCCCCCCCCACCCCCCCCCCCCCCCACCCCCCCCCCCCCCCACCCCCCCCCCCCCCCACCCCCCCCCCCCCCCACCCCCCCCCCCCCCCACCCCCCCCCCCCCCCACCCCCCCCCCCCCCCACCCCCCCCCCCCCCCACCCCCCCCCCCCCCCACCCCCCCCCCCCCCCACCCCCCCCCCCCCCCACCCCCCCCCCCCCCCACCCCCCCCCCCCCCCACCCCCCCCCCCCCCCACCCCCCCCCCCCCCCACCCCCCCCCCCCCCCACCCCCCCCCCCCCCCACCCCCCCCCCCCCCCACCCCCCCCCCCCCCCACCCCCCCCCCCCCCCACCCCCCCCCCCCCCCACCCCCCCCCCCCCCCACCCCCCCCCCCCCCCACCCCCCCCCCCCCCCACCCCCCCCCCCCCCCACCCCCCCCCCCCCCCACCCCCCCCCCCCCCCACCCCCCCCCCCCCCCACCCCCCCCCCCCCCCACCCCCCCCCCCCCCCACCCCCCCCCCCCCCCACCCCCCCCCCCCCCCACCCCCCCCCCCCCCCACCCCCCCCCCCCCCCACCCCCCCCCCCCCCCACCCCCCCCCCCCCCCACCCCCCCCCCCCCCCACCCCCCCCCCCCCCCACCCCCCCCCCCCCCCACCCCCCCCCCCCCCCACCCCCCCCCCCCCCCACCCCCCCCCCCCCCCACCCCCCCCCCCCCCCACCCCCCCCCCCCCCCACCCCCCCCCCCCCCCACCCCCCCCCCCCCCCACCCCCCCCCCCCCCCACCCCCCCCCCCCCCCACCCCCCCCCCCCCCCACCCCCCCCCCCCCCCACCCCCCCCCCCCCCCACCCCCCCCCCCCCCCACCCCCCCCCCCCCCCACCCCCCCCCCCCCCCACCCCCCCCCCCCCCCACCCCCCCCCCCCCCCACCCCCCCCCCCCCCCACCCCCCCCCCCCCCCACCCCCCCCCCCCCCCACCCCCCCCCCCCCCCACCCCCCCCCCCCCCCACCCCCCCCCCCCCCCACCCCCCCCCCCCCCCACCCCCCCCCCCCCCCACCCCCCCCCCCCCCCACCCCCCCCCCCCCCCACCCCCCCCCCCCCCCACCCCCCCCCCCCCCCACCCCCCCCCCCCCCCACCCCCCCCCCCCCCCACCCCCCCCCCCCCCCACCCCCCCCCCCCCCCACCCCCCCCCCCCCCCACCCCCCCCCCCCCCCACCCCCCCCCCCCCCCACCCCCCCCCCCCCCCACCCCCCCCCCCCCCCACCCCCCCCCCCCCCCACCCCCCCCCCCCCCCACCCCCCCCCCCCCCCACCCCCCCCCCCCCCCACCCCCCCCCCCCCCCACCCCCCCCCCCCCCCACCCCCCCCCCCCCCCACCCCCCCCCCCCCCCACCCCCCCCCCCCCCCACCCCCCCCCCCCCCCACCCCCCCCCCCCCCCACCCCCCCCCCCCCCCACCCCCCCCCCCCCCCACCCCCCCCCCCCCCCACCCCCCCCCCCCCCCACCCCCCCCCCCCCCCACCCCCCCCCCCCCCCACCCCCCCCCCCCCCCACCCCCCCCCCCCCCCACCCCCCCCCCCCCCCACCCCCCCCCCCCCCCACCCCCCCCCCCCCCCACCCCCCCCCCCCCCCACCCCCCCCCCCCCCCACCCCCCCCCCCCCCCACCCCCCCCCCCCCCCACCCCCCCCCCCCCCCACCCCCCCCCCCCCCCACCCCCCCCCCCCCCCACCCCCCCCCCCCCCCACCCCCCCCCCCCCCCACCCCCCCCCCCCCCCACCCCCCCCCCCCCCCACCCCCCCCCCCCCCCACCCCCCCCCCCCCCCACCCCCCCCCCCCCCCACCCCCCCCCCCCCCCACCCCCCCCCCCCCCCACCCCCCCCCCCCCCCACCCCCCCCCCCCCCCACCCCCCCCCCCCCCCACCCCCCCCCCCCCCCACCCCCCCCCCCCCCCACCCCCCCCCCCCCCCACCCCCCCCCCCCCCCACCCCCCCCCCCCCCCACCCCCCCCCCCCCCCACCCCCCCCCCCCCCCACCCCCCCCCCCCCCCACCCCCCCCCCCCCCCACCCCCCCCCCCCCCCACCCCCCCCCCCCCCCACCCCCCCCCCCCCCCACCCCCCCCCCCCCCCACCCCCCCCCCCCCCCACCCCCCCCCCCCCCCACCCCCCCCCCCCCCCACCCCCCCCCCCCCCCACCCCCCCCCCCCCCCACCCCCCCCCCCCCCCACCCCCCCCCCCCCCCACCCCCCCCCCCCCCCACCCCCCCCCCCCCCCACCCCCCCCCCCCCCCACCCCCCCCCCCCCCCACCCCCCCCCCCCCCCACCCCCCCCCCCCCCCACCCCCCCCCCCCCCCACCCCCCCCCCCCCCCACCCCCCCCCCCCCCCACCCCCCCCCCCCCCCACCCCCCCCCCCCCCCACCCCCCCCCCCCCCCACCCCCCCCCCCCCCCACCCCCCCCCCCCCCCACCCCCCCCCCCCCCCACCCCCCCCCCCCCCCACCCCCCCCCCCCCCCACCCCCCCCCCCCCCCACCCCCCCCCCCCCCCACCCCCCCCCCCCCCCACCCCCCCCCCCCCCCACCCCCCCCCCCCCCCACCCCCCCCCCCCCCCACCCCCCCCCCCCCCCACCCCCCCCCCCCCCCACCCCCCCCCCCCCCCACCCCCCCCCCCCCCCACCCCCCCCCCCCCCCACCCCCCCCCCCCCCCACCCCCCCCCCCCCCCACCCCCCCCCCCCCCCACCCCCCCCCCCCCCCACCCCCCCCCCCCCCCACCCCCCCCCCCCCCCACCCCCCCCCCCCCCCACCCCCCCCCCCCCCCACCCCCCCCCCCCCCCACCCCCCCCCCCCCCCACCCCCCCCCCCCCCCACCCCCCCCCCCCCCCACCCCCCCCCCCCCCCACCCCCCCCCCCCCCCACCCCCCCCCCCCCCCACCCCCCCCCCCCCCCACCCCCCCCCCCCCCCACCCCCCCCCCCCCCCACCCCCCCCCCCCCCCACCCCCCCCCCCCCCCACCCCCCCCCCCCCCCACCCCCCCCCCCCCCCACCCCCCCCCCCCCCCACCCCCCCCCCCCCCCACCCCCCCCCCCCCCCACCCCCCCCCCCCCCCACCCCCCCCCCCCCCCACCCCCCCCCCCCCCCACCCCCCCCCCCCCCCACCCCCCCCCCCCCCCACCCCCCCCCCCCCCCACCCCCCCCCCCCCCCACCCCCCCCCCCCCCCACCCCCCCCCCCCCCCACCCCCCCCCCCCCCCACCCCCCCCCCCCCCCACCCCCCCCCCCCCCCACCCCCCCCCCCCCCCACCCCCCCCCCCCCCCACCCCCCCCCCCCCCCACCCCCCCCCCCCCCCACCCCCCCCCCCCCCCACCCCCCCCCCCCCCCACCCCCCCCCCCCCCCACCCCCCCCCCCCCCCACCCCCCCCCCCCCCCACCCCCCCCCCCCCCCACCCCCCCCCCCCCCCACCCCCCCCCCCCCCCACCCCCCCCCCCCCCCACCCCCCCCCCCCCCCACCCCCCCCCCCCCCCACCCCCCCCCCCCCCCACCCCCCCCCCCCCCCACCCCCCCCCCCCCCCACCCCCCCCCCCCCCCACCCCCCCCCCCCCCCACCCCCCCCCCCCCCCACCCCCCCCCCCCCCCACCCCCCCAGGTGGAGGAGTGGGAAATCAAACCTGTTTCTCCAGATTAGAATCCACCTGCTCTTAACCATTACACCACGAAGGAAGGAAGGAAGGAAGGAAGGAAGGAAGGAAGGAAGGAAGGAAGGAAGGAAGGAAGGAAGGAAGGAAGGAAGGAAGGAAGGAAGGAAGGAAGGAAGGAAGGAAGGGAGAGAGAGAGAGGAAGGAAGGAAGGAAGGAAGGAAGGAAGGAAGGAAGGAAGGAAGGAAGGAAGGAAGGAAGGAAGGAAGGAAGGAAGGAAGGAAGGAAGGGCCGGGCCAGTTGAGGGCTGGCGGACGAATGAATGAAGACGAATGAGGCAGACGGGAGCGAACAGACAGAGGCCGAACCAGACAGACAGACGAATAGCGAATGAAGACGAGGCAACAGACCAGATGGAAAGACGGAAAGGACATTGCTAAAAAAGCAAGGTGTGAGACTGCCCACCATGCATGTCCACTTATTCTGATACAACTTTTAGCAGAAGAAAAACAGTGCAGGGGTGCCCTGCAATGCCCCCTCCGGAACAATCATTTTACATCCCATTTCAAGATAAGATGAAGCCAAAAAAATGGTTGCCAAAGCCCTTGGAGAGTCTTTGAATGCGCCAGAGAGGATGATCTTTCCATCTGGATCAGCCTCCGTTTTTTTCTGGGAGGGAGGGAGTTAATCCTGTGGTTCCACTCTGTTCCTGCTGAGATCCCCCCACCCCCCAGTACCGAGTCCCCTCTCTGCTCTCTGGAAGGCACTCAAAGAGAAATTGGAATGAAGGGGGCAGCGGGTTAAGCTGCATTCCAGAGGAGATGATTTTCCCCCCTATCCAATGACTGCTTAGCTGTTGATAGCCGTGCAACTTTCCCTCCAGGGAAACGAGAGGCGAGAGATGAGTTAAAAGATGCATTAACACAGTGATGGCCGAGTGTCAGGATCCGGATCTGGAGTCTGATCCCTGTTTTATGGATCACCAGCCTGGTTGTTGTGTTAAAAAAGAACGGCTTACTAATAGAGTCGCTGGGTCCCCATTGGCCACTGGAGACAGGGTTGCCAGATCCCTCCTGGAGAAAACGCTGGAGATTTCGGAACCTGGAGAGGGCAGGGGCCTCAGTGGAGTAAAATGCCACAGGGTCCACCCTTCAGAAGAATCCATTCTCTCCAGGGAAACTAATCTCTGTAGCCTCGAAATGGCATAATTCCAGGGGATTCCCCAGTTCTCACTGGAAGCTGGCATCCCTACTAAGGTCTCTGCATGGCCAGCCTCCTGTGAGTCACTGTATCCCAGCCTCAGTTTCCCATATGTAAAATGGGAACAATGGCAGTGACAAACCCCCCCCCCCCCGGGGATGGGGCGGTATATCAAGTTAAATTAAATAATAATAATAATAATAATAATAATAATAATAATAATAATAATAATAATAATAATAATAATAATAATAATAATAATAATAATAATAATAATAATAATAATAAACCACCTCTGCTTCTCACTTAAGTTGGAACTCTCTTGCTGGGATCACCAGAAGTTGGAAGCTCAGCCAGGTGGGTCCTTGGAAGGGAACCCACCAAAGAAGGCTCTGCAGAGGAAGACAATGATCAACAATCTTTGCTTCTCACTTGCCTTGAAAGCTCCTTGCTGGGATTAGCATAAATTGGTTGTCGCTTGATGATACATATATTTATAGGAGGGCTGCCATTTTGAATGGCCCAGGCTAGCTCAACTTCACTAAGCAGGGTCAGCCTTGGTTAATGCTTGGATAAGAGACCACCACAAACTTCTAGTGTTGCTATACAGAAGCAGGAAATAGCAAGCCACCTCTGATTGCCTCTCACATTGAAAACCCTACAGAGTGGCCATGAGATGACTATGACAGGACAGCACCTTCCATCACCTGGAGGACCACAATCTCATGAAGTTGCCTGACGAGATCCCGAAGTGCTTTGTTCTGCATTGCAACTGAGTAGCTGGGCCTCAGCACAGGGACCAGTAGGAGCTATTGGGGGAGGTCCACCCACTAGGAAACACAGCAAGGCCTACTCCTAAGCAGAGGATCAGGCTCTTATCTGTCTAACCACACCTGCTGGAAGACTGTAATTTTTATTCCATCAAAATAGTGATTTCAACAGGTGTGCAATACATATGCACACATATGCATATTAGGATATTGGGACAGGAGGAGTTTACTGCAAGAGTCATGCTACAGTGGAATCAGCTGCCTAGCAAGGGAAAGCTTGTAGGCCACCTTGAGTCTCCTTACAGGAGAGAAAGGTGGGATGTAAATCCAAAATCATCATCATCATCATCAGCAGCAGCAGCAGCAGCAGCAGCAGCAGCTTCTTCTTCTTCTTCTTCTTCTTCTTCTTCTTCTTCTTCTTCTTCTTCTTCTTCTTCTTCTTCTTCTTCTTCTTCTTCTTCTTCTTCTTGGGGGTGGTGAGCACCCATTCACTGACAAGTCTTTAGCTCAACAAACATTTGTTTCAGATGCTCTAGGGCTGATCCTGCATTGAGAAGAGGTTTGGACTAGAAGATGGCCTGTATGACCCCTTTCAACTCTATGATTCTATGACATATATGCATGAAGCACGCACATGCCACCAGCTCTACCTTTCTCTGCATCTGTTTTTCGTAAAGATCCTCCCTCGTTTCTTTGGTCAAAGTTGTTCCCTGATTTGCCTTTTGGTGCCTGAATAACTCTCCCTGTCTTCTACCACACCGGAGCGATACTGGCGTGCTTGCTTTATTAGACGCAACAGTAAATCTGATCCAGATCTCTGTCAGTGGAAATGGAAACACCAACCCTGCAGCGGCTTTTCTGCAAGAAAATTTAATAGCTAGTGGGCTACAAGGGGAAAGGGGGAAGCTGCATTCTGACATGAAATCCCATCCATTTTGACGACTCGCACAGATTCTGTGCGGCAATAGTGTCATCTGCAAATAGGTTTCACTAGCTGAAGGTCTCCAAGCAAGCAAGCTAATGGCTGAGCCAGAACTGCGATCATCCCAGAGACTAGTCCCAGTTCGTTTGTCTGCCTGTTTCTCTACAGCATTTAAATCCCCGCTCCCCTCTCCCAAAATAAAAGATGTCTGAAGCAACAAACAACAATGGAACAGAACAATTTGGTTTTAAAAATAGAACAGAACCTAAAATATCAGTGACAGACTGAAAAGGATATTAAAAGCCGCATGAAAATAAACACCACACTGTTAAGTGTAAGGGACATAAAAATGCATCACTGAAATTTCATCACAGTTTAAAGAATATCATTTCCCGTAACAGCAGATAGAACCTTTTTTGTTCTTTTTTGACTTTTTGGAACAGCAATGGAAAAAAAAAATTTCCCGATCAGGAAGAACTGCCCTGAAACACAGGTTGATCTCTGATTTTTTTAACAGGAGAAACTCAGGTTGCCAACTGACCTGGAAAAACAAGGCTGCTCTTGTGCCTGTAGCAGCAGTTTGAACTTTAGCAATCAGCAAGAGAAGCCATCAATAGCTGAAATCTCATCCATCTATCCATGTCTCTCCATGCCGTCCTGTTCTTCAGGGCACAACTACAGTAGCTAACTGAGAAATGGCAGCTAGAATGTTTGATTGCAAACTCTGGGGATATTTGGGGTGGAGGGAGGGTGTCTCTCAAGTGAATAGCCAGGTGCCACAAACTCCGTAGATTACTTCTACTCCCACCCCAGTTCCTTTCCTTCCTGCTAGTAACTGGATTCAGGAGACTTTGGCTCCTTCCGCACATGCAGAATAATGCACTTTCAAACTGCTTTCAGTGCTCTTTGAAGCTGTGCGGAATGGCAAAATCCACTTGCAAACAGTTGTGAAAGTGGTTTGAAAACGCATTATTTTGCATGTGCAGAAGGGGCCATAAACTGGACTGAAGAGTGGACATGGACAAAGATGGGAATCACAAGATTGAGTCATCTATCAAAGCGAGGGGAGGAGCCTGTGATTCACCAGGTTCAATCTCAGCATCTCCAGGTAAAAGGACTGGGCAGCAAGCAATGAGATAGACCTGAGTCTGGGACTTTGGTGAGCCCCTGCCAGTCTGAGTAAAACATGGAGGAGAGGTCTATCAATGGGCACTAGCCATGGTGACTAAAGGGAACCTCCACATCCAGAGGCAGTCAACCTCTGAATCCCAGGGCCAGGAGGCAGCATCAGGGGAAAGCTTCAGTCTCTGTGCCCTGTTACTTGTCCTCCAGAGGAACTAGTTGGCTGCTGTGTGAGGCAGGAGCATAGAATCATAGCATTGGAAGAGACCACAAGGGCCATCGTCCAACCCCCTGCCCTGCAGGAATACACAATCAAAGCACTCCTGACAGGTGGCCATCCAGCCTCTGTTTAGAAACCTCCAAAGAAGGTGACTCCACTGTACTCTGAGGTCGTGCATTCCACTGTCGAACAGCCCTTACTGTCAGAAGTTCTTCCTAAGGTTTAGGTGGAGTCTCTTTTCATGCACTTTGAATCCATTAATCCTTGTTCCAGTCTCTGGAGCAGCAGAAAACAAGCTTGCTCCATCTTAAACGCGTCATCCCTACAAATACTGGTAAACATGGCTATCATGTCATCCCTTAACCTTCTCTTCTCCAGACTACACATATAGCTCGCTAAAGTGGACTAGATGGACCACTGGTCTGATTCTGCAGGGTTCTTCTTATGTTCTTCTCAGGGGAAGACTTGGACTTCTATACCCTGTGATTGGACCTCCAGAGGAACTGGTTGATCATTTTGTGTGATGGAACACTGGACTAGATTGGTCACTGGTCTGATCCAGCAGGCCTCTCATGTTCTGGGAGCTACTCTCCAAAGCCAAGGCAGAGGAAGGTTTTTTCTCAACACCTTCAGGTTTGGATGACCCTGAGGCAGCATCCTCAGTACTGGCCAAAGACCTTCCCAGCTATGGTGGACAGCAGATGTTCTTCAGACCCTTAGGAAGAAAAATAATCTTCAGTCAGGTTGCAAGATCCAGTTTGGGAAACTCCAGGAGATTTGGGGATGGAGCCTGGGGAGGACAGAGACCTCAGTGGGGAACTATGTCAAAGAATCCACCCTCCAAAGCATCCATTTTCTCCAGGGGAAATGATCTCCGGAGTCTGTTCAGCTGTAATTCCAGGAGATCATCAGGCCCTTCCTGGAAGTTGACATCTCTACTATTTGGGTGGAGATGCCAATGATGGAGCCTAGAACCTTCCAAGGACCAAAGCAAAACCCTTCCACAGTTTCTGTTCTACCACTGAGACACAACTCCTCCCTCAAGGAATCCCTGAAACTGTGCTACCCAATGGTAAAAGACACGCCTTCCAATTTTTCCCAAAGAAATGTAATCTTTTAACTTGTCAGTTAGCCGGGCCTATTCTTTCCTTTTATGCAGGATTCTGATCAGTATCTCTTTCATCACAATTCTACCCACACGATCTATTTTCAATCTGGGACCCAAATGCTGTTGCAAAATTATGTCCTCAGTCTGCCTCCTTCCAGCATTACTGTTGTACAGACCAAACATGTGGATTTTCACACCAGGCTCATTAGCCCCAGAAAACAAAAAACAAAAAAAAAACCACCTTCCCTTAATTTAAAATTTTGACAGAGACAAAATGGAAGCTGAGAGATGGTAGGAAACATGCAAGTCTTATCAGAGTGGCTATGGGCCTCCTGGGGTGACTTCTGTCTAGTCAGAATTAATTGGAAGAATAGCAGAGGGAAAGAAATCTTTCTCCCCCCTCCCCCTTCATTTCCTTCCAGGCAGTCCCTGTTATTTGTTTTATTACTGAGTTGAATTTTATTCTTCGGCTTCCAGGGTCTCTTGGTTCCAAGGATGCTGCAGGATGGAGCTTTGCCTGACAGAGGGCTGCCTCCAGGGGTGTAGCTACCTAAAACAGCACCTGGGGCAAGCACTGAAATGGCCGCCCAGATTCTGTTGCTTCAATGCTGCCTCCACAGCCCTTCCTGGGGCAGCAGAGTTGGGAAGGGGGAGGAAGTTAACTAGAAGGGATTGGCTTGGCTCAAAACAAGTCCTTTTAGTTACGTTTGGACAGGGTGGGGGGCAAGCAGAGGCCAAGGATAGCAAGGTGTTCAGCCGGGAAGAGACTGGGGGTGGGGTCAAGGACAGGAAGGGCACCCCCTGCCCTGGCTTTATCCCCACCTCCAATCTGTTTCTGGCCACTCACCTGGCACTAAGTTAAAGATAAATCAATCTTTGGTTGGCAGTGGGGAGAGGAGAACATGGACCATGTTTCTAAAGAATTTTGAATGTTTTTTTATTAGTCATAAGAACATAAGAACATAAGAACTAGCCTGCTGGATCAGACCAGAGTCCATCTAGTCCAGCTCTCTGCTACTCGCAGTGGCCCACCAGGTGCCTTTGGGAGCTCACATGCAGGAGGTGAAAGCAATGGCCTTCTGCTGCTGCTGCTCCCGAGCACCTGGACTGTTAAGGCATTTGCAATCTGAGATCAAGAAGGATCAAGATTGGTAGCCATAGATTGACTTCTCCTCCATAAATCTGTCCAAGCCCCTTTTAAAGCTATCCAGGTTAGTGGCCATAACCACCTCCTGTGGCAGCATATTCCAAACACCAATCACACGTTGTGTGAAGAAGTGTTTCCTTTTATTAGTCTTAATTCTCCCACCCACCCCCCCAGCATTTTCAATGTATGCCCCCTGGTTCTAGTATTGTGAGAAAGAGAGAAAAATTTCTCTCTGTCGACATTTTCTAGCCCATGCATAATTTTATAGATTTCAATCATATCCCCCCTCAGACGTCTCCTCTCCAAACTAAAGAGCCCCAAATGCTGCAGCCTCTCCTCATAAGGAAGATGCCCTGCTATACCCTGTTCAGGATAAAGATGACAAGAGATTTGCAATTCTGTCTGCCATTTCCTGGCCCGTCTTTGTTCCAGAATGCTCCTCTCAGGTCTTAGTGCCTAGTCCTGTCCTCAAGGCACTAGGACCCTAGAACAAAGACAGTCCAGGTGGATGAATTCACAGATCTCTTGACATCTTTATTCTCTGACCTTGGGCCATTCGTGAGCATGCCAGAAAACAAGCAAGGTCTGAGCCCACACCGAAAAAAGTGGTTACCACCTGCTATGCGATGAAGCGGTGAATTATGAATGCTGGCAACCATGCAATTGCAGAATCAGCAGAGCAGCTTGCAATATGTCTTGTTTTCAATTGGGACCAAATCAGCAATTCAAACGCCTGGGAAAATCCTTGAAAGAAAAGCGGGCATGAGGAGCGTTTCCATCATCTTGCAGGCTGGGATCACAGCATCACTCTCTGTGCCCTGTTCGACTGAGTGGCTCCTTCGGAGGGGACCAAAGCTGCTCTCGGGATAGGGGTGGGCTCCTGTTTTTCCTGCTTGCTTCCTGTGTTTGAAAACAGACACATACCTGCACTGCACAACACCTGAAGCAGGCCTCTCATGTCCTCCCCAAAAGCAGCTTTGGGATATGAATTCAGAGATGGAGGAAAATAGGCAGGTTATCAATTTATACCCAGTATGCAACCTGTACACACAATGGTGCCATCAGCTGGGCAGCCCAGACTAGCCTGATCTTGGAAGATCTCAGAAGCTAAGCAGGGTCAGTCCTGGTAAGTATTTGAATGGGAGACCACCAAGGAATTCCAGGCTCAATCTGCAGAGGCAGGCAACGGGAAACTACCACTATTTGTCTCTTGCTTTGAGTGATAGATTGAGGAAACAGGCTTTAAAAAAAATAAGAAACAGGTGGCAAACAACCACGTGAACCCAGACGCAGGAGAAACAGGGGGCAGACAAGATGGTAGGTGGGCTTGGGAGAAGCAATGGGCACCTCCTCACATGTAAACAAGGAAATGCAGGGAGAACCCACTGTGAAGCATACAGCCATGCTAAAAACTATGAGTGTTCAACGGGTCTTGAGTAGAGGAAACCCCCGTGGTTAGCCAAGCAGAGTGCTAGGATACAGCCCCTGTTTTTTTTTATCTTTCTTTGCATTTCTGTCGCTTGCCTTCTTCCCTGTCTTTGACTTTTAAAAAAGCCCCAGTCTGCCTCCTCTAGAGATGCACAAATAATATGCAATTTATTTTGTTTCTGTTCATTGCTGGACCTGCTTGGGAAGTCCATTTTTGTTTCATCTATTTTTTTTAAGTCTTCCCCACCATTTAAATGTCATTTCTCCTCCGAATTTGAGAGACTGATGAGAAAACAGGCATCATAGATACACACATTTTTTTCCACTGCAATATTTGTAATCAAGTTTCCGTAATGTGGTCACGACTGCAGCTTCATCCCAAGTGCAGAAACCATCAAAGGCGTTTCAGCTCTCAAATCAGGATGGAGGTGTCATGAAATTGGATCTCATTCCTCACGTAGGGCGGTGGGAAAGCTAAGAATAAACCCTGCCTTTTCGCCTTCATCACATTCCTTTCCCCTCCCTTCTCCTGGTGCCAATGGGCAGCCTCGGCCTTACATGCGGCAAAAATTAACATCGATTCCCGGGCCATGTCCCCCTACCGTGCAAACTGCCTGATTTGCAACCTTGGCAAGGGGTCTGATAAGACCCCCACCCCATTACCTGCTATCAGGGCAGCCGTAAGGGGCCAATCCATCACAGGCCAAAGCGGATGCCCTGAGCCGTTGCCGGCTGCTTCTCGGCCACAATTTCTAATGCAGTCAGAGGAATCATATTGCATCACTTGGGTTGTCTGCTTGGGCCCGGCAGTTAAGTGAACCGTTTCGAAGCAGAAATATTATTTATGGGATAATGTAGTTTGGGGAGAGAATGAGAGTGACACGCCGGGGGAGGAGGAGAAGGGAGATGAGGGGGGCAAGCTTTGATTCATCGCAGTGACACAAGCTGTAATGAAGAGCTTGGGGGAGGCTGACTGTGGGGCACGGCTGCACGGGCCCCTGAACAGAAGGGAGACGGGGCAGCTTTGCCAGGAAACGAGGAAGGGAATGATTTTTTGCTTATTATAAGAAGGTTTGGGAATTGGGGGGGGGGGAGTCCAGGTATTACTACCAGCCCTGAGTCCAGAAATACCTGGAGGTTTGAAGGGGAAGGAAGGGGTTTGGGGAGGGGGGGGAAGACCACAGTGGGTTATAATGCCATTTGGTCCATTTTCCAAAGCAGCCAATTTCTCCTGGAGAAGTGGAATAAATGTTTTAAATGCATGCATGCATACACGCACACACACGCACACACACACACGCACACACGCGCACACACACGCATACACGCATACACAAAACACATACATACATACATACACGCATGCACACACACACACGCGCGCACACACACATACACGCATACACGCATACACAAAACACATACATACATACGTACGTACGTACGTACGTACATATGTACATGCGTACTTATGTACTTTGGTCGACTATATGCTGCTGTTCTGATGCGCAGCAAGGGGGGAGGTTGGCCTTTTAGATGTAATCTTGATATTTTTGTTTATTTAGGGAAAAGCCAGCCATTGATTCCTGCAAGGGGGGGGGCACCATTTCCCTAAATAAACAAAAATAATTGAAGTAGCCTGCATAATATTGATATTAGGAATATCAGTGTTATATTTAAAGGACTAACCTGCACCCCCCCACACACAAAATGCAGCAATCTTCATTCTTGGCTTGAATGAGGGGAGCAGCCTGGGAGTGGGGGCAGGCAAGCCAAACACTCTGTAAAGAAGAAAATGTGATGAGACCCCATTGCAGAAGTACTATGGGACAAAGAGCAGTGTGGGAAGAGCTCTGTGCATTGTGGGCCATACATATATAAAAAGGGTTATTTGTAAATCTGAAGATCGGTTGTAATTATTCCAGGAAATCTCCAAATCTCATCTGGAGGTTGGCAACTCTAGATCTAGGACAGACAACTCCCAAATTGGGAAATTCCTGGAGATTTCGGGTGGAATTTGGGGACAGTGGTGTTTGGGAAGGAAAAGGACCTTTTCGGGGTTAAATGTCATAGTTCCTACACTCCAAAACAGCCATTTTTTCCGAGGGAACTGATATTGGCTGGAGTTCAGTTGTAGCTCTGGGAGATCTCTAGGCCCCACCTAAAGATTAGCGGAATAAGCAAAATTGCACCATATTCGCCTCGCCTTCGAACAGGACTGGATACTTCAACAGTTTACTTCAGTGAAATTACACACATAAACAGCAAGGCTTCGCCCCAACTGTTCCAACTCCAGTCGAGTGTTTCCTACACAACAGCACAAGGTCAGTTTCAAAAGCATAAATAGCTTCTCTAATGTGAAGTAAATATCTCTAATGCAATGTGGAAAACCCACATAGCTACTCAGTATCTGGTGATTATCTGGCTTCACCATATCTTCAGAGGTTCATGGTAGTACCTACAATAAAAATGTACCATCACTATGGAAAATAGTTGAACCTATTGGCTGTTATCAATGAGAAGGACTCCCGTCTGACTTGCTTTCTTAGTTCCTCACTAAGTCACTCTAATAAGCATCCTCAAACTCTGCAAAATGAAATAAATGTACATCAAGTTCCGTGCCTTAACACAGTGTTTCTAAGCCCTATCTTAATTAGAGAATCCAGATAAGAACCTGGTGTCTAAGGAGGGAACGCTACTAGCTCGAAGCTTGTTATTTAGCCTCTCTGATCATGCTTGTAAATTTCACTGAAGCAAATTGTTGAAAGTATTCAGTCCTGTTGAATACTGCATTTTGGTGCAGTTTTGCTGATTCCACTGATTCTAATTGCACAACCCCCGCACTTTCCATGTAACATGGTGGACACACCTAGAGATTGGCAACTCTAGACGATACCGAAGACGCAACAGCGAGGCTGATGCAGGGAAACACCACGCCTAGTTACTGTATGGAATTCACTGTTTCACAATGTCGAGAGGACCACTGGCATAAATAGTTTTTAAATTGCTCCCTGCAATGGTCTCAGGGTCTATCTACAAGGGACTGGATCCAACAGCATTGCTGAAGATTGGTCAGTCTGGATGAGAGTTAGGGTGCAAAAGTCCCTGGGAAACCTGTGTATGCTCAACAATAGAAGCCCAGCAGGATATAAATGCCAGTCTTAGTAGACCACAAACTTAACATGAGTCATCAGTGTGATGTGGCAGCCAAAAAAGCCAATGCAATTCTGGAGCATAGTGTCTGGATTGAGGAATTTAATTGTACCTCTCTGTTCTGCATTGGTTAGACCTCATCTGAAATACTGTGTACAGTTCTGGGCACCATAATTCAGAAGGGTCCAGAGGAGGGCAACCAAAATGGTCAAAGGTCTGGAATCCATGCCCTACGAGGAGAGATTTAGGGAGCTGGGTATGTTTAGTTTGGTGACTAGAAGGTTAAGTGGTAACATGATAACCATGTTTAGATATTTGAGGGGATGTCATGTTGGTGAAGGAGCAAGCTTGTTTTCTGTGGCTCCAAAGACTAGGACCAGGAGTAATGGGTTCAAGGTGAAGGAAAAGAGATTCCACCTAAACATCAGGAAAAACTTCCTGACAGTAAGGGCTGTTCGACAGTGGGATGGACTACCTTGGAGTGTGGTGGAGTCTCCTTCTCTGGATGTTCTTAAAGAGAGGCTAGATGGCCGTCTATCAGGAGTGCTTTGATTGTGGGTTCCTGCATTGCATGGGGTTGGACTTGTTGGCCCTCGGGGTCTCTTCCAATTCTGTGATTCTATGATTCAGAGGGCTCATGCTTCTAGAACTCATGAAAGATGGCAGAGAGCTTCCAAAGGTTGCTGCTCCCTATAGTATAAAACAGGCAGACACATGAAACTGAGTCAGACCCTTGGTTTATCAAGAGCAGTGTTGCCTACTCAGACTGGCAGCACCTTTCTACTGTCTTAGACAGAAGTCTCTCATAACTTCTTTGAATTGGAGATGATGGGAAATGAACCTGGAACCTTCTGCATACCAAGGAAATGCTCTACCACTGAGCCACAGCCCCTCCCACAGGATACATGCGAACACACACACACACACACACACACACGGACCCTCCTCAAGCATTCTTGCTTCTGTTGGGTTAGCGCCACCCTCCTGAAACCGACCCCCGCCAGCGGCACATCTTCATCTTGCTGGCCTGTCATCTTTGCAGCGTTTGCCTGCCTTTGTATAGCTGTTTTATTCTCCTGGCCCTGATCGACGCTCATGCCTTTAAAAAAAATTAATAATAAAGCTGCCTGGTCGGTGATAAATGGGTCCTTCTGGGCTTCCATCATAGAGTGACATGCTCCTTCTGAACTGTCGGAGATGGGCTGTGCGTGTTGGGGGAATATTCTGAGTTGTGTGCTTTGAGGGGAGGGGGAGACAGACATGGAAGGAACTTTCTCACTGCAAAAAGACAGGCAGTGCTTGCTAGGATCTGCTAACCAGCCTAGGATGGGAGTGGGGGACTCCCACTTCTTGGTCCTGGTATAAGAAGAAGAAGAATTTGAATTTATATCCACCCTTTCTTTCCTGTAAGAGCCTCATGGCATAGTGGTTAAGTGCTTGCACTGCCACTCACACGGTCAGGAGTTTGAGACCCCTGTGGGTCAGATATCCTGGCAGCTGGCTCATGGTCAACTCAGCCATCCATCCATCCATCCATTTCTTGGTCAGTAAATGAGTACCTAGCTCATAGCTAGGGAGTAAAGAATAGCCGGGGAAAGCAATGGCAAACTACCCCACAAAAGAGGCTTGCCTATAAAATCAGTGCTCACAGTGGTACCCCAGGGTCGGACACAACTGAAGGGGAAACTTTACCTTTTCTCTCCTGTAAGGAGACTCAAAGAGGCTTACAAACTCTTTTCCCTCCCCCCTCCCCCCAACAAACACCTTGTGAGGTCAGTGGGGCTGTGAGAGCTCCAAACAACTGTGACTAGCCCAAGGTCACCCAGCTGGCGTGTGTTGGAGTGCACAAGCTAATCTGGTTCACCAGATAAGCCTCCACAGCTCAAGTGGCAAAGCGGGGAATCAAACCTAGTTCTCCAGATTAGAGTGCACCAGCTCTAAGCCGCTACACCTGAGGAGGGCTGATTGTTTCCCAGTGAGTGTAGGGGGCTGCTGCTCCCAGTTCCTGTTTCCCGCTGCTCCTCTGAATGGTGACAGGGGAAAATAAAATTAAAAAGTAGCCACGAGGTCACTGTAGTCTAGTGGCTAGAGTGTTGGACTAGGATCTGGGGGGTACAGGTTCAAAACCCTGCTCCATCTTTTTGAATGACCTTGAGGCCACTCACGCATTCTCAGCCTAATCTGCCTCACAGATTGCGAGGATAATCATGGAGGAGAGGAAAAGGATGGAAGCTGCTTTGGGTCTCCACTGGGGAGAAACACACGGCAGCAGCAGAAGAAGAAGAGTTTGGATTCATACCCCGCTTTGCTCAACCGTGTGGAGTCTCAAAGCAACCTCCTTCCCTTCCTCTCCCCACAAAGGTCGAATCCCCACTACCGTCTTAGCCAGGTTTCAGAACACAAACTAACCAGGTTTGAGGTCGTTTGTGTTCTGAAACCTGGCTAAGACGGTAGTGGGGATTCGACCGGGGAGGTCGTCCCTCAAACCTGTTTAGTTTGTGTTCTGAAACCTGGCTAAGACAGTAGTGGGGATTCGACCAAAGACACCTTGTGAGGTAGGTGGGGCTGAGAGAGTCCTGAGACAACTGTGACTGGCCCAAGGTCGCCCAGTAGGCATCATGTGTAAGAGTGGGGAAACAAATCCAGTTTGCCAAATAAGAGTCTGCTACTCATGTGGAGGAGAGGGGAATCAAATTCAGGATATCAGTGAATACACAATTACAGGCAAGGATCCCTCGGAAAAAGTCCCACCATTCAGGCTTTGCTTTAAATGCTGCTGGACCCAATTCTGTTTACCTTCATGGTTTGCCCAGAAGCAGCACTTTGCGCTTCCGCACTCCTGAATTCCTTCTGGGTGACCTTGGGCCAGTCATAGTTCTTTGTGGGGGGAGGAAGGGAAAGGAGCTTGTAAGCCACGTTGAGTCTCCTTGCAGGAGAGAAAGGTGGGGTATAAATCCAAACTCCTCTTCCTCCTCCTCCTCCTCCTCCTCCTCCTCCTCCTCCTCCTCCGTCTTCCATCATTTTCAGACCCAGACAGAGCTAAAAGTCTTAGGAGAGGCTCCCACCCCCCAGTTCTCATACGGTACAGAAATGGTTACGTTACTTCTCTTTGCAGTTCATTACAGAAGGCTGATCCTTTTCATTCTTGGGAGCAGCCCAAGGGGATGTCAGGGTGGGTGCAGGTACCAGCTTGTCCTCTCTCGCCCTTGGAGGTGGGATGTCCCATCCTGGCCCAGCCGAAGGGGAACGTCCAGCACTGACCCTGCGAGTGGGAACGCAGCTTCGTTCAAAGGCAAACAAGCCCAGAGGGGTGGGGGTGGGGGGGAGCAGGGGGCTTCATGCAAGAAGGTTTTGAAACATATGATAAAAGGATTTAATTTGCTCTACCTTCTGAGCTAATTAAAGTTGAAAACTAGCTAATTGGAGCTTTGTACTTCCAGCCCCGGTGGTGATGAAAGGGAAAGATAATTGGAGGACAGGAGAAGGAAAAAGCCAGAGGAGGGAGGGAGGAAAGATCTGATCACCTGACCGAGTTGGAAAACAAGGAGCAGAAAATATATCTGGGGACTCTGAACCGCCAGGCCTGACGGATTTGGCAAAAAGCCCGTCCTCTAGACATGAACTGCCATGTCATTCATATAGGGGAAGTCTGTGGCTTAGGGGAAGAACCTCTGTTTTGCATGCAGAAGGTCCCAGGTTCAATCCCTGACATCACCAGTTTAAAAGGTCCAGCTGATAGGTAATGTGAAAGACCTCAGCCTAGGTGGCTAATACACACCTTGATGGCCTGATGCAGCATATAGCAGCTTAAATAGGAGGATGTTCTGTGAAGGGGCTGTGGCTCAGTGGTAGAATGGTTGCTTGGTGTGTGGAAGGTCCCTGGTTCAATCCTTGGAGGCTCCGCTTAAGGAACTGGTAGTAGGTGATGTGAAATATCTCTAACTGAAAGCTGGAGGGCGGCTGCCAGTCGAAGTACGCAATACTGATCTTGATGAACCAAAATTCATTATCAAACAGTTTCATGTCTAGGGTGTTGTGGGTTTTCTGGGTTGTATGGCCGTGTTCCAGTAGCATTTTCTCCTGATGTTTCACCTGCATCTGTGGCTGGCATCTTCAGAGGATCACCACAACACCCTAATGCAGTGATGGTGAACCTTTGGCACTCCAGATGTTATGAACTACAATTCCCATCAGCCCCTGCCAGCATGGCTAATTGGCTAATTGGCTAATTGGCCATGCTGGCAGGGGCTGATGGGAATTGTGAACTATAACATCTGGAATTCAAGAGACCCTTCACCTGACCAGCAATTCCAACCATGAAAGCCTTTGGCAGGCACAGGATCAAGTCTGTATGTGACAGGACGCCGGAAGGGATTTTCTGCAGTGTTTCCACAGTTTGGTACAGGGATGGTGTGCATTGGGGCTGACATAGGCATGCGCCACCAATGCTGTATGGGTTAAGGATTGAAAAGAGCTCAATCTATGGGCTGAAGCAGTGATGGGGTATTTAACCTTCCTATCAGCCATGGCCTTTAACTCAAACTGCTCTATCTGTAGTTAGCAACAGAGAACTGGTGAGTTGAAGCATTCTTCAGCGTGTGTGTGTGTGTGTGTGTGTGTGTGTGTATGTGTGTGTGTGTGTGTGTGTGTGTGTGTGTGTGTGTGTGTGTGTGTGTGTGTGTGTGTGTGTGTGTGTGTGTGTGTGTGTGTGTGTGTGTGTGTGTGTGTGTGTGTGTGTGTGTGTGTGTGTGTGTGTGTGTGTGTGTGTGTGTGTGTGTTCTTTTAAGAAAAAGCTTCTCCCTGTTTGTTGCAGATAGCCGTTACCCAGGGGTTTCCAGGGAGGCATTTTTGGGATCCCTCAGGAGGTGATTGCTAAGCCCCTTCTTATTAGGACAGCTGTTACAGTCTTCATTGTCTACAGGGCGACAGCAAAAAAAACAATCATCCAGAGACTGAGAATGACCAGCAGTATCTCCCTCTCTATCAAGCCTGTTTTCCTTGGGACATCCATTTTATCTATTTTAGTATTTTGTGTACCACCATTTCCTCACAAAGCGTGCATGTTAATGCCTGTGCATCTATTTGTTTACTTTATTGGATACCCCTAATTTTATTCTTCCCAGTATGGCCCCAAAATTGAGAAACTTACATTGTTCTCTCTGCTCTCTGGCTTATCCCTCCTAACTGAAATCCCTGAGAGAGGTGGAGGCTAGGGCTGAGTGCTTGTGCAACTGCCCAGAATTGCGCCCTATGGCCAGAGCACAAGATTCCAACCTGAGTCTCCTAGATCCTAGTCTGGTAACTTTAACCACTACACAACACTGACTTTTTTTTGGTGGTAGCATCTTATAGAGTAGAAAAAACAAAGGACAATGGGGGAAAGTATGAACAGGGTCCTGGACTAGGTTGGGGAGCTTAGCTTGAATTTATGGAGGGAGAAGTGGATTTTATGGCTACTCAATCTTGATCCCTCTTTGATGTGAGATTTAAATGCCTTAACAGTCCAGGTGATTGGGAGACAACACGCCTTGAAGGCCATTGCTTTAGCACCATCCTGCATGTGAGAGCTCCCAAAGGGGCCACCTGGTGAACCCACTGCTTGAGTAACAGAGAGCTGGACTAGATAGACTCGAGTCTGATCCAGCTGAGAGAAACTGCTGTATGTTCTTATGTTCTTAAATCCAAAAGAAAAGAAAGCCTGAGCACAATGCCATTGGAGATGCCACACACACCTGCAGGCTTAAATATCAATGTTTTGCTATACAGACCAGAGAGGGCAGTGTGGTGTAGTGGTTAAGAGCAGTGGACTCTAATCTGGAGAATGAGGCTTGATTTCCCACTCCTCCACATGAAACCTGCTGGGTAATCTTAGGCCAGTCTAGAACTCTTTCTCAGCCTAATCTTCCCTCTACAAAATGTCTGTTATGTGAAGGGGAAGAGAAAGGAGTTTATGCTGCTTTGAGGGTCCACCTCAGAGGGTTGAGGAAAGCATGGTATAAATCCAAACGTCGTCTTCTTTGTGTGGTATTCAAATGGCAAATAAAAGATCACGTTAGATGAGACTTCCCTTCAAGATAGTGAGCACCTGCTCCTCACAAAGTGATGAGGGGAGTAAGCAGCCACATATGCAACTTCCTCTGGGAAAAAGATCAGTTTGACTTTTGAAGAGCGACCACCCAGAGAGAGAGCCTTGGAAATAATTACATAAAATGAGGGCTACTTATTTTAGATCTCGAAATGCTGGATAAGGACAAAGGTGCTGATGGTCAAGAGCTGTCCATGGTGCTGATAGCAGGGGCAGCCTGAGGCCAAGCATCCCTCATCCAGTCCAAAGCAGAGAATCCCAGAGCCACTTTTACATTGTGTGTGTGTGTGTGTGTGTGTGTGGCGGGGACCGGATCCTACACTTGGCAGAGCTGTGCCTTCTCATAGCAAGTGGTTTTGAACTAGGTTTGTCGGCATTGGAGCTGTGTGGCTCACGAGAAATGCTACAGGAAGGAGCTTGTGTGTTCCTGCATGGCAGGGGGGTGGACATGATGGTTCCTTGTGGTGGTCTCTTCCAACTCTATGATTCACAAGACGCAGAGTCTGAACAGAGCTCCTTTTCAGTATCCCTCATAATTACTATATTCCATATCATTACTGGAGTTAATTAGTTAAGGGAAGGAAAGATAGAGGCAAGAGTAGAATGAATCTGTTTTAGTGGCATGAAGGCTTTTGAAAGGCAAGATCGCATTACTCCATCATAGCCCACCTGTGAAGTAATAGATAGCTTTAAGAGATAAAACTTCCCTTTGTGGAGGAATTCTGGAAATCACTACTAAGATGGCTTTGTCAAAAAAAATTTTTTTTGCTTATGCTAACTCTTTTCAAAAAAATAAATTTGTATTAATTTATTCATAATTAACAAAAGAAAAAAAATGCGCTAAGATACAATATTAACTTCATTGGATTTAACATTAGTAATATTCCTATACTTATATGAGAGCTTTTACCACAAAAAACTTTTCACCATTAATTTAAATCTCTAATTTTAAAAGTTAATTACCAATAATACATATTAACTGAAAGAAATATTAAGCCTGAAGTGATTTTACTTGCTATTATTTCAAAGCTTCAGCGTATTAGAACTCTATTATTTTAACCTCTTGAAAGCCAGCGTGGTATAAAATTGGTTAAGAGCAGTGGACTCTAATCTGGAGAAGTGGGTTTGGTTCCCCCATGAAACCTGCTGGGTGACCTGGGCTGAGAATCCTGATCCTCTCAGCGGAACTCTCTCAGCCCCACCTACCTCACAAGGTGTCTGTTGTGGGGAGAGGAAGGGAAGGAGTTTATAAGTCTCCTTGGGTTCCCTTGCACGGGAAAAAACAGGCAGAATTATAAATCCAAACTCTTCCCTCTTGGTGTTCAATCTCTATGAATATTAAAAGCATAACAATAGATTTATTCTTGTTTTCAGGAATAATACTAAAAAAAAACTTCAATTTCTCTCAGTGATTCTTGATGCGTGCTCTTTATTTACAAAGTTGGTTAATGTTACATTATAAGCGTGTTCTCTTTGGTTTATTTTCCAAGCTTCTAGATTAAGGCATTCCTTCTGCTTTCCATTTAATTGCAATGTTAACTCTGACATCCAATTTGTCAAATACTGAAACAGTAGTTTAACTTCTCTTGGGAATTCTTTGATAGTATTCCTACTGGGGTAAATGTCTTGACATCACCATTGTTTGAGATGTGTTCAGCAAAAGCATGCTTCAAAGCAGTGGAAGAGACACCATGAGAACCATGAGTGTGAACCGAATTTTATATCCAGATAGTTATGGACTGCAGTTTCCCACATCCCAGCCCCTGCCAGCGCCATGCCCGGTGAAATACCAGTGGCAGGGGCTGAATTGTAGTCCATAACATCTGGAGTGCCAAAGGTTCGTCATTACTGCCATAGGCTAAGGAGTTTTATTGGGAGTGGGGGACCTTCTGCCAGTTCTCTCTCCTACACTTTGACCAGCTGATAATTTCTCTTCCTGCAGGATTGACTTGCCCTTCAAACCTGACGCCCCTCCACCCCAAAGGCGGAAGCTTAAGAGATCGGCGAAAAGTCACTGCCTGGGACGGCAGAAGACATCCAGGTACTTCCCCATCACTGGAGGCATCTGCACCTGAGACAATACATAATGATGGATTCTCGAGTTGGAATGGATCTTGCGGCCACCTTATCTGAAAACATGGGTTTGGACGAGTAGAGTCAGTAGGAGGGATGGCGTTAAGGTGGGATTTCATGTTTTTTAGGTTGAAAGTTCATAACATTCCAGCAGCAGGTGCGCACCAGCAGGAGGCTTGCTAACTGAAACATCTTTTTTGACTCCAGCCAGCTCCATAAGGAACTATGGGCACTGGAAGACGGCTGACCCCTCATGACCAGGAAGAGAGAAGATGCAGCCACGGGCAACAAAAAGCGGAAGTGAGGGAAGGGACATGAAAGAAGTCTAGCCAGCGCATGGCAGAATCCATAGAGTTTCCAAGAAGCCAATACGAGGCCAGCTGGTCCAAGCCCCTCTTTCACTGCAAAAACGACTGCAAATATCCCAGGGGTTTTGTCCAGCCACTGCTTAGAGGCACCAGCAGAGGGGAGCTTTACCCCACCTCCCTGGGCAGTGGATTCCTCTGGCTAGACAAAATTCTCACCTTCAAACACCCCCCTCCCCAATATCCAAGCTTATAAGTTATACCCATTCAATTCCATGCACTTCCATAATTTATACATACATTATTGCAGAATTAACCTTTCCAACGCCGCCCACTGGTCGGCTCCCTGTCCCTCCTCTCTAAGTGACAGTGCTTTAGATACTTGAAGAAGGCAATGGCCTCTACAGCCTCCATGGAAGTTTATGTTGCGCTGTCTACCCTCTCTTCCCCTGGATTGAGTTTGTTAAAGAGAGCATCAGCTTCTCTTGCTTGGGTATAAGAATGAGGATCACCTAATGTGCCTCTCTTTCACCTGCCCTCACAGGTTGTGCACCTGGACAACATAAGCAGAACAAGAGGAAGAAAGTCAGAGGTCAACCCATCGCCATACAGCCCCCCATACTGCGACATGGCTGCCAGTGAGTCTACCCTGTGCCAACAAGATGGTAAGGACCGTGGCTGGCGAGATTCCTGGCCCTGATCCCCCCTGTCTCTTGCCTTCATTCTGGAGCTTTGAAGAGAGGACATCAGGCAGGGATCCATGCTTAGCGGCATTCCTAGGGTTGGCTCCCTTCCAGAAGAAGGTGAAATCACCCCAAGTTTACTTTCAGTTTAAGGATCCTGCAATGATGCTCAACTTTTTTTAGTCTCTTTGAAGGGAAGGAAAATGCCACCACAAACACAAAAATTTTGACAGAGAACAGATGCCACTGGCATAATATTGTTCCACAGTCACGTCAACATCAATAAAAATTTCCGGGAACTGCATTGTTCGGCATACCCAGTGTCTCCTCCTGGAGTCTGGGAGGAAATGATTGGGATAAATAATAAACAGGGTTATTATTGTTCTTGGGAATGCTGAAGCTATGCTGCTTGGAAGCTGTCAATGGGGCAGGCCAAACCTACTTGTTACTTTTTTTTTATAGCAGGTTCTTTGTTTCTTCCATCTTGCTGCGGTATATTCAGACTAAGTGAGATGAAGTCGCTGATATAGCGGTGGTGGCGAACCTTTGGCACTCCACGCAGATGTTGAAATGGACTACTAAATTCCCATAAACTCCCATGCTGGCCATGCTAGCGAGGGGCTGATGGGAATTATAGTCGAGTGTAAAAGTCTGAGTTCCAAAGGTTCCCCTAAATTACAACACTATAGGGCTTCCATTTTGATGATACACCCCTATTCTTTTAACTTCAAAAGCAACAAACGCCTCTGATAGGGGACCAGGCTGGATAGTAGGGATATTTTAACTCTTTCCTCTCTCCTATGACTTTTCCACCTCTTAATTCCCACCCCTCAAAAACCAACTTCTTTAGCCCATGAGGAAAATATGGCTTGGAATGGTGACCATTGAGGTTGCAGCTGATTTATATGGCAACATCTCATAAGATTTTTTTCAAGGCAAAGAGATGTTTGTTCAGAGGTGGTTTGCCACTGCCTACCTCTATGTAGCAACTTCATAATTCTTACTTGGTTGTACAGCAAAGGACAGGACTTGTAATAAGTGAGTATGGGCAGAAGAGGGGGAGGAGGAGGAGGAGGAAGAGTTGTTATTTGGAGGGAGGAGGAGAGGAGTTGTTGGCTGGATTAATAACCCCACCTTTCTCTGCCATAAGGGAGACTCAAGATTGGCTTACAATCGCATTTCCCTTCCTCTCCCCCACCGCCAGACACCTCATGGCAAGGAGCTGAGAGAGTTCAGAGAGAACTGTGACAAACTCGAGATCACCCAGCAAGGAATGCCAGAGATGCGGAAGCACATCTGGATTTCTACCTAGTGTAAGCCTCTGCCACTCAGGTGGAGGAGTGGGGAATCAAATCTGCTACCGGCTGGATGCGTAAGGTTTTTCTTTTTTACAGCAAGAGTTGTTCCACCAGTGGGGATTGGCTGCCTGGGAGGTAGTGAGCTCCCTTCCCTGGGAATCTTCAGGCGGTGGGTGAGGCAAGCACCTGTCAGGGGATGCACTAGGATGGTCCTGCATTGAGCAGGGAGCAGGATGGATGGCCAACACTAGCCACTTCGGACTCTATAGTTCTTCCAGATCTATGGTAGTCTCCTCATCCAGAATTATACTAACTAGGGCCAGTCTTGCTTAGCTTGCCTTGTGGGGGTAGGGAACCTGCGGCTCTCTCAAGATGTTTAAAGGAACAGCATTTCCCATCAAGCCTCTGTCAGCATGGCCAATTGGCCATGCTAGTGAGGGGCTGATGAGGCTGCTGGTCCCTGGCCCATCTGGAAGAGCTGCAGGTTCCCTACCCCTGGCTTATGAGATCTCTGACCAGATTGGGCTAGCCCGGCCCATCCTGGTCGGAGCTGAGGAAAGATACCTGTGCATTTCAGCTTCACGGAGCTAGGAAACCAGTGCTTGGTGGAGGCAGTTTGGAGGTGGAAAAAGCCAGCGGAGAGGAAAGGAGTTCCTTGCACTAGCCCCCCTCGATACTCACTGCAGTGTAAGAGGTCAGCTCTATTATTATTTTTTTTAGAGGACAGAAATGTCAAGGAGAGGGAGGAAGGGCCATGATTAACATCATATGTCATTTCAGCCTCGGTTGCCCTTTGCTTTTCACCAAAGCTTCAGCTGTTGGGAGGACAACTCCGAGGCTGGAGTGGCAGCAGGAATCTCTGCTTGAGTCCCCAAAGGGAGTGCTTGGGCCTTGGGGTGGGGTGGGGGTGGAAACCAGGGGGTAGCCTGCTCAGGCCTGGGGAAGGCATCCTCGTTGAGAGCTGGAGAGAGAGAAAGCCTTGGCAGATGGGACATCCATGGTAGGCGGAATTGATGGCCTTGACTATTTAAATGAGGACAGCAGCTTTGAAAGCCACTTTTGTCTTTTGTATGAATCTGTTTCGCTCCAGACAGGGAGATGATAATATAAGGCTGGTGCGACATCAGGGAGATAGAATTTGGGGGGAGGGATGAAGCAGAAACCCAGGAGACTGTGGGCTGCATGAGCTGTCAGGGAATATAGAACTTGAGCAAAGGCTGAGTGGGGCGCTTTTCCCAGCAACTGCACGGGCCATGATGGGAGCAGTCTGCAAGCGAAAGCGTTCTGGTGCATGCTGGCAGGCTGCCTCCAATGTGTACCCTTGAGGAAGGTGGCAGCATTAAAGGCCCAAGTGGACATGCTGTATGTTTTTTGTAGCAAAGGAAGCAGGCAAAATTCAGTTTAGCAGTTCCCTCTGTTTCTTAGTAAGGGAGAGCTTTCACAGATAAGAAATCCACTTGGGAAGTCAGTAGCATGCACATTACACTCCAGTCCGCTTTAGAGCCAATGCGAGATGCTTCACCTACAGGACAGCTCTATACCACGCGATGCTTGCCACTTTAGGAAGAGGAGGCGTCGCGGGGACAAAGAACAACACAGCTGGCACGTGTAAGGATTTCCTTTCAGGATTCAGCTCAAAGACTTGTTGACAAGGAGCAAGAGGCGTACTCTCACCCAGGGGAACATGCTTGGGAGTCAAGTATGTCCCGAAGCTCGCGGCCATTTTAGGTGCGTCTGGGTGGCAGAAAATCACCCCCCCTACACCTCCTCCTTTTGCCCCCAGGTCCATGCACTGATTTCAAGACCTGGTGCAAAAAAGAAATTGTTTGTGCGGCTAGAGTGGAGAATTGGAGGGTGGTCACCCACGGGGGGGGGGGGGGGGGCACTGAGGCCATTTTGCAACCGGCTGGCTACCATTTCCCTAGATACACCTCTGGACAGGGGCTGAGTCAAGAATCCTCCAGAAAAGATCACAAGGCTGGGGTGGGGGATTCTCCTTTAGTTTGAGCCCAGTGGCTGAGTATTCCAAGGTAGACTGTATATTCTGGAACATGAAGGCTCCATTTAGACACCAGGGCAAACAAAGTCCCTTTAGCGAAGCTTTCCACTTGTTTGCAAAACAAGAATGGCAAAACAAAACCTTACATGCAGGCTAAATCAAAGGACCTGTCACTAAAATCCGCATGAGGAGTCCATTTTGCAGTCGTTGTATTTTTTTGAACAACTCCTTTTTCTTTTCGAAGCGCTGAATCCACTCTGACACAGCCAGCTTCATTGTATCATCAGGAGTTCTAGCAAATGAGAGCAGGAGGAGAGAAAAATTCTCTTTGGGTTAACTCCATGATGTACTTGTCTCCGATTGTCCTCTTTAGTGATCCCTTTCAAAAGTGAAAAAAAAACACCAATCTTTCAGTTTCCTCTCAGATCAGAAGAAGCTTTTCCAAGCTCTTGCTAGCTTGGGCTGCCCTTTTATGTATAACGTTCCCTCCCGTTAATATCTTTTTTGTTGGGAAGGGGGGCAGCCTGCATTTTTTTCACAGCATTCTAAAGCCTGCTGGATTTATAGATTTCTATAATGGCACATTATGATGGTTCATAGCCAATTTTATTAGCTTGAGGCAATCTCTTTTAATGGCGGGGAGGCCGAACTGGGTTTCCGTTTCCCAGCTCGCCATTCCCAATTCTAAAACTGAATTGACTTCTGCATTATTATGCCTGCCCCGGCTCAGAGACTCCCTTCTGCCCCAGCTGCCCCAGCAGAAACACCCAGCGAGGCTCACTTGCTGCTACAATCTGTCTACAGCCCTCTGGCAGCCTCCCAATCGTCTCCTAAATCAACAAAGCACTTTAGAAGGTTGGCAGAAAGGCCTTGGAGGGAGGCTGGGTGAATGGCTCCAGGAGGCATGGGAATCTGCCCTTGCCTCGGGCCAAGAGGTAGTCCCAGGAGTCATACCAAAGGGTGCTGAGGAAGACAGATAAAAGCACACAGGCAGTGTTATCGCCCAGGGGTCACCATATATGTCATTCTCAGGAAACCCGGGCTAAGCGTGTCTGCTTTCGGAGCACAACAGAGGGAGTGGAGCACCGGGGGGGGAGGGAGGTGGCATTTTAGGAAACACAAGAGGAGACCTGCTGACCAGGCCAGAACGGCTTCGGGGGTGGATTTACTCCTGATAGCTTTTCCAGGACAGAGAAAGGTCTTTCTCCAGCACCTGGTACCCAAAAAAAGATACAGACCTCGCTATACAATAACCCATTACTGGGCCATATGTCCTTATTAAAGTGGGCACGGCCGCGAGATTCCATCAGTTACCAAAAAGTGCAAAATTGCTCGCTGCAGTGATATGGTGTAGTGGTTAAAAGAGCAGGGGTGATTCTAATCGAAGAAAAAACTGAGATTTGATTCCCCCACTCCTCCAACCTGAGTGGTGCAGCAGGAGACTTCATCTGAGTAGCGAACCAGATGGCTGTTTCGCTGCACTCCTACATTCCTGCTGGGTGACCTTAATTGGGCTAGTCACAAAGTTCTCTCAGAACTCTCTCAGTGTTACTGGAGGAAATGCCATAGTTTAAATCCATTATCGCTTCAAAGTCACTTGATCCTCACTGCTGCCAGTAGCCCGAGAAAGCTCTCTAGCCTCCTCTCAACCACAGCCCTTCCAAAAGAGGCACTCAAATCCCTCCAAACCTCCTCTTCTCCAGACTTAACATTCTCTCATGCGTTCCCTCCGTGTGGACCCAACACACTTAAGAGAGCTGTGTATGTCCTGTCAGGGCTCTTGCCTACATCTAGGAAAGCAACTTCACCCAAACGTCAGCCTTCTGCTCTTAACTACTTCACCATGCTGAAGCTCACTTTTGAGGTGACACCACCATTTGACCCTTACCTACAAGGCTGTCTACAAGGCTTTACTTCATTGAAGAGCTTCATGTTTTCCAAAGAATGAAAGACTGTGCAGTACATTTTCTGTCAAAGAGGCCAGATTTCTTCTCATCTTTAAGGGGAGGATTTCATAGGGAGCCCAGCTAAAAATCATGGGACTGGAGGTTTGGACAAAACGCACTTTAGGAAACAGTTGACAGGAGAATGGCCAAGGAGAAGGGAGGGGGGGGGAGAGTGGAAGGAGACAGGATGGCAGGAAGGGGGGGGGCAGGATGGAGAACTAAGCAGTAAATAAATGATAAGGTTGCAGAGGGAGAGGGATGCTGCAGTGCATCCAGTGGGAGTGAGCAGTGAGCCGGAAAGACTGACTGCAGACTCCCATCCACTCCGAGCTCTTAATTTATCATTCCAGCCCCTGGGCACCCCTCTTGCCTTCCCCTAGATTCCTTCCCACCACTGCAATTAGAGGCCGAGGAAGATTGCTTTTGAGGGATGAATGGGCTCAGTCACTAAGTCAATCTTCAGGCCCACTTTGCCCGTGAACTCTTTATTTTTCTCTTTCTTTCTTTCATTTGTGTTTCTGGGTGCTGCCGGCTGGGGAGATGGAGAGGCCCTCTGCCTGGACAGTCCCAGTGTGGTGTAGGTAGTTAAGAGCAGGGTGGATTTAAATCTGGAGAGCAGGGCTTGATTCCCATACTCCCTCCCACCTGGAGTGGCAGAGGAAATGCATCTTTGAACCAGGGGGGTTGTGTTTCACAAGCTTCCTCCTGCATTCCTGCTGGGTGACCTTGGGCCTAGTCAAGTCACAAGTTCTCTCTAAAGAATATCTCTCAGCCCCACCTACCCTGCCACAAGGTGTTTGTTGGGGAGCAGAAGGGGAGATTATAGAAAGCCTTTTGAGTCTTCTGCTTACAAGGAGAGAGAAAGGTGGGGAATACATCCAAACTCTTCTTTCTTCTTTCTTACCGCTTTGCCCCTCCAAGAGTTCTAGAAATTCTCGCTTTCTTCTGCGGAGTCCATCTCCTGGTGCGGATTCCATTGTGCTGCTTTCTCTCCCCACTGCTCCTCTTCTCCCCTTTTTTCCTCCCTCCTCCTCATTTTTCCTTCTTCACTGTGGGGCAGGAGGTTTCCAGCCTACACTGCCCATTGAAGGCCCAGGAGCCCTGCCACTGCAGGAAAAAAAAAAAGGGGGAAATAGCCAAAGTGACTTTGCATGCCAGATGTATGTTTCTGGTCTACTGAGGGGCCACAAAAGCATTTGGCCTGGCGAGTGGAACCAGGAGCCAAGTCCATTTCTTAAGCTTGAGACATTTGCTTAAGAGGTGAGCCAGAGGGGCACCAAGAATGGAGCCAAGCCCCTTCTTTGGAACTGTCTCCCCACGCGAATTTGGTAAATGGCTGCAGAGGGAGGAGAGGGCGGTCAAATGATACCCCTTTTCCCCGTGAACTGCTGGCAGAGTAGAGATGGCTGGAAAGAGAGAAAGGGGGGAGATGCATGAAGACAAGCATGGAAGGAGTCCAGGCAGAGGAGTGCTTTTCCCTCTGCTGGTGGCTGTAATATCCCCAGAGCCACCTGCAAAGAGCACTTTTCAAAGGCGAGGAGGGAGGAGGAGGAGGAGGAGGAGGAGTTTGGATTCATACCCCCCACCTTTCTCTACTCCTCACGCTTCTGCTACCCTCTCCCACAACAGACACCTTGTGAGGCAGGTGCGGAGCTGAGAGAGGATCAGAGAGGCTGTGAGCCCCTGTTCCTTAAGGTCACCCAGCAGGAAATAGGAGTCTGGGAGTGTGAGCCCATCCTCTGATTTCACCTCTGGTTCAACTCTCTGCCACTCTGGTGGAGGAGTGGGGAATCATACCACATTTCTCTCAGATTAGAATCCACCTGCTCTTAGCCACTACACCTCCGCTGGAACAAAACCAAGAAGCATCTCCTCGCGGTTCGGCTGTTCCCATGGTGTTTTCATCTATCCAGCTAAAGCCTGGACTGGCATCTCTAAATCCAATAGTGTTGGAAGCTACACCTGTGTGACTTTGTCTTTGGAAGGCAGTGTTTGCTAGCAGTCTCCAGATGCTAGCCTGGAGGGCTCTTACTGGCACAACTGAGTCTCCAGACAAGCAGAGATCCAGTTCCCTGTGCCAGAAAAAATGGCTGTGTCGTCATGCCTCCTGCTGAAGCCCCTCCCCAAACCCTGCCCTCCTGGCTCCCACCCACAAATCTCCAGGAATTTTACCTCTAAGCTGGAGTTGGCAACCCATAGGGACTGCAGAAGTGCTTGGACTGTTAGGACTGCAAGCAGAGTTGGTCCACTGGAAGAGTGGAAGCTGACTGTGACTTTGTGGTTCTGCAAGTCTTTGGGTCAGCGCAAGAGCACCAATGGCACTTTTAACTAGTGCGAAAAACATTTTCATAGGGGAGGCAAGAGCTGGGTTCCAGTAGTCATTGTCTCTCCCCAGGAGAAAAACTGGGAATTTAAACCAAAGCAAGTGCCCTATTTAGAAAGTCCCCGCATATCAGAACTGCAATTCCCAAGGGGGTGCTTTGGAAGAGAGAGGAAACCATGATGGGGGAAAAACTGGCAGCAAACTGGTAACATTTGTAGTATAAATACTCTTGGACTCAGCTGTGGGCTCCTCTGGACTTAAGAGAAGTTGCAGAAGAAATTTCGAAGAAGACTTCTTTGCTTGAAACCATGGACAATGGGGCTCAAATAAGCAGGAACAGTACATGGATGCGGTGCTACGCGACAGCATGTTTCTTTATTACAAAAGCATTCCTTATTGCATACACCGTACCAGAAGCTATCAAGAAGAAAGCCTATTTCCTTGCCTGCCATATACTGCACTGGTTTTCCTATTAGAGACAAGCCCGGTTGCCAATATTCCATTCCTTTTTACTTATCCCCTTTAACTTTGAAGTGATTCCTGGTTCGCCACTGTATGGCGCATTCTTGGTTTTGCGAATCCATTTGTTGTAGACTCCCTATTACAAAGGAGTTTTTTTTTAATATGTCACATAATACAATATTTACACACACCCTGTATGTCATTTCGCGTATGAACTGGAGGCATAATATTTGGTTTATTGATGCACAAAATCATGTTGGCTCTAGTACATGCCAAATGGGAAAAAACATTAGATACAAAGCTGAAAGAAATGGTGGCTGGTAGAAAATAGCGGACAGTGAACTGATTTGCAGAAGGAGAAGGGAACTCCTTGGGAAATGATGAGAACATTTAAGAAGCCAAAACAGCACGTATGAGCCTATTTGAAACCATCCCGATTTGCTACTTACACTGACTTTTATTTAAGTAATATGCGGAGAATTTAAATCACGAGATTCCCCTTCCCGGCACCCGGTAATCCCCAGCGAAGATGCCTCCCTTATATTTTGTGGGATTCTGCTTTTGGTTCTTTGCAACAACCAGCTCCGCAGGGGCTGTTGTGAGCACAAGGTTACAGAGAATACTGCAAATCCCTTTGATTTTGTGCCAAACAGATGATTTTTTACAGAACCGAAGATGTTCCAGATTCTCCAGTGGGGTGTGGGGTGCCGGTTTTATCTTCAATTTAAGCCATTTTTTATCTCCTTCCCCACTGTAAATTCCAGCACTGTTTCCTTCTCCTGGCCCCTCACTGCCATTTCTAACCTCCCTCCCTCCTTTCTATTTATCTCTCTGCATATTTGTATTTAAGTGGCACCCGGCTGGTGTTTAACCACTCTGTTAAATTATGCCACCTGTCTGTCCCATGGCACCATCTCAGCCGACCCTCGCGTTTGTTGATGTGTGTGTTGCTCGATGCCCCTCTCTTCTCCCCACACACCTCCCCACCTTCGTGTCTACACCCAATGCTCCTCTCCATGGCATCACCTTCCTCTGTGCCCTTCTGCCCATACGTCCTCCATGCTTTCCCTGCTCTCAGCTGCTCCAGAATCACGAGACAGCAGCAAGGAATGCAGGCGTCCAATACGCAGAAGTTGGACACCTCCCGGCTCTAGCGTGACGTCGCCTGGCCCAGGAACTCCATCCCTGCTGGCGGAGACCTTCCGAGTATCAGCAACCACCAGGCTAACTTATGCTAGCGCATGACACTGTAGAGCCTAACTCCACGCTTCCGATTCCTGGCCTCCAAGGTACCTGAAGGCACGTTTCTTCCCTCCCCTTCGCGGTCCGGCTCTTTTTACCTCTGCACAAAATAATCGTCCGTCTTCCCTTTCGTGTAGAAATGAAACTTGTCCTTTCGCATACTAACCCATCCAGCACCCAGCCCACTTTCTTCTCCATGGTGTGCATGTCCCACGTGTAATGGATGGTTTTACTCCCTCTCGTTGCTGCCTGTTCAAAGAGAGGAAGAGCTCGGAAAGTGGATTCTGTCTTAGCGCCTTCTGCATGGAGCATATTACCACGCTTCTCGTTAAAACTTTTTTTGACCAGCGAGGGAGAGGAGAGCTGGAGCAGAGGAGTTATTCTGGCGAGAGGCTTCCCCTCTTCATTCGAGGCTGAAAAGAGGGTTTGAAGCCTTCTGAAGGCCAGCGAGGCGGGCAAGAGAAGCAGAAGGAAGGCCGTGTTGGCTTGACATCTGACAGGCCCAAAATTCCTCCTGCCCTCCTCTAGTAATCCCTAGTGGATGAGGTGAAGGGGCTGCCAAGGAGACTGGTAGCTGGGGAGGCGGCGGCGGACCTTTGCCCAAAACTTTGCCCTCCTCTCCTGACCCTTGATCAACTTTAGGGGCTCTGGATGGAGTCAAAATGTTATGGGAAAATGGAAAAGGAAGCCGAAATAAAGATCAAAGGGAATCCAGCCCAAAGGGACCGAGGCCAGCCCAAAGGGGCTGAGATTACACACTTCGACAAAAGTTTGAGGTGGGAAAAACCCGGTGGGGAGGTCATAACCAGGCAAAAGACAACTGTAGCTGGGAAAATCCCAGCCAATGCTGGTTCAGGGCCAGCTCTGCAGTGATGGTGGTTTCCGGGGCATTTTTTGTTCCTGGCACCCGAGGCATGCTTGGTACGGCTCGCTTCCAGCACAGAATCAGGAGGCAGGAGTGCCGCCCGTTTGAAGTGCCACAATGGCCTGGAGTGCGTCAAAACCCTGGGGGAAGTTGGTTGCCCCGCCTTTCACCGATTACCCAAAGCAGGATGGCCTGGCCTGATAACCAGTCCCTGCTGCCCACTGGTGTTTTGGCCTTTTTTCTTAGGCTTGCTGTAGGCTAGTGCTGTGCCAGAGATGGAGGAGTCTCTGTCCCACACTGGCAGCATAACAAGGCAGGTTTCCTTCAAACTTGCTGCACGCAGTGCGTTCTACCTGGTTGGTTGCTCCTGTTGTGTGTTTCCTTGAGTCTGAGGAGTGGCTGCTAAAGGCCAAGGGGAATAAAGAAACTGGGAGTCTGGTGACGCTCCCCGAATATTTGGCCTTACTCTTCCATCCACACAGATGTCTTGCTCCATTCATACCTGAAGGGGAGGATCTTCTTTTACATCAAAAAACTGCTTGGGAAGGAACACACATTCCTCCCGCTCCCATCCTACATCCAGATACTTCATTTGGCCAAAACTCCCCTTGGCTGTGTTCTCATGCCAGCAGTAAACTGAAGTAAAAAAGGGGTGGACAGGGGTTCACCTATATACACCTCGTGTCCTTTATTGGGTGTAAGAAAAGAAGCCTCCTACAATTCTGGCTTAACTCTGGGGTGGGAAATTTCTGAAGATTTTGGAAGTGGAGTTTGGAGAGGAAGGACTACTAGATTAAGGGCCACACAGTCCTGGGATATCCAGGAATTCCCTAGCCTGGAGCTGGAAACCCCCAGATCTGACTAGGAGTTCCCTTGGAGTCCATGGTGGCGAACTGCTAGCACTCCAGATGTTATGGACTACAATTCCTAGTTTATGCCCCTTCCAGCATGACCAAATTCGTACGCCATGCTGGCGAAAGGCTTTGATGAAAATTCATAATCCCTATCTAAAATTACCAAGTCGCCCTACTTCCAAATTGCTCATAAAGTTCTGATCCTAGTCAGAGAATTTTCAGAATTTTAAAAAAGTTTTTATTTTCTCATGAATTTTATGAAAGGAAATTCAAAAAACCTGAGCTCATTGTAAGTGGGAGAGCTCTCCACCGCCACCACCCTTGAAAATTGTGGGTTATTTCCAAGCATCCCTCGAGATTTAAGCTTATGTCTGGAAACTGCAAAATGTGAACAGCTGAACTGTTGAAAACTTTGCTGCATTTTGAATTTGTGTTACTTAAAAGAAAGGGGGAAATGTTTCTGTAAGAGAAACGGGGAGGGGACCATTATAAAGCTGGGACGTTTAGTGAATGGGCTATATTGTTTAAATGCCCCTTGATTGCATTTAAAGTTGCTCTCAATCAGGCAGCATCCTTTGAAATAATTATGTTAATAAAATTAATGATAAAAAAGGTTATTTTAGAGGAGGCATCGCCTCCTGAGAGAAGAGGGAAAATAAACTGCTAAAGATGGTGCCTGGTGTAACAGTGATGGGTTTTCTCCAACCCCCCATAAAGTATGTCTATGCTTTTCCTTCAAAAGCATTCTTTATTAATTTGAAGTTTTATGCAGTTTCTGTTGATTGGTCAATTAAAACCACACCTGTTGAGGTGACCCTTGCTGCAAACCTATAAACAGCTGTAATAAGTCCCACTGAATTCCATAGGGCTTATGAACATATGTATATGTCACCTAGTCTAGTCACACCTGACTTACGATAACACCAGCAAGGGGCTTTCAGGGCAAGTGAGAAGCACAGATGGTTTGTTACGGCCTCTTCTGCAGAGTCGGTGGTCTCCCATCCAAGTACTGACCCCACTTAGCTTCCAAGATCTGAGGATACTGGAATATGCCATGCATTGCTGCCTTCCCTCCCCTCTGGGACCTACCCCAGATGAATTATACATAGGATCAAGGAGAAAGATTCATTTAATGCAAGGACAAAACATTTAAAGGACATGATGCTGAAGAAACAAGAGAATACAAAGGCCAATGGCTTTTGCTCCCTGGGGCGAGAAAGCCACCCAAAACCATATCATGGCCAACTCTGATCCCTCTTCCCAGATCCCTCTGGGAAGTGAGTTTCACTTGGGTCTGCGTGAAGGTCAGAAAAGATCCAGGTGGGATTGAGTGACAAGGAAAAAGAAAAATTAGCTCTCTTTGCATGTTCAGGAAAGTGACTCGCCTCTTTAGAAACTCTTCAGAGCACAGTGTTACATCTTGTCTCCCTGCCATTATGGAAGGTCTCCCATCCAGGCATTACTAACCAGACTTGCAAAGCTTCAACAAAGGTGCTGGGTTCTGGGTATTCAAGCTAAAAGTAATTCCAACTAAAAGTAAATCCAGTAAATACCACCCATCACAATGACCTTATATCAGAAGAAATCAGATTTGCCTCTGTAATTCTTAAAGGGACAGAAGCTTTGACTCAGATGGCTTGATAGATAGGGACAGTTGCCAACTCTTTTGTCAGCCACTATTCTTGTGTCTCTTGGTGGTTCACACTTCAGGCAGTAGCCATTTGTCCAGAGAGAGGGCTGCCTCCCAGCACCCCTCTCCTTGTTCCACCCCTCTCCTTGTTCCAGATGTCCAGCCAGGGACCCTGAAGCACCCCACAACTGGCATCCCCACCCTTGAACTTACTAGCAGGGACCTCCAGAAAACCAGAAGCTGGGAGAAACTGCAGAGAAATGTCTGGAAGGCCTGAGCAGCAAGAGCAAGCCTAGCCATTCCAGGAGAAATGGTGGAGATAGCACAGTCCCAGCCAAGCTGCAATCAGCAGTCCTCTGCAGCCTTGGAGAATCGGGCAGGCTAGCATAGCCCCAACCAGGCTGCAATCAAGGAGGAGGGCCTGGGAAACAGAAGAGCCAGTCCCAGGCCATCAGGCCCTGACAGAAAACTTGCCAGCCACTAGGAGGCTAGTGCAGGGAGCTCCCAGGAAAGAGATATTCTCCTGACAGGTATAAAAGGGAGGCAGAGAAAGAGGAAGGTAGGTTGGTGTGGTGTAGGTGCTCAAACTTGTAGGAATGCCGTTAACTGCCAGACAAAAGTAAAGGGCTTATTAACAGAAGCCAGAGTTGTGTCTTGTTTGATGCAAAAGGGGAGCTGAGCACCTATGAGGTCAAGGTGGTCTACTCTGAGGGGTGGCTGGCAAAGGGGGTGCTCACACCATTCATAGTGCTCATCTGTGTGTTATGATTGGCTTGGCTGGCTGGTCTCTGCTGATAAGAACATAAGAACATAAGAACTAGCCTGCTGGATCAGACCAGAGTCCATCTAGTCCAGCACTCTGCTACTCGCAGTGGCCCACCAGGTGCCTTTGGGAGCTCACATGCAGGATGTGAAAGCAATGGCCTTCTGTGGCTGTTGCTCCCGAGCACCTGGACTGTTAAGGCATTTGCAATCTGAGATCAAGGAGGATCAAGATGGGTAGCCATAGATCGACTTCTCCTCCATAAATCTGTCCAAGCCCTTTTTAAAGTTATCCAGGTTAGTGGCCATCACCACCTCCTGTGGCAGCTTATGTGAGTCACTTGATCAAGCAAGTCTCAAGACAGTTGGAAGGATTACACTGGGCCAAATTTGGCAGCCTGGGAAAATATGGCAGACCTGGAGCCACTTCTGCTGAGATAGTTTCAGATGCTAGCTGTGTTCACCTGCAGTAGAAGATTCCAATCCAGTACCACCTTTGAGTTCCCTCCATCAGAAACCATCTGACTGTCAAAAGCTTATAACCCCAAAATCTTGTTGGTTTCAAAGATGGTAGTAGTTTGAATCTAGCTCTTCTTGAAATGCCGATCACTGGAAGTTGGGGGAGAGAAGACATCTTGGGCCTGCAGATCTTCTGGAAACAAAATGAGCAAGCCAGGTTGCGCATTGAGGTAGAGCCGAATGAGTCTTCCTTTATTTCTGTCGCCCTCTTTGCTTCCCTGCCATGTCGATGTCCCCTAGAGCCTGCTGTAGTAGACATCAGCAGCAGTAAGTGAGAACGAACCTCCATCTTAGCTACCTAGAAGACAAAATAACCTCTCTGTTTTACGGTGTCTCACCTGGGTCCTGCGTTCAGGATGAGGATCAAGGTCTTCGTAGACGTAACAAGTGAGAGTGGACAGTAAGTTTCCTTTCCTTTTCTTTTGTGTTTTCTTCATATGTTTGGGGGATGCAGACCATAGATATGAGGGCCCAAGACTGCTCAAGGGAAGTTCCTCCCCTCCCCAAACCCCGCCCTCCTCAGACTCCACCTCCAAAACCTCCAGATATTTCCCAACCTGGATTTGGCAACCCTAGCTAGAGATCTCCCTTTGCAGTGGTCACAAAGGCTTCCAAATCCTCTTCTAATCTAGGCACACCCCAACCTGATGATGTAGAGGACATCTAAGGATCACATCTGGTCTTCCACATCTTACACTTTGAGTCAGGTGGGCCTGGGCACTCCCCACTGGGAGCTCAGTTCATAGGTACATGGAGGACCGATTTTAGCTGGATCTGCTCATGGGGAGAGATGCTTCAAGCCTTCACCTGATGCCATTTCCTGGCCTGAAATGATTTCCGGCAGACACTGTTGGCTTCCCTGGGGAAAGCTGTGTTTATGGATGGCTACACAGAAGCTTATCAACAGGAAGAAACCATGGCTCTCTGATGTTTCAATTTGGGAGAACGCACTGGATGAAAGCCTGAACCAGCCCACTCTTGCATGCAGTGGTCCTGATCCAAAGCTTGAGTTAGAAACTCCATGACTATACGCATCAACCAGGCACACAGACTTTGTTGTGAGTGAATTGGCCTATGGTCAGAGGACCAGGGACTCTTAAGGAAGAGAACTTGGTCTTCCCAATCTGTTCTAAAACCTTGGAGTAGATTGTATGTGTAAAGTGCTGTCAAGTCACAACTGACTTGTGGTGACCTCAGCAGGGGGCTTTTGAGGCAAGTGAGAAGGAGAGGGGGTTTGTGTCACCTTACTCTGCTGAGTCTTCCTTGGTGGTCTCCCTTCCACGTACTGACCCTGTTTAGCTTCCAATTCACAGCAATCCCAGCAAGGCAAGTGAAAAGCAGAGTAGTTTGTTGTTGCCTTTTTCTCCCTTCCATGTACTGACCCTAGTTAGCTTCCAACTTATGGCGACCTGAGCAAGGACTTTTCCAGGCAAGTGAGAAGCAGAGGTGGTTTGCCATTGCTGTCTTCTGCAGACCCTTCCTTGGTGGTCTCAAGATTAGGTTCCAAGATCTATCAAGCTGTCCCATTCCACCTTCCCTCCCGGGAATAGATTAGCATGCAGTTAATTTGGTTCCGAATCCTGCCTTATTTTCTGTTGAGCACAAGACAAAACGTTTCCTGTTTCCCAGGCTTTCAACTGACGTGGTTCATATTTTTTTAAAATACTTTATTTTCTCACAAATAAATCAGACACAGCACACACACAAAAAAAACCAGGAACAAAATACACCTCGTTTCACAGAATATATTGACTTTCAGATATCTCATCTTTGATTGAAAATGAACTCTAAGATTGTGCATATAGTTGAAACATTAGTTCAGTAGTTATTTTAAGTACTTTTTAGTGTTTACAAGCTACTGTTGTCTTCCGTTTTCAAACCCTGCTATTACTTCTCTATTTGAATAAGTTTTCAAAAGATACTCCATAAAAGGTTTCCAGTTATCTCCAAAATTGTTCACGCTGTTGTCCCTTGGAAGCGTCGTCAGCTTCGCCATCTCTGCATATTCTATAATTTTGCTTCCAAACCAGAGGGCTCTTTTATAGACATGTGTAGGCTGTGGTTTTCATGGCTAGTTTTAGTACTGATAGTGGTTATTTTTATGTTTATAGTAGCGGGCCCGGCCACGCGTTGCTGTGGCAATTGTCCTTCTCATCACAGTCCGCAACACACACAGATGTCCATGCAGGTCCAATGATCCCCAGCATAGCCTTTTGGGGTGGTCAAATGGAATCCCTCTTTCCCTTTTCAATGCACATCGTTATATGGTGGTGCCTTGTTTTTTTAGTATAAGGTAACCCTTTCCATTCCACAACGGAATTGTCCAGAGTGTGAATCCCGCTGTCCATGAGGCTGGTTGACACGCACAGTCCTGGCTTGGGTAAGGCAGAACTGGGGCAAGCAGGCTATCCCAGTCAGGCAGCAGAGGCAGGGTGGTGAGGCGCTCACATCGAGGCCAGCTCCCTGGGTTCTTAAAGGGCCACGTGCAAAAGAAACGGAGCTAGTAGTGTTGGTTTGCCCCCACCCCACAGATTTTCTTAGAAGAAAAAGGCAAACTCCAGCTCGCTTTTAGTAAAAGAGAGCTGTGGCGAATATGGGTGAGGAAGTGGGTAAGTGGTGGTTGGATGTGAGGGCGGGCAGAGTGAGGTGTGTGAGGATGAGCTGGATGTGTATTGTGTGGTAGCAGTGGGTGAGGCACAGAGAGTGAAAGTTACCTGCGTGTGGGGGGGGGGGGGAACCCTACCTGACGTCTCACATGGCAAAGTGTGTATGTGTTTCACTTCCACTCGTATTACCTACCAGTGTTACCTATTTACTGTTTTCACTGCTCATCTCTGCCCATCTGCACGAACATTCTAAGGGTGACAATTTTACCTGGCTCAGGTATGGACTTTCTGCGAATTGAAGGTCCAATTACCTGCCCGCAACAGGGAGGGATGTCCTGTGAAAATTTGGGGGCGATCCATCCAGCAGCTTCTGAGGGAGACCATCAGGGACAAACACACTGTTAGATTTTTATATAGAGAGATTGTGTCTGTTTCGGCTTTGTGAGCTGCTTGCTGAAGAGGTCACATATAATGAGCTGGTTCCAGATTAAATTGGCAATTTTATGCGACCTCCTCTCCTGCTGTAGACCACCCTCCCAGAACTCCTCCAGGTGAATGCGCACACACATACACAAACACACACACATACACACCCCAGATTAGCAGTTAGTAGAGATCAGTAGAGTGCAGTAGGATACTGAATGGAACATGTTCTGTTGTGCTATTGGCACATTTAGCCGAGATTCAACCTAACTAATAACCGTCTGATTTACTGACCAGGATTAATGAATGAGATTTCAACAAAGCCACCCAAGAGCTCACTGTTACACCCCGAAGGCTGGGTGAGTAGAAGAAGAAGAGTTTGGATGTATACCCCACCCTTCTCTCCTGTAAGAAGACTCAAGGAGGTTTACAAGCTCCTTTCCCTTCCTCTCCTCACAGCAGACACCTTGTGAGGCAGGTGGGGCTGAGAGAGTTCTGAGAGAACTTTGACTGGCCCCAGGTCACCCAGCAGGAATGTAGGAGTGCGGAAACACATCTGTGCGGAAACACATCATGTTTCCCCATGAACACCAAATATAAACCACATGTATCTGGCAGATCCTGCATTGGAGAAAACAAATGAAGCAACCAGATACTGAGTCAGACCCCTGGCCCATCATCTTTAGTATTGCCAACTCAGACCGGAAGCTGCTCTACATGGTCTCAGGTAAAGATCTTTCACATCACTCACCACCTGATCTTTTTAACTGGGGGTGCAGGGGATTGAACCCGGGACCTTGTGCATGCCAAGAAGATGCTCTATCACTGAGCCATGGGCCGTCCCCTGTGTCCCAAACAATCCAGTGTCAGAGAAGGATTATTGTTAGATACATTTATTTCTCGGGACATGTTTAACAATTCTCTCGAGTGAATTATTGTCCTAGAAACCACAGCAATATATGCATATGTTAAATATAAATGTGGAATCTCCGATTGTTGGCCTGCCCCAGATCCCCTGTCACGGGACCGAAATAGTCCAAGCTTTGATTTGTCTCATGCAGAGAGAGCCCAAGAAAAACCAGTAGGTTGATACCTCAGGGTGATGATCACGTGATGAGCTGAAATGTCTTATGGGTAGAGGAAGATTGCGTTGGAACACTCCGCAAAGCTGGGGACATAAAAGTCGGTCATGAATGTGCATTGCAGTTTTACATGTAGCTGAGATACAGACATGGAAGCGAGGCAGATGTGGTCACATTTCTGATAAAAAGATGCTTGATGGCCATTGAGGCAGGGGTCTCCATCTCCAACCTTTTTGAGCTGCAGGCACATTTGCAATGCTGAGAGGGTTAGTGGGCACAGCAACAAAATGGCTGCCTCAGGAGGCGGAGCCAACCACAAAATGATAGCAGCTTACCTCCAGTCATACTGGGAATATCTTTTTAAAAGCATCTGCACAGCCAATCGAATCTCCAGTGGCTCAATTAGAAAACCATGCTGGGCAAAAGCCCTACCTGACCCCACCCACTTCTTCAAAACATTTGTCGGGCTCCAGGAAAGGTGTTGGTGGGTGCCCTGGCAACTGTGGGCCCCCTTTTGGGGACCCTGCATTAAGCATTCACAAAGAGAGAGGGGGGCTTATCTGTCACATTTTTCATCTCACTCTGCCTCCAAGGGAGTGATTTGGGAGGGAAGCATTCCAGAGGAGAAGCTGCAATAGTTCACAGCAGTCAGAAACAGGAGTCTTGTTTGAGACTAGTGTAGTGCAATGGTGTAGAGTGGTGGACTCTAATCTGGAGAACCGGGTTTGATTCCCCACTCCTCCACATGGAACCTGCTGGGTGAGTTTAGGCCAGTCACAGTTCTCTCAGAACTCTCTCAGTCACACCTGCCTCACAAGGAGTCTGTTGTGGGGAGAGGAAGAGGAAGAAGTTTTTAAGGCCCTTCGAGTATCCTTACAAGACAGAAAGAGAGGAGAGGGGGCATAAATCCAGACTCTTCTTGTCGTTGTGATCCATTAAAGACAACTAAATTTGGGTCTCTCCATATGCTTTTTAGGGACCAGAGCCATCTTCTTCATCCAAAGTGAGGGCCTCATCCATAAAATCTTATGCTGGAACACCCCCCCCCCCAAAAAAAATCCCTCTTCCCTTCCCCCCTTAAAAGATGCCCACCTTTCAGAACCCCTCAAATGCCCTGGCAATGAAGCAAGATTTGCAGAGTCTCCTGAGGGTCTCCAAATAAAGGACTCCCGACCTCTTTGGAGAGCCCGTTCCACAGTTCATGAGCCCAGATGGAGAAGGCCTGTGCTCTGCATGATGCCAGATGGACCACCATAAGGGGTGGGATAGCCCATAAACGGCTGCCTAAAGAGTGTAGCTGGCACACAGGGACATATGGAAGGAGCGTGTCCCCAGCTTCCCAGAAAGAATTATTTTCTCTCTTGTCCCCGGCCACCGTTTTCCTGCTTGCCTATTTACGATCAAACCCGCCAACGGACTTTCTGAAAATCGCTCCCCCCATTCAAAATCCCTTCCCCCCGCCCTGATTCTTGGCACGTCTTCCTCGCTGGGAATTTGCCCCTCGTGAAACAGACTAGACAAATTCCCCTTAATCTGTCCTGGGTGGTCTCATTGTTGTATTTCAGAGGTGGATGATTTTTATTGACAGTGAAAGGACAGTAATTTTCAAATCCACATTTGGGATCCCTCCCAGTTTCTCTGAGGTTAAAAAAAAATAAAGCCGATCATACGGTACTTTGAAAATGTAATCGTGTTTCAGCAAGGTTCCTCGGTGAAGGCACACCCTGCAGAAGCCAGGAGAAAATGTTTGTCCCCTTCAGGGCTGCTTTTATTAATTCTTTGTCTTCCCTCCCAGTGTGGTGTAGTGGTTAAGACTGGTGGACTTTAGTCTGGAGAACCAGGTTTGATTCTCCTCTCCCCCACTTAAGCAACAGACTCTTATCTGGTGAACTGGATTTATTTCCCTGCACCAACACATGAAGCCTGCTGCATGACCTTAGGCCAGTCACAGTTCTCTCAGAACTCTCTCTGTCTCACCTACCTCACAAGGTGTCTGTTGCAGGGAGAGGAAGCGAAAGGAGTGGGGAAGCCGCTTTGAGGCTCCTTGCAGTTGAGGAAAGTAGGGTGGAAATCCAAACTCTTCTTCTTCTTCTCTTTGAAAGTTACTTATTCTTATTGGTTATGGAAATTCCTAAAGATGAAACCAGGTACTTGAGAAACTAGGATCGAATAAAATGGAAGAGATTTGCTGGGCCATAGACTGCTGTTTTCATACCATCAGTTTGTCTAGCTCAGTATTGCTTGCACTGACTGGCGGCAGCAGCTCTAGATCCGGGATTGTCAGCATCCAGGTGGCACCTGGAGATATTCTAGGATTACAGTTGATTTTCAGACTACAGAAGTCAGTTTCCATGGCTAAAATAGCTGCTTTGAAGGGTAAACTCTACAGCCTCATACACTGAGGTCCCCTCACCCAAACCTGCCTTTCCCAGATTCCACTTTCAAATCTCCAGGAATTTCCCAAACCAGAGCTGGCAACCCTACCTGGTTCTCAAGGTCTTTCTTAGATAGTTTTCTGAGATCCTATAATAGACAAGGCAGCTACGACACTAGAGAGCCAGCATGGTGTAGTGGCTAAGAAAAGGTGGAGTCTAATCTGGAAAACCAGGGTTTGATTCCCACTCCTCCACCTGAGTGGCAGAGTCTTATCTGGTGAACCAGATTTGCTTCCCTACTCCTACATTCCTGCTGGGTGACCTTGAGATAGTCACAGTTCTTTGGAAATCTCTCAACTCCACCTACTTCACAACGGGCATGTTGTGGGGAGAGGAAGGGAAAGGAGTTTGAAAGCCCCTTTGAGTCTTCTTACCGTCTCCAAACTCCTCCTCCTCCTCTCCCTCCTCCTCTTCTTCTTCTATAGACCTGAATTTTCCTGGGTTTGTGAAATCAGGTGATCTCAGATAACCAATCACGTGCTATTGCCGCCTCTCTCCCTGTAAGCAGATTAAGGGAAGCAGTATTCAGCAGAGGGAAAAATTGATGAAAGAGAATTTCCTTTTCAAATAAAGGGATGCAATAAGAGAATAGAAATTCCCGTTCCAAGTTTCACCAGTCTGCAGTCTCTGAGGCTGGGTTTAAATTGTCCTTTTTCCCCCTAGCAGGGCTCTTTTGACTTGAACAAGTGCAGAGGAAGTGGAGCCTGGCAGGGGAAACTTTTCCCATCCCAAACTCCTCAGGCTGACCTGCTAAATTTCAATTTCCTGAGCAGCTGGCCAAGATCTGGAAGCCTTGTAAGGTGGGAGGAACTTGACAGCCCCAGATCCTCTGCCAAACGGAGGCCTTTTAAGGCAGAATCCACTACGCTGTCAGAAAAGTCTGCGTCTTTTTGACATCCTATTTAAAGCAGTAATAGAAAAGAAATAATTGAGCCATATATAGAACTGCATTGGAGGTAAAGGACCAGACGAGAGGGGAGAAAGGATATGGAAGTAGACTCTGGTGCCTGTTAAGTTTAATTAGCTCATTACCTGTAATTTAATTTCAAACTTTGTTAAGGGTAAATGAAGCTCAGGGAGACTCATGGCGGGACTGGCAAGAGCTGCAGAGGGCACCAGCTGGCAGATGCATTAATAAGCACTGAATCGCCATTCCTCCGGTCTTCCAAGGTGCAGGAGGGGCTCTGAGTTGGGTAAGGTTGCCAACTTCCCAGTGGGGCCTGGAAATCTTCCAGAATTACAACAGAACTCCGGAGGACAAAGATTAGTTCCCCCAAATGACTGCTTCGGAGGGTGGCATTACAGCTGGCTGGTCCCTTCCCCCGCAGCGGGTGCAGCATTTTTCAGGTGCCAGAAATTCATACTTTGCTTCTTATGAAGTTCTATGGTTCTTCTTGAGTGATGCTCTCCGTGGTCTCTTTACAATCAGGCCCGTAAAGTCCATTAACATTTGGTCCTCCCAATAAGTGCCAGATGGTTAGGAGTCTTCATTGCACAGCAGTGTAAGATTCTGTAGTTGCAGATGCTGGCTCCAGGAGCAGAGCATGAAAAATTCATGTTGTGCTTGGGCAAACTGTTTGCTTAACGCTCTAAGGCCATCTTGGAGACACGGGCAGGAGACAGAGGGTTGGAGTTCATTTGCGTGTTAATGTGTAGCCAGCATAGCGGGTTCTACCCTTGCTTCCGTGCGTGGTCTGGCACATCAGTCACATGGCTCTGTGGCCAGGAAGTAATTTCTGGCATTCTGGGAAGTCAGACTCTGTGGCCCTGTGGCAATTTCTGGGATACTGGGGAACCAGGTAGCACATCGACTATGTGGTTCTTTGGCCTATGCATTCCAGGAGGTGATTTCAGGAATTCTGGGAAATTAAATGAGTCTCCACCATTTTCACCAGGCAGTTATTCTCAGTCATGTTCTTGATGTTATTAACCAGGGGTCTTCAAACTATGGCCCTCCAGATGTTCATGAACTACAATTCCCATCAGCCCTGCCACTTAGCCATGCTGGCAGGGGCTGATGGGAATTGTAGTCCATGAACATCTGGAGGGCCATAGTTTGAAGACCCCTGTTATTAACTTCCAAACGAATGTGAGCTTTTCTGTTAACCCCCCTCACCTGTTTTTAAAGCCCTCCCCTAAAAAGTAGAGTTATAACTGAGCTGTGTATCTGCTGCCTTGCCAAGGATGTGGCACAATTTCAGTGTTTTCTTTTTTTTTCTTTTTTCATTAAAGAACCAAGTTTCTTCATTCATGAAACTTGCAAAGAGAGGTTTAGAAAGAGTATGGGAGCAGCTGCTGAAATCTCAGAAGCCGGGGGTTGGGAGGACAGTGGGTGTGGAGCTTCAGATTCTTGAAGAGGGTTTCTCTGCCCCCCCTCCCTTTTTCTGACTAATAAAAGCAGAATAACTTATGCAAAAGAGTAAAAATGCAGAATAAATCATAGGAAATAAGAGCCATTGCAATGCAAAAGTATTCCATTTGCAAAATTTATACAGGGTGCTGAATCCAGCTTGTCTTGAAGCAGCGTTCGGATTGCCCGGGGAGAGAATTTTAATGTGTGTGTGTGTGGTTTACATGTAGCTCTGTCAATAGTTTATTTCTCGGAGTTTTCCAGTGACTGGATGCAGGCCACCCCGCCACTCAAAGGAGGGCTGCTTTGCCTCTTTACCAGTCCATTTTCCACTTCTGAGTTCTCTTCTGCTGCCCCAGGCGACGCCCCTTTTCCGTCTCGCCTTCCCACATTGGAGCACCCCTCCCTCTAAAATCTCTACTTCTGGTCCCGTGAATTCATCTGATTTTGCAAAACCATCAATAAATCATTTGTGACATTTTGTTTCCGACGTCTGTCTGGGCTTCCCTCCCCCCCTGCAAAACATTATCATAAAAAATTTAGGAAGGAATGTGGCAGCGGGTTGAGGCGGGCAGATCGTAAGTGGGATTTCTTTGGCGTGCTGTTCTGTGGGCTTTTTTCTCCTGAGGGAAGAGACTTCAAGAGGTTGGCAGCATCACAGATTTCTAAGGAGGTCACAGAAAGGAAGGGAAAGAGTCAGAAAGTGGAACATGCTTTAAGAAGTTGAGGAAAACCGGCACATGCAGACAGCAGGGAGGGTTGCCAGCCTCCAGGTGGGACCTGGAGATCTCCTGGAATTACAACTGATCTTTGTGCAGTAGAGATTAGTTCCCCTGGGGAAATGGCCACTTTAAAAGGTGGGCTCTGTGGCATTACACCCTGCTAAGGTCCCTCCCTAGAGTACACCATCAAAATCTCCAGGAATCTGATAGAATCATGGAGTTGGAACAGACCCCAAGGGTCATCAAGTCCAACCCCCTGCCATTCAGGAACACACAATCAAAGCACTCCTGACAGATGGCCATCCAGCCTCTGTTGAAACACCTCCAAAGAAGGAGACTCCACCACACTCCGAGGTAGTGCATTCCACTGTCGAACAGCCCTGACGGTCAGGAAATTCTTCCTAATGTTTAGGTGGAATCTCTTTTCCTGCACCTTGAATCCATTACTCCTTGTCGTAGTCTCTGGAGCAACAGAAAAAAGCTTGCTTCCTCTTCTGCAAGTCTCCAGGAATTTCCAAACCAGGAGTTGGCAACCCTATGGGCTTATCTTTTATGACTGTCTCATCTTCTTTAAAAACTATCTAAGCAGCCATCACAATATTCTGGGGCAGTGACAGCCTGTCACAATGAAGACCCCTTTGCTGTGCAAAGGTTATCTGCAATGCAGTTGTTCTGCCTAGAAGCCTAGGAACGCAGGCATTTTATTCATGCATCAAAGCAAATAATGGTAATCTTTCCCATGTATCCATGATGCATCTTCGCGGCTGCAGCAGAAGCCCAATGGACCTTGCTTCCAGAAATCTTATCCCTACTTTTCAAGAAGAGTAGCCCAGTTGGACTCTTTACCTTCTGCGTTGCATGGGCTGTCCACCTCTGCTTCTTCCAGCACTGGTCTCAAGAATGTCCACAAGCCTGGGAGACATTTCACTCATTTTACCAAAACTATTTTGTGTGTGTGTGTGCACACGCACGCACTTCCCACAATATCCCTTGGGCCTATAAACATTGCTGGCACTTCAGAATTAGCTCTGAACTGTTGCTTCAGGCAAAAATTAGCTTGGAACTTGAGCTTTATCACACTCAGTCCGCTGAACAGATGATGAGAGGTTTAGAACTGGTGAGTGGCAGATGAAATGCACAGAACGGCTCGACTAACAACCTGAATTCACTCTCGCTATGAATCCTGGGCAGGGAAATAGGCAGAAGCCTGCTGAGCAATTGGGCTCGCCCCAATTCATCTGGAATGTCCAACTTCACATTGGCAGTTCATTGCTGGTAAAACTCACCAGGGTCGCTGTGGGGCTCCATGCATGTTCCCGTGGCCTTTCCAGGTTGTATACCTTCTCTGACTTTGTCTCCCCAACGTGTCCCTACTCTCCAGAGCAGTGGTTCCCAACCAGGGTTCTGTGGTACCCTGGGGTGCCGTGAGCATGTCCCAGGGGTACCGTGGCAATGCTACCGGTCCCCCTCACTTTTGCGGTGTCTCCCGCCAGCACCAGCAAGGATATGGAGCTGGCCCAGGAGGCAGGACCTGCCACAAGGTCAGCAGCCACTCCCCCCCCCCTCCATGCTTCCCTTCACCCTGGGAGGGGAAGGTGGGGGGTGACAAGCAGGGGAACTGGGAGGGAAAGGTGGGGGGGAGGATGGCAGGGGTACCGTGAGATATTAAGAGTGAGGTCAAGGGTACCGTGACGTTGAAAAGGTTGGAAAACACTGCTCCAGAGATTGTCAGGAGATACTGGGGGAATGTGTTCTGTAGACTGTGGACTGTCCATGTGAGCTTGGGTAGAAGGAAGTTGGGGCTGCAGCAATTTGCAGCCACATTTTTAGTGGGTTTCTTGGGCGTCCTCTCCTCTGTTTGACATGCAACAAAGTGGGAAAACCTTCATTGCTTCTAGTGCACTGAGAATGTTTCTTCCCTCTCCTTTTCTGTACCCCTTGTTCCACTCTATGCAAGTGTCCATTGCCAGTGTCTGGGTAGTAAAAAAAAAGGCTTGGAAGGTGAGCATGGAATTTGCATGTCCTTGTGCATGTCCTTTTGATCCCGATCTGCCTGGCTGTCGTGTGCCCTTGGCCCAGCTGGTGGGTGTCTTTTGAGAAAAACACATTTAATGGCAAGGTATAAAGTCTGCTCAATTTTGTAGCTGGCCTCTTCATGATATAAAGATGAAGCAAAGATTTGTCTGCTAAATTATACATTTCTCTCCCAGCCTGGCCCAGAAATGGCTCGGGGAGCAATTTGCAAAGGTGGATAACAGAGAGGTTGATACAAATGAGAGGTTATGAAATTATCCACTTTGCGGCACCTGTGTTGCGAAGCGTGCCCTCATTTGGAAGGGAGCAAAGTCAACGCCACTCACCTTCTGTCAAGAGGCTTTGGGAGGATCCTGGGAAGACAGGTCATTGGAGGCTGTTTGTCACAGCTGCACATTCGACCTCTTCTTGGTTCTGGACCATGTCATTAGAATCAGAACAAACCTGTAATATTATTTCAGACGGGATGCTTTTTTACATCTCATTTCCCCCGCTAAGTTTTGTACAGAGCACACAGAAACATAGAGACGGAAGATACCTCAGGGTCATCTAGTCCAACCCCCTGCACAGCCCAGGAAATTCACAATTCCCCCCCCCCTTTACCACATCTTCCAGAGACCCCTGCTCTATGACCAAGGAAGCCAAAAAAAAACCCTCCAGAATTTCTGGCCAATCTGGTCTGCAGGGAAATCATCATTACCCTGGGTATGTAAGAAAAGAGCCAGAGGAGTTGACCACTCTTCCCTCCCCCACTTTCCGCTTGTGATCTGGCTAAGTTCACAGCATTTGCACTGCAATCAGATGGCCCTCTACAAAACCTCCAAAGAAGGAGAACTCACCACCTCCCGAGGAAGCCTATTCCACTGAAGAAGTGCTCTAACCATCAGGCAATTCTTCCTACAGAGCAGCATCCCTTCAGTTCATTTGCATCTCCCCCCACCAGATGCATGCGCACAAGCACCCAAAGTCACACACAGCACTCATACACACGGGGCACTGCTAAGGCATTGCAAAAAAGAAAAGAAAGCAGCGGGAAGTTTTGATGGGATGGTGCCTACATGCAATTGTATCAGCATTCTTTATTTCATTTATTACTAGATTTATCCTCCGCCCTTCCCTAGAAGGTTCAAGGGGAGTTTTAACAACTGGCAAAACTATATGTAAGACAGCTCAATACATAAAAGCGGTAAAACAATACATAAGAAAATCCCAATTGCAAAAAAATGTCATTTAAATCTAAAATAAATCAGCAAGGACCCTCGCAGGTACTTATTACAACTTAATACATGGGTCCCATCTTCTATTATTATTCCACTATTTAGTTTGATTTGAATGGGACCCCAGAGGGGGGATGGGGGCAATTTTGATGTATCACCCATGCTGCTTCAACCATACGGCCAGAGGAACAGCTCTGTCTTGCAGGCCCTGTGAAACGGTGTCAATTCCCCAAAATCTTATGGCCTGGTGTTTTGTGTGCCTCGGTAAATACTGATCCAAAAAAATCTCGAAGTACCATTAGAGCTACAGGAAGGCTTCAGGTTTGGCCAAGTGTGGTGATACGAGGCAAGCCCATTGTTTTTGGAGGTACACCTTAAAGCAGTAACGGACACAGGGCAAGAAAATGCTTCTTTTGACAGCGGCTGGGATGTTTTTCTTTTCTTTCCCAGTTCTCCATTCGTCCTTATTTATTTTTGGATGGACAGCATGTCTCCGCGCATACCAGTCGTGCTTAATGTGTGCGGCAGCTTTCAATCAACCAAAATTGTACTTATAGAAAGCAGCAGCGAGACCGGCGTGCGACGTTGCTCTTGACCCCGGCAGAATGAATTTGCAGCAGCCCGTTCAGTGACTGCGGAACGCACAGTCATTACAATTCTATTTCAATCTGTGATTTTATTTGCTATTACTGTCTCTTTCTCTCTCTCTCTCCACAGAACTTTGGAAAGTGTCACTCAGAGATATCGGATGCGGGTGATTACCTAACCTGCCATTATTTACGTGAAGACCGGTATCTGGCAAGCATCCCTTCTGTCTATAGTCCTTCGTCATATCTCCCAGGAGAGCTCTACTCATACCACCATAGCAATGCTTCCTTTTGCTGTCCACCACCAGGTTCCAGAGCACCGTATATTTGCCCCAAGGAACAATACGTTTAACAGTGCCACAGACAATAACGGAAAACAGAAGACAATTCTTCATTTGTCCCCGGCCGTTACACATCAGTCAAGGCCATTTTAACAACACCCCCACCCCTCCCAAGTCATTGGGAATATTGTTGGGTTTGTATGTATGTGTGTCCACGTGTTTCTCCTTTTGCCTCACATATTTTTACCAAAGTTTTGACACCTTTTCACTCCCATGGTTAGATTACACTTCTGCCTTGTTCATTAAGGAACATCTTTCTTTGACTGCTGGAACTTTTCACACCTCCCCAGCCCCGCCCTCCTATGCTAATTTTAACCCTTTGGGCCTTCCATACGGAATGGACTTTCTGCGCTTGTGTTTCTGTGTTTGCACCGCTGCCCTTTGCTGGATGGAATAAGTCAGACTTACCGATGTGTCTGCCATCTTGTTCCCATTTACGCAACGTGCACTGTAAATGGTTGCGCCGCAAGTTGTCCTTACGCATCACCAGCTGTGCTCTACCTGCCACTTCGTAGCTCTGTTCCCCACCCCGTCCAGAAGCGACATGATGTGCTACTTGAATACTCTCCCTACTTAGAAATCACAAGGCTGCAACCACCTCATTCAGTTTTGGAAAAGGGGGCTGGTGTGCCAAGCCCACAATGTGTGCGTGATGCAGAATTTCTTGCAAAGGCACAACTATTGTCTCATCCTCTGCAATTATCCCCTCACGTCCCGTTGATCTCCTGGCAATCCAGAGGCCATGAAGAAAAATATGCTGGGATAGCTTGAAAGAAAAGCATTCTTTTTTCACTTCAAGGGGAACAACTAAAATAGGAGGATGAGAATATATTTTTTAAAAAATCTATGGGAGTGGGGCAAAAATCCTCAGGATTTTGCTATGCACATTTTTGGTTGGAATGATAACTCAGGCAGTCGGAGAAGAAGGAGAATTTCAGGTCATCTCCGAGCTCTTAATAATGAAGGATGAAAGCCAACACAGGATTAGGCCTTTGAGACGCTCTCTTTTCTTTTCTCGCTCCTGTTTTCATTTCTTTTTTTTTAACATTACTTTCATTTTGGAATGTGTGTGTTTTTATATGTGTGTGTACATATATATATATATATATATATATATTTGATGTGTGGGTGGGCGTGAGACTGTGCGTGTGGTCCTGCGAACCTTGTTGTGTTTTAGAGAAAGGGGTTTCATTTTCACCTCACCTCCTCGTTCACGTGCAATAGGACTGGATGAAGAAAAAGAGGAGGCTGTGAGGGAGAAGATAAACTACGATTAATCTTGGGCAGGACTGGACAGATGAGTCAGACACATGTACACACGACCACCACCTAGGGCTGAGATAACCTTCCTGCCCTGCTTGTGGGGTGAGCTCTTATGCCAGGGGACCACAAGAAGTTCAGGGCACAGGGCAGATGTGCCCTTCCAAGCCATTGTTTGGGGCTTTGGCCCTTCAGAGCTAAGGGGAATGCCGAAAAATAGGGGCGGTCGGAGCCCAGCTGCATCACACTTTATTTTTGTATATTTTGGTTGGAGAAGGATAATACTGCTTGATGCACTTATGAATTCCCTCGCCCCACCTCTCCCAAAGCTTTCTCCCCCCCCCATCTTGAGGTTTAGCTCTGCCCTCCTTCCATTTCCACACAAGCTAAACTGTGTTCACACTACCTCAGCCATTTTCTGCAAACTTGTAAAAAGATGGAAAGCCAATGAGGGATGAGATCAACAGCAAACCATTGTTTCCTCATGACGTGTCCTCACTGCCTATCTCAGAATAAGAGCACAGCCATCTGATGTTGGAACATGATTTCCTGTCTGAAGCAGGAAATGGGCAGACCCACTACAGGAGTACTAAGGAAGACCAAGAGGAAGGGGGAGGGTGGCTTTCCATCTTCTTTCCATCCCACCCCAAGAGCTGGTTGCCCCTCCACAGCAAAGAAAAAGGAACCACCTCACTCCTGCACCCAAAGTTGACAGTCAAATGAATTGTTGTCAGTGGGACCAAGATTGGTCGTGACATGGAATGTTGCTTTTTCAGGGGAAGGGGGAATGAGGAAAATGTGTTAGCACTTTAAATATGTGTCCCAAAATTAAATCCTGGCTGTATTAAGTGATTCCAAACATCCTTGTTTGGCTGTTGGTTTCATCCTTGGTTTCGCCCACCGATTCTGAGATCTTTCTCTTCCTTTAGCAATGAACACGGGCGCCACTTCGCACACATCCCAGGCAGAAGGAACCTTGTTCTTATTTCCTTTATATGCGCCGTGGGGTGCCATGTATAGTCAATGTGGGCAACACATGTGCCCTCACATCCCAGGTGCGCTCGAACCTCAGCATAATTCAGAGGGCATTGTGTACTTCCAAAATTCAAGAGTATCCTCTTGCATATATTTTTTTGAAATATCACTGGCAATCTTAAAGCAGCAGCTTGTCTGAGATGCTAATTAACAGGGGCGGTAGACTGGACTTTCTATATGGCCCCTGCCAATTCTATGATTCAATGGCCATGTTCAGATTATCCAGACACAGGGCAAGACAGAAACAGTCCCTAGTTCTGGTGTCATTTTCTGAGAGCTGCCATCTTGGTAAATACATTGAAGGATTTAGTTTGATATCCTGGAACCATGAGAATGGCTTGCATCAGGTCAAAGCAAAAAGCCAAGTTCTGGTGTATAATACACACATAGGCCCTTTCCGCACGGGCCTAATACAGCGCCCTGGGGATGGCAAAAATGCCGTCCCCAGGGAGCCGTTCACATGGGGGGTGCAGCTACTTCGCAGCCGCGCTGCCCTCGCTCCTCCCGAGCGGCGCGAAGCCGCCATTTTCCCACCTCGCTTCCTGAGCGAGGTTTACAGAAAACGGCAGCTTCCAGCCGCTGCCGTGCAAACGGCAGCGGCTGGAAGGCGCCTTCCCTCCCCCCTGTCGACCTACCTGGTCGACCTACCTGCTTTGCGACCATCCAGTGCATCGCCGAGGCCTGGGGACACGCCCCCCTGCCCTGCTATGCCAGAGCAGTCGTGCAAGGCAGGGGGGCATTTCCCCCGGCCTTGGCGAGGCGCTGGACGGTCGCAGAGCAGGTAGGTCGATCAGATGACAGTGCTCCACAGCACTGTCTTCCCCACCGCAACCGTGCAAACGGTCCCAGGGCCGTCATGTACGCCGACCCAATCCCCATCGTGGCTGTGCAGAAACGGCCATAGATTCTGTGGCTCAATAGTTTTCACTTGGTCTCGCCATGTGCTTCAAATGGAGGACTTCAAGTGGAGAAGAACCTGGTTTTGCCACAATAGTAGCCATCAGAGTCTAGTTCAGGAATCCTCACCTTTTTTGAGCTTGTAGGGAGCGTTGGAATTCTGTCATAGGGTATTAGGTGTGGCCCCAAAATGGTCACCACAAAATGGCTGCCCCTGAAGTTAAGTCAGCCACAAAATGGCTGCTACAGCTTACCTTCAGTCACATAGTGAAGATCCTTGTGCTGTGATGGCAGCTGCTGCCACAGCAATGTTTTTTTTAAAAAAATCTGCACAGTCAATCAAATCTCCAATGGCCAATCAGAAGGCTTGCTGGGCAAAAGACCCACCCAGCCCTAACTACTTCATAAGAACTTGTGGTGGACCCCAGAAAATGTATTGGAGGGTGTCATGGTGCTCATTGGCACCACAGTGGAAATCCTTAGTTCTTCATCCTGTGTTCTAGCTGCAGAGCATGCAATTGTGCATCTTTTGAGATACAGACCTCAAGCTGCTCTGCTTTATAAGCAAAAAGTGCAATCCCAATCAATGGGAACCAACAAGGTGCTATTAAAAACAACAACAGTGGAGTCAATATATGCTAATGCTGCTTATTTTAACCCAGAATTGCCAATAGATGTCTGCATTCAGGGTCAAAGATGTTCTCATGGCTCTCAGTCTGGCCCAAGGTTTCACCCTGTTTTGATGGAATAGTTGAGCCAATAGCAGCCAAGGAAACACAATATGTGGGGTCAAGACCTCTGGTTCCAGAAAGGTCTTGCAGGGTTTTTGCCGAGCAGTTGACTCCCTTTCAAAAGCTGCTCCTGTGACATTCACATCATAGCAGATCCTCAACAGTAGCTGGACAAGTTGTGGGGAGCTGTGAGAAGTTTGACAAGATAACTCATCATAGAGAATGGCCCTTAGTGAGTTAAGATCACACATTTGTCCCTGTGAGCCAGGTAGAATCAAGCTCCTGCTGTTCTAGGATAATCCTTCTGAAAGTGGAGAGGAAGCTGGGAAGGTGGCTAATATTTGGCTTTCCCCCCTCTCTCGGGAAGATTGAAAAGCCTGGAGAGGGACCCCCCCTTCTTTAGAAACAGGTAAAATCTCTTGGCAAAGAAAAGAACATCTGTACCCAGTGAATACTTAGCTTGCGGTGTAGTGATTGGCACTTACTTTCAAAAGGAGATTATCTCGTAGGGAAGGAGAGATACCTGAATGGCCATTCACTATGATGGAATGTTCAACTTCAGAGGCAAAATACCTCCAAATACTAGTGGCTGGGAAAAGGGCAACATCATGCAGATGCCATAGCCTCCCACTCCTTGCAGCTGCTCCAGGGGTCACATGTGGCTGACACAAGATGCTGGATAAGATGACCCACAGGCCTGATAGAGCCGGGCTCTGCATATGTTCCTACTGGACTCACAAACTCCTTATAAGGGGAGCAGGGATGAAAAAGGCAAGGAGAAGGTCTTTTCCATACAACAGACTAAGGAATAAGTCAAGAGGACTGAAGAAGATGTTTACTTGGCAAATCCGGTGTGTGATTCTTGTGTTTGAGCCTATAAGCCATTTTCCTTGTCCAGCTGAGTAAAAAACAAAACAAAACACTATCCTCTATCCAGGATAGCGGCATTAATGGATCTGATAAAGTCAGGAAGTTTAAATAAACCATGCTGTAAGATCTGCGATGGCCTCCCTGGTCTCTTTATTAAGTAACAATCCGAAACCTGGTCACAAATGCAAATTCAATGCTGAAGATAACTTTTATTCTCTTCTGCTTTATATTCAGCCACAATGTTTTATGGGTGGGGGGAGGTTCTTGCAATTGAGCCCCAGTTCATTTATGCCTGGGGTGGGCCCTGCAGTATATTTTCACTAACACAAGGGGGAGGAGTGTTCACTGTCTTGCCCTTTCCACCAAACTTCTGAACCCCCCCCCCCCCCCCATGCTGCCCTTTGGGAGGAAGTTTCCATTTCCAGTGGCAGTGCAGTAAAGAGCATAAGGAAGAAGAGAAGAGTTTGGATTTATATCCCCCCTTTCTCTCCTGTAAGGAGACTCAATATCCTTTCCTTTCCCCCCTCCCTTCCCTCCCCCCCAACAACAAACAACCTTTGAGGTGGAGCTGAGAGAGCTCAGAAGAACTGTGACTAGCCCAAGGTCACCCAGCTGGCATGTGTTGGAGTGCACAAGCTAATCTGCTTCACTAGATAAGCCTCCACAGCTCAAGTGGCAGAGCAGGGAATCAAACCTGGTTCTCCAGATTACAGTGCAGCTGCTCTTAGCCACTACGCCACTGCTGCTCCCAGGGATTGAATCTGGGACCCTCTAGCCTGCCAATCAAATGCTCTACCACTGAGCCACAGCTTCACTGATTGACTCAAAGGTACATGAATGAACGGGGCCCACTGAAAAGCACAGCGATATGAAAAGTTCTATCTGTAGCGGCTTATCGACAGCTAGTCAATAAATCCTACCGTTCAGTAGTTATCTCAGCCATTTTTAGCCACATCAATGGCTGCCAGTCCAGTTGGAACGGCAGGGTTTTCAGACACACACAGTTCTGGAAAAACCCAGTGCAAACCTTTTCAGCAGGCATTTGAGTCATTTGGTGCTGAACTGAACAGACTCTTCAACTGGCTCACCGATGATGCTCACGGTCAGATATCTGATGGCCAGATACACTGGAAGCAAAATGCATGGCCTCATAGTATTGGGAAAGAGAGAGAGATTTCGATGGGGCAAGTGAATGAGGTCAGACAAACATTTCTGTTCTGCTGCTATAGGATGGGTGGTAGAAGAACGCACTCTGCCAGCGTGTTGTACTGGTTAAGAGAAGTGAACTCTAATCTAGAGAACCAGGTTTGATTTCCCTCTCTTCCACATGAAGCCTGCTGGGTGACCTTGGGCTAGTCACAGTTCTTCAGAACAACCCCACCAATCTGACAAGGGGTCTGCTGTGGGGAGAGGAAGGGAAAGGAGGTTGTAAGCCCCTTTGACTCTCTTCACAGGAGAGGAAGGCAGGACATAAATCCAAACTCTTTGTCTTCTTAATAATTGCCCAGTCTCAAAGCAGGACTCGAAGAAGAGCCAGGATCCCCAACAGATCTAACAAAGGCAGGCAAAAGAATGGGCAACCTGTATCTCAGGGCAGCTGATGTTTCCTCAGCCCAGGTGAATACAAAACGTGTTCGTTCTGAGGACACTCACTCAGCGCCAGAGCATCCTCAATCAATATGCAATTAGAACATTTTCAGGGCATCCTACTAACTCCGTGAATGAAAAATCCCCAGGAGCAGTAATGACAAGAGGATAATTGTCTCGAGAGAGAAAAAGTCCTTACAAAAAGCCATCAGAAATCAGAAAAAGATTACGCCGGAATACGGAACATGGGTTATAAAACCATCAGGTCACCTAAAATGGCAGGAAGGGATTTTTTTTTTTTTGCAAGAAAGCTTCACATCAAAGCAAGAACCCAGCTAAAATGTAGAAGCTGCTGGGAAAGAGCTGCTGTGAAATAAAATAAAATAAAATAAAATAAAATAAAATAGTCACACAATGATCCCATCGAACAATGGGCAGTTTTGTCACAGGCTTTCATGGCCGGAATCACTGGGGTGCTGTGTGGTTTCCGGGCTGTCTGGCCGTGTTCTAGCAGCATTCTCTCCTGACGTTTCGCCTGCATCTGTGGCTGGCCTCTTCAGAGGATGCAGGTGAAACATCAAGAGAGATGCAGGCGAAACATCAGGAGAGATTGCTGCTAGAACACAGCCATACAGCCCGGAAACCACACAGCACCCAAATGGGCAGTTTGGCTGCACCTTAAGATGTTTGCTTGTTTCTTGTTTGACTGGTGGGGCTGAGTGGTGGGGCATCTGTTCTGCATGCAGAAGGTCCCAGATTCAATCCGCAGCATCTGTGGAAAAGGCCAGGCAGTAGGTGATGTGAAAGACCTCTTCAAAAGACTCTGGGGAGCCGTTGGCAGTCAAGGTATCCAATATGGACCTTGCTGGACCAAAATATCTGATTTACTATAAGGCAGCATCAGTCTTCAAAAAATACTTCTGAAAAGCAAACCAGATACTGAAGACAAATCATGTATGGACATACCTATTCTTGTGGAATGAGTTTTCATGGCCAAGTTTTCATCATGCAGCCCTTGCAAAATATGTGTTCAAATAGTGAATGTATCCAGCACACCATGATCTTTTTCTGTCCTCTCAAGACTTGCCAATTTCTTCATAATTTCAAACGCATTTGCATCTGCCTAGCTGGTGGTGCACAGTGTCACATAGTTACCTGACACAAAGCTGCTGTTGGTGCATGCTCAAAACTTACTAGACAGCTGGATTTGGGGGGAACTATAATCTTTTCAGTCTTATTCATCAGTCTTCTCTGTGTCGTCTCGTCTGACGCAGTGGTTGTCAGAGTGGTCCAGAATTTCTGTGTTGTCAAATAACATTCTATGTCCATTTGAAAACACAGACATTCTGAACAGCTCTGACAACCACTATATCAGACTACACAGAGAAGCCATTAAAATCCAAGAGCACATGGACAACTTCAACAGAAAACTATGAAAATGAACAAAGTTTGATTACCAGTACTTAAAAACACTAGAATCAAGACAGGGGTTAGTGAACACCACCCAGACATAGGATGTCTCCAGGCAGGAAGCAATCAAATGGATTAAAACACTAGGCAACTACTATGTAGATGCCCTCACTAGTTGATTATACTGTCTTCATGGTTACTTGCCTATGCTAAAATGGGTGGATTCCACTCAACACATGCAAATCACACTTGGCAATTGCACCCTTTACACTTGTTAACAAATGCAAATGGTTCTTTCTCCCACCCTGGACATTCCACAGGTACAGAGGTGTAACTGCAATGGGGAGATCTGGGGCAGCTCGCCCTGGGTGCCACCATTGCAGTCATATGTCGGAGGCACAGCTGGGGGGATGTCAGGGGTCTTTCCTCTGAAGATGTCAGCCACAGATGCAAGTGAAATGTCAGGAAAAAATGCTACTGGAACACTGCCATACAGCCTGGAAACCCTACAACACTCCAGTGATTATCGCCATGAAAGCCTTTGACAATACAAAGCTAGACTTCTCTTCAAAAGCAGCAGCGGACAGTTTATAGGAAAAGGTCAGCCTACTCCCTACATAAACAGCATGTGGTAGGTTGCTCTTCTGCTTGACTCTCACAAAAGGCAAATTTTGTGATTTGGCCAGGGGGAGGAACTGGCAGCAGGAAAATGGCCAGGAAGGTGGGTGGGCGGGCCTATGTTTCTACGTGCACACATGAATTTTATGAGTGTTCTAGCAAACATAGATGCCTACCGAGCATATTCAAGTGTTCAACAGGGATGCTTGCAGAAAATGTGAGACATTTTGAGTTGAGCATGGGAGAGATCGTCTATCATCAGATTGCATCAGACGAATGAAATTAAATGGGAACACAGCAGGCATGTAATACTGTTCTGAGCCATTTCATCTTGTAATGGACAGTAAAGATATGGCTCTCCTCCTCCGCCCCTCCTCTCTCAATATGGCATCGTTATTGCAAGAGAACAAGGAATGCAGAAAGAGGTAGATGGGAGTTATCATCAACTCCCAGGTTGGGATGGGAAGAATGAAAACAGATTTGTCTTGTGTCATTATGGGGCAGCTGGGCTAGCCTGATCTCGTCTGATCTCAAAAGCTAATCAGGGTGAGCCCTGGTTAATATTTGGATGGAAGACCGCCAAGGAAGTACAGGGCAACTATGCAAAGGCAAACTATACAATGGCAAACTACTTCTGGAGAGTCGGTGTGGTGTAGTGGTTAAGAGTAGCTGGATTCCAATCTGGAGAACCGGGTTTGATTCCCACCTCCTCCACCTGAGTGGTAGAAGCTTATCTGATGAACCAGATGGGTTTCCGCACTCCTACATTCCTGCTGGGTGACCTAGGGCGAGTCACGGTTTTAACTCTCTCAGCCCCACCTGCCTCACCAGGTGCCTGTTATGGGGACAGGAAGGGAAAGGAGTTTGTAAGCCACCTTGAGAAAGATGGCTATAAATCCAAACTCCTCCTCCCCCTCCTCCCCCTCCTCCCCCTCCTCCTCCTCCTCTTCTTCTTCTTCTTCTTCTTCTTCTTCTTCTTCTTCTTCTTCTTCTTCTTCTTCTTCTTCTTCTTCTTCTTCTTCTTCTTCTTCTTCTTCTTCTTCTTCTTCTTCTTCTTCTTCTTCTTCTTCTTCTTCTCCTTCTCCTTCTCCTTCTTCTTCTTCTGTTGTCTTGAAAATGCTAAGATTGCTATGAGTCAGCCGTGAAAGGGGCTGCTACATTATTGATGTGCTTGCTTGAAATCTGCATATCCTACAGTTCAGTGGATTGCAAAAAAGAGTACAGTGTTTAAAAATTGGATTTTTAAAAAAGCTGGCAAAACAAACCCAAATTAATCAACACAGACAGGAAACTTCTTACTAATGGAGCCACCATAAGTAATGTAAGAAAAGAGGAGGAAGAATCTTAACTTGGTTGCAGAAAACCCACAGCAAGGAACTCTGCGCATTTATTGTCAAATGGTAGCAAATAAAAGGACCTACTTGAAAGCTGTGATGAAAAGGTCTTAGATTTTCCCTAGATATGCCTCTGGTCTAGAGTCCCACAACAATGTGCATCCGGGCAGGCACTTGGAAGGCAGAGAAGGAGGAAGCCCAGTTTCTCTCTGCTAGATGCAGAAACATTTTTGCCGCTTTGGTACCTCTCACAGTTTTCATTTCTTTTCTTTTTTTTAAAGATATGGAAGTGTTGAAAAAACTCGCTGGAATCTGTATGACGCAACAGAGCCATTTGCAGAGACCCCGGCTTTTCTCTGGCCAGACCTTGATTGTCAAAGCTGTGAAACTGCAGCAGGAAAGAGGGTTCCTATCAGAGGCACTTCATGACTCGGTGCTTTCTAGCAGCAGGGGGGTGTCAAATTTGGACACAGCCGTGCGAGCAAAGGTACTCCATTGTTCCCACGCATCATATGTTTCTTCCTTGCCTTCCCCTGTGGGAGCTGCAGGCGGGGTCAGGGGCGCACACGGTGCATTTCCAAGCTCGCATCTCCAAATCTCTCTTTGCCAAGTATGATTAGTCCCCGTCACAGCTCATGCCGTCTCCCGCTGGGCACTCTATTTCAGAGATATATTTTTTGCAGAAGTTGCCAGCTGGCTTTAGAGGAATCTTTTATCCAGGAATAAAAGAGTGGATGCCTTGCCTGAGAGGGCACAAAAAAATACCTGATTAGAAGAATAGGCAGAGAAGGTGGACTGTTGCATTCAAGTGGGGTTGGGCTCAACTTTTCCAATCCACCCCCTTCTTCTAAACTTACTGGACCTCTCCCTGGACCTCACAGTCTTGGTGGAGCACAGCTCAGAGGCTGAGTACCAGCTCTGCATGTTGGTAGTCCATTCTTCAGATTGTGGAATCTTGTTCTGGACCACTGACATCAAAGGAATAGAAAATAGGAATTTCAGCATCCTTGTCTCTTGGCTTTGGTCAACAGGTTGCAAGTTGGCAACCATTCACTGGAGGCCATTAAATGTCTCCTGTTGTGGGGAGGGAAAGGAAGGAGTTGGAAGCTGCTTTGAGACTCCTTGCAGTAGAGAAAAGCAGGGTATAAATCCAACTCATATCTTTATTTTATTATATCTTTATCCCACCCTTTCTTCTTCTTCTTCTTCTTCTTCTTCTTCTTCTTCTTCTTCTTCTTCTTCTTCTTCTTCTTCTTCTTCTTCTTCTTCTTCTTCTTCTTCTTCTTCTTCTTCTTCTTCTTCTTCTTCTTCTTCTTCTTCTTCTTCTTCTTCTTCTTCTCCTCCTTCTCCTCCTCCTTCTCCTTCTCCTTCTCCTTCTCCTTCTCCTTCTCCTTCTCCTTCTCCTTCTCCTTCTCCTTCTCCTTCTCCTTCTCCTTCTCCTCCTCCTCCTCCTCCTCCTCCTCCTCCTCGAAAGCATTGGCAGCAAAGATCTTCCTTGTAGAATAAGGAATAAAAACTGGACAGAGAAAATAATTACCTTGCACTCACTTGGGATCATCCCAAAAAGCTGATTGGAAGATTCAAGACAGATCAAAAATGAATAGTAGATAATAGAAACATGAAAACAGAGCTGGAAGGGACTTCAAGGGTCATCTAATCCAACCCTCTGCACAGTGCAGGAAATTCACTTTTACCTCCCTTCCCCCTTTCCCCAATGACCCTTGCTTTACACCCAGAGAAAAGCAGAAAACCTCCAGAATCTCTGATAAACGTGGCCTGGAGAAAAATTCCTTCCTGACCCTAAAGTGGCTATCAGCATTACCCTGGGCATGCAAGAAAGAGCTGCGAAAACTGAGCTCATCTCTTGCTGCCCTCTCTCTCAAGATCTGGCTAAGTTCACAGAATCAGACTTGATGACAGATGGCCATCTAGCTTGCACTGAAAGCCCTCCAAAGAAGGCAATCCCATCACCTCCCAGTCATAATTACCTCATGATATTCATTGTCACAAATGTGACAATGTCCTCAGGGTGAAAGCAAACATGTATTTCCAAAGTGTTGCATGAATAAGAGCATCTCAGAGTTTTAGGGCACTAAAGGTACATTGAAACTATTATAAGGGAATTCTACTTTGGCCCTTAGATGGCCTTATAAGGGAATCAGCTCCTCAGGATAGATCTGTCAAGGACCATTAGCCACAGTAACTCAACGGAACTTCCACGTCCAGTTGATGTGGACCTCAAACTACCAGAGGGCAAACGATGGTGGCTCCAACCTTATGGGATGGCCTTCTTGAAAAATTAAGGAAGGTACATTCTCTTCTGCTCTTCACGAGACCTTGTGAAGCCGAGGCCTTCAGGAAGGTTATTGAAGGCGATTTGATCTGACAGCTGCCATGCTGTTCTTTTATGTGGCTGGCGTCGTGTTTGAAAAGATTTTTTTAAAGATCATTCCTGTGTGCAGTTGAGTTACTTGATGGGATAAAAGCAGGACAGGTTCTCTGGTGCAGCCACCTTCGAGACTGCACAATAAAGAGGGGGTTGGGCTGGCTCCCAGCCATCGGCAGCACGGGAGCTAGAGCACTCATGGCTCACAGGCAGCGCATCTGCTTGGTCTGTTGGAGGTCCCGGCTTCAGCCCCCTTCATCTCCAGTTAAGGGGATCAGATGGTGTCAAAGACTTTTATCTAGGATCCTGGAGGCTCTCTGGTTAATCTGAGTAGTCACTCTGGATTTTGATGGCCTGATTCAGAATAAAGCAGTTTCATGTGTTCATTCTTAGACTTATGGCCCCTCTGACTGGGTCCAATTCAAGCCCTTGAAGTAGGAGAGTGCCTTGTTTCATGGCAAGAAAAGACCTTGAAACCTTGAACATTCACCACTTGATAGATAACATACATATATAGATAGAAGAGTTTAGATTTATATCCCACTTTTCTCAACTATAAAGAAACTCAAAACGGTTTACAAACTCATTTCCCTTCCTCTTTTTACATCAGACAACTTGTGAGGTAGGTGGGGCTGAAAGAGTTCTGAGAGAACTGTGACTAGTCCAAGGTCACCCAGCAGGCTTCATGTGAAAGAGCAGGGAAACAAACCTGGTTCTCCAGATTAGATTTGGCCACTCTTGGGGAGGAACAGGGAATCAAACTCTAGATTAGAATCAACTGCTCTTAACCACTACACCACACAGATAGACAGACAGACAGACAGACAGACAGACAGGCCGACAGACAGACAGGCCGACAGAGAGAGAGAGAGAGAGAGAGAGAGATGCTACACCAGGAACATTTAGTGATGGAATATTGTGTCCCATGAATACATTTGTATGCGTATATGCCAATGTACACACTCACTCGCACTTCTTCTTTCACTATTCTGACTCCAAGATCACCATTTTTATATCAGAGGCAATTATATTAATTATTCTCTTCAATATAAAACTCATTAAGCCGACATTTTTGGCTCATTAACTCAAAGCTAGAGTTGTCTTCTGCGCTCCTTCATTGGAGTGGTGGAAGGAAGAGGGTTTAATTCAGCCACTGGAGTGAGCGGATGGGAGCACCCAGAGGCACTTCTCAGCTGGAGGTTTTGAGAAGAGCCCTAACCAGGTTAAGATCTCAGGACAATCTTTACCTTGTCACAAGCTGGAAAGCAAGTGGGAGGGAGCAGTCAAATCTCCATTGGTTTCCTTGTGGTCCTGTTAAAAACCAGAAAGCAACTCAGGACTGATTTAGACAACTGGCAGATTCTGCAGCATACTAGCCCTTGGGCATCTCAGAGGTCCATGGAAAGCCATACTAGGCAACAATCATGACAGAGTTGGCCACCGCTTAATGTGTCTGGCTACTATGAAGAATCCATTTATCGCTCATGATGCTGCCTTGGCACTACCCAGGGTTTGACAGCATCTCATAATTACAGTAATTAGGGAGACACAATGAAGGATGGTAAATGGGAGGCTGGGAACCATTAGTGTCCCATGCAAGATTAAACAGATGCCGACCCTCGGAGACGAGCTGTCTTCAGCTGTGCATCGTAGAGACCTGAGAAGATGAGAGGTCTCTTTTACATGGCATGGCATCACCTTGTGTGGCTTCTGTACCCAGACTCTGTCACACAGACGCGTCTCAGCTGTTGCTGGCTTGGAAACGTAGGCTAGCACCCATCTGTCTGCGTAGCCCTCTTGACCTTTTTCGTCTCCATGAGCTGGCAGCCGGGCTCTAAATGATGCTCTTCCTAAAACTATTGGGGTAGAGGACAATTAGTGAGGGGGTTTAATAGCCCTTTTACAGCATTTCCAATATGCACAATACATCGCCAGAGGAATGTACAAACCGGCCAAAGACATTCCATGCAGCAGTCCCATTTATGAACATGAATAGCAGATTTTGACATATAATCCAACTGCCAGTGCAAAGCCAAGGGGTCCTATTGCATACCAATTAGTTCAGTATAACCAAGCCCTCTATTTAAGTGTGCATTTGATTTTTGTTTACACTGCATTGTGGGTTTTGTAGTCGTAAGGCCATAATGACTGAGAACCCTATGGGCCCCTAGAGACCAAAGTTCTCTGTGAGCTCCTCTTCTATCATCTACACCCAACCCCAAAACTGTGTCAAAGCAAATCATATGCCACCTAGCTCCAAAAGACACCAGAAAGACCATAGCTAATGGATTTGGCCTGGGGTTTGCCCAGAGTTACAACTGATCCCCAGAATACAGAGATCAATTCCTCAGGAGAAAATGGCTGCTTAAGAAAATGGACTGTTTGGTGTTATATTCAATAGCACTAGATTTAGGACAGAGCCCTGTGCCCGCCCCCCCCCCCCAGTCACTTCTCTCCAAGATGAAGATAGATAATTGATGAGCACCCTTTGGGTTTGGTCAGTCTACCAATTACAAATCCATCTAACAGCAGCATTGTCTAGCTCACATTTTACTAGCTTTTTTGCAAGGATATCATGTGGGACCTTGTAAAAAGCCTTTCTGAAAACAAGGTGTGCTGCATCCATAGCATTGACTACATCTACCAAGCTTGTCACCCTATCAAAAAATGAGACAAGATTCGTCTGGCATGACTTGCCGTTGAAAAACTGATGTTGACTTTTAGTGATCATGGCATTCCCTTTAAAGTGCTTACAGACTGCCTGTTTAATCATCTGTTCTGGAATCTTTCCTGGTATTGAAGTAAGGCTGACTGGGTGCTAATTGCTTGGGAATTCTTTTTTCCCCTACTACATTCCTACTACATCTTTCCTTGCTGAAAGTGGTTATCTGTCCCAGAAAGGCCTCATCCAAGTCTTCAGTCTGACTTGGGGATCTGTAATATGCGCCCCACAATGACATCAGTGTTGTTTCTCTCACCCTTAATTTTTATCCAGATGTTCTCAACCTGGCTTCCAGGATTTAAGTCATAGACCTACCCCTAGATATAATCATCCCTGACATATAGTGCTACTCTTCCTTTCTTGTTTGGTCTATTTCAATCATGAGATTTATCCCACCAGGTTTCAGTGATGCCTCTTATATCATGTTTGTTTTGCTGGGTTAAGAATTCAAGTTTTTCTTGATTATTTCCCATGCTCTATGCATTTGGGTAGCATCACCTAAGACCATGGGTCATTTCCCTCTTGCTGCTTTTCAAAGGTTTTCCCCCCTCGCACTGTTGAGTTCTTGAACTATTTGCTCAGTTTTCTCTATAACAGTGATGGTGAACCTTTTCGAGACCGAGTGCCCAAATTGCAACCCAAAACCCACTTATTTATCACAAAGTGTCAACATGGCAAAAATGGTTGGCTCTGAGGCATGCGTTACTCGGGAGGAAGCTTGGTGAAGCAACCGTGCAATGCTTCGAATGGGTGAATCGTGACCCTAGGAGGGTTTACTCAGAAGCAAGCCCCATTGCCAGCAACTGAGCTTACTCCCAGGTAAAGGATTGTGCCCAGGCCAACCTAGATGTGTGTGTGTGTGGGGGGGTGATTTTCTGCCCCCCCCCACATGATGAACTCTGTGCCCACGTGCCCACAGAAAGGGCTCTGAGTGCCACCTCTGGCACCCGTGCCATAGGTTCGCCACCACTGCTCTATAACATTCGGACTAGTATGTCCAGTACTGTCTCCCACCTATACATATAACTCAGTTTAAAGCCCCCCTTATCAGGTTTGTAAGCCTCCTAGCAAAAATGTTTCTCTCACTATTGTGAGGTGCAACCCACACCTTGCCAGAAGTTCAGCTTCATGAAACTGCAGGTCATGGTTCAAGAAGCCAAAACATTCTCAGCATTTCAAGCCAGCTTTCTCCTCTTCCCCAATATTTTTCCTAGCACCCCATCCCCATCTCTCTGATACATCCCTGGTTCTTCTCTTTCTCCCCGCAATTAAACGTGGCTTATTTAGTACCAGGCTCCAATGTATCTTTTACACTTACTGATGTCAAGAGCAACCGTTTCATAATTGCTTGTTATCTTTCCAACCCATTGATGGATCTACTGCCGTGTTGGCTATTTTCCAGTTTCTGGGTACTGAAAAGTAAAACAAAAACCACACACACACATGTCCATTTCCATTCTCTGTTCTTTAGCTTGGCTCAATAGTTCCAAGGCTAAAAGACTTAATCTGGAAATCTTGCAACTGGCGGCCAGTGACTAAACAAAGGCAGGTGTACTTCATGGCTGGCAGGAAACACAAATCTACCTATCTCTGCTTTGTTTTAAAAAGAAAGAAAAATCAGTTTCTGGTCCTTCAGCTGCAAAATGAGGCTTGAACTTCTAAGATAAAAATAAAGCTAGCAGCCACGCAAAATTGTCTGGTTTCAGAGCTTCATTGTTCAGACATAAAGATTCAAATGAAGAACTCCCCTTTACCAGGCAAGGACTGAACTTGTACACTCCCAAACAGCTTTGGCTTAAAGGGGAAATTGCAGAGAGATTCATCAGATCAGCAAGGAAGTCAGTTAAAGGTCCAGTCTGATCACATGATACTCCCTGACCGCCGTAAAAGCTTTTGGGTCGTGCTTGTTGACTGCTTCGACAGTTGGAGGTTTTGCTTGGACTTGTGTTTCTGGCTCACTGGAGTCAGCTGTGCTTTTTTTTTCTTTCCTTCCTTGCAAACAGGGGCAGAATAAATTATGCAAACTGCAGTGAGGGTTTGCTTCGTATTGAGGCTGCTCAGCTGCTGCTTGTGGATTTAGATGCTTCTCGAGCCAGATTTGGGCTTCCAGGGGAAAACACATTTCCGTGACCATGAAGCAATAAATGAAAATGCTTCCCTGCACTTCCCTGATGCTTCCACTTGGTTCAGAGATAGTATCACCATGAGAATAGTCCAGAGCCTGAGCAAGACAAAGAGGGGGGGAGGAGTCCTTACAGATGCATAGTTCAAATGGGCACATCTACTTCCTTATAACAATGTGTTGCCAAAATGAGCTAGGGGATATCTCTTTAGAATGACAGAATACCATCCCGAAATGTAGAAAGAAAGTCCTTCAGCATGTCCAGAGTGTCTGTTCTACTGGCAGTGGTGGTAGAAATGAATGAGGGATTAGAGCACCTTCCTTATGAGGAGAGGCTGCAGCGTTTGGGACTCTTTAGTTTGGAGAGGAGACGTCTGAGGGGAGATATGACTGAAGTCTATAAAATTATGCATGGGATAGAAAATGTTAACAGAGAGAAATTTTTCTCTCTTTCTCACAATACTAGAACCAGGGGGCATTCATTGAAAATGCTGGGGGGAAGAATTAGGACTAATAAAAGGAAACACTTCTTCACGCAACGTGTGATTGGTGTTTGGAATATGCTGCCACAGGAGGTGGTGATGGCCACTAACCTGGATAGCTTTAAAAAGGGCTTGGACAGATTTATGGAGGAGAAGTCGATCTATGGCTACCAATTTTGACCCTCCTTGATCTGAGATTGCAAATGCCTTAGCAGACCAGGTGCTCGGGAGCAGCAGCAGCAGAAGAAGGCCATTGCTTTCACATCCTGCATGTGAGCTCCCAAAGACATCTGGTGGGCCACTGCAAGTAGCAGAGTGCTGGACTAGATGGACTCTGGTCTGATCCATCAAGGCTCTTTCTTATGTTCTTAGAAAGCACCTCTGTAGGTAAGAAAGAAATTGAGACAGTTTTCCATCACCTTCCTCTTCATAACAACCATGGACTTCCTGGTGGTCTCCCATCCAAGTACTAACCCTGCTTAGCTTCCACAATCTGATGAGATCAAGCTAACCTGGGCCATCCAGGTCAGGATGTCTTTCCTACTACAGACTGCAATCTGCTTCTACACATCTGGCAGGGAACCTGGAGCAAACTGAAACGTTCTGGCATCTCTAATGAACTCTCCCTCCCTCCCCTACACAAAATCTGGTTTTCCTTGGACTAGAGTTGAGAGGAAGCAGAACATGAATTTAGCTGTGTCCCCAAACCACTTGCTAGACATCTGGATAATGATTTAATCAGGCAGCTGGAATTTTTAACCTGCAAAATCAACCCTGCAGCCTTTTTTTCAGTTGGGGAGGGGGTTTATATAAACTAAGCAACCAGTCAAGAAGGCCAACAGCCCACAATTTCCCTCTAATTCTCCACTCAGGGCTTTGAATGGATCAATTTCCCCCATTACTTGCCTTGTTGTATTTTGGCGTGAATACTTTTCAAGAACAGCTTGACCATAGCATGAAATATCTCCCTGCTCTCCAATGCCACTGTTCCTGTTTGCTCCAGTAATTATCCCTTTAACTTGCTTTTGCTTAGTTTTATAGATCTGCCCCGGTTTATTTATATCTCTCCATCCATAATGACTTTGGTCCCATTACTCACAGCAGCACCAGGAAACGTTGCGTTTCCCAATTTACAATCGCAATTATGATATGCGACGGGGAAACAAATGCAGCTGCCTTCCATTTGGAGCAATATTTTGATCACCATAATTAAAAGAGAGAGAGAGAGAAAGGAAACGGCCTGTGTTAGATGAATTAATGCAATGTTAGGGCTGTATCAGGAAACAGGGGGACATGACAGGGGCCATGAACAGCAAAGGGAACAAACAAAGGCATGATGTTAACCCCTTGGGGGCCTTGACACAGTTTTGTGGTGCTTCTACGCAGAACCACAGTGCTGCAGACTGAACAGTGATTTTTTTTTCCCCTCCTGGGTCTAAGATAGGCTCCCCTCTCTCCATTTATTTTTTCCCTCCTAGCCTCTTTCCCTGAAATTGCTAGTTAGGAGTGTTTGTGTGCAAACAAGAGTGAAGTTTCTTTTCTTTTTTCCCCCCCTTGTTTTTGGTCACTTTGCATTCATCCCGACTGTCTGAATGAGCTAGGACAGCTGAAACCCAGTTGATGATATAATAATCATCCCTGCAATTGTATCTTCCAAACCCGATAACAAATTGTATCAGTGGTGGCAGCTCCGTCGCTCTTTCTCTCTTTCTCTTTACAAGAAAGCGTGTGTGCTGTGCGGGTTTCTATTAATGACACACACAAAAAGCGGCTTTGTGGGAAACTGGCACTCGGCGGAACAATCACAGACCTTTCGTGAATGGGAGGGATCATTCAATTAGTTTTAATTTGTCGGCGGGAGCGACGGGAGGCTCCAGTGTTTGATTTGCTTGTCTTGGCTGCAAAGCGCCTATCCACCGAAGGCCCCTCTTCGCGCAGGATTGGGCTCGCTCTCGTGAATTTCTTTACCACTGTCTTTATGAGCTGCTTTCTCACAGCTCCTGGGAAGCAAAGTCAGGAGAAAGCCCCCTCTTTTCACAAAAAGACTGGCTAATTCAGTTTCTTCATCTGGAGCTAACTTAATGCTAAACTGTTGGTTCAGGGAACTGCAGGTCAACTATTGATCAGAAGTGCTGCTGCAAGAGGAATAGGAGGGCTGTCAACTCCAGACTGGGAAATGAATGGAGATCTGGGGGGGGGAGGGAGATGAGGGAGGATTTTGGGAGAGGAGAGACTTCAGCAGTGGCGTTCCTTCCTAGGGACAGGGGGTACCCTATGTCCCTGGGCACCCCCCATTTGGTCACGTGGGGGGCACCAACATTTCAGGGTCGTTTGTGTGTTATTTAAATGTTTTAAGTGTTTTTTCACATTCTGGCCTGCAGGGGGCGCATTTTTAAGGCTAGCGGCACCACAATTTCAGGGTATCATCCAGAGACTGTCCTGATGATACCACCCAAATTTGGTGATGTTTGGTTCAGGGGGAGCAAAGTTATGGACCCCCAAAGGGGGTGCCCCATCCCCATTGTTTTCGATGGGAGCTAGCCTGAGATGGGGGCTACCCATTTGAGGGACCATAACTGTGGTCCCCCTGAACATAACTTCACCAAACTTGGGTGGCATCATAAGAATAGTTAACAGAATACCCTGAAAATTTGGTGTCACTAGCTTTAAAAATACACCCCTTCCAGGCACCCCAAGAAATTTGCCAAAGATCCTTTGTTTTGCAGTGACTTTGCTCCACTGTAGCCAATGGGGAATTTCTGAGTGTGCAGGCAGGCTGCACTTCAGCACCATATAAGGCCATAGGACCCACCCTCCAAAGCAGCCATTTTCTCCAGGGAAACTAATCTCTGACAGCTGGAGATCAGTTCTAATTCCAGAAGATCTCCTGGCCTCACCTGGAGGTTGACAACCCTACATCAGAGGCCTTACATCACCACATAAATCCCCATGGTATCACTGTTCTAGAACAGCTAACAGAGGTGGAGCTTCAATGGGGCCACCTGGGGACAAATGCCCTGGGCAGCCACCAACTGGTCATGTGAGGGGCAAAAAAATCACACCCACACCCACATTTCCTCCTTCCCCCCTCGGCCCGGCTCAGCCTGGGCTTAGGAGCACCCCACAGAGGCTCCACTGGCTAAAGGAGCAGTCTGGCGGGGTTGCCCCAAGGTGCCCCTCGGCTCGGCCCCGCCCTGCCAGGCTGCCTGGGACTGCCGCCACTGACTAAGGTGAGTGGGACGCAGGGGGACAGAGCATGGGGGTGTGGACGCCCGGAGCAGGTGTTGCCCTGGGTGCCACTTTCCCTCCCTATGCCTTTGGCAGCTAGTCTTCAAGTTATGTTCTAAACAATCTTGGTCTTCCAAAGCATCTTGGCATTCCTCAGCTGAAGAGCACTGAACAGCTCAAGAGCAATGCAGAAAGATCTTTCCTTGTTTCAAGTTCTTATCTTCTATCATGGCTTCACAAGACTTTTAGGTCCTGCCAGGCAAAGATCCACCAGCTGCTTTGAAACCTTGATGGCTAAATAGAACCTCCTGGTTCAGAGGCAGAAACATAACAGCTGAACACCAGCTGTGGTGTGAAAGGAAACAGGGAGGCCCTGACCTGTAGACCTTCTGAAGACATCCAGTTAGCTGCTATGGAAGACAGGCTATTACAGTGATGGCGAACCTTTTTGAGAATGAGTGCCCAAATTGCAACCCCAAAACCACTTGTTTATCACAAAGTGCCAACATGGCAATTTAACCTGAATACTGAGGTTTTCGTTTAGGAAAAAACAGTTGGCTCCAAGGTGTGCATTACTTGGGAGTAAGCTTCATGGTAGTCAGTGGCTCTGCTTTAAAGCAACCGTGCAACTCTTCCAATGGGTGAATAATGACCCTAGGAGGGTTTACTCAGAAGCGCCATTGCCAGCAACCGAGCTTACTCCCAGGTAAAGGATCACACTTTAGTTCTTCACATGAAAATTAGTGGGGTTTAACAGCGCTTATCAGGGTTACCTACACTGCTTTCCCAAAACTAGGTCTTAGGTTTAATGCTAATAATCGAGCCAAGCGGCCCAGACCAGCCTAGATGTGTGGGCGGGGAGGGGGGCGACTCTGTTTGCACGTGCCCACAGAGAGGGCTCTGAGTGCCACCTCTGGCACCCGTGCCATAGGTTCACCACCACTGGCCTATTAAGTTACATACATTATAAATCGGAGAGGTGTGACATATTTATGGGATTTAGATGCTGAATAATACAGAATTGTGTTTCAAAGCTATGAGGTGTCTTGCCCAAATCAACATTTTCTCCTGCATCTCCTTCTCAGAAATATTCAATTGTGTTTTAAATTTCAGCACCATAGCAACAAAGGGTTCTGTATACCCGTGACAAGTGCAAGAACTGCCATGAATACAAAACTCATTATCAGGAACGAAGCCTGGTGATCAAGAATCCAGAGTCTGTTTATTGACTAAAGTTCCAAGACCTAACACACATACTGCTGTGTGCGTATGAGAAATATGTGGACATATGAAAAGATCTAACCTTTTAACTGAACTGGGAAACTGCTAATATAGAAAATACAAGCTAGGGATCTTCCAGGAATCATAGGGAAGTAAAAAAAAATGTGGATTCCTCCCACCCTTGATCTCTCTCTTTAAGGTTTCCATAAACTCTCAGGAACTTGCGAGAGGGACCAAGTCTGCCTGAATACAATCCCCTGTAATGCACACCTGCCCACTCTTTCTACTCCAGTCATAATTTTACAAACACATATCCTGTCATTACCCTGTTTCCCCGAATATAAGACATCCCCGGAAAATAAGACATAGTAGAGGTTTTGCTGGAAAGCGAAATATAAAGCGCATACCCAAAAGTAAGACGTAGCAAAGTTTTTGTTTGGAAGCATGCCACTGACAAGCAGAACACAGAAATATAAGACATCCCCGGAAAATAAGACATAGTAGAGGTTTTGCTGAAGTGCGAAATATAAGGCATCCCCCGAAAGGAAGACGTAGCAAAGTTTTTGTTTGGAAGCATGCCCGTCGAACAGAACACAGAAATATAAGACATCCCCGGAAAATAAGACATAGTAGAGGTTTTGCTGAAGTGCAAAATATAAGGCATCCCCCAAAAGTAAGACGTAGCAAAGTTTTTGTTTGGAAGCATGCCTGACAAGCAGAACACAGAAATATAAGACATCCCCGGAAAATAAGACATAGTAGAGGTTTTGCTGAAGTGCAAAATATAAGGCATCCCCCAAAAGTAAGACGTAGCAAAGTTTTTGTTTGGAAGCATGCCTGACAACAAGCAGAACACAGAAATACAGACATACCCCAGGAAAATAAGACATAGTAGAGGTTTTGCTGAAGTGCGAAATATAAGGCATCCCCCTAAAGTAGAAAGACGTGAGCAAAGTTTTTTGTTTGGAAGCATGCCCGTCACGAACAGAACTACAGAAATACCAGAAAGACATCCACGGAAAATAAGACATAGTAGAGGTTTTGCTGAAGTGCAAAATATAAAGGCATCCCCCCCCCAAAGTAAGATCGTATTAGCAAAGTTTTTTGTTTGGAAGCATGCCTGACAAAGCCAGAACACAGAAATATAAGACATCCCGAGAAAATAAGACATAGTAGAGGTTTTGGCTGAAGTTACCAAAATATAAAGGCATCCCCCAAAAAAAAGTAAGATCGTGAAAGCAAAGTTTTTTTGTTTGGAAGCATGCCTGAATTCCAAGACAGAACACAGAAATATAAGACATCCCGGAGAAAATAAGACATAGTAGAGGTAAGGTTTTGCTGAAGTGCAAAATATAAGGCATCCCCAAAATAAGACGTAGCAAAGTTTTGTTTGGAAGCATGCCCGCCATCCAGAAGCAAGAAATTAATAACTGAGAAATATAAAAGACATCCCCGGAAAATAAGACATGAAGCAGAGGGTTTTGCTGAAGTGCAAAATATAAGGCATCCCCCGAAAGTAAGACAAAGTAGCAAAGTTTTTGTTTGGAAGCATGCCTGACAAACAGAACACTACAGAAATATAAGACATCCCCGGAAAATAAGACATAGTAGAGGTTTTGCTGAAGTGCAAAATATAAGGCATCCCCCAAAAGTAAGACGTAGCAAAGTTTTTGTTTGGAAGCATGCCTGACAAGCAGAACACAGAAATATAAGACATCCCCGGAAAATAAGACATAGTAGAGGTTTTGCTGAAGTGCGAAATATAAGGCATCCCCCAAAAGTAAGACGTAGCAAAGTTTTTGTTTGGAAGCATGCCCCATTAGAAGCAGAACACAGAAATATAAGACATCCCCGGAAAATAAGACATAGTAGAGGTTTTGCTGAAGTGCAAAATATAAGGCATCCCCCAAAAGTAAGACGTAGCAAAGTTTTTGTTTGGAAGCATGCCCGACGAACAGAACACAGAAAAATAAGACATCCCCGGAAAATAAGACATAGTGCATCTTTGGGAGCAAAAATTAATATAAGACACTGTCTTATATTCGGGGAAACACGGTATCCCGCCTTCCGCTACCCTAAGTCATCTAAGGGGATGAACATATGTCGGGAGTGCTTTGATTGTGTGTTCCTGTCTTGCAGGGGGTTGGACTTGATGGCCCTTGGGGTCTCTTCCAACTCTATGATTCTATCTGTTTTTATAAACTGAAAAGTCTCAGAGTCTTCAGCCTCTCTTCCTAGGCAAGGTGCTCAAATCCCCTGAACATCTTGGTTGCCCTTTTCTGTACATTTTCCAGCTCTGCATTCTTATTTTTGAGGTAAGGTGACCAGAACTGTACACAGAATTTCAAATGAGGCTGAACCACAGGAGCATTATAATATGTGCTTTATTTTCAGACTCTTTCCTAATAATCCCCAACACAGAGTTTGCCTTTTCTGTTGCTACGGAACACTGGCTTGTCATTTTCATAGAGCTGCCGACTACAGTCGGAAGGGCTTTTCCCCTTTCAGTCACAGCAAGATCAGACACCGTTAGCATGTCCTTAAAGTTGGGGTGTTGTGTCCCCATGTGCCTCATCGCACACTTACCTACACTGAACTTCACTTGCCACGTGGCTGCTCGCTGATCCAATCTGGAGAGATCCTCCCCGAGCTCTTTGCAGTCAGCCTCAGTTTTCGCCAGCGATAGAAGGGCATGGAGAAAATCAAATTAAATTAATCAGATTAAAAGACACAGGCATAATTGACATAAGCAAATTGCTTTCAGTTCAACTTAACTGGGCTTGTTTGCAGTTAACCTTCATGTTCTAGGTATTTAGCTAACGAAGAAGAAGAAGAGTTTGGATTTATACACCCCTCCCCCACCGCCTTTCTGCCTTGTAAGGAGACTCAAGGTGGCTTACAAACTCCTTCCCTTCTTATCCCCACAACAGATACCCTGTGAGGAAAGTGGGGCTGAGAGAGTTCAGAGAGAACTGTGACTGGTCCAAGGTGACTTAGCAGGCTTCATGTGGAGGAGCAGGAAACAAATCCAGTTCACCAGATGAGAGTCTGCTGTTCATGAGGAGGAGTGAGGAATTGAACCCAGTTCTCTAGATTAGAGTCCCCCTGTTCTTAACCGCTACACCCACTGGTGCACTATTACAGTATAATAAAGTGGACCCATTATAAATTGTGTTTGGTGGTGTTGAGGCCCACACAGACACAAACAAATTAGACCTTCCTGCCAACCAACCAACCAACCAACCAACCAACCAACCAACCAACCAACCAACCAACCAACCAACCAACCAACCAACCAATGTTGTATTATGGTTGCAGACCAGCAGAATATGTGAGGGTGATCTGGCTGTGAATCTGTCACCCACTGATCACCAGGATTCAGTTGGCTGATCTGGCTGGCTAGGTGAGCCCCTTCTTCTCCATCCCTTGGGAAACTGCATTCTTAATGGAAAACCATCCCAGATAGAAGCAGCACATGGTCCTTTGGTTAAGGGTATACAACAGCTGCTGTTCCCTGCTGGAGCCTCCAAATGAGCTCAAGGTCCATTTGTAGGAACGAGGCATTTCACCTCCACCACAGCTTGACCATCTCATTCCACAATAGTATCTTAGGAGGGTTGACCATCAATATATTTACTTGATCATGAGGCTTGCTAATGTATAGACATTATCTCAAAAGTGCCCCAACTCAGCTTTCCTATCCAGGAGTCAGTGACTCTTGGAGCATCCTCAATCCTCATCAGGCATTTAAAGACTTCCCCCTTTTCTTCCAGTTAATTGACAAAGTCCTATTTTTTTCTGTGTACCTGGGACACCCCCTTGGGTATATATAACCCCCTATCTGGTTCGTGGATGGTATATATTTTCTTCTTTAATGACTGACTCAAATCACCCACTCTACTATCAGATACAGTAACTGCAAGAAACAAGGGATGGTTGGGGTTGAATTGGTCGATCAACAGAGATAAAATGACAGATCAGAAAATTGCTCGCTAAAATCAATACAGATAGCGAAATTCTATTAAGAAAGATTGGGGAGGGGGGTTGAGATACAGAAATAGCTCCACCTTTTCTTGCAAGTTTGTCTATCTACAGTTCCATCACACGTGGGCTTAGAAAGGAAGGCTTAATCTTGTGCATCAAAATGTAACTACTAGGTGAAAAATGTAGGAGTCATGATAGATGGAACAGAAGGCAGGGTGACTGGGATAGTAAACAATGAAGAGGCACCGGAAGCCGGTGAAGACTCTATAGATTCAGTGGGTGGGTAGATAGAGACTCTGAATATACTGCAAGGTTATTTTTTCCATGCAAATCAAGCAGGGGAAGCTTCAGCTACCGAGTTTCCACAGCTCTCCTCCTCCTCTCTGCTGAGCTGCTGAATTTTCCTACTTAATTCCATACAATCTTTGCTTTTCTAAATGCTGGGAGAATTTATGTTGATCAAGAGTACCCTACCTGTTACAATTTGAAGGGCTTCTTGATTCAAGTACTTGGAGCAACAACAAAAGGGGAAGTATTGTCAAAGGCTTTCACGGCTGGGATCACTAGGGTGTTGTGGGTTTTCTGGGTTGTTTGGCCGTGTTCCAGTAGCATTGTCTCTGAAGATAATCTCTGAAGATGCCAGCCACAGATGCAGGTGAAACGTCAAGAGAAAATGCTACTGGAATATGGCCATACAACCTGGGAAACTCACGACACCCAAAAGGGGAAGGTTTGATTATAACCAAAATATCTGGGTAGTGATTTCCTACACTATTGATCACATGTAATTAACAAACTATGGTGAGGTTACTAAATCTACATGTGGAATTGATTCTTTTAGTTTAGGAAAAGACATTTTGGTTTTTTTGTGGTATTAAAATTTGTGTGTGTGTCTTCCTTTTGATTAGTTGTCTAATATAGAACAAAGCATATAATATGTCACCAGGGAATACTCTACAGCTATGAGATTTTGGATGTAGTAAGTAGCGATCTAGATAGGAACTAGTAGAACATCTAGGAGGTATCAAAGCAATGGGTCACCATAAGTATATCTAGGGCGGGGCAGCCAGGGTGCATGCCCTGGGCACCTTTGAAGGGGGCACCTTGGTGCTGGGCCCCCTCCCTGCCAAGAACTCCACTCTGATGGGTCCAACTTTAAACTACATGCTCCACCTTTGAAATCCCCTCACTTTTTCACATTTCAGGTGTTCTCAGTGTTTCTATTATTAAATCCAATGGGAAATTGGCTGGCCAATACCCTCTTAAATTCAGGAAAACCCTTGTAAAGAGGGGATTGGAATGTTGGACTGTTACTGCTTGACACCTACTGTGATGTCTTCTGTCTGTGTTCTCTGTATTATCTGTATTATTTGGTGTTCTTTCCAGACTGGCCCAGTCCGGCGTGTGAAGGTTGCTGTGGGGGATGGGCCAGAGTTCTCTTGGAAACTTTTCTATCATTTTTATATCATTGCTTGCAATCCTTTGAATGGAGTTCAGCCTTGCAGTAAAGATCCTATTCTTTTATAGTGATTCTGATTGTCTGGTCTCAGTTCGTTACACCCCTCTGGGATTGGAGGGAGGTGGGTTTATGATACTGGGTGATTCAATTGTTATAATATAGAGAAAGAAGCCTGTGACAGGCATTTTGACTGCTTGGTGAATTGCTGCAAAAGGCAATGGATTTAAATCTGATTAACCAGGTTTGTTTCCACACTCCTACACATGAAGCCTGCTGGGTGACCTTGGGCTAGTCACTAACCCTCTCTGAACCCTCTCAGCCCAAACTCCCTCACAAGTTGTCTGTTGTGTGGAGAGGAAAGGAAGGAGTTTGTAAACCACTTCGACACTCATTACAGTTGAGAGAATTGGGGTATAAATCTGCACCCTTCTTCTCCTTTACCTTTGGCCAGCTTGTAGAACTTATTCCAGTGAATCTTCTGGTCATAGAAACAAGTGAGACACCCAAGAGTTGGATAAGTGATCCAGATCAATTTGTGAATGCCGGGATCAGTGCTTCATCCCTCCATGATGGCCACAGGTGATCAAGAGCTGTCCATCAGCACCTCAGAAGTTTCTCTGAGTACATTTGGATGTTGGGGGACAGGAACTGTCCATCAGCACCACAAACTGATTCTCAGCATCTCCACTATCACTCATGCTTTAGAACGGGGTAGGGAACCTGCGGCTCTCCAGATGTTCAGGAACTACAATTCCCATCAGCCCCTACCAGCATGGCCAATTGGCCATGCTGACAGAGGCTGATGGGAATTGTAGTTCCTGAACATCTGGAGAGCCGCAGGTTCCCTACCCCTGCTTTAGAAGAAAGGGGGGAAATGAAATTAGCACAAACACAAATACCCTCGATTCCATTAGCATATGCAGTGTGCACTTAACAGCAAACCATTTTTTAAAGTTGTTCCACTTTTTGGTATGTCGTAGTGCTGGCTACAGAATCCCTGCACTGCAACCCATTTAGCCACCTTTTCATCACCAAATAATTAGGGCTATATGTGTTCTGCAATACTCTGCAAGTATGGATAATTTGCACAGTTCACCCTCTTGAAAAACTGCACTTTTGTCTTTTAGAATGTCAGGTTTCCAGCCCTTAGAGCTGAATGTTGACTTTAGGACACACAGGAAGTGGCTGGAAAGAAGTGTTACGGCTCAGCCTGGTCTGGCTGGGGACACCCAGGAGGAAGACTCAGATGATGAAGAGGGGATAGTTTTGGTTCCAGACTCCCAGGCACTGCCTGTAAATGCAGAGCCTGAGTAGTCAGTAATTCCTGCAGGACCAGAGGCAGAGGCTCAGGCAGAGCATTCAGGCTGGGATCCACAGCCAGGTCCAAGCTCTGAGATTCCCCAGTCAGGGTCTAGCTCTGAGACTCTTCAGCCTCTTGATGCTAAGCCAGAGGGGACCCTGTCACCCTCCCCCACCCATCTCCAGAGCTCCAAGAGCAACACAGGAAGAGACTGGGTTCTAGTTTTCAGCAAAGGATATGCAGCAGCAGGTTAGCAGTTATGGGTGAGCTGGATTAGATGCAAAGTCTTTGTAAGAGCCAGTCTAGAGTAACCCAACTGCAAGAGGTTATTGCACTAGTGAATGGGAGGCTGGCTATAAAACAGAGGTTGCAGTTGAGCTAGCTTGTGGCAGCAAAGTTGTGGTTCAGTTTGCAGGTCACTGTTTCTAGCTTCGTTTTGGTTCCAGGCTCTGTATTCTCATTAAATGACTGAACCCACTACGAACTGTGTCCGGACTATCTTTGGTTCCTGAGGGCCTGTCTACAACAAGTAGTCGGACAACATGGCTTTCTGCCTTCTCTCCCAACTTTCCCCCTTTGCCTCAATGACTTCTTTGCTGCATCTGCTACCAACCTGGCTTAATTAAAGCCTTCAGCCAGTAGCTTTATCTCAAACCTTCACATATACTTCTAAAGGAGAAAGAATCCTAAAATGTTCTTGCCTACCATTTTTCTCATCTCACATGGCTCTGCAGAGATAATTAATCAAAGAAGATACTGGCCTTTAAGAAAGGACATTTCATCAGCTGAATGAACAGTCCAAAGTGAGTCATAATCAGTGTCCAGTCCACAGCAGACTTTAGTTCTTAGAACTCCCGGTGCATCTCTTCCATTCCCAAGTTATTAAACCAAGTGATTTTTTTTCATTTTAAAAATGCACATTGGAATGGTGATTTCTCACACACACACCCTCGTGTTAGCTAAATTAAAGCATCCAATCATTTTTTTTTTTGCAAAACCAAAGTCTCCTGCATAGGGAAGAACTGCCAATGTTTGACTATCACATCAGGTTACGTATAGGAGAGCAAGCTGACATTAAAATAAATGAGTCAATCATGTCCTCCTCTCTCTTTCCCATTTCAACCAGCATTTGGGCTTTGATAACTCATTTGACCACAGATTTTCCAACAGAGGGAGAGGTAATTTTCTATGCAATTCATGTTCTAACAGCAAGGCTGAGCATTTACCACTCGCTCACACACCTCCAGTTTTTTTTTAAAAAAAGAGGAGACATTCTAGTTTGAAAGACAGTAAATGATAAAGATGATTGACTTCTTTGATGGCTTCTGCCTCATGATGACATCTCATCTGAGTTGGTCAATGCAAACCTGTCATTAATCTCAGCCACACAAGGTCAACCAGGTTTAAAGAGACCCCAGCAATGAATGCTCTTCTCTGCCCATCGCTGCTCCAAATCAGCAACCATAATCGCTCCCAGATCAGAACTTGTTTCCCATTATCTGCTTGGTGTTGGCCAATGATATATGAAGCAATTTCAGCCCCGACAATTGTGTTGGGTGCACGCTCACAGGCTATCCCGTGGAATCTACACAGTTCCTTTCCCCTCCCCTTCTGCATGAAGCAATATTTTTAAACTAAAAAGAGTTTTCAGAGAAGAGACGCCATAACTCATCTTTACAGGCCTGCACAATCCATTCGTTAGATGCCGCATTTTCTTCCCATTACGCCACCATCTCGACGCATTTTGCCCCTCATCTATTAGAGGTTGCTTGATGGAGTGTGGGGAGGGCGGGCGGAACAGAAACTGAGAATTATACCGGCCTTCAGGTTCTTGTCACTGGGCAACCTTTAAAAACACTGAATGTTGTCTCCGAGTCTGGTGCACATGGGGACCTCATGGAGCGCAGCAAGAGCTCCAGAAATATTCTCCGTGTTTCTGTTCACACAGTGGTAAGACATGGTCAAGACATGGTGTTGAGGTCTTAACCCCAGGAGCCTGGAGGTGCCATTTGGAATCTAGGGGATGAGCCCCTGCAGTGAGAACAAGAGCAGCAGCAAACCGAAGGTGCCACTTCATTAGCCACCAGAAGCAGAGGGGGGTGGTTTCATATTTATGCTAATCCTGATACCCAGAGGGGTGGCCGCATAAATCTCTTGCAGCAAAATAAAACTGAAGTCTGGTGGCATGTTAAAGATGTGCATCTTTTACTCTGGCATGAGTGTTTATGAGTCAAAGCCCACTTCATCAGATAACATAGAGGAAGGAGATCATTTTTCATACGTTCGTAAGGGAAATTGCAGAGGGAGGAGGAATTGGACGGTTTTCAAGCCTCATTCTTGGCCAGTCCTGATGTTCCATATTAGCTGCAAATCACACTTGCACAGGCCCAGTTCTCAGAAATTCCCTTGCAAAGAGAGCCCTGAAGTCTTCATCCTCACAGTTCAAGTACTTCATTAAGCTGCATCCCAATTCACTCTTAAAGCTCATGAACTTCCTGGCTCAACCCCAAGGTCCCTACAGCCACTGCCTTCCATATGGGAATGGCAGAATGCACAGAGTTTCACACATAAGCACTGACACCTCCTCACCCAACCCCAGCATACCATGTGCCAAGCTCACTGCTTTGGCTTTTGTAACCAAATATAGCAGGCAATTTCTGGACAGCCTAGAGCTTCCTGTGTCTCTCTCTACCAGCATGGTATAGTGGTTAAGAGCAGGTGGATTCTAATCTGGAGAACTGGGTTTGATTCCCCACTCCATCTGAGAGGCAGAGGCTTATCAGGTGAATCAGATGTGTTTCCGCACTCCTGCAGTCTCCCTGGGTGATCTTGGGCTAGTCACAGTTCTTTGGAACTCTCTCAGCCCACCTAGCTCACAAGGTGTAGGGAGAGGAAGGGAAAGGAACTTGTAAGCCATCTTGAGTCTCCTTGAAGGAGAGAAAGGTGGGGTATAAATCCAAACTACTACTACTAGCCTCCTCCACATCCTCCTCCTCTTCTTCTTCCTCTTCCTCTTTAATGCTGCTTATGGCTAGTTGCTTTCTAGGTCCCAAGGGAAGGAGCACTAAGAAATCAACAAGGAAATGCAATGTTGTTTCCTTGGGTTGTGCAGTACCCAGCACAACTTTTAGGTACTTATGAAGTGTATTAAACATGCAGAATAATAATGTGCCAATCCTTGACTCTCCAGCGTCTCAGATTGCTGCTTTCCATGGTCCAGCTACCATGAGGCCTGACCTGGAAATTCCAGGGATAAGAACCAAAGACCTTGTGCATGCAAATAGGTGTTCTCCCCCTCCTTTCATCATTAGGGATAGCCCCTGCATTTGCTGCTTTCACTTAAGCTGTTCGATAGTGTGTGCATTTTCTCCTTTCTTGTTCTTTTCATATCATCCAAAGCAAAGCAAACTTATTTGCACTCTCTTGGGAGGGCGGCCAGATTGTTGGTAGGAACATTCATAATGTGTGAGTGCACACACACATTTAAAAGCATTATTTCTATCCAAATAGTCTTAAAAATCAAGCAGAGCCATGGCAGGGCTCTTTGCCCAATATAATTTTTTTTAGTATGTTGATTTTCTACTGTAGCTCCTTCTCTTGTAAATACCCAGTCACTGCCTTGGCGCTGTGTAAATGTCATGTTGAATAGCAAATTTATACAAAATTTGGAGGAAGATAGCTGGATGTAAAACAGGATTACAAACCTATAATACAATGATATGAGAATAAACATTCAGAGGAGAGAGCAAAGTAAATTTGGGGAGCAAATGAAACCTTTCCAAAAGGAAGTTTACTTTAAAAATGAGGAAGCATCTATCAGGATGAGTCAGTGGTATATGCAGGGCAGGATGTCAAACACTGGGGAGAGGCCAGATAAATGAAGAACCTGGGGAAATATTTGACATCTTTTTAAGGCTTAATAAAATGGTCAGCCAGTGTCCAACAGCCAGTTGGGTTGAGAAATGATGGGGCGCTATGAAGGACTTGAATAGGACTCTCCAAAATTACTCACCATGAAGACAGTAGAGAAAATCAATTTGAAGTGGCTGGATTCAGATACCAGAGACAAATTGAATTCTTCAGCACCATGGAAAGCTCCAAGGGAAGACAGATGTTGCTCTGATGGAGTCTGAGAATCTAGCTAGCAAGTCATTTGCCTTGCGATAGCAGGAATTTAACAGGGTAGGGACTTGATGGAGAACTTTGCCCTGCACTATTTTTCTGTGGCCTCCAGATATATTTTTACATCTATGTTATCTTATCCTTCCTCCAAAGATTGTAGTGTGTCGCATGTGCTCTTCCTTCCTCCTGTTATTCTCACAAGAATATATTAATGGGTGTGTTAAGCTGAGATATATACTAGTCCAAGGTTCCCCAGCTAGCTCCATAACTGAAGGACAATTTGAAACTGGGCATCTTGGTCCAACGCTAACAACTACACCATACAGGCTCTGTATTTTGGTGCTGGGTGAGGAGCAGCCTGAATATCCAAGCTTAGCTTGAACTTTTCAGAGCTGGGAAGCTAAGCAGGGTTGGCCACAGCTCATACTTGGATGGGAGACCACCAAGGAAAATGCAAGTTGCTATGTGGAGAAAGGCAATGGCAAACCACCTCTGCTTGTCTGCCTTTAACACCACCTCTGCCTTGAATACCCCAGAATGGAGTCACCATGAGTTGGTGGCAACTGCATAGTGAACTGTTCAATCGTTCAAAGTATTTTTAAGATCTAGCATTGCAGATTTATTCAACTTAAATTATAATTTGCTCGTGTACATTTGCTCATATCAAGAAGTTAGAGATCAGCCTCAAAATGTAGAACCTCCTAAAAGTCTGCCACTGTGTTGTGGTTTGGCCTCCTTCAAAGGTATTTTTTATGTTCCTCCTTTTTGACCATCAGATGCTTATTCATGACCCATCTGTTTATGTATGGCTTTGTTTTTGTAAATGGCAGGTTTACTGGAAATGATGACTTGTCTGTATATTGTTCATGATTTTGCACTGTGTCATTGTGTAGATGGCTCTCAAGTGAACTTCTGCCATGCTTTCAACAATGATGCCAGCCTCTCTTAAGCACCAGGAAAGGTTGGTTATAAATATTTCAAAATATATAGGATAGTTTGGGAGGTGGTAGAGTTGTTGATGCTAGTACCTTTGGAGACATCTCAGTGCCCCATCTTAGGAGCAGAGACAGGACTTGTCTTTTGGGTAACCTGAAGTACTCTCTTTGAACCGAAGCTCTAGATGGGGCTGGGGGTTCCCTGAGGCAGATTCCTGCTGATTTAACCCCTTCACAGTCCCCATCTCTATTAGAATTACTGTGCGCACCAGTGAGAATCATAGAATAGGATCATAGACAGGCCATCTAGTCCCACCCTCTGCCCAATGCAGGATCAGGCTAAAGCATACCTGACAAGTGATTGTCCAGCTGCTGCTTGAAGACTGTCAGTGAGGGCACCTGGTAGAAAGATTCCTCAGGGGAAAATCCCCATCCTCTGAAGATCTGATGCCTTGAAGGGATTCATAAGATTTGTTTCTCTTAGTTCTTCCTCCATATGAGTAGAATGATGTTTCCTGTCATTCTTCAGAGGCCACTATGTGATAGGCTGAGGGGAACAGAAGGATTTAAGGTATGGATATTGGCCGTCTCCTTAGGGAGGCACTGTGGCTCAGAGGAGGAGCATTTGTTTGGCATTCAGAAGGTCCCAGGTTCAGTCCCTGGCATCTCCAGTGAAAAGGCTTAGGTAGTAGGTGATTTGAAAGACTTCCTCCTGTGCCCGTGGAGAACCATTGTTGGTCAGGGTAGACAGCAATGGCTTTGGCTGACTCAGTTTAAGGCAGTTTCATGTATGTCTTTTTCTAGAGGGGTGTGACTAGAGTCAGGCCCATGAACCGTAGAAGTATTGTAAGGAAAGCCCCTTTCTCTCATGAAAGAAAAGTAGCCTCTTTCGTGTTCCCAACGCCTTAGGGAAATCTTGGCAAGGAAAAGCATGGATTATGGCAAGGGGGTCATTCTGGACCACAAGACATAGTGGGTGAAGCGTTCAGGGTGCCAGACTAGGACCAGGTTGTTCAAATCCCCACTCAACCATTGTTATCACTGGAATGATGTTGAACCAGTTGCTTTTTTTTTGGTCCAACCAACTTGGCAGGACAATAGGAATACCTAATTACACAGCAGGCAGGCAGGCAGGCAGGCAGGCAGGCAGGCAGGGGCAGGCAGGCAGGCAGGCAGGCAGGCAGGCAGGCAGGCAGGCAGGCAGGCAGGCAGGAAGGAAGGAAGGAAGGAAGGAAGGAAGGAAGGAAGGAAGGAAGGAAGGAAGGAAGGAAGGAAGGAAGGAAGGAAGGAAGGAAGGAAGGAAGGAAGGAAGGAAGGAAGGAAGGAAGGAAGGAAGGAAGGAAGGAAGGAAGGAAGGAAGGAAGGAAGGAAGGAAGGAAGGAAGGAAGGAAGGAAGGAATATAGAGATGGAGACATGGGTGGGTGGAGGGAAGGAGGAAGGAAGGAAGGGAAAGATGGGGAAATGGACAGTCAGACGAATGGACAGACAGGCAAATATTAGACAAATTGATGGATGGACAGACAGGCAAACAGGTAAATATTAGACAGACAGACAGGCAGGCAGACAGGCAGACACATAGAAAAGCAGACTAGAGGAGCATAGAAGGAAGACTTTTATACCTATACAAATTAGGCAAGTTTGATAGAAGTCCTTGGAGGACTTTCGTCAAGCACAGCTCCACACGGAGAACATTATTATTCTAATTACATTGGAAAGGGCTTGGAGAGTGATTCAGAGGCCCCCGTGCTTTCTTCAGTCTGATGCTTCTTCGGTCTAAAGCAGCCAGCCAGGCCCACGATGATGGATGGGGTCTCCTCCACAGTGACGGGCGAAGGCCTAGAAACAAACCCCTTTGCCAATGTTCTTAATGAGATTCCGTGTCCTTACGGCCACCCCGATTCCACCGATACTTTCTCTAGCAGAGACAGAATCCACAGCAGATAAAAACAAACAAGCCCAGATCAATTTTAATTTGTTCAGGACCTGGTGCATTTTGTCTCACCTGACACAGGTTCCTTGGGAAACCATCCTTTAGTGTCACCAGGAACCCAAGGGCCAATTTGTATGGTCGATATATATGGGACCATTAACATGTCAGGTTACTGCATTGTCAGTGTGTGTGATGTCAGTGACTGGCAGGTAGGAGACTGCGCTGCCGTTGCCCTCCCTCGTTCCACCATGAGCTAAGCACACCAGGTGGAAGCGCCTGAAAGATCCCTGCTCAGGGGTGAATTGTCACTAGCGGTGGGCAGTTGGAAACTGCCTTCCCCAAGCAACCTGGAAATATCATAAACACTTTGAATCTGGATATATTTGGGAGTAGATGGAAACCACCCAGTCCAACTTTTCCTCCTTTTCTTTCAGGCAGCGAGAGGTAGGGAATTTCTCGCATGGTATGTCACTAAATAGGGTTATCAGTCTCCAGGTGGGAGAATTAAAACGTTTCCAGGCTACAGAGATCAGTTCCTTTGAACAAAATGGCTGCTTTGGAGGATGGACTCTATGGTATTACACCCCACCAAGGTCCCTTCCTCCCCAACAACTTCCCCTCACCATGTTGCCTGTTCAAAATCTCTAGGGATTTTTCAACCCAGAGTTAGCAACCCCAAAACTGACAAACAAAGGAGGGGAACAAACTGAACCAAACAAAATTAGAATCAAGTACCAAAAAAAGTCAAGAAATTGTTTAAAGGGGCCCAACCTGGAGCTGGTAACCCTGCTGGTTGGCCCTGAGTGTAATACAACATCTGTTTGTCTATTCTGTATCTATTGCCCATAAGCTTCACTGGGTATCTTCAGATTGTTGTATTTGGAGAGAGAGTAGAAAAGTTATGTGTGCCCAGTTTCCAAACACACACACACACACACACACACACACACTCACAGAGAGGCGTGGGGGGGGGGGAATGGCTCCCAGGGCAAAACCTGCTCCGGACAGCCCCCTGCATCCCCCCCCCGCACCCCACTTACCTGGCTGGGCCACTACCAGGTGCCCCTCAGCCCCGCCTCACCAGGCTGCTCCTTCGGCTGGCAAAGCTCACCAACCAAAGGAGCAGCCTGGTGGAGCGGGGCCGAGGGGAGGGATGTAGGGGATGATTCTCCACTCCCCACATGACCAACTGGTGTGCGCCCAGGAACATGTGATCCCATGTGTTCCCGTGAGTGCTCCACCTCTACTCTCTCACACACCCATACTGTACATAACCTAACACTGTCATTGGAAAAGTGTGTCCTCTTCCTGCTAAAAGAAAACCATTACATGGAGGCACTGGAGTTGGTAGATGGGTCAGCCCCACACACCTTTGGAAGAAGGCACAGCCAGAAGGCCTTTCAAGCTCTCTGCAGATTTTCTTTGTGCCTGCAAGGCTGGGAAAAGAGGGCAACCGGAGAGGAAGCCACTGCAACCGCAAAGAGAAGGTTCCTCTTTAATGCCTTGCATGTTCGGCTTTGGGTGCTCTATTGAAAAGCGGAGAATTTGTTAAGCAGATGAAGGGAGCCGGCAGCAGGGAGGCACAATAGCAGAGGAGGATTAGGCCTGGAGTAAGTGTCTGTGTTTGGGAGGATTAATAAGGAGGCTGTGATGGATTTTACATGGTGAAAGGGATTCTGCAGAATGAGCGCCTTAAGTGGAATGAAACGAATCCCTCTCCTCCAGTCAGAGAGGAAGAGAGCAGCAAAAGATTGCCCCTCCAGTGATAAAGCTGTTGTGTCTCTAATTCCAGCCCTGCAGACCTCGAGGTGCAGGGTGGGTCACTGAGGGGCCTTGGGCAATCCAAAAGGGCCCCAGAAACAAAGAAGATGCTTTGGTGGCTCACAGACCTCATCATCTGAAGAAGCAGGTTTAAGTCCCTGAGATTGTCTGTCCCAGTCAAAGGTCACCAGCCTTCAGGTGGGATCTGGAGGTCTCTTGGAAATTACAATTGATCTCATGCCTACAGTGGACTCTGTGACATCTTTCCCTCCCCAAATCCTACCTTTCCCAGGCTTCACCCCCAAATCTACAGGTATTTTCCAGTCTGTAGCTAGAGACCATAGTGTGGGTTTCGAGGGAGAATTTAAAGCAGGGGTCTTCAAACTATGGCCCTCCAGATGTTCAAAGACTACAATTCCCATGAGTCCTACCATTTGGCCATGCTGGCAGGGGCTGATGGGAATTGTAGTCCATTAACATCTGGAGGGCCATAGTTTGAAGAACCCTGATTTAAAGAAAGGAGAAAGAGAGAAATATAGCATCATACAGGTGTTTTGGTAGTGTGTTTCAGATGTAATGCACTACAGTGGGAAAATCCTTTTTTTGACTTTGAGATGACTGAAAGTGATAGGACTGGGGGGGGGGGGTGACAGAAGACCTTAAAAGGAAGCACAAAGGATTATAGAACATGGAAATTTTCCAGAAGTTTCAAGATGTTTTGTCTGTATTTACACTGCACCATGGGATTTGTAGTCTTTGGTACACATCAGGCATCTGACATTCTTGCACATGAAAGCTTCAGTCATGAGAATGGAGTGGATTTGTCAATATTCCTGAACCTAGAATTTCCTTTGTTCTCCAAATCTATTTTACAGTTTTCTGGTATCCTCAGTCCTGAAGCCTTCATTCCAATCCCACCACTGCTGAGTATTGGAATACAAAGGTACTAGTTTGGGTTGTACATTTAGCAATCTCCAGTCCAGAGGGCAGGGCATGTTGACAAGGGACAATGGCTCAAGAGATCCACTGTCTTTGTCCTTGTCAACCTGCCACTCGTGGCCCCTCTGGGTTCTTGAGAACTCAAAAACGCTACATGACAAGAGAGCCCATTTGTCACTTAGAAGTTAATAAAATGATAATAATGAAAAGCCCACTCAGCTCACCAGGACAAGAATCTTCACCGCAGTGTCCATGAAACCAACTATTCATCACTGTCAAGGTTCCCCGCAGCCCAAAAACAATTCTCAAACCAAATGAAGAGAAGGCCTAGTTCTACCTACAGAGCGTAATCTCTCTGTCATTTCAAATACACATTCCTTCCCTTCAATGATGAATGGGATGCTGTTTTCCATTCCTTGGAGATGGCGTGCTGTATGCAAGACTCTCCACCCCTCATGACATTACCCAGGGATAGTCCTTTACTTTTGAAGATGCTGTGCTGGTTAGAATGCTGTACCATTAATGTTTTTTAACCATATATTTTAATGCAAAGCAAAATAGATGTCCTGACTTGGAAGCCCAGGCTAGATTGACCTTAGATGATCTCAGAAGCTAAGGGAACCTCCATGTTCAGAGGCAGTAAATTTCTGAATACCTGGGCCAGGAGGCAACATCTGGAAAAGACATGGGTTCTAACACCCTGTTGTTGAGCCCCCAGTGGAACTGCGTGAGACAGAATGCTGGACGAGATGGACCACTGGTCTGATCCAGCAGGGCTCTTCTTATGTTCCTATCAAGGTAGTACATTACATCTGGAACACACTACTAAAAACACCTGGATGGTGCTATATTTCTCTCTTTCTCCTCTAAATTCTCCCTCGAAACCCACACCTCCTGCGAAGCCTTTGTTTTAAACCCTTAATTCTCATTCCCAGTTGAAACAAAACATAAGTACACATAATTAAAGCTGGTCTCAATTATCTCTTTTTTCCTCCATCCAATTTATTTTATGGATTGAGGGAGGGGGTTAAATGACCTCATCTTGTTTACAGAATGATGCCCATGTGCAAGCAATTAGATATTCTTCCATTCTGGATTGTGTAGGCTACGACATATATACTAATTCCAGTATTCATGTTAGAAATACCACTCGTTAAATCAGAAGAAAGACAGAAGGAAATGCAAAACGGAGAGAACTTGCAAGAAAATAATAGATTGGAATGGGGGAAATCCACTCATCCATTGCCGTAGCCTTCTCCCTGGCTTCTCCCTCTCCCTTTGCATTTCCCCCCATTTTTTACTTTTGTTTTATGGGAAAGGTTGCTATAAATTTGACAGGTTCGCCTTCTGGATTTTAAACCCCTTGTTTCAATCCTGCACATCTAACGCATGAGATGTGAGCATTGCAACATTTTATGTTTATTTCCGGTGGGTTTTTTTTTCTCAGTGAAATGTATTTCATTTGTTTACTTACATTATTTATATTCCGCCTTCCCCACAGGGACTCAAGGCAGATTGTACATAGTAAGTCAGTACAATCAACAATATGAGACATCCACCAACCAGCATATGAGGATTTTAGAAGTCTGGACCCACCAGAAAGAAGCAAAGCGTAGCATAAACATTCACTTGACACATTATGCAGTGCAGCAATTACATAACAGGGTCTTACTTAATAATAAGCTGTACAGATCAGTATAGCCTACAGTATCAATAATTTATCCAAATAAGTTTGCAAACCCTTTAGTACCGTGCAAACCCATTACTTCAGCAGAAAAGCTCTCTGGAATAGTTCAGGTCTGTATTGTTTCGGAAGTCCAGTAGAGTAGGAGCCTTCCGGTCCTCCTCAGGCAAACTTCCACAAGGTGGGATCCATAATCAAGAAAGTTGATTTTGGCCATTTGCAGGTTGGCACTTGCTGACATGAGCTAAGTTGTTAGGATGGAGCAACAAGAGAGAGGTTTCTCCTGCAAATAAGAGGGGCCAAGGGCTTTGCATGCAACTGTTAATATTGTTGTGGTCAACCGTATGCAAATGGTGTCAAACTAAAGAAGGAGGAACTCCTGCAGCAAAAAGAATTGCCATGACAACGCGCAAAAAGGAAAAAGAACCAAGCATCTGCATACATCGCTAATTATTATTTCATTACCAGATTGATATCTCACCTTTCAGGTAATCAGGGGCACCAAGACAACTAACAGCTACAAACAGAGCAGTATAAAACACATGGGTGCTGTGTGGTTTCCGGGCTGTATGGCCGTGTTCTAGCAGCATTCTCTCCTGACGTTTCGCCTGCATCTGTGGCTGGCATCTTCAGAGGATCTGAAGATGCCCCCCCCCCACCCCCCCCCCCCCCCACCCCCCCCCCCCCCCACCCCCCCCCCCCCCCACCCCCCCCCCCCCCCACCCCCCCCCCCCCCCACCCCCCCCCCCCCCCACCCCCCCCCCCCCCCACCCCCCCCCCCCCCCACCCCCCCCCCCCCCCACCCCCCCCCCCCCCCACCCCCCCCCCCCCCCACCCCCCCCCCCCCCCACCCCCCCCCCCCCCCACCCCCCCCCCCCCCCACCCCCCCCCCCCCCCACCCCCCCCCCCCCCCACCCCCCCCCCCCCCCACCCCCCCCCCCCCCCACCCCCCCCCCCCCCCACCCCCCCCCCCCCCCACCCCCCCCCCCCCCCACCCCCCCCCCCCCCCACCCCCCCCCCCCCCCACCCCCCCCCCCCCCCACCCCCCCCCCCCCCCACCCCCCCCCCCCCCCACCCCCCCCCCCCCCCACCCCCCCCCCCCCCCACCCCCCCCCCCCCCCACCCCCCCCCCCCCCCACCCCCCCCCCCCCCCACCCCCCCCCCCCCCCACCCCCCCCCCCCCCCACCCCCCCCCCCCCCCACCCCCCCCCCCCCCCACCCCCCCCCCCCCCCACCCCCCCCCCCCCCCACCCCCCCCCCCCCCCACCCCCCCCCCCCCCCACCCCCCCCCCCCCCCACCCCCCCCCCCCCCCACCCCCCCCCCCCCCCACCCCCCCCCCCCCCCACCCCCCCCCCCCCCCACCCCCCCCCCCCCCCACCCCCCCCCCCCCCCACCCCCCCCCCCCCCCACCCCCCCCCCCCCCCACCCCCCCCCCCCCCCACCCCCCCCCCCCCCCACCCCCCCCCCCCCCCACCCCCCCCCCCCCCCACCCCCCCCCCCCCCCACCCCCCCCCCCCCCCACCCCCCCCCCCCCCCACCCCCCCCCCCCCCCACCCCCCCCCCCCCCCACCCCCCCCCCCCCCCACCCCCCCCCCCCCCCACCCCCCCCCCCCCCCACCCCCCCCCCCCCCCACCCCCCCCCCCCCCCACCCCCCCCCCCCCCCACCCCCCCCCCCCCCCACCCCCCCCCCCCCCCACCCCCCCCCCCCCCCACCCCCCCCCCCCCCCACCCCCCCCCCCCCCCACCCCCCCCCCCCCCCACCCCCCCCCCCCCCCACCCCCCCCCCCCCCCACCCCCCCCCCCCCCCACCCCCCCCCCCCCCCACCCCCCCCCCCCCCCACCCCCCCCCCCCCCCACCCCCCCCCCCCCCCACCCCCCCCCCCCCCCACCCCCCCCCCCCCCCACCCCCCCCCCCCCCCACCCCCCCCCCCCCCCACCCCCCCCCCCCCCCACCCCCCCCCCCCCCCACCCCCCCCCCCCCCCACCCCCCCCCCCCCCCACCCCCCCCCCCCCCCACCCCCCCCCCCCCCCACCCCCCCCCCCCCCCACCCCCCCCCCCCCCCACCCCCCCCCCCCCCCACCCCCCCCCCCCCCCACCCCCCCCCCCCCCCACCCCCCCCCCCCCCCACCCCCCCCCCCCCCCACCCCCCCCCCCCCCCACCCCCCCCCCCCCCCACCCCCCCCCCCCCCCACCCCCCCCCCCCCCCACCCCCCCCCCCCCCCACCCCCCCCCCCCCCCACCCCCCCCCCCCCCCACCCCCCCCCCCCCCCACCCCCCCCCCCCCCCACCCCCCCCCCCCCCCACCCCCCCCCCCCCCCACCCCCCCCCCCCCCCACCCCCCCCCCCCCCCACCCCCCCCCCCCCCCACCCCCCCCCCCCCCCACCCCCCCCCCCCCCCACCCCCCCCCCCCCCCACCCCCCCCCCCCCCCACCCCCCCCCCCCCCCACCCCCCCCCCCCCCCACCCCCCCCCCCCCCCACCCCCCCCCCCCCCCACCCCCCCCCCCCCCCACCCCCCCCCCCCCCCACCCCCCCCCCCCCCCACCCCCCCCCCCCCCCACCCCCCCCCCCCCCCACCCCCCCCCCCCCCCACCCCCCCCCCCCCCCACCCCCCCCCCCCCCCACCCCCCCCCCCCCCCACCCCCCCCCCCCCCCACCCCCCCCCCCCCCCACCCCCCCCCCCCCCCACCCCCCCCCCCCCCCACCCCCCCCCCCCCCCACCCCCCCCCCCCCCCACCCCCCCCCCCCCCCACCCCCCCCCCCCCCCACCCCCCCCCCCCCCCACCCCCCCCCCCCCCCACCCCCCCCCCCCCCCACCCCCCCCCCCCCCCACCCCCCCCCCCCCCCACCCCCCCCCCCCCCCACCCCCCCCCCCCCCCACCCCCCCCCCCCCCCACCCCCCCCCCCCCCCACCCCCCCCCCCCCCCACCCCCCCCCCCCCCCACCCCCCCCCCCCCCCACCCCCCCCCCCCCCCACCCCCCCCCCCCCCCACCCCCCCCCCCCCCCACCCCCCCCCCCCCCCACCCCCCCCCCCCCCCACCCCCCCCCCCCCCCACCCCCCCCCCCCCCCACCCCCCCCCCCCCCCACCCCCCCCCCCCCCCACCCCCCCCCCCCCCCACCCCCCCCCCCCCCCACCCCCCCCCCCCCCCACCCCCCCCCCCCCCCACCCCCCCCCCCCCCCACCCCCCCCCCCCCCCACCCCCCCCCCCCCCCACCCCCCCCCCCCCCCACCCCCCCCCCCCCCCACCCCCCCCCCCCCCCACCCCCCCCCCCCCCCACCCCCCCCCCCCCCCACCCCCCCCCCCCCCCACCCCCCCCCCCCCCCACCCCCCCCCCCCCCCACCCCCCCCCCCCCCCACCCCCCCCCCCCCCCACCCCCCCCCCCCCCCACCCCCCCCCCCCCCCACCCCCCCCCCCCCCCACCCCCCCCCCCCCCCACCCCCCCCCCCCCCCACCCCCCCCCCCCCCCACCCCCCCCCCCCCCCACCCCCCCCCCCCCCCACCCCCCCCCCCCCCCACCCCCCCCCCCCCCCACCCCCCCCCCCCCCCACCCCCCCCCCCCCCCACCCCCCCCCCCCCCCACCCCCCCCCCCCCCCACCCCCCCCCCCCCCCACCCCCCCCCCCCCCCACCCCCCCCCCCCCCCACCCCCCCCCCCCCCCACCCCCCCCCCCCCCCACCCCCCCCCCCCCCCACCCCCCCCCCCCCCCACCCCCCCCCCCCCCCACCCCCCCCCCCCCCCACCCCCCCCCCCCCCCACCCCCCCCCCCCCCCACCCCCCCCCCCCCCCACCCCCCCCCCCCCCCACCCCCCCCCCCCCCCACCCCCCCCCCCCCCCACCCCCCCCCCCCCCCACCCCCCCCCCCCCCCACCCCCCCCCCCCCCCACCCCCCCCCCCCCCCACCCCCCCCCCCCCCCACCCCCCCCCCCCCCCACCCCCCCCCCCCCCCACCCCCCCCCCCCCCCACCCCCCCCCCCCCCCACCCCCCCCCCCCCCCACCCCCCCCCCCCCCCACCCCCCCCCCCCCCCACCCCCCCCCCCCCCCACCCCCCCCCCCCCCCACCCCCCCCCCCCCCCACCCCCCCCCCCCCCCACCCCCCCCCCCCCCCACCCCCCCCCCCCCCCACCCCCCCCCCCCCCCACCCCCCCCCCCCCCCACCCCCCCCCCCCCCCACCCCCCCCCCCCCCCACCCCCCCCCCCCCCCACCCCCCCCCCCCCCCACCCCCCCCCCCCCCCACCCCCCCCCCCCCCCACCCCCCCCCCCCCCCACCCCCCCCCCCCCCCACCCCCCCCCCCCCCCACCCCCCCCCCCCCCCACCCCCCCCCCCCCCCACCCCCCCCCCCCCCCACCCCCCCCCCCCCCCACCCCCCCCCCCCCCCACCCCCCCCCCCCCCCACCCCCCCCCCCCCCCACCCCCCCCCCCCCCCACCCCCCCCCCCCCCCACCCCCCCCCCCCCCCACCCCCCCCCCCCCCCACCCCCCCCCCCCCCCACCCCCCCCCCCCCCCACCCCCCCCCCCCCCCACCCCCCCCCCCCCCCACCCCCCCCCCCCCCCACCCCCCCCCCCCCCCACCCCCCCCCCCCCCCACCCCCCCCCCCCCCCACCCCCCCCCCCCCCCACCCCCCCCCCCCCCCACCCCCCCCCCCCCCCACCCCCCCCCCCCCCCACCCCCCCCCCCCCCCACCCCCCCCCCCCCCCACCCCCCCCCCCCCCCACCCCCCCCCCCCCCCACCCCCCCCCCCCCCCACCCCCCCCCCCCCCCACCCCCCCCCCCCCCCACCCCCCCCCCCCCCCACCCCCCCCCCCCCCCACCCCCCCCCCCCCCCACCCCCCCCCCCCCCCACCCCCCCCCCCCCCCACCCCCCCCCCCCCCCACCCCCCCCCCCCCCCACCCCCCCCCCCCCCCACCCCCCCCCCCCCCCACCCCCCCCCCCCCCCACCCCCCCCCCCCCCCACCCCCCCCCCCCCCCACCCCCCCCCCCCCCCACCCCCCCCCCCCCCCACCCCCCCCCCCCCCCACCCCCCCCCCCCCCCACCCCCCCCCCCCCCCACCCCCCCCCCCCCCCACCCCCCCCCCCCCCCACCCCCCCCCCCCCCCACCCCCCCCCCCCCCCACCCCCCCCCCCCCCCACCCCCCCCCCCCCCCACCCCCCCCCCCCCCCACCCCCCCCCCCCCCCACCCCCCCCCCCCCCCACCCCCCCCCCCCCCCACCCCCCCCCCCCCCCACCCCCCCCCCCCCCCACCCCCCCCCCCCCCCACCCCCCCCCCCCCCCACCCCCCCCCCCCCCCACCCCCCCCCCCCCCCACCCCCCCCCCCCCCCACCCCCCCCCCCCCCCACCCCCCCCCCCCCCCACCCCCCCCCCCCCCCCCCCCCCCCCCCCCCCACCCCCCCCCCCCCCCACCCCCACCCCCCCCTACCCCCCCCAACCCCCCCCCCCCCCCCCCCCCACCCCCCCCCCCCCCCACCCACCCCCCCACCCCCCCCCCCCCCCCACCCCCCCCACCCCCACCCCCACCCCCACCCCCCACCCCCCCACCCACCAACCAACCCCCCCCACCCAACCCCACACCCCCCCCCCCCCCCCCCCCCCCCCCCCCCCCCCCCCCCCCCCCACCCCCCCCCCCCCCCACCCCCCCCCCCCAACCAGCATGGCCAATTGGCCATGCTGACAGAGGCTGATGGGAATTGTAGTTCCTGAACATCTGGAGAGCCGCAGGTTCCCTACCCCTAGACTAGAAGGACCACACTGACGCTAAATCGACCAGGTGCTGAATCACAGGAAAAAACTTTGACTCAACTCACCGACCATCCATAGTTGTTTGCTTGCCTTGAGTTTTCTGGTTGAAGAAATGAGCACCATTTGGGGGCACTTTCAATGAACTTTGCAGCAGGATTTTACTGTGTGGAATAGCAAAATCCACTTTCAAACAATTGTGAAAATGGATTGAAAATGCATAATTCTGCATGTGCAGAAGGGCAGATAGGTAGGGGGGAGGCAGAGGCGCACCATGGGTAAATGGCACCCGGAGACAAATTGTCTCCAGTATGCCCCCCAGGCTCTGCCCCACCGCCACCCCGGCTCCGCCCCCTGATGCCCCCAGGCTCCACCCCCCACTGACATTGACCCCGCCCATGTCACCATGGACATGGCAAAGGTCTAGGGTGCCCACCTCCCCTCCCCCTGCCAGCTGGGCTCCCAGCCGGCAGCCGGCAGTCTCTTCTGACTGGGGAGGGGAGGGAGGGGGGAGTCATGGGGAGGTTGAGGGTGCTTGGAGGCAGCAGGAAGTCTTGCTGCCTCATCGTTTTTGCATGCCTCAACTGACATGGATAGGTTGAGGCACGCGAAAATGACAAGGCAGCAGGACTTCCTGGTCACGTGAGGGGGCCAATTTTGCGCCCCCCCATGTGACCAGAAGAGTGGCGCCCGGGGACAAGGGGTACCCCTTGTCCCTAGGTAGATACGCCACTGGGGGGAGGAAATGGTCAGGCTGCTGCTGGGCACCTCTCGACCCGTGACAGGGTCCTGCCAGCAAGATAAGTGGGGTGCAGGGTGGGGCGTGGGGGTGATTCTCTGCACACACACACACACCCCCACATGACCAGCTGGCATTCACCCGGGGACACATGGCCCCATGAGCACTCCACCTCTGTAGAAGGGACCCCAGGTAGGGGGAATGGCAGAGAAAGACAAGATGTTTTGATTTCCACAACTGGGCTGGTTGTAGCCTGGAGGTCATTCAACTTAGCAAATTTGGTTTGTGGAGGAGGAGAATTACACTTCCCCTGATACATCCCCATGATCGAACTGTTCTTTCTTGCAGCTGCTTTTTAAAGACTATTGGGAACTCAGACCACAAATCCCCAATATATTATTCAATCTGGCCTTTGGGGATAAAGTCGAGCTTTGAATTCTGAACCACTCTGCGCTGCAAGGTGTGGAGGTCCATGATTCTAAGCAGCTGGATGGGACTGGAACTTGACTGTCTGTCCCCTGCTAGGTTTTACTGGGTGCCCCTTACTCCCGGCTGGATGTTGTCTAGCGCCCTCTGGGTTGGATTGAAACAGGACCCCATTCGCCGTGTGTCTTAGTCACAAGAAATCGTCGGGGTTTGCAATCACCTCCGCCCAATATTCAAGCACCAGTAAACGCAGCAGAGTGGAAGCCGCTGAACAAAGGCAAAAGACAAGCAGAAAATCATGCTCAGTGGAGCATGCGATGGCCCTACGCGATCAGCCCAAGACCCTGTGTGGAATTGATGGCAGCTCTACCTTTGGCCCTCGCTTTGAATTGACTAACAACAGAGAATGGGCTGGCTGTGACCCCAGTCAGATACAGATTTGTATGTGTGCATTTATGTTCTATTGGGAACAGTCACTGCACTGACTCAGCCTTTATCTTTGCTTCAGTTCCTGTGTTCTGTGTGCATATGCAAGTACAGACACACGTACAGAGAAAGAGACACATTACAAGGAACAGAATGCTGGGGCACTTTTTCATGTGCTCAGAAGACTTGCCAGCACTATGCAGCTCTCGGGTGGAAATAAAAAACGTGGCTGGTTTTCAATGGTGCTGAGCACATGGGCTTCGGGGGCTGAGCAGGCTCAAAACTAGTCCAGTCTTGAACTGTGGACTAATCTCTTTCTGTTTTCCCATTCCTTCTCTAGGGGAAGAGTTGTGGCTCCGTGGTATGGCATATGCTTTGCATGCAGAAGCACTCAGGTTTTGTCCTTCATATCTACAGTGGTGTAGTGGTTAAGAGCAGGTGCACTCTCATCTGGAGAACCAGGTTTGATTTCCTGCTTTGCCACTTGAGCTGTGAAGGCTTATCTGGTGAACCAGATTAGCTTGTGCACTCCAACACATCCCAGCTGGGTGACCTTGGGCTAGTCACAGCTCTTCGGAGCTTTCTCAGCCCCACCTGCCTCACAGGGTGTTTGTTGTAGGGGGGAGGGGCAAGGGAAAGGAGATTGAAAGCCGCTTTGAGTCTCCTCACAGGAGAGAAAGGGGGGATATAAATCCAAACTCTTCTTCTACAGCTAAAAAGCATCATGGAGTAGGGATATAAAAGACCTCTGAGCTACATTGGAGAAGACAGTACTAACTTGATGGGCCAAAGGTTTGACTCCACATAAGGCAGATTCATGTATTCAACTAGGACAGTGGTGGTGAACCTTTGGCACTTCAGATGTTATGGACTACAATTCCCATCAGCCCCTGCCAGCATGGCCAATTGGCCGTGCTGGAAGGGGCTGATGGGAATTGTAGTCCATAACATCTGGAGTGCCAAAGGTTCACCACCACGGAACTAGGAACTGTTATTATTTACAAAATGCATATTCCCCCTTTCTGCCCTTACAAGAGCTGACAATGAGGCTAACAGTTTAAAACATACATGACAAAATTGCATCATTAAACAAATTAAAGTAAAAAAAACCCCTCCCAAACAAACCTAATTAAAGCTACTTTTAAAAAGAGTTCGACAGAGTTAAAATACATATAAGCCAGAGAAAATACCTACAAAATAAAATATTGATTAGGAAGGGGGGGAATATCGAGGGAATGCCAAATGAAACAAAGAAAAAGTCTTCATCCATTAGTGGAAGTTGGCAACAGTAGAGAAAAGGTGAATCTCCGCGGGGAGAATGTTCCAGAGCTTTGGTGCCGTGACCAAGAAGCCTGCCACATGCCTAATCTCAGAAGGTTGGGGGGGGGGGGGGGGACACTGAAAGCAGGGCCTCCAAAAATTATCATAACAGATTATGCATTTGCCCCTTCAATGTTTCCTGTTTGTAAGTTTATAGAATGATAGAGTTAGAAGAAACCACAGTCCAAACCCCTGCCATGCAGGAACACACAGACGAAGCACTCCGGACAGGTGACCATTCATCTCTGGACAGGTGACTTCTGTTTAGAAACCTCCAAAGAAGACAACTCCACCCACACTCCAAGGCAGTGTAATCCACTGTCAAACATTAGGAAGTTCTTCTCCAAAGAAGACAACTCCACCACACTCCAAGGCAGTGTAATCCACTGTCAAACATTAGGAAGTTCTTCTCCAAAGAAGACAACTCCACCACATTCCAAGGCAGTGTAATCCACTGTCAAACATTAGGAAGTTCTTCCTAATGTTTAGGTGGAATCTCTTTTCACTTGTTCTAGTCTCTGGAGCAGCAGAAAAACAGCTTGCTCCCTCTTTGACATGGCAACCCTTCAAAGATTGAAACATGGCTATCATGTCCCCCCTTAACCTTCTCTTCTCCAGACTAAACATCCCAGATCCCTAAGCTGCTCCTTATAGGGCAGGAAATGCAGTGCAAGGGAAAATAAATGGGAGCAGAAAGGAAGGTTCACAGCTTTGGTTTACCCCAAGAAGACGTGTTAAAATGAAATGAGGACATCTGAACTCAAGCAGCAAGAGGACATCTGAACTCAAGCAGAGGACATCTGAACTCAAGCAGTGAATTTGGTGGCATGCCTGCCCTTCTCTTCTGCTGTCCCTGTCACGAGTACGCAAGGCAAGTTTTATATATTTTGAATTCAGATCTTACAGTGAGGCAGATGACTGCTTGCCACAGTTTTGTGATTGGCAGTGCTAGCTGTCATTTGTCTCCCTTTTTGCGCCATAGGTGAACCAGCCTTACAGAGAGGCTAGAGCACCGCCCGCTTCTCCAGAACAAGGAACTGCCTTTCCAAAGAGCCATCCCACCGAGCAAGATCCAACAGAATCCAGAGATGCAAACAGAGAGAGAAGTACGTTTGAACAATAAACGGTTGTTTGGATATAGAAAAGGAGAAATCTTTACACTGCTTGAGAGATGAGTTGAGGAACATCTTTCCTAAGTCACAGATTTCCTTTCTATGGAGAGGCGGATGGAAGAGGTCTTATATCACGGAAGAATGAGACGACTCCCAGCAAAAGGGGGTTTTTTTTGCTCAGGGTAGCTGACATTGTTAATGGCGGTTTAACCTACTTACAGTCATAATCCCTGTAATAAAGACATTCTATTTTTTATCTGTGCAGCCCAAAAAGGGATGTGTTGAAAGGGGGAAGGGGTGGGGGCTACTCCACTAAAGGGATCCTGCTGAGGTTTTCACCACAAAGCCGGGTGGGGTTGGAACCAGCTGCACTCCACAGTGTTGCTTAGAAATTTCCAACTAGCACACAAGTAGACACACACACACACACACACACAAGCAGACAGAGGGAGAGAGAGGAAGAAAAAATCTTTTCAGGAAGCATCAGACCACCATGATTCTCTGGGCTGCTGCCTAGACTATAGTGCATCTAGGAAGGTAGCAGAACATCCCAACATTCTGGAAGAAAACAAATCAACAGCCGCTAATCCAGCTCGCCATCTGGCTAGGACTCCTTGCCCCACAGCTCGCTAATGAAACCAAACACAACTTGTGGGAGTTGGGTTGCATCTACCTTACCATGGGAGTCTGGGAGGGGAAGCGGGAGGAGGAGGAAGAAGAAGAGGAAGAAGAAGAATTGGATTTATATCCCCTTCTTCCTCTCTTGTAAGGAGACTCAAAGGAGCTTACAAACTCCTTCCCCTTCCCCTCCCTCACAACAAACACCCTGTGAGTTTGGTGGGGCTGAGAGAGCTCCAAAAAACTGTGACTAGCCCAAGGTCACCCAGCTGGCATGTGCTGGAGTGCACAAGCTAATCTAGTTCACCAGATAAGCCCCCACAGCTCAAATGGCAGAGCAGGGAATCAAAGCCGGTTCTCCAGATTAGAGTGCACCTGCTCTTAACCACTACACCATGCTGAAGGATATTTCAAGCCAAGCCTCAAAGGACCGGTGCGTTGTTTTGCATTTGATGCTGGGAGGCTGCGGCCACCACCCCTTACCTGTCCCTTCCTGCCATCTGATCCCTTGTGAAAAGCATTGTTGTGAATCACTCCATGTTGGAGCTGTGCCACCAGACCTAGTTGCTGACTGCAAACCAATGGATCTAATAAGCACAAATGCAGGAAATTGATCTGTTCTGAATCAAACCCCTGGACCAGCAAGATCAGTCTTGGCTATTGGCAGCATCTCTTCGGGGTCTCTGGTGGAGGGATTCTCCAGCACCCAGATTGCCTTTCTCTTGCAAAATGGTTTGTCCGACCAGTGAGGCACGGGATATAAGAACATAAGAACAAGCCAGCTGGATCAGACCAGAGTCCATCTAGTCCAGCTCTCTGCTACTCGCAGTGGCCCACCAGGTGCCTTTGGGAGCTCACATGCTGGATGTGAAAGCAATGGCCTTCTGTGGCTGTTGCTCCCAAGCACCTGGTCTGTTAAGGCATTTGCAATCTCAGATCAAGGAGGATCAAGATTGGTAGCCATAAATCGACTTCTCCTCCATAAATCTGTCCAAGCCCCTTTTAAAGCTATCCAGGTTAGTGGCCATCACCACCTCCTGTGGCAGCATATTCCAAACCCCAATCACACGTTGCGTGAAGAAGTGTTTCCTTTTATTAGTCCTAATTGTTCTTCCCCAGCATTTTCAATGAATGCCCCCTGGTGCTATTATTGTGAGAAAGAGAGAAAAATTTCTCTACATCAGCATTTTACCTCACTACATCATTAATTTTATAGACTTCAATCATATCCCCCCTCAGACGTCTCCTCTCCAAACTAAAGAGTCCCAAACACTGCAGCCTCTCCTCATAAGGAAGGTGCTCCAATCCCTCAATCATCCTCATTGCCCTTCTCTGCACTTTTTCTATCTCCTCAATATCCTTTTTGAGATGTGGTGACCAGAACTGAACACAGTACTCCAAATGCTTCGCACCACTGCTTTATATAAGGGCATGACAATCTTTGCAGTTTTATTCTCAATTCCTTTCCTAATTATCCCCAGCATAGAGTTTGCCTTTTTCACAGCTGCCATGCATTGAGTTGACATTCCCATGGAACTATCCCATGGAAAAGCCCTCCAAAATGAACACCAGAGCTCACTCTGCTCTTCCTGGCCCAGTCTTCTTCTCCACTGCTTCTCCTCTCTGCTGGTTCCAGAGACTGAACTCTGGACTCTGGTTTCAGAGACTGATATGAAGCAGGATATGAAGCAGTTCCACATTGACTGCAAAACAGAGCTGTTCCACCAGGCGTACAGTTAAGGCAGCTACGGTTACCATCCTGGCTTCCCTTTACCATCTGGTTCACCCTCTTCTCTGCTCAGTGATTGGTTCTAGGCCCTTTTTGCATAGACACTTTAAAACATTTTGAGGCAGGAAATAAAAAAATTACCTCTATGAAGTTCCGCAATATCTTTCCCCCAATCATATTATTTGCAGCCATGGAACATTTCAAATAAATGCTCTTTTAAAGTGATTCTTAAGTTGAAACATTTTCAAAATGGCTTTGTTTGCCTGCACAATCTCTTTAAGGCTTCCCACGCCTCTCTGTAGCCCCTGGACTAACCCCTGGGCACCATTTTCTCTGCTCACTCCTTGCCTTTGCCTATTTTTCCTGCAGGTTTTTCTTGTTTTCCCTTTTGGTTTCTTTATTTTGGGGGGCTAATTGAAGGATGGACTACAAAAGGCGCAGAGAATCTCAGCTCTCCACTGTGGGGCTTGAAAGCATAATTTGGAGAACAAACTCAAACAAAAAGGGAGGAATCACAAAATGGTGGCCAGGAATCATTTGGAGAGGGGGGAAACACATCATGGTAAAGGAGGGGATTGAAAATACGTTTCATTGGCTTTTTTCCCCTCCCCCCCCACTCTCTCCCATGATGCTCTCTGGTTGCATCACCTCTTCAGCAGGTAGGTGCTGCAGTTGGTCAAAGTACCCTAGCGCACCTGCGACTCCTGGGCTCGCCTCCGCTCTTTTTGTTCGCTCTACAATTTGACCTGTTTTTATTTTCAGACACTTCAAACAGCTTTCTGAATTACCACCCTCTGCAGTTTTGATTGGAAGAGCCAAGGTGATAATGGAAAACGCTCTCTCGAAATTACCTTTTGTGTATGTATCGGAACAATAACCCAGTGGGGCTGTAAGAGGGGTGGATGTTCTGTTTTCCCAGGTGTCGGCTTTCCTCAAAGGATGTGGCAATCCATCCCGTTCCACTTCATCCATCTGTCCACCCCGTTCTGCTTCATCCATTTATATCCCCCCTTTCTCTCCTGCAGGAGACTCAAAGGGGCTGACAATCTCCTTGCCCTTCCCCCCTCACAACAAACACCCTGTGAGGTAGGTGGGGCTGAGAGAGCTCTGACAAGCTGTGACTAGCCCAAGGTCACCCAGCTGGCATGTGTTGGAGTGTACAGGCTAATCTGAACTCCCCAGATAAGCCTCCACCACTCAAGCGGCAGAGCGGGGAATCAAACCCAATTCCTTCAGATTAGAATGCATCTGCTCTTAACCACTATGCCACTGCTCCTCTCCCAACCTACCCCCACTAACTCACCTACTAGCTCAAGCAAAACAACCCTTTGGGACCCACAATAGATCATCTAATGGGCAACTAACATCAGTGATGTCCATCATGGGAGCCAGCCTGCAATTTAGGGAAGCATCAGACTAGGACTTTGGCAAAAATCCTCATTCTGCATGAAGCTTATTAAGTTAACTAGGGCAATAATTCTGCCTCCACAACTTGTCAAATGGATTGAGTGACCAAGTGTTCTGTCCTGAGATCCTTATAGATGGCAGAGGATAGAAACGTGATAGGGAGATCATCATACCATTAAACAATCTGGCACCCACAGACTCTCCCTGGAGACCCCTAACTTATGGCTTCAGTGTTCTGGCAGATCACAAAGGACTGTCTCTCCCACGCACCCCTATCTGTTTAATAGTATCCCTGCTTTTCTGCCTCTGGCTGAATTGGCTCTCTTTTCAGAATTATCTCAAACCCTGAAAAGGCAAAAGGAGGTCATTTGGCGCCTTGGCTCTTAAGAGAACTGGGTCTAAGTTTGAGCAGGTATATTTTTATCCTATCCCTTCTTTGTATTCATTTTGAATAAAGTGAACTGTTGCGGAAGGGAAGCTTTAATAAAGTCCCCCGGCCGGCTTTCTTCCCCTTTTTCAGAATGGCCTTATTAGAGAAAGAGGAAAACCTTTCGTGGGCTCAATCAAAAACAGTTTTTTTTAAAAAAAAGTCATAAATCCAGAGAGTGTTTTGTGGGATTAAACGGGGCTTCTTTCAACATTCCTCAGATGGGCTTGTACCTGCCAGCTCAGACCTTCTCTTCCTTTTTAATTCCTCAGGGATCAGTCACGAGCTTCTCTGTGGGCCCCACTTGGGGCATTCATCCTTCTCTTCCCCCGCCCACTTTATCCCTTGGCTGGAGCAGCTGAGATTTGCAGCTATAGAAAATCTGCTTTGAATACCCTGCAGCCTGACCTCCATGTAAAGAACTTTATTCTGGACAAACAGACATCCCAGCCTGGGAGGCTCAGGGGATTCCAGACTGAGCCTGAGGTTCAAGTTTTATCCTTTGCAGGAGTGGGTTGGCACTGTGCCCGTTAGACAGCTTCGGAGGACACTGAGGAATCTGTGAGATGTTTCACAGCCAAGTGAGAGCCAAAAGCCCAGGGGTTAGGATATCTCACAATCGTATAAAACACAGGTGTCTGACTCAGATGCCCCAGATGTTCATGGACTACGATTCCCATCAGGCCCTGGGACTAATGAGAATCATAGTCCATGAACATCTGGGGTGCCAGAGTTGGACAACCCTGGTTTAAAGCTTAAAAAGTTGCCAACTTCCAGGTGGGGCCTGGAGCTCTCCCAGAATTACAAGTGATCTACAGACTACAGAGATCAGTTCCCCCAAAGGGAAATGGCTGTTCTAGAAGATGGACTCTATGGCATCCCATCCTTGCTGAGCTCAATCCCTGCCCCAAATTCCACCCTCCCGGGTTCCACACCCAAATTTCCAGGAATTTCTCAACCCAAATTTGGAAGTCAAATTCTAAATAACCCTCCTCAAAAATTGGTACAACCTCCTAGCTAGGATATATTTGAAAGTCTCAAATGTTGCCAGAGTCAGATTAAAGTCCCGCAACGAGATTTTTGGTCTCTAACCTGCTAGAGGACTTGAATTGAGCAGGCCAACATGGCTACAATTTTCATGGTAATGTTGTTTTTAAATATTTTATAGTGTTTAATTGTTGTAACCCACCCTGAGCCTTTCTGGATAGGGCGGGATAAAAATGTGAAATGTGAAATAATAAATAAATACCCTCTGAAACTATTTAAATGTTGCCAGTTTTCGCTATCCTCCATCTTCACTGCTCCCTCCATGGTGGCTCTTGCAGCGTCTGTTCTTTCCCCTCGAATGGCTTCTCCCTCTTGACAAGTGGTTTGGGTAGATTAACGTGACTGGAAAATGCTGTCAAAGCGGCTCGCCCTCCTTTTTGTCTGCATTTGGGATGCGAGGCACTCCATTTTCCATCTGACCCGCTGAGCACAGATTACAGGCAGCGATTTCTTCTGCTTCCCAGCCGCCGCAGCGCCTTCCTTTCTGGTCACTGACTCGGGATACTTGTCATTATTTGTCTTTGTTCCACATTTTAACCTTTGCCGCAGACTCAGCCATCATGAAATTCCGGCTTGGTGACCTACAACAGCCTCATTTAGTTGGCATCTAGATCTCGGATTCTACTACACTGGTCAGATGATGCTCCGCTCTGCTCTTGATTGCTGATATTCGGCTCTCTCCTTGGATCTCATCTTCTCCTTGTCTTTTTCTCAAGCTGCGTTGCTTCACAGCAAGATCTTCCAGGGTGATCAGAGATCCACATGGTTCTTGCTTGCCCTCTTCTGAACCAAAACCCACATATGATTTTTTTTAAAAAACTAGCTCTGTTACCTATTTCTTCTTATCGGAAAGTGTTGTTTCACTGCTGTGTTTCTTCTGGCTTTTCATCTTCGCTTCCCCCATCCCCACCCATGGAAAATGCTGGCATGTGGAGGTTGGTTGCTGAAATCATGAACCTGTCATTGGCAATGCCTCCCACTTTCAAATCTAACCCCAAAGTTAGTTTTGTGTACTGGTTAAGAGCAGGTGCACTCTCAGCTGGACAACTGGGTTTAATTCCCCGCTCTGCTACTTGAGCTGTGGAGGCTTATCTGGTGAACCAGATTAGCTTATGCACTCCAGCACACGCCAGCTGGGTGACCCTGGGCTAATCACAGTTCTTCAGAGCTCTCTCCGCCCCACCCACCTCACAGGGTGTTTGTTGTGAAGGGGGATGGGAAAGGAAAGAAGCATGTAAGCCCCTTTGAGTCTCCTTACAGGAGAGAAAGGGGGGATATAAATCCAAACTACTACTCCTCCTTCTTCGGGAAACCAAAGCAGTTGTAGACCAGCTCTGGGAACTGTGACTTGCGTTGTGTGGGAATGCTGGCCCATGTAATGAAGAAAACTTTATGTGACAAGATTTCACTCTTTGGTACATGGCTATCTCATTTTCAGACTGCTATAGCAATTAGTGGGTCTTTGGACATTTTAGTTTTCTGGCTAGCAGGAAGGATCTCTTCATTCATTTTATTTTCCTTCCATTATGCCCCGCCTTTCTCCCTAGTGGGGATCTAACACAGCTTACATTGTTCTCCTTTCCTCCATTTTACAGCCACAACAACCCTGTGAGGTTGGCTGAAAATATCTGACTGGCCCAAGGTCAACCAGCAAATATTCATGGCAATGGTGATTCAGGCCTTGGTCTCTGGAAGAGAGGTGGACAAATTACCGTTCTCATTTTTTTCTAGTAACTGGAGTACATTACAGTACACACAAACCAAATTTCAGTGCTTTAGATAATTACCTTTACATTTTACATTTCCTGAGGCAAGTCAGCAGTCAATTAGACCTAATTCTCTTCCTATTTATGTAATGTTTAAAAGCCTTCTCCCAAAGAAGTAGAGAGGTTTTGTCATCTAAATAAAGATAAATTTTGAATGAATTATTCATGGGAGTCTGCTCTTCGCTCATTTAACCTTCAGGGGGTTACTATTGTGTTCTCCCTCTAGGTGGTACCACTTGCATATTTCTTTAGGACAGAAATGGATGTAATTCTGTGTTCTGCCACTAGGTGCCACCATGTGCTGTCTATATTTTCTGCCCTTAATGCTGCTGCTGTCCCTTTAACAAAAAACTCCCTCCAAAACCCCACCATATTTCCATCTCCACAAAATGCATATTTAAGAACACAGCATTGTTGATGAGCTGCAATGGGTCCAGAGGAGGGCAACCAAAATGGTCAAAGGTCTGGAATCCATGCCCTATGAGGAGAGACTTGGGGAGCTAGGTATGTTTGGTTTGGTGAAGAGAAGGTTAAGAGGTACATGATAGCCATGTTTAGATATTTGAAGGGATGTCATGTTGGTGAAGGAGCAAGCTTGTTTTCTGTGGCTTCAGAGACTAGGACCAGGAGTCATGTGTTCAAGGTGAAGGACAGGAGATTCCATCTAAACATCAGGAAGAACTTCCTGACAGTAAGGGCTGTTTGACAGTGGAATGCTCTATCTTGGAGTGTGGTGGAGTCTCCTCCTTTGGGGTTTTTTTAAGAGAGGCTGGATGGCCATCTGTCAGGAGTGCTTTGATTGTGTGTTCCTGCATTGCTGGGGGTTGGACTTCATGGCCCTCGGGGCCTCTTCCAACTCTAAGATTCTACTACCTTGAGGATGTGAATTAGGATTCTGCAGACTTAGGTATCTGGCACAGGGCCAACCCAAGGACCTCTTGCACTATAGGCCAGACACTAGCTTGCCAGTCTCTAAATTGGACCTGAGGATCTCACAAAATTACACTTCATCTCCAGACTACAGACATCAGTTCCTCTGGAGAAAATGGATGCTTTGGAGGATGGACTATGTCACACTGTACCCCACTGAGGTCCCTGTCCTCCCCAGGCTCCGTCCCCAAATTGTCAGGAGTTTCCCAACCTGAATCTGGTAACCCCATCTCCCCTCCCAATTGGCCATGCTGGAAGGGGCTGATGGGAATTGTAGTCCATAACATCTGGAGTGCCAAAGGTTTGCCACCACTGCTCTAAGACATCGTACCTTGCTAAGGCCCCTCTAGGGTTGCCAGCCTCAAGATGGTAGCAGGAGATCTCCTACGCTTACAACTGATCATCTGGAGAAATTGGTTGCTTTGGAAGGTGCACTGTAAGGCATCATACCTCACTGAAGCCCTTCCTCTCCTTTCCCCAAACTCTACCTTCCTCAGGTTCCAGTCCTAAAATCTCCAGGTATTACCCAATCTGGAGTTGGTATCTCTAGATGCCTCCCCAAACCCTTTCCTCTTGAAGTCCCACCCTCCAAAATCTCCAGGAATTTTCCGCCCTAGAATTGGCAACCTGGACTGAATCCTGTTCTGCTGTCAGCTAGCAAGAGATGAAGGCACTTAGGTGCCAAATGTCTTCTCCAGGACCTCCCGGATTGAAACACAAAAGCCCCCCCAGAGCTCTGTTGACAGCGGTGTCCGGTTTTCCTTTCCCATCATTGTGGGCACAATTGTAATGAGAACCAGTACAAACGGAGATAACGGGGAGAGGGGGAAATAAAGCCTGTTTTTCTTCCTGATTTGAGAGCAGGAAAAAATAATAATAAGTCCAAGCTGTTGCTCAGAGGCCTATCAGATCTGTCAGGCTCAGCCTCTGGCAGGGAGGTGGGAGAGGAAGGAGCTAAAAGCTATTGTAGAGCTCATTTGGATTGGCACGGTCCTCGAACCGACATGCAGGGCTGGGGGAGGGGCCCGAAAGGAACAAAATACATCGCCTCACCTGTGCGAATGCACGAGCGCTTACATACGCTTGGAGTGGCACGCTGGATGTACATCAGACAGCAAAGGCATTGTTACCGAAATGGAAATGCATCTCTTTGTTGACGAGTGCATATCTTCTTCCCATTGTCTCTCCCGCCATCCTCTTTTTGATGGCCGCCGTGTTTGTGCACCAGCTATGAAATTGCTTTAGAAGACAAAGGGACTGCGTGTTTATCGAGAATGAGAAGGGAGGGGGAAGAGAAGGCTGGGGCCGCTCGCTCACCCTCTCCCTCTTTCACCCATCACAATGTGCGAGCATAATTTTCTAGGGCCAGCTGTCAAAGGCTTGCAGAGAAAATTGGAAGGCCAGGCCGGGGCCCTCATGCCAGTGATGGACAGAGAGGCTCTTAGGTCCCTTCCCGGGCTAAATGTAGCCATCTGGCCTCACTTAACAGGCCTACTTAGCTCCAAATGGATAAAGATCCTTCAGGCCACTCTGCTACATCACTGGCTTCCATTAGCAGTGGGGGAGAAGCGCCGGCATTGCACCCACGCCGTGGTTCATGCTGCGATCCCATTATCTCGAGCACTGAGGTGCAGTCATCCAGGAGGGGGAACGATTTGTTAGGGGAAGATTGGGGGTGGGGGGTGGGAGTCGAGATCCAGGCTGTCCCTCAAATCCTGTTACAGAGACCTCTTCTAGAGAACTTCCGGTAGAGAAAGAATGTACAGATTTTGTCACATTGGACCCCTCGGCTGAGTTAATATCTTAACGCATCCCAAATTGGGTGGACAAATTGCCAGGTAGTGGCTGCAGATCTCTGCCAATTACCAGGGATCTTCAGGTGACAAGAGTTCACCTTCACCTGGAGAAAAGGGCAGCTTTGGAAAGGGGGGGGGATCTATGGCATTGTATCTCACTGAAGTATATACCACCCAGGCCTATAGCCACAGTGGTGAAAAATGGGGCGGGGCCCCATCAATCATTTGTCCTGCCCCTCCAGTCAGCACTAGGAATGGTGTGAAACCCATCACAAGTCTTTCAAGTGTAAATTTTCTATGTAGAGTAAAAGAAAGGAAAAAGGTATGAATCCTCTAATAAATCTTCCAAATGTGAATTCTCTCTGCAATTGGCTAGAACTGAAGGGTCTTAATTTAAAAGGCTTGGGGTGTGTGTGTGTGTGTGTGTGTGTGTCTGTGTGTGTCTGTGTGTGTCTGTGTCTGTGTCTGTGTCTGTGTCTGTGTCTGTGAGTGACATAGGATGTCTGAAACCTTTTCGCATTTTTCTAATTTGTGTAATCCTAGATCTGTAGCATCACTTGTTAGATCTATTCATGCTATTCAATGACGTTGCTTTATACCATGTATCCACCTTGTGTCTCAAGTACGAAATGGGTAAATAAATAATAAAGCACAAATAAATACTGATGGGCTGACCACCACTGTACCCATTTCCCCCACCCCCACCCTCCAATGGAAATTTTCTGGCTTCCGACCTGGTTCCACCCCTTCCCAAGATCCATCCTCCTCAGGTCCCACTTCCAAAATATTCAGGTATTTCTCAACCCAGAGCCAGCTATCCTTGTTGCCAGCCTCCAGGGCAAGCCTGGGGGTCTCTTAGTATTACAAGTCATCTCCACAGAACAGGGCTTATTTCCTTTGGAGAAGAACAGGGCTTATTTCCTTTGGAGAAGATGGCTGCTTTGGGTGGTGGGCATTGAACCCATTGAGGCTCCTGTCCTTCTCAGTCTGTCCCCAAATCTCCAGAATTTTCACACTTTTTTCTCACTGCACAGAAAACAAGGACAGTCCATAGAGGGCAGGTCTACCAAATGCTTCTCAATGGGAGGTAAAGCAGTCCTCCAATTGGTTAAGATTCTCTTATGCATATCTGCATAGTTACAAAGATAGCTTCTCCAAAAAAAAATTAAAAGGAAAACTATACATTGCCAGAATGAGCAGGATGAGTACAACTATGCACGATTCAGGCTGAAAAGGTGCCCAGGGTCAAAGCCTGCAGAGCAAACATTCTGGGGCAACCTTCAGCATATGGAGGCAGAGAGAACCCCTTCATCTGAACACAAAACGTAGAGCACAATTTGAGGGTGAAACTGGCCAGAAAGCGAAACTTTCAGGTGGAAAAATAATGCCTCCTGAGCTCTGCATTCCACACTGTCAGACAGGGGATGTCTTGCAGGGGCCTCATGATAAAAAGGTGCACTTTGAAATGCTTAAAAAAAGAGATCCCTTGGACTTAAATAAGGCATTCTGAAGATGTCTTGGGAAAAAGCTGTGTGGAATTCCTTCCCAAAGTGCCTTTTTAGGTCCTCAAGATGTCTTATTGGTGCTGTGCAGAACAGACCATCAATAGTTTTAAACAGGGAATCAGAATCATGGAGGAGAGGACTACTAGCCATTGTGTGAGACAGGATGCTGGACCAATTGGACCACTGGTTTGATCCAGCAAACCTCTTCTTATGCTGTTTGATCTATGGAAAACAACAGCTACAGCAAGCACCATCCCCTTCCTTTTCCTAAAGTCTGGTGGGGACAAACATTAAACTGCACGTGCCCACTCTGAAGTCCATGTGGACTTTGGAGGCAGAGTCCACAGTTCAATAACCCGACCAAGCTAAGCCCAGCATTGGACTACAAACTCAATCTGTTCGTGTCCAGCTTTATGCTGCTGGCCCTGCCTCTGAAGTCTATCTGACTTCAATGGCGGAGCTTCTGGGGCTGAGCCAGCAGTATAAAGGTGGACCCGTCAGGCCAAGTCCATAATTCAACACTGGACTCATCTTGGCTGGGTCCAGCTTTAAACTGCAAGCTTGAAGCCTGCAGTTTAAGGCTGGACCAGTCCAGGTTGAGCACACTGTTAAACTGTGACTGGGACCAGCTTTATACTGTGGTCTCCACCTCCAAAGTCCATGTACACTTTGGAGACAGAGCCTGAAGTTTAAAACTGGACCTTTTTGGGGTGGAGCAGAGCTCTTAGTGGGGAAGGGGTTGGGTGGAGAGCACTCCCTTTCAAGTAGCAAGCTCAGAGCACATAGTCTGGCTACCCTATCCTTGTTACACCTCTGCCCCAGACTTCCAAATTTATTTTCCAAAATGCTGCATGTGTAACCCCTCTGTTCAGAATGGAATGACCCAGAAAGGGGTGGAGACTGAAAGCAGCAGAAGGCTGCGGAACTCACGAAGTTGGAGGAAGCAAGGCTACTGCGCTGGGACCTTGATAGATTATTATAAGCTCTTGACACCTTGTTTAAGGTAACTGTAATGTTGTTGGGAACTAGTGGGAAGGGAGATGTTTATTTTTGACATATTGTAAATGTTTGAATTTATTGTTTCAGGGTAATTGGTGAAAGTTCTTTTGGGGACCTTCATCATCTCAAATCCAGTACACCAATACTCTGGAGTCTTCATGAGTCACCCACTTGCAGGAAGAAATGGCCTTGGCTGTAATTAGAAATTAAACTTAAACAGGATCTGCAATTGTTATGTTAAATGTTAATGTTAAGAAAAAGTAAACAATTTTGTTTAAAAATTTAGTTGTTGCAAACTCCTTCCAAGTTCTGCCCCACAGAACCCGTAAGCTGAGGTTACACATGCAGATTTCTGTTACCTGGCCCAAAAGGTTTCAAATCATCATGGAATTATGTCAGGGCTTATAGGTGCTCTCATTCTTCCAAAGACCATCATTTAAAGACTGCTGATGGTTGCGTGCTGCTCTATTTCCTCCATGCCTGCTTCACTGTAGAATATCCTGTGCTCACTCCATAAACAGTTAATGCTTCTTGTGGATTTGCAACAGAAGGTCACTAACGATATCCTAAAAATGATGATTATAGCTTGTTACAAAATGGTAATGAACTTGTAAGGCAGCCGTGGGCTCGGTGGCTGAAACATGGTAATAATATCATAAGGAGAGAGCGTCTGAAGCTAGCTCTATCGTGAGAACAGTTGGCATTTCATTTCAATATTTCTATTCCCACTTCCTGGTTCAGAGTTTCTCAGTATTAAGAAATCTAGTATCAACTGAAATGAAACAAACAATTAGAAGGAGCAAAAAAATCCCAGGGAGAGATTTGACATAACTAGTAAATTGATGAATGTGCATTTAAAACAAAAAAGTGCTATTGCTTTAGCAAACCAGGCTGGATGTCAGAAGAAGAAAAAATACCAGTTGAGGTTCTGCAAAAAAATCCCCAACCTTGGATCAATGCAAAAGTTTTCACGGGGGCTGTGCCTCCATGGGAAAGGCGTCAGCTGCCTCATCAACAGGTAAATTCTGTTTTGTCACTCAGCTGTCCATCTGTCAGTCTCAGGTGGGTGGCCAGGTGGACCTGCAGTAGAACAGCAAGGTGCACCTTAGAAACCAACAAGATTTCTAGGGAATCCACTTTCACCATCGGTAGCAGCTTCAGGAAAAAGCTCCCTTCATCAGATACAAGAGGGCTGATTCAAATCCTATATCCGACCAAGGGAGTGCAGACTTTCCAAAGATCATATGCTGGAAATCTTTCTTTTGCTAAGATGCTCCAGCATTCAAACTCTTGTTCTGTCAGGTTCAAAGAAATGAAGAGAGACAGCGTGGTGTCGTGGTGAGAGTGCCAGACTAGGATCTGGCAATGGCCCTCTCCGCACAGATCTCCTGACCTAAAATGTTTATAGAACGTTTGTACACCATTTTCAATCCCCCCTTTGTTTGCAGTCACCTCCTTGAAATGATTCCTGGGCACCATCTTGTGATTTTTAACTGTTTTTTAGTTCTGTGCTTCAACACTTCACAGCCTCTTGCTGCATTCCATACTCTTTGTATACTCCATGCTTCAAAGATTGGTCTTCCAAAAATAAAAGAACAAACAGAAAAATGCTGCAGGTAAACAGGCAAGGGGAAACGGAGTGAGCTCAGAAAATGGCACAGAGGAGGAAAAGCAGAGAAGCACGGGAAACTTAGGCCGTTTCCGCACGGCCTCCCAGGCGCCCCCATGCCGGCAAGAATTCTGCCGGCGTGGGGGCGGAGGCCATTCGCACGCAAGCGTGCGGGCGGCCTCAGGAGAGGCCGGCGGATGACAGGCGGCTCCTGACGCCGCCCTGAGGGAGGGGAAGGGCAGCCAGGTCGGCGCTGCTTCGTTTCAGCAGCGCCGCCTGTGCAAACAGCGGCCTGGGGGTGGCGTTTTTACCGCCCCCAGGCCGCCATTTTTGGCCCATGCGGAAACGGCCATAGTCAATAGATTGCTCAGCAACTGAATACATTTTCAAGATGCTTCAGCCAAATAATTGTTTTAAAAGGGGATTCATTTAAAAAGTTTTGAGGCTGGAAATGGAACATTTGGGAGTAAAATGAGTGCAAAACTCCACCGAAGAAACGTTTTATTTCTTCCTCAAAACATTTCAAATGAATTGTGCAGAAAAAAACAGTTCAAATCCCCACTCTGTCATGGAAGCTCATTGGCCGACCTTGTGCCTGTCACTCCCTTGGCCTTGCTATAAGGATAAAATGGAGGAGGAAGAGGAAGGAGGAAAAGGAGGAGGAGTTTGGATTTATATCCCCTTTCTCTTCTGTTAGGGGACTCAAAGGGGCTTAAATCTCCTTTCCCTTTCCACCCCCACCACCCCGCAACAATAAACACCCTGTAAGATAGGTAGGGCTAAGAGAACTCCAAAGAACTGTGACTAGCCCAAGGTCACCCAGCTGATGATTGTTGCAGTGCACAGGCTAATCTAGTTCTCCAGATAAGCCTCCACAGCTCAAGTGGCCAAGTGGGGAATCAAACCCAGTTCTCCAGATTAGAGTGCACCTGCTCTTAACCCCTACACCACTGCTGCTCTCGGAGAAGGAGAGAAAGTTGCAAGACACCTTGGATCTACATTGTGGAGGAAACTAGGGCACAAATGCAGTCAGTGAATAAATGAAGATGAGTGGGTGGCCCAACTCCAGACAAATTGAGCATTTAAAAGGAAGAGCTGGCATTTTGAAGGGTGCCCAGAAGCCACTAGCAGCTACCCAAGCCCTTAAAATAATGGCAAGACATGTTTCATCCTGTCCTGAAAGGTCAACTCTGATTCTGTCCTCATCAGCAATCCAGATTTAGAATTCTGTGAAAAGCCTGGTGGGTTTCAGTAAGATTTCTCTAAAGAATTTTTATTTATTTCACACATCTGAATAACACATACATAGAAAATAAAGGAAAAATCCTGATCTAGTCCCCCTACCCCAATAATAGTAATACTAAATTAAAAGAAGGAAAAAACACCTACACATATATATGGTGACTTCCAGCTACCTCATTAAGGATCCAAGCATAATTCTAACTCCGTGCTGATAATAAATCTACATTTTAAAACTTTTAGTCCTTCTTATAAAGTTGTCTTAATCCAATGCACTGTTTTAATTTAAGTCTTGAATCCTACCATTGTTCCTCTGTTTGAATATGTTTTCAATTAGTTGTCCACAGGGGCGTACTGCCCAAGGGGACATATGGGGTCAAATATCCCTGGGTTGTAGCCATTTAGTCTCGTGGGGGACCCCTACACCTCTCCTCCTCCCCCCCCCCCACAGGTCTATACACTGACTTTAAGACCTAGTGCAAAAAATGTTGTCTGGTCGTGGTGGGGGAGAGCGGCACCCATCCCTAGATACACTTCTGGTAGTCTGCAATAGGGTTTTGGTAGGATGGATGAAATTTTTCACAGAAGTGTGATGCTTGCCCCCAAGCTCCATTGCTGTGGAGGGCATCTGGCTATCTAATCCCCAGACCTCTCTTCAGTATTCCTACAGAACCCTTTTCCCTGTTCCCCACCACAACTCCTGCCACACGCCCCTCCCTTACATCTCTCCTCCCCAACCAGCAAAAGATTCCACCCCTATCTGTGGTGGTGAAACCCCACCCCCTTCTCATTAGCTAATAGCAGCTTTAATGGCCATGTTTCTTTCTTCACCTATCCTCCCCCGGATGAAAAGTTGAAACGTACAGCAGTGCACAGCTGAGTCAGTCCCTTTATCTCCTCAATAAAGAAATGGTTCTCTTTTTTGGAAAAAAAAAATATGGAGATAGACAGCTCAGACCAAGCTGTCAATTTCACACAGAGCGTTATCAGCTCTCGCACATGGTGTAAGTCCGTCAGACATTAGATGCGGGATCCAAATATCTAACACGAGGAGTTAAATGCTTTTTTCTCCCCCCCCCCCGCCCTGCTCTCAGTTCTGCTCCCCCCCCCCCCCACACACACACACACTGATTACACCACTGGCAGACGCTTCGGGAAGAAAAATAATACAGAACAGTCACTTTGCCCATCCTCCCCTGATAAAACACATTAATTTATTGTAGATGGCTCTTTATTTGATTATCGTTTTATTAAAACTGCCCGAAGCGATAGCATTTCAGCTCAAACAAATCCTCTGCTCCTTCTCTTAATCTATTACCAACCCAATTTATTTCCAGACTAAAAGAGGAAGGGGGGGGGGGATGCTCCAGTTCACAACTGAAGTTGGATATTTTTTTTCCTATGGACAGCTGCGAGAGGATAAGGGAAAGGGATCATATGCCAGCAGAGTATCTCATTCCACTTTCCTCTCTGGTTGGTGTTATCCCTGCGGCAAACGCCTGCTGTAGGAAAGCGGAAAGGACTTGGCAGGGCTGACTTGAGACTTGACAGCCCCAACATGCAACTAGTCCTCAAGAAATGCAAAAAATGGCACAGGAGCCCAAAAAACCAACAGGAGGGTCAGAAGCAAAGGATAATCCACTCTTCTGCTGTCAACAGGGCTTTTCACAGGGTGACTTTTGCATGAAAGCCAATGCGCCATCTTGAATGTTGTGATGAACTGGGGCAGGTTCAAACCTTTGCTGGGCTGGTCATGATTTCTCAACCTGGCCTGCCTTGTTGTGAAGGAATTGAGCCCTTTACAATTGATCTCCTTAGACCAGTAAGTTGCTGAGACATATGGGTATGTAGTTAACAGACTCTTGACATGCCATGAGAAATAGTTGAATGACTAGAGCAGGGACTCCCAACGTGGTGGCCATGGGTACCAGGGCTCCTGCCAAAACCTTTCTTGGTGTCCACCAAGTGTTTTGAGAATCAGTTTCCACACTTTTTCCTGTAAAGAAACCCCTTTCTCAACTCCCTCCCCAACTCAACCCTCACCCACTGCTCCCTTGATTCTGCCGCCTGCCACCTTCACACGCACGTGCATGTGTGGTTTTTGTTCAGCATCATTTCATTGCTTTGCTTGCAAGATATATTGTTGAATCGATAGAACACAGGTGGTCTCTCTGAAATAGGCAGGATTCTAGACCGTGGAAGGCAGAAAGGCAAGGAGGAGCAAGAAAATCCAAGGCGGGTGTAGCAAAGCACCACCTCGTTTGCATTTGGTTCAGAGCTAGGGGAAACTCCATGTTCTGCCCACTCTTTAGAACCACAGGTCTTTTGGGATCTGCTGAGCCATGGCCATGGGGGCAGGTGAAAACCTGTGTGCAACTGGAAAGCAGTCCCGAAAGAAATGTAAGTTCACTGCAGAGTAGACCACACATACATAGTACACTTAAGAGTGTTTTTATTTTTAATTCAGAAACAGGAATCCAAAGGAGGTACATGAACATTTTTTAGTCATTTAGGATCTCTTTAAGCTTGTGAAATCCATATTCCCTGCCATATTCCACATCCGTCCTTCCTATCTTTTGACTGTTTGGTGAGTGTTTTACTTCTATACTACACTTTCAGACTTCTTTAAGGTGATTCCACCGGCTCTGATCTCTGGTTGATACTTAACAAAACCATCCAGGGATTATATCCTAAACATCTATTGAAAAATCATTCTCAAACCAATCTGAATAGTCATCAGAAGTTACTTTGGGCCTGCAATCCCTGAACAACAGGCATTCATTTTGACTGCAGATTTTTCTTACTGCATTCCTGCAACAAGATAAAACAACAACAACAGTGTTTAGATTTTACTGTCCTGAATACGTAGAGACCAAGAAAGAAACCTGGACTTTTGAATCTAGCCAAATGGCTCCCAACTCTCGGCGACATCTCCAGTTTTAAAATGCAGATGTGCCTTGGAGATCAGACACGTGGGGAGCAATCCCAGTTTCTATCTGCAACCCCCTGAATAGACACACGCCTCCTTCTCGGCCAACAGTTTGTCTTCTCCCACCTGCCAAACAGCCCTTTCCCTGCAAAAAAAACTACATGCCTGGTTCTGCCAGAGGCAGCCAAGAACATTTTTATAGTGATGGTAGCTTGTTATAGACTACAGTGCCAGGGTTGTAAAAGTCAGAGGCAACATGGAGGAGCAATTAATGATAACGGCTAGCATTTTATAGGGTACCTCATAGCCCGGAGTGTTGCAGGGCTCTTCACAAACTGAGTGCAGGCACAGCCGACTGCTTCATTCACTCACCGAATGGCACCCTCACCTCCATCAGAACTCAGTTTGCTGTTTAATGGCTGTCAGCAATGCTAACCGAGTGCCTAGGAAAGGAGGGCAGGATGTCAACTCCGGGTTGGAAAATTCCTGGGGATTTGGGGTGAAAATTCCTGGAAAGGCAAGGCTTGGGAGGAGATGTCTTTATCAGGGTATAATTCCATAGAGTTAGAGTCGCCAACCCCAAGATGAGTAGCACAACAAAGTGACTAGTGGCAAATAAGACAAAATAAACTGGAAAGCACCCCCCATAAAGTAGAATTACATTCAAGTTAATATCATCAAAATGGATTATATTAACAAGGGTGTAATTCTACTTTGTGGGGTGCACTTATTGGTTTATATAACCTCAAGGTGAAGGCTGGAGATCTCCCGGTTTTACAACTGCTCTCCAAACTACATAAATCACCCCTTTATTTATTACTTATTTATTACTTTATTTATTACTTATTATTACACACACACCACTTTGAGCTCCTACAAGGAAGGGTAGAATAAAAATCAACGCACTGAAGGTATAAAAAGGGTTCTTCAAACCTTACCTCCACTTCCTCAATGAAAACATCTGGGAAACGACCAAACCAGAATCTCAGGGAACAGCTACCAGGGGTAGGGAACCTGCTGCTCTCCAGATGTTCAGGAACTACAATTCCCATCAGCCCCTACCAGCATGGCCAATTGGCCATGCTGACAGAGGCTGATGGGAATTGCAGTTCCTGAACATCTGGAGAGCCGCAGGTTCCCTACCCCTGAGCTACCCACACTGAAACTCTTCACAGAAATCTCCTCTTCTGTACACTTCTCAAGCAGTACGCTTACCATGGCCGAGGGTTAAAGTGAAATGCAAATGTGACCTTATGTTGCTACCTATTGTTACCGCAACCTGGGCAGCAATAAAATTGAAGCCATGATATAAAATTGTAATAAAAAAAGATTGCGGTAGAACAGAGTTCCATTCAGCAGGGAGAGAATAGGCACCATAAGGCACCAGGCCAAGCCCAGCAAGGCCCTCTGCACAAGAAAAATACAGAGTTCTTATAGCAATTTTTAGTGGTTACATCATAGATTGAATTATAAAATAATAATACAGGGCCATCAAGGTCCATTAAGGTTCTTCCTCTGAAACATCTGGGTCTTATCTTTGGTCAGGAAACACCTCTGTATAGCCCGTCTTCTTGAAAATGAAGATGTTGCCTGCTGGCTCAGATGCATATTTACCTAGACCAGGGGTAGGGAACCTGCGGCTCTCCAGATGTTCAGGAACTACAATCCCCCCCCCCACCCCCACCCCCCCCCACCCCCCCCCCCCCCCACCCCCCCCGCCCCACACCCCCCCCCCCCCCCACCCCCCCCCCCCCCCACCCCCCCCCCCCCCCACCCCCCCCCCCCCCCACCCCCCCCCCCCCCCACCCCCCCCCCCCCCCACCCCCCCCCCCCCCCACCCCCCCCCCCCCCCACCCCCCCCCCCCCCCACCCCCCCCCCCCCCCACCCCCCCCCCCCCCCACCCCCCCCCCCCCCCACCCCCCCCCCCCCCCACCCCCCCCCCCCCCCACCCCCCCCCCCCCCCACCCCCCCCCCCCCCCACCCCCCCCCCCCCCCACCCCCCCCCCCCCCCACCCCCCCCCCCCCCCACCCCCCCCCCCCCCCACCCCCCCCCCCCCCCACCCCCCCCCCCCCCCACCCCCCCCCCCCCCCACCCCCCCCCCCCCCCACCCCCCCCCCCCCCCACCCCCCCCCCCCCCCACCCCCCCCCCCCCCCACCCCCCCCCCCCCCCACCCCCCCCCCCCCCCACCCCCCCCCCCCCCCACCCCCCCCCCCCCCCACCCCCCCCCCCCCCCACCCCCCCCCCCCCCCACCCCCCCCCCCCCCCACCCCCCCCCCCCCCCACCCCCCCCCCCCCCCACCCCCCCCCCCCCCCACCCCCCCCCCCCCCCACCCCCCCCCCCCCCCACCCCCCCCCCCCCCCACCCCCCCCCCCCCCCACCCCCCCCCCCCCCCACCCCCCCCCCCCCCCACCCCCCCCCCCCCCCACCCCCCCCCCCCCCCACCCCCCCCCCCCCCCACCCCCCCCCCCCCCCACCCCCCCCCCCCCCCACCCCCCCCCCCCCCCACCCCCCCCCCCCCCCACCCCCCCCCCCCCCCACCCCCCCCCCCCCCCACCCCCCCCCCCCCCCACCCCCCCCCCCCCCCACCCCCCCCCCCCCCCACCCCCCCCCCCCCCCACCCCCCCCCCCCCCCACCCCCCCCCCCCCCCACCCCCCCCCCCCCCCACCCCCCCCCCCCCCCACCCCCCCCCCCCCCCACCCCCCCCCCCCCCCACCCCCCCCCCCCCCCACCCCCCCCCCCCCCCACCCCCCCCCCCCCCCACCCCCCCCCCCCCCCACCCCCCCCCCCCCCCACCCCCCCCCCCCCCCACCCCCCCCCCCCCCCACCCCCCCCCCCCCCCACCCCCCCCCCCCCCCACCCCCCCCCCCCCCCACCCCCCCCCCCCCCCACCCCCCCCCCCCCCCACCCCCCCCCCCCCCCACCCCCCCCCCCCCCCACCCCCCCCCCCCCCCACCCCCCCCCCCCCCCACCCCCCCCCCCCCCCACCCCCCCCCCCCCCCACCCCCCCCCCCCCCCACCCCCCCCCCCCCCCACCCCCCCCCCCCCCCACCCCCCCCCCCCCCCACCCCCCCCCCCCCCCACCCCCCCCCCCCCCCACCCCCCCCCCCCCCCACCCCCCCCCCCCCCCACCCCCCCCCCCCCCCACCCCCCCCCCCCCCCACCCCCCCCCCCCCCCACCCCCCCCCCCCCCCACCCCCCCCCCCCCCCACCCCCCCCCCCCCCCACCCCCCCCCCCCCCCACCCCCCCCCCCCCCCACCCCCCCCCCCCCCCACCCCCCCCCCCCCCCACCCCCCCCCCCCCCCACCCCCCCCCCCCCCCACCCCCCCCCCCCCCCACCCCCCCCCCCCCCCACCCCCCCCCCCCCCCACCCCCCCCCCCCCCCACCCCCCCCCCCCCCCACCCCCCCCCCCCCCCACCCCCCCCCCCCCCCACCCCCCCCCCCCCCCACCCCCCCCCCCCCCCACCCCCCCCCCCCCCCACCCCCCCCCCCCCCCACCCCCCCCCCCCCCCACCCCCCCCCCCCCCCACCCCCCCCCCCCCCCACCCCCCCCCCCCCCCACCCCCCCCCCCCCCCACCCCCCCCCCCCCCCACCCCCCCCCCCCCCCACCCCCCCCCCCCCCCACCCCCCCCCCCCCCCACCCCCCCCCCCCCCCACCCCCCCCCCCCCCCACCCCCCCCCCCCCCCACCCCCCCCCCCCCCCACCCCCCCCCCCCCCCACCCCCCCCCCCCCCCACCCCCCCCCCCCCCCACCCCCCCCCCCCCCCACCCCCCCCCCCCCCCACCCCCCCCCCCCCCCACCCCCCCCCCCCCCCACCCCCCCCCCCCCCCACCCCCCCCCCCCCCCACCCCCCCCCCCCCCCACCCCCCCCCCCCCCCACCCCCCCCCCCCCCCACCCCCCCCCCCCCCCACCCCCCCCCCCCCCCACCCCCCCCCCCCCCCACCCCCCCCCCCCCCCACCCCCCCCCCCCCCCACCCCCCCCCCCCCCCACCCCCCCCCCCCCCCACCCCCCCCCCCCCCCACCCCCCCCCCCCCCCACCCCCCCCCCCCCCCACCCCCCCCCCCCCCCACCCCCCCCCCCCCCCACCCCCCCCCCCCCCCACCCCCCCCCCCCCCCACCCCCCCCCCCCCCCACCCCCCCCCCCCCCCACCCCCCCCCCCCCCCACCCCCCCCCCCCCCCACCCCCCCCCCCCCCCACCCCCCCCCCCCCCCACCCCCCCCCCCCCCCACCCCCCCCCCCCCCCACCCCCCCCCCCCCCCACCCCCCCCCCCCCCCACCCCCCCCCCCCCCCACCCCCCCCCCCCCCCACCCCCCCCCCCCCCCACCCCCCCCCCCCCCCACCCCCCCCCCCCCCCACCCCCCCCCCCCCCCACCCCCCCCCCCCCCCACCCCCCCCCCCCCCCACCCCCCCCCCCCCCCACCCCCCCCCCCCCCCACCCCCCCCCCCCCCCACCCCCCCCCCCCCCCACCCCCCCCCCCCCCCACCCCCCCCCCCCCCCACCCCCCCCCCCCCCCACCCCCCCCCCCCCCCACCCCCCCCCCCCCCCACCCCCCCCCCCCCCCACCCCCCCCCCCCCCCACCCCCCCCCCCCCCCACCCCCCCCCCCCCCCACCCCCCCCCCCCCCCACCCCCCCCCCCCCCCACCCCCCCCCCCCCCCACCCCCCCCCCCCCCCACCCCCCCCCCCCCCCACCCCCCCCCCCCCCCACCCCCCCCCCCCCCCACCCCCCCCCCCCCCCACCCCCCCCCCCCCCCACCCCCCCCCCCCCCCACCCCCCCCCCCCCCCACCCCCCCCCCCCCCCACCCCCCCCCCCCCCCACCCCCCCCCCCCCCCACCCCCCCCCCCCCCCACCCCCCCCCCCCCCCACCCCCCCCCCCCCCCACCCCCCCCCCCCCCCACCCCCCCCCCCCCCCACCCCCCCCCCCCCCCACCCCCCCCCCCCCCCACCCCCCCCCCCCCCCACCCCCCCCCCCCCCCACCCCCCCCCCCCCCCACCCCCCCCCCCCCCCACCCCCCCCCCCCCCCACCCCCCCCCCCCCCCACCCCCCCCCCCCCCCACCCCCCCCCCCCCCCACCCCCCCCCCCCCCCACCCCCCCCCCCCCCCACCCCCCCCCCCCCCCACCCCCCCCCCCCCCCACCCCCCCCCCCCCCCACCCCCCCCCCCCCCCACCCCCCCCCCCCCCCACCCCCCCCCCCCCCCACCCCCCCCCCCCCCCACCCCCCCCCCCCCCCACCCCCCCCCCCCCCCACCCCCCCCCCCCCCCACCCCCCCCCCCCCCCACCCCCCCCCCCCCCCACCCCCCCCCCCCCCCACCCCCCCCCCCCCCCACCCCCCCCCCCCCCCACCCCCCCCCCCCCCCACCCCCCCCCCCCCCCACCCCCCCCCCCCCCCACCCCCCCCCCCCCCCACCCCCCCCCCCCCCCACCCCCCCCCCCCCCCACCCCCCCCCCCCCCCACCCCCCCCCCCCCCCACCCCCCCCCCCCCCCACCCCCCCCCCCCCCCACCCCCCCCCCCCCCCACCCCCCCCCCCCCCCACCCCCCCCCCCCCCCACCCCCCCCCCCCCCCACCCCCCCCCCCCCCCACCCCCCCCCCCCCCCACCCCCCCCCCCCCCCACCCCCCCCCCCCCCCACCCCCCCCCCCCCCCACCCCCCCCCCCCCCCACCCCCCCCCCCCCCCACCCCCCCCCCCCCCCACCCCCCCCCCCCCCCACCCCCCCCCCCCCCCACCCCCCCCCCCCCCCACCCCCCCCCCCCCCCACCCCCCCCCCCCCCCACCCCCCCCCCCCCCCACCCCCCCCCCCCCCCACCCCCCCCCCCCCCCACCCCCCCCCCCCCCCACCCCCCCCCCCCCCCACCCCCCCCCCCCCCCACCCCCCCCCCCCCCCACCCCCCCCCCCCCCCACCCCCCCCCCCCCCCACCCCCCCCCCCCCCCACCCCCCCCCCCCCCCACCCCCCCCCCCCCCCACCCCCCCCCCCCCCCACCCCCCCCCCCCCCCACCCCCCCCCCCCCCCACCCCCCCCCCCCCCCACCCCCCCCCCCCCCCACCCCCCCCCCCCCCCACCCCCCCCCCCCCCCACCCCCCCCCCCCCCCACCCCCCCCCCCCCCCACCCCCCCCCCCCCCCACCCCCCCCCCCCCCCACCCCCCCCCCCCCCCACCCCCCCCCCCCCCCACCCCCCCCCCCCCCCACCCCCCCCCCCCCCCACCCCCCCCCCCCCCCACCCCCCCCCCCCCCCACCCCCCCCCCCCCCCACCCCCCCCCCCCCCCACCCCCCCCCCCCCCCACCCCCCCCCCCCCCCACCCCCCCCCCCCCCCACCCCCCCCCCCCCCCACCCCCCCCCCCCCCCACCCCCCCCCCCCCCCACCCCCCCCCCCCCCCACCCCCCCCCCCCCCCACCCCCCCCCCCCCCCACCCCCCCCCCCCCCCACCCCCCCCCCCCCCCACCCCCCCCCCCCCCCACCCCCCCCCCCCCCCACCCCCCCCCCCCCCCACCCCCCCCCCCCCCCACCCCCCCCCCCCCCCACCCCCCCCCCCCCCCACCCCCCCCCCCCCCCACCCCCCCCCCCCCCCACCCCCCCCCCCCCCCACCCCCCCCCCCCCCCACCCCCCCCCCCCCCCACCCCCCCCCCCCCCCACCCCCCCCCCCCCCCACCCCCCCCCCCCCCCACCCCCCCCCCCCCCCACCCCCCCCCCCCCCCACCCCCCCCCCCCCCCACCCCCCCCCCCCCCCACCCCCCCCCCCCCCCACCCCCCCCCCCCCCCACCCCCCCCCCCCCCCACCCCCCCCCCCCCCCACCCCCCCCCCCCCCCACCCCCCCCCCCCCCCACCCCCCCCCCCCCCCACCCCCCCCCCCCCCCACCCCCCCCCCCCCCCACCCCCCCCCCCCCCCACCCCCCCCCCCCCCCACCCCCCCCCCCCCCCACCCCCCCCCCCCCCCACCCCCCCCCCCCCCCACCCCCCCCCCCCCCCACCCCCCCCCCCCCCCACCCCCCCCCCCCCCCACCCCCCCCCCCCCCCACCCCCCCCCCCCCCCACCCCCCCCCCCCCCCACCCCCCCCCCCCCCCACCCCCCCCCCCCCCCACCCCCCCCCCCCCCCACCCCCCCCCCCCCCCACCCCCCCCCCCCCCCACCCCCCCCCCCCCCCACCCCCCCCCCCCCCCACCCCCCCCCCCCCCCACCCCCCCCCCCCCCCACCCCCCCCCCCCCCCACCCCCCCCCCCCCCCACCCCCCCCCCCCCCCACCCCCCCCCCCCCCCACCCCCCCCCCCCCCCACCCCCCCCCCCCCCCACCCCCCCCCCCCCCCACCCCCCCCCCCCCCCACCCCCCCCCCCCCCCACCCCCCCCCCCCCCCACCCCCCCCCCCCCCCACCCCCCCCCCCCCCCACCCCCCCCCCCCCCCACCCCCCCCCCCCCCCACCCCCCCCCCCCCCCACCCCCCCCCCCCCCCACCCCCCCCCCCCCCCACCCCCCCCCCCCCCCACCCCCCCCCCCCCCCACCCCCCCCCCCCCCCACCCCCCCCCCCCCCCACCCCCCCCCCCCCCCACCCCCCCCCCCCCCCACCCCCCCCCCCCCCCACCCCCCCCCCCCCCCACCCCCCCCCCCCCCCACCCCCCCCCCCCCCCACCCCCCCCCCCCCCCACCCCCCCCCCCCCCCACCCCCCCCCCCCCCCACCCCCCCCCCCCCCCACCCCCCCCCCCCCCCACCCCCCCCCCCCCCCACCCCCCCCCCCCCCCACCCCCCCCCCCCCCCACCCCCCCCCCCCCCCACCCCCCCCCCCCCCCACCCCCCCCCCCCCCCACCCCCCCCCCCCCCCACCCCCCCCCCCCCCCACCCCCCCCCCCCCCCACCCCCCCCCCCCCCCACCCCCCCCCCCCCCCACCCCCCCCCCCCCCCACCCCCCCCCCCCCCCACCCCCCCCCCCCCCCACCCCCCCCCCCCCCCACCCCCCCCCCCCCCCACCCCCCCCCCCCCCCACCCCCCCCCCCCCCCACCCCCCCCCCCCCCCACCCCCCCCCCCCCCCACCCCCCCCCCCCCCCACCCCCCCCCCCCCCCACCCCCCCCCCCCCCCACCCCCCCCCCCCCCCACCCCCCCCCCCCCCCACCCCCCCCCCCCCCCACCCCCCCCCCCCCCCACCCCCCCCCCCCCCCACCCCCCCCCCCCCCCACCCCCCCCCCCCCCCACCCCCCCCCCCCCCCACCCCCCCCCCCCCCCACCCCCCCCCCCCCCCACCCCCCCCCCCCCCCACCCCCCCCCCCCCCCACCCCCCCCCCCCCCCACCCCCCCCCCCCCCCACCCCCCCCCCCCCCCACCCCCCCCCCCCCCCACCCCCCCCCCCCCCCACCCCCCCCCCCCCCCACCCCCCCCCCCCCCCACCCCCCCCCCCCCCCACCCCCCCCCCCCCCCACCCCCCCCCCCCCCCACCCCCCCCCCCCCCCACCCCCCCCCCCCCCCACCCCCCCCCCCCCCCACCCCCCCCCCCCCCCACCCCCCCCCCCCCCCACCCCCCCCCCCCCCCACCCCCCCCCCCCCCCACCCCCCCCCCCCCCCACCCCCCCCCCCCCCCACCCCCCCCCCCCCCCACCCCCCCCCCCCCCCACCCCCCCCCCCCCCCACCCCCCCCCCCCCCCACCCCCCCCCCCCCCCACCCCCCCCCCCCCCCACCCCCCCCCCCCCCCACCCCCCCCCCCCCCCACCCCCCCCCCCCCCCACCCCCCCCCCCCCCCACCCCCCCCCCCCCCCACCCCCCCCCCCCCCCACCCCCCCCCCCCCCCACCCCCCCCCCCCCCCACCCCCCCCCCCCCCCACCCCCCCCCCCCCCCACCCCCCCCCCCCCCCACCCCCCCCCCCCCCCACCCCCCCCCCCCCCCACCCCCCCCCCCCCCCACCCCCCCCCCCCCCCACCCCCCCCCCCCCCCACCCCCCCCCCCCCCCACCCCCCCCCCCCCCCACCCCCCCCCCCCCCCACCCCCCCCCCCCCCCACCCCCCCCCCCCCCCACCCCCCCCCCCCCCCACCCCCCCCCCCCCCCACCCCCCCCCCCCCCCACCCCCCCCCCCCCCCACCCCCCCCCCCCCCCACCCCCCCCCCCCCCCACCCCCCCCCCCCCCCACCCCCCCCCCCCCCCACCCCCCCCCCCCCCCACCCCCCCCCCCCCCCACCCCCCCCCCCCCCCACCCCCCCCCCCCCCCACCCCCCCCCCCCCCCACCCCCCCCCCCCCCCACCCCCCCCCCCCCCCACCCCCCCCCCCCCCCACCCCCCCCCCCCCCCACCCCCCCCCCCCCCCACCCCCCCCCCCCCCCACCCCCCCCCCCCCCCACCCCCCCCCCCCCCCACCCCCCCCCCCCCCCACCCCCCCCCCCCCCCACCCCCCCCCCCCCCCACCCCCCCCCCCCCCCACCCCCCCCCCCCCCCACCCCCCCCCCCCCCCACCCCCCCCCCCCCCCACCCCCCCCCCCCCCCACCCCCCCCCCCCCCCACCCCCCCCCCCCCCCACCCCCCCCCCCCCCCACCCCCCCCCCCCCCCACCCCCCCCCCCCCCCACCCCCCCCCCCCCCCACCCCCCCCCCCCCCCACCCCCCCCCCCCCCCACCCCCCCCCCCCCCCACCCCCCCCCCCCCCCACCCCCCCCCCCCCCCACCCCCCCCCCCCCCCACCCCCCCCCCCCCCCACCCCCCCCCCCCCCCACCCCCCCCCCCCCCCACCCCCCCCCCCCCCCACCCCCCCCCCCCCCCACCCCCCCCCCCCCCCACCCCCCCCCCCCCCCACCCCCCCCCCCCCCCACCCCCCCCCCCCCCCACCCCCCCCCCCCCCCACCCCCCCCCCCCCCCACCCCCCCCCCCCCCCACCCCCCCCCCCCCCCACCCCCCCCCCCCCCCACCCCCCCCCCCCCCCACCCCCCCCCCCCCCCACCCCCCCCCCCCCCCACCCCCCCCCCCCCCCACCCCCCCCCCCCCCCACCCCCCCCCCCCCCCACCCCCCCCCCCCCCCACCCCCCCCCCCCCCCACCCCCCCCCCCCCCCACCCCCCCCCCCCCCCACCCCCCCCCCCCCCCACCCCCCCCCCCCCCCACCCCCCCCCCCCCCCACCCCCCCCCCCCCCCACCCCCCCCCCCCCCCACCCCCCCCCCCCCCCACCCCCCCCCCCCCCCACCCCCCCCCCCCCCCACCCCCCCCCCCCCCCACCCCCCCCCCCCCCCACCCCCCCCCCCCCCCACCCCCCCCCCCCCCCACCCCCCCCCCCCCCCACCCCCCCCCCCCCCCACCCCCCCCCCCCCCCACCCCCCCCCCCCCCCACCCCCCCCCCCCCCCACCCCCCCCCCCCCCCACCCCCCCCCCCCCCCACCCCCCCCCCCCCCCACCCCCCCCCCCCCCCACCCCCCCCCCCCCCCACCCCCCCCCCCCCCCACCCCCCCCCCCCCCCACCCCCCCCCCCCCCCACCCCCCCCCCCCCCCACCCCCCCCCCCCCCCACCCCCCCCCCCCCCCACCCCCCCCCCCCCCCACCCCCCCCCCCCCCCACCCCCCCCCCCCCCCACCCCCCCCCCCCCCCACCCCCCCCCCCCCCCACCCCCCCCCCCCCCCACCCCCCCCCCCCCCCACCCCCCCCCCCCCCCACCCCCCCCCCCCCCCACCCCCCCCCCCCCCCACCCCCCCCCCCCCCCACCCCCCCCCCCCCCCACCCCCCCCCCCCCCCACCCCCCCCCCCCCCCACCCCCCCCCCCCCCCACCCCCCCCCCCCCCCACCCCCCCCCCCCCCCACCCCCCCCCCCCCCCACCCCCCCCCCCCCCCACCCCCCCCCCCCCCCACCCCCCCCCCCCCCCACCCCCCCCCCCCCCCACCCCCCCCCCCCCCCACCCCCCCCCCCCCCCACCCCCCCCCCCCCCCACCCCCCCCCCCCCCCACCCCCCCCCCCCCCCACCCCCCCCCCCCCCCACCCCCCCCCCCCCCCACCCCCCCCCCCCCCCACCCCCCCCCCCCCCCACCCCCCCCCCCCCCCACCCCCCCCCCCCCCCACCCCCCCCCCCCCCCACCCCCCCCCCCCCCCACCCCCCCCCCCCCCCACCCCCCCCCCCCCCCACCCCCCCCCCCCCCCACCCCCCCCCCCCCCCACCCCCCCCCCCCCCCACCCCCCCCCCCCCCCACCCCCCCCCCCCCCCACCCCCCCCCCCCCCCACCCCCCCCCCCCCCCACCCCCCCCCCCCCCCACCCCCCCCCCCCCCCACCCCCCCCCCCCCCCACCCCCCCCCCCCCCCACCCCCCCCCCCCCCCACCCCCCCCCCCCCCCACCCCCCCCCCCCCCCACCCCCCCCCCCCCCCACCCCCCCCCCCCCCCACCCCCCCCCCCCCCCACCCCCCCCCCCCCCCACCCCCCCCCCCCCCCACCCCCCCCCCCCCCCACCCCCCCCCCCCCCCACCCCCCCCCCCCCCCACCCCCCCCCCCCCCCACCCCCCCCCCCCCCCACCCCCCCCCCCCCCCACCCCCCCCCCCCCCCACCCCCCCCCCCCCCCACCCCCCCCCCCCCCCACCCCCCCCCCCCCCCACCCCCCCCCCCCCCCACCCCCCCCCCCCCCCACCCCCCCCCCCCCCCACCCCCCCCCCCCCCCACCCCCCCCCCCCCCCACCCCCCCCCCCCCCCACCCCACTACAATTCCCATCAGCCCCTGCCAGCATGGCCAATTGGCCATGCTGGTAGGGGCTGATGGGAATTGTAGTCCATAACATCTAGAGTGCCAAAGGTTCGCCACCAAGGCTTTATACCAGGGGTAGGGAACCTGCGGCTCTCCAGATGTTCAGGAACTACAATTCCCATCAGCCCCTACCAGCATGGCCAATTGGAGAGCCGCAGGTTCCCTACCCCTGCTTTATACTATGCAGTTGAGAGCCGCAGGTTCCCTACCCCTGCTTTATACTATGCAGTTGAGAGAACCTGAGAGTCCTCCATTGAGCCCTGTGGTGAGCCAGCTGTGCAAAGGAGGCAGTGACAGAGGCAGCAGCTGCACAGCCAAAGGAAGAGGGCTCATTTCTCTGCCAGGTTTAGCAGAAGGCTCTGCGAGAGGGATGAGGTGGGACCTGCAGAGGACTGAGCTCTTGCAGGATCTCAGCCTCAATACGGTTGCCAACCTCTGGGGGGAGAGGCAGTCTAGAGATATATATCTCATGGTATTACAACTGATCTCCAGATGAAGCAATCAGTTCCCCTTTGGAGGGTGGACTCTATGGTCTTGTACTTTCCTCAGGTCCCTCCCAAACCCTGCCCTCTACAGACTCCACCTCCTAAGATCTCCAGGTATTTCCCAACCCACAGTTGGCAACCCTGCTTTGCATGTTGAAGGTCCCAGGTTCAATCCCCACCACCTCATGTTAGAAGAAAGTGTGAAAGTATTGGGCAATGTTTATGAGACAGACAAAAAGAAACATTTCTTTGCTCAACAAGTAAGATAAATGGCAGAATTTGCTGCTGTTGGACCTTCTACTGAAGTGTTAATCTAGTAACTATCAGCATTTTTTTTATGCAGATGGCACAAATTAGCAGCAATCGCACAACCAGATGTGAGAGAAATGATCTCTTGGATCTCTCCCATGTTTGGCTCCATCCTCCAAAGCTCATATTCAACTGGAACTGCATCTAGAAACCCTCCATATTCCTTCTGTTGCCAAGTAGTCTTTTAAAAACTTTGAAAGCATGGTTGAAAATCATGTGGCACCTGTTCCTTTTTTAAAATGAGGCATTGTTTTGTTTGTTTGTTTTAGCTAGGGCAGCAATGAGATGGGACCTGTGCAAAGTCCCCCCCCCCAAAAAAAGTTTGCATTATGTCCCATACCCATTATATTTTCTCTGTGCAAAATCCACCCTTACTGCGGTTCAATTCTGTATCTTTTGATACCAAAATTTGCCTTTAGTGTGAATGTCATTGAATCTTGTATTTTGGTTTGAAAATGTTGACTTTTGAAATCAGTTCTTTCTGGTTGGGACCAGTTTGCAGGGGCCCCCGCCCCCCTCAGCATTTTAACAAAATTTGATAGAACTATTACTGTTAAAATTGATGCCTGGTTCTGTGTCAGTTGCAAAGAAATGGCATTAAAAGGCATAAAAGCCGCGTGCAATATAAACACTCCATAAAAATAATTATTGAGAGCACAAGCAATGGAAGGGGGTGAAATGAAAATGGGCAACATCTGACAAGAAGAAGCAATTTTAAAAGGCATAGCTGTACATCCCCAGCTTTCATGGCAGTGGTTTTCTAAACTGACCCCCCCCCCCCAAAAAAAAAGAAGAAAGACAGTGCAGTGTAGTGTAGTGGATAGAGCATTAGGCTATGTTCAGGGAAACCTGCATCAAATCCCAGCTCATCCTTTAAGCTCACTGAGTGATCTCAGGCCTGTGACACTGCCCTACCTCAAAGGGCTGTTGTGAGGATAAAAATAATGAAGCTCTTACATGGAAGGGCAGAATAAAAATCAATACACTGAAGATATAGGCAGGATTCTTCAAAGCTTACCACCACTCCTTCAAGGAAAACATCAGGAAGGAAAGAGAAGTTTCTCATTTCAAATCCCCCCACTGAACTAACAATCAAGAAAGACCCTGCAGTGAATAATTAGCAGATAAGCCCAGCTTTTTCCTCTGGCCATGGAGCAAAGTCGCACCAAGGTTAGCCAAGGAGGGTATTTGGGAATTTTCCCTGCACCTATGTAAAGGGAGTTAAGGAGCCAGATAAGCCCAATTCTATTTTTCTATGTTTTTGTATTTCTGTGCCTTACAGTCCACCTTCCAAAGCAGCCCTTTTCTCCAAGTGAACTGATTTCTGTTGCCTAGAGATCAGTTCTAATACCAGGAGATCTCCAGCCACCACCTGGAGGTTGGGAACCCTAAAATACTTCCAACTGACACCCTCCAGGACTCAGTTCAGCTACAGCCACCCATGACCCAACTTGACTTGACTTTGGCACTGAGTAAGATTTATAGCCATGTTATCAACACAGGCAAAACTGTGCCTTCCTCTCTGCCAGCACCTTTTTTAAAAAAAGCAAAGGGTTTCTTCCTTCTGTATCCATCACAGCTTATTTAACTGCTTATAACAGGCGCCAGAATGTAGAACTGATAATCACACTTATTTGTATAGCAGTTGAGTATTCACATACATTACGCCAGGAAAGATTTGCAAGAGGCCAGTCTGGTCGATGAGTATTATTACCTCCATACAGAAGGCTGGGATTGAGGGAAGAAGCCGGGAGCGTAGCATCGTTTAGAAAACCGAGCGTAGAAGGAAGAACTGCATGGGGTGGGGATTCCTGTTTCTTGGGGGCCGATTATATGTTACACCTCAAAGCAATAGCAGAAAGTCTTTGTTAAAAATTGAAAAGCAGCCTGGGAAGCCTGCAATTTGGGGGCAGAGGAGAGGGAGGAGCCCTTCCTCCCCCTGCCAGCCACTTTTCTGCTCCAAGTTTCTCTCTGCAGCTGCTTCCGGACCCTCTCACAGAGTTCCAGATTCATGTTTGAAAGGCTAATTACACTTTCCGAGCTCCTGCGGCTCCTTTTCATTAAAAAAAAACCCTATTGAAGCTTTGCTGCATGCATTTTGCAAGCAACGTGTAATTTGCTGCTTAGCCAGTATATACAATAAGTTAGTCAGAGAGGAAGGTGCTAGTGAAGAATAATGACATGTAGTTTGAAAACAGTATGACACAGCAGGTCAGGTGTTGGAGAACTGGATTGAAATCACCATTCCACAGTTATTTATGTGTTTTACAAAATCCGTACCCTGCCCTTCTGCCCAGCACTGACCAGGGTGGCTCATCAGATCACAGAAGCTAGGCAGGGCTGACCCTGGTCAGTATTTGGATAGGAGACCACCAAGGAAGTCCAAGGTTGCTACACAGAGGCAGGCAATGGCAAACATTGAGAAATCTAGTAGACACACCTGTTTCCCCAGGACTTTGGCTAAAGAGATGGTTACCCCACCCGGTGATAGGGATTTTCCAGCAGGTTCTATGAATTTTAAACAAGTGTGATTAATTTTGATAGACTTTAATAGATTTTATGTATTGTAGGGCCTTTCCCCACTCTCCCCTATCCACCCTATGCCGCGCGCTGCTCTCAGCGCGTGACATCCCTGGCATGCACCCCGGCGTCCCCACGCCCCCGCGCTCTGCACGGGGTCATCAAAAGGCGCTCTTGCAAAGGGATGCCGCCTGCTGAGGGGGCGCAACAGCGGCAGCGTCGGGGCGGCTGCGCTGTCGCCGCCTTTCTCGTGGGGAGTGCCGGGGGACCCCGCGCTACTCTCCTCAAGTAGCGCGGGGCTTAAGGTAAGTGGGGAAAGGCCCTTAATTGCGCTTTATTGGTATATTGTTATATATTGCATTTGTTTTTAGGGTATTGGTATTTTATCATTTTTATCTTATGTTGTAACCTGCTCTGAGACCTACAGGTATAGGGCAGGCTAAAAATACATATAAATAGTAAATAAAATAATAAACCGCCTCTGTCTGTCTGCCCCACTCTGCACAGCCCAGGGTCGCCTGATCTCATCAGATCTTGGAAGCTAAATACCTGGCCAGTGGTACAGATACCATGGGGCAGGGTGAGGACAGCCGCCCCAAGCAGACGCCATTGGGGTCATGTGGGGGGCAGAAAATCGCCCCCACCCCACTCCTCCTTCCCCTCTCGCCTCACCCTGCCAGGGCCAGCCACTGGCTAAGGTAAGTGGGGCATGGGGGGGGGGGTGGCATGGGCGCAGCAGCATAGGTGCCCATGGGGAGTGGTGGAAAACTCAGAGTCTGCCCCAGGCTCCATTTTCCCTAGCTACACCCTGTACCTGGCCAGTATTTGAGTGGAAGATCACCTCAGAAGCATACGGCTCCTTGATGCATTCCTGAATAAGACACAATTTTCTAAAGAAATGCTAATAAGTAGTCACTGAAAAAGAGTTTGCATTCAGTCGCACTTCCCAAAATTGTCTGTGAAGTAATCGCCGAATGGTTCCCTTTTCTCCTATTCTGATAGCTCTTGCCTTCAACATGCTGACCCTTCTCTTTCCACCTCCAGCCATGACCACATCTGGGAATAAATACAGGTAAAGAAGAGCAAGACAAAAGATATTTTGATGATTCATGCAATATTCATTCAGAATAATTTGTACATGGTTCTTTCTTTCTCTTTTTTTGTAGAAAAAGGGGGATACATTTTGTAAGATGGAGCCATGAGGCTTAATTTGCTTCTGGCGAGGAATGGCATTTGGGACTTTATGGGTATTAGTTCTTGCGGTACATAATAGGAGGAAGAAGCGAACGCTAATTATGATTCAGTGAGCCACGGTGTGGATATGGTTTAAAGCCACTTAATTAGCGCCGAAATATACCGCCATGATTATCTTGAAATATGGCCTAATTAACCTATGGGAAGCACATACATGCTGCTCTGGAAAATCGGTTGCATTAATAGCCTATTAATGCATTGCGCTTGACTGCCTGTCATGCAAGTGTTTGGGAACAAGCAAACGGGCCGGGCTTCAAAACTGGAACAAAACAAGGAGGGGGCTTCCCTCTGGAGCCACAAGGTTAGGTCTGATGTGCAGGTTAACTTGCTATGTGGTTTCTTGCTACGTTTGCCTGGCTTCAGTGGCACACTCTATTCTCACCTGCCAACTCTGCCACCTTGCCAGGAAAGCTGCCCAGTTTAAAAGCTATAATTCTCTTTCCCCTGCTTCGATTTCCACGTCAGAGCTGGCTTTACCCTGAAGCAGGGTGCAGCAACCTGGTTCTGGGAGCAGACCTTAGAGTGCCCTGAAAGGGGAGCAAAGTGTCAATCATTTTCTTGTTACCTTTTCACCAGCAAAATAGGGCATTTGGATTTGTTCACAGGCACCAAATGTCTCCGGCTTTCAATCCAGTTTCACAATTGTTGGCAAGTGGATTTTGCTATTCTGCATGGTAAAATCCAGCTGCAAAGTGCATTGAATGTAGATTGAAAGTGCATTATTCTGCATGTGCGGAAGGGGCCTCACACTGGACCTTACTTGTCATTTGATCAACTGTCCATTTTGCTGTGGTCACGAGTAACATCATTAAATAGCCCACAAGGTAGGAGGAGAGGAGTTTTTGCAATTGCCGCCTAGCAACTCAAGAAAACTTTGTTAAAACTGTGCTCTTTGTTCAGGTCTGAATTGAATCCAGACAAGGCACAGGGGATGCTCATTCAGAAGGCAGATGTTCTTCATCAGTTAGATCCACTTGAGTCTGCAGAGGGTCAAACTGACCTTGTCAGATAAAGTCACGAGTTTAGGCGTGCTTCAGTATCCATCCTCAAATAGACCACTTGACTAAGATTCTAAGGAAACCTGTCCAACTTTCCTCTCTTAGGTGGCCTTCTCACAGTGCTCTGCATTAAACACACACACTTCTTTTGCTAAGCAGCAGTGGCGTAGGAGGTTAAGAGCTCATGTATCTAATCTGGAGGAACCGGGTTTGATTCCCTGCTCTGCCGCCTGAGCTGTGGAGGCTTAGCTGGGGAATTCAGATTAGCCTGTACACTCCCACACATGCCAGCTGGGTGACCTTGGGCTAGTCACAACTTCTCGGAGCTCTCTCAGCCCCACCTACCTCACAGGGTGTTTGTTGTGAGGGGGGAAGGGCAAGGAGATTGTAAGCCCCTTTGAGTCTCCTGCAGGAGAGAAAGGGAGGATATAAATCAAAAACTCTTCATCTTCTCTTCTTCTCAGACCTGCTTGGAACTTGTTCCTCGGGACTCAGAGCAAGACTGCTCTCTCCCTCTCTTGTCCTGTCCCTGCTAGCAGCTGCAATTCAACTCTTTGTGAGCTCGGCAGACCTGGACACTGAATTTATTTGCTGGCTGCCATATTTAAGGAAATGATATTTGGGAGCTCAGCATCTGTGGCCAGCAGGAACTGCACTCTCTAAAGGTTCAAGGTTGTCATCTGCGAGAAAGAGTGTGTCTGCCAGTTTCTCCTGTGAAAATGCATTCTCCAGAGAAGCTTGCCAGATCCAAGCTACAAGCCTCCCCAGAAGGAAAATTAGGACTTAAAAAAAATACTTAGGCAGACCTTGCAAAACTCTGCTTAATTGACTTTTAAAAAATTAGCATGTCACAGGAGTCCATTTGTCACTAGTACAGTTGCTCTGCTAAAGCCAACTGCCAAAAATGGTTGCATGTCATGTGGGTGTTCGGTGCTGTGCAGAAGAATCGTCTCAATAGGATAATTCTGGCTGCTCAAATTCAGCTTTTCAAACCTAATTCTCACCCTGGTTGATTAGTTGAAATCGTCCCTTTCCTTGACAGTATCTGGCTCAGAAGAAAGCCTCCAAATGGAACAAATTTACTCAAAAGAAACCAATTTGCGTAGAACATCTTGATTTGCATAACATGTTTTATGCACAGACTGAGCAGTGTGGCTCTCCCCCCGCACCCTCCCAGATTTCTTCCACCAGGCATAGAAATACCCCTGCCAGTTTTCCTAGCATAAATAATCCCCAGACTCTTCTAATCTGAACACATTGATTACACATTCACTTCTACTGCAGCAAGGTACATGCAGGGAGCCAACAGCCCCAGAGGGAGCCAAACGGTTGTATTTACAGAATAGAAATAAAAAACGGGCAAGGCACAATTAGGCATTTCCTATGCGATACATGCAGGAAGCCCTGTGTAATGTGGTTGGAGCTTGGTGTAGTGTTTAAGAGCAGATGCACTCTAATCTTGGGAACTGGGTTTGATTCCCCTCTTTGCCATTTGAGCTGTGGAGGCTTATCTGGTGAATCATATTGGCTTGTGCACTCCAATACATTCCAGCTGGGTGACCTTGGGCCAGTCACAGTTCTTTGGATCTCTATCAGTCTCACCCACCTCACAGGGTGTTTGTTGTGGGCGGGGGAGGAAAAGGAGATTGTAAGTCTCTTTGAGTCTCCTCACAGGAGAGAAAGGTGGGGTATAAATCCAAACTCTCTTCTTCTTTAGCTGCAGAATCATTGATGGATGGAATTCACTGGTACATCCGGGGACCCATCCTTTTGGAACATGTGGGCACCTTTGGAATTCTGACACAGCATGATGACCACAGCCACAAACCAGTGTGTAGCCAGCCACAAAATATAGGGTGTATCATTATGCATAAGGGCATCTCTTAAATGATTCAAGGAGGAAGCTGTGATTAACAATAAGCCTACATTTGGTCATGCAGTGAAGATCCTTGTGCTATGGTGGCCATTTTTGCTCTTCAATGGCCAATCAGAAGCCTGAATGTACGAAAGCCCTACCTGGCTCCTCCCACTTTGTGGGTGGTATGATACCCCCAAACACGGCGCTGGGGACCCCTGAGATATGTTACTGGCTTACACAGCTTTAAAAAGTGATTATTCTGCTTTGTAGTGTGTTGTCTATCAACATGTATTGATGATAGACAATGGAAGGAGATGAAAAGGCGGATGTGTCAGGTTTAAACAATAAACAGTAAATTGTTTAGGTTTTGTAATGAAATAATTGTGCTGGGAGAAAAAAGATTTTAAAATGGAATGGAAAATTATGTCAAATAAGAAAATACCTAGAAAATAATACTGGTAATTATATACAAATGTTTATCTTTCCGTTGATGATATTATGTTGTTATAGAATATCATTTATATAATTACACTGGCTTTTTACGTTTCCAGAATTGTAATCAAATTTACATCCGTTCTTTGCCCTTATTACTGTTCATGTTTGTTTCATATTATTTCTTGCTTTTGAATTTGTTATTTTATTTATTTCATGATCAGTTTTATAGCTCATTCTTCCCCGCACAGTGTCAGGGTGACTCACAACATTTAAAAGTACACAATCAGTTTAAATCAATAAAACCAACAACATGGTTATGCTAATATCTACTGCGCCCACCTGCCTTGTCCAGGGGTCTGGAAGTTGTGTGTGTATATATATATGTGTGTGTAAAGTTCCATCACGTATTTGTATTTGAAGTATTGTATTTGAAAGACAGGATAGAAATCCACTAAATAAATACTTAGAAATCCACTCAACAGCCAACTTATGGGGATATGATTGAAGTCTATAAAATTATACATGGGATAGAAAATGTTGACAGAGATAAATGTTTCTCTCTTTCTCACAATACTAGAACCAGGGGGCATTCATTGAAAATGCTGGGGGGGAAGAATTAGGACTAATAAAAGGAAACACTTCTTCACGCAACGCGTGATTGGTGTTTGGAATATGCTGCCACAGGAGGTGGTGATGGCCACTAACCTGGATAGCTTTAAAAGGGGCTTGGATAGATTTATGGAGGAGAAGTCGATTTATGGCTACCAATCTTGATCCTCTTTGATCTGAGATTGCAAATGCCTTAACAGTCCAGGTGCTCGATAGCAAAAACCGCAGAAGGCCATTGCTCTCACAACCCAAAGGCACCTGGTGGGCCACTGCGAGTAGCAGAGAGCTGGACTAGATGGACTCTGGTCTGATCCAGCTGGCTTGTTCTTATGTTCTTATGATGACCCCAGCAAGGGGGTTTCAAGGCAAGTAAGAAGCAGAGGTGGTTTGCCATTGCCTTCCTCTGCAGAGTCTTCCATGGCGGTCTCCCATCCAAGTACCAATCCTGCTTAGCTCCTGAGATCTGACAAGATCAGGCTATACCAAGCCACTTTCCCTACCTTTGGGAGCAGTAACCACTAGAAAAAGGCAGTTTGTGGTATGGATGACAGGTTCCAGGTGGGACCTGGAGATCCCCTGGAATTAAGAATTCACTTTTAAGGCTTTGAGCCTTCTGGGACCTTCATATCTTCAGGACTACATCTCCCCATACTGCCCATGGAAGACACCATTCTGGTGGTCCCTGGCCCCAAGGATATTCGGTTAGCCTCAACCAGCCTTGTGGAACTTTCTATTATCTGGCACCAGAGCCCTACAGGATCTTCCATAGGGTCTGCAAGACAGAGATGTTCCTCGGGGCCTTTGGTTGATGCTGCCATGGATCCATTCCATCCTGCTGTTCCCCTGATCTTGTCCTATCCTCCTTCCTTGCCTGATCAGTGAATGGACTTATGATGGGCCCAGGATGGGTAGGCTGTACCGGGGCTTGTTATGAATACTTGATTAGTCACCATGCATGATGGGAGTGTATATTGTGTTTTAAAGTTTTAATGCTTTAATGTATGATAAAGTGATGTGGATAAATGATGTATATAAGCCGCCCTGAGCCCAGCTGTGGCTGGTAAAGGCTGGAGTATTTAATGTTATTATATAAATAAATAAATAAATAAATTACAGCTGATCTTTAGACTACAAAGATCAGTTCCTCGGCGGAAAGCTGATACTGTGGAGAGTAGACTATGTAGCATTGTGCCAAGTCGTCCCCCAAAGACTCTCCCCCAAAGCTCCTCATCTGTATCTGGGATAAACTTGGTGATTCAGCAAACCCAAATCACTGGGAAAAAAACTGAAAAAAAATGCCTTTTTGAGTTTTTCTTTTACTGAAAAAAAAACCCCTTCAGGTATATTCAAAAAGCCAAATATACCTGGGGCAAAAAAGCCAAACAATATCCGGCTTTTTTGGCCTTTCTCCCTGCCCCCCACTTTCTCTCTCCCCTTTGCTGCCATTTCTCAAGTCATCTAGATTTTGCCATCTAAACACATGTTCTGACAGATTCTGCATACTAGCTCAGCCCCGCACGCAGGATCTATCCCCCTGCGATGCTCTTCAAGCCCAATGAGACTTACAGAGTACAGGAGGTGGGGAAAATTTTACCGGTATTATTATTGATGCTCAAGGCTTATCTGGCAAGCCCGAGCTCGTGGGCTCCCAAAACACACATGGCCGGTCACATTGAAAAGCAACATTCTAGCTTAGATGGACCTTTGCTCTGATTCAGCAGGGCTGGTTTTTAATATTCCTTTGAGGCAGCCTAAACAACAGGAGAGATCGTGGACAAGATTGGCTGTGGGTTGCCCAGAAGGAAAAGAGGCACAGCGCAGCAAGCAGCAATTGAGGGCTGCTCTATAAACATGGCTCATCAGCAAATACGCCAGCAGCATCCTCTTCTTCCTCCTCTTTTGGGCGATCATAGGAAAAGAAATTGAATTGGCCGTAATCGTACACAAGGCAGTTTGCTTAAAATCCCCCTAATTATGGAAGTGTAGGAAATAGCGGCACCACGGTGCCCTGAATAGAAATCCAAGGCTCCTGACATCTGAATTTGTGGAGGCACTTGGGGAAACAGGAGGAGAGAAGGAAAGAGATGGAGAAATGCAAAGGAGTAGGTCATCGTGACTCATTTAGGGAGGGGGAGGAAATCAAAGCTGCCCCAATGGGTCTGCAGAAGGTTAGAAAATGGGATGAGCTGCCCCGCTCAGCAAGATTGATGGAGAAATGGGCTTTGTCGAGGTGCCTCGTCCACTTTTCCTGTGATTACAGCATGATGCATTTGATGCCACATTGCGAGTGATATTTTATCTGATACTTACAGCTGAGGTTTCAACAAAGCTCCCAGGTTCCTTGGCTGCCTGGCAAGAGAGAGACGGGGAGAGAAGGCAAAGAAGAGGAAGGGGGTGGGGTTTTTTTATAAATATAAATTACGTGAAATATGATTTCTTTTGGCACTTCCAGCCGCAATCATGGGTGATGGATAGACCCAGGTGCGGCAGATGGCGGTAACCTTCCCTTCTGCATTCACCAATGGACAGCAATTTGACAAAGAGGATATCTTTTTCTATTACGTTGAGAAAATATTCTCTGCTTTTTTTCAGCAAAAGGGAAATAAACATGGAGGGAGCATATAGGTCTCCGTCACAGAGAAAAGTGGTGTTTGAAATTATCACTGAATGCAAGAGCAGATGTTATTTCTTGAGTCCACCCACCACTTATAGGAGAAAGCGTTTTCTACTACTGCTGCCCCTGATGTTCTTCGGGTCTCTTTTTCAGATTGAAACCAGCACTTTGAATGAAACAGAAATATAACCCCCCATGTTCCGCCTCCCCAAAAGCAAAGATTTATTTATGGAACAAATTTCATGTCTTGCTTTTTGTACTTTTTTTAAAAAAAAAATCCACGAACTTGCATACCTTATTTTCAAAACAAAACCACAACCAAATATCAATAACATCCAAACAGGAAACTCAGCAACCAATTCAGCAGTGGTTCAGCTTCAATAAAGTGGGGGTAGGGGGGATATCTCTTATATAACATCATAAGAACATAAGAACATGCCAGCTGGATCAGACCAGAGTCCATCTAGTCCAGCTCTCTGCTACTCGCAGTGGCCCACCAGGTGCCTTTGTGAGCACACATGCAGGATGTGAAAGCAATGGCCTTCTGCGACTGCTGCTCCCGAGCACCTGGACTGTTAAGGCATTTGCAATCTCAGATCAAAGAGGATCAAGATTGATAGCCATAAATCGACTTCTCCTCCATAAATCTGTCCAAGCCCCTTTTAAAGCTATCCAGGTTGGTGGCCATCACCACCTCCTGTGGCAGCATATTCCAAACACCAATCACACGTTGCGTGAAGAAGTGTTTCCTTTTATTAGTCCTAATTCTTCCCCCCAGCATTTTCAATTAATGCCCCCTGGTTCTAGTATTGTGAGAAAGAGAGAAAAATTTCTCTGTCAACATTTTCTACCCCATGCATAATTTTATAGACGTCAATCATATCCCACCGCAGACGTCTCCTCTCCAAACTAAAGAGTCCCAAACGCTGCAGCCTCTCCTCATAGGGAAGGTGCTCCAGTGGACACTCCAACAGATATATACTCCACTTGCTTTCCCAACATCAGATCCTCTGAAGATGCCAGCCACAGATGCAGGCGAAACGTCAGGAGAGAATGCTGCTAGAACACGGCCATACAGCCCGGAAACCACACAGCACCCAAGTGATTCCGGCCGTGAAAGCCTTCGACAATACATTGCTCCAGTCCCTCGATCATCCCTGTTGCCCTTCTCTGCACTTTTTCTATCTCTTCAATATCGTTTTTTGAGATGTGGCAACCAGAACTGAACACAGTACTCCAAGTGCGGTCGCACCACTGCTTTATATAAGGGCATGACAATCTTTGCAGTTTTATTCTCAATCACTGCTGGGCTCCCTTCCCTCCCCAGGTCTGCCCGCAAATCCCCCAGAATTTTCTAAGCCAGAATGGGAAGTTCTACTCCCAATGGAGGGAAGTAAAGAGCAGCTCCCTGCAGGCTGCCCAGTGGGGCCACGGTGCCCTTGAGGCTGACAGGATACAGCAGCCCCTGATGCCATGGGCAGGTGGGGTATCCCCAGGGCTGACTGGGCCCCTCCACCTCTGGCATCCTACTAGACAGGTTGGTTCTACTAACCACTTCCAAAGATGGGAGCACCCAAACAAAGATCTAAGAAGAAAACGTTGGACAATTTCATTTTAGAGAAGATGATCCCTGGACCTAGGTCATGGAGAAATTATTCAGATGGTTCATCTTTTTCCCAGTCCTGCTCAGCAATGTCATTTCCCTCCTTGATGCAGCTTTTTCTCCTTTCCTGGATTACTGTTATATACAACCCCCGCAATTGTCTTAGCCAATCAGATTTCCACTATATGATGATGTCGCAGAAGGCAAGCAAAGGCAACAGGGAATCCAGGCAAATAAGGAAAGTGCACATAAACAAACAATTTTCACAACAAGAAATTTTCACTCCCAAGTGGGTTGGCTTCAAGCATGGGGAAAACTGTCATTTCAGATCAGTGTATCTTAGACTTGCCAACCTCCTGGTGGGGCCTGGAGATCTCCCACAATTACAAATGATCTGCAGACTACAGAAATCAGTTCCCCTATGGCATTGTCCCTCTCCTCCTCAAATCTCATCGTCCCCAGGTACTATCCTCAAATCTCCAGGAATTTCCCAATCCGGAGTTGGCAACCTTAAACACAGAAAGCAATTTGGCCAAGTAATGGATGGGACAGCCAGGATTTGAGCCTGACATTTCGCGAGCTCCGGACCCAGTGCCCCAAGACCAATTTACATCAAAGCAGCTTGATTGATCGATTGATTTTAAAATTTGTCACGCTACCGTCCTTTGTTTGAACTGGCTACTGGAGTTTAAAAGCGCAGTATCACAAGAGCAGAGTTCTTTCCACAAAAGGCTAGAGGGAGGTGCTAAATTACAACCCTCCATCTCTGTGTGCTTTGCTTCAGGGCCAGGAATGCCACTGCTCTTTTCATTCAGGGACCTATTGCAGAAGAAGAAGAATGAGGAGGAGGAGGAGGAAGAGGAAGAAGAGTTGGATTTATATCCCCCCTTCTCTCCTATAATGAGACTCAAAGGGGCTTATAATCTCCTTTCCCTCCCACCCACCCCCACCCACAACACACACCCTGTGAGGTGGGTGGGGCTGAGAGAGCTCTGAAGAACTGTGACATGCCCAACATCAACCAGCTAGCATGTGTTGGAGTGCACAAGCTTATCTGGTTCACCAGATAAGCCTCCACAGCTCAAGTGGCAGAGCGGGGAATCAAACCGGTTCTCCAGATTAGAGTGCACCTGCTCTTAACCACTACGCCACTGCTGCTAGAGAGTGAACTGTATGGCGTTTATTTATGTCATGCAGAGGAAGGCAGGGAGCTGTTCTTATTGGCAGCAGAAGGTAGGACTCACAATGTTGATCATAGGGGGGTACTGGCTGGATATTGGGGGTAGGGGCAATTTACAGTAAGATTAGCTCACCAGTGGAATTGCCTGCCCAGGGAGGTGGGGAGTTCCCCCTCACAGGCAGTTTTCAAACAGTAATTGGATGAACAATTGTCAAGGATGCTCTAGGCCAGGATTTCTCAACCAGGGGTCCACATGGAACCGCAGGGTTCTGCAAGAGGTCACTAGAAGTTCCCTGGGAGATTATGATTTATTTAAAAAAAATGATTTCAAATCAGAGCACTGTGCTATTGCAGGAATAAGCAGAGCCTGAACAACAATCTAGTTGCAATGCTTTCTGAGTTCTCTGGCATTTAACTGTAGGACTGTGTTTATTTGGTTGAATCCATTATTGATTTTTGATATGAGATAGGACGCTGTGTTCCAGGAAGGGGAGGATGAAGTGCATTTTTCATGAAATTAAATGGACTCATCCAACTTGGCCTGTGACATTGACATAAGCCTTTCCCTCCTGCCCCTTGTGCCTGTGGTTTTCCTGCAGTTATTTTACTGCTATCTTAAATACATTTTGAACACGTTCATTAACTCCTGTCTGAGGGCCTGACATGGCCATCTTTGAAGAGGAGGCGTTAGAGAGAAGAGGAGGATTCTAGAATAGACAATACTGATATGTTTAATGATGATAATGAAACATTTAAACCTTCTCAGACATTTCCCTACACTAGAACATTGATGCATATATACAGGCCTACAATGAAACAAATATAGTAATTTTGTAACAAGGCCTGTATTTAAGCCTGAATGTGCAGGGGTTCACCAAGGCCTCAAAAATATTTCAAATATTTCCTTCAGGGTTAAAAGGTTGAGAAAAGCTTCTCTCAGTGGTGTATCGCTAATGGGGAGATGAGGTATCCCACGTCACAGGGTGCAAACTGCTGAGCCCCACCCCCTCCTGGCCTCCCTGCAGGCTGGGAGGGCAGGGCACTGGGGCAGGTGGCACAGGCCGGCACAGGAGCCCAGGAGCCGGTCTTCCACTGTGGCACCTGTCCAAGTCACCCCCGAGCCCCTCCCTCCCTTGACCTTCCTGCTGGCTCGAAGAAGAAGAAGAAGAAGGAGGAGGAGGAGGAGGAGGAGGAGGAGGAGGAGGAGGTGGAGTTTGGATTTTTATCCCCCCTTTCTCTCCTATAGGAGACTCAAAGGGGCTTACCCGTTTGCCCTTCCCCCCTCACAACAAACACCCTGTGAGGTAAGTGGGGCTGAGAGAGCTCCAAGAAGCTGTGACTAGCCCAAGGTCACCCAGCTGGCGTATGTGGGAGTGTACAGGCTAATCTGAATTCCCCAGATAAGCCTCCACAGCTCAGGCGGCAGAGCGGGGAATCAAACCCGGTTCCTCCAGATTAGATACACGAGCTCTTAACCTCCTACGCCACTGCTGCTCCTAAGTGAGGCACGAGGGGGCTCAGGGAGGTGGTCATGCACTCGGGCATTATTTAGGCCTGATATGCCACTGCTGCTCTAGTCTGATCCTGCACTGAACTGGGGGTTGGACTAGATGGCCTCAATGCCCCCCTGCAACTTTATGATTCTATGATTCATTCTACCCTACTGAGATCCTTCACCTCCCCAAACTGTTCCCTCCTCATGTTTCACCCCCACCCCAAATCTCCAGGAAATCTTCCCGTCCCAGAGTTAGCAACCCTGACTCTGTGAATCCGCCGCATCCCTTTGGTTAGAAATCATTGGACAAACTCGCCAGTTGCATTGCAGGGAAGCAGAGCAAAAAAGCAGGACCGTCAAAACACATGTTGTCTGCAACCACCATTCAGAAGCCTCGAGCCAGAGGCGAGCGAGAAGGAGAGACCAGAGACGCCTGTTTCATTAAGGAATGATTGATAAACTGAGACGCCTCCAAACTTTCCGCTTTTCCCTTTCTGCACCCGGGAGGAAACCTGGGCGGTGGACAGATTGCGTGGCGCTGAAGACCATTTAGGGATATTTCTGGCCACCTGTTCAACTGGTAAACTGAGCAGCGGCCTGGTGCAGAGCGATACATCACATTCCAACCTGTGCCTTCTGGCTCTTCTTGCAGAGGATCAGCCTCAGCCTCAATTTCTCTGGCATCTGCAAATGTCTCATTTGCTGGCCCAGCTCTGTCGTGAGGCTTCGGTGCGCCTGGCGTTTTAGAGAGGAATGGAAGCAATCAGGTTCACTGCCTGGCTCCGAGGAGCTCCCACTCACCATTTTTCAGCAGGCAGAGAGAGGTAAAGGAGGGGAAACAGACTAACAGAAGCTCTGGCTGTCCCCACAATTCTGTTCAGCTTCCTGGCTCATCATGGGGCCTTTTCCCCACTTACCTTCTGCCCCGCGCTACTGTAGGCAAGTAGCGCGGGGTCCCCTGGCACTCCCTATTACAGGGGCAGCGACAACGCAGCCGCCCCAACGCTGCCGCTGTCGCACCCCCTCAGCATGCGTCATTCCTGGCGCTCTTCCAAATGGCGCCTTTTGATGATCCTGCGCTCATGGGGAAACGTGGGTGCGCGCCAGAAATTGGCTTGTGGATCTTTTTATTCCTGTGAGTTGCTTGAGCTGCCAGTTTCAGATCACAGAGATCCAGATGGGGTCTGGGGGTATCTGTTATGGGTCAGCCTGGTCTAGTAGGGGACCTTTGGGAGGAAGACTCAGATGGAGAGGAGGGGGCAATTTTGGTTCCAGATCCCCACCCCACCCCCTGTAAATGCAGAGCCTGACCAGTCATTAGTCCCTGCAGGACCAGCTCCAGAGGCTCAGTCAGAGCATGCAGGCTTGGATCCACAGCCAGGTGCAAGCTCTGAGATTCCCCAGCCAGGGTCTATCTCTGAGGCTCTTCAGCCTCTTCACAATGAGCCAGAAGGTATGCAGCATGCTGCCACGTACTAAAGAGAAGAGGAAGAGTTTGGATTTATACTCTGCCTCTCTCAACTGTAAGGAGTCTCAAAGCAGCTTCCAAACAACTTCCCTTCTTCGCCCTGCAACAGACCCCTTGTGAGGCAGGTGGGGCTAAGAGAATTCGGAGAGAACTCTGACAAGCCCAAGGTCACCCAGCAGGCTTCATGAAGAGGAGAAGGGAAACAAACCTGCTTCACCAGGTTAGGGCCCATTGCTCTAAATCACTACACCGTGCTCGAGAGTAACGCAACAGAGAGTAATCCACCTTCCAACACATCCGTTTTCTGCAGGGGAATTGATCTCTGTAGTCTGGAAATGAGTTGTAATTCCATGGTCCCCAGGTTCCATCCTGGAAAAATGGATGTATTACCATAGAAAGCAGCATGTACAATAGCATACCCCACCAAGGTTCCCCCCTCACTAACTTCTGCTTTCCCCAGGTACTGCCCCCAGTTCTCCAAGAATTTCCCACCCCAGAACTGGCATCTCTCTGCCACTTCCATTTCAGTGTTCAGCTTCCCTCCCTGGGGCTCTCGAGCTTAATTTTTTGGGAGAAGCGGGTGTGGTGAGGTATCTTGTTTCCCAGGCACATGCATTTCAGCATTTGAGCATGACCACTAGGCCATGCAGCCAAGCTATTTGCCCTGTTTGTCCCACCCTCCCTGCAAGAAGCTCAGGGAGGCATGCTTGTTCTACACTTCTACTTATTTGAGGAGTCGAGACCATAGGGGATAAGAGACTGGACATCATCCTTCCTTGGGCCAGGGTCTGCAGAAACAGAGAGTTAGATGCCTGAAGAGCCACCGTCAGCTTGGCATGCCTCAAGTTGCACAGGTCTGCCCAAGAGCGGCTGAGGGTGTCCCTTTGGATTTCAAGGCACTTCCACATATTAAGACCAACAGCAAGACAAATCCACAAGAAGAGATCATAATCCATCTCTGTTTAGAAATCAGGCATCTGGGCAAATATTAGATTGCTAGGTGAGAGCAAGACATTCTAATATTGACTTGGCTTCTTAAGTGCCGGGGTCTGTTTCCACCCTTCATTTGTTCCTTCCCCCCAGATCCCCACTGTTGACAGTGTTTGGCTTGCCTTCCCTTCCTAAAGTTTGTCCCTTTTCTCCCTTAACCGTTTTGTTTTGCTTCTCTTCTCCCCCACCCCCTGGCCCCTTTTGGCCCCATGTTTAAACATCTGCTTGCTGCTAGGAAGATTCCAGTGAACAGGAAAGAAACAGTCGGCTTGGGAGAAAAAATAAATTTGGAGCTGCGACTCTCCTAAAAGCAAACAACCAAACAAACAGACGTCAAAGCAAAATATTTTGCCTAAAAAGAGAGGCCGTGGGACAGTCCCTTTCTGAAACCATACAAGTTTAGAATGTAGTGGAGGATCGTGGCAGGCCGCTGGACATTTCAAACATGAAGAGGGGGACACGCAAGTGACAAGATTCGTTATCCAATCCCCCAGCCCCTCCTGCCAATTGCTGAAGGCTGAACTCCTAGGCTGACCCTCTAACCACTAGACCCCAGCTGGCCTTTGCCTGCCTGTCAGCCTGCCTGTCACTTGTGATGTGCCTCTTGAAAGCAGGGTCCCACCTTCTGAATGCTCATGAAAGGGATTTGCTTTCAAAAAAAGTTCAAAATCCACAGTTCAAGGCAGCAGACGATCAATTAAAACGAGCAGAAAGAGACTCCACAGCCTAAAATTTGACACATCAGAATGCAGGTTGCCCAGTTAACATTGATGCCCTCTGTCTGTCTGTCTGTCTGTCTGTCTGTCTGTCTGTCTGTCTGTCTGGCTGGCTGGCTGGCTGGCTGAAAGATGTGTATAATAAATGGGGGCATCATTTTGTACTTTTGCCCCTATTCAAAAATATGCAGATCTGGTCCTGGTCCATTGTTATCCTCTGCATAGCAACCCTCTTTGATGGTCTCCCATCCAAGTACTAACCAGGGCCAACCGTACATAGAAGCTGAGATTTGATCAGACTGGGCTAGCTTGAGCCATCTAGGTTAGGGTAATTAGCAGCTATCACTGATGAAAAGGGGCAGTTTGGAGTATATGACTCTATGCTTCCTTAGCTACGTAAGACTTACGTAGCTAAGGAGCAGCAGTGGCGTAGGAGGTTAAGAGCTCGTGTATCTAATCTGGAGGAACCAGGTTTGATTCCCAGCTCTGCAGCCTGAGCTGTGGAGGCTTCTCTGGGGAATTCAGATTAGCCTGTACACTCCCACACACGCCAGCTGGGTGACCTTGGGCTAGTCACAGCTTCTCGGAGCTCTCTCAGCCCCACCTACCTCACAGGGTGTTTTTGTGAGGGGGGAAGGGCAAGGAGATTGTAAGCCCCTTTGAGTCTCCTATAGGAGAGAAAGGGGGGATATAAATCCAAACTCCTCTTCTTCTTCTTCTTCTTCTTCTTCTTCTTCTTCTTCTTCTTCTTCTTCTTCTTCTTCTTCTTCTTCTTCTTCTTCTTCTTCTTCTTCTTACCTTGTCCTAGAAAACAAGCATTTCAAGGATAGGTCTTGCTCCCTGACACTCTGTCTTTCTGTCAGTGGGGATTTTTTTAATGGAGGAGAGGAACGGAATCATGTCATCTGCATTTGTAGGAGAATGGTGCCATTTCTTCCTGTAGTTTGTTCCTCTTGGAAATATTTCCACCCAATCTCCTTCCGGTGAGGAGTATGCTACAATGGCTCGGGTGAATCTGCTGTCTGGAACCAATGGCAGGGAAACTCGCTGCCAAAAGAAAGCAATTCTGATTGATTGAGCGGCTGTTTGACAGAGGCAATGAGCTTCGGCAGCCTGTTGGGGCACGCCCCGCCATGCAGGATGGGGAAGGCTTTCCAGCAAATTGCATGCGCAGAATTACACCAGAGGGGACTGGGGGGAAATTAGTCTGAGAATGGGCTAAATTAATTGCCATTTTGTCTGCAGCCGTGAGTGGAAACATAAAGATCCCAAATGCCAGGTCAGAATCAATCCAGCTCCGTCTTCCGCATCCTGACTGATAACAGCTTTCCAGAGCCTCATGCAGTGAAAGGTAGGGTTGCCAATCCCCAGTTGGTGGCTGGAAATCTCCTATTACACCTGAGCTTCAGGCAACACAGATCAGTTCACCTGGGGAAAATGGCCGCTTTGAAAAGTGGACTCTGTGGCTTTATACCCAACTGAAGTCCCTCCTCTCTGAAACCCTTGGCTTCCTCAGGCTGCATCCCCAAAATGTCCAGGTATTTCCCAACCTGGAGCTGGCAAAAGATCTTCCCCTGCACCAGCCACCTGGGCTAAGGTTACTATCCTCCAGGTGAGGCCTGGAAATGTCCTGGAATTACACCTGATCTGTGGACTACAGAGATCTTGCTTGGTCTTTTCCGTTCGCACCATCCTGTCTTCTGGATCCAGCAGGTTGTGGCCTGCTAATTAATGTTTCTTCCGTGCCCACTTTTGCACAACAGGGCCATGTTGTATCTTGCGGTGACAGCCTCATCCGAACAATGTAAGACAAATGCATCATTGCATCCAGAACGAGCAACGCAATTGCCTCATCCATCCCGCCAGCCCCTGGAGTCCGCATTGTTCTACAAGCATGTCTCTCCCGAAGGGACCGATGTTTGCTCGCATGCGTTCGGCTTTCTGTTTGAATTGTGGCGTCGGTGATTTCGGGTAATAACATGGGACATTAGTTCGCTTATGACTTTGCATAACAAGAGGATTGCAATTAACACAATGATCCTGTCTTGCGTTTGAGCACTTTGGCACGGGTCATGAAGCCGGTTTAACACCCGAATCCAGAGGGAGTTATTTACTCAGCTGTAATAGAGTTGCGCTCGGCCGGGAAGGAGGACTCCGATGTGCAACCTTGGCCCAGAGTTATGTGCCTCAGTCGTGGATTCCAGCATCACAGAGAAATGGGCAAATGGGGATATGTTAATGTCAGTGTGAATGTTCTACAATGGGGCTGGCAGGCCTTAATTCTCAATTCCTTGGCCTGCCAGGAATGCCCCTGCCATGCGATGAAACGTCCTTGCCCCGCCGCCTTCTCAGCAGGACATACATTATAAGCCATTAGTCTTGATCTAGCTCAGCATTCTGCTCTCTTCTGGCTTGTGGCAAGTCTCTGGGGTCAGGCAATCTTGCCTGCAGAGTATGTGTCCCAGCTGTGAGTCATGGCCAATTCTCCCGTGTAGCTACTTTGCAGTGAATCAACCCATTGGTTCGCCGTAGGTTCTTCTGTGATGGGCAGCAGTTTTCCAGGGTCTCTGGCAGAACTGAGTAGTTTCCAAAGCACATGAGCTCCGTGCCGTGGAGATGCCAGACAGTGGAGCCGGGACCTTTAGTGAGCAAAGCAGGTGCTCTGGTTGTTGTGGGTTTTCCGGGCTGTGTGGCCGTGGTCTGGTAGATCCACAGTGCCTGGAAAACTCACAACAACCAGTTTAATCCAGCCGTGAAAACCTTTGACAATACAGGTGTTCTGAGTTGCAAAATTCCTGGCGATTTGGGGGTGGAGTCTGGGGAAAGGCAGGATTTGAGAAGGGCAGGGTCCTCGGCTGGGTATAATGCTACAGAGTTCACCTAAATTCTTGGCGATTGCGAGGTGGAGCCTGTAGAGGGCAGGGTTTGAGGAAGAGCAGGACAATGCCATAGAGTCCACCTTCCAGTTGTTTCTCTAGGAGAACTGATCTCTGTAGACTGGGAATCTGTTCTAATTCTGGGAGATCTCCAGGCCCCACCTGGGGGCTGGCAACTCTGGGATTGGAACTCCCCGGTGGTCTTCAAGGGGGAATTGTAACTATGGGGAGAAGTCAAAGGGTAGCTTTGGTCTGGGAAGTGGGAGGGCTGCACCTTCCTCCATGGATCAAAACCGGTTCCTCTCGCTGGGCTGTCTTTCATCTTTCCCAGTCCAAAGTTATCCCTAGATATAGACACTATAGCAATGGTGGCGAACCTTTGGCACTCCATATGTTATGGACTACAATTCCCATCAGCCCCTGCCAGCATGGTCGATTGGCCATGCTGGCAGGGGCTGATGGGAATTGTAGTCCATAACATCTGGAGTGCCAAAGGTTCGCCACCATGGCACTATAGTAAGGATGGGGAGGACATCAAGGGGAGGTGTTTCAAGCAGCAAAACAGGACAGGGAGGAAGGGTTCAACCCCTTCTCCCTCCACTCCTCTGATTCAAGACCCCAATCAAAACGGGGACCCATCCAGTTGCTATTTATCTTGTAAAATAAATAAAAGGAGCAGCAGTGGCGTAGTGGCTAAGAGCAGTGGCTAAGAGCAGGTGCACTCTGATCTGGAGGAACCGGGTTTGATTCCCAGCTCTGTCGCTTGAGTTGTGGAGGCTTATCTGGGGAATTCAGATTAGCCTGTACACTCCCACACACGCCAGCTGGGTGACCTTGGGCTAGTCACAGCTCTACGGAGCTCTCTCAGCCCCACCCACCTCACAGGGTGTTTGTTGTGAGGGGGGAAGGGCAAGGAGATTGTAAGCCCCTTTGAGTCTCCTACAGGAGAGAAAGGGGGGATATAAATCCAAACTCCTCCTCCTCCTCCTCCTCCTCCTCCTCCTCCTCCTCTTCTTCTTCTTCTTCTTCTTCTTCTTCTTCTTCTTCTTCTTCTTCTTCTTCTTCTTCTTCTTCTTCTTCTTAAAACTCAGGAGAAACCACTAGAGGGCTTTCCTAGCATCCCATTAACTATTTTTTTCCAACAGAGACCTGTTCTGATGACCTATCATTGTGACTGCCCAAAATTCAGCTTATCTAGAGACCTTCTGCAGGCATCTAAAATAGCTTCCAGGCAGGCAGAGTGGCAGTCTGAAGTCAGGAATCTGCCTTTTCCCTGGCGGTGGGAAATGGCTCCCGTTGGTCCCACTTGGCCCATCAGCACAGGAGACGAAAGTATCATTACCACGGCTGTTAAACAGCTCTTGATAATTAATGGAGGCATACCTCAAGCGTTGCCGGCAACTCCGAAGGGAAGACCCCACACTGAAGAGGAGGAGGAAATCTAGGGACTGGGGGAGAAGTTCCTTGCACTTGAGTGCCTTCATGAAATATGCATCTTTCCTCGGTGGGAATTAATTTTCTCTGATGAAGTGATAAACAGTCAAGAGGATTCCCTCTTTAACAAGCTGCACAGGAGGAAGTGCTGTGGGGTGGGGGGGTGGAAGATGAGACTCAATCTGTATGGGGGTTTAGCCCTTGGGCCATTTTTTTTAAATGATGGGGCTCAGCCACAGGAGAAATAACGGTACTTTTGAGAACATACAGAGGATTGTCAAAGGCTTTCACAGCCAGAATCACTGGGGTATTGTCGGGTTTCCGGGCTGCATGGCCGTGTTCCAGTAGCATTTTCTCCTGACGTTTTGCCTATATCTGTGGCTGGCATCTGAAGATGCCCGGAAACCCCACCACGCCCCAACATACAGAATGCTTTTTCATGCACAGTTTCCTGCATCTTCACTGTATTTCTTGGATTCGGGTGACAAGGCTTCTAAGACAGAGCTGACCCACCCACCCACCCAATGTGAGATATCAAAAATTTAATAAAGGTCAACTGCTCTTTTCTGCCATGCTCTTTGGAGATTTGCTTGCAAAATGGCCCTGTATTACTTCCCCCTGCACCTGCATTACACACCAGAATCTCACATCAGTTATGAACAAGTTTATATATTTGCCAGCATGGTGTAGAGGTTAAGAGCAGGTGGATTCTAATCTAATCTGGAGAATCAAGTTTGATTCCCCGCTCCTCCACCTGAGCAGCAGAGGCTTATCTGGTGAACCAGATGTGTTTCTGCTTTCCTACGTTCCTGCTGGGTGAACTTGGGCTAGTACAGTTCTCTCAGAACTCTCTCAGTCCCATTTGCCTCACAAAGTGTCTGTTGTGGGGAAAGGAAGGGGAAGGAGCTTGTAAGCCACCTTGAGTCTCCTTCCAGGAGAGAAAGGTGCAGTATAAAAACCCACTCTTCTTCTTTGTTGTTAAGTTCCCACTGGAGAGAAAGGTGGGGTATAATAGAAGTGAACAAATAAACAATAAATAAATTGAACACGCTAGAACACAGCCATACAGCCCGGAAACCACACAACACTCCAGTGATTCTGACCGTGAAAGCCTTCGACAATACAACACAATAAATACACCTCTTGCCTAGCAACCTAAATTTCTGTTCTAGAACCACATAGACACATTTCCCAGCATGCTACAAGAAATGAATTTATGATTGAGTAAGTGAATGGAAGCAAATCCCTAGAAGAGCAATATGGGTAGCTAATATGAACAATCCAACAGGCTGTTCCCGAGTGGAGAAAGGCCGGCACGTATCAGTGAAAAGCTGTCTTTTTCGAAAATTAAAAGGACTTTTTTTGTTACAATAGACCTTTTTTTCCGTCTCCCTTTGAATGCAGTTGTTTTTGCAGTCTGGGGCCTCTCACATCACCTTTGCATAATTCTTTATTATTTCATTAATGGAGGGAAAAAAAGCCCGCTCTATTAGAAAACAAATCTGCAGAATAGAAGGAGCTAATCTTACCTTCATATTGTCGGGATTACACAAGCGGAAATATCAAGTGCGACACATTCTAGGCACGTCGGTGCAGGCAATGGAATCTAGCAGAGGGACAGTTGGTTTATACCTTCCCCTCCCAAAACGCAATAGTCTGAAACTTTACGAAATTAAAAACTGATGACACAAATGACATTTCAAGTTCTTTTTTTAAAATATTATCTGTGGAAATTCTTTCGGCAAATCTGTCACATTTATCACAGATCCTATTACCAGGAAAGAGGGGGGGGGGGGGCTCAACAATTAACGTTGAAATTGAAATGTACCACAGCTGGAAGTGCTTATTACAGCAGGATTCACTTTACAAAATAATCCTAAAAGGAAGTTTGATGAGTGGAGGAAATCGAAATAGGAAACGATTGTGAAGTCTTAATTCACTGGGATAACTAGTCTCAGAAATGAATACAATTTGGGAGTCTGTTTAGAACAGGGCCAAAATTCTCACCCTGAAACTAGCACTGAAACTGGTTTGCAGAGGACTGTAGATATGCTGTTATGATCTGCCCAGTTCTGATTTGATCCTGTCATGTCTCTTGAGTGGGATGTGGGATCCTCTTTCCCTTCTGAGAGCTGGTTTGGTGTAGTGGATAAGAGCAGGTGGATTCTAATCTGGAGAGCCGGCTTTGATTCCCCACTTTTCCACTTGAGTGGCAAAGGCTTATCTGGTGAACCAGATGTGTTTCCACACTCCTACATTCCTGCTGGTTGACCATGGGCTAGTTCAGGGGTCTGCAACCTGCGGCTCTCCAGATGTTCATGGACTGCAAATCCCATCAGCCCCAGCCAATTGGCCATGCTGGCAGGGGCTGGTGGGAATCGTAGTCCATGAACATCTGGAGAGCCGCAGGTTGCAGACCCCTGGGCTAGTCACAGTTCTTTGGAACTCTCTCAACCCCACCTACCTCACAAGGTATCTGTGGGGAGGGGGAAGAGAGAGGAAGAGAAAAGGAGTAAGTAAGCCCTGTTGAGACTCCTTAAGGTTGAGAAAAGTTGAGCATACATCCAAATTCTTCTTCTTCAGTTTTCATTTTTAGCGTCTTTCACGACTTCTTTAAACCGGCTTTAACTAGAAGAATTTCTACACCAAGTTCCAGAAGTGGATGAGACACAATACCAAAGCTTTTCAATCCTGCAATGTATTTGCCTCCCCGCCCCGCCCCCCCCCCCACCCCTTCCTGCCACTGCCTGTGTCCTTGATGCTCAGGTGTGCATTGATAAAATATTATGGAAAAGCAATCTTGATGGGACAATCGCTCGATTGTATTGAGATTCATTTTGTGTGGCATTTTGCTGATGCACACATATGCGCCCGTGCATTGGCAAAAGACTGCGCCAGGAAGCATTTCAGAACAATCACATCAAGACTGGTCTCTTGCCATGTTATATTAGGGCACACGCTGGTGACATAAAGAAAAAGAAGAAGATGGACAACACTCAGCAAGAGAGCAACACAGGATTTCTAATGCATCCGTTCCATTTTGGAAGATGACAGTGGATAATTTGGAACTCCAGTCCAGAGAGAATTTCAAATGAAGAGAACCAAGACCAGAGACTAGGACCAGGAGTAACGGGTTCAAGGAGAAGGAAAATAGATTCCACCTAAACACCAGGAAAAACTTCCTGGCACTAAAGGGCTGTTCGACAATGGAATGCACTACCTCGGAGTGTGGTGGAGTCTCCTTCTTTGGAAGTTTTTAAAGAGAGGCTGGATGACCACCTGTCAGGAGTGCTTTGATAGTGTGTTCCTGCATTGCAGGGGGTTGGCCTTGATGGCCCTCAGGGTCTCTTCCAACTCTATGCCCCCTTCTGCACATGCAAAATAATGCGTTTTCAAACCACTTTCACAACTGTTTGCAAGTGGATTTTGTTATTCCGCACAGCTTCAAAGAGCACTGAAAGCAGTTTGAAAGTGCATTATTCTGAGCCTATGATTCTGTGAACTCTGAGAATATGCTTAAGTTAAGGAGTTAGCTTAGACTTGGGGAGGCTGTAGGATTGCCTGGGTTCAGAAATTCCTGGAGATTTGGGGGGTTGGAGCTGGGAAGAGCAGGGTTTTGGGAGGGGACAAAGTCACAGACCTCATCAGGGTATAATACCATAGAATCCACCTTCCAAAACAGCCACTTTCTCCATGGGAACTGATTTCGGTGGCCTGGTGATCAGCTGTAATTCCAGATCTCCAGCCATCCCCTGGAGGTTGGCAACCCCAACTAAGACCTTGATTCCAACTCCAAATACTCTACCTGTGTGATTGAAGATACAGCAAAGAGTTGTATCATTTGCAGCGCCCACCTGAAGAAATGTACACCTTTCTAAGCCCACTGCTTTCCTGGACTTAGAAGGCTGTAACTCAGCTTCAGATGTCATTGCAGGGGTGTGTTTATGACAGTTCTGTTTGGGTTAGAATGCCTTTCCACGACCCCTTCCCAAATTTAGCATGAATATTGTGGTACTGCTTAGAAACTGTGGGTTGAAACCCCCATCCACCAGAACAAGCAGTATTATCGGGGGGAAATTGAAGGGGAATGTCTCAGCACCATTACTTTTTCCCTTTGCCACATTTGGGGGCCCCTAGAAAGGGGAGGCCGTGGGAACACGCCTAAACTGTTTTATTTATGTATTTTATTTATGTATATTTATCATTTGATTTATAGGCCGCCCTTCCCTTGATGGGCTCAGGGCAGCTTACGAAAACGTTCACACTATGGGCCTTTCCCCACTTACCGTAATCTCCCCTATGCCGTGCGCTGCTCTCAGCGCCGCTGGCATCTCCTGGCGCCATGTTCCGGCTGTCCCCAACAACCTCCTCCTCGATCATCACAAAGCGCCGCTTAAAAGAGCGCCCAGGGATTGTCAGCTGTGCTGAGGGGGGCTGCCGTACACAGCAGCAGCTGATCAAGGCTGGCTGTGCTGTCGCCACCCCTGTCGTGTGGAGTGCCGGGGGACCCCGCGCTACTTTCGGAGAGTAGCGCGGGGCTTAAGGTAAGTGGGGAAAGGCCCTATATCAACTCAGTCAACACACATTCCCATGGGAACGTTATATTGGTTTTATGCTGCTTAAACTATTGTGGCCTCCTCTAAATAATCCTGGGAATTGTAGTTTGTTTAGAAGATGAGGATTCCTGTGAAAAGGTTCTTCATTCCCAACTATAATTCCCAGAAAGCCTTGAGGAAAAGGAAAACCAGCTCTGGATCCCTTTGATACCGATCTAGACTTTTCTTTGGATGCTCAAGGGGTGTCCGGAGTCAAAGTGCCTGTTTACTGCCGGTTGCTTCCTCACCTAGAAAGTAATGAATAGGTCATGGCTCATTGGTAGAGCAACCAGTGGCATGGTAGAGCATGGCTCAATGGTAGAGCATCCACTGCCACCTCCCGTGGCACTATGATCAGTTCTTCATTGTTGCAGGGGGGAGCGGATTTGAGTAAAAGGGAACCCGGCTCTGATGGAATGCCATTGCTGCACTCAGCCATAGAGCCAAAAAAACCCACTGGCTCTGGTTGAAGACAACCAAATATTGTTCAGGCCAAGGATCACCAGCAGGTTCTTCTCCACAGAGTGAAATGCTTTCCTGGGGGTGTATTTGGAGAGGACATCCTGCAGGTACTAAGGCCCCTACACCTACCCAAAAAGCCATAAGAGGCAGCCTGGGCCAGTCAACACACTTGACGTGAAAGCAGCCCAAAGGGATTTTTTCCGGTTTAATTAAGCCGAGCCTTTGAATTCTCTCCTCCACCTGCATTTCCCTTGATTACCTTTGTAAGAAAGTAAGCAAATGAGGATCTAATCAGGACTTCCATTTGTGCCATCATAAGAGGAAAAAACTTCAGCTACAGATTAAAACCACATGCTCTTTTTCTAGGGTTTGGAATGACTCCTAATAGAAGACAGCTCATGCATACATTCTGTGTCTGTGTGTGTGTTTGTGTGTCTGTCTGTCTCGTGCACTATCTAGAAGGTAGAGCCACACCATTCGGAGCATGCCAAATGAAAGAGTTTGCAAAGTGAGATATATCCAAGTGCATACTGCAGTGCCCCAACTTATCCGTTATTCTGAGCCTTTATCATATCAGTAGTAACCCATTAGGAAGCAAATTGGTGTAGCCATTAAGTCATATATAATCCCCAGGAGCTAAAAAGCGCTGGTGCGAGTGTGGATACAGTTTTTCAATGGAGAATGAGAAGGATTACGTCAAAAAGGGGGTGTTGGCAACATTTCTGAGCAAGCTCATTGGTGAAAAAGTAGAATGTCAATAGGGGGAGAAGCAAACAAGAGACTAACTTCTCCAAAGCTGGGTGTTTCGGCAGTTCTGGCAAGACCTGATGCAACTTGGATGGACCCAAAGCCAAACTCAAGGTTTACTGGTTTTTGTATGCCAACAGTGGTTAGCCAGGGAACCAGTTTTCATACAATCATAGAGGGCCATCAAGTCCAACCCCCTGCCATGCAGGAACACACAATCAAAGCACTCCTGACAGATGGCCATTCAGCCTCTCTTTAAAAACCTCCAAAGAAAGAGACTCCACCACACTCCGAGGTAGTGCATTCCACTGCCAAACAGCCCTTACCGGCATCAGGAAGTTTTTCCTAGGCCCCTTCCACACACGCAAAATAATGCGTTTTCAAACCACTTTCACAACTGTTTGCAAGTGGATTTTGCTATTCCGCACAGCTTCAAAGAGCACTGAAAGCAGTTTGAAAGTCCATTATTCTGCATGTGCTGAATGAGCCCTAATGTTTAGGTGGAATCTCTTTCCCTTTTCTTTGAACCCATTACTCCTGGTCCTAGTCTCTGGAGCAGCAGAAAACAAGCTTGCTCCCTCACCAACATGACATCCCTTCAAATATCTAAACATGGCTATCATGTCACCTCTTAACCTTCTCTTCACCAAACTAAACATACCCAGCTCCCTAAGCCTCTCCTTGTAGGGCATGGATGCCAGACCTTTTCCCATTTTGGTTGCCCTCCTCTGGACCCGTTACAGCTTGTCAATATCCTTCTTGAATTGTGGTGCCCAGAACTGTACACAATATTCCAGGTGAGGTCTAACCAATGCAGAATAGAGAGGTACAAGTACATCTCTCGAGCTTGACACTATATTCCTACTGATACAGCCCAGAATTGCATTGGCTTTTTTGGCCATCGCATCACATTGCTGACTCATGCTCAGTTTGTGGTCTACTAAGACTCCCAGATTCCTTTTGCATGTAGTGTTGTCAAGCCAGGTGTCCCCCATCCTATATTTGTGCATATCAATTACGCTCCATCCTGCCACCCTGTTCTTTCTATCTCAATCCCCTCCACAGATAAATTACTAGATCCTCCAGATTTCTCCTCTTTGGTGACTGCAATCAACAGCGGCATTCAGACGTTTGCCCACAAAGCTGAGCAGGGGGACTGTTCTGTCGTGGTGCGATACTTCTGGAGACACAGCCCAGGTCCCCAGTGACAAGCCATCCAGTGGCAAAGCCAGAGAGACTGATTTATGTTTAATGCGCAGGGAAGCTGCTGTCTCTTGGCTGTTCTGCCAATCGCCCAGAAGTTGGCAGGCAGAGCATGTTTGTATGGTGAAGACAGCGGGAGGACATTATCAAGGAGGCCGACAAGTCAGAGAAGTGGTTCCAACCTGGTTCATCAATCAGCTACCTCAGCAGGTGGTGCCGGGTGGAAAGAATACAGGAAGTGCAGTCCCTCTAGCAGGGCAAAGAATTTTTATGAGCCACAATGTCAAGCTTACAAATTTAATAGGATTTTCTGCAAAAATGAGACGATATATCCAATCCCACTTTCATGGGTATTTATTCCACCGCTCAAAGGCCCCTTCCGCACATGCAGAATAATGCACTTTCAATCCACTTTCAATCCACTTTGCAGCTGTGCGGAATAGCAAAATCCACTTGCAAACAATTGTGGAAAGTGGACTGAAAGCGTATGTACAGGAGGGGCCATAGTCTCAGTCTGGCTGCTTACTTAGGGTTGGGTTCTACCAATGGTTCTGCAGATGGAACCCTTTGCAGTCACACAAAAAATGATTTAGGCTGGGAATGGGAGCTGCAAGGGAAGGGAGGAATCCGGAGAAAGGTTTGAGGACAGGTGGGACCTCAGCAAAATGCAACTGGTTCTCTAATGCTGCCCTTTTCTCCAGGGAAACTGATCTCTGTCATCTGGTGATCAATTGTGATACTGGGAGATCTCCAGCCCCCACCCAGAGATCGACATACTTACGACCAGGGTTGGGAAATGGTGGATATCGGAACCACCAAAATGTCTACCTCGCTCCAAGCTGCCATCTTGATTGTGGGCCCTTTCTGCACAAATTCCCCCAAATATTTGCAAAACATTTTCAATTCCCATTTGTCTGCACTTATCCCCTTGAAACAATTCCTGACCTCCCTTTTGTGTTCATTCCTTTGAAAAAAAATTCTCCATGGATTCGATGCCAAGTTGTTTCAAGGTCTTGTGCTGCGATTCTCACAGGTTAAATATATAAAACATAATACATATATATTATTTATTTAAATGACAAAAATAAACGGGTGAGCAAACAGAGTAAGCTCAGAAAATGGCACCGAAGTCCAGGGATTGCAGAGAGGCGTGGGAAACGTTTTAAAGAGATACGCACAGCGAGTCAAATTGTTTTGAAAATGCTTCAAGAAAAAGAATCGCTAAAACAGAGGATGTATTTAAAATGTTTTGAGGCTGGGAATAAAGCATTTTGGGAGGGGGAACTATGCAGAACTCCTCGGAGAAGATGTTTTATTTCCTGCCTCAAAATGTTTTATTTCGGTAGTGCGGAAAGGGCCCCTATCCAAAAAATGGAAATTGGACAGTACAAAACCCTCAACTCTCCTTGAACTCGGACGCAGATTACATTTGGCATCCAGTTAATTGTGAAGCTTCATGTGCTTCACCTGGAGCTTTCTTGCATGTTCAGTGTTTCTGTGCTCCTGCACATGGATTTGGCATTCCTGGGTTACGGAGCTTGTGACGATGGACCCCTTCCCCCCGATAAGCAGAGCAGCGTGACCCTAACGTGCTATTGATTGGCATGACGGATGGAGACTTGACGGAAGAAAGTGTGCAGAATCGATACACAATCCACAGTACATGAATCACCACGGCTTTTCCAATTTATTCAGCTACCGATAAAATGAACTAACAAAAGATTAATATATAGCCACGGGGAAGACAGGCAGAGTGGGGGGGGAGGAGCTGTCTTTTTTCCCCCTTGGGTAATCAAGTTGCTTTTATCAGCATAATAAAGTATTCGGCCAGAAAATCATAGAGAAAGAGGACGTGACTAGAGGGTGCCAAGGGTGGTGGTGGTGGTCGAGATCTTAAGGTGGCGCAAAGACATATTCTAAGGTGGCACAGTTTTCTAAGACAGTTCTTCCCATTGTGGTTGCCACCACATACAATGTGACTACCAGATCTGTGTGCAAATCCATCTCTAATAGGGTTGCGAAATACCTGGCGATTTGGGGTGTAGCCTGAGGGCGATGGGGTTTGGGGAGGGGACGGGATTTCAGTGGCGTGAAATGCCATAGAGTACACCTTCCAAAGTGGCCATTTTCCCCAGGTAAACTGATCTCTATCATCTGGAGATCAGTTATAATAACAGGAGATCTCCAGTTATCACCTGGAGGTTGGTGACCCTCATCTTTAAAGACCAGTGTACACACGCCTAGAAAGTCCCTGGACATCTCAAAATATCCTTCATCAAACTGTGCATGCCCATTCACATGATGTGATGGGTTGGTAAATCCAGACACAGGCCCAGTTTGCAGTATATGGTCACCAGGTCTCCCACTATGGTGCTATGGCTATGGCCGGAGACCTCCACCACCAACCCACCTGGAACAGCAGTGGATGAAATATATATACATTATCAGGCCAAAGGTGTGACATCACTTCTTGGGGATGTCAGTCCTCTCTAGGCATCACTGGAGGCTCTATGGTTTTATCACTTAGTTTCTGGCAATACTTGTAGAGGCATGGTGGCACTCTCAAGTCCCCCTCCACCCTCAAACCCCGTGACATTATGCTGATGCTGACAGTCCCTCTCCTAGAAGAAAAAGAGTTTGGATTTATACCCCACTTTTCTCAACTGTAAGGAGTCTCAAAGCGGCTTACAAACTCCCTTCTTCTCCCCACAACAGACCCCTTGTGAGATAGGTGGGAGATTTCCTGCTATAAGAGAGTTCTGAGACTGGTCCAAGCTCACCCAGAAGGCTTCATGTGTAGGAGTGAGGAAACAAGTCCAGTTCACCAGATAAGAGTCCGCCGCCAATGGGGAGGAGCGAAGAGTCAAACCAGGTTCTCCAGATTAGAGTTCTCTGTTCTTATCCACAATAGGGGTCTGCAACCTGCAGTTCTCCAGATGTTCATTGACTACAAATCCCATCAGCCCCTGCCAGCATAGCCAATGCTTTGCAGCCTGGCAGTTCCTAAACCACCCACAGACTCTCATTGGCTATCTGGCTATGCCTGGCAGCTCTACTGAGACATGATGTTCCAAGAGGATTAGGGGATGGGGTGGGGGAGAGAAGCATTAGCTGCTGCAGTTCCTGGGCAAGGCAGGAGAGGCTAGTGGTGGCAGCAGTGAAGGAGGTTCTGCCCCCCCACAATTGATCAGCCAGTGCTACCTAATGTTACCCCCCCCCCCTTGCCAGAGTCCCCCAGCGGATGTAATTTTGAAGGGCACTGGGGAAAATATTGGAAGAATATTAGTTGGGGGGGGGAAGCTGGCTGTACTGTCTTTCTCCTACAAACCCCGCCCCCTGACGTGAAAAGCCACTCCCCCTTGAACAAAAAGGCCCATCAAAGAGGCTTCCAAAAAAGCTCCTGGAAACTCTACATCTCTTTGAACTACCAAATGAATTCGTTTAAGTAAATGTTTATTATGTAAAGAAGGGACCACTGCAAATAGTTCTGCTTGGGTGACTGCCAACACACACACACACACACACACACAGAGGCAGGCACACACCCCACTGGTGGCTGCGAAGATGCTACACAGAATAATTAGTTCTCCACTAGCTTGCTCCAAATGTGATTTCTTGGGTCATTCTTTCCTTGTGTAAGCTTTATTGGAGTTTTTTTAAAAAAAAAAAAGATAAAAGGCAATCATCCTGACAATGCAATAGTACTTTGGAGCGTTTGCTCAGTTCAGCGACCCACTAAGATAAATCGGGGTTCTGCTTCCTGTGCTGTTGACAAGAGCTGACACCAGAAAGGCAGAGCTGAAGCCAACTGATGCATTCAGAGGCAGAGACTTGGGGACAGTTCAGCCCTGACGGTCACAATCTGATGCTGGAGGAGTAATCCTAAACAGGTCTACTCAGAGGACAGTTCCATGTTGTTCAGTGGGGGTTACTCCTGGGAAAAGGCACTTTGAACTGCAGCGGATAGCGTTCAAATCCTAATGATCGGTGCATTTATATACCTGGGCGCATTTTAGAAGCTGAGCCCTGTGCCATCTCCTTCCACCATTCAGTCCAAGGGTCCATGCGCAATAGCTCTGCTAGGCCACACCACCGTGACCGGCTGCTTCTGCAGGATGAACCCACAGGAGGAGCGGGGACATGTGAAGTCACGTGGGCAGCGGTCACGTGCCAGCTGGTCACGTGGGCAGCGGAGAAGTGCCCCACACATCCCTTTCCTCAGCCCCAACCCGCCAGGCTGCTCTGCCAGCCGGCAGACTCCGCAGGCTGAAGGATCAGCCTGGTGGGGCGGGGCCAAGGGGTGCCCAGCAGCGGCCCAGCCAAGTCAGTGGGGCACAGGGGGGTGCAGGAGCAGTGGGCTTTTTGTCCCAGGTGCCATTCCCCCCCCCCCCCCCATGCCTCCGGGTGAACCCATGGACAATCAGAACCTGTAACAGAAGCTGACTACTCTTCCTGACTCTGTCCCCGTTGTTTTTGTTTGCCTGTTTTTGCTTGTTTTCTAGGCTGCCCTTGCCCAAACGGACTCCGGGTGGCTTGCAAATAAAGAATTCCCCTAAAGGTCACTACAGTCAGGGAACGGCAATTGGCTGGTGATCCCTGGCCCCAAAATTGTCTGGCTTGCCTCAACCAGGCCAGAAAGCTCTGGCCGATGAGACCAGGGCCCTACAGAATCTGATGCAATTCTGTAGGGCCTGTAAGACAGAACTGTGCCACCAGGCATATCGTTGAGGCACCGATGGCTTTTTGTCATATTGGCCTCCCTTTTCTTTTGCTTTCCCGTCTTTCCCAGTGTGGTGTAGCAGTTAAGAGCAGGTGCACTCTAATCTGGAGAACTGTTTGATTCCCCGCTCTGCCACTTGAGCTATGGAGGTTTACCTGATGAACCAGATTAGCTTGTACACTCCAACCCATGCCAGCTGGGTGACCTTGAGCTAGTCACAGTTTTTCGGAGCTCTCTCAGCCCCACCTACCTCACAGGGTGTTTGTTGTGAGGGGGAAGGGAAAGGAGATTGTCAGCCCCTTTTAGGCTCCTTACAGAAGAGAAAGGGGGGATATAAATCAAAACTCCTCTTCTTCTTCCTCTTTTTTGCTTCCATCTGATATTTCTGTTCTCTATTGGAATCAAATCGCCATCTGGTTTTAAATATGTTTAGATGTGTTGGATTATGTTTCTAATTTGGTATTGTATTTATATTGAAATGTCGGAAGGATGAGCCTGTAAAGGGAAGGGTGACATATAAAACCGATAAATGAAATGAAATAACTAATGGCATATGCTAAAACCCATAAAATCCATCCCATTAAAAAACCCCCATAAAATCTAATGCACGTACCTATACACATGCATATAAAATCCAATACATATACTTTGGTGACATTAAAACCAAGGGTAGATCAATCAAATTCAGTGCCCCCTACCCAATATCTTCATCAGCCATGCTGGGGGGAGGAAGGCAGAGAGGGAAGGGGAGACAGGAGGCCAGCTCAATGGAAAACCATGGCCACCTTCAACATGCGCCATCTGCATTTAACATAGCCTGAGTTCAGAGGAATAAACAAACCACGGTTTGTTCAGCGTGAGAATGAGTTCTGGAAGACTCAGAACTCACCCGCTCCCTTTCCCTATCCCATACATCGGCAAGGATGGTTTACTGGTGATAACAATTGGCCCAACGTCCACAAAATGCAAGCCACAAGGCCTCTTCCACGACACTTTCCATTCCCTGAAATAACCAAAGACAGTAGAGTGGAAAAGTCAGTGTGCCATCACTGGACAGCAAAATAGAGTGTGCGTGGAACGTGGCATCTGTGTGCAGCCTTCTCATCACCAGCTTCCTTTCTTCAGTGTCACGGCAGCAGAGACCTGTTCCCTCATTCGCCATCTTCTCCACTCCACAGGTTTAGCAGAAGATTAAGTCAACGTCTTTCCCCAGTAATCAAAGGGGCTGCTGTCAGGAGGTTTAATTGCAGTAGCTCTGGCTCTCTGCCCCATCACTTTCTGGTTATCCCATCATCAATCAAGGGGGGAAAGGAACAAACATTGGACTCTGTCTCTCTCTCTCTCTCTCTCTCTCTCTCTCTCTCTCTCTCTCTCTCTCTCCAATCCAACCCCCTTCCTTCACTTGGCCTTGATGAGATCCCACTTAAGACAACTCATGGTGTAGGAAACCTTTGGCCGTGATCCACCAACCAGTTGGAGCCAACTCACTGGAGATGCCAGGCCACGCAGTCCACTTGACTTCCCGGGGGTGGGGGGGGGGGGGTGGAATGACTTTGTCCCCATGCAGTCTGGATTAGCAGGTTTATGGATTGGCCTGTTTGTCTTCGTTCCCAGAAGATGGATGTTGCTTGCATGTCCCTTCTCCCCTGATTAATTACTCGGCATCTGGAGCTGCAATTTGGCCCTGTTCATTATTAGAATTCATTAAACAGGAACAGGGAGCCCTTGGGGGCATTTCCCATATAAAATGAGCTTGGTTCCATCCTTTGTGAATGCGGGTTTCAACTGGACATATCAAGATATGGGGTTCTACTCACGGCCTTGCCTGGTTCCCAGCTGTTGCGGGAAAAGCTAATATGGAGTCTTGTAACACTTGAAACAGATAGCTTGAAGGACAGGCTTTCGTGGGTGAGAGTCCACTTCATCAGATGTTGAAGTGAATTCTTAGCCAGCATATCTGTGTACCCAGAAAAAAAATTGGGGGGGGGGAGTCAGGAGTGCGAAAATTGTGATCAATGGATTAGAACAGTGGTGGTGAACCTTTGGCACTCCAGATGTTATGGACTACAATTCCCACCAGCCCCTGCCAGCATGGTCAATTGGCCATGCTGGCAGGGGCTGATGAGAATTGTAGTCCATAACATCTGGAGTGCCAAAGGTTCGCCACCACGGGATTAGAAGATGGTAAAATGCAACAGGGTATAGTTTATGGCATTTCTATGCAAAACTCAAAAGTGTACAAGTTGTCAACCTACTAGCCAGTCATAACAGCTCTCACTTGTGATAATGTGGTGTAATTGTTAGGAACAGGTGGATTCTAATCTGAAGAACCAGGTTTGATTCTCTACTCTTCCACCTGAGGGTCAGAGGCTTCTCTGGTGAACCAGATGTGTTTCCACACTCCTACATTCCTGCTGGGTGACCTTGGGCTAGTCACAGTTCTTTGGAACTCTCTCAGCCTCACCTGACTCACAAGGTGTCTGTTGTGGGGAGAGGAAGGGAAAGGAGCTTGTAAGCCACCTTGAGTTGAATATCCTCTCCACATATTCCATATGACACTCAACAAACACAGAGCAGAGTTCATGCATTTGCCAAAGCCACATAAGAACTGGTGTGGCGTAGCGGTTAGAGCAGGCATCTGCAACCTGCGGCTCCAGAGCCACATGCAGCTCTTTCAGCCTTATACTGCGGCTCCACGTGGCCTGGAGGTCAGAGGTAGTCTTAGTTGATAGTTCCATGGGAATGTCAACTCAATGCATGGCAGCTGTGAAAAAGGCAAACTCTATGCTGGGGATCATTAGAAAAGGAATTGATAATAAAACTGCAAAGATTGTCATGCCCTTATATAAAGCAGTGGTGCGACCGCACTTGGAGTACTGTGTCCAGTTCTGGTCGCTGCATCTCAAAAAGGATATTGAGGAGATAGAAAAAGTGCAGAGAAGGGCAACAAGGATGATTGAGGGACTGGAGCACCTTCCCTATGAGGAGAGGCTGCAGCGTTTGGGACTCTTTAGTTTGGAGAGGAGGCGGCTGAGGGGGGATATGATTGAAGTCTACAAAATTATGCATGGGGTAGAAAATGTTGACAGAGATAAATTTTTCTCTCTTTCTCACAATACTAGAACCAGGGGGCATTCAGTGAAAATGCTGGGGGGAAGAATTAGGACTAATAAAAGGAAACACTTCTTCACACAACATGTGATTGGTGTTTGGAATATGCTGCCACAGGAGGTGGTGATGGCCACTAACCTGGATAGCTTTAAAAGGGGCTTGGACAGATTTATGGAGGAGAAGTCGATTTATGGCTACCAATCTTGATCCTCCTTGATCTGAGATTGCAAATGCCTTAACAGACCAGGTGATCGGGAGCAACAGCCGCAGAAGGCCATTGCGTTCACATCCTACATGTGAGCTCCCAAAGGCACCTGGTGGGCCACTGCGAGTAGCAGAGAGCTGGACTAGATGGACTTTGGTCTGATCCAGCTGGCTTGTTCTTATGTTCTTATGAGGGTAGCATGGGCATTTCCCTCCAGCCCTGCAGAGCAGCATTGGAAGGAAAGGTGAGTGGAGGGCTCCATGCGTGAGGGCGCCACTTTTTGTGTGTACCTCCACTCACCTCTCCTTCCAGAGCTGCTCTGGAGAGCTGGAGGGACACGCCCATGCTCCAGAGCAGCTGCCATCCTCCCTCTGCCATCCTTGCAATGGCTGCCTGCTCCATCGGGCAGAGGAGGTTTCCTTGCCCAGTGCTGCTACCTCCCTCAGTGCGAGAGGAGGTGGCACCGGGCAGGCCATGTCCGCCATCCCCCCTCTGCTCCATTGGGCAGAGGGGTTTCCCTGCCCTGGGCCTCCACCTCCCAATGCTGGTGAGTGGAGCGGCCGAACCAGAGGCTGCTCCATGCGGAGCCACCTCTCCGGCTCGGTAGATCTTCAGGGCAGTGGAAACGGGTCCAAATGGCTCTTTGTGTGGTAAAGGTTGCTGACCCCTGGGTTAGAGTAACGTCTGGGATACCCAGGTTCAAATCCCACTGCTGTGTCATTGGAAGCTTGCTGGGTGGTTTTGGGCCACGCACATGCCCTCACCCTAACCCACGGGGCAATTGTGAGAATAAAATGGAGAAGGGGAGGCTGTTGCGAGGCCCTTGGGGTCCTCAGGGGGAGAAAAGCAGGGTGTAAACAAAGTAAAATAAAAGTCTGGTTTGACCTGAAGATGCAAAAAGAGAGAAGCGTTCTGGAAGCCCAGTTCGCTACTCAGTGTTCTGAGTCCCCCAGGCCCACCTAGCAAGGAAAGTAAGTTTAATTAAAACTGCATTCAGGCACCCTGGGTCTCTTGGAACCATCTGTCTTGCTGACGGATCCACGTTCTCATTGTTGCTCTTGCATCTGTTGTCACAGAGGAGGAAGCACAAAAGAATGAGAGGAGGGAGTTGCTCCTCCTTCCAGCAAAGCTACCCCACTTTTCTAAGAGGAAACAGAGTCTGACAGGACTGAACAGGGAGCTCAAGGCAGGGAGAACCGATGGCAAGAACCTTTGGTGGGCAGGTTCCTCGAGTCTCAGAGGAGAAGGGTACATTTGCATGAAGGGTGCTAGGAAAATTGACTCCGCCTGGCGGCTTAAGGATGCACAGATCGGCCCTGTTCACCTCCACAGAATTCTGTTTGCTTCCCAGAAATCCCCAAGACCCTTCCTTCAGGCATTTTATAAACTTTAGCACGTATACTTGTCAAGCAATAGTGTTAGTTTCCAGCAACTTCGCCAAGGCTTGTTTTCCTTTTAAAAAAATTTTTTGGTATTAATTCTTATCATATAAAAACATACACAAAAATAGGACATGGTAGAAAAAAACATCAGCCACATAACAAACAAAATAACAACAGAATGGATCTTAATGTTCAAAGAATTATAAACGTGATACAAATTTAAGAGAGAACCGTCCATCTTACTTATTTCGCCTAACATTCTTCTATTCAGATAACAGCCACTGGTATATATCAAATAAACAATTATTTATAGACTTAACTACTACTCGATATCAAATCAGGCGTGCCCCAATTGCATAAAACCAATACTGGCTGGAACTGAAATGCCTCCTGAAAATGAGGGGCTGCCACTGAAAATGGCAACTCTGTGTCACTCTGTGACGTTTAACCCCTTGTTCCACTTTATGACACCTTGTCGCTGAGCATCACTAAGCCCTACATGACATGAAAGGAGGCAAAGGAGCAGCAGTGGCGTAGTGGCTAAGAGCAGTGGCTAAGAGCAGTTGCATTCTGATCTGGAGGAACCGGGTTTGATTCCCAGCTCTGCCGCTTGAGTTGTGGAGGCTTATCTGGGGAATTCAGATTAGCCTGGGCACTCCCACACACACCAGCTGGGTGACCTTGGGCTAGTCACAGTTCTTCTGAGCTCTCTCAGCCCCACCCACCTGACAGGGTGTTTGTTGTGAGGGGGGAAGGGCAAGGAGATTGTAAGCCCCTTTGAGTCTCCTACAGGAGAGAAAGGGGGGATATAAATCCAAACTCCTCCTCTTCCTCCTCCTCCTCCTCCTCCTCCTCCTCTTCTTCTTCTTCTTCTTCTTCTTCTTCTTCTTCTTCTTCTTCAAATGGAATCACATGTTTTGAGGGTTATGGGAGCAGGGGGATTTAACAAGAGGCTTCCATTTTGCATGGCAGCTCCGTGTCTCAAATTAATCCCTTTTGCAGAAACAGATCTTGATTTGGTTGTGGTGGGTTTTCTGGGCTGTGAGGCCGTGGTCTGGTAGATCTTGTTCCTAACGTTTTGCCTGCATCTGTGGCTGGCATCTTCAGAAGTGTATCACATAGAAAAGTCGGTTTGACAATGGGATCTCGATTTCTCTCTCCTCTCTTCTCTCCCTTCCCTCTTTTGCCATCATGTAGGAAGTTGCAGGAAGAGGAGCTGTCCCCTCCTAACCTCCTATGATTGCTGGCCTCCAGGTGGGGCCAGGGCACATTCTGGAGTAAAAATTCATTTCCAGACAACAGAGAGCAGCTCCCCTGGAGAAGATTGTGCATTGTGCCCCACTGAGGTTTCTCCTGTTGGCATAGCGAGAGGGGGCACGAGGAGGTTCGAGCCCCGAGCACCACTTTCTGGGGGACGCATTGCCATGCCCAGCTCCAACTGTGTTTGGTCTGCAAAGAGTTCAGGCACGTGTCAGGCTGGCCCTGCTCCCAAACTCCACGTTTTTGAGTGCAGGGCTGTCCCCCCCCCCCCCCACCTGGAGTTTGGGAGCGGCCATCTGTTCGCTGCTGGTCTCAGCTGCCGGGTTCAGCTTCAACTTGTAGGCTGGCCCCAAGTCTCACTGAGGCAAGCAACAAACAGAGCACTGGGTGCTGACTGGCTTCAGATTTATAATGTTGGCTCTGCCCCCACCCCAAGCTCCACCTGAACTCTTTGGGGGCCGGGGGGACAGTTGGGGGGCATTGCAATGCATGCCCCAGAAAGAGGTGCTCGGGGCTCGAGCCCCTTTGTGCCCCCCTCACTATGCCAGTGGGAGGGACCACCCGCACCCTTTTGCTTCCTGATCCCCTCTCTCCCAAGTGGCATTCAAAGGAGCCCAGTGGAGCCGAGCCCTCCCCCTTCCTGATCTCATTAGGAGCACCCAACGATCACTCAGTTTTGATACCGTGTCAAAGAGTTTTAATTTCCCTCGGCAACGATAACATCACGGCCCGACGTTGTGCAGAAGGCACGCCAGGCTTATCTTCAAGGCCTATGTCTAGGAGCGGTATCAATTTTGCAGTGGAACGGCTGCAGCTCGAACAATGCTCTGCACATTGTTAAACAGGCTGACTGCCCCGTGTGGTACAAGCTGAACACATGTCTCCGGCGATTAGGGCACCGCAGCAATTGCCAAGGGGATCCCAGTTTTTCCGTTTTCTCCTGGAAGACAAAGAGCTGAAGCCAGTTATTGGCTCCAGCTTTTACCTTTGATTGATGTTGCTAGGAGAAGGAATGAGACAAAATCAGAGTCCAGTTGAACCCTCAAGACCAACAACGTTTTCCAGAGTATGAGGGCTTCTGAGTCAAAGTTCACTTTGTAAGATACAAAAAGAAATTAGAATGTGAACAGCTCTGCATCCCAAAAATTAACTTTAGGCCATTTTGCGTGTGGTATAGTGCTAAGATTGTGGAGCTAGGATTTGGAAGATCCAAGTGTAAAGCCCCATGAGACCATGAAGACTCACTAGGTGACCCTGGGCCAATCACCTAACCTACCTCATAAGCAGAGGCAGAGCACTCACGCGGACATGTGGGGTCACATATCCCCAGGTGCATGCCATCTGGTCAAGTGGGGGGTGGAGAATCATCCCCCACACTGCTCACCTAAGCCCTGCCCTGCCACTGCTCCTTTGGCCAGCTGAAGGAGCAGTGTAGCTGGGCTGCCGCCAGACACCCCTTCCCCTTAGCTTCTGCTGGCTAAGGTAAGTGGGGTACGGGGGTGCAGGGGCGGTGTGTGTGTGTGGACAGAGCAGGTGTTGCCCCAGGTGCCATCCCCCCCCCCACACACACACACATGCCTCTGCTCACAAGGTTCTTCTCAGGATATTAGAGGACAGGAGAACAATGTAAGCCACTTTGGGCCTCCACTGGGGAACAAGTGAGGTATGAATGAAGCAAATGAATATTAAGTCTTGGCAACACTATAAGGATGAGCAATTGATCTAATTGTGGTTATTAGCCATAATATTTAAATGGAGCCTCCATATTCACAGGCAGTATTTCTGAACACCAGTTCCTGGTAGGAAACAGCCAAAGAATGTGGTACTTCTGGGCTTCTAAGAAAGATCTGGCTGGTCAGGGTGGAGACAGGATGCTTGACTAAGTAGTCTAATCCTCCGGGCTTATCTGCTTCTCTTAACCTTCTAGTTCAAAACTTTGGTGGCATCCAGAAGAAGAAGAAGAAGAAGAGTTTGGATTTATATCCCCCCTTTCTCTCCTGCAGGAGACTCAAAGGGGCTTACAATCTCCTTGCCCTTCCCCCCTCACAACAAACACCCTGTGAGGTAGGTGGGGCTGAGAGAGCTCCGAGAAGCTGTGACTAGCCCAAGGTCACCCAGCTGGCGTGTGTGGGAGTGCACAGGCTAATCTGAATTCCCCAGATAAGCCTCCACAGCTCAGGCAGCAGAGCTGGGAATCAAACCCGGTTCCTCCAGATTAGATACATGAGCTCTTAGCCTCCTACGCCACTGCTGCTCCTTTGTAGGCATTGTAGGCATTTCAATGTTTGTAGGCATTTCAATTGTAGGCATTGCAATCTTTGTAGGCATTGTAGGCATTTCAATGTTTCACAACTGCACACTTCTGCCCGCACGCTCGCTGAATAAGCCTCAGAACCCCGATCGAGCCTTCATGCCAGGGGACTTCGGTGTGACCCATGCTTCAGTAGCCTCGTCCTCACTCAAGAGACATGGGTTTAGATCTTCTGGTCAAGCTCCTTCCAAGACTGGGAGGCAAGAATCCAAGAATGAACGTAAGGCAGGGAGAGAAACATGAGGCTGAAGCAAAATAAAGGCAAACAAGAAGGCAAAAAGGAATCATCCTCTGCAACTGAAATAGAAGACAAACCCTGACCTGAAATTGTTTTTGGACGTATCCCAAGACTTGATCTGGGCCAAAGCATTTCCAAACGGCTCCTTGGCTCTTCAAGCCCATTTTCTTGCAGTTCCTTCCTTCAGCCAGAACTTGGTGGGGGCGCACATGCTCAATTGTTACCCAACTATCTCGTAGTCAAAACTAGTAGATTTCTGACAATTCTCGGTCAGGGCCAAAGGAATTGTCAGGGGTAAAAGGAGTCTTCTTCACTGGAGCTGACAGCTTTCTGTGCCATACCAGAAATTCAACCTATCTTGCCTCGCTTAAAAAAAAAAAATCTAGTGGCCCATTTTGCAGATTTACTGCTGTGCCCTGCTGAGCCCCCAGAAGATTATTTTCCCTCTCCCATAGTGGCACCGTTAATCTTTAGGAGGCAGTTGAAAATGATTTTATTTAGGACTGCATTGTGAAGCTTCCTTGCAGGCCTGAGTAGTCCATTTAAACTTCTGGTTTTATGTTTTTAATGCACTTTATTCCATGCATTTTAGCTACATTTGTAAGTCACCTTGAGCTGCTTAAGGAAGACTGGTGATTAGACAGACAGAGAGACAGAGAGACAGAGAGACAGAGAGACAGACAGAGAGACAGAGAGATAGATAGATAGATAGATAGATAGATAGATAGATAGATAGATAGATAGATAGATAGATAGATAGATAGATAGATAGATAGATAGATAGATAGATAGATAGATAGATAGATAGATAGATAGATAGATAGATAGATAGATAGATAGATAGATAGATAGATAGATAGATAGATAGATAGATAGATAGATAGATAGATTTAGTGTTGATATGTATTGATATAGTGCTGCTATTGCTGTTATTGCTTGGGGTATTTTAGTCACCATCTGAAATTTCATTCTTATTATTTAGTTTTTATGTATTTTATTAGTATTTAGTTTGTTACAATGTATATTGTTTTATTATGTTGTTAGCCACCCTGATCCCTTCGGGGATAGGGTGGGGTATAAATTGAATTACAAATGCAAATAAATAAATAAGGATCCGACAGCCATGCCGGGAAAAGGGACCTGTGCCCCCTTCTGTCCAAACTCCATAATTGCACCCTCCCTGAAATGCATGGGAGTTCAGAAGAGGACCAGTTGTTTAAAACCAACTGCTTGCCTTGCTAGAGAAATGCCGAGGAAGACTATTTGTTTAACCCAGGCCACTTCGGCAATGAATTATCCACCGTAGAGCCACTTGCAGCCTGCTCAACTGTGAGAGGCCAGGCACCTGCTGAGCCAGGAGGTTACAAATGAGAAGCAGAGAAAGCTATTAAAGCAGCCTACTTTGTATTAATTAATGCTCATTTATATGTGTAACCGGTGCACAAGTGGTGTGCTGCCACGAAGAAGAAAAAGGCTGTCTATCCATCTTGGCACACCTCAGATTTACCCTCTGCCAGCCTCCTTCGCTCCCATTGTTTATGCCCCCTCTCAGGGCAAAAAGGGCACATTTCCCCTGGCAAACAAGGGTTCTGTAGCTCGTATTTGCTACATAACAAGGAAAGTGGGGTGTTCACAGCTTCTCACTGTACCTGCATGTTCCCCACAAGCTCTGAATTCTTTCTCTAGGGTGACATCGCTGGGTTGAGCAATTCCTGGAGCTTTGGAGGGGAGGGGGAGGGGAGGGGAGGGCAACATTTAGGATGGAGAGGGACCTCAGCAAGGTATAATACCAAAGAATCTAACCTCCACTGCAGCTATTTTCTCCAGGGGAACTGATCTCTGTGATCTGGAGATCGGTTAGAATCCCAGATCATCAGGGCCACCTGGAAGATTGCTACAGTCGCTTTCTCCCTAGCCTGGCTGGAGGAAATGTATTTACTTAAATACAGTCAAGTGTTTTTTTAAAAAAAATATATTGAATGAATTTTAATAATACAAATACAATTTAAAATAGGGGTAGAATACACACATACAATAACTCAACATTCTTAGCATATAATCTAGCAATGAATATAAAACCTTTTATATATAACAGGAGTTCAAATATTATACCTCCTATGTTCATAATTGACAACTGCTACCCTCCTAACTCCCCCCCCTATACTAACTAAAAGTAAAAAAAAAAAAGAAAACCCCTAATACAATCCCTCCTTCCCCTCCACTCAAACCACCCCATCCCTCTCAACCCATATTTAGTTTATGGGGCTTCCCCTCCAAATCATGGTTAAAGTTATTTGTACTAAATTATAGCTAACAAATTAAAATATGCCTAAATGTACCTACCCTGTTTCCCCGAATATAAGACATCCCCGGAAAATAAGACATAGTAGAGGTTTTGCTGAAGTGAGAAATATAAGGCATCCCCCAAAAGTAAGACGTAGCAAAGTTTTTGTTTGGAAGCATGCCTGACAAACAGAATACAGAAAAATGACATCCCCTGAAAATAAGACATAGCGCATCTTTGGGAGCAAAAATTAATATAAGACACTGTCTTATTTTCGGGGAAACACGGTATATAGAGGTAATAGGCAAAAAGAAAAACACTAAGAATGTACTTTTCCTACTAGAAATAAAACAAACCTAGTAACTGCAACAGTTACAAGAAACAGATTATCAAATCCATTAAACTTACTTATTTTTATATCTAATTCTAGTGGAAACTAATTATCAACCTCGTATGGCATTATTATAATACTGTCAAGTATTGACGGGACAGGTTGGGAAATTCCTGGAGGTTTGGGTGCGGATCCTGCGGGGAGGGTTGGATTTGTTGGGGGACATAATGCCATTACAGTCCATCCTCATAATATGCCATGCAGTCTGTCATCCAAAGCAACCATTTTCACTGGATGAATTGATATCTATAGTCTGGAGAGCAATTTCCAAGAGACCTCCAGGCCCTGTCTGGAGGTTGGCAACCCTACTTTGCACCCTAATTGATTCTTGGGAGGTCTAGCATAATGCCTGTGGTACTTTCGGCCAGCGACTAATAGCTGCAGATCAGTGATGCCCTTGGAGCTGGGTCAACAGCGCCACTGTAAAATGCTTCCCAGCCTTTTGTATCCCATCAGAGCGGTGAGCAAATTGGCCTTCCACTCCAGATTCCAAACCTGACCATAAATGCTCACATTGAGACCACTTATAGGTCCCATTTTCTCCTCCTCACTCTCCAACTGGACTCTGCTCTGGATTGGAGGCATTCTCAGTTTGTGATTGCCTTTCCAATCTGTTTCCTTGGTATTGCTTCTCAGCCTAAGTATCCACAAATTGGAGCTTCACATTGCAATATACAGATGTCAAAGGCACAGGAAGATTTGAGAGAGGGTCTGGTAAAGATTAACAGGTGGGGGAAACGTTGAGAAGTTATCCCCTCTTCTCCTTGCAGACTTTTCTAATCTTTTGTTTGCTCTCTCCTCAACCTTCTTTGTTTGCTGGTTTGTAAGAATAGATATCACGGCAAAGCATTCCAGAACTGGCCCGCAGAGATTCTGCAAAATGGCTGCAGACATTATTTACTTATTTATATGTCAGTATTTCTAGTCTACATTTCTCCCCACTGGAGACTCAGAGGCTTACCAAGAAACAGCAAATATAATTTAGAAACAAACAAAGGAGGGGGGGGAGGAAATACACAATTTGTACCCTGAAGCTGTCGCTGAACTTCTTCACCACTGGAGCGTATGGCGTTCGGCCTCAACATCTGCCTTTGAGACCAACGTTCAGCAACAGAATTGGAAAAACCACGAAGAGGGCATCTCAGCAGGTGAAGCGGGTCTTCCTGCCAAGTTAAGATTTCAACAATAATGGCTACCTGAGTGAGGTCGAGATGGGGAGCCAAGATAGAGGTAGCTCTGTTTTCCAGATGTTCTGGATTCATAATTTTCATCAGTTTCACCAGCATGGCCAATTGGCCATGCTGGCAGGGGTTGATAGGAATTGTAGTCCATGAACATCTGGAGAGCCGCAGGTTGCAGACCCCTGAGCTAGATCCATTGAGACCTGAGAGAAGGCAGGATTTAATGTATCATGGGTGAAGCTGAGGCAGAGCTTGATGAATTGTGAGTGGAACCAAGGCAAGACCTGATGCATCATGGGTGCAGCCAAGGCAGACAGAGCATGATCCAGGGTGACTGTGCCAAGGCAGGATTTAGGGTTGCCAGCTCAGGATTCAGAAATGCCTGGAGATTTTGGAGATAGAGTCTGGGGAGGGGGGGGGTGGGGAGGGGGGCCTCAGAACGGTATAACACCAAAGTGGAATTTACATTAAAACAGAGTATGGTAAAAGAGCAATAATAACCCAGTCAGTTCTTAATGATGAGTTTAATTAGAAGAAGAGTTTGCATTTATATCTCCCTTTCTCTCCTGTAAGGAGACTCAAGGTGGCCTACAAGCTCCTTTCCCTTCCACACCCCACACCTTGTAAGGTAGGTGAGGCTGAGAGAGTCAGAGAGAACTATGACTAGCCCAGGGGTAGGGAACCTGCGGCTCTCCAGATGTTCAGGAACTACAATTCCCATCAGCCCCTACCAGCATGGCCAATTGGCCATGCTGACAGAGGCTGATGGGAATTGTAGTTCCTGAACATCTGGAGAGCCGCAGGTTCCCTACCCCTGGACTAGCCTAAGGTCACCCAGCAGGAATGCAGGAGTGTGGAAACACATCTGGTTCACCAGATAAGCCTCTGCCACTCAGGTGGAGGAGTGGGGAATCAAACCCGGTTCCCCGGATTAGAATCCACCTGCTCTTAAGCACTATACCACACTGGCTTTCCTATAGCTAAAGGAAGGGTAAACATGGAGATAACAATAATCTCTAATCTACACTGTTACATTCATACAGCTGTTTAAGTACATGGCGGAAAGTGAGGCTCATTCCACACATGCAGAATAATGCACTTTCAAACTGCTTTCAGTGCTCTTTGAAGCTGTGCGGAATAGCAAAATCCACTTACGAACAGTTGTGAAAGTGGTTTGAAAACGCATTATTTTGCGTGTGCGGAAGGGGCCTGAGAGAGCTACGTGGTGCTGACTGGTCCAGGACAAATAAAGTCAGTTAACTTAATAGCCGCAGATGGACGAACTCCCAGGCATGTAGTCAACAGCTACTAAACTGGCCAATGCCAAATCAATAGGGCAGCTCATTAGAAGATAATCTCAACATCTTGTTTACATATAAACAGGGAGTTAACACTTTCATGACTGGTTGTGAGAGACACTTGCAATTCCCAACAGGCCACCCCCAAAAGGGGCCATTTTCTCCCAGGAAACTGATGATCTTGCAAATCTGGAGACCAGTTGTGACTATGGGAGATCTCCAGGTGGCACCTGGAGGTTGGCAGTTCTAGCAAGACCTAGTGCATCTTGCATGGACCCAAAGCCAAACTTGAGGTTTACTGGTTTTTGTATGCCAACAACGGTTAGCAAGGGAAACAGTTTTCATAGAATCATAGAGGGCCATCAAGTCCAACCCCCTGCCATGCAGGAACACACAATGACCATCCAGCCTCTCTTTAAAAACCTCCAAAGAAGGAGACTCCACCACACTCTGAGGTAGTGCACTCCATTGTCAAACAACCCTTACTGTGAGAAAAAATTTTCCTGATGTTTAGGTGGAATCTCTTTTCCTTCACCTTGGACCCATCACTCCTGGTCCTGGTCTCTGGAGCAGCAGAAAACAAGTTTGCTCCCTCACGAGCATGACATCCCTTCAAATATCTAAACATGGCCATCATGTCACCTCTTAAGCTTCTCTTCACCAAACTAAACATCCCCAGCTCCCTAAGTCTCTCCTCGTAAGGCATGCATTCCAGACCTTTGACCATTTTGGTCGCCTTCCTCTGGACCCGTTCCAGCTTGTCAATATCCTTCTTGTATTGTTGTGCCCAGAACTGAACACAATATTCCAGGTGAGGTCTAACCAATGCAGATCTTCAAAAGTCAGGCTGCTGGACAATACCTCTTCTTCCTTTTCCCAACTTCCCAAAATCTAGTGGAAGGCGTCCATATTGAGAGACAGAAGGAGAGGTGCGCACTGGCCCCTCTCTACTAAAAGTCCACTCAAACTCACCCACTTCCTGCCAAGCCCCAATTAAACCAGGCCTTTGAGTAAATCCACCCTCCCATGCCAGAGGAGAAGAGGGTAACCTTAACAGTCCAGGTGATCAGGAGCAACAGCCACAGAAGGCCATTGCTTTCACATTCTGCATGTGAGCTCCCAAAGGCACCTGGTGGGCCACTGCGAGTAGCAGAGAGCTGGACTAGATGGACTCTGGTCTGATCCAGCAGACTAGTTATTATGTTCTTATGTAGGGGGATAAGGAAGTGGCACGTGGTGGCTTCTCTCTCTTCCTCTCACCCCAACGTCTGCCTTTCCACCTCGATTCCAGTGTCTGTTTCTGCTTGGCTAATTAGCACCGCAGATAATAAGCTGGCTTCGCAGATTTACCATGGATCAATGTCTCCGCTAACTGGGTTAATTACACATTGGTTGGGCATTTGTTTCCTGTAAAGACAACCCTGACATAAAAGAGCCAGCTTTTGTGTCCCCTACAAAGGCATTGCGGTTCTGGAGCACGAAGGAACAAGCAGCAGGGAGTGGCTGCGCTGCGGGAAGAAGACAGTTCCAGATGCCAGTATTTCTGGAACGGCAGCCCCATAATTAGGAGGAAAGAGAAGGGGGGGAGTCAGCTCCTCCAGAATGAAGCTCTGGAGAGCCTCCACCAATTTGTTAAAAGCCCTCTTCCTTCTGCACAAACCACCCTCCTTCTAAATTAGTGGAGCAATTTTGCTTTCCTTCGGGTGGTGCTTCCCTCTCAGCTGTCACCCTCCAGCCAGCATGGCGTAGTGGTTAAGAGCAGGTGGAGAACCAGGTTTGATTTCCCACTTCTCCACCGGAGTGATGGAGGCTTATGAACCAGATGTGTTTTCGCACTCCTGCATTCCTGCTGGGTGACCTCGGACTAGTCACAGCCCTCTCAGAACTCTCTCAGTCCCACCTGCCTCACAAGGTGTTTGTTGTGGGGAGAGGAAGGGAAAGGAGCTCGTGAGCCCCTTTAAGTCTCCTTACTGGAGAGAAAGGCGGGGTATAAATCCAAACTCTTCTTCTTCCTCCTCCTCCAAGCTAGGCATCTCCTGCTTCCAGCATTCCCTGTTCACCCAGACTTGTGTTGCTCACTCTCAGATGGAGTTGTCAGACTCCCAAGAGCCTGGAGATTACAACTGGAATTACAACTGATCTCCAGACAACAGAGATCAAATCCCCTTTTTTAAAAGGGTGGCTCTGAAGGATGGACTCTACAACATTATCCTCTGCTGAGGTCCCCAGGCTCTGTCTTCAATTGTCCAGGAATATCCCAGTCCTAAATTGGCAAGTCTAATATCATGGACCTCAGCATTAGCCCGTCCTCAGCCGTCTTCTCCTGCCCTGGGTTCTGTTTCTTGGTCACACTGCAGTTTCAGAATGTGGGACGAATAAGGGGCAGTGTTCTGCTTTGCAAAGTAGATTCATGCTCAGAAAAATATCTCTGGGACTACAAGAAACATTCCAAAGCAGCTGGGGAATAATGTGGCAGTTTTGTTTTCTCTGTATTTCTTACTGGGTTCAGTTCTCGGCTTCCTTGGCTTTGTCGGCCTTTCGCTTTGCTGATATGTGAGAATCATGGAAACAGGCTTGATAAGCAAATTTTGCCTACAGTGTATTGTCAAAGGCTGGCTGTTGTGGGTTTTCTGAGCTATGTGGCTGTGGTCTGGTGGTTTTTGTGCCTAATGTTTCACTCACATCTATGGTTGGCATCTTCAGACACAGATTCCAGCCATAGGTGTTGGCTAAACGTTTGGAACAAAATCCACCAGACCACAGCCGTGCAGCCTGGAAAATCCACAACAGCCAGTTGTGGGTTTTTGGAAGGTTTGTCAAAGGCTTTCATAGTTGGAATCAAATGGCTATTGTGGGTTTTTCAGGCCGTGTGTAAAATTGTTGGGAACTGAAACTATCAAACCACAACCACATCGCCCAGAAAACCCACAAAAGCCTACAAACGTGTGTCATTTATATGTACTTTGGGGATAATTAGGAAAGGAGTTGATATAAAACGGCAAGGATTGTCATGCCCTTATATAAAGCCGTGGTGCGACCGCACTTGGAGTACTGTGTTCAGTTCTGGTCGCCACATCTCAAAAAGGATATTGAAGAGATAGAAAAAGTGCAGAGAAGGGCAACGAGGATTATTGAAGGATTGGAGCACCTTCCTTATGAGGAGAGGCTGCAGCGTTTGGGACTCTTTAGTTTGGAGAGGAGACGTCTGAGGGGGGATATGATTGAAGTCTATAAAATTATGCATGGGGTAGAAAATGTTGACAGAGAGAAATTTTTCTCTCTTTCTCACAATACTAGAACCAGGGGGCATTCATTGAAAATGCTGGGGGGAAGAATTAGGACTAATAAAAGGAAACACTTCTTCACACAACGTGTGATTGGTGTTTGGAATATGCTGCCACAGGAGGTGGTGATGGCCACTAACCTGGATAGCTTTAAAAAGGACTTGGATAGATTTATGGAGGAGAAGTCGATCTATGGCTACCAATCTTGATCCTCCTTGATCTCAGATTGCAAATGCCTTAGCAGACCAGGTGCTCAGCAGCAGCAGCAGCAGCAGAAGGCCGTTGCTTTCACGTTCTGCATGTGGGCTCCCAAAGGCACCTGGTGGGCCACTGCGAGTAGCAGAGTGCTGGACAAGATGGACTCTGGACTGATCCAGCAGGCTAGTTCTTATGTTCTTATGTTCTTATGTACTGAGTTTGTTCAGTGATAATTCATTAAATAACATGGTATACATTTTACTAGGGGAGGGAGGGGGAATCCATGCAAGAAAACAAGAAATGGTGCAAATATTAAAGAATCTGATGGCACGCTAGAGAAGCAAAATCAACATGGGGATTTTTGTTGTCCAACTGCAGGGACAGGAAAATCAAAACGATTCCCAGCCAGCATGTAAAGCTCCCCCAAAGTTATAAAATTTCACTGGAACAGCACAAGGCCTTTTGCTTGAGTCGAACCCCATTCTTTGGATACCTGCCATTATATCCAAGTGCCAAGTTGATGCAGAAGTGTTTGTGCGAGAGTGTGTGTGTGCGTGCGTGCGTGTGCATGCTCCACAAACTCCGGGGTTAACGACAGCCTTCCTGGCTGCAGCTGGGAAAGAAAGATGAATTGTGTAGCTCAAGAGCAATTTCAGAACCTACTCAAGCTTTGTGCCATGCTGTGAAATCTCAATGCACCTCGACGAGACACAAAATTGGTTTACATTCCCCTCTATGAGTTTATGGGTTAGTGAAAGCTGATTTATTCCACTCGCTTGCCACTTCAGGATATTACCGCAAAGGCATCTGTTGGGAACCCGCCTGGCTGTCATTATAAACTTGCTTAAACAGGGTCCCTGTAATCAGAACAGGTGGACAAGAAGCTTTGTTTGGAGGGCCAGGAGAAGAAATTCTGTTTCCGTTTTTTATCCCACCTTCCTACTACAGAGTCCAAGGCAGCGTTCCCTCCCCATTTTACCTTCACAGCAAACTGGAGAGGAAGGTCGGGCTGTGGATAAACATTTTACCCAATCCAAATAGACCAGAGACTCTGAAGACACAAGAAGAGACCCAGTAAACCTAGCCAAAGTCCACCATCATATTTTTCATAGTGTCCACTAGCAGGAAGTGAAGGCAGCAGCTTCTTCCTGTAATTGCCCCAGTGACTCGGGTTTAGAGGTATACTGCCTTTGCATCTGGAGGTTCCATTTAGCCAACATGTCCAGTAGCCTTTGACTGACCATGAATTGGTCGAATCCACTTTTAAAAACATCTAAGTTAGTGACCATTGCTGCATCGTGTAGCATAGGAAGCCGGGTGGAGCCTTACAATTGAAATTACAATTGATCTCCAAACTACAGGGATTGATTCCCTTGAAGAAAATTGTTGTTTTGGAGGGTGGACTGGATGGTATCCCCAGCCTCAACTCCAAATTCTCCATGAATTTCCCAGCACATGGTTGGTAACTCTATGAAGTTAATGATATGACTTGTACAGTATTAAAGCATTATGAGAAGGAAGTCTTCCTTTTAGGATCTGGTGTGTATCTTGACCAAGAGGACTGGCTGCCGGCTGCCTGTTGTCTAGTCTAGAATTAAAGAATGGTTAGTTCTGCCTTTCATCTGCCTTTTAACTGAATTATCAATTAAGTTTCAACACAGTGGCAAAGAACCCAGCACGACAAGACAGAGGCTTTCTTGGGATGGCGAAGGAAGTGTAGATAAAGTTTAATTTAATAAACAAAACCTAATGCTGTTCAGTGTAAAGAAAGGTCATCTTTAACAGTTTCTATGCTTCGGTTCCTCTTGCCACAAATACAGCTGACCAAGATAAATTATCCATGCTTTTACCAATTAAAAATTCATTTTTCTTCCCTGACCAAAATTGGGCACACCGATCAATCAATGAAAGTTTTCATTGATTCATCTGCTGTTTGTACCTTGTGGCTGTATCTAAAATGGTCACCACAGCATCGTCTGCAAAGCGGTTTTTCTACAAATGGTTGGGTTCAAAAGTGTGTAAACAACCAATGCTCGAGTGAAGTCCGGGTGTTTGTGTCAGGAATCTTCTCAGAGTAGAGTTTCATTTGTCCTGAACTGGGTAGCCCAGGCTAGCCTGACCTTGTTACATTTTAGAAGCTAAGTTCGTGCTCATTGTCACCCCCACCTGCTGGGCTGGCCAGCTTATGGCTGTTTGATTCCAAAGTCATCTGAGCTTGTCAGTCAACTTCTGGTGGCATTCATAACCCGCCCCCCAAGCACCCTCCCCCCATCCTCCCTCTTCCCCCAGGCTCCATCCCCAAGTCTCCAGGAATTTTGAACACCATTATGAGGAACACTACTGGTTCAGCTGAAGTCCAGGGAGGTCTTGGGTGGGAAATGAAAAAGAGACCCTCTGCGGTTCATGCACAAAACCAGAGTGCCTAGCCAGAGAGCATTCTCTGATTTCTCATGATGTCGGGACGCAGCCAGAGTTTCATGGTAGATGCTCTGAACTGCAAAAGCGCAGGGCACTTAGTCGTAGCACAACTAGGGAACCCTCTAATAGGCTAGATCAGTCCAGGTGATAATCCCTGAACCTACAAAAGTATCCTAGTTGCTCCCCACTACAATTGCACCAATAATAGGGCAGACAACAGTCTCTTCCCACTAAGCATTTCTTCCCTTCCTCCTCTCTCGCTCTCTCAATCTCTGCCCAGTAGTTCCAAGCTCCTTGCATTGGGGGGGGGGGATGCCATCAGCCTCTCCCCCCCCCCCCACACACACACACCCTCCTCCACCTTTCACTTCTAAAATCTTTTTTTCCCACTTTGAGCCTGGCTGGCTCAGTCTGGAGGCTGGGGAGCAGAAACCCAATTTTAAAACAATTTGAAAGCAATTTTGCCAGAGCCTCCTGATAAGAGGCTCCACCGGTAGCAGCATCATTAGACTTAGGATCAAAACAGTCACTTGGCACGGGAGGCGAGAGGACGGGGGTGAGGATAATACCCAGAAGGCCTCAGACCGCCCCTTATTGAATCTGAATACATTAACTGCTGCTGTGTTTCCCAAGAACTGTAGGGATTGGCCGGGAGCTTTCAGAGGGGCAAGGAAACAAGGTACACCATCTCTCTGGAAATAACCATAGAGGATTAGTCAAACTTGTTTTCTCTCCCCCAGTCTTGATAATTCATTTTCGCTAGATGAGTTCCCTGCAGAGGGGAACATAAATTTTTTATAAATTAAATAAAGTCTTGCAACCGCTCAACCAGTCCTGGAAAGCCAAGGCAAAATGGAGAGAATGGGGTCAGATGTTTTGAGTCCGCACTGGGAAGAAAGGTTAAGTATTATAGGATGGTCCACTCTGCTTGGGAAATTCCTAGTGTGTCTGTGGAGGGAAGGGGGGGTGCTCTGCGGGGCATTTATTTATTTATTTTATTCAACTTTTATCCCACCCTATCCCCACAGGGTTCAGGGCAGGTCACAACATAATGCACAATACAATCATAAAACTTTTTAAAATCCGAAATTACCAATACAAACCTTAAAACAATAGATAACACCACACCATTGAGATAGTTGTTAAAACAGATGGTCATAAATAATCCTCTTCCACCACCTCTCCCCCCACCCTAGAGGCCAAAAAGATCTTACTTCACTCCATCCGTCTGGCTAGGTGGAAAAGGCCTGGTGGAACAGTCATGTCTTACAGGTCATGCAGAATTGCAACCACTCTCGTAGGGCCCTGAGAACACTTGGTAGCTTGTTCCACCAGGCCGGAGCCAGGGCCATGAAAGCCCTGGCTCTCGTTGAAGCCAGCCAGATATCTCTCAGGCTGGGGATCATCAAGAGGTTCCCCTCCGATGAACGAAGGGGCTTTAGGGGGCAGCATGGGGAGATGCGGTCTCGGAGATATGTAGGTCCAACACCGCTCAAGGCCTATGATGCTGTAGAGCAAAGGTGTCAAACTCGCGCCCCTCCAGATGTTATGGACTACATTTCCCATCATCCCCTGCCAGCATCATGCTGGCAGTGGATGGTGGGAACTGTAGTCCATAACATCTGGAGAGCCACGAGTTTGACACCTGTGCTGTAGGGCATGCCTAAGATACCATTTCTTTTAGGAGAACTGATCTCTGTAGGCTGGGGATGGGTTGTAATCCTGGGCTGCCCCTGGAGATTGGCAAGCTTATGAATGAAGTAATGAATGAAGACTGGGAAAATGGAGACAGTGAGTAGCCACTGGGATGGAAGGAAAACCAAAAGGAGTAAGCAGAGAGTGGTCATTCCTGCTTGCATACAGGTGTCTGCTGTGTGGAGAGGAAGGGAAGGAGTTTGCAAGCCACTTTGAGACTTCTTCCCAGAGTGAAAGATGGGATATGAAGCCACATTGTTGTTGTTTAGCTGACTGTTGGCCTTCATTACAATTCGAGCCTCACCCAGAGGCCTAGGAAGTTGTAATGTATTGGCGTAGTATTCGTGCGGACCCCAGTAGGGCTGCCTTCTGAATCTGACTGATGTTAATTTTGTCAATTTGAAGATGTTTCAAGTGCTGCCCTAGTGTTTTCGGGATGGCGCCCAGGGTGCCAATTTCCACTGGGACAACCTCAGCTGGTTTGTGCCACAGACATTGTTGTTGTTGTTGTTGTTGTTGTTGTTGTTGTTGTTGTTGTTGTTGTTGTTGTTGTTGTTGTTGTTGTTGTTGTTGTTGTTGTTGTTAATGGCATGGACCTGCTTATTTCCCTTGTTTTCCTAAAATATTGGAAGCTGGAAACTGCCTATCGTCCCCTGTACCCTTTTGATGTTTGACACAGATTTTGCAAAAGTCAGGACCTAAACATGGAAGCGAAAGAGAAAGTTGAGTGGTGAGTTGGTTGAACTAATTCAGCCTCCAGTTGAGGAATATCAGTTTTATATACCCTCATATGAACAAAAAAGGAGCTAAAATTCCCTACTAATAGAAAACTAGTTGATCAGGGGGAAACACTGAAGCTTTTCCCTGTTGGGCTGCACTTGTCTTTGCAGGGAGTCCGCCTGAGTTCCTGAGTGGAATTCTCCTCCTGCCTTTCTGCTACTTCATTCTGCACTTGATCCTTTCTCTGACATACCGGTAGCTAAACTCAAAAGGACACCTGGCCCAATCTCACTGCTTCTGAATTGCTCATTGAGGTTTGGAGCTCCATTTCCGTAGAGCTAAATCTTACAGAAGAGACCGACAATATTCCACTTCTCTCCCCAGCAGCTTCAGACGCAGTGTATATAAGACAAATGGCTCCACTATTAGTGCCTCATCAATATAGTTTAAAGCTCCATTCTGAAGAGAGCCCGTCAGCTCTGTTAATGCACTTAATTTCCCCCAGACTTAGGCATGGATGTAAATAACCATGGAGCAACGGCCCTCCTGTTCTTTCTTTTCAGCCAGACAGATTATCTCCAGCTTCTTCCCCAGATATGGCTGCAGGACACAAACATCATTTATGGTCATTGATTGTTTTGAAGGCCACGCATATAATGGACCATAAAATGAGATTTTAATACTTGAAGAAAAAATTACACCAATGCTGTGATTTTTTTCCCCCCAAGAGCAGCATCTTTTTCAATGTTTTTAGATAAAATGAGAAGTTGGAGAGCTCCTGATCTGGGTACCTTCATACCTTCTGTCAGCTCTTGACTTAAATGCCTCACCTGTGACAGCTGGACCTACAGCATTAATCCATGTGAAAGGAGGACAGGAAAAATAGCCTTGGGAGCTCCTTCCTGACTTCTCTTCTGCATCCCTTCTGGTTCCTTTCGATTCTAATGGGAGCACTGGGTCCAACCTGGGTCATAAACTAGCCCCCTAGATCATAGAGGAGATGCGAGAGAATGATAAAAACTATAAATGGCCAGGAAGCATTGTGCTCCAAATGGCCAGGAAGCATTATATTCCAAATGGCCAGGAAGCCTTGTGTTCCAAATGGCCAGGAAGCCTTGTGCTCCAAATAGCCAGGAAGCCTTGTGCTCCAAATGGCCAGGAAACATTGTGCTCCAAATGTCCAGGAAGCATTATGTTTCAAATGGCCAGGAAGCATTGTGTTCCAAATGGCCAGGAAGCCTTGTGCTCCAAATAACCAGGAAGCCTTGTCCAGGAAGCATTGTGTTCCAAATGGCCAGGAAGCCTTGTGCTCCAAATAGCCAGGAAGCCTTGTGCTCCAAATGGCCAGGAAACATTGTGCTCCAAATGTCCAGGAAGCATTAAGTTCCAAATGGCCAGGAAGCATTGTGTTCCAAATGGCCAGGAACCCTTGTGCTCCAAATAACCAGGAAGCCTTGTCCAGGAAGCATTGTGTTCCAAATGGCCAGGAAGCATTGTGTTCCAAATGGCCAGGAAGCATTGTGCTCCAAATGGCCAGGAAGCATTCTGTACCACTAGAGGTCTCCAGCTGCTGACTCAGATGAAAGCAGAAATCCACTTAAACTGCATGTTGAAGGATAAGCTTCTTTTCATGTCAGTGGCTGCTGCAGTGAACACAGTGTAATGGGTGAAACTCCCAAGATACGATAGACACACACTAAAGAGATGCAGCCAGTTTTATTTATCTATTAATTCATTCATCCATATATTTGATTTTTAGGCCGCCCTTCCCCAGAGGGCTCAGGGTGCCTTACAACACAGAGAGAAACGCATCTCGCTGTGACATACCTCTGAAGACACCAGCCATAGATGCGGGTGAAACATTAGGAGCAAAAACTACCAGGCCACTGCCAAACCTGTGAAAGTCTTTGACAATCTATTACAACAATTAATTAACACATATAAAACCCAAAAGCCAATTTCAATAAAACTCTGGAACACCTTAAAATTAGAGGGATGGGTGCACAAAACCAACCCCCGTGCTAGTCAATCATGCTGGAGATGGAAAGAAAGTGAGGGAAGGGAGAAGAATGGAAATTGTTGCTGTCCTCAACAATAAGCCTGATGAAACAGCTCTGTCTTACAGGCACTGCAAAATTGTAATAGATCTCACAGCGGTCCTGGTCAAGGACAGCTGGACCATTTAGGGGTCAGGAACCATCAGTAAGCTGTTATTTGCAGAGCATAAGGCTATTTCAGGGAGCATTTGGGAAGAGGTGGTCTTGCAGGTATCATGTGTATCTACAATGTGTGTTTACAGTGTTGTGTCTACTGTCACCATCAGCAGCCAGTCACTAGTGTTGCCATAAAATGACTCAGTGGTTCCTTGTTCCACATGTAGCATGAAGGGTGGCGGGCCATGTGTTCACAGCATCCAACAGTGGATTAAAATTAGAGGAACACCAAAAGGAACAATTATGCCCCTTGAGGATGAGAGGGGGTTGCAGTCAATTTAAACTGCAGGGAGATAGGTAGACAAACATTCCAACAGTAAGAAACAGTTTAGCAAAGGAAAATAGGATTGTGGAAACTGCCCTCAAGTCGTAGGGTTTTCAAGGCAAGAGAGAAGCAGAGTTGGCTAGTGGTTGCCTTCCTCGGCCTAGTAACCCTGGACTTGTTGGTCTCCAATCTAAGTACTAGCCAGAGCTAACCTGCTTAACTTCCGAGGTCTGACTAAGTCAGGCTGGCCCTGGACACTCATATTTGAAGTATACAATTGGCTAGAAACTTTCCTGTAGTAGTGCACTGCCGACCCAGCAGTGCCGTAGTAGAACGTTGGGACGCCTAACGACCTGGCGGCCTTGCCGGGTTCCATCGCACTCCCCAATTCTCATCCCCCCCCCATGAGTCACGGGTCATGAACTGTCTGACTCAATCACCGGGCGCAGGGACAATGGTCTTGCCCCCAGGTGAGGATTAGGCTCAGACGCGTACGCTCCTCTCCGCACGTAGCCAGATGAGATCATGCATCACATGATGATCTCCCGACCTCCCGCTCTCCCGGAACTCCCCGGGTCCCTCCCTCCTACTTCAATAGGATAACAATAAAAGGTGCCAGGAACCGGCAGACTAGAGACTTCGCTAGAACACGGACCTCCGTCTCCCGCTGCTGGCTATCTCCACCAGATGTTATCTCCGCCTCTGCCCGTTTCCTTACGCTTCGACCGCTGGGCTCCACTACAAGCTGGCGCCGAAACCCGGGAATCCTCAACCTCCACCCTGCTCACACCGTCGCCTTTAAAGGGCCGCGATAACCGAAGTCCGCTGGATCGGCGTGACCAGACCACCGCTTTCGGTATTCCTTGTCCTCTGATCGCGCATCCAGAGACACGCTGCCCTAGGACACTCTCTGTCCGGACGGAACAATCGGTGAGTATGGAGCTGCAAAGCAGGCTGGCGACAAGCACGCTGACCTAACTGAAAGCTGCTTAGCTAAATGCGGCAGTGGTCCTCGTGTAGAAGAGAAGGAGCTGGCGCAAATTGGTTGAGGAGATTGAAGCTCAGCGTCCATGGTACCCAGAGGGGGGACATTGAATCTTAAGGACCGGGGAAAACATCGGGCGACTTTTCAAGACAGAGCCTCCGCCACTGATACAGCATTGACGCGGGAGACACCGTTTTGTCGCCATCAGCCTGCAGAACTAATGGCTCCTCTTTGCTGTAGGCAGCCTCCTTTCGATCTTTCACCTTCACTTCAACCTCCCCGGAATTTTCTATCCATCAAATTGGACGCCTGTCCTCCTTTCTGCCCCCCCCTCGCCTTCACCCAATTCAACTCTCCGCTCGGCACTCTCCCCCCCCGTTCGCTTCATTTTCCGGGTTACTGCACCTCCGTCACGCCATCGCAATGGCGCTGGGTTTCATAAACTCGCAGAACGATAGCCACGCATCTGCAGAAGAAAGAAACTCCTGGCGGAAGACGATGCCGAGATTCTTGCATTGTGCCCGGTCCACTTCACAGATACCCCTGGGGGAGGATGGCATAGTTTGGCTGGTCGATTAGCACCGCCCCTTGAGCTATAATATCCTCACCGGCTCAAGTAAAGCGGTAAAGGGACGGGAGTCACTAGCCCCTATGCGAGAAGCAGCATGTCGAGGGCAGTCGCGAGGAGTCACCTAATGGTTCCGATCCACTGGAAGACCACCTCGCATGCTCCTGAGCCCTGCACAATTTGTGATCTGGGAAAGCCACTCCCACCAGCAATGCCTTGCAGGGCAGCCTCCTTTCTACAGCTTCTCAACTTTATTGTTTCATAAGCTAACCCCAGCGATCAGATTGTTCCTGCCTGAGGCCACCCTACGGTCGCCTTCTGAGGCTGTATCCAAAGTCCCAATGCCGGCCAGCCAACCCAGAGTTTTCCACCATCCGGCAAAACCCCAAGCATTCTATGCCGAAGTTTAGAACAGTTCTCCAGGGAGGCCCTCAAGAGGCAGGTTGACAATCTAGGAGGCCCAGGGCTTAACTCCTTAAGCGCCTTTGCTAAGGAGAACGCCTCCGCTGAGTGTCGCAGTGCAATCACAGGCTTAGGTAAGAACCCTGAACTGGCCGACATGCTTGAGGCTTGCCAGGGATATCGGGTCCTTATTTCACCACGCTGACCTCCTGACCGCTGCCCTCTCCATTGCTAGGAACAGCCCGGTGGCAGATGTTTCAATTGCCACCAGTCCGACACTTCCTCAGTAAAGATTGCAGGCTGCCCAGTAGGGGGGGCTACAACTCATGACTCTAGGGGGTCTCCCCAAGGGAAAGACTTCAGGAGGCCCTGCCCTCCCAGCCTTCCCACCCTAAACAAGAACTATCCCTATTACAGGGGCACGATCTCGAAAGTCGCCTCGGAGCCCGGCAGACACCCCAATGTATGGCATTCTGCAGGAACGGAAGCCACGCAGGGCAGCCAAGACGCTACGGCTCCTACGCCCCAAGAGCATCCCCACTCCACACAGCTCAGAGGCTCCAGGTGAACCCCAGGGTGCGGGGAGCCCTAGCACGGCTATCATGGCGAAGTCCGGGCGGCTCGATCAGTGGGCCGGCTGGGACACATTTGGGCACCTGGAGGAGGAAAGGGGAGCAGGCTACACCGAAGCTCCCCCCAGAAATCGGGTAGTAACTATCAGCTTCCCCCATTGCCATGGGAGAGCTTCAGACGTAGTAAGCCCGCCTCTCACTGCTCCTCCCCCCCTCACACGTGGACCACCTAAGACCCCAGTATGGGTAGAACAGTGGCCACTGCCCAGGAGAGAAATTGACTGCCATGCACCAGCTCGGAGGAGAAGCTGGTCATGGCCAGCCACTGGAGACCTCAACATGCGCCATGGAACACACCTGTCTTTGTAATAAAGAAGAGTGGCCGGATGCATGCATTACAGATCTCAGAGCAGTAAATGCCTGCATCCAGCCCATAGGGCCCTCTTCAATGCTGTTTTACCTAACTCCTAACCTATTCCTCGGACTACCAGGTCCTGGTTGTTGACCTGAAGGATTGTTTCTTTTGTATTCCCTCTCTCCCTAAGACCTAGGCATATTTTCAGCTTTCACGGTGCCGGGTGCTTAATCATCAGCAGCCTACTCTGTCAGATACCAATGGAAAGTCTTGCCCCAGGGGAATGCTCAACAGCTCCCACCTTTGTGTCAGTTCTTCGTCCATCACGCCTTAGTTCTGCCAAGGCTAAAGCTACTGAGCTACAATCATCCATTACATGGATGATATCCTAGTAGCCGCACTCTACTCATCTCCTCAAGAGGGTGGACGCTGCTGGCCACGCTTAAAGCAGTCAGGCTCATACATCAAGCCTCCTAAAAGGTGCAGAAGAACGAGCCATTCTTGTACCTGGGGCATAAACTCCTCCCACTCCTACTCCGCCTCTGTCATACCAGAGATACAAATCCCAGACACGCCACCTCCAGCTGCAGCAGCTGCTCGAACCCTCAACTGGGTCCGCCCCTTCTTTCGCCTCTCACCACCTCTTTTTGCTTCAGCCTCTGTTTCGCTACTCCCGGCCGCGAAAAAAATCCAGGGACAGATCCAACTTCACCTTAAAAGCACAAGGACGCCTCTTCGGGCGTAAGGGAGGTCCTAGCTCCGCCGGATGGGTGGATCGGTCCCTCAAAGATCAACCTCTCCTCTTTCCTCTTTGAACACCCCCCCCTCTCCCAACTGAGTCCTAGGGTACACACGGGCCACCACAAACCTTCTTGGTCGAATGGCTTTACCTGCCCCTTATGTGCCCGGCAAAATCTCTCCACCCCGGCCAGCTTTACGCGAGATCTCATCAACCAAGGGCGCTAGCGCGACTTGTAATGATGGGATGGGACTTCTAAAAAATCAGCCATGCCTCTAAACAGAACAGAATTCCAACATCTCTTGAACGCCTCACCCCTCCAGCTGGCTCTAGAAAATTTCGCGGGGGAGATCCTCTTCCACCTTTCCCCTAGACCTCGGGCTCTCACTCTCTCTCCACTCTACTCCTTAGTCCCATTCGGGCCTTTAGCGGCCTTCTGCTCCCACCTCTGGCAGCCTCACCATCTTCGGGCTGACGGGCAGCCGGCGCCATTGCATTTCAACAAAATGGTCAATGGTAGACCACACACGCTCTTTAAGCCTCCGGCCAACGGAGTTTAATCCCCGGCCAAGCAAGCATTCTGGCCTTTTCTCTAAATCCTCTAACCTTCAACCTTCTGGTTCATTCTAATACTGCATGACGGATTGCTTCCACCTGTTCGAGCTCTACTGTGCACTTCGACCTACTCAAACTCTCATGAGTCTCTTCCTCTGACACGGAACCTACTAGCATCCAGAACCTCAGTACTGTGAGGCCATGGCAAGAGCCACACGCCGGGCCTCCCAGGCCCCTCAGCGGGTAGAACCAGCACCGACAAGCGCTACCCACATCTCCACCCCTCTTTTCGACCCCTTCCAGTCACACTCCATTTCTTTCCACCAGGGGTAAAAGCACTCGGCCTGATCCTGCAGCATCCCCAACCAGGGCGTAGCGCCCATCGCTAAATCCTGTGCTCAATGCTCACACGCCTGCCCTCGTCAGGACTCCCTGGTAAACCCGAAATTCTGGCAAATGACTTGTGGCAATGGACGTGAACTCCCTGGTCCCTGCCTCTAGCTCCTGGAAGCACCTACATGTAACTATAGATACCTACTCAAGTAATGCCTGGGGCCACACCACTTGGTATAAACCACCAATCACGCCATACAGCACCTTCTTGCATGCATATAATCAGCTTTTACTGCTTAAAACGGACAACGCTACCAAGCATATTCTTCCGCTCATGTTCAGTTCTGCACTATCCAATCAGAGCACACACGGGATTCCCACAATAGACCAACAAGGCACTGAGAGAGCAAATCGTGAACTTCAAAGTTAGAAATTTTAGCCAGACAAACTAAAGAAAGGGAGGTAGCCCCCATTTAGGGGCCACATACAACAAACAGTCTCCAAAAGTACTTTTCACCATTAATCATCTAAATTTGCTCATTCTACCATCATCAGGGACAAATAGGTCACCCTGATAGAAAGCATTAATTTCAGGCAGTCAGGACTCCCTCCCCACGCCATATGTCTAGCTACCGCCAACTCCCAGATCAACCTGGCGGGACCGCCCCTCATAACCTGGGGGAAGGGTATGCTTCAGTCCTTCTCCCTACAGGTCCTTTCTATGGGATTCCAGCCTGACATGTCCGACTGCCTGCAGGAACGATGCCAAACCAAGCCAGGCTACACTCACGAAGATGGAACAGGTCCCCCCGAGCACCCTCCCACAGCGCCCCTGCAGACTTTACAATCAGCATCGAACAATTCAAGATCCAGAAGATCCGGCCTAACCCTAAGACTTCGCAGTCGCAGCTACTCTAGACTTCAAGAATCCCAAAGCTGCAGCTCATGGGCTATCACTCATGGATTTTACAGCCATCAGCAGCTACCATACAACTACTCCCCCCACCGGGTGACAATCGTCACCCCTCTGCAGGATCCTCATCTACACTCCGCCATCCCTCCTTTCTCTCCCCCCCCACCGCCTCCCGACTGGAATTTGAACTTACAGCCGGAACATCCCCTGATAGGTTAACCCTGAACTCTCCTCACGTCTTCAGCCACTTGCATATATTATCGAACACGCTTCTTCTTCCACAACCTGTTCTCGTAGAGAATCACCGAACTTTGTAACACCAAAGGTTATCGGTACCTTTCATAATCCTTAGAAATCTATGAACTCTAAATTCTATCACTCTATAGTTTTGTAATCAAGCGGTAAGAGCCATGCACTGGACAATTATATGACTAATGGTCATTTCTCACTGCGACACCCAGAGACTATGTATCATTTAACCATGTTTTATTGTTTGAATTCTATTGCATGCTCCAGTTTTTGAAGTTATGTTATTACGTTATTACTGTATTTCCATTGCTCTATCTGCCGGGACCTTCTGCTACCGCTTTCGCCATCGTCTCTACCCCAGGCTCCACCCCAGGAGTCTGGACGCCGCCGCCATCGCTCGCCCGGCTTTTCAATCCCTCCTGTCGGATCGATGCTACCGCCCTTCCAAAGCGAGTCTGTCTCCCTTCACGACTTCCCTTTGTGGGAGCCCCCCGACTTATTTCCGGTACTATTGGCCAGCTGGCTCGTGACCGCTGGGTTCACCAACTCGCTTTCACTGCCCTGGATGCCCTGGCCTCGAGCAACAAGAACTTCATTAAGTTTAATTTTAGATAATCGTGTCGCCATTGACTGCATCACCAAAGCGGTGAGAATGTGCCATAATATGTGTTGTTTTAATCTTCCTGATGATTCCCAATTGATTAATGCGGAGCTGCAAGAAGTTGTATCTAATCTGAAATATTATGTTCCGCCCCATTACGTCAGCCCTCTGAAGCTGGCTGCCGGGGGGGATGATTGAATGCCATTGTACAGCGCCCTTGCATTGGTTTAATTGTATGCCTCGTTATCGATCTTGTTTCGCTCAATGCGTAATATTGCCTCGTAACATGTGTAAGAACCCCTCGAAGTTTCCCTTACCCCGCAACCAAGTTCTAATGTTACACAAGCAGCTTGCCAGCTTGACCTGACGGGCGGAGGAGCACAAGCCGTCCTTTAAATCGCATTTCCATGCGTTTCGCCTCTTTCTAAAATGTAAAAAGGAGGAGATGTAGTAGTGCACTGCCGACTCCAGCAGTGCCGTAGTAGAACGTTGGGGACGCCTTAACGGACCTGCGGCCTTGCCGGTCGCATCGCACCCACTCCTCATCCCCATGAGTCACGGGTCATGAACTGTCTGACTCAATCACCGGGCGCAGGGACAATGGTCTTGCCCCCAGGTGAGGATTAGGCTCGGACGCGTACGCTCCTCTCCGCACGTAGCCAGATGAGATCATGCATCACATGATGATCTCCCGACCTCCCGCTCTCCCGGAACTCCCCCCGGTCCTCCCTCCTACACGCCCCCAATAGGATAACAATAAAAGGTGCCAGGAACCGGCAGACGAGAGACTCGCTAGGAACACGGACCTCCGGTCTCCCGCTGCTGGCGATCTCCACCAGATGTTATCTCCGCGTCTCGTCTCGTTCTTACGCTGACCGCGTGGGTCGACTACACTTTCCGAGCATAGTATACAGGCCTTTCTATTGGAAACATGAAACAAAGGCTAGGAATGGTATTCGATTCCTGAAACCATTCAAGCCTTTTTATTCTTTCCAAGGGTAAATGTTTGGCTGATTCTTTGTTTCCACCCTCTTCAAGAGTTGCTTACAGCACCAAGAACAAAATCTTTCTTAGTACCACGGACAGCTCACAGATTCAGCCTATTACATTATGTTTCTGGGGTGGCTACTTTCCAGTATTTTGAGCTGTAATGAAGATGAAGTAAATAATATGTACTCTGCTGTGGACAGATGAATCATTATCTTTACATTCCTCCTGCTCACAATTACTTCTCAAACCACATCTATTTTATTTCCTTCCTGCGCCTTTTTGCATTTTCATGTCAGATTTGAAAAAAATGGAGAAAAAAGGCTGAACAGATTGTGAAGTGGTCAGTATGTTAAGGTGCCTGACAAGTTTGTGGTGAGAAATGTTGCATCTTTTATAACGGGTGGGACTGCACATTAGTCAAAATTCTATTTTGAACTACGTCCCTCACCATTTTACAGATGAGGTTCTTCCTGCATTGGAGTGCCCCAGTAAGAAAATATGAATATAGATCATCACCAAAGAAATTGCAGCATCTTCAAAAGTGGAAGTCCCCCCCCCCAGCCCCCAGCCCACCGATGGCACAGACAACTTAGATGGGGCATGAAGATCTAGAGACATAAATATGCTGCAATACGGAGACTCAGAAGCATTTTTTCTTCAGTGGTTTAATGTTGCACCACAAAATCTTCTATGCATATATAGTTATAATGCTCAAATGTTGTGCATAATTTATAGATGCAAACTGCAGTGAAGCAAAGAAAATATGGGATGTTGTAGCCATAGGAGCTTCTGCTGTATCTTTCCACAGCTGACTGGTTTTAAGAGACTGTCTGGGGAGGTCCTCTTCTAGTCCCACTCTAAGGACAGTGCTGGATTCACAGCCACAATGTACAGAACTATGCTGCTTGATACAGCCATAAATGAAAGCCGGCATGGTGTTGTGGTTAAGAGCAGTGGACTATAATCTGGAGTACCAGGTTTGATTCCCCACTCCTTCACTTGAGCAGAAGACTCTTATCTGATCAACTGGATTTGTTTCCCTTTTCCTCCTTATGAAGCCTGATAGGTGACTTTCCGTGAGTCACAGTTCTCTCAGAACTCTCTCAGCTTCACCTACCTCGCAAGGTGTCTGTTATGGGGAGAGGAAGGGGAGGCATTTGTAAGCCACTTTGAGACGCTTTACAGGAGAGGAAGGTGGAGTATAGATCCAAATTATTATTATTATTCTCTTTGGTGTATGGCAGCAAGCTGCATACCTGAAACTATGCCTGAGATTCTGGGATCTCTCCTCTCATAACAATTGCTAGCAGCATGTTGAGAGCCAAGTTAGCAGCAAGTTAGCAGCATGTTGAGAGCCATGTATGAATGAAACCTGAGATTTACCTATTGGCATTTATGGACAGATCTTTAGAACAAAAACATGGAATTTTGTTTTCATATAAGACAGCAGCAGCAAGGATACTACATGAGCAGAAACTGAAAACTCCAGCTGTACCTACAATTGATGAAGGGTGTGTGTGAGCGTACTAGAGTTCTCTGAGATAGCCCAGTTAACTTCACTACCTAAAGAAAATAACTTAAGTAAGTTAATGGAAATTGGAAATCCTTGATAGAATATCAAGAAAAACCAGAAAAATAAATAAATAAATGACTAGTGGTTGTGAAGGTTAAGGACTGTTAAAATAAGATCCAATAGAGAATTCATGGACAATTGGAAACCCTTGATAGAATATCTCAACACAATAAAATAGATGGATGACTTGTGGTGTTGAAGGTGAAGGACTGTTAAAATCAGATTCAAGAGAAAAGTGAGACTTTTTATCAATAATGATTCTAAAGATTTTATTTTATTTTGAAGTTTAATGGTCAAGTGCTGAAAATTTAAGGATTGGGGTTAATATTCTGTGTAGAGGAAACCAGAAGTCTCTATGAAATAGGTACTTTATAATGTGGTGGGTGGGCCTTGAGCAGATGCTGGGCCCCCTCCCTAACCCCTCACTTCTCCTCCACAGGGTGGGGGGCATGACCAGATGGTGGGGCCCCTCCCCCCAGGGTGGATGGGCCTCTACCAGACTAGAAGTCTCTGTGAAATAGGTACTTTATAACTTGGTCATTTTTTTTTGTTTTGACGTATGTTTGGATTTTGACTTGGAAGAACAAATAAAAAGTGTAAAGGAAATGAGCCTAAGTTCCAAAACAATGAGAAGCAACACAGGATTTGGGAATGATGAATGTAGTAGATATATATGCATTGCATAAAGGCAACCAGCCGCACAACTCCTCAGAAGACACCTGCGGCAGATCAGCAGCTGTCCCAAGCCTCTTGTAAAGACAAACTGGAAGGCCAAATGTAGGCGGAAGAATGAATGAATGTCTTGATTTAGGAGACTCAGTAACCAGCTCAGCCAGAGGCTGATTATGTAGCTCTGGACAAGTCAATCTCAACCTCATACAGCCTGCTATAGATTCAGCAAGAGGCAGATCGGCCGCTTTCCTGTGCAATTGGAAAAAGATACTGGAAAACGCCAGTGAAGAGGGGGCACAGCTTGGCAACAAAGCATCTGCTCAGCATGTAGAAGGTCCCAGGTGCACATCTGGGTATCTCCAGTTAAAGTAACAGAAGGAGCAGGTACTGGGTAGATTTTCTGCTCCCTGATCTCCAAGAAGAGCTAGCATGGCGTAGTGGCTAAGAGCAGGTGGATTCTAATCTGGAGAACCAGGTTTGATTCCCCACTTCTCCATCTGAGTGGCAGAGGCTTATCTGGTGAACCAGATGTGTTTCCGCACTCCTTCATTCCTGCTGGGTGAACTTGGGCTAGTCACATTTCTCTCAGGACTCTCTCAGTCCCACCTATCTCACAAAGTGTCTGTTGTGGGGAGAGGAAGGGAAAGGAGCTTATAAACCACCAGAGTTCCCTTACAGGAGGGAAAGGTGGGGTATAAATCCAAACTACCACAACTACTACTACTCTGCCACTGCCGCCGCCGCCTCTTCCTCCTCCTCCTCCTCCTCCACCACCACCAACTGGAATTCCTGGAGTTCTCCAGGCTCTATCAGGAAACTGGCAACCCTATTACATGATGATGTAATTGTGTGTGATCTGAATGCAATTGGCTGACACAGAATGCTTGATGACTTTTAGGGTGGATGGAGATGTCTCAGCAATACCAAGCAGTACTGATCAGAAAGCCAGCAGACCCAGGGCAGAGGAAAGCTGTCACGATCTTGCACATTCTACAATAAATGGCGTGTTCGGCTTTTTGATGGGCAGGAAACCTGCCAAGTCAGGCCTCTGAATTCCCACTCAATTAGGAAAGTGCTTGTAAGGGTTTTCTTTTTGTGTGTGGGTTTGCAAGATATTTGTCTACATTAGGGGTGGCCAACCTATGGTGCTCCAATTGGCCATGCTGGCAGGAGCTGATGGGAATTGTAGTCCATGAACATCTGGAGCACCATAGGTTGGCTACCCCTGGATTCACTGCACTCGATAGGAGCCAGCAGAACTCAAAAAGTACACAGAATGTCTGGATTACCTGCTATCTCTTCAAGCTTTTTCTGTAATTCTTGGAACATCTGGGAGGCATCTGTTGCCAATGGCACTTGTCAGGAACATGATCTGTTGGAATTTGGTGCTCAGAAGTCCAAAGGAAGTCTTCATTGCAAAGGCCGAGAAATTGTTATATTACTTTATGTAGCGAGAAGGGGCCCATTAGGGAGTTTGTGTTTCAGTGTTGCGGGCAATTATTCATTTTCTTCAAGCTCCAAATAGCTCCTGAATACCATGTGTTTTTCTTCAGTGTTAATAAAAGCCTAAATGATTCTTCATTAAGGAGCCCATTAAGAATCCCGCCGTTTCCTCGAAACTCATTAGATGGCATTCTCGCCACTAAATTATCACATTGGAGTTTTACAGAAGTCTGAGCAAAGATGCCCCGTTGTGATTAATTTGTGACAGGTTTTCTTTCGCATCCATCTTTGCTTTTGAGCTATGCTAATTTCTTGAGACATATCTTGGTTGTGCAGCGCTGATCCTCCACAACTGTTCTGGGGACTGGATTTGTGGCGGGCAACTTGAGGGCTCATGTCCTGCAACTGTTCTCAGGGCTGCTCCTTCACTCTGGAAGATTCTTATTCATTCTCATGATGGAATCCTTTGAGCATGTGCAGAGTTCAGCAGGATTCATCACCTGGTCACTCCCCCATGGCCCCATGCTTCAAGGATCTGGAAGAAGGGTTTTGTGACAGCGTGGGTGTGTTTTCCAAGGGATCTTAGCTGTGATGTTTCTTCTGCTAGAAATTAAACATCGTGTGTTTTTACCACTTCACTGGCAGAAGTATTTAATCCAACTGGACATATGAAGCTGTCTGAAACTGAGTCAGCTCACTGATCCCTTGAACTTAGTACTGTGGAGGAAGAAGAAGAAGAAGAAGAAGAAGAAGAAGAAGAAGCAGAAGAAGCAGAAGAAGAAGAAGAAGAAGCAGAAGCAGCAGCAGCAGCAGCAGCAGCAGCAGCAGCAGTAGTAGTAGTAGTAGTAGTTTGGATTTATATCCCCCCTTTCTCTCCTGCAAGGAGATTCAAAAGGGCTTACAATCTCATTCCCCTCCCACCCCCACAACAAACACCCTGTGAGGTGGTTGGGGCTGAGAGAGTTCCAAGAACTGTAGCCCAAGGTCACCCAACTGGCATGTGTTGGAGTGCACAGGCTAATCTGGTTGTCCAGATAAGCCTCCATAGCTCAAGTGGCAGAGCAGGGAATCAAGCTCAGTGTAAGGATCTCAGTCGTTCTTGTTTCCCTTACAGCCAAACCCTGGCCTTGACGGAGATTCTTTTGGCCGGGCGTCCGGCCAGGACCTGCACCAACCTTGTGAGAATGCTTATCTCGCTTTCGCATAGTAGAAATCCGTTCTCATGAGAACGGAGCCGGGGGGGATGGGTAGTCAGCATTATAACCTGTTGTTTGAGCGGGGTTGCTCATTCCTGCCATGTCGTGTGTGTGTGCTTTCCAGGATGTCTGAATAAACGGACTTATAATCAAAAAGCCTTTTTATTTCTGCTCTTTGGAATTCCTTACATTATGGCAGGAATCTAACTCATTTTTTTTCTCTTGAATGTGTTTGGATCTCTGGTGTTCTAACATGCAGAGATTGAGTACTCTTGACCATGTGGAAGGCGCGATAGCCCCCATAGAGGGTTTCGAGCCTTCCCTTCCAGACTCCGAGGATCCGGGGGATGATCCGATTTCGCTGGTGACTCTCTCCCGACCTCGGTCCAGTTCGAGTCTGCCTCTCTTCCCTTGGGACGATCGACATGGGTCAGATGGGTGTGGAGATGCATGAGAGTTTTAGAGCGCTATCTATGGATCGAAGCGCCTGTTGACCGGTTCGTTTCCACCCGACAGCGTGTGGATTACAAACCCAGATGCAGCCAGTCCCTGAGGGGAGTTAGGATTAACTACCATTCATGCTGACACCCAAGAATCCATTGAAAGGTTCCTGGACAAATACTTCGATGATATTCCCAGAGATCAGCAGTGGCATAGCACGGGCTTCGTCCCAAAGTTACAGCGGAAGCAGGGGCGATGGCGAGGGGTTGGATCGATGATCGGAAGAGGGTTCCACACCACCTCGGCAGTTCAAACCCGGGGCGAACGGCGAATGGGTGAAATCCGTGGAGCAGTCGGAGGCATGGAGGAAAAACCATCGGAGGAGGAACTGGATCCCGATCCCGAATCGTTACCTATGCCTTCGAAAGAAAATTGGGACGATGCGGTGGCCATGCTGCGGGACGCCAAACTTGCCAGGGCCGCCAGCGCGAACTGTGGGAAGAGGAGCGCGAAAATCTGCAACGGGACCGTGAAGAGCAACGCAAGGAAATCCAAATGGAGTTGGACCGTGAAAGAGAAGCGTTGCGTCAACAGTATCAACAGCACCTGCCGATCCATGTCAAATTACTAGATCAGTCAAACTGGATTTACAGCGCCAGCGCGAAAGCATCAAAGCCATCAAACCCAGAATGAACTGACTTTAGCCATTCAACGAGACGAGCGAGGCAAATTGGATCGAGAGAGGGCAGCTTTACGCGCAGCGCGCAAGATGCCCTAACACGCAGGAAAGGGAATTGGCTGAGCGGGGCAAAATCTGACGGCAACAGCGTGAGACGTTGGTTTAGAGCCTTCTGGTTAGGTGCCTACACCTTCACCCCGCACGCGGCCCCGCCGGAAATGGCGCCCACGCGGTCCGGTTCCAGCTCTTCAACTTAGGGCACCTCCTCAACCCCCTGCTCCCCCAGCGCCCCTACACTATCCAGTACAACAACCGGGTTACATGCAGCAGTTACCCCAACACGCACCTAGAGCGATTGAAAGAGGGTTCTACAGACCCCCCATCCCAGCTCGCTTTGATGGCACCACATCTAAACTTCCTTACTTCATCCTGCAACTCGATGCCCATATGCAAGAATTTCATGATCTATATCGTTCTGAACGCGAAAAAATACGAGACATTGGGTCGGTGTTGGATGGGGTAGCCGCTGAGTGGTTTGTTACTCTTTATGAATTGCAGGGGGACGATACCCGCACGGTAGCTGGCTTCCTCCAAGCGTTGCGCATTCGGTTCCAAGATCCCAATGCTGAAAACGATGCCATCCGTACAGTAAAGACCATCCAACAGGGCAACCGCTCCTTTGTGGATTTTGCCCGTGAATTCCGCGCAGCAGCCAGTAGACTTCCTCCGGACTGGCCTGAGCGCATGAAATGCGAGTATTTTTTCGAAGCTATGGATATTAAACTTCGTGAAACAGTGATCCTTATTCGGATCCCGCAAACGCTTGCGGATTGGATCGAACTCGGCTCGCAGGTTGCTGCCCGTCTTGCCTATGCCCGGCTGGAGGCATGCCCCGAAACCAGCCAACACGCCTGCGCCGGCCGCTAGAAAACCAAGCCCGGCCGTAGCGGCCGAGACCACGTCGGAACGCCATCGCCGTTTGGGATTGTGCCTTTACTGCGGAGGTCCTGGCCACCTGGCTGCCAACTGCCCGAAGAAGCAGAAGCCTCCCCTCCCGGGGGCCCGCACTCCTTCTGCAAGCCTCCACGCCAAATCCAGCCTGCCAACTCAAGGATCGTCCAAAGCCACTTTTGATGAGGAGGTCGAAGAGGAAGAAGCTGCGCTTAGTCTTTCAAGCGGCACCCGTAGATCTTAATCCTTCCCCTGATCGCGGTGAGTAGAAGGCAATGCGCGTATTACTATTTTGACTTCCTTAGCCAACCCAAGTAAACGTACACGTATTTTGGCTCTGCACTTGTGGACTCAGGTTGCTCCCACTGTCTTATGAGACCGCAAGTGGCCGAGGAACTCGGTTTAGACCGAGTTCCCTTGGTGAAGCCCATTCCTTTCACCCAAATGGATGGTAGCCCACTGGGAGGTGAGGGTCCGGCCCGGTTCAAAACCCAACCGGTACTTCTCCGTTGCAACGATCATTGGGAAAGGATTAGTTTCATTCTTGCTCCAGTTGCAAAGCACTCCATTGTATTAGGTATGCCATGGCTACTTTTACACGAACCAATCTTCGTTTGGAAGGAACGAATCCTTCAATTCTCAGATCCCCCCTGCGGAGATCACATGGATGGGGGGGAAGATCCATCGGTAGGGGAGGGGGAAGCAACGATCTCTACAGCTTTCAATGCACTGTCGGCTCCCCTTGCTGTAGAAATCCCAAAGGCGTATCAAGACCTATCCAGAGTTTTCCAGGAACAGGAGTGCGATCAACTTCCCCCCCATAGGGATACCGATTGCAAGATCCTGCTACAACCCGGAGCTCAATTACCTAAGGGTAGGATCTATCGCATGAGTCCCACCGAGGAAAAGGAGCTCCGCGCCTTCTTAGATAAAAATTTAGCCCGCGGATTCATACGACGAGCCACAAAACACACCCATCCGCCCCTGTTTTATTCGTTAAGAAAAAAGACGGTTCGTTAAGACTTTGTACTGATTATCATGGATTAAATGCTGTTTCCATCTCCAACAAATATCCTTTGCCCTTAATAAAGGACCTCTTGGATGCCCTAGGCAAAGGCCGGATTTTTACCAAATTGGATTTGCGGGAAGCTTATTATCGTGTCCGCGATCGCGGAAGGGTACGAACATTTAACAGCATTTAATACCAAATTCGGGCAATATGAATATTTAATAATGCCCTTCGGATTAGCTGGGGCCCCAGGGGCCTTCATGGCCCTCATAAACGAAGTATTACATGATTTGTTGTACAAGGGGGTAGTCGTATATTTGGATGATGTTTTGATTTACTCACAGACCCTGGAAGAACATGAGGCTTTAGTCCGGGAAGTTTTACAACGTTTACTTGATAACTCCCTCTTTGCCAAGTTGTCAAAGTGCTGTTTTCACCAATCCTCCATAGACTACCTGGGCTATCGAATATCCTCTGACGGTCTAGAAATGGACCCGGCTAAAGTGGCCGCAGTGGTTGACTGGCCTGCCCCCACCAATAGAAGGGAATTGCAGTCTTTCTTAGGCTTTGCTAACTTCTATCGTGACTTCATTCCCCATTTTGCCAAACTTGCCTTACCGCTCACTGATCTTTTACGCACTAAAGGAAAGGACGCCCAAGCGGCCAAGCCCAGGGCCCCCCTCCCCTGGTCGCAGGAATGTCAATTAGCGTTCCAGCAGCTGAGAACAGCTTTCACAACTGAACCAATTCTGACACATCCCGACCCTGAGTTTCCTTTCATCGTTCACGTGGATGCTTCGGACAAGGCGCTGGGCGCTGCCCTCTTGCAGAAAAATAAAGACAATAAATTGGTACCGTGTGCTTATTTATCCAAAAAATTTTCTGGTCCCGAACTAAACTGGACTGTCGGAGACAAGGAAACCGCTGCCATCAAACTTGCGTTGAGCACTTGGCGCCATTGGTTAGAAGGAGCCAAGCACCCCTTTCAAGTCTGGTCGGATCATAAAAGTTTGGCTGCGCTTTCCACACCCCTCAAAATGTCCGCTAAACAATTACGTTGGGCTGATTTTTTCTCTCGCTTTTCCTTTACGGTCCATTTTTCCCTGGTAAAAGCAATAAGCTGGCTGATGCATTGTCCCGCCTCCCCGGGGAGGGGGGAGACGCATCCCTACGGGATATTCCACGCACCGTTCTCTCTCCCTCCCAGCTAGGATTGGCTGTCACCCGCTCACAATCCTCGTCTCCCTACGCCCATCCCAGCCATCGCCTCCCCTTCCTCCAGGAATTCAAGGAGGCGGGATTACGCCAGCTACCAACAGAGGAAAAAGATGCACAGCTACGCGGAGGATGGTGTCTGGAAAAGGGGTGTTGGTACGTTCCTCCTCCCCTTCGAAAGCAGGTTCTTCAAGCATGCCATGATGCTCGTCAGGCTGGGCACTTAGGGTTTGTGAAAACCCTTCATCTAGCCCGCCGCCAGTTTTGGTGGCGCTCTATGCGCAAGGACGTTGAGTCTTACATTAAAGGGTGTTCCATAATGCGGAGGCCAAGTCAATACCGGGGAAGCCTCATGGATTACTGAAACCTCTCCCCGTTGCCTCCCGACCCTGGCAGGTTATTTCAATGGATTTTATCACTGACTTGCCGGACAGTCAGGAACACTGTTTTGTGGGTGGTGGTGGATCTCTTTTCCAAACAAGCGCCATTTTCATTCCTTGCACCACCATACCTTCAGCTCCCAAACTAGCCGGTTGTTCATTCAACACATCTACCGCCTGCATTCCTCTCCTGAGAAGGTGGTATCGGATCGTGGCCCCCAATTCATTTCTCGGTTTTTGAAGGCTTTTCTGGAGTTATTGGGAACTACACCAGCAGTTGCAGCCCTACCACGTTCAAAGTGACGGGCAAAGTGAACGGACGAACAGAACACTAGAGCAATATTTACGTTGTTATACAAACTACCATCAGGACAACTGGTGTGAATTGCTTCCCTTCGCAGAGTATGCTTACAATAATGCAATTCATAGCAGTACGCAGAAAACCCCATTTGAAGTAGTCTCTGGTCGATCCTTCCCGCCGTTGCCCCAGCTGCCGGCGGAGGTATTGCAGCCACCAGAATTCAATCAATGGATTTTGTCACTAGTTGAAGGCTGGAAAACAGTTCAATCTACCTTAAAACAGGCTCAAGAAGCCCAAAAGTTTCAGGCAGATAAACACCACTCAGAATTCCCCTTACGTGTTGGGGCTTGGGTTTATTTGTCCACTAAAAACCTTCCAGATGTGCACAAATATTCAAAACTTGGCAAGAAATTTGTGGGTCCCTTTCGGATTACAAAAGTGATCAATGATGTTACTGCTCGCTTAGATCTGCCTAATTCACTAAGTAACATTCATCCCGTCTTTCATTCCAGCTTGCTCAAGGAGGCTCCCGCTTCAGATGCCTGGCACGACCCTCCGGAGACACCCCCGCCAGTTATAATTGATGGACACAAGCATTATGAAATAGATGCTATCCTGGACTCTCGCTTCTTTCGCAAACGTCTACAATATCTAGTGTCATGGGTTGGCTATTCTTCTGGCCATAATCAATGGGTGTATAAGGAGAATATCGATGCCCCCTCTTTAATTGCTGCATTTCACCAAGCTTTTCCGGACAAACCGGGGGAGGGGGAAAAGGGGGAGATTTCTTTTAAGAGAGCCAGAGTGTAAGGATCTCAGTCGTTCTTGTTTCCCTTACAGCCAAACCCTGGCCTTGACGGAGATTCTTTTGGCCGGGCGTCCGGCCAGGACCTGCACCAACCTTGTGAGAATGCTTATCTCGCTTTCGCATAGTAGAAATCCGTTCTCATGAGAACGGAGCCGGGGGGGATGGGTAGTCAGCATTATAACCTGTTGTTTGAGCGGGGTTGCTCATTCCTGCCATGTCGTGTGTGTGTGCTTTCCAGGATGTCTGAATAAACGGACTTATAATCAAAAAGCCTTTTTATTTCTGCTCTTTGGAATTCCTTACACTCAGTTCTCCATATTAGAGTGCACCTGCTCTTAACCTCTATACCACACAGGTAGTTTCCCTGGACAAAATGGTTGCTTTGGAGGGTGAACTATATGGCATTATACCTCACTGATGACACTCCCCTCACCAAACCACACACACATCGAGTTCTACCCCAAATCTCTAGGAATTTCCCAGACTAGAGTTGGCAAGCCAATTTTGTAACAGCATCATCATCATGGTAAGGTGCCTTCTGAAGACTTCTGATAAATCTTGAGAGCCAAAAAATTGGAATTCATCAATCGATGGGATAAGAGGCAAAAATCCTTTCTTTGTTGTAAGAGAATCTATGACAGCAGTGTGTAAACTTCCTTCCCACCTAATCATGAACTCTAAGATCACTAATGCACTTCAGAGAATTTGGGGATGCATTCTCAGGTATATACTGAGACCATGGGTGTCTTTCTGTATATTGTATTGTATATTTCATTTATATACCGCCCTCCCCCGAAAGGCTCAGGGCAGTGCACAACAATATAATAACAACACCAGTAATCATAACATCATATAACAAACATCAATAAACATAGCATCAATAAACATAAAATCAATAAAATAACATCATAAACATCATAAGCATAACATCATAAACATAGCATCATAAACATAACATTGTAAACGTCAATAACATAGCATTATAAAACATAGCATTATGAGCAACAATAAATTGAGTGCTGGCCCTCCCTCCTGTTCTGCCTGTACCAAAAAATTATTGGAACACATACCAAACACGGCATAACAGCTGCACATTAGAACAAAGATGAGTCATTGTAGAATTGTTGTCTGTTTCTTATTTCCTTGAGGAACCTTTCTCTCCACCCACCCCCCGACCACAGTATAAAAATTATATAAGACTTTTGCAAACTCAAGGGCTCATTCCGCACATGCAGAATAATGCACTTTCAAACTGCTTTCAGTGCTCTTTGAAGCTGTGCGGAATAGCAAAATCCACTTGCAAACAGTTGTGAAAGTGGTTTGAAAACGCATTATTTTGTGTGTGCGGAAGGGGGCAAGGTTTCTTGGTGTGTGGCCTTTTACGCATGCACTACTTGCCCCATGGCTGAGAAGCAGTCAATTCTTGAGCTTTGCTTCTCAGTGGGGTTTTCCTGCCTACACCATTCTTTGTTTCCCCATGGTTTGTTGTTTGCACAAGTGACCTTCCTGCAAAATGTCCTGAGCCAAGCCACCATTTTGCCCACCCGCCCATTCCTGGTAATTTCCATGCAGTCTCCATTTGAGGAGTTTGCCTTCTGCCTTTTGTTTGTTTGTTTGTTTTTTGCCATCTTCAGTCTAGGGTTACTTGACTAAACCAACCTTGTCTATTTCACTGTGTTCATAGCATAGTGATCTCCTTCACTTTCCCTGTGGAGGGAGACAAACAATCTCACTTAAAATGCTTTCAGAAACCTTGGGGATTCTCTGATCTGACAGCGGAGGCTAGTGCTGAAGAGGGGGAAACATGTGCGTAACCAAGAATCAAACCCAAAGGGAATGTATGCTCAGAGTAAAGGAGATGACATGCATAAATGGCCTTTGTATGGTTCGCTGTGCCACAGTTAAGGACAGGTGCCTTTTATTCCAGATGTATTCATTGCTGGAATTTTCATGCACACTCATCTTCAAGGTAAAAGTGGGATGCTGTCTGCTAAAAGTAATGTCCCAAACATTCAATAATCAATAAGGCACCTCAGGGACCACTGGAAGGGAAGACTGAATGTACAACAGAAGTTGTTTGGTACTTAATCTATCCAGGGAGTATACTTCTGATTCAGGAGGCCAGTGGTTAGTGTGCAGTTACAGAGTTAATTAAATGGGTCTCCATGCCCCATAACATAAAACATTATTTCCAAAGGCATCTGCTGAGTCTTGGATTCCAGAGGAATACATGAGAAGGAGGGAGAAGCCAAAGGGGGGGAAGAAAAATGCGTCAAGGTTTATTATTAAAAAATGAAAGGGTTTTTCATCATTCTCCTTTGCCTTGATGTGGAAGACAGTTTTCTGGGAGTTCAGACCCAGTTTCAATTTCAAAGGTCTTTGCTCCAGCCTTGCGTGCAAAGGAGAAGAAAGAGGCCTTTGCCAAACTCCGTTGAATTAGTCAATAATATTTCATTAATAGCAGAGGCAATATCGCAAAGCTTTTAAGTGTGGACACAGTAATCACCATTACTTTCCCAGCTAAATTTATTTCTCAGCATGTTCTGCCGGTGGTTAAAAGAATGCTCATATTACAATTATAATTAATCTTTATGCCTGAAATTGTAACGGGGGAGAGAGAGAAGAAACAGAAGGTGAGTTTTGGAAGTTGTAGGTGGCTTTGCCAGACAAATGAGACACCAGCATGATGTAGTGGTTAAGAGCAGGTGGGTTCTAATCTGGAGAACCGGTTTTGATTCCCCACTCCTCCACCTGAGTGGCAGAAGCATATCTGGTGAACCAGATGTGTTTCCGCACTCCTACCTTCCTGCTGGATGACCTTGGGCTAGTCACAGTTATCTCTGAACTCTCTCAGCCCTACCTACCTCACAAGGTACTTATTCTTGCTCTTCTATTGCAGCCAGTCTGAAACAATCAATAGAAGTCCCCAAAACATCATCAACAGCAGAAGGAAGTCTAGCCAGCCTCCACCAAATGCTGTTTCAAACAGAATGTCTTTATGGAGCTTCTGAAGCCAAGGTAGTGTAGGTGGAGCTCTCCTGACCCCATCCAGTTGCCAAACTCCATGTGGGACTGAAGATCTTCCAGAACCACAACCGTCCCCCTGGAGAAAATAGTTGCTTTGGAAGGTGAATTTTGTGGGATGGAGGTTCCTCCCTTCCTCAAACCATGCCCGACCTTATCCAACCACAAACCGCCAGGAATTTCCCCACCCAGAGTTGGCAACCATGCTCATCCAGGAAGTGACTCCGAAAGGGCTGGTGCTACAACTAACAAAAAAAAAATCTTTCTGTCATAGCAGACCCAATTCTCCTCATCCGTATCATTCAGTAAATGATGGTGATAGTGCAAATCAAGTCCCAGCCAATTTACAATGGCCCCGTAGGTTTTTTCATGCAAGAGGTGAACAAAGGTCATTTGCCATTATCTGACTCTGCACAGCAACCCTGGACTTCCTGGGTGGTCTCCCATCCAAGTGCTAACCTGACCCCTGACCCTGCTTGGCTTCTAAGAGCTGATGTGATTGGGCTAGCCTGGGCCACCCAAGTCAGGGCTCCTGGCACTGTGGATCAAATGGATTTGTCTTCTGATAGGATTCTGCTTCCCTTTAATCGTGACAGCACCAGAAGGAAAGCAAAGAAAACGGAGGTGGAGCTCCGCATGTTAACTCCCATAATTTGAGATATTCCGAAGATCAGGTCGCCACTGACATTTGGACAAGGTAACCCCAGAACTGTGAATTCCACCTGCAAGCGGTAGCAATGCTGGAATTGCAAAATCCACCCAGTGAAGGAAAGAACTATAGATGTGCAAACGCTACCTGGCAAAGGTCACAATGTTCATACTACAAATTTTGTCTAGCCGATGTTATCAACTCTGAAATTCCATCAGAAACACCATTGGCAAAACCCTGCTAAGGTTTGCATAACTGTATCCCAGGTGATGAATGAGCCCTTTATCTTTTCCAAAAGTTGCTTGTACATTTTTCAGCTCACATCAGCTTCTCATTCACTTGCTGAACATATAAACATACAAGGTCAATGGGAGTTCAGAGATTCTTATCTGTGATGGATCGTGAACAGTTTTCCCTTGGGCTATGACAAATGCCTGAGTCCCATCCTTTGCCTTATTACCCATTGTTTCAGAAGATAGCTGTGTTGGTCTTTTAGTACTACAGCTAGGCCCTGGTCCAGTTGCTGCTTAGAATCCCACAAGATTTTCAGGATACTGTAGGGGTGAGCCCGCGAACCCAGCAGAACAGTAGAAAAAGCGCCTGGAATGCCAGTGCCAGCTACGGCCTTCTGGGAGCACACGCTCCCCCAACCCCCGCTCCCCCGTGAGTCATGGGTCTTGAACTGCCTGACTCACGGTCACCAGGTGTCCCATACAAAGGGACAAAAGGGTCCTTGCCCTCAGGTGAGGATTAGACCCAGACGCGGATGCTTCCTCCTGCACGTAGCAGCCCGATGAGATCATGCATCACATGATGATCTCCCGTTCTCCCGCTCTCCCGACCTCCCGCTCTCCCGCCTGTCCGACCCCTTTACACGCCCCTAGTGAAACCCTAATAAAAGGTGCAAGGGACGAGCACACGGCAGAGTTGCCAGGATCACAGGATCCCGCGCTTCCTGTTGCTGGCTCTCTCCACCAGATGATATCTCCGCGTCTCGTCTCTTCCTTGCGACCTCGCAGGCACGACTTCAGGATACGATCTTTCAAGAATCAAAGTTCTGCACCTCAGAAAGACACATCTCACCGTGAGCTTCCTCTGAAGATGCCAGCCGTAGATGCGGGTGAAACGTTAGAAGCAAAGACTACCAGACCACATCCACCCAGCCTGGAAAATGGACAGCAGCCAATCAAAGTTCCCTTTGTCAGATACAACTTCTTGCCAGTGCATCTCACCCCTCCTCTTCCTCTTCTCTTTGCTTCCAAATCATGAATAACAGGCGTCATTTGTAAGTGTGTTTATTCGTGGGCAATTTTGTGGATAGGCGTAATTAGGCCGAAAAGAAAGCGGCATGTGAGAAGTGGGCAGTTTCCCTTACTGTCGAAAGAATGATTTATGGAAATAGGGGACATGTTTTAAATTATTCAATATAAATGTAAATAGGAGAAAGGCGGGGTTGAATAAATTGTGCGTATATGTAGACGGTGGAGGGAACTGGCGGACGGTTGGGTGCCACTTAAGAAATGGTGGACTTCTGTTTCCTAAATGCAGGAAAGATACAACATAATATTTCTCATTTGTCTCTGTTTACTGGTGAATCCAGAAAGTGTAACTACTTAAAACAACAAAATGCTGCATTAGATTCCAGATGCCCCCTCCTCCCGCCAATAATGTAATGTTGCATCGGCTGTCTCTTAGGAACAAATATGGAAATGAGGAAAGATTTTCTGAGTATTTTAATATTATAAATTGCAGAGGGAGGATCAGAGCCCCCTGGATAGGGTGGAAGAGAGTTGAACCTTTCCACCCCACCCATTTGCCTGGTTACACACTGTGTCCCTCAGTGATACACCTCTGAAGATGCCAGCCACAAATACAGGCTAAACGTTAGGAACAAGATCCACCAGACCATGGCCACATAGCCCGGAAATCCACCAGAACCAGTTGAATTCGGCCATGAAAGCCTTTGACGATGTTCTTGTTGTTTATAATGTTATGTTTGTACTGTTACGTTTATTGATCCTATGTTTATTGATCCTATGTTTGTTGATGTTTTGTTGCTTGATGTTATGATTACTGATTACTATTATGCTGTTGTTGTTCACCGCCCTGAGCCCTTCAGGGCAGGGCAGTATACAAATTGAATAGTGCTATACTATACAGTGCCTTGACCCCTCTATCTCTCTGACTGTCTAGTCCACGGGTCTGCAACCTGCGGCTCTCCAGATGTTCATGGACTACAATTCCCATCTGCCCCTGCCAGCATGGCCAATTGTCAGGGGCTGATGGGAATTGTAGTCCATGAACATCTGGAGAGCCGCAGGTTGCAGACCTCTGGTCTAGTCAGGTCCCCCTGAGGCTGAGGTTAAGAGACAGCACAAAACCCTTCACTTCCAAGAATCTGATTGTTTTGACTCAGGGTGTCAGGAACTAAACCTGGGAATTTCTGCATGCCAAGCAGATACTCTACCACAAAGCCATGGCCCCTCCTCATACACCCAGCTGTGTCCAGGCACTTGGCAAGAGCAGTCTCCTGAACTAATGAAATTTGCAGACATATAGCAGGAGGCAGCTAATATGCTTCAACCAAAGTACCAAAGAAGGATGAAAAGGCAAAACCAAGAGAGAGTTTGTCTGTTTCCCTACCATGTTGGAAAGAGACTCCACCCACTCCCTTGACTCTTGCAGCTGAATAAGGTAAAAGAGATTTCTGGGTGCATCATCTTTATTTGCATTTACAGGGTTCCCCTATCCCTTTTCCATATGGGAGGGTAAACATCCATATTATACAAGATGTGCCGGAAACAGTATGGAGACTGCAGAAAAAAATACCTCTGTCTGGCTCAGAAAGCAGCGTTAAAACTATACCTTTGTTAGAAATAATTTAAAATGAGTGGTACGTGTTAACCCGGGTAAGTTCAAGATTGAAAGTGTTGAACTCACCCGGGTTAACACTACCACTTATTGATGTTTCCATGAACTGATGTTAATATGTAGCCTATCTCCTGCAGCGGCATCCAACGGAACATCTTGCAATTGGAATTGGAACACTTCCCACTTGTGATATTTATGGATTTTCACCGAAGGGATATCAATTATGCAGAGCCTTTTTGTCTTTTGTGTACATGTTGGGATCCCTTTTTCTGTGTGTGATGTGTTATCCATGTTTTGTATTATTCTTCATTGTTGGTCTTTGGTTTATTTGATATAGTCATTTTTAATTACTTCTGTTAAAGGTATAGGGTAAAAATCCACCCCAGGTTTTCCTTTGCAGCCCTCCTCTGGAAATCAGCAGTCTGTGGAGACTGTGAATGCGTGGAAAGATCAAAGGCTATCTGTCCTGTAGTTTCCATGGTAGTGGGGGAACCTCAGCTGCATACTTTGGATTTTCAACATGCCTGATTCCTTTACCCAACCAAATAATGCATTTTGCTACAGGATTCCATGCCCCAAGTAACTCACTTTTTATTTGATTCAGCACAGCCATGGTCTTTCTGTGGCCCTGCATTTCCACCCTCAGTAATCTTGTGCATGAGCAAGCCCGTCTTATTAACACCAGAAGTCTCCTACATAATAAGGCCTAACTTATTTATCTATTCATTCATTCATTCATTCATTCATTCATTCATTCATTCATTCATTCATTCATTTATTATTAAATCTGATGTACTGTCCACCCCCCAAAGGGCTCTGGGCGGTGTACAGAAGACAAAATACCAATAAAACCATATACCGGTAAATACAATTTCATAATTAAAACCCAAAATAACATACACAGCAATACAACAGAAAGAACCAGATAACAGATGGTGACTTTAAAAAGTCCAAAAGACCTTCTACCCCCTTGGGAGGAGACTGGACACAACACAAGTGGTGACCAGTCATGGTGGTATGCAGGGAACGGCATTTGCCCTCTTCTCCTTCTCTAAGTCTACGGCAAAGTCACATTGCTCTGCATTCAGAAGTCAAATTCAGCCTCCCACCCACCCAGAAGAATTTAGCTGGCACTGAATCTTTTACATTTAAGGAAGAAATTCAGAGCCATCTAAAAATTTACTATCCTGGTCATGTATTGGAGTTGGCACTGGCAGAACTGTCAAGTCTGGGTAGGGAAATTGCTGAAGATTTAAGGTGCAGGCCAGGATTGGAGAGCCCCCAACACACTTACAATCTGTCTCCAAGTTTCAGATGGGGAGAGATCGCTTCTCTTCGCCTCTCCAAACCTCTGAATCATTTATTCTTCTCCTCTGTCGGCTGCAGTGGTCCAGTTCTCTGATCTTGCTAGCCACTCTTTCTGCGTTTGCTTACAGAATCCTTTCTCTTCCACCTGGCACTATATCTATGCAGAGTGAGTGACTGATGTTGCTTCTGGCTCTTGCATTTTTCATGCGCCAGCCTCCTGGGTCCAGCGGGGACTGCTAATCAAACAGAGTGGGTGCGTCCCGCCACCTCCCATTGCGAGGGATAATTACCCTTCCCTCAGCTCTTGGTCTAATAGATGGGCAGCTCAGGATGATCCGTACCACCACTGGAAGCCAGGAGTAGATGCACAGACTCCCTGCCTGCCTTCATTGGGCCAGTGTTGCTCTTGCAAGAATCAGGAGTCTTGATGTTATTTTCAGTCCTATGGAGAAAGCGGTTTGGGCTCTCCTCCCTGAAGTTTGGAAAGCTGTGTTAGAGGGGCAGTAATGAGGCAAACTTCCCTTCTTACCTACTCTTCCTGAATAAACAAAGTCCTGCAATTCCAGAGAGAGTTTACCGATGAGAATTCTTGCAATAGCAGCAGCAGATTCTCTGAAGCACCTCCTAGCGGAGAAGGCGAAGGTCCTTAATCCTTTGCCCAAGTTTATTGGTAGTTACTAAAGCAGAATGTTGCAGCTCTGCACACAGATTGCAAAAGAAATTCCTTTGTGTGAGTTCTTTAATTGTGCACAATTTATTCTGCACTTTTGTGACTTATGGCAATTCAGTAGTGTTTTCAAGGCAAGAGATATTCAGAGGTGGTTCTCCATGCCCTGCTTCTGCAAGGGCTGAGAGATTTCCGAGAGAACTGTGATTGACCCAAGGTTACTCAGCATCCTTTAAGAACATAAGAACATAAGAACAAGCCAGCTGGATCAGACCAGAGTCCATCTAGTCCAGCTCTCTGCTACTCGCAGTGGCCCACCAGTGGCCCACTTTATATTACTTTATATAATATAAAGTTTATAACATATAATATAAAGTATGTAATATAAAGTGTTTCTTTCATAGGGCAGAGCAAAGAACTATGCAGGGTGGTGTAGTGGTTAAGACCAGGTGGATTCTAATTTGGAGAACCGGGTTTGATTCCCTACTCCTCCACCTGAGCGGTGGAGGCTTATCTGGTGAACCAGATGTGTTTCCGCACTCCTACATTCCTGCTGGGTGACCTTAGGCCAGTCACAGTTCTCTCTGAACTCTCTCAGTCCCACCTGCCTCACAAGATGTCTGTTGTGAGGAGGGGAAGGGATGAAGCTTGTAAGCCACCTTGAGTCTCCTTCCAGGAGAGAAAGGTGGGATATAACCTCCTCCTCCTCCTTTTCTTCTTTTTCTTCTTCTTCCTCCACTGACCCAGTCACTACCCATGTCCTTGAGCCACCCTTCTGACTTCTGAGATTTCAGCCGGCTCACAGCACACTTCAAAACATGTCACTGCAACCTTGAGAAAGAAGAAATTCTCAGGAAGCTGAACTCCATACCCACGATTTGCATGTTATCCTACAGAACGAAAGTGTACATGTAAGACTGATCTTGGTCACAGAACCATTTTCCAGCCAATGCATATTCATGTCTTCTCACCGTCCACGTTCTGTCACTGGATCATGGCCAAATATGGTTGCCAACCTTTAGGTGGGGGTGGACAGAGCACCTAGAATTACAGCAGTTTCTGAACCAGCTTCCCTTGAGTGTCTGATCATGTCTTTATTTCTCTGCCTCCACCAAACCCTTATACAAACAGCTGGATGGCCATCTGACAGGAGTGTTTTGACTGTGTATTCCAGGTTTCACCCCTGGGAATATCTGTGGTAAGTTGTGCATACAGAAACGGCCACCATGTTGCAAATGTGGTTACTGATAGCATTGACTTGCACTCTGTAATCTGCCTTGTAGGGGTGGGCAACTTCTCTTTTGGTAATTTTCAGGTTTGACTTTAAAACTTGGGAAAGCTGAAAAGGCCAATACCTTGTATCAGCTTTTTCAGCTTTCTCAAAAATGTTCATATTTTTAAAGCCAAATCTGAAAAATACATAGAATCTATGGCCCTTTCCGCACGGGTCTAATACAGCGCTCTGGGGACGGCAAAAACGCAGTTCCCAGGGAGCTGTTCGCATGGGGGGCGCAGCTGCTTCGCAGCCACGCCGCCCTCGCACCTCCCCAGCGGTACAAAGCCGCTGTTTCCCAACCTCGCTCCCCAAGGCTAGAGGGCGCCATCTCTCCCTCCTGTCCCAATCGACTTACCTTCCCTGCGACCGTTCGGCACGTCGCTGAGGCCTGAGGACATGCCCCCGCTACCGTGCGACTCCGGAGCGGTTGCACATGGCAGGGGGGCATGCCCCCAGGCCTCGGCGATGCGCCGGACGGTCGCAGGGAAGGTAAGTTGATCGCGGCTGACGGGCGCGGTAGCCTTGGTGCTGTCGTCTCTGGTGGTTTTCTGGGGACCGCTCTCAGATGCCGAACGGTTCCAGGGGGGTTTAAGAGTGCGAGGTCATGTATGCATGTTAACCCAACCCCCACCGTGGCTGTGCGGAAACGGCCATAGAGTTAGAAGAGCCCCCAAGGGCCATCAAGTCCAACCCCCTGCAGTGTAGGAACACAAAATCAACAAGCCCAGCCCAGCTGAATGCAGGGATTAGCTGAGCTAACCCCTGCTTTCAGCTGTGCGAAGCCCACTCCCCACTTTCAAAGCTGGAACTTGCTTTGCAAGCGGGAAGATCTGTCTGCGGGGTCAGGAATCTCTCAACCCCACAAGCAGCTAGGAAAGCCAACCCCCCCCCCCCCAAACCTATCTGGCTTTTTCAGAGCCAGACTATTCAGCCCGGGGGGGGGGGGGGGAGAGAGTCCAAAAAAATCAAAATGGCTTTTTCAGGTTTCTTAGCCATTCAGATTTACCAAACGTTCAGCCCTACTGCCATGAGTCTCATTGAGAAAGGTAGACTACAAATGATTGAAAAAAATTCCAAGTAATTATACCCTTTTGAACAAAAAGAACTGAGCAGAACTGTAACTTCATTTGCCACATGATGAACCGTCTTTGTTTTAGGCAGGCGCTAAAACCCAAGCGGAGCGTTCTAAAACAAAGATGGTCCAGCATGTGGCAAATGAAGTAACAATTCTGCTTAGTTCTTTTTGTCAAAAAGGGTATACTCAGATTTGGCTAAGTGATGGTGCCATTGAGGATAACTGCAATTAACTACCTGTGATCGTATAGGTAATCCCACTCAGTGAGGCATCACACTTTAAAATGATGATGATGTAATGGAATCTAGCCAATCAAATTTAGTTATACAGAAATCAATGACAAATCAAGTCCCTTAAGAATGAGGTCAGGACAGAGCCGTGTAAATAAATATGTTTGCAAGGAATGCTGGAATATAATTCAAAAGGGAGGGGAAACGATGTTAGCAAAAAGTGTTTACAGAAAATTATGTCATTTCTGCTCAGACCAGCTTTTTAAAAAAATAAAAATGCAACATAGCTACAGTTTGCTTCGAGGAAGGACTGAGCTTATAGAAAAACGTGATTTAAAAGATAGGAAAGATCCGGGCCTTGGACAAGCAACGTACATCTGTATATAAATAGCAGCCGTTCCCATCTGGCACCACATCAATCCCGCCAGCACCAGGCATCCGTGCCGCACTTTAAAGAGCCCAGAAGAGAGACGTTGGCTTCTCAGCACCATGATTTGATGGCTGATCGGTTCATTGCCTGAGTCAGGAAGCTGCATTTGTATTTACCGAATGAGCCTGTGACTCGGTAGGGCGATGCAATCATTTGCTTGAGCTCACTAGGAAATGGTGTATAATACCTGACCTTAAATAGGAAACAGCTAAAGAAATATTAGCACCCAGCATGCCGGGATCAGCCTCTGTCATTTACAATAAAGGAAGACTGCTTTTGCCAAAGGGCCTTCCCAGTGCCGCTGGGGATTTGGGTGCCCCAGATGCAGAACCATAACTGGACTCATATTGTGAAGAAGTCAAAGAAGAAGACGGAGAGTCTGGATTTATACCCCACCTTTCTCTCCTGTAAGGAGACTCAAGGTGGCTTACAAGCTCCTTTCCCCTTCCGCTCCCCACAATAGACACTTCGAGAGGTAGGTGGGGCTGAGGGAGTTCTGAAGAACTGTGACTAGCCCAAGGTCACCCAGCAGGAATGTAGGAGTGTGGAAACACATCTGGTTTACCAGATAAGCTTCTGCCACTAAGGTGGAGGAGTGGGGAATCAAACCCAGTTCTCCAGATTAGAATCCATCTGCTCTTAACCACTACACCACGTCTGCTCTGAAAGTAAGATGAGTCCTATTGGAATGAACCCAGAGCTATACAATCCAGCATTCTGTTTCTAGCATATGTCTCTGAGTTGCTCACCAGGAGGGTATGAAGAAGATTACCTTCTTCTCTTATTTGCACCCAGGCATCTGGTATTCAGAGCTAAACTGCCTGTGTATAGATCACATGTCATTTGGCCCCAAGAACTAAGCCTGCACGTGTGATTTGTGCCTCTAGACACATTGCAGAATTATGCACATTCAGAATTATGCACATGCAGAATTATGCACATTCAATCCACTTTCACAACTGTGCTATTCCGCACAGTAAAATCCAGCTTCAAAGTGCATTGAAAGTGGATTGAAAGTGCACTATTCTGTGTGTGCAGAAGGGGCCGGTTTGTTTAGCCAACTGTCTCAGCTTCCATCTCCAGAAGTCAGCATCCAGTCCCCACGGAACTTCATCCCGGGTCTTGGGACATGCTCAGACCTGTGCAATTCTACCATCTCTGGGCTGCAATGCATGATCAGCAGGTGCTGGTGATATCCCTGTGGTTGGACTGCATCATTTCAGATTGCAGTTTGGGGTAAGAAACATTGCAAAATTCCCCCTACCTTTTTTTAAAAAAAAACCCCTCATCTTTCTGCTAATAAATGACATGGATGTTCTAGAGCAGCAGTGGCGTAGGAGGTTAAGAGCTCGTGTATCTAATCTGGAGGAACTGGGTTTGATTCCCAGCTCTGCCGCCTGAGCTGTGGAGGCTTATCTGGGGAATTCAGATTAGCCTGTGCACTCCCACACATGCCAGCTGGGTGACCTTGGGCTAGTCACAGCTTCTCGGAGCTCTCTCAGCCCCACCTACTCACAGGGTGTTTGTTGTGAGGGGGGAAGGGCAAGGAGATTGTAAGCCCCTTTGAGTCTCCTGCAGGAGAGAAAGGGGGGATATAAATCCAAACTCTTCTTCTTCTTCTTCTTCTTCTAGAGAAGGGTCCTGAGCTAGGTTCAATAGAGGAGGAGTTTGTCCTCTGACTACCAGCAGTCTATCAAATCACACCTCTCTACCAGCTTTGCTTGCCTCCTCCTTCTAACGCCACACTCAGACGCAACAAAAACAACACATCTCTGCGCAGAGGCCAACTGCAAGAGACGGGTACTTCTGACTCCTCAAGCCAGAAATTATTTATGAAAGGAAGTGGATACCAAACTGCTTGACATTTTAAAAGGAATCATTAGCATGCACTTGTCGAGAATCAGATCTGGAGTAGCTTAAAGTTTTCCCCGTCCCAGTGCTTAATTAGAAGCCAGGCTGCCTGCTTTTAATCTTCATGAAAAATTTAACCCCAGCTGCTTGGCTGACTTAGAATCTAGAGCTGTAGCCACGAGAAGGATGGGAGATGAATCCAGGAAGACAGAGTTAGGTGAGCCTCACGCATCTCAAATTCCACGTCTCCCATTGAGGCCTCTACTGATCCAACAGAAGGAAAGAAACTTTCCACTCAGTTGGCCAATTTTCTTCCTTGCTCATCCCTTAGAATTCCATAAGTGGTTAAGAGCAGGTGGGTTCTAACCTGGAGAACTGGGTTTGATTCCCCACTCCTCCACCTAAGTGGCAGAGGCTTATCTGGTGAACCAGATGTGTTTCTGCACTCCTACATTCCTGCTGGGTGACCTTGAGGGGGCACAGTTCTCTCTCAGCCCCACCTGCCTCACAAGGTGTCTGTTGTGGGGAGAGGAAAAGAAAGGAGCTTGATCTTGAGTCTCCTTATGGGAGAGAAAGGTGGGGTATAAATCCAAACTCCTCCTCCTCCTCCTCCTCCTCCTCCTCCTCCTCTTCTTCTTCTTCTTCTTCTTCTTCTTCTTCTTTGACCTCCCACTGACCAACTGTACATCCGTTCCCTGACTGCTTTGGCTAGTGCATGTAGCTGGGGTGCTGCTACCATGGTGACAGGCACCACCATCCCTGTACACTGCATGGTTTCCCCAATGGTGGTGTACAACTGTAAGCATGGGTGGCAGAGCACTTGAAGAAGATAGATGGGGAGGTGCATGTAGCCTGGTGGCAGGGAAGGTACATGGAGCAATGGGTCAGCAGCAGTGGACTCCACTAGAGGCCCTGGATAGGCTGATACTAACCCTGGCTTCCAATGTGCATTTCTGTTTGTTCTGGTTGCTGGACGTTCTTTCACCCTCTGCCCTCTTTCCATTTGGAGACTTTATGCTGTGGCAGCAACTTTGAAAAGAATACATATTGGCACTGCTGTGTCAGCCATCGAAAAGGAGCCAAGCATCGTACTTGGCATTCTCTGGCCTGGATTCTCAGTGACCCAGGGCCTCACCTCACCTCACCCAGTGCAAAGAAGGAAGGGCTGAAAGAACTTGCATTGGAGATGGTCTGGGGTGACCTGAATTGCTGGATAACCACTAGAGTAGAGTCCGGTGGCATTTTAGACACCAACAAGGTTTTCTGAGTATAAGCTTTTGGAAGTCAGAGGTCCTGTGAGCATTTAAAAGCTTATAGTATAAGATACAAAAACATGCGTGGCACATAGGCGCTGGCTCAAGCAATTTATATTACCTATTAGTTACTTGTAAAGTATGCCAAATTGTTGGCTATTAGACTTATCAGACTATTATATCTCCATAACATTTAAAAGCTTATACCGCAAAAATCTGATACCCTTAAAATCTTGATGGTTTCATGTTGGTTTCTAAGGTGCTAAAACCTTCCTCTTTACCCAGACCTTCAATGTGTTACTCCCAGGGTCCCCCCATCCCATCGATGCTAGCTGAAGGGTGGGGGAAGGGTGGGGTGGGAGTTTTTAATGATGCTTTTATTGCCTGTTTTAAAGGATGTTTTTATGGTGGTTTTTAATTTTTATATTTTTAGGACCATGTGCTTTAAGGGGGCTTTTAACCCCATAACCCTCAATTGGTCCCTCTGCTCTTTGGAGGACTACCTATTAAATTGAACACTGCTTTTAACTTTATATATGTTTTATGTATCCACTTGTTCTGTCATTGTTGTAAACCACGCTGAGCCCTCCGGGGGAGGGCGGGATATAAGTGGAACAATAAATAAATAAAAATAAATAAAATTAGAGATCCCTGTCCCAAAAGACATCCAGCTGGCCTCCACGAGGACCAGGGCTTTTATGGCCCTGGCCCCTACTCGGTGGAACTAGCTCCCTTGGGAGATCAGGGCCCTGAAGGATTTGCAAGGTTTCTGCAGGGGCTGCAAGACAGAGCTGTTAAGCCAGGCTTTTTCACCTGGCCAGCTGGGTTGATCACTGCATTTGACCCATATTACCATCTTAGTGTCCTGTGGATACGGGGGGGGGGGGGTGTTTCCTTGCCATCTATGCTCTATTGTTACTGGTTTTATTGGATTCTGTATGGTTGTTTTACTGTTCTATTGTTCGCCACCCTGAGCCTTATGGGGAAGGGTGGGATATAAATTGAATGAATAAATAAATAAAATTAAATACATGGAACAAACAAATGAATAAAAAAATTAGTTACACAATCCTTCCAATGGCTCTGAAAGGCCAGTGTCATTGTTATCCCTTCTGTCTCAACTGAAGTTGAGAATTGTGACCCTAAGAAAACCAAGGAAGGCTCGGGCTGAAGCAAGATTCGATTCCAGTAGCACCTTAAAACCAAGAAGATTTCTAGGGTTTAAGCTCTCAAGAATCTAAGCTCTGAAAAAAAGAGCTTTGAGACTCGAACGTTATATCCTCCAAATCTTGATGGTCTTTAAGATTCAACTGGACTGGAATCTTGCTTCCGCACAGCTGCCCACCTGAAAAGATTTGAACCGGAGCTCCCGAGGTCCCAAAGTACTCTCTTAGCGGTGAGCAATATTTTGTCTTAATCATCTCCATCCAAAACTTTCCTTCTGTGTAGCATCGGTCATTTTAAAAGTTCTCCAGGAAGGCAACAGCAATATTTCTCCCTCTCCCTCAGTTTAGTAGAAATAAATACAGTACCTTCCCTTCTGACATGACACACACTCACTGCTCTACTGGGGTTCCTTCCAAGTAGCAAAACGAACCATTTCCCAGATAAACGATTTACACAGACCGTGCCGTGGATGACCTGATGCCGTCCCATTTGAATTAATTCCAGCGTTTCTATTAAAATGCCATTTACTAAAGAGAAGTGGAAAGGTAATTATGGTCCCCCAGCCTTAAATCACTCTGTCGCTGAATTATTAAAGGGAAGAATTAAAAATAATCAGGCTTTGCCATTATACTTCATAGAGTGGAAATTAAAGGTGTAAGAATGTTTTGTCTTTGCATCAGATTTAAGTATTCATTTTCAAGATTTATGAAGAAATTGAAATTGTTCTCTCTGCGTGTCCTGCTCGCCCGCTTTACGAAAGACGCAGGCAGGCATGTACAAAATAATTTGAGAAAACCCACTCTTGTAAAATTAGACGAGAGAGGGGATGGGAAAAGGGATTTAATATTTATAAAAAAGGGAGACTACAGTAGAGCGTTTTGCATTTTAATCCCTTTCTCCTTCTGCACAATTACACCTCCAACTGATATGCCGGGAGCGAGATTAAAGCGGCGACTAATTTGAGATCTGCAGCTGGAAAACGCGAGGCTGGGTCTCGTTGGTTGGGCTTGTTTTGCTGGGCACAAGGGAGACGGCGTGCTTTGCTTGTGGCATGCAGAGGGACATGTCTACCTGCAACAAATCAGCCCACCTAGGTAAATCTATTGCTCCTTGGTCCCAACTTCTTTGACAGAACAACAGCTTTGCGGGGGACCTCAGGGGTCAACTCCCTGCACAGGGCAGGAAATTCACAGTTGCCCCCCTCCACACACACACACACACACACACACACAGTGACCCCTGCTTTATGTCCAGAGGAAAGCAAAAATCCTCCAGGATCCCTGGCCAGTGTGGTCTGGAGGAAAATATTGGATGCAGAGGTGGGGAAATACCCCTTTAAAGCCAGCGTGGTCTAGTGATTAAGAGCAGGTGCACTCTAATCTGGAGAACTGGGTTTAATTCCCTGCTTATGCTCTCCAACACATGCCAGCTGGGTGACCTTGGGCTAGTCACAATTCTTTGGAGCTCTCTCAGTCCCACCCACCTCACAGGGTGTTTGTTGTGAGGGGGGAAGGGCAAGGAGATTGTAAGCCCCTTTGAGTCTCCTTACAGGAGAGAAAGGGGGGATATAAATCCAAACTCCTCCTCCTCCTCCTCCTCTTCTTCTTCTTCTTCTTCTTCTTCTTCTTCTTCACAAGCCTGCCTTTAGTCCATTCCCATGTGGTTTCTCCACTGTCTAGTACTATGTTTAAACTGGGTCACCATAGCACTAGTAGACCAGTATTGGTACACAGCCAAGATACAGATCACTGACACACTAACCCTGACCACAGAACAGAAACCTGACTGCAGCAGGACACTGGCTGTGTGGAACTCCCCATAGGCAAAAGGTGTGGGGGAGGGGTTACCCTTTTCACGCTCATCTTCACATTTAAACCAGCCTCTGTGCTCAACGCGAGAGCCCACACCGGGCAACCGGGGTCAGAAGTTAATCGAAGCAATTTCTTGCTCAACCTTCCCCACTTAAAACATGCTTGTTTTTCCCCTGTGTTTACCTTAAGCAAACACTAAAATAAAAAAATCCCGAAGGTTCTTAACAGCTTCATCCATTGCAACTTGAAATAATATTGACTCAGCTAAGGGATATTGCACCAGCCACGAAGATTAACATGGCAGCGGCTTGACAGCGGGCACTCATTGCTCGATAGGTATAATCTGCTAGTTGCATGTGTGAATGGGTAGCTGCTGGCATGTTTTTGCCAGGTCAACAGGGGCTGTCTGAAATCTGCGACGAGATCTTTCCCAACTGGGATGAGACCCAGCTGGGGAGAAAAGTGGGGCATCAATAAATAAATGCAAATTCAAATGAATGCACTCTGCAGCAGCCAATTAGTCTTCCTGCAGACCCTCATGCAAGGAAGCCAGTGGCCAATCAAATGTATATTTCATTTTTATCCCTTGTCAATAGAAAGCGTAATTGTGCAGTAGGGAATATTTCACTTCAGTTTTGCCCTAATGCACAGGCAAAGAGCCAGTGTGCTGTAGTGGTTAAGAGTGTTGGATTAGTATCTGGAAGGCCCGGGTTCAGAGGCGTACCCGGGGTAAATGGTGCCCGGAGACAAATTGTCTCCAGGATGCCCCCCAGGTTCTGCCCCCCACCCCAGCTCCACCCCCTGATGGCCCCAGGCTCCACCCCCACTGCGTTCGACCCCGCCCATGTCAACATGGGCAAGGTCTAGGGTGGCCACCTCCCCCACAGACTCCCCCTGCCAGCTGGGTTCCCAACCGGCAGCCTACAGTCTCTTCTGACCTCCAGTCTCTTCTGTCCAAGGTGGGGCTGAGGGCACTTGGAGGCAGCAGGAAGTCCTGCTGCCTCGTCATTTTTGCATGCCTCGAGTGACACAGATGGGGTTGAGCCACTGAAAACGACGAGGCAGCAGGACTTCCCGGTCACATGGGGGGCCGATTTTGCGCCCCCCCACGTGACCAGAAGAGTGGCGCCCGGGGACAAGGGGTACCCCTTGTCCCTAGGTAGATACGCCACTGCCCAGGTTCGAATCCCCACTCAAGCCATGGAAGTTCCTTAGATTGCCTTGGGCCAGTCAAAGGCGTTATGCATGGCGGGGCGGGGCCAAGGGGTGACCCGTGGCAAGGGGTGAGGGGGTGGGGGTGCTGGGGCAGTGGGGAAGTGCCCGGAGCAGGTGTCCCCCAGGGTACCATTCCCCCCTCCATACCTCTCCATTCCTCTGAAGATCTTCCTTTCGGTGCTCCTGTTCTTCGGCATTCCCCCCCTCCTCTTGCGTTCTGCACAGAACTCCAACGAAGGAGTCTCTCGGGCTGGGGATTTATTAGGCCTTTAACTGCCTGGAAAGAACCTTCGAGGCTTATAATAAGGCCTCTCCTTCTCCAGGGCCTTTTCTTTAAAGTCGTCCAAAGACCTTACAAGTTTTAATCCTGCCTTGTGACTCACCACCCCCTTCCCTTCCTATTGTTGGGGCAGGAGGGGCTGAGAAAAGAGGAAAGGAAAAGTGACTTGCCAGAGGTCACGTTCACAGAGAGAGAGAGTGAAACAGAGAGAGCAAATAGTGACTCCAGCATCTAATAAGGCCTTGGAGTCTGGAGAGCCAGGGCCATGTTGTAACCTGATGAGATTTCTCAGAGTTATTGTATCAGTGGGTAGAACTGCAATTGCCAGTCTTTCTCTCCTGGTAGGGTTCCTATGTTTGAATGGGCAAAATTTCTACTCATAACCTTTACCCTCAGCTTAGAGATATAGTGATTTGGGAGTGCTTCACCTGGAGAATTTCCAATGTTGCATTTGTTCCATCCTGCCAATCAGACAAAGTTCCAAAACTGGCCGACCGCAGCTCTCCAGGGCCTGGCAGAAGGTCTTCCACATCATCTACGGCCTGGTCCTTTCAACTGGAGATGCTGCGGGTTGAGTTTGGGACTTCCTGTCTGCCATCCAGATGCTCTACCACTGAACCACAGCCCCTTGCCTTCTTAGTCCAGTGGTGGCGAACCTTTGGCACTCCAGATGTTATGGACTACAATTCCCATCAGCCCTGCCAGCATGGCCAATTGGCCATGCTGGCAGGGGCTGATGGGAATTGTAGTCCATAACATCTGGAGTGCCAAAGGTTCGCCACCATGGTCTTAGGCCCACTCTGCACAGGCCACTGAAGCAGCTGCGCACTGGGATAAATAACCCCGGTGCAGCCCTGGGGCCATTCACACACTTCCGTGTAGGCAACCCCGGAGCTGCCACAGCTCATGGTAGTGCCTCCTTTGGACTTATTCTCTCTTCCCTGCTAAGATCCATAGGAATGACTTGACACTCATGGCCTTGGCAACATCTCAGGGGTAAGAGGGCAGGGGTCATGTCCCCTTGTCCCTGCGGAACTTCACAGGGAAGAGAAGGTAAATTTGAAAAAAAAAGGACACGCCTAAAAGTGGCGCCTCCCACCCAGTGCCATTCGCTTGGCACCCATGTGCACAACTGAGTTTTTTTAAAAAAAAACTTGCTAGTTTGGTGGGGGGGAGGATGGTGCTGTCTCATTTTGGAGGCAGCAGTCATGCAAAGTTCTCCCCCCAACCAGTGTTTTTACCTGGCCCACACTGGTGTTGTTGGCCCATGCGGAGTGGACCACACTCCAGTCTTCAGATTACGGGAGTAGGAAAGGACTGTCCGTCCAACACTTCAGTGAGCAGCTGCAATTCAGGCTTGGAGAAACAGGCCCAGAAACATCAGTGGTCTGCTTCTGCATAAGGCAGCTTCACACCTTCATGTACATTTAATACCTTCGTGCACAAACTCTGCTCCAGTTGCCTTGGCGATCCAGGCTGGCTTTTTCGTCCCATCCGCCCACCACCCCCACCACCCCTCGCTTGAAGTCCATAATCCAAACAGCCCATCAGCAAGTCTGGGAGCAAACCCCGTGCACAATGAATTAAAAAAACTGGCCCGAGGCAACCTGTCAGCTGTCTAAATTTGGCAAGCTTTTTGCCTGCCTTTGCAATACCCATTTCTCTGCCTGCAAAGAGGAATATTCAAAGCAGTGGGCTCAAGGCCTGCCTGTTGAAAGACCATCGCAGTGAAAAAGCAGTTTTCGGACTGTGGGTTGAGAAGTGGGCTGTGACTTTCTATTTCGGGTGAGTCCCAATGTCAGGAAAGAGGAGGGAGAAGAAAGTGAGCCGGGAGAGGAGACTCAAATGGCACGGGCCCCTTCCGCACATGCAGAATAATGCACTTTCAATCCACTTTCACAATTGTTTGAAAGTGGATTTTGCTATTCCGCACAGTAAAACCCAGCTCCAAGGTGGACTGAAAGTGTATTGAAAGCACATTATTCTGTGTTTAGTATACTATTCGTTTATTTATTGACAGCAAGTCACAATATATATTAGCATGGGGCCTTTGTGTTCATGGGGATCCCAGGCAAAGCATGGCCATGTGTTAGGATAGTTCTGCAACTGCCTAGTCCTTTTAGCTGAAGATGTCAGCGATCGAACCCAGGTCCTTCCGCGTTCCAACCAGATGCTTCGGCCAGGAACTCTCAAGGGTTTGCCTTTGCTTAATGGTCTTTTCTGCATAAGCTTTTTTAATGTTTTGTGGCAGGAAATAACATGTTTCTTCTCCCCCACAGAGTTCTGCACTATATCCCCCCCCCCCTTGGTTCTGAAAACATTTTATTTCCAGCATCAAAATGTTTTAAATGAATCCCCTTTTAAAGTGATTCTTTAACCTGAAATATTTGCAAAACGTCTTCACTTGCTGTGTGATCTGTTTACTACGTTTCTCACTCCATCCCCCCTTCTAATCATTTCTGTGCTTTTTTTATTTGCCAAAGGGGGGGGGGGAATCTTTGAAGCATCGATTATGTGAGCCATAGAGAATTTCACCAAGAAGCACTGAAGCATCGATTCATCAAATTACTTTAAATAGGCAAAATATACACCTAATGGCGGCCATGAATCATTTTGAGGGAGGGAGTGTGGTAAATGGAGAGGGGGTTGAAAATGTTTTAGTAATTTGTGTGGAAAGAGCCAACGTGTGAAATGATTGTGAAATACAGCCCATGGCTCAGTCTGCTATATGTTTACAAAGGTGACAAATAAAAAATGTAAACCTGTTCAACATTAACTGGTGTAAGATTCCTACATTTTACACTAGGAAGGAGGCGATTAAAGTGGAATTACTTTGCAAGGAGATCCTGGATAGCATTTTGACACATGCCCCTCTGAGGAGATCCCCTCTTTCGGGTGTTTACTCAATACACATGGCCTCCTGGATACAGAACAACCCAGTTCGCCAGGGCTTTGGATCAATTAATTATTTGCATGAAGCAATCGACCTAAAAGGCTACCGGGCAGCCACCCTCCGGTTCATACGGCATCTGGGATATTTGATGCTCTGGCAAACTAATCCTGGGATTGTCTTACCATAATCACTCCCATCCAGTGTGAAAAGTTCAAATGAGAAGGTTTGTGGCATTGCAATGCTTCAAGGGGGGGGGGGGGATGCCCTCTCCTTTTACTAAAGGCTGTGTGGCATGTTGTTTTCCAGGCGATGCTATCTACCTCCAGTCCATGCAAGGAGCCAGCTGCCCATTTCCCCGCTATGGAAGTGATGGGAATTTTGTTTTCCTCCAGGGCTGTTGGCAACCTTCATGCCAGCTCTATTCTCCATCCCTGCCCCTTGGAGCATTTCCTAGCGCGTAGCAATGTGGCCCCGCCACAACCCTGGAATTTGGGCAGCCCGGGATGCCTGCTTCCGTGCTGGAGTTCTCTTACGCTCCTCCGGCTTCCCGATGCAGAGCATTAAATACTGATTAGCTGTGACACACTTGCTTGTAACCTTTTCATTAGGAAATTATGTTTAATAGAAATTGTTCTGACACCTCTCAGTGGCGTTTCCTCGCAATTCATTACAAGCACACAAAGGCAGGGAGGAAAAAGAGGGGAGAAAGGAGCCGACTCCTGTGGTAACGGCAGAAGGAGGTCTCTGCGTGGAGGGAAATTATTTAATTGGGGGGGGGAGGGAAAATATGGGATAAATACCACAATGGCAGGTTACAGAAGCTGCCTGTAGCTGGGGAGAGGGAAGCAGGAAGAGCCAAGCCATCGTCTGCCTTTCCTCCTATGTGGTGTGAAACTGGGCCGCACGCTTGCAAAACAGGAATGGCCTACCACAGGGGAGCTCTCTCCTGACTTGGATGGTTGCCAGCCTCCTGGTGGTGTCTGGAGATCCCCCATAATGACAACTGATCTCCAGATAGAAGTGATCAGTTCCCCTGGAGTAAATGGCTGTATGGCACTGTACCCTGCTGGGCTCCCTCCCCTCCCCAAATCCTGCCCTCCCTGGTCTCTACTCTGAAAGCCAGCATGGTATAGTGGTTAAGAGCAGGTGCATTCTAAACTGGAGCACCGGGTTTGATTCCCCACTCCTCCACCCGGATGGCAAAGGCTTATGTGAACCAGATGTGTTTCCGCACTCCTGCATTCCTGCTGGGTGACCTTGGGCTAGTCACAGTTCTCTCAGAACTCTCTCAGCCCCACCTACCTCGCAAGGTGTCTGTTGTGGCACAAGGAAGGGGAAGGGAGCTTGTAAGCTACCCTGAGTCTCCAGAAAGGTAGATATAAATCCGAACTACTACTACTACTACTACTACTACTACTACTACTACTACTACTACTCCCTCCAAATCTGCAGTAATTTCCAGAGTGGGCTACTCTATCATTTTACACACACACAAATCCTTGAGTCTCATTATAATTACAATCCATGTATTATCTTTTCAAACACAGTAATTTTTAATAGCTCAAAAACCCAGGCCAAATTCACCTATGAGAGGGGAAGCCCTGAGAGGCATGAATTTGCAAATAATGAGGGACTGTTAGACTAAGGGCAAGAGCTCTGAGCTTCCCTCTTTTCCACGGAGGTGGCTCTTCATACATTGCAGAAGGTGGGCAGGGGTCTTCTTGAGGATGTTGTGCAGCCTGTTCTTGCCACAGTGAAACCCTTCCAGGCAATGAACCCATGAGACCCCATCCTAGTTCTAGTGGAAGTCTTGGTGGGGGAAAGTGCGGTCAAGTCACAGCTTACGATGGCCCTATAGGGCTTTCAAGGCAAGCAACGTTCAAAGATGGTTTGCCATTACTTTCCTTTGCTATCAACCTTCAACTTCCTGGTCAGCTTTTGAGAGCAGATGATATTGGGCTATCCTGGGCCATCCAGGGCAGAGCTTTGGGAGCAGGGGTAAAAGAGCTTTATAACATCAAGCAAAGAATCGGGCTGCTGGTCCTCGTTATTGTAAGGATGCCCTTTAGCCCAATCTTTCAGCAGAGTTTGGGAGGCTGCCGCCGAGCCAAACATCTTTCTATGGCAACACTCTCTTGCATGCTCAGACTCCTTCCTTCGAGTGCAATTTCTTCCCACGTCGTTCCTTGCAGATGCTTTACTTTATTTAAATATTTATTAGTTGCCCTTCTTCCTTACAGAGCTCAAGGCAAGTTGCGGTATAAATAAAATGCATCAAATAGAGTACATAAAGCCAAAACTTTAAAATTAAGGGTTAGGACTGAATTAATCATATGCAATTCTGAATAAAATGAGCGGCCTCCTAAAGATTCAGAGTGGGAGGTGGGCAGATGTTGCTCCCTGGGAAGGGAGTTCCATAATTGTGGGGCAGCAAGTGATGGCCAGTTCGGGGGCTATTTGTCCAGATGGGAATAAATGAGAGCTAAACAGGAAAAAATATTGAAAGTTTATTTTCTATTCAGAAAAGAATCCAATGAGGTATGGAGCTCCTCTTCTAAAGACGCCCCTCCCAATAAAAACAACGTTTAGGCAATTACAGAAAATCTATGTCACGTCATAATGATATACTAATATTTGTATGTAATCAAATTAGCATGACCAATTAATGCAAAATAAGCATACATGTAAGCTGACAACCATTTATCAAGATGAGTGTTAGACGATGAGAAAAATCTAATTAAAAGCTAAGTTGTCTCCTGCCCAGGAAGTGATATCCTGCTCTTATAATGCAGATAACAATTGACACAGTACAAAAAGGTACACAACCCAGTCTACATTGACCAAAGCAAATGCATAATTCACTGTGCGGGTTGGCATCATATTCAGACAATAAATTGCAATGCACCAACATGTGGAATAAATATTTCTCCGTTGCAATTGCAAAATCACAATAGCAAAAATGCAACCATTCATTGTGCATATAGAGACAACTGCTTACAAAGTTACATGGACCTGAAAACAGGTGAAGTCTTGATTCCCAGTTGCAACAATGACAACACTCCAAGCAATTGCACATGAAGATGGTGAATACAAAGCTGCATGAATGTACCCTGAAGTACCCAAGGGTGGAGAGGTTACTTTTACTTAACCATACCAACAGGTAAGGACATTGGATGCGGAATGTCTCCGACCGACTGTCTCTGAGAAGAAGATAAGGAGCTATGAACATTTCTCCCAGGGCATGCAATACTTAGGAAAAGTTTCACTAAACATGCTTGCTTCAGCCAAAACATCTAGAATGCGAGATACCTTAAACCAGGCCTCACTAATTAAAAGTTACACAAATAATTTGTGTCTTGCTTATGCCAATCAAGTCTAATTTGATTTTCTCCATGTCACTAGTGGAGGTTGCTATCGGCCGAGCTGAAACAGGTTTTCTTTCTCTCTCTCTCTAAATATTCACGTATAAATTTAGGTATGATGATTTAAGCCCCCTGCCTCTTCTCTTTCCCTCTGTGACAGCGGCAGAGAGTTGTGCTCTATCATTTTTATGGAGCGCCTTAAGTGTTTGAAAACTCCTGTCACATCGCTCCTTTATCTTCTCTCCCCGGGCGAAACAGGACCCAACTTTTGTGTGGCTCCTCATCTCTCTTTCCACAGCTGTCCTTTGTTATCTTTGTTGCTCTTCTCTGAATCCCTTAAACCTCTGAGCTCATTCTGAGCTTGTGAATGAACTCAAAATCCCTGGCAACCTGGAGACACAATGACAGCTTCACAGAGATCCTGTGAATTCCTAGAGATGGAGGAGGAGGGCTTTGTGATTCTGGGGCTCTGTGCAAAAGTCCCAGGTGGATTCCCACCATCACAGGTGCTTTACAATTATGTAAAGTGGTCTGGTGTTGGATGGAGCAATGTCTAATGTGCAAAGCAACTGAGATGAAGACCCAGCAGGGGGCAGGCAAGTGGTCAGCTAGAGAGGACTGTAAAGTTAGTGGCCCTTCCGTCCTTTTGTGTCACCTCTTGTCTGTCCTTAGACTAATACTCTCAGGTCCGGTATCCTGCTTCTTCTCAGAAGTTAGTTGCAGAGACTCTTCCTAGCCAGCAAGAGAGCAGTGTGCAATCTCGCCCTCTTTCCTGTCCTAAATGTAGTTCCTAATACACATTTACCTTTTATCCTTTTAATCAGTGTGTTGGTCACTTCTCTGTGCAGTAAAATTCAACACCTGAATAGCAAAAAAAAAGAGGCTATCTCTGTTCCCCTTATACATTTTGGACACTTGAAATCCATAGGTGCTGAAATGCAGGCAAGGCTATTGTGATCTGACATCACTTTATACACACACAAGTATTTCTTCTCTGCTCTAATTTAGCCTATTACAATATACATCATACCTTTTCATTCTGAGTTGCTTCTTAACAATACCTCGACATCCTTTTGTCTGGGATATAAGGTTTCCCGGACTCCATTCCAACTCTTATCTGAAGAAGGGAACTCTCAAAAGCTTCTATCAACCTACTGGATTCACATCTAATTCTTCAACTGCTGTCTATCCTCTGAAACAAATTCTGTTTGGGACTCCGATTCTAAGATCAATTATGCATGGAGCGCTTTCTACGGCACTCCAAGACCTGCAGTCCCTTCACAGTGGGGTCTCCTCGCATTTCTCTGTTTAAACACGAGGAGCTGCCCCATAGTCTCACAATCACCTGCCCCCCTGTTGCTCGAGTCAAAAATCTCATCTGCCCCCACTTCCAGCCAAACAAAATATAGATATAACCCTTCAAAGGTGATATTGGCATTTCTTATGTCAATATTGCGGAGGCTGCTTCCGTGTCTTTTGCATTTTAATGGAATGCAGCAACAGAGAAAGTGGGACGTGTCTTCTAAGACCCAGGGGTCTGGTAACACTTGTCTTTATTTATGAATCCACTAATTGTATAGGAGATGTCTGGGTTCACAGCCAACACAGCAAAATCCATCCCTCAGCTGTGTTCCAATTAGTTCCGATCACAGGAGGGAAAACCAACCTACAAGCCTCTCTGACAGCTAGACATGGATAAGCATTTTTGCAGCTGGACGTGACTCCCCAGGGAGCTGAGTTCATTGTGTGAACACAGTCTGTGCCGCTGTTCATCAGGGCGAGCCGTGCTGGATTCTGCAATCACGTGAACAGGACCTGGGGAGAGCTCAGAACGAGAGGACAGAATTTTCATGAGTCAGAGAGTGGGGGTTTTCCGTGCTCTGCCTAGATAGATCCTCCACCTAGTGACTAGCAGGTGCAAGATAAACTGTGCAGTTTACTCCTTAGGTTGCAGGTTCTGCCTTTTTCTTGCAGCAGAAGCCGGGTTCCTCATACGGTGGCCAACCTTCAGTGTGGCATAGTAATTTGTAAATAAAGACAAGTGTTACCAATCCCTGGGTCTTAGAAGACACGTCCCACTTTCTCCATTGATGCATTCCCTTGTTCTGGGGTGGTGTGGGGGTGGAGGACGCACCAGCGCACTGGGCACTTTCCCCCCTTGCTACGCCTCTGCATCACAGCACATGCGACACCACTGCCCCCCATATCTTCACCTGCACAATTCCAGCCAGTTGCCAAATAGGGCCTAACAACCCGCTGGAAATGGCTGCTTTGGAAGGTGGGCGCTTTTGGCCTTATACCCTGCTGAAGTCCCACCAAATCTCCAGGATTGGCAACCCGAGTTCTTCGGCATTCCTACTGCCTTTGCCTTTAAGCACACAATATGCATGCCCTTGATTGTGAAACTGTCTTTTCCCTTAAAGGCGCATGAACTTCTGCAACGCAGCTCTGTGTGCCGTGCTCAGCCGGGCCTTCATTTATTTAAATTGACTCGGCAGAAGCAAATCCCCCCAGTGCCAAACGAGCTACGAGTTCCCTCTTCTGGCCCCGTGGGGGCTTCCTCGAATGCAGCAATAGCCACCCCTGGCTTCCTCGCGCTGCCTCCCTTCCCTTCTAACCATCCCCTGCCCTCCCTTTGCCAGAAGTGGGTTCATTCCTCCCTTCTGATTACAATGATAAAGCTGTCATCCCCCCCTCCCCATTCTGCTGGTTTGCTGGGGACTTTCAAAGTCTGCAACAGTATTAAATATTCAGGCTTTTCCTTTGGGCTGCGTTCCGAAGCCTGTATCCTTCCCTTTAATTGCTCCGTCAAGAACAAATTAAAATTTGATATTGTGGCTCAGGCTCGGCTGTGCTTTGCCCTTGCCTGACGCGCTTGGCAGAAGCCCCTCCCGTCCCGAGCATCTATTTGGCTTCGCCCAAGGGCCAATGATGGGTGGCGTTCATTAGTCCCCCCCCCCCCGATTCTTCCGCTCTGCCCCCAACATCACCTCCCTGTTTCCCTCGCTTGATGTCGAAGCAGCAGTCCTCCTTGGGGGTCTTCCACCAGGCAAGTTGCCGGTTTGTTCCTTCCTATTTTTTTTTCCTAATTAACATGTAAAATTAGACTTGCTGAGGCTCAGACTTGAGATCTGTGTGACCCAGAAAGCAGTATAAAGTTCTGCTGGCAGTTAGGAAGCCAAGAACTAGGGAACCAGGTTAATGTTGCTGGGGATGCCAGACTCCAGGTGGGATATGGGAATCCCCCAGAATTACAGCTTGTCCCCAGACTACACTGGACAATTTCTCTGGAGAAAAGGGATGCTTTGGAAGATAGTGTTTAGGGCATTGCATGCACTGAGGTCCCAGCACTGGTGTATTTAGGGTGGGGCAACCCACAGTGTGAACTCCAGGTGCCACTTGCCCGGGGCGCCCTGGCTGTCCTTTTGCAAAGCAAGAAGTTGCTGCACCTCCTTCACCGGGCTGCACCCTGCCAACCTCCCCCTCCCACCGCCACTCGGAGAGCTGGTCTACATGCATTAAGAAGAACTGGTAGATCTGACCATCAATTCATCACTTTCAACTCCAGCAAGATGGCCTACTCACCATTGAAAGCAATGGACAGCCCTGGTCTACCTGTTTTTCTTTGTGGCATGAGGTAGATCAATGTGGTGGAACACAATGGGTAGACCTGACCACCACAGAGTCCTGGTCTACCAGTTCTTCATTATGGCAGGTAGATCAGCTGTGTAGAGAGCTTATCTTTACACAGTTGAAAGCAACGGGTAGACCTCACCACCGGAGAGCTGGTCTACAAAGATGGGGAAAATCTGCCAGGTTTGGGTGGGGAGGGGAGGGGATGCTGAATTTCAATGTTTGTCCTGGACACCATTTTCTGTAGATATGCTCTTGTGCCCATCTTTCTAGAGTGCCAGGGCCACTGAAGAGAAGGCCCTGTGGATGTTTCCCCCCATAGAATCTCAGAATGGGGCTTTCCGCACTGACAGAGTTGTACTGGTTTCTATCTAGGTTCACCTCAGTGTATCCGCACTGCAACTGAGCTCAACGTTGTTTTGACTCAGTTCCCCCCGCCCCCCCAGAACTGCACCTTTCTGCTGGAACAAGGTCGATACCGCTTCGAAGCTTCGAAGTGCGGATGCATTGAAACGACACCTCATCCGTTCAACCAATCAGGTGCTGCTTTTGTGGCATGCGCAGAACGGGAGAGTCGTGGCGGGCATGTAACTGTAAACTGTACAAACTGTAAAAAAAAGAACGCTCCCGTTTCCCATGGTAACACAAGCTCCAATCACGATCGAGGAGCGAAACAGGCACCAAGATGATCTCGCCCACTTAGCTCGGTTCCAGGGGGCCAAGTAAGTTGCTGTGCGGACAGCCTGGAATCGCCCCCCACTGAAGGGAACCGAGTCGACCTTAGCTCCCTCCTGTAGTGCGGAAAGCCCCATGGTGATAGGGCAGTCAAGAGGGACCCCTCCTCACTGACCCCAGCACCTGGGCATTCTGGCTAAGTGTAGCATGCCTGCCTCCACATGTGCCCATACCTGGACATTTAATGCCGATATGCAAAGGAACAAATGAGTTTCCAGTCCCGTCTGCTTCAACACGGAAGGACATCTACAGCATCGTTTGCAAAACCGGCCTGAATCTCCTCCAGCTTCCAGAGACAGCAGCTGGGTGAAATGTTTCTCTGCAGGGTTTTTTTCCCCCCTCCTGCAAACCTTTAACCTTCAACTTCAGCTTTTTAGCAGGCTGGGAGGGGGTTTTCTGGGGCGGGGGGCAGAGAGGTTGTTCTTGTTTTTGCTGAGGCAGTAAATTAGCGAGCAAAAATTACCGTAAATTAGCAAGCGAACGTTGCCCTGCGGTTTGGGGAGAGGAGCTGGAGGGCAAAGGTCATTGGGTGCCAGGGGGCCGCCATCACCAACAGCCATCCCAGATCTGCCTGCCCTTCTTGTTCCTTTGATGTAATTAACACCCCCTTTGTGATTGCCTGTAATCGCCCACCCCGTCTGCACTTTCATCAGCATCTTCTCACAATGAGCATCCTTCTCATTAGGGGCTTAAAAACCTCTATTATAAACATGTAAATGGGACGCAGCAAGGAGGGAAATATTTTGCCCTGCCAATTTCCTTTTGTGCGCCTGCCAGCGCCTCGTGATTTTATTGCTAAAGTGTTCTCCAAGAGGCCTAGGGATTACAGCACTGTTCCCACCCCGTCACACTTTTCAATCTTCTCTTATCGGGTTTTAATTACGCCTCCCCCAGCCGCATGCTTTTCAAAAATCCCCTCGTCATCAACTGATTTGGAAGCTGAGGTTTTTAGCAAAATGATATCAGCATTTCCTTGAAGAGGGCAGGCATTAGTCTGCAGGGTAAAATGCAGTTTTGTTTTTTTGATGATCTTGTGCATATTCCCTGGCTAGGGAACAGGGTTCTCTTTTTTTTGATGATCTTGTGCATCTCAAAGTGGTTTACAAACTCCTTCCCTTCCCCTACCCACAACAGACACCTTGGTTGTTTCTGCATGGCAAAATTATACCTACCACCAGGTTTTTTAAAAACCTGGGTCTATTTTATCCTGGTTTCTCCCTCTGCACGGCAGCTCGTTTCTTTCCAGGAGCTGAGTTAGGACCAGGAAGTAATAATTCAGTTTGTTCTACACAAGCCAAGGTCTTTTGTATTTACACCACAAGTGCATCCACGCATGCACAAACCTCTTGATTGGTCGAGAGTGGTGAGGAGGGAAAAATAAACTGGTTCTGCTCCTGTAGGGTTTTCCCAGCAGTGGGGTCACCCCAGGATATTTGAAAAGAACTGCCAGTTTGGCAGTTTATGAAAATTCCAGGCTAAGGGAAATATTGCGGGGCAACACTCGGGCAGGCCCGCTTTAGCACCAGGAACCATGCGGAAAACTTGCCCAAACCGGTATATTTCACTTGCCCATCCCGGGATATTTGGACCGTGTGGAAATGGCCCTTGTGAGGTATATATGGGCTGAGAGCAGAGGTGGGATCCAACCAGTTCTCACCACTTCTCTAGAAATGGTTACTAATTTTTTCTGAGTGCCGAGAAGGGGTTACTAAAGCAACCTCCCTGCCCAATAGGGACTGGAGGTGCGTGTGTGCGGCGGCGCCACTGTTTGAATCCTACCACCATCAGAACCTGTTATTAAATTTTTTGGATCCCACCACTGGCTGAGAGAGTTCTGAAGAACTGTGACTAGCCCAAGGTCACGCAGCAGGCTTCATGTGGAGGAGCATGGAAACAATCCTGAATCTCCAGATTAGAGCCCACAGCTCCTAACCACTAAGGCTATCATACTTTGGTCTCATTATGAGAAGACAAAAGTCACTGGCAAAGACAGTAATGCTAGGAAAGGTTGAAGGTCGCAGGAAAAGAGGAAGACCCAGCATGAGATGGATCGACTGTATAAAGGAAGCCATGGCCCTCTGCTTGCCATTACATCACAGAAGGACGCACGTCCCAGACCCTTTAGGGCTTTGTATGTTACTACAAGAACCTTTAATCTAATTCAGTGCTCTGCCAGAAGCCAGTGTGTGTGTTAAATGCCATCACGATGCTTGCAACTCATGGTGACCCTTTGAATCAATGTCCTCCCAAATGTCCTATTGCTAAAAGCCTTGCTCGGGTCTGGCAAGCTTGCAGATATCTGAAGGGATGTCATGTTGGTGAGGGAGCAGGCTTGTTTTCTGCTGCTCCAGAGACTGGGATCAGGAGTCATGGGTTCAAGGTAAAGGAGAAGAGATTCCACCTAAACATCAGGAAAAACTTCCTGACAGTAAGGACTGTTTGACAGTGGAACCTGTGGCGACCGCACTTGGAGTACTGTGTTCAGTTCTGGTCGCCACATCTCAAAAAGGATATCGAAGAGATAGAAAAAGTGCAGAGAAGGGCAACGAGGATTATTGAGGGACTGGAGCACCTTCCCTATGAGGAGAGGCTGCAGCGTTTGGGGCTCTTTAGTTTGGAGAGGAGACGTCTGAGGGGGGATATGATTGAAGTCTATAAAATTATGCATGGGGTAGAAAATGTTGACAGAGAGAAATTTTTCTCTCTTTCTCACAATACTAGAACCAGGGGGCATTCATTGAAAATGCTGGGGGGAAGAATTAGGACTAATAAAAGGACACACTTCTTCACACAACCTGTGATTGGTGTTTGGAATATGCTGCCACAGGAGGTGGTGATGGCCACTAACCTGGATAGCTTTAAAAAGGGCTTGGACAGATTTATGGAGGAGAAGTTGATCTATGGCTACCAATCTTGATCCTCCTTGATCTCAGATTGCAAATGCCTTAGCAGACCAGGTGCTCAGGAGCAGCAGCAGCAGAAGGCCATTGCTTTCACATCCTGCACGTGAGCTCCCAAAGGCACCTGCGAGTAGCAGAATGCTGGACTAGATGGACTAGATGGACTCTGGTTTGATCCAGCAGGCTAGTTCTTATGTTCTTATGTTCTTATGAATGCACTACCTCGCAGTGTGGTGGGGTCTCCTCCTTTGGAGGTTTTTAAAGAGAGGCTGGATGGCCATCTGTCAGGAGTGCTTTGATTGTCTGTTCCTGCATTGCAGAGGGTTGGACTTGATGGCCCTTGGGGTCTCTTCAAACTCTAAGATTCTATGATTCTAAGAAGGACCTGAGTGCTCCCTCCACAGCTCATTATCATAGGATTTGTTAAGCTCAGATGTGCAGAATTAGCACTTTTCATTCACCAACGTAAGACATGGGGGTGGGCAGGGCCAGTGGCATTAACAGCTGCACCGAATCCTCCTTTTCTCCCAGTCCAGAGGGGCCAAGCCTTCTCTAGAGCTGAGCCCTGCCCCCGAGTCCTGCCTTCGCTAGAGGTTCATACGGGACTCAGCCCCACCGCTTTCTTCCTGCATCCATTCTCCCCCAGTTGTGGAGCAGGACTGAAAGCAACTGGCCCTGCAGAAGATTGTGCTGTGCTTTGCATTATCCAGACAGAAGGCTGTTGTTTAAAATTTTAAATTATGGAAATGAGAGACTGTCGGGAGGGCTCTGGTTGGGCAAAGGCCCCCCTCCCTTCGCCGCTGCCTGGTGTTTTGGCTCAGCAGGCAGATGCTCGCCCGTGCTGCGCAGCGCTTTGCTTTCTATCCACAGTTGTTGTTTCTCTCCACACATGATGAAGGGTGACGGAACATGAAAAGAGCACGAATGCCCTTGGAAAGCACAGACCTATTAGAACATCTGCTTGCTTTTTGCAGAACGTGGTTGCAAGACATTCTCCTTTTGCCTTCAGCAAATAGGAAAGGCTCCTGTGCTCCGACTGTGCCTCTCTTTTAGGATGGAGGAGGAGCTCCGTCTTTTAAAGGTCTGGCTGCAGCTTGACGGGCAGCTGATCAGAGAAGACAACCACATCTTCTGCCGGACATTTGATTTGAGAGGAGGAAGGAGGAGGCCAACCTCCCCCCCCCCCACTTTATTCAGATCTCAGAATGCTTAGGGCAGGGGTGTCAAACATGTAGCCCAGGGGCCACATTCAGCCCCTTTGGAGGGCTTATTGGCAGTAGTGGGGGTTGCCACAACTGGCTCAGGGTCTTGATAAGCCCTCCCAATGGGTTCTGATCTGGGCTGGTGGGCCGGCTGTGAGATTGCTAGCTGAAACAGCCATCCCCCACCCCACCCCCTTGCTGACCTGGGCTGGTGAGCCTGCTGGGGGTTCACCAGCCGAAGTGGCCCGGACCATGAAGTCACATTTATGTCACATCCGGCCCACATTTGTATTTATATTTGTATTTGAAATTCAATTTATACCCTGCCCTATCCCCAAAGGGCTCGGGGTGGCTAACAGCATAATAGAAGAAGAAGAAGGAGGAGGAGGAGGAGGAGGAGGAGGAGGAGGAGGAGGAGGAGTTTGGATTTATATCCCCCTTTCTCTCCTGCAGGAGACTCAAAGGAGCTTACAATCTCCTTGCCCTTCCCCCTTCACAACAAACACCCTTTGAGGTAGGTGGGGCTGAGAGAGCTCTGAGAAGCTGTGACTAGCCCAAGGTCACCCAGCTGGCGTTTGTGGGAGTGTACAGGCTAATCTGAATTCCCCAGATAAGCCTCCACAGCTCAGGCGGCAGAGCTGGGAATCAAACCCGGTTCCTCCAGATTAGATACATGAGCTCTTAACTTCCTACGCCACTGCTGCTCCTGCCACTGCATTGTAACAAGGTAAATACTAATAACATATGTGAAAACTACATAATAAGAGTTAAATTTCCGATGGCGACTTAAACACCCCAAGCCTAACAAATTAGCTAATAACAATAACAGCAGCACTACATAATGCATACAAATACATATCAGTACTAAATTCATACTATCAATACATTAATAATAAATCAGTATATTAACAATGCATCATCAATACATTAACAAACTATCAGCATAACAAATACCAATATATAGACAATATCAATTAACAATATAGCCATGCATTTACAACCGTAAGTTCACAATATATCAGTACATCAACTCTATGCCAGTGCATTAACAGAAAACTAAACCATTAGCAGTAGTACTAAGACTGCTCTACACTAAACTAAAACTCTGCAAAAAAGAGACAACCTAGCAATACTACCTAATACTACCTAATTAACACAACAAATGAGTTGGCTCCCCTTGTTTAGGGGATAGATGGTCACCTCTCAGGCTGCTGGAAAGAAGGGAGAGCTGAGCGTGCAAATCCATGAAACCAGTTTTCCCTCTGCTGGGTATTGGCCTGAAAAACAATTTCTGGAAATTCACGCCTTCTCTCCACCACCTCAGCTTCAATTCTTGGGCATCCTTTGCTTTGCAGCTGAATGTATTATTTTTATTAGGTTATTTATTTACAACTAGATCCAAGTCCAGTAGCATCTTACAGGCCCTTTCCGCACAAATCACCTAAAACATTTCTAAAACATTTTCAGCCCCCTCCCCTTTACAACGATGTACGTCTACACTCACCCCCTCGAAAGGATTTGTGGTTACCCTTATGTGATTTCCCTTTTTGTGTGAGTTCCGTGTTGAATCGATGCTTCAGTGCTTCAAAGCTTCGTGCTGAGATTCTCTACTGCTCATATATTCCATGCTTCGAAGATTCCCCCCCTCCCCCAAAAAGTAAAATAACAAATAGAGATGCTGCAGGCATGGGGGCTCAGAAAATAGCATTGAGGAGGTAGTCCAGGGAAGCAGAGATGTGTGGGAAATAGATCACACAGCAACTGAAGATGTTTTCAAAACGTTTCAACCAGAGAACTGTTTTAAAAAGGGGGATTCATTTAAAACATTTTGAGGCCGGAAATAAAATGCTTGGGGGTAAAAACAATGGAGAACGCCATGGAAGAAATGTTTTATTTCCTGCCTCAAAATGTTTTAAAAGGTTTGTGTGGAAGGGGTCAGAGATCAACACAATTTTGGAGGTATAACTTTTGAGAAGCCGTCTCACGACAGGAGCTTTGACTCTTGGATACCTTGAAAATCTGTCTGGTGCTGCTTCGCTCAAATCGAGCTCTTCTAATGTAAACCAGCAAAGCTGCCCTAAACTATCTTGCTGTGAGGGGTGGGGAGGATTCATCATCCCAACAGGAGCAGGGCTGTCAGGAGCAGCTGCAAAATGAACCAACATAAACATGAGAGGAGAGCCCGGAAGAGGGCTTATAAGGGAGCGAGTTGAATCAATTAAAGAGACAAAGATTGTTTCCTCTCCTACTCTTCAGAGTTCAGTAAGATGCATAATGAAGAGTCCCTGCTTTGCATGAGAAAGGGATGCTTTGCCAGAATATAATCCTACTATGGAAAGTGGGGGAGGGGAGAGAGAAATAGCCATCAAGGTGGGGCAGAGGAAAGATGTAGTCCTGCAAACACAAGGGCCCCTTCTGCACATGCAGAATAATGCTCTTTCATTCCACTTTCACAATTGTTTGCAAGTGGATTTTGCTATTCCGCACAGTAAAATCCAATTGCAAAGTGCATTGAAAGTGGATTGAAAGTGCATTATTCTTGTATGTGCGGAAGCGGCCTATATAGATGGAAAGACACAGGGGCCCGCTCCCCACTCACCATAAGCCTGGGGGTCACCTCTTGATAAGACACGGGGATCCTGGACGTTCCCCACATCACCAGCGGCCACTGCGCAGCTGCCCAGAATTTGCCGCTCTCCCACCTCCTTGGCGCTCGTCAAATTAGGTCCTCTTCAAAGAGCAACATTTTCCAAACTCCCGCCATTGCCGCGGTGTGGTGGGGAACCTCGCCTGTTTACGCGTGGTTGATTTGCTGTGACGCACAACTTTCCGGCCAATCAGGAAAAAGGATCCTCCATTTTGTTTAGGGAGGGTGTCCCCGTCAGAAACTGCGTGACATGAAGCTACGTGACGATGTAGACATGAGGCATCATCCTCTTTTACAATGCACGCTAGCGGAAATTGAGACGTGTGCACAACGCGACGTGCCAACATTCCTCCCTTTGCTCAAGCTCCACGGCTTTGCGACTTGGCAGCGCCCATTCACGGCAAAGTGCCGCTGAGCACACAAGGTTGTGGGCGGTGGAAACCGAAACTGATTTTCACTTTCGTTTTCCTGCCCAATCAATTCGCTGCCGATAGGTGCGTGCCAGCCAATCAGAACGCTCGATTGCCACGGAACTCCTGCTCTTGCTCCCCTGCTCCCCCGCGTTATTTCCTGAATGGCAAATGAGTGGGGAACAAATGTCTCCGTTGTCAAAAGCCGCGGAGGCTTTTCTACGTGGGGTCGCTGCGGCATTGCACTTTGAAGAGGTAAGTGGGGAGTGGCCCAGGAGGGTTGCTGGTGTGACAGGACAAAAATCTGAACAGGTCAGCCTTTGGGGCAAACACAATACATAAAGCTGCCTTCTGAATCAGTCCCTGGGTGCATCAAGGACAGTATTGTCTACTCAGGTCTTTCGTAACATTCGCTGCCAGATCCTGTTAATTGGAGATTTCAGAGGTTGAATCTGGGGCCATCTGCCTGCCAAGTAGATGTTCTGCCACACTGACCCACAATCTCTGTCTAGCCTGGTTCTAATCCCACATTAACTTTAAAAATCCTGCAGAAAAAGAAGCCAGTGGGATTTAAGTACATTTATATGGGACTTGGACAGTGGAGACTGGATCCAAATCCCCACAACATGTTGTCCTGGTGTAATGGTTAAGAGCAGAGAACGCTAGTCGGGAGAACTGGGATTGATTCCACATTCCTCTGCAAGAAGCCTGGCGAGTGACCTTGATCCAGACACAGTTCTCTCTGAACTCTCTCAGCCCCAGAGATCTGTTGTAGGGAGAGAAGCCCTAACCCAGAACGACCCTGGGGGTGGGGGTGCCTGAACTGGTGAGCCCACAGTGGAGTGGGGTGGGGAGAGCGTATTAGGGTCACTGAGACAACCCCCCCTTGCTCCCAATTTGGGCTCACCAGGCCAGATTGGAGTGAGGGGAGGGGTTGCCTCAGCTGTCTTGTGGGCCTGAGAAACCCCCTCAAGGGACCAGATCTGATCCGTGGGCCACATGTTTGACACCCCTGCTCTAGACCCCATCTACACCTCTCTCCTTCTCCCGTTTGACAAGCAAGAGGCGCCTTCGCCTCTCTGAGGCTGTGCAAGCCATCAAACTGCTGCTAAAGATCTCTGCAGGCGGAAGTCACCGAGCGTACAAAAATATCACCAAAGGAGCCGAACCAGCCCCTTCTGGAGGATACGGCAGCCAAGGTGCGAAGCAAAGATAGCAATTTGCGGACTGCCAAGCTTTCAAGTCCCATCTCCCCGAGCGAAGCCGCCGATAAAATGTTGCTGAGGTCGGTCTCCCTCTCCTCAGCTTGTGAAGTTGGCACCTTTTTGAGCTTTCTAATTTCATAAACCATCAGTGCTTTGCCGTCTCTTCTGTGCTCTCCTGCTCTCTTGAAGCCCTCCAAAGCCCAATAATTAGATGGAATTGGATCTCTCTGCAGCCAGAGGACAGGGAACGGGTGACATGGAGCCAAGTGGGAAGGGGGCTGTTTCGTTTGCTGGACGGCACCAGAGGCCAGTCCGAAGCTTGGGGGGAAACGGGTCTTGCCTGCAAAGTGGAGCAGAAATGGGAGGGATACGTCCCCCTGAAACTGGACTGACTCAACACAGGGCCTCATTACCAACTCTGCTTATTTCACTAACTCAATCATAGTTGGGAAATGCGTCGTGAAGCTAAGCTGAAGTCCAAATAGTGTGGAGGTGACTTATTTGTAGGATATGGGCATAATTCTGCGCTGGAACAGCCGGCCAGCATGAACAAAATGTCTAAAAAACAAAACCTGGAACTATGGCAGTGGCTCAATGCCACTTCCAGCTACATACTCAGGCCCCTTCCGCACACGCAAAATAATGCGTTTTCAAACCACTTTCACAACTGTTTGCAAGTGGATTTTGCCGTTCCGCACAGCTTCAAAGAGCACTGAAAGCAGTTTGAAAGTGCATTATTCTGCATGTGCAGAATGAGCCTCAGATGGAATATCGCGGTGTGACAGCGAGGCTCTAGAAATGTCTCAGATCATAGAAACCATAGAGATTTGGGGAATTCCTAGAGCATTGCCACAATACTGTGACATCATTTCCAGGTGCATAGCTGACAATGATGTTGCAGTGTTGCAGACTGCAACGCCACCCCACCCCACTCTGAAAAGTTCCCAGGGAGGGGGTTGCCAGCAGATGGGTGTGCACCTTGTTGCTGCCCCCAAATTGTTGACTGGGTGCTTCAGCCAGACCAGAGAACCAGCTCAAGACTCTAAGAGCTTATAGAATTCTGGAAGGGTGTCTACTGGAGTTGGAGATTTCCCAACAGTTTCATGCAGCGCATACACATATCAGTTATGATGAATGAATCAACTGAATTGAATGTTGTGACCATAGGTGATACCATAACATAAGCGAGGGGGAAGGGGGCCCAGCATCTGGACATGGCCCATTCACCCTATCGGAGGAAGGGGGAGGGGTGACATGCAAGGGAAGGGGAGGGAGGGAGGGAGGGGTCATTATATGTTCATTTTATTTGTTTTACAGGCTGCTCTTCCTCATACATGCTCAGGGCAGCATACAACATTGTTGGTACAGTGGTTAAGAGCGGTGGACACTAATCAAGAGAATTGGATTTGAATCCCTGCTCCTCCACATGAAGCCTGCTGGGTAACTTTGGGTCAGTTGCAGCTCTCTCAGAACTCTCTCAGCCCCATCTGTCTCACAGGGTTTCAGTTGTGGGGAAAGGATGGGAAATGAATTTGGAAGATGCTTCAAGGCACCTTACAGTTGAGAAAAGCGGGGTATAAATCCAAACTCTTTTTCTTCCAAAAGTGATAAAATGCACCACTGTATCTGGGCACCATAATCTCCACTAAGGGGTAAGCATGAAATTAAAACAGTACCCATTCAAACCCCTTCAAACACTACTCACACCACTGTTGGGAACAAAGGGAGGATGGGGGCGGGGAGGTGGAGGCCAATAGGTGGGATCCTGTTGCCATCCTCAGCTATAAGCCTGGTGGAACACAGTCTGGGTCTTGCTTGACACCAAACAAAATCCAGAATCTGAGACAGTCCCCCTTTCGCCCTATCGGGCCTACCCCCCTCGTTTTGAGTCTCAGGCTGTTTGACCAGGAACATCAGATCCTACTCGAAAAGGCTTCCAGGACTTGCTCTCCTTTAGCTCTAGGTATCACCTACATTGGTAATAAGGGGGCTCAATACCTGCACCAGATAACCGTGCCCAGGCTCCGTAGAGCAATGATGTTGGCCCGTTGCAATGCCCTTCCATCAGCCGTATCAACAGGGAGATTCACTAAAACCCCTTACCGCCAAAGGCTATGCATATGCAACGGGAATTGTGTTAACTCTATAGACCATATTTTACTTTATTGTCCACTTTACACAGGACCCAGAGTCAAACACTTGTCACCTCTGCTACTCAAAAAAGAGTATGCATCTGACTTGCAAAAGGTTACCTTTCTGTTGGACAGCTCCAGTAGGGATGCAAACGATGCAGTCACCAAATTTTTGGATTTGTATATAAAACAGCGCTTTAGGAGCAAATCCTGAACATCAGCCTTCTCTACCTGTACATTTATTTTAGCTTCCCTCTACTTGGTTAAGTGGATCTGTGTATGTAATGTTATGCCAGTAAAGGTTCTTTGTTGTTGTTGTTTGTTGTTGTTGTTGAGTCTCAGGCAAATGCATGTGTGAATGGATCAGGTCTCTGATATTTACATGGCCAACTACTGCCTTCCCGGGCATGAGTGTCTGTCTGGAGCATGCAAGGCATACAGCCCTTTGATGGAGGAGGCTCCTAGGAGCGCAAGGCAGTAGTTGCCAGCACAGCAGCAGAGGTTTTGGAAATGAGCTGCAGGCGGAGTGATGGATGAACAAAGACAGAGCAAACTCACTTCGGTGATAGACGGAGCGTGTGCTTTTCCTGGCAGACAGCTGAACTGTATTGTGTAATAAACTGAAAGATGAGAATGCGTGGAGGAAAGGGACGATGGATAACACACCTGCTGATAGATTGATCAAAGCGCAGTTCCTGATAATGAGCAAGATTGAGATCCATGGCAGGCAGACAAGCAGTTAGCGTATTGATGGCTAGACAGGGTTAAACACCGGGCAAGGGGGAATGATACCTTTTTTTTTTCACAGGACCAATTAAAATGCTGGCAGTCTGTGCTTTGATCTACCTATTCTTCATTGGGTTTGACAAGTTCAGAACACAATTTTAAAGGGAAAGATTTTTGTTACAAGATATCTGTAACCTGGCAGAGTCTCGGGCTCCTTAGAAAATCAGAGAGGGCAGTTTGAACAGGGATCTCGTTGAGTGTTACGATTTTTCCCCCTGTTGTTATTAAAATGGTGCACCTGGAAATGTCAAGCGTGGCACGCAGGTGTTTTAAGAACGTGTACCAGACAGGTATACCCACCTTTTGGAGATGTTTTCTGCAGGCAAGGTTGTCTCTCTTACCCAGTTTCTATAGTTTTTAACCATGGAGATCTGAAGAATTCCTAGAGCACCACATTTCATCTGAGACATCACTTCCAAGACCCCAAAATTCCCAAAGACTACTCCTGTTTACAAAGACATGGTATGTTAACAGGATATTTAAAATAGCTCTTCCTTTGCCTTCCGTAGGTTGCTTGTTTTTAATATATTTCTTTTCTTTTTTTTTGTTCTGCTCTTCATCTTGCAAAAAAAAAAAAATCAAAGGAAGAGCACAGGGAGAAACGAGAGGAGTTCCCTTGATGGGTGAGCCTGACTAGCCATGCATAAATTTGGCCCATCTTTTCCCCTTTTTCCTCACATGCCCTGCATTAATTAACAGAAGCTGGGACTTCTCTCTCTTCTCCATCCCCTTGCTACAAAGTTAGATATTCCATTCCAGCAACTCAGAAACGTGCCGGGATCCTGGGGTGGGTCCAGAACATGAGAGTTTGGCATCAGAATCTAATGCTCCATACTGGTTTGTATAATTTGTTCTGATATTCCGAGGAGGAAGAAGTTTGGACCATGGGGGGGGGGGGGGTTTCCAAAAAATTTAATAACAGATTCCGATGGTGGTGGGATTCAAACAGTGGCGCCGCCGCACACACGCACCTCCAGTCCCTATTGGGCAGGGAGGCTGCTTTAGTAGCCCCTTCTCGGCAGTCAGAAAAAATTAGTAACCACTTCTAGAGAAATGGTGAGACCTGGTTGGATCCCACCTCTGGTTTGGACTTATGTTTTCTCTACTCTATTTGAGTGAATCTCAAAGCAGCTGACAAGCTCCTTTCCCTTCCTCTTCCCACAACAGACACCTTGTGAAGTAGGTGGTGCTGAGAGAGTTCCAAAGAACTGTGTCTGGCCCAAGCTGGAATCTGCAGGCACCCAGCAGAAATGTAGGAATCATAGAATTGGAAGAGACCTCAAGGGCCATCAAGTCCAACCCCCTGCAATGCAGGGACACATAATCAAAGCACTCCTGACATATGTTTATCCAGCCTCTGTTTAAAAACCTCCACAACTCTCCAAGGCAGTGACTTCCACTGTCGAACAGCCCTGGCAGTCAGGAAGGAGTGGAGAAACAAATCTGGTTCACCAGATAAGAGTCTGCTGCTCACGTGGAGCTGGCTCCTAGACAGAAGGAGCAAAGGTAGATCAGGTCACCTGTTACCCAATCCCTTTAACTGGCAATGCCGGGGATTGAACCTGGAACCTTATGCATGAAAAGCCGAAGCTCTTCCACTGAGCCACAGCCCTTCTGAGTGCCTGGAGCCTTTAACAGTTGCCTGATGCCTTTCACGGGAGATTTGAGGAGTTGAACCTGAGACCTTATGCATGCAAAGCAGCAGCCCTTCCACTGAGCCCAAGCCCTTCTGAATGCTAAGCAAGCTGTGGGCACACATTTTCAGGGCAGAGGACGTAGGAAGTGGTTCCCTGTGTCAATAAAAGCAGGGATTCCCAGGAAACGAGATTCTTCACCCCATCCGCATTCTGCCCTTCTCTCTGCACTCTGCAAAATTCATGCCGCACTGCCTATTATCCAGCCAACTGCATCACGAAGGAAGAGAAGACTGATGCTTAATTTTTAAAGCAGAGGGAGGGGGAGGCTTGAAGCCTGCAGGGGAAGGCGCTGTTGATTCCAGCCAGACCTTGCTTCAGGACTCTCACATACACACACCAGAAAAATCATATCAATTGCCAATATACAGAAAGGCAGATGGCGTCTGGAAAAGAACATCCATTATCAGTTATCCTGATTTCTGTGGACCTCTCAGAAGTATGTTCAGCTCCTCCTAACCCACAGGTCCATGCCAGCTTGGCGACTCATATAACAGACAGGAGGCAATCTACCTTCTGTTGCCCCATTTGTCCTTTGGGAGAGCTCCAAGTGGTACCCAGTAATTCTCCACCAGCACAGCCAAGGGACAGAAGAATGAGCAACCGGGGAGCAGGGCGCATTGGCAGCTGTGGCAAAGGGCTGAGGAATGAGTGACATGTGCCAAGCACCAGCTGGCACTGTGAGAGTTTATGACAGCTTTGAGATAGACCTGAATCGCTTTCTCTGAAACAGTCCCTGATACTGAGTCCATCATGAAGTTCCAGGCATGGAAAGTAATGGGAACATATCAAGAGTTCACCAGCACAGGTGCTGCTCTGGATCTCTGCATGAGTCTGAGACAGGGTTTTTATTTTGTTTGGTTTGGGTTTTTTGGCAAGGGTACCATGAATCAGGCTGTTTGAATGTCTCCTGTAGTCCTCATGACTTATACCTGCTTTAATGTAGCCAGTGTTGTGAGTGGTTAGAGAGCCAGTCCAGGATCTCAGATACCTGAGTTTGAATCCCCACTCTGCCAAACCAGTTTTCTTGGACAGCCACTCCCTGTAAGGCCCAGGAACAAGATTTTAATGCTTGTGTAGCTTGTTCAGAGGACCAACCCTGACTAGGCTGCCTCATTGACTGTGGATTGTTCTCCTCCTGAGACAGCCCCTGAAGGAAGTAGAACTCCTATTCCTGGAAGGAACAGATGGACCAAGTGTCTGTTTGGTTCTTGATAGTACAGACTAGTCTTTATATAGGCTTTGCCCTGTACCCTTGGGAACTTCTTCTGTGTGGAGTCCTGGAAAAACACATCACCAACACCATTACCTCATTTCTGGGAGAAAACCCAGAAATGACATCCCAGCCTACCACACCACTCTAGGGGATTCCACAAATCTCTATGGTAAAAACTACAGAGATTTGTGGAATTCCTCCTGGAACCAATGTAATGGAACTAATGTAATGGCAGCCCACCATTGGCAGGAAATTGGTAAACCTACCCTCATGTGTTATTTATTTAGGAAATCTATGTGATGCCCCTTTGGAGATGCACTTGAAGTGGCTCACAAAGTAAAAAGAAGTATAATAAAATAATGAAAATATCAACGTAAGAATTATCAATAGTAAAACAAGCCGTTAAAATAAGGCAGGAGGATAAAAACAGCATAATTTATTGAGAAAGCATTTAAAAAACCAACATGTTAAAAATGGAATTGGCTTTTCCCACTGTTCTGGCAAGTTGTTCTAAAAATGCATCTTTTACGTAGCTAAAAAGGAAGAGAAGATAAATCCTACAGGACAGAGTTTGTGGGCTCAGTTCCCACAGTAGAAGATCCTAAATCTGGACCAGAGGCAGCCTCGTCAAGAATAATTAAATGTGTGGGAGGCAGGAGACCATAGTTATTGCGGAGTGAGGCAAAGGCACTCTGTGCACCCTCAGAGGTATTTTTGTCTAGAACTAAAGTTCAACATGGACCCCTGGGCTAAGGCTCAATGAAGCCTCATTAGAAATGAATGAATGGATTCCATAGATAAATTCCAGAGGGAAAATAGCCACATTAGTCTGTTGCAGAAAAAGCCAAACATAAGTCTTGTGTCATGTTATAGACTAACAGATTGATTCTAGGATAAGATTTGCTGCTAGAACCTACTTCATCAGATGTACCAAATGAGTCCTCAGCCAATGAAAATGGGGGAAACAGGAAACAGCCACCGCCGTGAAAAGCAAGAGTTATCAACGGTGGCCCGTGTATGCAAAACTTGGAAGCATGAGGTGCCATTCACAGCAGCCATAACAGTGTCTGTTGAAGCCCTGGTTCATACAATTAAATCTATTGTTAAAGTCAAATCTCGCAATTATTTATGCAGCAATTATCCATGCTACGATAAATCTGTTAGTCCTTCAGGTGCCACAAAACTCCTTTGTGTTTATAAGGGAAGAGCACGACTGTAACATCCATTAAAAATACATTCTGCCATGGAGCTGTGATTCCTTGCAATGAATTAATCATATGTTTAATGGGATAGAAATGAAAAAGAGAGAGAAAAGAAATTGTATCTCAGGATACTGTAGATGCCCTGTTGATGGACCTCCAGAGGAACTGGTCGGCCATTGGGTGAGGCAGGATGAGGGACTAAGTGGACCCTCACTAGTCTGATCCAACAGGACTCTTCTTATGTTCTTATGTATCTGTTCTTATACCCGCTTCCAATGACTGCCCTATAGCTTGGTGCCTGCCTGCAAGATGTCTGTGGTATCTGTTTCATTTCCTTGCACATCACTTTTGCATTTGCACAGGAGATGAAATGTATTTTCCCCTAGGGTCATGGATAGCAAAGTCAGGTAATTAAATAAATTCCAGAAAGAGACTCCTTTTCACCAGCAAAATCTCACTTCTGTAAAAGAACCTTGAGAACTTATTCAACATCCAACTGTGAGGTGTTGTTGTTCTTTTATACAACGTTTTTATTTATAATAACTGGCTGACAGATTAAGTTGCTCACTGTTTATTTACCCAACTGGCTGACAAGTGACAAGTTGTGATGACAGGTCTGAGAAGAGAAGGAAATCTAGGACCCCCCACCAGTATATGAGTGAAGTACGGCTGATTGCAATGTAGGGTGCCGTAGGGTTTGAATACACGATCAATCACCCACCAGACGGGTTGAAACAGTTCATGAATGGGACAAATGATTCAGTGAAAAATCGGTTCACAGCCAGCGAACAGAATATGAGTCGAATGAGTGAATATTCGAGCATCAGTAGATTAAAGTAGAGCTCAGCAGGGGCGGCCTTTCCTAGCGAGGACACGTTCTCTCTCGCTGCTGGTGGTGGTATTTTGGTTCTTGTGGCTGGCTTCTCCTCTTCCCTGCTGGGTTTTCTAATTAATATGCGGCAGCGTTTTGTCTTCTCTGTTTGCATTTTAATCGGTATTGTTTGTTTTAATTGATTGCTGTTAGTCACAGTGGGGATTACAGAGAATCAAAAGGTGGGATATAAAAAGAAAGCTAATCTGTGTTTCATCTTGATGAATCCTGCCGGCTCTGACTGGTGGCAGTTCTGGCTGTCTCAGGTACAGACCATTCCATGGGGATGCCAGACTCCAGGTGGGCCCTGGGGATCTCCCGGAATTACAGTTCATCTCCAGACTGCAGGGATCAGTTCTCCTGGACAAAATGGAGGCTCTGGAGGGTGGACTCTAGGACATTGTACCCAGCTGTGGTGCAGTAATTAAGCTGAAGGGTCACCGTGAATTTAAGTACTTTTCTGAATGGACAATATAGGTGATGCTATGCCAACGAGCAGCAGAAAGGTATACAAATTGAGATGCTGAAGATCACGTCTGGCACTTTTTCAGACCTGGAAACCATTCTCCATAATCCCAGCTGGAGCAGATATTGATTAAATTGTTGACTGATTACAGGAACACACTCTGCACGTGTTCAGATGCAAAGCATGTACAATGATTAGTTTGCAGGATTTTTCTCTGCATGTCTTTGCAGTTATGATTGTCAAGTCCATTCCGCTTCAAACGGGTGCAATTTCCTGCTAAGATTCTTGACCGTTTTCAGGACCCACAAGATTACGTGGACATACTGAGTTTGCCAAGGATCAAGATGAACAGACAGTCTGAAAATAAAACACGTGTAGAGAGCAACTTGGGAATTTGGGGCCCTGTTTGCATGGGTCAGGCTGTTTCTCTGCTAAGCTTAAATAAGGAATTATTTTCAGAGCCCCAATTCTGTGTAAATGCATTTTCATTTGTTTAAACAAAATAATAAAGTTCAGCCGTCAGTCAAAGCTGTACCAATAGGCCAAGACTGCTGGAGGATAATTAATTTATGCACAGAGGTTGGGGAGGAAGAGAGGGGAGTTCGGCTAATGAAGGCATTAACAATTCCCCCGTATGCTCAAAGTGTGTGCGTATGCGTGCGTGCTATGCATTCATGCTGACGTGCATGATTCTTTTTTTATTGCCAGGATAGAATAAGCTCAGTCACACAAAGATCTGTGCCATGTCCTCTCTGGCTACATTAACCAAGCTGTGTGGCCCCAATCCTGTGAAAATTAGTTGTGGTTATGAATTGGGTTCAAGGGAGGAATTCCGGCTCTGAGTCTGATTCATGATAAGGTAGATGCATATGAAAAAAAGGCACCCTTAAATCATCCTGTTTGGCAAGGGACTGTGGCTCAGTGGAACGGCTTCCTTGGCAGAGCCTTCCTTGGTGGTCCCCTATCCAAGTACCAACCCTGCTTATCTTCCAACTTGTGGCAACCCCAGCAAGGGGCTTTCAAGGCATGTGAGAAGCAGAAAGGGTTGGCCAAGGCCTCCCTCTGCAGAGCCCTCCTTGGTGGTCTCCCTTCCTAGTATTATTCCTGATTAGTTTCCAACTTATGGTGGTCTCAGCAAGGTGCTGACCCTGCTTTGCTTCTGAGAGCTGATGCAATCAGGCTCTATCATGCCACCTTCCCTCCCAGAGAGTCCCGTAGATTAGCTAAAATAAGTAACCAGATCTGCATCCTCCTCTTTTGACAGCTGCTCTGGCTCCAGCTGCCAGAGAATCCAGCTCTTTTCAGCCTAATAGCAAACAACTCCTCTCTCTTCCAAGGAATCCCTCTTCTAATTGCTTCTGCTATCTGCTAGGCCCCGGCTGCACACCCCAGAAGGCAGACATGACAGACAGGAGCAAGGCAAAGTCACAGTCATTATAGCTAAAGCCTCCTAAAGCCAACTAAGTCAGTACAAGTTCATGCACAATTCCTGGAGGCTGAACTCAACGGGGATGGGAGCCGTCTTGCCTGCTGCCATCTTCCATTCCAGGCATTTTAAAAAGAAAACTCAGAACAGGAGAGGAGGCAAACTGCAGGAGGCACGATTAGGATGCATTTTGATTGTTTACCTCTGCAGGGGAGAGGCGCCAGGGTAGTGCTTCACTGGTTCTGTGCAATTGTTCTGCACACGGTGCTCCCAGGAGTAAGCCATGTGCAATGATTACACATCAGGTTGGCTGCGGCTGGTGAGTCAGAGTTAGTGCCTTTTCCCAAAAAAAGTGCATCGAAATCCCCATTGATAGATTTGTGGTTTTGGTTTGGAGGTTGTTTATTTTTTGTATTGACTTCATCAATGTATATAAAACCATGAATGGATGTGGGATTTTTACAGCATAGTACAGGCAACGCAAGAATGGCTCCTGGCATTGAGAAACCAAACATATTAATTTGGCCACGGAACAAAAAACAGGAGGAAGGAAGGAAGGAAGGAAGGAAGGAAGGAAGGAAGGAAGGAAGGAAGGAAGGAAGGAAGGAAGGAAGGAAGGAAGGAAGGAAGGAAGGAAGGAAGGAAGGAAGGAAGGAAGGAAGGAAGGAAGGAAGGAAGGAAGGAAGGAAGGAAGGAAGGAAGGGCAGATCAAAGTGAACATATACAGCAACATCTAATGAGGCTTTCAACCGGGTCCTGAGTCTTGACTATTTATTTCTCAGATCTGCAAATGCAAAATGTTTCTTTCCAGTCCCAAAGGATCGAAACCATCTCTTAACCAGTGATGTTTATGAAAACCCTGTCCCTTTATTCCATCTTTTCCGGCTGGCTAGTGCTGAAATTCTCAAAAAATACCCCTTCTCTGCTGAGCTACCTTTTAATTGTCGTGTGGTTTTCAGGGCACGCTTGGTGTAAGCACAAGCGGAAGCAATCAATGGAAAAACTGGAGCTAAATGAAACTATTTTGTTTTCATTTTCTAAGTAATTAAAGCTCCCAATTTGGTGACGACAGACACCCCCCCCCCCCGCATCTGTGCGCTAAAGTGGTTGAGGTGTGCGGTGGAGAGCGAAGAAATCAGAAGGCTCCGTGGGTGCTGACTTCCCTGTGTTTCTGGTCTTTCGGATCCATCACTCTTGTACTCAGCAAGGAGGATTCTAGCTAGTTTTCTGCATGGTTAGAGATCTTAAATGAGTTGGGGACAGGGTGAATGGCAAGATACAGACAGAGAGAGGCGAGATTTTCTATAAATGCAGTCTTGATTTTTCAAACTTCTGCCGTGTCAATATGTCTCCAACTGCAGGATTCTCACAGAGGTGGTAAATTCATGTCCAGGATTCAGACAGCAGGCAGGGCCTTATGGGATTAGATGCTACTCTGTTCAAGATGTTCCTTGCATACAGACAACAAGCCTCTCTGGCAGATGTGTTCTACTAAAGCCTTCTGCCTTTCATGCTAGCTTTTTAAATGTAGGGCTACTGTCAGTGGTGGGATCCAAAAATTTTAGTAACAGGTTCCCATGGTGGTGGGATTCAAACAGTGGCGTAATGCCAATGGGATTGGGTGGGGCACGATGGGGGCGTGGCCGGCCATTCCAGGGGCGGGGCATTAATCATTTCTCTGTTACTGTAAAAAACTCTTACTGTAAAAAAAAAGTTCCTAATTTCCAGCTGGTATCTTTCTGTCCATAATTTAAACTCATTATAGCAAGTCCTATCGTCTACTGCCAACAGAAACAACTACTTCTCTAATTGACTGCCTGTCAAATACTTAATACTTTCAAATACTTAATTTTGTTTCTAGAAATCAAAAGAAGGATACTTTCCTTAAACAAGGAACTTTACCATATTTCTAAAACATGTTTTTAAAACAGCCCAACAGGGAGAATTATCCCGTTTGTCCTGAGTATTATCCTGAGTAACCTTCGCTAATCAGCCACATAGGAAACAACAGGACTTCATGATTTTTGGACCTAATGGAATTTCTAACGGAAAAGCGGACCCAATTAGTAACCCCCTCTCGGCACTCACAAATAATTAGTAACCCACTCTCGGGAACTGGTGAGAACCTGCTGGATCCAACCTCTGGCTACTGTGTTTAGGCTGAGCATTTCGTTTTGCAATCCTCCACCAGATTCCTGACATGGCACACCTCAGCTGCAGTTATGTACACATTCAAGGAGAATTATGGCCAGGTTGTACAACGTACTAGTGACAGGCCCTTTTACACAACCAAAGTATGCATTTGAGAGGTAGTATAGTGTACTGGTTAGGGTGACAGACTAGGAACCCCAGGGTTTCGAACCCCTATTTCTACCCTGGAAGCTCAGTGGGTGACCGCGGGCCCATCACAAACTCTCAGCTTGGTCTACCTCACAGGGTTGTTGCTGGAGAAAACAGAGGAGGGGAGAACAACATTCTAAGCTGTTTTGAGTACCACCTGGAGAGAAAAGCAGGATCTAAATAAACAATTGCACAGAGCAATGGGTTGCTGCATTGTAACTTTTATGTACTGCAGCGAGGACCATTCATCAAGTCTATGCTTGCGAGGGGTATGTTGTGTTCAGATAAGGAAACAGTGCATTACCTTCTAGGGATCGGCACCTGCACCTGCACCTGTAACTCAGTTTCTTTCAATAGCCATGAGGCAACATGAGGCAAAGCACAATACTCGGTAAGTCTTAATTTTTTGTGCCAATAAAGGTTGATATGATTATGAAATAAACCAATGCAAGTGCATGCCTTTACAATACTTCTCTTTCTGGATCATCATGCTTCTATTTGTCCATCATGTCTACATTTTGCAAGAACGTAGGGTCTTGAATGTCATAAGGCATTGTTATTACGTAGAATCCATAGGAGACAGCTGCCTTCCATTGCAGTCTTTAGTTTCCGTCGTTGTCCTCCCATCTGTTTTCAGACTCTGCTTCAGGCAGAATTCTGGGCTTTTAATGGAATGATAGCACTACACTGGCAGAAAGAAATGCCCTATTATTTCTTGGGTGTGCAGCCCTTTTAAAACGTCTGGGGAAATGGTTCTTTATCACAGTAAATTTAAACAGCCTAAGATTGCAGGGAGAGAATGATGTAATGACATGGTTAGCTGCCAGTGACCATTCAGTTCTACTGCGTTCCTGACTATCTGAAAGCATTGTGGGATATTCATGGGGATATGTCACTACACCAGGTGCCCCAAAGAACCACAGCAACAGCTCCCCTTCCCAGTGACTGCAGTTGGACAACGTTTCAGTGCCACAAAAAGATCTTCAGATGGCGGTATCCTGGAAACCAGCCATTCTGATATTGGGCGGATGAAAACAGAAATGGGTCTGAGAGGAAGCTAGAATGACTGAGGTGATCTTCACAGCTTGCCTGTTTTGGCCAGACCTGGTGGAAGAGCCCAGCAGAAAAACTATCTAAGGCCCCTTCCGCACACGCAAAATAATGCGTTTTCAAACCACTTTCACAACTGTTTGCAAGTGGATTTTGCTATTCCACACAGCTTCAAAGAGCACTGAAAGCAGTTTGAAAGTGCATTATTCTGCATGCGTGGAATGAGCCTAAGATTTACAGCTTTAAAATATACAGACTCAGTTATTTCCATTGTTTACACCCAACCCCACTCTTCCACTTGAGTGGGGGACTCCAATCTGGCGAAATAGGTTTGTTTCCGCACTCCTTCTCATGAAGCCTCCTGAGTAACCTTGAGCTAGTCATAGTTCTCTCCAAACTCTCTCAGCCCCTCCTAACACAAAAGATGTCAGTTGGGGGGAGGGGAGGGGAGGGGAAAGGAGTTTATAAACTATCTTGAGCCTCCTTACAATTGAGGAAAGTGGGGTATAAAAACCTACTCTTCTTTTTCTTCCAATGGGGGAGCCAAATGGCTCATATTGTTCTCTTCTCATATGTTTTACCCTCACAACAACCCTGTTGTGTAGACCTGGCTGGCCCAAGGTCATCCTGCAAGCATGCACAGCAGAGCCAGGATTCAAAATGATCCCTCACAGATCCTAGTCCGACACTCTAACTACTATACCATGCTGCCTGTCCTGAAGCTACTTCCTACAGACTGTGTGTTCACGAAGCTCAAAACTGTGATGGGCAACTGCTCTCCAGGCTCCCAGGCCAAGAAAGGTTCTTCTCAGCACCGGCAGCTGGAAATTCTCCAGCCCAAAATGCCAGCCCTGAATCCCAGAAATTTCTGCATGCAAAATAAGCCAGTGCTCTGCTAATCACTGGTCCCAGCTGCTTCCCAAAGCAGCAGAGGTTCGGGAGGGAATAACCTTTCTCTCTTGCTTCTTTCAGCAATTGGCCTCAGAGCAAAAACCTGGCCCAGTCATTTTTCAGGTCAGTTGACAACTCTAAATCCAGATAGACTCCGTTTCCTCCTTTCCGTGTATTTTTAATACGGTGCTCAGACAAACCAATAAATTACGGATCCTCATTCCTGAGATAGAACAAATATTGTTTCACTGGAGATGAAAGCTGATAGAGCCACAAAACATTGCATTTTATTGCATTTCTTCTTCTTTAAACTCCAGGGTTTTTTTTTCTCAAGGTTTCTCATTCTCTGCCTGATGTATCTGTTTCGAATCAGCCAGCAGTTTAAAGAGAAAATTGCTTTTTCCACCACGCTCTCTCCAGCTTCTTCTTCTTCTTTATATATAAAAAGTCTGCCTTCTCTTTCTTTCCCTAAAAGTACATTTAAAATCTTTCAACAATGGCAAGAGGGTATACCTTGATCATTCTTCATGCACCTTTCCAGTGTGCGGCCACAGCTGAGGGAAGAAATCGCTTCTCAGCCAGCCGGCTTTGAGATGAAAGAGAGGATGGGGACAGGGGTGGGAAACTAGGAGCGAAGCAAAAATTGAGGGAAAAAAACCCAGAAGTGCAGAAATACCTCAAACTTCATCCTCCCTCCCACAATTCTAAGACTTCAGATCATAACTTCTTTTAAAATTCATTGGCATAGAAACGGAGAGAAAGTATGATAACAGATATTATCAGAATAAGCCTCAGTTATTTCTTAGAAGGGGTCCACCCTTGGCTTCAAGAGTTAACTGCATATAATCCCACCTCTGTAGTGAAACCTAACAAGGTGGCTACATTTCTCGGTATTAAAAATAAACGGTTATAGATACAGGACCACACAGCCCTGCCTTTCCCCTTCTTTTTCCTTTTGTACGGTGCTCACAGCCACCGAGGCTGCTCACGGGAGCCTGTAAGAAACAGATTGCTGACGAACTGGAACCGCTCGTACAGAAACACGGCCATATCAGAAACCAACATAAGAATCTGGGCTGGCGCAAACTGGTTTTTCCATTTGAAGGAATTGTTTTGAAGACTTCTTCAACCACCCCATTTCTAAATATGACTGTGGTTATGGGATGTTCAGGGATACTTATGTATATAAGTGACATCAAGTTGCAACCAACATATGGCAAGCCCAGCAAAGGGCTTTTAAGACAATTGAGAAACAAAATTGATTTGCAGTTGCTGTCCTCTGAAGAGCCTTCCTTGGTGATCTCCCTTCCAAGAACTGACCCTGTTTGGCTTCCAACTTATGGCGACCCCAGCAAGGGACTTTCAAGGCAAGTGAGAAGCAGAGGTGGTTTGCCATTCCTCTGCATAGTCTCCCTTGGTTGTCTCCCCTCCAAGCACTGACCCTGCTTAGCTTCTCTGTGTGTGTCATGTGTTGTCAAATTGCAGTTGACTTATGGTGACCCCAGCAAAGAGGTGAGAAGCTGAGGTGGCTAGCCATTGCCTTACTGTGCAAAGTCTTCCTTGGTGGTCTCCCTTCCAAGAAGTGACACAGCTTCCAATTTATGGCAACCTCAGCAAGGGGATTTTTAAGACAAGTAAGAAACAAAAGTGGTTTGCAATTGCTGTCCTCTCAAGAGCCTTCCTTGGTGGTCTCCCATCCAAGTGTTGACTCTGTTTAGCTTCCAACTTATGGCGATCCCAGCAAGGGCTTTCAAAGCAAGTGGGAAACAGAGGTGGTTTGCCATTGTCTTCCTTTGCAGATTCTTCCTTGGCTATCTTCCTTCCAAATAGTGACTCTGCTGAGCTTCTGATGCATATCTATGTTCTCTAGGATCAGAGGAACATGCCTATTACTTTAACAAAGGCAGGGTAAGGCTGCTGGTCCTTTTAACTGGAGATGCTGGGGGCTGAACCTGGAACTTTCTGCATGCCAAACAGATGCTGTGCCACTGAGCTCCAGCCCTGCCCTAAAGACACAGTCTCCCAATCTCTAACAGTATATGAGCAGTGCTTTGACCAGCTCCTCGGTCCCCCTAATATTCAACCCCGCCCCTGATTGGTACCACTGTTATAGGGCAACTTTCTTTCCATACGGGGTATTATCTCCAGCTGCAGTGGAGTTGGGAAGGAGAGAGAGACAAGATTGGAACCCAGGACTTCCTAGTTTGCAACCAGTTTCTTTGCCATGGGGCTCTTCTAAGGGCAACTGAATAAAGTGAGAAGAAAGCAGGATTTTTCGCTCCAGATGTTGTTCTCCAGATGAGTCAGTCAAACATGCTTGAAGTCCTAAATTTAGGACAAAAACAATTCCCTCCTCCTCCCACTCTCTGTTTCTGGGCAGTGAAAGCCACTAACGATCTCCCCATTACGGCATCAGACACAGCAGCAATAAGATAAGATTGCTGTTTCATTAGAAAGGTATTGTTCTTGTGATTGACAGCTGGCAAGCCAAAGAAAATTGCCTCTCTCTCTCTCTCCACAGCTGCACATCCCACCAGGTGCAATTTACACTTTGGGAGAGGAAAATGAGGAGGACGAATCTCTGGGGATGGAAGAGGCTTCTCACTTTGACCGGGAGTGTTGGATTGCCTTCAAGGGCACGGCTTCCTCTGGCTCAACAGCCTTCCCGTCTGGAAATCCACCCTCGGAGATCTGGAGGAGGGAGGGATCTTTAAAATCTTAGGATCCTTTTGGAGGAAGTAGTGATGGTTAGAAATGGTCAGAATAAACATCAGAACAAACTGAAAGTAAATAAAAAAAACCAAACCAAATGGCCAGTAGGTGCTTCCAGTGGAATGGCATTTCACTCTGGCTGAGTCTCTGAGTGCAAGAATAGGGAATCCCAAAGCAGCTTACAAACTCCTTTCCTTTCCTCTCCCCATGACAGGCACCTTGCGAGGTAGGTGGGGTGAGAGAGAGCTGCAAGACCTGTGACTAACCCACCAGGCTTCATGTGTAGAAGTAGGGAAGCAAATCCAGTTCACCAGTTAAGAGTCCGCCGCTCATATGGAGGAGTGGGGAATCAAACCCTCTTCTCCAGATTAGAGTCCAGTGCTCTTTACCACTACACCATGCTGCCTCGAGTGTGGTGCAATGCTCACAATATTAGCCCAGGAAGACCCAGACTCAACACATAAATACACTTACCAGGTGACCCTGAGATAGCCATCCTGGCCTACCTCACAAGGTTGTTGTAAAAATAAAAGGAGCAGAAATAACACTAAGCAGCTGCTGCTGTAAATGAAGGAATAAAAATGCAAATCATGGCCTAAATCTGAAAATGTTAATAGGTAGAGATTAAATTGCCCCTCACACGCTATTTGAGTTCACATCTGAGCATCATTAAGGCTGAAAGAGAATGAAGTGGATTGGGAGAAGCATTTGTAATGCAAATCAACATCTTGACCAATTGAGTCATTTTGGGGGGAGTGTTGCTCCAATGGGTTTTAATATCGTTTAGCGCTTGATTGTTATTTATTTTTAGTTTGTTCCGATGTTTATTCATTCTCTTACTTTCTTACCATTTTATGAAACTACATCTGAATGTACTCTTACCCTCTAAACGTCGCTACAGAGCACTGCACACCAAGACAACTAGACATAAGAACAGTTTTTTCCCAAATGCCATCACTCTGTTAAACAAATAATTCCCTCGATAATGTTAAACTATTTATTATATACTTATTATATAATTACTGCACTACTTTTTTCATCATTCCTATTACCCATCTCCTCCCACTTATGACTGTATGACTATAGCCTGTGCTGACATTTTATTTTATTTTAATTTAAGATTTTACATTTTATGTTTTCATTACTACTGATTGTTTCCTGATTGCTTACTAGACCTATATGACAATCATTAAGTGCTGTACCTTATGATTCTTGACAAATGTATTTTTCTTTTATGTACACTGAGAGCATATGCACCGGAGACAAATTCCTTGTGTGTCCAATCACACTTGGCCAATAAAGATTCTATTCTATTCTATTCTATTCTGAACAAGAGGAACAATGCACTAAAAATAATAATAAATTGGAATAAAGGGCGAAGGGACTGGGCACAGGCTGAGGGTAACTGAGAAAGGGTCTTCATACAAACATTGTATTAAATCATTGGTTAGCCAAGTTTGTGGTGAAGAAGAAGAATTTGGATTTATACCCCACCCTTTCTCTCCTGTAAGGAGACACAAAGGGGCTTACAAACTTCTTTCCATTTTTCTCCCAACGACACCTTGTGAGGTCAGTGGGGCTGAGAGAGCTCCCAAAGAACTGAGACTAGCCCAAGATCACCCAGCAAGAATGTAGGAGTGGGAAAACAAATCCGGATCACCAGATAAGACTTCGCTACTCATGTGGCAAAGCTACTCATGTGGCAATGTGCTACTCATGTGGCAAAGTATTGGAGGGAAAAAACCCAGTTCTCCAGATTTGCATCCCCCTGCTCTTAACCATTACACCACACTGACTGAATGCTGACATTTGGGAACTGTTGCCCACAGAATTCAGTAATGGCTATCAAACAATGCTTCCACAGTAGCCTTTTTGCAGGAAGTATCTGCTGTGTGCCTTTGTCCATAATCAATCTAGATTTTAGCAGGCCAGGTTGGAATCAGTAGTGATGGTAGATAACCAGTTGTCGGGTTCTGTTGGCCTCCCTGCAATAACCAGACTTTTGGGTGCAGAAATCTGTTTGTAACATAGAACCACAGTATACAGCCACCGGCAATTGTTTGCTGGAACTGCGTTTCAATACAGCATTTCTGGATAATGTCCCTTCCCCTCTAACTCCCTCCCTCAGGATCCAAGCAGGAAACCAGCAACGTTTTCAGTGGAAGAAGACTCTTCAAGGCCACACCAGAAATAAGGCAGGTTCAGCTCAGCTACAGGGTGAGAAAATTATTTCGTGCCTGGAGAAAAACTAAAACAAGGCAAGGGTTACCCACACCACCTTCTCCCGTCCCACTCCAAAGATTCAGGCAAGAACCAGGGAAGAGCTGAAATGTCAACAGATTTTCCCAGGATTTTGGCACCAGTTAGAAGATTTCACTGCGTAGAGAGCAGGCGTTGCCCCGGGCGCCATTCCCCCACCCTGCCCCGCCCCATCTCTGGAGAATAGCAACAAGAATGCAGTAGGTAGATACTGAGCGTTTCCCCACTTACCATGAGCCCCCATGCTGCAAGCACTATGCTTTCCTCCAGCCCGGCGTCATTTCCTGGCAGCGCCAGGGCTTCCCCATGACCTAAAGCATCAAAAGTGCAGCGTTTTGAAGAAGCGCCAGGAATGGCGCTTAAGCTGAGAGGCGCTGACAGTGGCAACGGCGTCGAGGGCAGCTCGCGTGCCGCGTCACTGCCCCTGTAGTGGGGAGTGCCGGGGGACCCCGCGCTACTTGGCTACAGTAGCGCGCAGCAGAAGGTAAGTGGTAAAACGCTCACTGTGAAAGAAAAGCAGGACAGTCGCTGAGTCTGTGGCCCACTTATAGGACTGTCTGCACTGATCTGGGCAATTCCTGCTGATCTGCCGGTGGAATCTGGGGAGGGTGTGGTTTTGAGCAGGGAGGGACCCCAGCAAGGTGTGATGTCACAGAGCCCACTCTCCAAAACAGCCATTCCCTCCACGGGAACTGAATTCAGTTGTGATTCTGGGAGATCTCAAGGCCCTGCTTGTAGGTTGGCGACTCCAGCCAGACAGCTGTGAGATTTGAACTCAGATTCTGTCAGCCTGTCGTTCTCTTCCAGCTGCACGGCTCCAGCTTTGACCCCCAGTTTCTGGCAAAGCCGACCATGCAGGTCTGGCTTCCCCATCTAAGCTGTTTTGCCTCCATCCCTTAAACGGCGTCCCCCGTTGTATTGTTCAACATCCACTTCCAGATGAGGCAAAATGCCGGCTGGAGTCAACGAAGCAAACACCATCTGCTGCAGGCAGGTCTCTCCAGCCAAAGGCAGCAGGGAGAGGAATGCGAGCCGTCCCTGGGAGACCCCGGCCTCTCCTTTAACATCTGGCTCATCTGTTCCCATCCGCCTGAAGGTAACCGACTATCAAACTTCAAGCCCATCCTGCCAAAACTTCCTGCCCCCCGGAGACTCATTTATGCAAAGCAAAGGCTGGTGGGCAAGATCCACAGAGTCTCCTCTGAGGCTGTTTACACCCAGCGCCAAGTGTTTTTCGCAGCCATTGTTTTTCCTTTGCAGAGACTTGACTCTGGGCTGCATTCACCTTGCCTCAAGCAACTAGGCCAGGCTTGGCCAACAGTCTGGGCCTCTCAGTCCCCTCGGTTTCAGATTGCCAAGAGGGATCTGCTGCAACCTTCAGACAGCGGAAGGTCATTCCAGGGCTGGAAGTCTTTTTGCAGAAAGGTCAGTGACGTGTATCCTAGGGAGAGTTGGGAGAGACAGGCCTCCAGTTTGGATTTGGAACCAGAAGACTCAGGTTGGATCCAAGATTGTCGAAGGCTTTCACGGCCGGATTCAGCTGGTTCTGGTGGGTTTTCTGGGCTGTGTGGCCGTGGTCTGGTGGATCTTGTTCCTAATGTTTCGCCTGCATCTGTGGCTGGCATCTTCAGAGGTGTATCACAGAGGGAAGTCTGTTACACACTGTGTCCAGAGAGAAGGAAATGTTTGGGGTATATATTGTCCGTGTCCCAGGGTGGGGAACCAATCAGCAAGTGGGGTGCTGTGTGGTTTCCGGGCTGTATGGCCGTGTTCTAGCAGCATTCTCTCCTGACGTTTCGCCTGCGTCTGTGGCTGACATCTTCAGAGGATCTGATAGACTCAACCTACTATCAGATTCTCTGAAGATGCCAGCCACAGATGCAGGCAAAACGTCAGGAGAGAATGCTGCTAGAACACGGCCATACAGCCCGGAAACCACACAGCACCCCAGTGATTCCGGCCATGAAAGCCTTTGACAATACAATCAGCAAGTGTCTGGGTGGAAGATGTGGTTGATAGTATTGTATTGTGGGTGGGGTTTATCAGTCCAGGGAGTGATTCACATTTTCATGCCCTGCAGCAGCATTCACCAATACTAATATAAGTCATGACAGACTAATGGTGACCGCATTGGATGTTCAAGGCAAGAGATGGTCAGAGGTGGATTGCCATCACCTGCCTCTGGGCTGACTTCCCTGGTGGTTTCCCATTCAAGAAGACACCTGTTCCTGGTAAATTTGTAGAATCTATCATTAAAGATAAAATTATAAAACATGTAGAAAAGCAAGACCTGCTGAGGAAGAGTCAGCATAGCTTTTGCAGAGGCAAGTCCTGCCTTACAAACTTACTAGAGTTCTTTGGGGGTGTAAACAGGCATGTGGATAAGGAGGAACCAGTGGACATTGTCTACTTGGATTTCCAAAAGGCTTTTGACAGAGTTCCTCACCAGAGACTATTGAGAAAACTCAGCAATCAAGGAATAAGAGGGGAAGTGGGGGCTAGAGCCCCAAACCCCACTTCCTACAGTCACATGGGGGCACATTGCAGGGCCACTCCCCCCTTTGAACGCCAACCAGCAGTGGAATGCTTGCTCCGCCTCCAAACTCCATGTGGACCTCAGGAGCAGAGCCAACTGAGCTTGCCTGCCCCTGAATTCCCCACAGTTGCAAGTTTGTGGGTGCAGCTGCGGGGGAGGCAGCAGGCAGGGTGAGCCCTGGGCACTGTTTTACACTGGCCCTTTCCCCACTTACCTTAAGCCGTGAGCTACTCTCCTCAAGTAGCGCAGGGTCCCCCGGCACTCCCCACTACAGGGGCGGCGACAACGCAGCCGCCCTGATTTGGCGCTGCACGGCTCTCAGCGCCCTTCCTCAGTCTGCGCGGCATCGCCTGGGCAGCGCTCCTCGAAATGGAAGCTGCCTCTTTGCCCAGTGACCCCACGCAGGAAGTGCTTGGACTGCGATGGGGACGCCCGGGCACGCGCCAGAGATGACATGCGCTGAGAGTAGCACGCAGCAAAGGGCAGCAAAGGTAAGTGGGGAAACGCCCTCTGTTATACCCCTGGATACATTTATGCCTGAGGGTATGAAGCTTTCAACCAGTCGTATGATCAGTCCAGAACATGTTGATGACCAACTTCAGCCTTGACAGATCTTAGACGGTGGCTAACTGGTGGTTGAGTCTAAAGAATCCTGCTTTGCATTCCAAGAAGCCCAACCCCTGGGGTTTGGTCTCCTTGGATAACATTAGGTGAGTGTTGGACTATCTTACAATCCCTCTTTGAAAGGTGATGTTCTGTCCCTAGATGCCTCCTGAATGCTGAGATTATTGTGCTGCTGCCAAGCAGGGCCTTTGCCATGGCTCCCCGGTGCCAGCGGAGCACCGTGTCCATGACAGATAAATCTGCTTCCAAACACACCTCCCCCCCCCACCCCCCACCCCCCGCCACGCTGCATCTGTGTATGAACACCCCAGAGGCCGGGCCCAGCTTAATTCCATCCCTTGTTTGCCCTTCGCCCTTCATCAAAGGCGGCTCTTGACAAAAGGAGGCCCCAGTAGGATCATAACACCATTTTGTTCAGAGGGCGGAGGGAGGAATTAGTTAAAGAAAAACACCTCTCGAACCAGACGCAAAAAATTAAAACCTCATTTGCGTCTGCGGCGCGAACAAACCACGGCTAATTAAATCCGGTAACAATAGGCCATTATACAAATGGCTGCTGCCGCCACAGCTGGGCACACTGGCTTGTGTTTGTGGCGGTGGAGGGGCTAGATCATCTTTCGCCGACCGTGCTGGGAGCTGGCGGCAGGGGGAGTGCCCTCAGCCCCCTTTTGCAACCATGGAAAAATAATGATATTTGCTACTGGGAAGGTGGGGGCACTAAGACACGCAAGCGGCCATTATTCTGTCGAAGGCTCTCTAGGAGGCGGCTCTGCCTCGCTCTGAAATCAGCCTTACTTTTTGAGAGGAAAACGTGTGTGTGTATGTGTGTATAAACGTTTATTTTTCTCATTCATGGCTTTATTCAATTTCATTTTAGAAGGACCTTCTCTATCTTTCTCTCTGTGTGTCTCTCTCTCTGCTGCTTTTCTCTATGGCAACAAACAGGAGCTGGAAACTTGGTTGCATGGAAGAGGCTGAAGCAAAGCCCTCAAGGGACTCATGGCAGGCGGGGCATGAGGTGTCAGCTTGTCTGAGATGGTGGTGCAACCTCAGCAACGGTGCAGGAGGCCGTGAGTCAAGAGGGCTTTTGTGTAAGCATACAAGAGGTGGAAACCTTTTTCCAACTCCATGTTGAAGGCCGGTAAGGTGTCTTGACTACAACGGGCCTTTGGGAGTTCAAATTAGGGTTGCCAAATACCTGATATTTAGGGGGTGGAACCTGGGGAGGGCAGGGTTTGGAGGGGAGACAGACCTCAGCAGAGAATTGGAAGGGGTCTCGCAGGTCATCTAGACCAACCCCCAGCTCAATGCAGGATCAGCCTAGAGTTGGTCCTTATCAGAATTCTGCAGGCCTTCTAGTCAGGTGTTGATCCTCAAACACACTGAGTCCATGGAGTCTAATGCCACTGAATCCACCCTCCAACACAGCCATTCACCCGGGGGCAGGAAATGGCGCCCGGAGACAAATTGTCTGGATAGCTTTAAAAAGGGCATGGACAGATTTATGGAGAAGAAGTCGATCTATGGCTACCAATCTTGATCCGCCTTGATCTCAGCTTGCAAATGCCTTAGCAGACCAGGTGCTCAGGAGCAGCAGCAGCAGAAGGCCATTGCTTTCACCTCCTGCATGTGAGCTCCCAAAGGCACCTGGTGGGCCACTGCGAGTAGCAGAGTGCTGGACTAGATGGACTCTGGTCTGATCCAGCAGGCTAGTTCTTATGTTCTTATGTCTCTGAGTGCCCCCCCCCCCCGTGGGGTTGAGGGTGCTTGAAGATGACAAGGCAACAGGAAGTCCTTGCTGTCTTCCTGGTCCCAAAATTTTGCGCCCCCCACGTGACCAGAATAGTGGTGCCTGGGGACAGAGTGTACCCCTTGTCCCTGGGCAAATACACCACTGCAGCCATTTTCCTCAGGAGAACTGATCTCTGTCATCTGGAGAACGGTTGAAATCCTGGGAGATTTCGGTCCCCACCTGGAGGCTACCAGATCAAAGCTACCAGATTTGCCTGCCTGGCCTATAATTCCACGGGGTCTTGGGGGTCTGCGATTCCGTCGATGTTCCCTGTCTGGTCATCCCTTAGATGGGAGATTGGCTGGGTCCCAAAGTGGAGGTCAGGTTTGAGCTGAGCAGGAGTCACAAAGCCACTATCTACATCAGCAGAGGATAGGGTTCCCAACCTCCAGGTGGTAACTGGAAATCTCCTAGGAGTATAACTAATCTCCAGGAAACAGGGATCAGTTCACCTTAAGAAAATGGGAAGGTGGACTCTCTGGGAAGGTGGACTCTCTGGCATTATACCCCATGGAAGTCCCTCCCTTCCCTAAACCCCAGTTCTCTTCTCTTTATCCCCCAAAACTCTAGGCATTTCCCAACCTAGAGCTGGTGACTATCTTGGCTGTGCTCCAAAGCAAGGGAGGGGGCTTATCTTGGACTCAAGGGACAATCACAGATGAACACTAATCGAACATTAGTTTTGAGGATAGATCCGTTTGATCTCCTTCAGTCTTCCCTCAAAATCTGTGCTATTAGTAGAAATCTTTTCCTGACCTGTCTGAGCCTTCAGCTCGCCTGCTCGGTCGTTTGCTTTCAAACCACCACAAATTGGCAAATTAATGAATGAATGCTGGCACCAGGAAGCTGGTGAATGTGACCCAAGGTGGGCACATGTGCTGGAACTGGGGAAAGTATCTCTTTAGCATTCAGCGCATCATTTCCAACATCACTGGAGGAATATTTGAGAGCTACCGTGATCTCAGGAAAACATGCTAGCTTCTCTCCGTGTTCTTGGGGTCCATTATTTCTCAATAGACCCCAGTTTCAGTGGATTGAATTGGCAGGCAAATCAACGAAATCTTTAGCTGATTAATTGCCGAGGGCTTGTTTTAAGCCATGAAATCGCACCCGTTAATTGAGAGGCTGTGAATTAAGAGGCGGCTTTTCTAAAATTAAAAAAAGAAGAAGAAGCAAAAGAGCTGGGGGTGTTGCTGCACCGAAACTGTGCAAGGAAATATTATTAAAGAGGGCCTTTCTTTCTCTGGATGTTTATTCGTTTGCAAATTGCCTTTTGCGTCCTTCATTATCTCAACCCCCACCCCCAAAAAGAAGACTCACAGTTGTGAGTTTTAGTACTATGCAAATGCATTTAAATATAATTGATTTATCAGTTTTAAAGCAGCTGATTAATCAATGGAAAATTCTTTAATTGGTCGACAGCCTGCATAAACAGGTTTGTGTGTTTGCATTCATTATGAACTTGTTCCCCCATCGGGAGTCTCGAGCTCCTTCTGGCTTTATTAAGGCAGAGAGAAATGTCCTCCCAACTCATTAGAAAGAGCATGGCTCTCCCTCCCTCCCCCCCTCCGCTGTTCTCCCCCAATGGTGTCAGTCTTTGAGAAAGGAGAAGGCATTTTGGCACCTCTTGGGGACCAGCTCAGTGCTTTAGCCTCTGCAAGCTGCTTTTGGGGATTAAACCGCAACACCCAGTTTAGAAATATAGATAAATATATAAATGGCAAAGCCACTTCCAGGTCCCTTATTAAATATCTGGAGGTCTGAAAGAGGCCATTAAACATCTGGCCCCTTCCAAGGTCAGAGTCTTAACACACAAGCCAGGTGCTGCCAAGGAGACTCCACAGCGGTCGCTTCAAACGCTTGGGAGCCAGGGAGCCCTTGCAAACAATGTGTTTAAGCAGCTTTATTGCCCGGGCCGGGTTTTCAGCCACCAAAGCAGCTTTCCTAGAGGAAGAATGCATTTAAGTGCAACGGCTGTTGTGAGGCTTGTTCTAATGAGCCTGCCCAAGAGTAGGTGAAGCAGTTGGATCTATTTTTTTTTAAGATCCTGTTTGCATCCTCCCTGTTTGGGCCACTCAGGGCTCTATATGTGAAATGGTTTGATTTTATCCTCATAACTGCAGTGGCGTAGGAGGTTAAGAGCTCGTGTATCTAATCTGGAGGAACCGGGTTTGATTCCCAGCTCTGCCGCCTGAGCTGTGGAGGCTTATCTGGGGAATTCAGATTAGCCTGTGCACTCCCACACACGTCAGCTGGGTGACCTTGGGCTAGTCACAGCTTCTCGGAGCTCTCTCAGCCCCACCTACCTCACAGGGTGTTTGTTGTGAGGGGGGAAGGGCAAGGAGATTGTAAGCCCCTTTGAGTCTCCTGCAGGAGAGAAAGGGGGGGATAAAAATCCAAACTCTTCTTATTCTTATTATTATTAGCAAGAAGAAGAAGAGGAGGAGGAAGAGTTTGGATTTATATCCCCCCCCCCTTTCTCTCCTGTAAGGAGACTCAAGGTGGCTTGCGGGCTCCCTTCAGTTCCTCTCCCCACAACAGACACCTTGTGAGGCAGGTGGGGCTGAGAGAGTTCTGGGAGAACTGTGACAAGCCCAGGGTTACCCAGCAGGAATGTAGGAGCGTGGAAACCCATCTGGTTCCCCAGATAAGCCTCCACAGCTCAAGTGGAGGAGTGGGGAATCAAACCCATTTCTCCAGATTAGAATTCAACTGCTCTTAACCACTACACCATGCTGGCTCAGCCCCTTTAAATGTATATGTTGCAGACTTCGTAAACTCACAAGTTATACAGTTTACAACTACTAGCCATGTTGTGTGCAAACATTGCTGGTTTGTTATTTCTGTTGCGCACCTCCGTTCTATTGTACATGTTATGAGATCCCATGCGGTCAGGTAGCTGTGGTTTGCTTGAGTCTGACCTATTAGTTCGCTCGTTCAAAGTCATAAAGCTTATCTCGACTAGGACATTTCATGGGAGCATCAGATGAAGATGTGCTAGAAGGAGCTGATTCTGGGAAAACCGACTTGTTAGAAGACTCACCTGAGATGTACCGATTGGAGAAGCATCAGTAGGGTTGCCAGCCTCCAGGTGAGGCCTGGAGTTCTTCCATAATTACAAGTGATCCCCAGACAACAGAGATAATTTCCTCTAAAGAAAACAGCTGCTTTGGGGAGGGGGGGTGAGCTGGGTGACATTATAGTCCATTGAGATCCTCCCCCCATACCCTGTCCTCTCCACCCTCCAGTCTCACATCTCCAGGAATCCCCCCCCCCGAGTTGGCAACCCTGATTTTTGCACAGCCTCATACTGGAAGAGGCAGTCCTTCAGCATACTGGATAAATACCCCTTCTGTCCAAAGTTGGTCATCAACCAGCGGGCCCCTTTCAGAAGGCAGTATGGGTTTTCCCATGATGAATAGGCCTCAATTCGTTCTTCTGGTTCTCCTAGGTTAGGGACTGATGATGGAGACATGGTGCCACAGAGAGAAACGCCTCTGAACATGGCATGCCTCTGAAGATGCCAGCCATAGATGCAGGTGAAACATTAGCAGCAAAAAACTACCTCAGCCCAGAAAACCCACAACACCAAGTATTGATGTAAGCTTTGTGAAACGTGGGCTCCTTCCACACATGCAGAATAATGCACTTTCAATCCAGATTCAATGCACTTTGAATAGGGTGACCATCCGTCCCGATTTTCGCGGGACACTCACGCTTTTGCGTAGAGTGTCCCGCGTCCCGCTGTGCTTATGCCATTGTCCTGATTACGGACAATGGCCCGCAGCAGCACACTGCCTTTTGCGGCGGTGCTCCCCAGTCAGGAAACAGGGAAGCGCCCCAGAAGACACTGCGGCAGCACTTGGCCCAGTGCCGCCTTCTGGGGCGCTTCCCTCCTGACTGGCGCCAAGAGCTACTGCAAACTGCTGGTCTTGACCTTTGCTCCTGCAGCGGGTAGGGGCTTCTGAAGGGCTTGCCGGTTGCCGCCCTGTCACAGAGTGTCACAGAGCGAGCAAGCGACTAAACCTGCACTTCCGATCACGTCATCTTATGTATGCCAACCTTCCCGTCAGACGAGAAGGTGACCATCTGGTCACCTTAACTTTGAAGCTAAGTGGAATAGCAAAATTCACTTGCAAACAATTGTGGAAGTGAACTGAAAGGGCATTATTCTGCATGTGCGGAAGGAGTCAGGATTTTGCATTCCAGAACTGAACCCAGATGAACAGGCATGAAGGGACAGCTGCCTGGATGTTTGCAACAGTGAAATTGAGCTCTTCTTTCTCGCCTCTGTTTCCAGAAATTACTTTAACCAACACACCTGAAACATTATTTATCTGGCAATAAACAATGAGCAACAAAGCGCTGCTTTTTAATGGCAAGCAATCCGGTGAGTTTGGCCTATTTTTTTTATTTTAATGTTGCGTTTAATGAGCTGGAGTTCCCAGCCTCATGCCACAAATGTTATCTTTTTTTAAGGCCAGCCCGATACAAGCCCAGTGGGGCTGGGGGGGGGGGGAGAGAGAGGGAGAGCAGCAGAACAGGAGTGAAGGAACGCCAGCATGGGGAAAGGAGAGGGATTTATGTAAATGTTCTAGGAGTTCAGCATAAAAAAGTGATCTTTGGAAAGAGACGAGGAAGACTGACTGGCTACTGACATTTTGCTGCATTTTTAGCTATTCCGGTATTCATGAGTGTGTAAGCGTGTTGCCTAGTGGTCAGAGCCAGACTAGGCAAATCCTTAAACCCCAGGGCCCACTGGTACTGGCAACCAGGCAGCCAATATCCAACTTCAGAGTCTCAAAACCAGACAGTGACCCAGACATGGTCCTTTCTCCCAGCCTGTTGCTCTTTTCATTGAGCCTGCCTTGCAGGGTTGTTGTGCAAGGAGAAACTCATGATCTCTGTAAGAAGAGTAAAATGCTAATTGGATATAAAATGACTTAACCCAACGTCAGGCTTTAAGGTATGCTTAGGCTAGGAGCAGCACATCCACACCTGCCAAATAACTCACTTTCAATGCATTTTGCAGGTGGACTTTATTGTGGCCTATTATGCACTTGTAGTCTGCCCTGTAATAAGCATATATTCCCTTTGGAGCAGATTCTTGGTTGTACACACATTTGACACACACACCCCCCTCCAGAGCTCACTGTGAGACAGATCAGAGAAGCCCCGAAGCTTCTAAAACCTCCAAAAGTGTAACTTTTCCTCTGCTGCTTTGGCTTTGCCCCTTCCTCCTTCTCTCCCTTCCCCTGCCCACCTGATAGCAGTTTCTACCAGTTCCTGGCCATCAGACCACCCCAAACGTTTCCTTTCTTTTGTTTATACAAAAGCAATACCATAAAAAGGCAGCAGGCAAGAAAGAGGCAGGAAGTGGCTGGCCCAGTTAGGGATGCCCAGCAGGGTGATAATCCAATGTTTGAACAGACAACCTCAGAAACAAAAACCCACTGTGGATTTTGGGCCAGTCACTTGGCCTTGGTTTAATCTACCTCACAGGGTTGTTGTGAGGATAAAAGCGACAGAAGAAGTCTCGAATCATGAACATGGCCCAGAAATCCTTGGTGGGATAAAAATATACTAGAAAGAAAGCAACCTAAAAGAATTGTCAGTTCCAAGGCCTGCCTCTGCCCTGAAAAGCATTGCTCCTTATTGTAAATATCTGTGTCATGCTTTGGGGCTCGAGGGCAGTAGAGTGGAGCAGGATTAAGCACTTCCAAAGGCAGGTGGGAGCGTTCATATGTGATATGGTTAGTTTGAGTTCAAGGCCTCTGCAAAAGAAAAAAAAACCTACCTTACTGGCAGCAATTTTTTTTTAACAAGGTTGGTGGAGCCTGAGGGGCAGAAAGGAAGAGCCTGACAGACCTGCAGTTTCCTCTGGATGAGAGGAAGGAAGGCACGACACCAGTAAGAGGTCCCAGTCCCACAGTCCCTACTGCCAGATCCCATAAGTGGAGTGGTCGGGGATTGAACCTGGTACCTCCTGAATGCCAAACAGATGTTCTACCACTGAGCCCTGCCCAAAATGGGGGAGGGAGCTGAGGGGCACCTAATTATAAAGCAGGAACAGCAGCTAGATGGTAGACAAAGACCTTTGGGGGCCTTGCATCTCTTTGGGGTTTTTTATTTTCAGTGTTGCTCAGCCGCTTCCAAAAATCTGTTGAAATGAAATTTAAGAATGAATTGGAAAGTTCTCTCTCTGAAAATGTTAACTGTTAGTGGCAAGAAAAAGGATAATAATTCTTTTTAAAAACTTTGATTATTTTCTGCTCTCTGAATATCTTCGATTCTCTTCATTTCTTTTTCTTTAGTCACAGTTCTTCGGAACTCTCTCAGCCCCACCTCCCTCACAAGGTGTCTATTGTGGGGACAGGAAGGGAAAAGGAGTCTGTAAGCTGTTTTGAGATTCCTTACAGTTGAGAAATGCGGGGTATAAATCCAAACTCCTCTTCTTCCTCCTCATATATGGTCATGTGACCCTTATGCAGTTGGCTTAGTTGGGGGCCAAAGGCTATACTTCCAGGATGATGCACAACGGCGTAGGAGGTTAAGAGCTCATGTATCTAATCTGGAGGAACCAGGTTTGATTCCCAGCTCTGCCGCCTGAGCTGTGGAGGCTTCTCTGGGGAATTCAGATTAGCCTGTGCACTCCCACACACGCCAGCTGGGTGACCTTGGGCTAGTCACACAGTTCTTGCGGAGCTCTCTCAGCCCCACCCACCTCACAGGGTGTTTGTTGTGAGGGGGAAGGGCAAGGAGATTGTAAGCCCCTTTGAGTCTCCTGCAGGAGAGAAAGGGGGGATATAAATCCAAACTCTTCTTCTCTTCTTCTTGTGTCCAGCAAGAAATTTATAGACTTTGCAAAGTCTGTTTTCGGAGAGCAACAAACCGTCAAGTGTCTTTTGACTCAAATTACCACCTGCCCACCCCATTCCTTGAGAGGTCTCTGGAGGTTCCCATTTGGAGGAGACTTAATTCCCTGCCTCTTGACTTTTGGCAGTTAATCACTGCTGCCTGGTCACCCTGCTGGGCTTTCAGGCATGGTCTTTCCTATGGTCCTCCTTTGAAATTTTTTGTCAGCTGGGTCTGCCTGGATGCTCACATGAGATGCTGCTTTCTGTTCACCATTCTCAGCGATGGGGGAGGAGCGAAAAGCACAAACGAATGCAAGATCCCCTGGGATGGAACTAGAGGAAGAGGAAGAGGAAGAGGAAGAGGAAGAGGAAGAGGAAGACGAAGACGAAGACGAAGATGAAGACGAAGACGAAGACGAAGACGAAGAAGGAGCAGGAGCAGGAGCAGGAGCAGGAGCAGGAGCAGGAGCAGGAGCAGGAGCAGGAGGAGTTTGGATTTATATCCCCCCTTTCTCTCCTGCAGGAGACTCAAAGGGGCTTACAATCTCCTTGCCCTTCACCCCTCACCACAAACACCCTGTGAGGTAGGTGGGGCTGAGACAGCTCCAAGAAGCTGTGACTAGCCCAAGGTCACCCAGCTGATGTGTGTGGGAGTGTACAGGCTAATCTGAATTCCCCAGATAAGCCTCCACAGCTCAGGTGGCAGAGCGGGGAATCAAACCCGGTTCCTCCAGATTAGATATACAAGCTCTTAACCTCCTACGCCACTGCTGCTCTTGAGAGGAAGGTCATCCTTCTTCTCGGTTCCTTTGCATGTTAGACATCGCTGCATCCAACTGGGTGTACAGCATTATATCCTGCAGAGATCCCTCCCCAAACCATGGCCTCCCTGGCTCCACCCCCAAGTCTCAAGGAATTTCCAAACCAAGAGTTGACAGTCCTACCAGGGCTGCCAGGTTCCCGCCCCCCGGCAACCAGTGGGGGGGGGGGGGTATGGTTGCCATATTCAGGTTCAGAAACTCCTAGGGATTTGAGGATGGAGTCTGGTGGGAGACAAAGCCACAGAGTCCACCCTCCAAAGCATTGTTTTCTCCAGGGGAACGGATCTCTGGCAATCAGCTGTAATTCCAAGGGATCCCCAGGTCCCACCTGGAGGCTGGCATCCCTAGCACAATGCCATGGAGTCCACCCTCCAAAGCATAGGTATCAAACTCACGGTCCTCCATATGTTATGGACTACAGTTCCCATCATCCCCTGCCAGCATCCTGCTGGCAGGGGATGATGGGAACTGTAGTCCATAACATCTGGAGGGCCGCGAGTTTGACACCTGTGTTCCAAAGCATTCATTTTCTCCAGGGGAACCATCTGGAGATGAGTTGTAATTCTATGAAATCTCCAGGCTCCACCTGGAGGTTAGCAACCCTACTTCTGCTGAGCTTCTCTGCCTGGGCAGGGGTGTAACTGGACTCCATTCTCTCTGCCGCCCTCCGCGTGGCTGCCCAGGTCAGCGAGAGACAGCCTTCCAGGCCTCTCTGGCAATCTCAGGATAAAAATAGGCCAGTCGATGAAAAGCGATCGGATTTCGCGGTCTCGCCGATAAACTCTCCGGTCTCATTTGCCTCCCTTTTTTATTAGCTGGGCTTTGTGCTAAATAGCGGACGGATCGGAGAACAAATCTATACAAGGGCTACGGATTTTCTGATAGGAGCACGTCAGAGACCCAGAGCACAGCTTTCTCCACGGCATAAATAGGGAAAACTGCAGCCCGTGCCGTTCCCATTCAGCAGTCCTGAGCAGTGGGCTGGGCTGTTCCGCTTGCTTGTCCTTTTTTCCACGGACACGAGCTGGTTGCTCCCATTGTTGGCACTGAAATGTTGCTCCTTTCCCTCTCCTCCTGCCTCCCTCTCTTGTCTGCAAAAGAAGAGTTGGATTTATATCCCCCCCTTTCTCTCCCGCAAACCTCACTTACCAGAACCGGAGCTGGTGCCAAGGATAACCCAGCCGCACACACACCAAATGAGAGCCAGCGTGGTGTAGTGGTTAAGAGCAGGTGCACTCTAATCTGGAGAACCAGGTTTGATTCCCCGCTCTGCCACCTGAGCTGTGGAGGTTTATCTGGGGAATCAGGTTAGCTTGTGCACTCCAACACATGTCAGCTGGGTGACCTTGGGCTAGTCACGGTTCTTCGGAGCTATCTCAGCCCCACCTGCCTCACAGGGTGTTTGTTGTTGGGGGGGGAGGGAAAGGAGATTGTAAGCCCCTTTGAGTCTCCTTGCAGGAGAGGAAGGGGGGATATAAATCCAACTCTTCTTCTTCTTCTCTTGGGGTGACTAATGAATGGATGTTCATATCACAATAGAAGGAATTAACTGCAAGTTCCCTTTCAATACTGGAGAAAGGCCCAGGAACCAAAACCTTCAAGAGTGCGACCAGAGACTTTCATGTACAGTTGCCAGCCTCCAGGTGGGGCCTGGAGATGACCCAGAATTACCACGAATCTCCAGATTACATAGATCCCCTGGAGCTGCTTTGGAGGGTGGGCTACATGGCATAATACCCTGCTGTGGCCCCTCCCCTCCCCAAACCCTGTCCTCCCCATGATCCACCCCCAAAATTGCCAATAATTTTCCAAACTGGAGTTGGCAGCAGTACTTTCAATCCCAACATCGTGTGGATACCAGTTCCCTTTGTGAAAGAATGTGCCTTGTGCTCGGTAGACTGATTCAGAAGAGCTCTCATATGTTTAGTGTAAAAATGAGTATGTATCAGAGGGGCAGTGAGCAGTGGTGGGATCCAAAAATTTTAGTAACCGGTTCCCTTGGTGGTGGGATTCAAACAGTGGCGTAGCGCCAATGGGGCTGGGCGGGGCACGACAGGGGCGTGGCCGGGCATTCTGGGGGCGGGGCATTAATCATTTCTCTGTTACTGTAAAAAACTCTTACTGTAAAAAAAAGTTCCTAATGTCCAGCTGGTATCTTTCTGTCCGTAATTTAAACTCATTCTAGCAAGTCCTATCGTCTACTGCCAACAGAAACAACTCCTCCTCTAATTGACTGCCTGTCAAACACTTAATACTTTCAAATACTTAATTTTGTTTCTAGAAATCAAAAGAAGGATACTTTCCTCAAACAAGGAACTTTACCATATTTCTAAAACATGTTTTTAAAACAGCCCAACAGGGAGAATTATCCCGTTTTCTACCTTAAGCTAAAGCAATACATGAGAGAAACAACAGGACTTATATGATTTTTTTTGGACCCGAGATGGAGATTTCCTAAACGGAAAAGCAGACCCAATGAGTAACCCCCTCTCGGCACACACAAATAATTAGTCACCCCCTCTCGGGAACTGGTGAGAACCTGCTGGATCCCACCTCTGGCGGTGAGTCTGCAGGCCAGTAGCCGATGCCCTAAACATTCAAAACCACAAAGGCCTGTCTCAAAAGCATTTATGGACATGGCGGCTCCAAGGACACAGCGGTGGAGGTTTCACCAGCATCGTCATTGACTGGCTTGCTTGCCTTTCAATGTCATCCACTTCCAGGTGGGTCTGTGGAGTTCCACCTCCAGGCTATAGAGTTAGGTTGTCCTTGGAGGGGGAGGGGGGGAATGGCTACCTTGGAGTTCAGACAGACACACGGACAGAAAACCTTTATTGTCATGTAAAACATACCAAATAATTATGATAGAACTGTTAAGCAAAATGAAGGGTAAGCCATAAATCCAAATCACAGACAGAATAAATGATGAATTATCTCCCAGTTTTCTCTTAATGCAGCTTTTTTAGCATTTTGCAAAAACTTTCTCGCTTATTTTAAGATTGGAATTATTCAAGAGAAGGAACGGCTTTGCAGAAGCAGAAAGTCCTGTCCTATTTACTAAAATAGGGCTTAGATACTTTGAGTTTCCAGATAAAAGGGACCATAAAATAGACCACGCTGGACAGATTCAATGCAGCCTCACAAGGCCAGTGCCTGTCTGAATATGCTGCATTTTGATCTCTTCCACAGAGAATTTCAGAGGGCAAAACATTGAATCTGGCCAAAGAAAAGGTCTACATGAGGTCAGACTTTGGAGAAGATATGCAATGGTTGGGCCTGCATTTTTTCACAAGGTGGAAAACTTCTCACTGCTAAAGGAATCAAAGATTCACATATTGCAAAGAAACACAGAAACTTATGTGCATTCTTTGATTGGAATTTATTTCGAGTATTATTAAGCATAAGCATAAGCATTTTATTGTCATTGTGCACGCACAACGAAATTTACAGCAGCATTCCTCGATGCACACAATTTCAGACTCATACATCATCCTCACTTTCCCCTTCCTCCACCCATCCCTACACAGCCCCAAATACATCAATATGAAGCAGCGGAGTTTAGCATAGCCACAGCTCTAGAGTAGAAGCTGTCTCTAAGCCTCTTTGTCCTAGTTCTGAGGGCCCTGTATCGTCTGCCAGATGGTAACAGTTTAAAAAGAGAGTGTGCTGGATGAGACGGGTCCCTCAGAATATTTTGGGCTTTATTTAGGCTTCGGGAATTATAGATTTCTTCCAAGGAGGGAAGAGGGCAGCCGATAATCCTTTGTGCAGTAGTGATCACCCTTTGGAGGGCCTTCCTATTCGCCACTGTGCAACTGGAGAACCATACACAGATGCAGTAGGTTAGGACACTCTCTATAGCACAGCGGTAAAAGGACACCAGGAGTTTTCCATCTAGTTGTTGCTTCCTTAAAAGTCTCAGAAAGTACAGTCTTTGCTGGGCTTTCTTAACCCTACCTGCAGCAGTCTATGCGTCCCAGAGTCAAGTCCTCTTTAATCACTTACGCGTAGAAATTTAAAACTAGCCACCCGCTCCACTTGATCTCCATTTTATATAGTCAAGAGGCTACAGAATTTCCTGCAGGCTATTCCTTCTATAGTCCACTATGAGCTCCTTTGTCTTGTTAGTGTTAAGAACCAGGTTATTTTCCCTGCACCATGAGAGCAGTCGGTCCACTTCATTCCGATAGGCAGACTCATCCCCTCCAGAGATGAGCCCCACCACCGTTGTGTCATCAGCAAATTTGATAATGGTGTTACTATGATAGACAGGAGTACAATCATATGTATAAAGGGTGAACAGTAAAGGGCTCAACACACAGCCCTGTGGCGTTCCCATATTTAGAGTAAGAACTGAGGAAACCCGATTTCCCAGTCTAACCCTCTGGGAACGTCCAGACAAGAAGTCCCTAATCCACAAACAGATTGAATGTGAGAGTCCAAGATCCACGAGTTTCGCCACTGTGCAATTGAAGAGACTGAGTCTTCCTTGAGTAGTGCGAAGTTGTGACACCGTTGTGTCATCAGCAAATTTGATAATGGTGTTACTATGATAGACAGGAGTACAGTCATATGTATAAAGGGTGAACAGTAAAGGACTCAACACACAGCCCTGGATTCCCCATATTTAGAATAAGAACTAGAAACCGATTTCCCAGTCACAACCTCTAGGAGCGATCAGACAAGAAGTCCCTAATCCACAAACAGATTGAATGTGAGAGTCCAAGATCCACGAGTTTCGCCACTGTGCAATTGAAGAGACTGAGTCTTCCTTGAGTAGTGCGAAGTTGTGACACCGTTGTGTCATCAGCAAATTTGATAATGGTGTTACTATGATAGACAGGAGTACAGTCATATGTATAAAGGGTGAACAGTAAAGGGCTCAACACACAGCCCTGTGGCGTTCCCATATTTAGAGTAAGAACTGAGGAAACCCGATTTCCCAGTCTAACCCTCTGGGAACGTCCAGACAAGAAGTCCCTAATCCACAAACAGATTGAATGTGAGAGTCCAAGATCCACGAGTTTCGCCACTGTGCAATTGAAGAGACTGAGTCTTCCTTGAGTAGTGCAAAGTTGTCAAACCGGTGAATGAAACAATAAGAATGTTGATTGTTATATTTCTAAAATATATTTATTAGTGAAAGATCAGTTACAATAACATTGAGAATATTATTTGGGTTTGTTTAAACTTAAAGTTGCTGATGCAGAGAAGAGCTGGATATAACCTTCAGGTGTACTTACCTTATTGATTTATTATGGTGGATCCACCTGCAGGCTGGTAACCCTAGCTCCCAAGGTCCGTGTTGGAATTGCAGCCCCTGAGCCCCTTGCCTTGGAGAAATTAGTCCCACTGTCAGGATTAAATAAATCTGCAGCCTGGTTGAAGGGGATTCAATGGCATGTTTGGTCACAGAAGTTCTGTTACATCAGCATCATCAAAAGGCCCAGCGGCGCATCCCACCCTCTCTTTGACCTCGCTCTGGATATTCCACATCTGTCTGTTTGGTGTCATCTGGCCTGTGAAAGATAAAACCAGCTTTCCAGATGTGTAGCCATCACAGCCAAGTCTTCCCTGTGCCTTTGGGGGACATGGAAAGTCACTTTCCTTTTGTCATCTTGCTGCAGAGCGTCTTCTTTCCGGCATGCAAATAAAAGTCATACCCTAACAGCAAACCACGCATTCCCACAAGCTCCTTTTTGCAAAATGGCCCAAGGCCACTTTCCACCAGCACAGAACTCCCCGATCCTGCATGGGGGTGGGCACACACACACACACACACACACACACACACATTTAATTTATTGCTGCCCCCCTCCCTTTTCATGGGCCCTGGTTCAGCTGGAACATTGAACCGTGCTCCACTGTAAATCCAGCATTGGGGGAAAATACTCTATGGGGCCCTCTTGGGGCCCTAAACACGTGGTTATTTTGCTTAATGGTTAGTCCAGGGCTGCCATTCCCTCTCATGCTAGACAGGAGCCAAAGCGAACTGTAAACTGGAAGTGAATGTCCACCGCCCGTCCACCCCACCCCCCAAAAAAGTAATAGGCAATTGTCTTTCTTGGGAAGATCAGTCCTTCAAAGAGGTGCCTACCACCCAAAAGGGAGGCAACAGAATCAGCAGGCACATTAAAAAGCCTCTGATATCTTCCAGCGCCACCTCTTCTTCTTCTTCTTCTTCTTCCACGGCCAAAAAGATCTTGTCATCTCTCATTAGACACGGAGCTCTGAGAAACTGGCTGTCCCCCTCCAGGGAAAGCGGCGGTGCTGGTGGCCTCCATCTCTCAGCAAGCTGCTGCTCATGACAAGAAATCTCTCCTTAACATCAGGAGAAAAAAGCCTTTCGGTTAAACTCCACACCGTCAATTTCTGTGGGAGAGGCGCCACCTCAGATGAACCCGCTGCAAAGCAAAAGGGCTTTCTGTTGGTTCTCATTTTTGGCAATCAGAGCATCAAAGACACCATTCCTCTGTGGTTCTCCATCCTGCATCGGATCATGCAATCCAGAGGCCAGCTCTGTTTGTCCTTCAAGCACCTCGGGCTCTTTCTTTGGTTCATGTGTTTGATGTGTGAGCTGGCCAGGCCACATGGTTGCACGAAGGAAACAGCAAGACCCAAACGGAACAGGGAGGATTGTGTCCAGTTCTGGGCGCCACAGTTGAATAAGGAAATTGACAAGCTGGAAGAGGTCCAGAGGAGGGCAACCAAAATGGTAACAAGGTCTGGAATCCATGCCCTATAAGGAGAGACTTAGAGAGCTGGAGATGTTTAGCTTGGTGACGAGAAGGTTAAGAGGTGACATGATAACCATGTTTAGATATTTGAAGGGATGTCATGTTGGTGAGGGAGCAAGCTTGTTTTCTGCTGCTCCAGAGACTAGAACCAGGAGTAATGGGTTCAAGGTGCAGGAAAAGAGATTCCACCTAAACATCAGGAAAAAACTTCCTGACAGTAAGGTCTGTTCAACAGTGGAATGCATTACCACAGAGTGTGGAAGTCTCTTTCTTTGAAGGTTTTTAAACAGAAGCTGGATGAACATATGCCGGGAGTGCTTTGGTGGTGTGTCCCTGCATTGCAGGGGGTTGGACTTGATGGCCCTTGAGGTCTCTTCCATCTCTATGATTCTATGAAAAAACTTCCATCCCAAAAAAACTAGGTAACTGAGAAGGTTGGCAACCCCCCCGCCCCCCCAAAACCTAATAACAGAATGAATACTAGTGGATGAATACACCATTCTGAACACTTTATATCTCTAATAAAAATTATGGTGATGGTGATGATGGTGGTGGTGGTGATGGGTTACATGTAATAAATTAACAATAATTTAATACATTGTAAATAATTTTTAAAAATCATTAAATATGTTTCAGCCAATAGGCCTTCCTCAGTAACGCGCATTGACCAAGGTCTTTCTGGGTCAGTAGCTGTGTCCAGAAGAAGCCAGATACAACCAGGAAGTTGATAAGCAGAGGGAAGAAAAGAGGTCAGAAATCCAGATCTCTGGTAACATGTCCTATATACACTGTTTTGTTGCTGTCTTGAAATACACTGTTGCCTGCAAGGTCCCCTTGAGTTGCTCGTACAGTGAGTGTGTCTGCCTGCCTTTTGTACGTGTGAGCATGAGTTGGCTGGCTGTTCAATACATTGCTACAAACTCAAGTCTCCAACTGTTATTCCTCACTACCCCAGCAGCACACATTGCTCCCACTCATCCGAATGCAGGCCTGAAATTGGAGTCATGGGTTGGAGCACGCACACGCCTGTAATCCCTCTTGGACTGTGCCGTAATGAAGAACTCGTTGAACGAGTAATTGCCTCAATTCTTTTCATGCCATGCTTTAGTCATTAAGTGAAAAATTGCAGCTTGGAAAATCAAAAGTTACCGGAGTTGGGGAGACTCGAGGGACAAACCTTTTCCAACACAATTTTGCGTTCCTTGGTTGAAAGAAGGAAGGGTGTACAGCATTCTTGGATTTTCTAGTCTAAGATAAGAAGCAGACACCAGATCAAATATTTCCTCTTGAGTCCAAGAAAGCATACGAACATAAGAAGAGCTCATCTGGATCAGACCAGTGGTCCAGCCAGTCCGGCATCTCATCTTACACCTCTGGAAGATGACCAGGAAGGGAATGTACTCCCTACAAATCTGGTATGCCAGGAGACCTTGGACAAAAAAATGGACATATTCAAAATGTTAACCTTTAAGGTGCTACTAGACTCTTGCTCTTTTCTAGTCCAAGCTCATGGGCTTGCTTTGGAGTAACCCTTGGCAGCACTGCAAATGACCAATATGAAATCTGCTAGAAAAGTTCTATTTTGTGACTAATCTCTTGTTTTGACTCCAGTTGCCAATTGGAATAGCTCATTTGTAATTCAATATTATTCCACCAATTCAGTATTTTATCAGAATCTTAAGGAAAGATCTCAGATGCTTTTACATATGCTTTGATCATAGTCGCACTGCATCCTGAGTTTGGTAGTCTTGAGGCTGCATAGAAAATCAATTGTCCTTATTGACATGTTTCATTCATGGGAAAGATGGAGTGAGAGGGTTAAAGTATCATGAGGAGACAAATAGTTCCATGTAATAGTACATAAATGGACTGGTTTTTAAGAAAGACTTTATTTAAATATGGGCTTTATTTAAATATGGAAATGCCAGATAGATATTTATTTATTTATTTATTTATTTATTTATTTATTGTTCACACTTTTATACCGCCCCATCCCCTAGGGGCTCTGGGCGGTGAACTTGGGACTTCCTGATTACAAAGCAGGGATCTTATAAGGGAGCCACAGCTCCTTCCTGCATTGCCCACGTTAGGGAAGAGGTTGTAGCTCAGTGTAAGAGCCTCTGCATGACGTGCAGAAGGTCCCAGGTTCAATTCCCAGCTTCTCCAGTTAAATAGGACCAGGCACCAGGTGATGGGAAAGACCTCCAGGACCCTGGACAGCACCAGTGTAAACAATTTAACATAAAGTAATGCAGAGCAATGTTGGTATTATGAGAATAGACAAGTGCTATTTTGCATAAGTGTAAACCATGTGAGTAGAAATAAAGGGTTATCAAAAGAAAAGAGTCCATACTATCACCCTCAAGATTAGATGGGGAACTAAACATGTACAAGGGTCCTTTAGAGTTGAAACAACAGCCCCTTTCCCACTGTCAAGGGTCAGGTTGAGATCACATAAAATAATGTCAAGAGTGCCTTTTAGCATATGATGAGTGTTTCTCTCATAAGATCAGAGGCGCCAGCAAAATTTTCAGTTCACTTTCAAGCTGACTAGATTTCCAGCATTACACTTCTGAGAAATTAAGCACTGCTTGAAATCCTCATACAAAATACCAAGAAAGACTTCCTGTTTCCCGGGTGGTATTCTACTTCTTCTTGATTTAGCAAAGGTGACCTTTGTTCTTCCAGTGGAGAAAGCAGCAACCTAATTTCAGCAAGTTCCACTGGCACACTAATTATTTCATTAGCAGAGACTTGCTCTAAGGGAAAGCCCCTGACGGTTGTGCTCATTCATGCTATTGGACCTCAGCATGGATTCTGTGGTCTGCAAAGACAAGAGGCTGCGCTTCCACCTACATACTTCCCTGATGAGGTTAAGATACTTTGGAGCAAAAGGGAGAAAACATCACAAGCGGTTTGGGTATTAAAAAGGTGAATGTTGACAGAATGCAGATAGGGCAAAGTAAAGCAGGAACAATTGGTGTGCAACTGGAATCTGTATCACATAAAGATATAGTGACAAGAATCTGACTTAGCCCGAGTGAAATCAATGCCTCCCAGTGGTCCACTAAGATGGGCAGAAGCTCTCCAAGGGTTCCAAAAAGACTAGGGTCTTTTCCAACATCAGTTACATGGGAATTTGGGCTTTATTTAAATATGGAAATGCCAGTTATTGAACTTGGGACTTCCTGATTGCAAAGCAGGGATCTTATAAGGGAGCCACAGCTCCTTCCTGCATTGCCCAAGTTAGGGAAGAGATTGTAGCTCAGTGTAAGAGCCTCTGCATGACGTGCAGAAAGTCCCAGGTTCAATTCCCAGCATCTCCAGGTAAATAGGACCAGGCACCAAGTGATGGGAAAGACCTCCAGGACCCTGGACAGCACCTGCCAGGTTGAGTAGACAATAATGACGTTGATGGACTAAAGATCTGACTTACCTTGGGCCCGAAAAAGATCTGACTTACCTTGGGCCCGAAAATAAGACAGTGTCTTATATTAATTTTTGCTCCCAAAGATGCGCTATGTCTTATTTTCAGGGGATGTCTTATTTTTCCGCTCCACAGCTGCATGCTCTGGTGTTCTGTTTGACGGGCATGCTTCCAAACAAAAACTTTGCTACGTCTTACTTTCGGGGGATGTTTTATATTTAGCACTTCAGCAAAACCTCTACTACGTCTTATTTTCAGGGAATGTCTTATTTTCGGAGAAACGGGATAGTAGAAGGCAGCTTCATGTCTGTTAAAGGGGAGGGGGTCTGGTTCAGTGGGAGGAACCCCTGCTTGGCACGCAGAAGGTCCCAGGTTCAATTCCCAGCATCTCCAGTTTAAAAGGACCAGGATGCAAAAGAGCCCTGAGCCCCTGGAGAGCTGCTGTTAATCCAAGTAGACCCTACTGACCATGATGGGCCAAAGGTCTCATTCAGGTGAAGGCAATTTCATGTGTGCTCATGTCCCCTCCCCCACCCCAGATCCTAGATCCCTGGATTAGATTTCAGGAACTCTTTTCCGATGTGGCTCTCTAGCTCGTTCTCCTCTGCCCTTTCTCACTCTCACTGTTGCTGAGTAATAGTCCTACCAAATGCAAAACTGATATGCAAATCTTGACATTTAATTTAGACATTGTTAAAGACGCTGCGGGGAGTTGTGATGGCTTTGCAGCCCCCACAGGCCGGAAACTGCTGCTGTGTGCAGTTTCTTCTTCCCACCATCTGATATCCAGACAGATTTGTGTTTTTTGGCATTTGCACCCCCTGCTTCCCCCCTACTGGAGTAATACAAAGAGCAAAGTGCTTCCTGAAATCACCACCTTCCTCCTCTCCACTGACATGGTGTAGTGGTTAAGAATGGAGGCCTGTAGTCTGCAGAGCCAGGTTTGATTCCCTACACCTCCACATGAGTGACAGACTCTGATCTGGTGAACCAGGTTTGTTTCCTCGCTCCTCCACATGAAGCCTGCTGGATCACCTTGGGCCAGTTATAGTTCTCTCCGAACTCTCTCAGCCCCACCTACCTCACAGGGTGTCTGTGGAGGGGAGGGAAAGTGATTGTGAGCTGCTTAAAGGTGGAGAAAAGCAGGGAATAGAGAAGCAGTTAACACACTGATTGAAAGGGCAAAAGGTAAATGTTTATTAGGAAGTACATTTCAGATAGGAAAGTGGGAGAGTTAGCATGCTGCTATCTTGCTAGCTAGGAAGAGTCTCTGCAACCGACTTCTGAGAAGAAGCAGGAGATGAGACCTGAGTATACCAGTCTAAGGACAGACAAGAGGCGACACAAAAGGATGGAGGGGTCACTAACTTTACAGCCCTCTAGCTGACCACTTGCCTGCCCCCTGCTGGGTCTTCATCTCAGTTCCTTTGCATATTTGACATTGCTACATCCAGCAAATGGTTGCTTTGGAGCAGTGGTGGAGAACCTTTGGCATTCCAGATGTTGTGGACTACAATTCCCATCAGCCCCTACCAGCATGGCCAATTGGCCATGCTGGCGAAACTGATAGAGAATTGTAATCCGATCTGGAATTACCATAAGGATTCTCCTAAAACGGCTTTGGGGGATACCTTCAATGGTGCAACAAGCTGCTGAGATCTCTCCCCTCTCCAAAACCTGTCCTTCCAGGTCCCACCTCCAAAATCTCTAGGAATATCCATCTGGGCCTCTAGACCCAAAATCACTCCACAAAAAAAGCAGCTCCCTGAATTGGGCTGAAAGAGCTGCTTGCTGTAAGCATACTGTTTGTTGCTTCCACTTTGTGTGGATGGAAAGCATTTTTATTAAAAATTTGGGGGGGGGGCTGAAGAAAGGGAGGGGGAGAAGAGAAGGCTGGGTGCATAGTGAAATGTGGATGCTGCCTTTCCGTCACGCGTTTGCTTTGAACAAATGCAAGTAGTGAATTGGGGGGGGGGGGTACAGACAGGGTTGCCAGCTCTAGGCTGTGAAATTCTGAGAGCGGCTTCAGCAGGTAGAATGCCACAGAGTCCTTTTGCTGTAAACACTGTAGTCTGAAGACCAGCTGTAATACAGGCAAATGACAAGCGCTCCCTGGAAACGGGCAGCCGTAGACAGGCCTATCTCTCGCAACGCCTCTTGGTGGCAGCAGTCTTCCTTCTAGTTCAGGTGAGCCACTGGATTTCCAAAGATGCTTCAAGAATCCCTGCAGGTACAGAGCCAGCCCAGCACTACATGAAATCAGCAGGAAGCAGCGTGGCAAGCCGAGCAGGGTGCAATCCCTCCGCAGATATTCTTCAGGAGCTGACCGCTCTGCACCCTGGGTCTGCTGTCTGGACGAGTGGGAATCAACACAGAGAGGAGCCCTCCCCCACTGTGATTCCCAGTGTTTGAAGTTCCCCATGTCAAAGGGCAGCAGCAGATTCACATGACTCATCTAGGCAGCGCCACATCAGATGGCAGATGGGGGAGGGGTGTGTTTGACTGCTCTTTTTATTCAAACAGACTCCCATACATTCATATTCTTTATTAAAATCATGTCTATTCCTCTCTTGCCATCCATAAAATGGGCCCCGAAGGCACGTTGGAACAAGTTGCAGACAGAACACTGCAATCACAATGACAATCGAACTACAAGCATACATGGATTCTCTTCCAACCACATCGTCAAAGCCAATTGCCTTAAAAGAGTCTTCTGTTAAAAGCCACACAAATTGGAATTGCCACCGATTTAATTATTTTTTCCCCCAGAAAAATATTTAAACCGGTCTCTTTGTAAAAATGAAAAACCACGCCAGAAAAGGGCATAAAACTCAGGCTCTCCGTAAGCATAACCAACCAGGACACTGGACAAAATGTTTTCTCAAACGTACAACAGAAAGCCAGCGAGGAGGAGGTGAGGCAAATATCCCATGGCAGTGAGTTCCAAAGCTGCAGTGACACAACAGCACTCACCACATACCCAACAGCGGGGCCACACAGAGAAGGCCCTTCATATCCAGGCTGGCTGATTAGGACAGCATAGATAACCAGCATGGCCAGTTTGGCGTTTCCTTCTCCTGGCATGCTAGTTTTCTAGATGCAGGGAGTTAGTTTATATGGGGGAGCTTTCAGAGATTTACTGCCCCTCTGCACTTGGAAGGAGTACAGTCAAGACCAGGGGTCTGCAACCTGTGGCTCTCCAGATGTTCATGGACTACAATTCTAGCTAAACCTGTAGCATATGGCTTTTCCAGTTGCGTGTTCATTTGTTGCTTATATGCCAGTACTGCTGCCAACACTGCAGAGTGTCTGGACTTACAACTCATGTCCAGGCTCCAGGGATCATTTCCCCTGGTTGCTTTGAAGGGTGGATGGTATGCTGCCAATCAAACCAATCAAACCAATCAAAGCACACCAAACACAAAACACAAGCATGATTTTCAGGAGAGTGCAGAAGGAATTATTCCCATCAGTTACCAATCAATTCCTAGGACCTCACATTTAAAATCCTTCAAATTAGAAGTAAAGATAAACATAACTAGCAAGACATTGACCCTCAAAGATATAGTATTGGCCTGCAAAACGAAACTATTCCAACAATTACTATTGAAAGGTGGGTTAGTAAGTTATTATATTTTGTTTTTAATCTATATATCATCCCTAGGAATCTGGCAACCAGTGTGGTCATTCTAGTATCTTGATCAGTTCTAGTATCTTGACTGGACCAGTTTGGAGGAAAATATTTGCCTCCTGGAAGCAGCCATGGGACATTTCCTTCCATGGAGCAGAGGCTACATCAGATCTCAAACTGGAGCAAAGAATTGCTGCTTTTGAGAAACGGGGGGGGGGGGGTTGCCAACACAATTCAAGCAGCGTGTCCCTGCTCCCTCCATCTGCGATCATTTTCCAAGGCTCCCGGTCTCTTGTAAACACAGCAGGGACGAAAGAGGCCACGGCTGTGTCAGTTGGCACTCGGTAAATGCCAGCACTTTTTCCTTTTGAGTCTCCTGGGGCAAAAGGTCTTGCACTGTCAAGCAGGAATCCTTTCGATCTGTCTCCTTGTTCCCCAGCAGGCTAATAGCCGTGGCTGTACATCCTCCACGCTAAATGTCATTTAAAACCTTGCCCAAAGCGGTTAACTTCTGTGCAAGGTGAGCTGATCTGCGGGATGTTTTTGCTTCGCATCTGGCTTTGTTAGTTATGGTCAGTAGGAGCTCTGCAGGTGTCTCAAGCCCCCACTCCGAATGGGCTGCCAACCTGCAGGTGGGGCCTGGAGATCTCATGGAATTACAACTGATCTCAAGACTAGAGAGGAGGAGGAGAAGAAGAATTTGGATTTATACTCCCCTCCTTCTTTCCTAAGAAGACTCAAGGCAGCTTACAAGCTCCTTTCCCTTCCCCACAACAGACACCTTGTGAGGCAGGTGGGGCTGAGAGAGTTCTGAGAGAACGGAGATTGGACCAAGGTCACCCAACAGGAATGTAGGAGGGAGGAAACAAATCTGGTTTACCAGATAAGGTTCATGTGGAGGAGTGGGGAATCAAACCTGGGTCTCCAGATTAGAGTCACCCTGCTCTTAACCACTGTGCCACACTGGTAGGTAGGTAGGTAGGTAGGTAGGTAGGTAGGTAGGTAGGTAGGTAGGTAGGTAGGTAGGTAGGTAGGTAGGTAGGTAGGTAGGTAGGTAGGTAGGTGATAGACAGACAGACACACACACAAACACACAAACACACACACATATATCCCCAGTGACAGTCATGGTTTTCTGTTGATGCTTTCTGATACAGCATCGTTTTCTTTTTCAGTTTAGTACATTTATACTCTGCCTTTCCCCAGAGTGCATACCCAAAGCAGCTTACATCATTCTTCTCTCCTCCATTTTTACCCACACAACAACCCTATTGTTGGAGGAACCACACCTGGTGCGTGTGTATCCCTTGAAAAGTAGCAGAGTGCACAGAGGCTAAAAACACAGGGAAGCTTACCTGGGTACAAACACGTGGTTGAGCTTGCTAGAGAGAACTTCAGACACAAAAGAAAGTCAGAGTCATTTGTAGTTTCTAGTCTAATAAAAAGAGTATTTATTAGTGAACTCCATTCTGGATAGAAAGGTGTAGAGATAGGTTCACTATCTGAGTCTAATCTAGCTGGATGATGGAGGCTGGATAGCGTGGGAGACATCATCCTCTTCCTTTGTAGGCATGGAGTGGAAGGTAAGAGTGAAAATGGAGAGTGTCTCTGAGAAGAAGGCGGAAGGAAGGGAGGAAGTCCCTAAGAATATCAGTCTACATCAAAGGGATAGACTCAGCATGATAGAGTAAAGGTGACAAATTCCTAAGTCCCTATCTAGCCACTAGCTCGCTAGTAAAAAAACCCCTCTGCAGGATGAGGCAGGAAACAGCGTACAGTCCCTTTCTTCCAACACCTATAAGGTAGATTAGGGCAGTGGTGGGATCCAAACATTTTAGTAACAGGTTCCCATGGTGGTGGGATTCAAACTGTGGCGTAGCGCCAATGGGGCTGGGTGGAGCACGACGGGGGCGTGGCTGGGCATTCCGGGGGCTGTGGCAAGGACGCAGCCACTGCGTGATCCTTTAGGGCGGGAAACGAAGAATGCATCGCGAGGCTTGAGCTGCCACGCACGCCAGTGCACCTCCTGCTAGACTGCTTCAAGTTCTACGCGCTACTGCTGAGAGGAGGAGCGTAACTAAGGCCAAAATCACGTGGCAAAATCACCAATTAGTAACCCCCTCTCGGCACACACAAATAATTAGTAACCTACTCTCGGGAACCTGTGAGAGCCTGCGGGATCCCACCTCTGGATCAGGGTGTGTGTGTGTGACTGGGGCAAGGTCACCCAGCAAGCTCCTGGGGCAGAGTGGGGATTCCAGCTTTAGAGGATTTTTGGGGTGGCTCTTAAAAATGCTATTAAACCACTCAAGTATAGAACTTCTCAGGTATCAGCTCCCTACCCAAGATCTCTAGAGATGGTTGGGGGTGGGGGGAGGGTGGACACGCGGCATGCTTGTCATGCTCATGCATGTTAATTAATGTGCAAGAGCATTTGGGTGACCCGCTGCAGCACCCAACCTGGCCAGGTGATCCCGCCGTGATGCTTCGTGCAAGAGCACGGCGGCAAAAGCTCATTTCTGCTTCGCCTGTGATTCGCTGGCAGGGATTCAGCAGGTTCTGGGGCTGAGGCCTAATGAGCCCAAATCCAAATTACTCCCTTGGACACCGGGGCTGGTTTGTCTGAGCAGGATTGGGGATTATATATTAATGCTGCATTCTGTTATGGCAGACTCTCGCATCTGCGCTGGGCAGTCATGAATAAAAGATGGGCCGGAAAATGGCGGAGAGCAGCAAATTAATTAATCAGAGCACAACGCTTTCCGTTTTCATGAAAGTGCCCGAGAGTAAAATAAAGCCCAGCCCAGGCCAGCTGCGGCTCGTGAACAAAGCAAAACAAGGAAAAGGAAGGGCCCCGGGTTTGCAGACAGAGAGGCGTGCGGGCCCAGACCCCCAGAGCAGTGGCAACCCCACAGCCACCACCCAGAAACAGGTTTGCACCCACTGATAATCTGCACAGGTGATCAAGCAATCTCTGAATCACAAACCAGACAATGCACATTGGACTTCTCAGGTCCTCGCAGAATATATTATGCAAAGTACACGAGCTTGAATTTATCATGCATTTTTAAAACAATTTAAAATTCAGTTGGGTGAATTGCATTGGATTCCCTTTCCTGCCCTTCCCCTGTCGTACACTCCCCTCTCCCTCCCTCCCCCTGACCCTCCTTCCCAGGGTGGATGGACCACGACCTGATTCTGGGACCCCTTCCCCTTCCCCCCTTCCCAAGGTCCATGGGCCATGACCAAAGGGATGGACTCTGTGGCGCCACATGGCACTGAGGTTCCTCCTCTACCTAAATCCCTCCATCCCCAAGCTCCACCCCCAAAATCTCCAGAAATATGCCTACCAGGAGTTGGCAACCCTAAGGCAGAGAAGTGTCTTTCCAAACACTTGGACTCTTTGAACTAGAGATCCTACGGGGCTGGACCCAGGACCGTCTTCATACAAAATCAGGGTACTACCAAAAATCATTACCCCCTTTCCAAAAACAGTGGGAAAAGCACATAATCCAGGATGCAGTGTCACAACAAACAAAAGACATATTCACAAAATCATAGAATTGTAAGAGTTGGAAGAGACCTCCAGGGCCATCAGGTCCAACCCCCTGCAATGTAGGCACACAATCAAATCACTCCTGACAGATGGCCATCCAGCCTCTCTTTAAAAATTTCCAAAGAAGGAGACTCCACCACACTCTGAGGAAGTGCATTTCACTGTCGAACAGCCCTTGCTGTCAGGAAGTTTTTCCTAATGTTTAGGTGGAATTCTTTTCCTTCACCTTGAATCCATGACTCCTGCTTCTAGTCTCTAGAGCAGCAGAAAACAAGCTTGCTCCCTCGCCAACATGACATCCCTTCAACTATCTAAACATGGCTATCATGTCACCTCTTAACTTCCTCTTCTTCAAACTTAACATACCCAGCTCCCTAAGTCTCTCCTTGTAGGGCAGTGAAGGCGAACCTATGGCACAGGTGCCAGAGGTGGCACTCACGGCCCTTTCTGTGGGCACGCACAAACAGAGTTGCCCCCCCCCCTCCTCACATCTAGGCTGGCCTGGGCTGCTGGGCACAATTATTAGCATTAAACCTAAGACCTAATTTTGGGGAAGTAGTGTAGGTAACCTTGTTAAGCACTGTTAAACCCCACTGATTTTCATGCGAAGAACTAAAGCATGATCCTTTACCTGGGAGTAAGCTCGGTTGCTGGCAATGGGCCGTGCTTCTGAGTAAACCCTTCTAGCATCATGATTCACCTGCTGGAAGAGTTGCACGGTTGCTTCAAAGCAAAGCCACCGACTACCACCAAGCTTACTCCCGAGTAATGCATGTCTTGTAGCCAACCTCAGTATTCAGGTTAAATTGCTGTGTTGGCACTTTGTGATAAATAAGTGGGTTTGGGGTTGCAATTTGGACACTTGGTCTTGAAAAGGTTCGCCATCACTGTTGTAGGGCATGGATCCCGGACCTTTGACCGTTTTGGCTGCCCAGAATTCAAGGCAGACAGCAGGAGCCATGCAACCTAGAGGACCGAGTGTTGTTTTTCTTCCAAGCAAGTCCCTAATTATTAAACACTGTGACAACAATGCTTCCCCAGAACTGCCTTTTTCAGCTGCGCTGCCAGCTGGTTGCTTTGTCAAAAGGCCTCGTGTGCCGAGGATGCTCAGTTGGCTGCCGAGAGTCGGAAGTGTTCTTCTTCCACAGACTTAATTAAACATCGAGCATTCCCCCACCCACTGGTCTCGTAGGGGTCTCAAGACTAATGCTACGATGCACTGCCTTAGAACTTCAGAAGAAGTTTCCTGGACTGTAGTAATACTTCTTCCTTGAGTAAACATGCAGGAGCTCGGGCTGCAACATGCCCATCCAGTCAAGCACCCTTATTTGGCGGCCCCTTCCGCACCTGCAGAATAATGCACTTTCAGTCCACTTTCACAATTATTTGCAAGTGGATTCTGCTATTCCACGCAGTAAAATCCAGCTGCAAAGTGCATTGGAAGTGGATTGAAAGAGCATTATTCTGCATGTGCGGAAGGGGCCTTAGAGGCGATCAGATACAGAAGTCAGAGAACTGAGGACAGCAAACCACATCACATCCTGCTGATGGGAGTCCTTCTTATATGGTCTACCGAATGAACAGTAGGCCACAGATCACACGTGCACACACACTTAGGCAACCTCCCCAGCCAGAGGTTGCACAGAGAGAACAAGGAAACAATGGGTGGGCAAAATGGACAATCAGCTCAGCTAGGAACAGGGACATTTTCACAGCAGGAGAATCCTGGGTGTTAGCAAAAAACTGCAGGGGCGGGACCCACTGCAAAGCAAACAGCTGCAGGGTAAGTAGTGCGTGCATAAAGGGCCCTAGTTCTTAAGTTCTCCTAGAACTCACACACAACGGTCCAGCAACCCTTGTGCTGCACTGGCAAGAGATCCCCGTCTGAATCTTCATCCCAGGAGTTGAGGCAAAGCAAACTTCTGTCTGGCTCTCCCGCCTGGTTTGAGCCTGAGCCTAGTGCTTTTAGCTGGAGAGTGTCTGCTCTGCATGCAAAAAGGGCCCCAGTGGCTCCTTAGAAGCCTTTCCTCTGCCTGAGACATGGGAAGAGACAATGCTGAGCAAAACAGAGCAGCTGTTGGACTAAATATAAGCCCTTCCTGTGAAAAGATGGGGGAGGGAAGGTGGAGTGCTATAGCCTGATCTCCTGTGATCTCAAAAGCTAAGCAGGGTAGGGTCTTGAAAGGGAGACCACCAAGGAAGGCTCTGCAGCAGAAGACAATGGCCAACCACCTCTGCTCCTCACTTGCCTTGAAAGACTTGCCTTGCTGGGGTCACCAAAAGTAGGAAGCTAAGCAGGGTCGGTACTTGGAAGGGAAACCACCAAGGAAGGTTCTGCAAAGGTAGGCAATGGAAATCCATCCCTGCTTCTCACTCGCCTTGAAAGCCCCAATTGGCTGTGACTTGGCACTTTACACGCGCGCGCGTGCTCACGCACGCACACACACACACAAGAGAAGTGTCCATGGCTCTGTCATGTAGCATCTGCTTGGCCTTCAGGAGGTCCCAGGTTCAATACCTGGTTACTCCAGTTAAAGAATCTTCAAGAGGTGATGTTGGGTGAGGCCTTTCCCTGCTGGAAGCTAGGGTTGCCAACTCTAGGTTGGGAAATTCCCAGAGATTAGGGGAGGAGCCTAGAAGTTTTGGGGAGGGGAGGGATCTCAGCAGAGGTATGAGGTCATAAAGCCCATCCTCCAAAGCCACCATTGTCTCCAGGGGAAGTAATCTCTGTAGACTGGAGATCATTTGATGTTCCAGGAGATCTCCAGGCTCTGTCTGGAGACTGGCAACCCTACCAAGAGCTTCTATCAGTCACAGGAGGTGATTCTGAGCTAGATGGACCAAGCACCTGGTAGAGTCTAAGGAAGCTTCATGTGTTCAGTTGTGTCTGCTTGCCTTGGAGATGGGACATCCAAAGGCAGTGGAAATGGATTGGATTGAGATTTATGTTAGGCATGACTGTCTAGCCTAGGGGTGGCCAACCTAGTGTCATGCTGGCAGGGGCTGATGGGAATTGTAGTCCAGGAACATCTGGAGCACCATGGGTTGGCCACCCCTGGGGCCCTAGACAGTAAAGCCCCCAAAATGGAGATCCATATATATATATATCTGTGGTCTGAATGGGAAATACTGCAAGACCATCTCTGCCCTTCCCAAAATCTCATCGGCTGATAGAGTTGGAGAGGGCCAAACAGGCCAGGCCACCTATTCCAGCCCCACCCCGGCTCAATGCAAGATCAGTGTTTGTCCAGCCGCTGCTCGAGGACTGCCAGCGTGGGGGACCTCCCCACCCCCCTAGGCAGCTGATTCCATCTGTAGCAGCCCCGTATGGCCCCCTCTCGAGTATCTTGTAATTAAATAAATTAGAGCCAAATATTATTTGCATAGGATAAATATAGCACCTGCCACCCATCCAAGCTGTTTGTCACCCGCTTTAACACATTTATCCAAGCCGGGGCCATTCATCTTCCCGAGATGGCAGCATCTTTCCGCAGATTCATCTTGTCAAACGGGCTCCCTCCGCCACCGGCTTCCCATTTGCTTGCTATTCCTGTTCCATTTGGGGAGCTATTGATACAAGATGCATGGCATTTGGCCGCCTAATAATAATAAAGCCAAACAGGGGGAAAGAAACAAGAAGTTGTCTGTGTTGGATTATATACCCAAAGAGCCCTGCCAGGATGACAGATCCCCAGGGCTGGGAAACACTTTTTATCAAAAAGAAGAAAGTTCTTTTGGAACGCAGCCACAGAGGATGGATGGTTTCAGCCGTGCCACATCATAATAAGTTGCTTCGGAAACAGCTGCAAAAACCTTTCCAGAGACTGAGAGCCAGAGAACGAGCACCTGTAGTGGTTTGACTAGGATCTGGGAAGGTCAAATCCCCACTCTGCCAAGAAAGCTCGCAGAATTATCTTGGACCAGCCACACACAGGCAGCATAGCCTACCTCACAGGGTTGTTGTGAGTATAAAACAGGAGGAGGAGGAGGAGGAGGAGGAGGAGGAGGAGGTGGAGAGTTTGGATTGATATCCTGCTTTTCTCTCCTATAAACCGACTCAGTGCATCTTAGAAACCCTTTCCCTTCCTCTCCCCGCAACAGATACTTTGTGAGGTAAGTGGGGCTGAGAGTTTGAAAGAGCAGGGACTAGCTCAAGATCATCCAGCAGGCTTCACGTGTAGGAGTGGGGAAACAAACCTAGTTCACCAGATTAGAGTCTACCACTCATGTGGAGGAGATAAGCTGTAATTCCAGGAGGTCCCCCGGTCTAGCCGGAAGGCTGGCACGTCTACTGTGGCAGGAGACGTGGCAACCCGACTCCACCTGCTGCCCCTTTTCCTTGGCTCTCACTTTTAATCATGGTGAAGTCAGTTCTCCAAGCTGCTAACAAAGATGGAATGAGTTGCACTCTCCAAGCATCAGGATCAGCCCGTTTGATCCTGCCATGTCTCCTGTCTGGGATATGGGAACCTTCCTCTTCTCATTCCCCCTCCCTGCTGTGCTTCTGTTTCCCTGCTTTGCTTCTCAGGCAATGCCTTATCAGCTCATTAGACACCTGCTATTGTAGCCCTGCCTGTAATGTGGAATATAGGTTATTTTGACCCCAAGGGAAGGCCGTTTCTTCTTCTCTGGACTGTGGAGCAGGAGGGGTGCCATCCCTCCTTGGGAACTGATAGGCAGAAGTGGGGTGATGTGACATGGGGCCTGACGTGCAGTATAACGGCGGGTGAAATCCTGGCTATGCTGTAGGTCCAGCAATAGAAGTCTACATGCTTGTTCCTGATGCTGTTTCATAATAAAGAAATCAACTGAATACAGAATCTTGTTCTTGAACAGTCCAGGAGCACGAGACCAGGCCTCTTACAGGGAGGCGACGGGGGAAAGCCTGATTAAGACTGGGGAGATCTTGAAGAAAAAATCAGTCATAAGAAGGGGATTCGAATCAGCAGGCCAGAGTCTGTAGGGTGGACAGATGCAATCAGTGCTATCAGAATGCCTTCCGGGAGGGCCCCCATCAACACCCCCCCCCCCAGATATCCTTCCTTGCCTATCAAACCTCCCCCCATCAACAGCCCCAGATATTCTTCCTTCTAGCAGGGATGCTAGCTCTGAACCTTCAGTGACAGCATTTGCAAAAAGTCAGATAACTAATGCACATAGGTGTTTTTTTTAAAAAAAAAAGCAGCAGCATTCTTCACTCACACGCCACCACAAAAGGTTATTTATAATACAAGAAAGAGTAAAAAAAATACACACTTTTAAAAGGAGCCCCCCTTTAGCTTCCGTGTGAGTCACTGTATTTATCGGAAGAACAGTTATTCACGCAGACACAGTGGGCTGCTCCCACGATGAGTGGCTACTCGGGGCTCACAGGAGTCTTAAATAAATAAACTCCGTGACTCACCGCTTGCAGTTTGGGAAATATTGTCGTATAATCTGATTCCTTCTTCCGCCCCACTCTGTTCTCTCCCTCCCCGCTCCCTTCTCCCACAAAACCAACTTGTTGGTTGCAAAGGCAAGGAACTGTGGATTACATTCAGAGACTAGCAGCAGAACAAAATATTTATCAGGCCCTCCCGAGGCCATTTCTCTCCCTTGCAAAATTCGCATTAGGATGCAAAAATCCACGTTTGTTTGCAAAGAAGCTCGTGGAGGGGTTCCCAGCCTGCTGAAAGGAATAGAAAAAAGATGTGGGCTCCTAGTTTTTCATGTGCAATGAAGAATTATAGGCTGCCAGATTTATGGGGAAGTCTACCCCACATCCCAACCATGATGGCTGTTGGGACACTGCTTAAATGTTTGGGACACTGTTTGGGTCACTGCTTAAATGTTTATATTTATATAATGTCCAATAAATGTAGATTATTTACATCGTGTCCACTAAATGTGTATCAATGCACTTAACTTTAAAATGTTAAGTTGTTCCTCAAAATCAGAGATGTTCCATTCTGCCCATCCAGATGTTCTTGGACTATGATTCCCATCAGCCCCTGCCAGCATGGGCAACCTGTGGCATTATTTCATTTTTTCCCCTAATTTAAAGCACATTTTTAAATGCCTTTAAACACCTGTTTCGGGCAGCTGGTCCTGAGGATGGGACACATTGTAGGACAAGCCAGCCAATAAGGAGAGGAACAGCTGGATGGGTGGAGCACAATAGGTGGGGAATGCCAGGAATGCCATGATGAAAGATGTGGAGGCCCTGGCCATGCACCAGAGGCGTACCGAGGGAAAATGGCACCCGGGGCAACACCTGCCCAAGCGCCCTCCCCCCTGCCCCCATGCCCCCCCATGCCCCACTTACCTTAACCAGTGGAGGAGGGCAGCAGCGGTCCCAGGCAGCCTGGCAGGAGCCTCCTGGCCCTGCTGCTCCTCCTCCGGGGACCCTGCCACTCCAGCCTGCTGCCCCAGAGGAGGAGCAGCTAGGCCGGGAGCCTGCTGCCCCTGGCTGAGGGGCGCCCCGAGGGCCTGTGGCAGGCTTCTGGTCCAGCTGCTCCTTTAGGTCACATGGGGGACATGATTTTGCACCCCTCAACATGACCTAATGAGTGGCTCCAGGGGTCAATTGGCCCCCTATGTCCCTCTGGTAGATACGCCTATGCCATGCACAGACCTCCTTTCTCTGCCTGCCCCAGTCGTCTCACCCTCCATTCGAAATGCAGCCAGATATTGCCCTCAAACCCTCTTGTTTACAGCATCACATCCGCCACAAGAAATCGCTCCATTGTTTGCAAAATAAATAACCAAACTCTATCTCCCTGCCTCCTCTGGGGACTCCCTTAACACACCACGAAGGCTGCAGAGCGTGTTTATGGCCACGTTATAAATTCAGGCTCAGGAAAGGTTAGTAATGTTGACAGACTCTTCTGCCGAGTAGCTTTACCACTTGTGTGTCTGCAGGCAACAAAAGTGTGTGGGGTGGGGGGGCAGAGAAGGACCCAAGAGTGCGGGAACAAGCGTAGATGAATCCGGAAAGGTGGTGAGTTAACATAGGTGGCAGCTCCCCTTCTCCAGAGGGTGATTCCATTAGGGTTCTGTGCAGTGGTGGGATTCAGCAGGTTCACACTACTTTGGCAGAACTGGTTGTTAAAATGGTGCGTGTAAACAATCAGTTGTTAAATTATTTGAATCCCACCACCGGAACCAATTGTTATATTATTTGAATCCCACCACTGGTTCTATGTCCCCCCCACTCCACAGGACAGCAATGGGGGTGGGGTGTAGCATTGCCAACTCCAGATTGGAAACAATGTCACATAATTAGGCTGACCAGATGTCCCGCTTTTAGCGGTACAGTCCCACCTTCACACAATTTGTCCCGCGTCCCGCGGGTTAGTTCCATTGTCCCGATTTTTGGGAGGCTGGGGCACAAGGCAGTGCGGCAGCCTCCCCCGCACGCGGCTGCAGGAGCACGGCCTTCTGGGGCACTGCCGTTTCCCGCCCTGTGACAGGGCGGGAAACAGCAGCGCCCCAGAAGGCAGTGTGCTCCTGAGGCCGCACGTGCATGTACGCGCGCGCGGCCGCCTACCCCCTCTCAGTTTACAAAGGTGACCATCTGGTCACCTTACACATAATCCACCTTGCAAAGCATCCATTTTTCCCAGGAGAACTGACCTCTGTGGTCTGGAGATGAGCAGTAATTCCAGGGGTCTCCCAGGTTCCTCCTGGAGGCTGGCATCCCTAATTTCTGCTGCCCCTGTTGTTTCAGGGAAGAAAAACATGAGACTCGTACATTCATCTTCTCTTCCAAGGGACCCCGACTTCAAAGGAGAAGCTGTTCAGAAGGGCACCCAGAGCTCGCCCTGTTGATTCCATCTCTCAAGCTCCGCCTCCACTCAGGGGGAGCTTGTGGGGCAGACCCCACAGTATGTAGCTGGAGCCAGTCAGTCCCAGCAGCTCAGTTTGATCCTGACCCCAGGAAGACTGGGGTTGAGCTTTAAACTGCAGGGCAGCATCAAATGAGCCCATTTCGCTCTCGAACTTCACATGGAGTTTGGGGGCAAGGCGAGTCTGAGCTCCTTGTGGAGTTTGGGGTGAGCCCCCTGCTGGCCAGCATTCAGCTGCACCCCTACCCAGAATTCCACTTGTTTGTGGGAACCTTCCTCTTCTCATTCCCCCTCCCTGCTGTGCTTCTGTTTTCCTGCTTTGCTTCTCAGGCAATGCCTTATCAGCTCACTAGACACCCACTGCGTAGCCCTGTCAGTATTGTGGAAGATGGGTTATTTTGATCCCAGGGGAAGAATGTTTCTTCTTCTCTGGGCTGTGGAACTGGAGGGGTGCCATCCCTCCTTGGGAACTGGTAGGCAGGGGTGTGTGGAATTCCACAGGGTGTGGGCAAGTCGTGTCCAACTGTGCCCTTGCCCCAAACTCCACAGGTTGTTCATGGACTGAGTGCAGTTGCAAGGGGGTCCTACAATGTGCCCCCCATAAGACTGTGGGAAGTGCTCGAGTTCCCCTGCACCCCTCCCTCGTTATGCCACCGCATGGGATGCCCCTGCCTCACCTTCCTGGTTCAGAATAACAAAAGCTAACCACAATTCAGCTAAATGGATGATGCAAATAATTGTGACTGCTATAATCTGTAAAACATGTTCAGTTTATAAAAAAAATCCATACAGAGATATTGATGTGTTATTGTCTCTTTAAACTCAACGAGACCCAAAGCCCCCACAGCATCTCAGCCTTGACAAACTCTGACTGCATCTTACCCAAACATGCTACAGATTATCAAAAAGTACAAGGTCACAAAGCAAGCGGTCAGGTGTATATTGAAGAAAAACCTTCTCATGCAACTCGCTTTAAACCAGATTGGAAGAACTCTTCACCAAAACAATGCACAGGTTTGCACAAAGGATATGTTTTTTCCAAGCATAAACTCTTGCCAATTTAACAATATACAAGCAGCTTAACAGAAATAGGACTCAAATGAGGCTCAGAAATAGCTCTGTCTGTACAAGGACAGTCCCAGAATTGAGCCTGAAGTAGTCCAGAGTTCTCAATTAGTACTGTGATTGGCCCAAGGTCACCCAGCAGGCCTCATGTGTAGGAGCAGGGAAACAAACCCAGTTCCCCAGACATGAGTCTGCCAGTCATGTGGAGGAGTGAGGAATCAAATCCAGTTCTTCAGATTAGAGTCCACCACTCTCAACCACTACACTTCACTAGAATACTATCTATGTCAGCACAATCAAACTAATAACTATTGAACGTCCATATTACACAAAACCTCATATCTTGTTCTGTGTGTCCAGCTGAAATACAATCTTCAACCATTGGGGTATCTACTAACGTATGCTTCAGTCTTGAATGATGTTTACAAGTGTGGGTGTTAATCCTTCTCTTACTTTGATCGACAAACAGCAAGGGCAGCTTCCCCAGAGACAACGGCCCCTTTGAGTCTCCTTACAGGAGAGAAAGGGGGATATAAATCCAACTCCTCCTCCTCCTCCTCCTCCTCTTCTTCTTCTTCATCTTCTTCTTCTTCTTCTTTAACCCCACCCCTTTTCAGACTCTACCCCCAAATTCTCCAGATATTTCCCAACTCAGAGCTGGCGGCCCTAGATGCAAAGAACACAGTCTGATGAACTTGCTGTTGGAATGACAAACCAGAGCATCTATCCAGGAGTAAACACACTTGCAATGATGCACCTCCCTATTTAATTTCCCAGAGATCTCAAGACGCCTCATTTTTCCAGGAAGAAAAAAGAGAGAGCAGGAGACCTCTTTGGGTTACCTTGGGTTCTCCTTGTTTTCTGTCGGAGTCTTTGGCTCCCTCTCGCTCATAAATCAGGCCGGCTTTAACTTCTAGCTACTGATCCTTCCGACAGTAATGGGCCATTAACCAAGTAGACATAAAATTGAAAGTGTAAATCTCCGCTCCTGTGGGGAATTTGGATGCAAGTTTTAGGATGCAGGCTATGAAACAGGAGAGTTCACGGCCCTTGCAAATGCGGCCTGATTAACACTCCCACACTTGAGGATCAGGCCAGATCCAGAGAGGGGGGTGGGGGAGCTGCTGGGATGTCAACAGCAAAAGTCATGCGGTGGGGGGGGGGGAGGTCCCAGAGAATTTGGCAGCCTCTGGAGCCAAAAATCCCCCGGGATTTTACAGTGAAAATGTGCTTTGCTCTTGGCTTTAGCGTCGGACGTTGGGCCAATCTCCAGCGGGCACAGAACACGGAGTAAAGTAATGCCCATTTCTGCTGTGGCCTCGCTGGGGAAACTGCGTAAGGTTCTGGGTCCTCCGAACAAGCCTCTCCCAAAAGGAATATCAGAATGCTGGGAACACTTTCTTTAGAGAGAGGGGCTTTAGGGAGGAAAATGCATGCAAAGTGTACCCAGTGGGGAGGTCCTTTTAGCCACTGAGACCAGACAGCCAGCAGGACCAGCAACCGATACCCTTATACTGCTCCATAGGAGAATAGGAGTTGCAAGTTCCTAGTGCTCCTTGTACCCCCACCCCCCATCACCCATTTTCAAACCATTTCTTTCTTTGTGTCAGGTGTGTGTTTTAGCAAAGGGCAACAGTGACCTCTGTTGACAGCTGGCAGAAAGACCTCACCCTCCAATGGGCTTTTTCAAACCACAAGCTGTCTGGCATGGATCACATTGACTGAAGCGACAACTTTCTCTCTCCTGTAAGGAGACTCAAAAGGGTTTGCAATCTCCTTTTCCTTCCTCCCCCTCCCCCAACCAACATCCTGTGAGGTGGGTGGGGCAGAGAGAGCTCCAGAGAGCTGTGACTAGCCATCACCTATTTGGCGTGTGTTGGAGTGCACCAGCTATTGTGGTTCACCAGATAAGCCTCCACAGCTCAAGTGGCAGTGTGGGGAATCAAACCCGGTTCTCCAGATTAGAGTGCACCAGCTTTTAACCACTACGCCACCGCTGCTCCTAAAGCTGGAGCCATGCGGAGCAACTGCTCAGCTCCGTATCAAGCTTAGCTTGTCTGTGTCACGCTTTAAACTGCAGGCTCAAACCGTGAGCCCAGCCAAGCTTAGCCGTTTGCACTGAGCCAATCACACCTCTGGAGACTGGAGACAGGTGAGTCCAGTTGAATGCTGAGCTTGGTCTGGCTGGCTGATGGGAATTGTAGTTCCTGAACATCTGGAGAGCCGCAGGTTCCCTACCCCTGGCTGGATTCAGCACACAACTGTGCACCCCATCTGCAAACTCCACAAGGAGTTTGGTCGAGTGACTCCATGGTGGCCGCTTGGAGGTTGCGGAGTGCCATCTGGTGCCCCCTTCAAGGGGTGGAGCCCAAGGCCAGTGCCCTCCCTTGCTCTACCCTAGAAACACCCCTACCTCCAAAGTGGCCATTTTCAACAGGGAAACCAACTTCTGTAATCTGAAGTTGAGGTGAAATTCTGTGAGACACAAAGCATTGTGGGCCTTTCGCTGTGTTGCTTGCAAGATGACTAATTTCAGCAGCCCAGCAATGCAAGGACAGTGATGCCTAATGGGATCTGGTTTTGCCTGGCAAAGTAGATCAGAGACTCAACATCCTTAGCTCCGCCTCCTCTTTTTTGTGCAATTCTCAGTTTACATCAAGGCAAAACAAATTCAAGTAGCTTTACATTGGACGGAAAGTATTGGAAGTCCCACCCCCACCCCACCCCACCCTGCCCCCTCCCGGCCTAAAGATTGCAGTGGGAGAGGAGGAAGGGAAGGCTTGAAGTATTTACGGCATTTTTTCACTTGATTTAATTCCTGCTTGTGGATCTTTGGTAGCCTTTAATGCCCCTTCCCTTGATTTATCTCAAACTTATTTTTGCAAATGGGACCACAGAGCAGAGGGATTGTTGCATTTAAATTGTCCAGAGTTGCGCCTGTTAAATATTGCCACTGCAAAAGGCAGATTACATTCCACCAAATATGTCATAAATCTCCTTTTCGCTAAGTTGCAAGGGGGGAGGGCGGGTGAATAGGCTGCCTCTCCTCCTTTGAGTCTCTTTCTCCCTGCGTTTGTAATCAGGGCCTCAAAACTCACAGAACGTATGAGCTCCCTCCGGGTATTTTTGTTAGCCCTCAAAATGTGGAGCATATGAAGGTTTCACATGTGAGCTTAGACCAGGGACCCCCAACATGGCCCCCAAGCTCCCATAGACACTTTTCTGGGCACCCACCAAGTGTTCCCTAGAAGGTAGCTGGTGAGGAGGAGGAGGGGCGGTGGTGGCGGCAGAGGAAGAGGAAGAAAAGTAGTCGTAGCTGTAGTGGTAGTAGTGGTAGTGGTAGTGTAACCTCAGCTTGTGAGTTCTGTGGGGCAGTACTTGGAATGAGTTGCAACAACAATTTTTAAACAACAATATGGTTTACTTCTCTTTACAATTAACATTAAACATCAACATTTAACGTTACAATTCAAGGTCCTGTTCAGGTTGCATTTCAAGTCCTTCTATTTACAGTCTACTGATATTGCCAAGTCCAATTTCTTCTTGCAAGTTGGCTGGCTCCTGAAGACTCCAAGGGCTTGATGAACAGGTTGCAACATGATGAAGGTTTCCAGGAGAACTCTCACCCATTACAACCACAAAAGAAAACCCTGAAACAATAAACTCCAACATTTACAACACAGCAAAACAACAACTACCTTCCCAGTAGCTCCCAACAATATTGAAATTACCTTAACAAGGTGTTAAGGGCTTATAGAAATCAAGGTCCGAGTCTGGTAGCCTTGCTTCTTCTGCAAAAGAGCTCTTGCAGCCTCTCTGCTGCTCCGAGTCTCCACCCCCTTACTGGGTCAACCCATTCTGGGCCAACCCATTCTGGGCATAGGGGTTACAGTAGTAGTTTGGATTTATATCCCCCCTTTTCTCTTCTGTAAGGAGACTCACAGGGGCTTACAATCTCCTTTCCCTTCCTCTCCCCACAAGAGACGCCCTGTGAGGTGGGTGGGGCTGAGAGAGCTCCGAAGAACTGTGACTAGCCCAAGGTCACCCAGCTGGCATGTGTTGGGGTGCACAAGCCAATCTGGTTCCTCAGATAAGCCTTCACAGCTCAAGTAGCAGAGTGGGAAATCAAACCCAGTTCTCCAGATTAGAGAGCACCAGCTGTTAACCACTACATCAAGGTCAGGTGGGCCTTTAGTCAAGCAAGACTTCTAGTTAGCCATTGGAAGTTCGATTGGCTTTGCAGATCTTTTAAAAATGTTACTTTGCCAGTAGCTTCTAGTACTCCGTTATGACCTTAACTGTGAGATTAAAGGTAAACGAGAGCAGCCATTTTGTATCTGGCTCCGCCTCCTGTGGTAGCCATTTTGCAACCGCACCCACCATGCTGTGTCAGCAGTCCAAAGGTCCCTGCAGGCTCAAAAAGGTTGGGGACTCCTGGGTGAATCTGGCAAGTACACAGATATGGGGAAAGGTCACATTTGACAGGGGAGCTTTTCCAATAATGTTCTAACATGGTGATGAATTCTTAAGCATGAGCCAAATTTTACAAAAGTCATCACATGGTAACTGCAGGCAGGGAACAAGTCCCTGTTTCTCTCACTCACATCCCTTTCGCTTTTGAAAACAGAGTTCACCAATCCCTCCCTTAGGCCGTTTCCGTACAGCCACAATTGGGGTTGGGTCGGCGTATACGACGCCGACCCAACCCCCCTGGGACCGTTCGCACGAACGGTCCCAGAAACAGCCGGGAAGACAGCGCCGCAGAGTGCCGTCACCCAGTCGACCTGCCGTGTCTGTGGCCGTCCGGCACGTCGCCGAGGCCTGGGGACACGCCCCCCTGCCCTGCGCGACTGCTCCGGCGTCGCAGGGCAGGGGGGCGTGTCCCCAGGCCTCAGCAACGCGCTGGACGGCCACAGACACAGTAGGTGGACTGTGACAAGGGGGGAGGGCGCCTTTGAGCCGCTGCCGCTCACAGCCGCTGCCGCTCGAAGCCACCGTTTCTCGAAAATCTCGCTGGGGAAGCGAGGTTGGAAAACGGCGGCTTCGCACCGCTTGGGCAGAGCGCCCCCTGTGCGAACGGCTCCCTGGGGACAGCGTTTTTGCCGTCCCCAGGGCACCGTATTTGGCCCGTGTGGAAAGGGCCATAATAATCTGGAAAGTTCCATGCTGAGAAGCAGCATGGTGTAGTGGTTAGAACTGTTGCACTAGAAACTGGGAGAACCAGGTTTGTTAAATTCCTGTTTTGCCATAGGAGTTTGCTAAGGGGCCTTGGGTCTGTCATGCGTTCTCAGCCCAACCTGACTCATGGGGTGGCTGTGAGAATAAAATGGAAAGGAGGATTATGGGTCCCCATTGAGGGAGAAAGGCGGAGTATAAATGAATTAAATAAATATTGGTCTACTGATCGGCCACCAAACCGCCTAATTCAGACGAAATAGAGACATGTTGAAGAGGATGACGGGAGCTGTTTTTGCATAGAGAAAGAGAAAGAGAACGTGCAACCAATAAAAGTGCTTTTAGTTGATCGGTCAGCAGAAAGGATTAATCAGTATCATTAAATCAATGCATACATTACTGCCGCCCCCCCCCCCCCCCCCCCCCAATCAATGCAAGCAAATTCCTTTATGGTTAGTAGCCTGCAGGCATAGGATGGAGTTTCCCTGCAATTCCAAGTGATCCAGTCCAGACTACAAAGATCATTTCCCCCTGGAGCAAATGGCTGCTTGCTTTGGAGCAGGGACTCTAGGGCAGGGGGGTCAAACACATGGGCCAAAGGCCAGATCTGGCCCCCTGAGAGGGCTTATCCAGCCTGTGAGCCAGCAGAGGCTACCCCCTCTCACTTCCCCTAAAGCCTGGTGAGCTCCCTGTGGGCTTACCAGTCCAGGCATACACACACACACACACACACACACACACACCCCTGATCCGGTCTGGCAAGCCACCCCCACCCCCTGCCCATCTGCATTAGGCTCATCAGCTGAGGCAGCCACCCTCCCCCACCCAATTCCACCCCCTCCCCCAGTGCTATTCTGGGCTGGTGAGCCTGCAGTGGTCTGGCCAGCCGAAGCAACCACACCTCCCTCAAGCCCGACCTGACCAAGTCACGTTTATGTTACATCCGGCCCTCGTAACAAATGAGTTTGACAGCCCTGTTCTACGGCATCATTCCCTTTCTTCCCCCCCCCCCAAAACACCACCCTCCCAGGCTCCGCCCCCAAATCTCCAGGATTCCCCATCCTGGAGTTTGACAACCCTAAACATGGGGCACACCGGACGCAAAGTCACTTCCATCAGCCAATCCCAACTGTCAGGTTCACATATTGAACACATGACCTCTCTAATTCAGTTTATTAAGTGACTCCAGCAGGCCTGGGGGAATCAACTGGGCTTATCATGCGCCGTTTTATTCTAGTACTCCGGGGGGCTCTTTTTCTGAATACCCAAGCCCCACCCTCCAAGATGTCAGGACTGGGGCAGACCCCCAAATCTGTACATCCAACATTCAGGGCTCAGTCCCTCACATGTCCTATTAAGGCCCCTTCCGCACTTGCAGAATAATGCACTTTCAACCCACTTTCACAATTGTTTGCAAGTGGATTTTGCTATTCTGTACAGTAAAATCCAGCTACAAAGTGGATTGAAAGTGGATTGAAAGTGCATTATTCGGCATGTGCAGAAGGGGCAGTGAGCACCTCCTGAGACAGGTGTTTCTCTGCCTGAGTTCCTGGACAGCCAAGACCAGTCATTGTCAAGCTAGAGGGGCCAGGGGTCTGGCTGACTTGCAGGTGTGTCTGCTGCAGCCCCTGTCTCTTCTGTACCCTGGGCAAAGCAGGCCAGCATCCAAATTCTGTGCCAGCTGGAACCAGACAGCGTAGCCTGCACTTCTAAACAATGGCCACAAGGTGGCAGGCGTGGTTTGCGAGATTCCTCACTCTCTTTCCCAATTACAATTCCATTGCTTTGGGTGGTGCATTAAGGATATTCAAGTGACCTGCGTGGTTGATTTTGTTTTAAATTTGATCAGAGGTCCAGCCAAGGGTTAGACAGTAAAAAAAAGTCATCTGCCTGAGCCCCTGGAAGGCAGGGGGTGGGGGCAGAGAACTGGAGTCAGGCCTTGCACTAGGGTGGCACCTGAACATCTCCAGTAGTAGAATTGATATCCAGACTGCAGAGAACAGTTCCCCCGAACAAAATGACTGCTTTGGAGGATGGACTCCAGGATTACACTCTCTAGAGGAGCAGCAGTGGCGTAGGAGGTTAAGAGCTCGTGTATCTAATCTGGAGGAACCGGGTTTGATTCCCCGCTCTGCCGCCTGAGCTGTGGAGGCTTATCTGGGGAATTCAGATTAGCCTGTGCACTCCCACACACGCCAGCTGGGTGACCTTGGGCTAGTCACAGCTTCCCGGAGCTCTCTCAGCCCCACCTACCTCACAGGGTGTTTGTTGCGAGGGGGGAAGGGCAAGGAGATTGTAAGCCCCTTTGAGTCTCCTGCAGGAGAGAAAGGGGGGATATAAATCCAAAACGCTTCTTCTTCTTCTAGAGAGGTCCTTCCCCTCCCCAAATCCATCAGCCCTCGGGTTCCAGCCCTGCCCCAAATCTCCATGAATTTCCCAGTTCAGAACTGGCAACACTACATTATACACAAGTTGATCATGGGGGGGAGGGGGGCAGAATTGTACTAGACGCTTCAGAGGAAGAATAATTTTACCTACTCTCTCAACATCCATCACCCAGGAGTACCATTTCCTCCCGCAACGAAAGCAGCAATGAAATCCACCCCGTAAAGAAAAAAGGAAGTCTCTAATTCAACCATTGTTAATTTGTTATACTAATTCAGTTTGTTAAACTAATTCAATTGCAGCTGGCTCTTACATGAATTTTATTGGAAGACCGGGTTGCTTGTATATCATTGCAGATAACTAAATTTTGTATGTTAGCATATAATAAGCACAGATCCATGCTAAGACAGGGAGCAGGATTTGATGATGGAGATTGGAATAATGTTGTAAGTTAAGGCTTTTTTTACCATGGATTGCTGTATTTATGTACAATTTGAATCAGTCTTTGTTTTCTTTTCATGGCCTTGTGGCCATAATAAATTATTCATTCACCCCTGTAGATGACTAGATCAAAACCTAGACCAACATCCTGGAAACTAACCAACGACTCCACGTAATTGAGAAGGATTTACCAGCAATACTGGTGTTTCACAGCTCTCATCAGAAAGGGGGTTCCAAGAGTATGTCCCACCACAAAGAAGGCCCTGCCCAGTGGTGGGATCCAAAAATTTTAGTAACAGGTTCCCATGGTGGTGGGATTCAAACTGTGGCGTAGCGCCAATGGGGCTGGGCGGGGCACGACGGGGGCGTGGCTGGGCATTCCGGGGGCGGGGCATTCCGGGGGCGGGGCTGTGGCAAGGACGCAGCCGCTGCACCGGTCCTTGGGCGGGAAACGAATGCACGCAGGCGCAGGCTGCCACGCACGCCGGTGCACCTCCTGCTAGACTGCTTCAAGCTCTGCGCGCTACTGCTGAGAGGAGGGGCGTAACTAAGGCAAAAATCACGTGGCAAAATCACCAATGAGTCACCCCCTCTCGGCACACGCAAATAATTAGTGACCTACTCTCGGGAACCTGTGAGAACCTGCTGGGTCCCACCCCTGGCCCTGCCTCAGAGCATTTGGACCCTAGGAAATAGGAACCCCATCTGGCAGGAAGGAAAGCACCTGGCACGACTCCAATACCAGCAGGGCAAGTGCCACACCCTAACAAATTTGCATGGAACAGAGGTGTCCCTTGGAGATCCAGTGAGTGAGGGACATATGGTCCTGGCACCAAGGCACTGTCCTGCAAGCCCAACCTTGTGGAACAGACTTAGGAACACTCATTTCCTGCAATGCGTTTTTTTTTTTTCTCAGACGCCCAAATCTTGTGTCATTTGCAACACCGATCGCTGCTTCCATGGTAATGCTGGTGATGACCAAAAGTGGTGTGTGTGTGTTGTTTTGCTTTTTTGCAAAATGTCTCAGCAGAAGGATGTGGGGAGAGCTGTTATGCAGGAGACAGAAGGTTTTTGGCAATGATCTCACAACACAGGGAGGAAAAAAAGCTAGAACTGGATTCGTGCCAGTGTCATGGTAGAAGTGAGGCATCCAGACATCAGAGGCAAGCCCCCTTGGGCCCTTTCAACAGGGTGGGAGAGTTGCATTAGCTACTTAGGCCTCTTTTGCACATGCAGAATAATGCACTTTCAGTCCACTTACATAATTGTTGGAAAGGGGATTTTGCCATTCCGCACAATGAAATCCAGCTACAAAATGCATTGAATGTGGATCGAAAGTATATGGAAGGGTCCCTAGCAGTGGTGGGATCCAAAAATTTTAGTAACAGGTTCCCATGGTGGTGGGATTCAAACTGTGGCGTAGCGCCAATGGGGCTGGGCCGGGCACTACGGGGGCGTGGCTGGGCATTCTAGGAGCGGGGCATTCCGGGGGCGGGGCTGTGGCAAGGACGCAGCCGCTGTGCCGGTCCTTGGGCAGGAGACGAATGCACGCAGGCGTAGGCTGCCACGCACGCCGGTGCCCCTCCTGCTAGACTGCTTCAAGTTCTGCCCGCTACCCCTGAGAGGAGGGACGTAACTAAGGCAAAAATCACGTGGCAAAATCACCAATTAGTAACCCCCTCTCGGCACACACAAATAATTAGTAACCTACTCTCGAGAACCTGTGAGAACCTGCTGGATCCCACCTCTGGTCCCTAGAGGAACCTTGTGGGGGGGAGCATACCCTTGACCGTCATCCTCCAAACCTCATTCCTTCCTGCCTCTTTAGGACCCAGGCTGGAGGTTTGCTTGAGTAACTAATTCCTCAGCGCCTTCAGAATTCTCTGGCACCATAAAAGTGAAGTGCACAGAGAGTCTTCAACCCCCACCTTGTTTTCAATAAACGAAGAGCAGTACATGAAGAGGTTCCAGGAAATCCGATGAGTGGTATGTTTCTCGCTTGGAGTTTGTACAGCAGCCAAAAATCTTCCTTGTCATTCAAAGAAAGAACTGTGGGCTGATATTTTCAGGGGAAAAAATATTCTGTAATGCTGGAAGGTTGCGGCCTTGTTGAGGGGCAGGGAGCGGCAGGCTACCAACTCCTTGCTTGGCTTCTGTGCCTCCTGTGCTTTGGTTGTGTGTGCCTGCATGGCAGGGGATTGGACTTGATGGCCCTTGAGGTCTCTTCCAACTCTATGGTTCTATACGAAAGACCTCCCACGGAGGATCTGGAGGGCAGCTGCCAGTCTGAGTAGACAATATTGACCTTGATGGACCAAGGGTCTGATGTGATATAAAGGCAGCTCCATGAGATCCATACACAAGAATTAACCACAAGGCAGCTTTTCACAACACTTGCCCAATTTCTGTGAATCAAAATGCAGGGAAGATTTGGGGGAAGATTTGGCACATACATCTGAGTGCCAATTTCCGTTTTGAAAGAAGAAGCGGAGCGTATGAGCTGGCGTGGAGGGCAGGCAGTCACAGTCAGCATTTCAAAGGCCAAAAATGCAGTTTGCGGCCACAGGGAAGATTGGAGTTGTGGCTTCCTGGGCTGGCTTGCGGCCACCAAAGGAAAACAGCCGAGAAGGCCAAGATGGCCTCACAGCTGACTGGAGAAGGCACCTTCTTGGAAAAGGTTTGCAGCTTCCGATACAAGCAAGGAAAAGCTCTGGAATGTATGAATCCAGACCTGGTGGGCAGTTAGTTTTTATCTTGAGGATTAGTTTTTAATGTGGTGCTCTAGAATGGCCTCTCTCGTCACTTAGATTTGGCACAGTACTTCTAACAACCTCCCCGAAGCCTGCTGTTCTGGGTGGGGTAACTATCCCACAGTGAACTCTAATGCAAAGGATTCCTCTCACTTCTCTACAATTTCTCAGTCTCAGGTTTGATGGAATTGCAACCCTGCGGAGCTCCCTCCCTTCCCCAAATCCCACTTTCCCCAGGCCTTGCACTCAAGTCTCCAGGTATTTCTCGAACCAAAGTGGGCATCCCTAAAGTGGCACAGGGCAGCTCAGCTTGTGACTTGCAGTACAAAGAAAGTTGTCCTTGGTCGTCATAGGTGTTTCATCTGTGGCCAGTGGCCCACGCAAGCTGTGACCCACCAGGCAGAAGAATGCACCCATGAATGACACATGGCTGCCCATCAGGAACTTCATCCACCTCTGATGTTTGCTTCTTGTCTAGGACTGCAAAAAAAGGAAGCTCTTCTGTGCATGGCTGGGCCACTTTGCTCTGCACACAAGCGTCATGCTAGAAGGGGTTTCAATTCGATGGAGCAAGGAGAAGAAACGAGCCGTCTCCCCATAATGGGGTGGGGTTCCCCGGAGCCCTCTCTTCCCCAGTAGGGTCACTATAGGTCTGCCAATGAATATCCTCAGCAGTGTTTTAAGAAGAGCTATAGCCATGCAGGGCCCCAGTCTGGGCTGCGTTGCAGAGAGAAATAGGTATGGGGAGTAACCATTCTCCAATGCAATTTTGTCAAATAAAATCAGTAGCACCAGTCTGCTGTTAGCCCTGGTAGACAACAAAGTGCCTTCCTCCTGCCCTCCCTTTATTTATTTATTTGTTTGTTTGTTTGTTTATCACCTATCTATGTATCTGAAACATTTTATGCCACCTTTCCACCCATTCAGGGTGCCCAAGATGGCACACATAAAAATTAAACTATTTGAACACTTAAAAACCACATTTAAATTATAAAACAGTTCAACAGATACACATAACAAACAATACCAGAGGAGGGCCAAGAACCATTGTTTGAGGTTTGCCCTTTAGCATCCTTTTACATTCCATTTTTAGCCTGAGAAATGTTTTCAGACATGTCTTGTTTTATGCTCTCCAGTGTTCTAAATTGTGGGTTTGCCTAATTTGTATGATGTTTTATATTTGTGTGAATTTTGGGGGGGGGGGGGGGCAAACCGTGTTGGGTAGGTTCCCTCGAGAAGCCAGAAAGGAATTTTCCACATGGATAACTAATCTGTGGTCTGTCCACAGCTTCAGTGATTGCGGTATTCAACAAGTTCCAGGCATCTTCTGGGAACTGGGCTCTTCTGTCTTTTGGCAGAGATTCTCATTTTTGTGGTGTTTCCTGGTTGGAGATGATGGGATCAAGGAAATTATTTCTCAGTACTGGACCATTATTAGTGATCTGCCCAATTGCCGAAAACCTTCCTTGCTTGTGGGTTTAAGGGAGACCAAAACACAGGGCAATTACCTACGGTAGCTAAAGAGGACTGTAGGAAAACTATACATACTGAGCCTGTGGTCATGAGACATAACCATTGTGGAGAATGGACAGTGTGTAAAATCGTATGGGAAAGGTAAAAAAATCAGAACAGACTGTAGGGGTCTGCAACCTGTGGCTCTCCAGATGTTCATGGACTACAATTCCCATCAGCCCCTGCCACCATGGCCAATTGTAGTCCATGAACATCTGGAGAGCCACAGGTTGCAGACCCCTAAGACATCGAAATGTTTTTACAACTATAATAAAACCATTATCCCCAGCAATGGGCTTTTGTGGTGCTCTATCCACCCCCTCTCCCTTGCTGGGCTGCGTACCACCTACCTGTGGCTGATGCTGTGACCCCAGGAGTCTGGTAAGGCTGGAAGGCCGGTGGGGGGAAGTAGGGGAAATGGGGTTGTTTGGTGTGGCGGGAGGGGGGAACTGGGAGCCTGGCAGCAGAGCCTGTGGAGCAATGGGCCTGAAGGTGCCGCTGCCCTGGTGGGGTGGCTTGTGTTTTGGGGGTGGGGAGAGGGCGGGGGGGGCATTGGGAACCTAGTAATTGGCCTGAAGGCACTGGCGGAGGCTGCTTCCTGGTCAAAATGTAATAGGTTTGCGTTGCTTCCGTTCCATTCAGGTTTCGAAACCAGAAACTGAATATCGGAAAGGAGGAAGACTAGAAATCCTTGCCCATCTTGTCGCTGAGATCTTTCCCAGATGGTCTTTGGATGGAGTACTGGCTTTGAATAAACCTAATTACTTCCAGAGTTCTGACGAATTATGGCTGTCTGACTGATGGGGCTGTCGTCCCGTTTAGTTTTTTGCGTGCGCTTTCTTGTGTAGAAGCAGGAAAGCTATTTTCGTATTCCTTTGGATGCTGCAATTGTCCCCTGTGTGTTTCCTTTGATTTGAGCTCTGCTCTCTTTGATTAAACCGTGTTGTTCGTACTTCAATGCTATCACCTTTTCTCAGGTTATGATTCTCCGTTTTGAGGCAGGAATAAATATTTCCTAAAAGCCCTCCGTTTCCTGTTTCTCTTTGCTGTCAATTTCTGCCACTCCGCTGCTTCTTAGATCAGCCTCGTAGACTTTCCCAGACAATCAGGGATCACGTAAGCCCCATTCACAAGATATAGTGAAAGCATAAGGGGCAGTGGTGGGATCCAAAAATTTTAGTAATAGGTTCCCATGGTGGTGGGATTCAAACTGTGGCGTAGCGCCAATGGGGCTGGCGGGGCACGATGGGGGCGTGGCCGGGCATTCCAGGGGCGGGGCACTGCTGGGCGTGGCTGTGTCAAGGACGCAGCCGCTGTGCCGGTCCTTGGGCGGGAAACGAATGCACGCAGGCGCAGGCTGCCACACACGCCGGTGCACCTCCTGCTAGACTGCTTCAAGTTCTGCGCGCTACTGCTGAGAGGAGGTGCGTAACTAAGGCAAAAATCACGTGGCAAAATCACCAATTAGTAACCCCCTCTTGGCACACACAAATAATTAGTAGCCTACTCTCGGGAACCTGTGTGAACCTGCTGGATCCCACCTCTGATAAGGGGTCATCTGCGTTGGATTTATGGTTGCAGGTTTTCCCTGGACACTGGTGGGGTGTTGGGGGGAAGGGTTGTCAGATCCAGGTTGGGAGTGTTGGATTTGACAGCCTTGCATGCAGCAGGCACGGAATTATGGGAGAGCTCAGCAAACATTCTGAAAGCGACAGTTGGAGACTTTAGCTCTTTGACTCTGACTGAGGAAAGATGTTGCTCAGTGTTCTGTTAACTAAACTGTAATATTGTAAACGATGCTTGTTATTGGTAACCAAACTGTAACCAAATGATGAAGTGAAAAAATGTATCAACATATAAGTGTTACTTTGTTTGTATATTTTTCTCTCTCAGTATAAGTAAAGTTATTTTGTTTATGATTTCTGAGGTAAGAAGGCTGGTCTTTACCAAGTTCTTCTTGTAGGAAGTGATGTCAGAGCGGTTTAGAAAAAAAGGAAGAGAGAAGGGTTACCAAAACATTCTCGGAAACCAGGGATAGAAAGGAAGTAGGGTTGCCAGCTCCAGGTTGGGAAACTCCTGGAGATTTGGGGATGGAGGCTGCAGAGGACTGGATCCTCAATGGGAATCCAAGAAAGGTTGGCCCAGGCGGACATGGTTCCCAGATGTGTAGTTGCTGCATTCTACCCGGTTTTCAACTGATACTGCAGATCACAAACGTACAGTGGACACATTTATTTAGTTACATTCCTTGGCTGCCCTTCCCATGGCTGGCTCAGATGCACAGGATATGCACAAATCCAAAAAGCATAGTCCTAAATCCAACCCTTTTCCAAAGTTCTTGCTTCGGTTGCAAACACTGTTGGCTTTGCATGCAGGGTAGGTTCTCAGTTCAGTTTGTGGCCTTCTCCACTGAAAAGGATCTTGGGTAGCAGAGAAAACTTTCCTCTGCTCAAAACCCTGGAAAGCGACTGCCAGCCAGCGCAGATAATTCTGGCCTGGAGAGACCAATGTGGGCTAACTTGGCACGGCAGTTTCCTATGTTTAAGTGCTGTGCAGCACAGGCTCCCGAAATGCTCTGGCAATTCCGCCCAGACTGCTGCTTCCTTGCTAATGAGGAACAGGTTGCTTCTTTCCAAAAGAAAATGTTAAGATCCCCTCCCCAAATGTCTGAGGTGGGAGGAGAGGATTCCAGGACAGGGAAATGACTCAGGAAGAGATAATTTTTGCAGGCAGGATAGAAATGTGCTGTTTTTTATGCACATCCACTGCCCGCCTTTCCCCCATTTTATTTTTACCACCGTGAGAAGTTGGTCTACTAAGGCTCATTCCGCACATGCAGAATAATGCACTTTCAAACTGCTTTCAGTGCTCTTTAAAGCTGTGCGGAATAGCAAAATCCACTTGCAAACAGTTGTGAAAGTGGTTTGAAAACGCATTATTTTGTGTGTGCGGAAGGGGCCTATGAGAAAGTATAAAGGAGGAGGAGGAGTTTGGATTTGTACCCTGCTTTTCTCAGCCATAAGGCGTCTCAAAGCGGCTGACACTCGCCTTTGCCTTCCCACAACAGACCCTTGTGTAGTGGTGAATTCGGAGAGAACTGTGACTGGCCCAAGGTCACCCGGCAGGCTTCATGTGGAGGAGTGGGGAATCAATCCTGATTCTCCAAAATTAGCCTGAGATCAGCTGGATGAGGATTCGAACCCAAGTCTTCTCAGTTCTAATGCAGAACTCAAACCATCACACCATCGGGGTGAAGGGGAAATGGCAGGGGAAGAGGCTACTCAAAAGATCAGTCCTCCCCATCCTTTGAAGCTGTGATTTTAAGTGAAGTCGTTACGGCGACGTAATGAAGAGACGAGACGCAGCGATATCAGGAAGCTGGTGGAGAGAAGCCAGCGGCTGTGGCTAGTCTGGCTAGTCTGCCAGTCTGGCTAGTCTGCTGAGCTGGGGTCCCTGGCACCTTTATTAAGGGTTTGGGGAAGGCGGGAGAGCGGGAGAGCGGGAGAGAGTTGCACGATTCATGACTCAGCGGAGGGCTGCATACGTGCAGGGAGAAATGTTCCTGTCTGGGTCGAATCCACATTCAGGAATCTTGTGACCTGGGTGTCTGGGGGATCTCGTGATGTGCGTAAGTGTGAGCCCAGGAGGGGACAGATGGCGCAGGCATTCCTGTGCACTTTCTAAGGCTCTACTGAGTTCACTAACGCACCCCTACATTTAAGAAAGGTTTTGCCCCCAAAACCTGCTGCTCCTGTGTGGCACAGCGCACCGCCTGCAGGAAGAAAGCATCAATCCAGCACTGCTCTAAGGAATTGAACCACCCAAATCACATCTCTCATACATGTGAATGCGAAGTGCTCATACATACTTCTTCAGGAAGCAAACTTCCCTTGCCTGGCTGAAGGATAGAACTACAAGGAGGGACTCAAGGAGCTGGGGATGTTTACTTTGGTGAAGAGAAAGTCAAGAGGTGACATGATAGCCATGTTTCGATATTTGAAGGGATGTCATGTTGGTGAGGGAGCAAGCTTGTTTTCTGCTGCTCCAGAGACCAGGACCAGGAGTAATGGATTCAAGGTACAGGAAAAGAGATTCCACCTAAACATCAGGAAGAACTTCCTGACAGTAAGGGCTGTTCGACAGTGAATGCTCTACCTCAGAAGTGTGGTGGAGTCTCCTTCTTTGGAGGTTTTTAAAGAGAGGCAGGATGGCCATCTGTCCGGAGTGCTTTGATTGTGTGTTCCTGCATGGCAGGGGGTTGGACTGGATGGCCCTTCAGGTCTCCTCCAACTTTATGCTTCTATGATTCTAGGAGTGGGCAGAACATTTTTTTTCACAAAACCTGAAAAAAGCCAACCCTGCATAGCAGATATTTCACAAAATTGTCAGGTTATTAAACCTGAACCAGAAAAATATGCTTGCCTCTGAAAAACATGTGGAGTCCAGAGGTGGGAATCAAATTGAACACTGGGCCCAGCCAGGCCAGGACCAGCATTGAACTGTGGGCTGGGCCTGATCAGATCCAGCTATAAACTGGGAACTCCACCCCCAAACTGTGGCACGGACTGATGAACCCTGGACCTGACCTGGATGAAGATAACTGAAGGAGAGCAAAAGAAGGGAGGTTTTTTTCTTTTTTGAATGCTGTGGTCCGAACAAGGCGAAAAATCCTGGAAAAAACCAGCATTTTTGCAGAACAGATTTTTCAGCCCCCCTTTATTGCTGCCTTGATTTTTTCAGGTGAATCCCGTCCCCAAAAAAAGGCTAGCAAAGTTTCTTCAGAGGGGTGGGGTCTGCATTGGGTTTACTGAATGTCCATCCCAGATAGCTTTAAAAGGGGCTTGGATTTTAGCTTTAAAAGGGGCTTGGATAGATTTATGGAGGAGAAGTCGATTTATGGCTACCAATCTTGATCCTCTTTGATCTGAGATTGCAAATGCCTTAGCAGACCAGGTGCTCGGGAGCAACAGCTGCAGAAGGCCCTTGCTTTCACATCCTGCACGTGAGCTCCCAATGGCACCTGGTGGGCCACTGCGAGTAGCAGAGAGCTGGACTAGATGGACTCTGGTCTGATCCAGCTGGCTTGTTCTTATGTTCTTATAGCACCACACCCAAAAGCATCATTCAAAAATGTTAATCCCCAGTACCTTTCAGATGCCCCCTCTCTGCTTCCCTAACCCGCTCCCCTTTTCATTCGCCCTTTAGTTATCTCCCAGGCAGCACCATTCAGAGAGGAACAGCTGCAACATTTTCCCCCAGGTTCCCCTTTCCCTTAGCTCCTGCACCTTACCAGAATTCTTAGTAATTTGTTGCAAGTTGTTTTTTTTAAAAAAGGAAACCGGTTTCGACCATTAACGCCTTTTGATATGGTAACTTGTCTCAGAGTTTGGTAATTCTCTCTGCCTGCCTGTCACCGCTAAGGGAACAAGCAGAGAAAACTTGCTTGTTCACAGAATGTGGAAGTGCTGTGTGCGAGAGTTTTGAATGTTGTAACTCGCCCAGAGTCCTTCAGGGATGGGGCAGGATATAAATCCAAGAAATAAATAAATAAACAAACATTTTCAGGTGCCATGCATGAATAATTTTTTGTTCCCCCAGCTTTGTACACACACACAGCAAGTAGCAGCAGAAAATATTATACCAGCTGAGCCAACTCCAGGGTGGGAAATATTTGGAGATTTTGGAGAATGATCTTGAGGACAAGGTTTAAGGAGGAGATAAACGTCAGTAGAATATACTGTAATATCATCCAGTCCCACCTCCAAAGCAGCCAGCAGGCGGAACTCTCCCCGGCGGCTCAGTTCCATGCAGCATCTGGGAAGTTCCACACAGCACTGGGGAATGGTAGAGGGACTACTAGCCCCTCCTGAAATCCCTTTTGAGAGCCAGCACGGTGTAGTGGTTACGAGCAGGTGCACTCTAGTCTGGAGAACCAGGTTTGATTCCCTGCTCTGACACTTGAGCTGTGGAGGTTTATCTGGTGAACCAGATTAGCTTGTGCACTTCAACACATTCCAGCTGGGTGGCCTTGGGCTAGTCACAGTTCTTCAAAGCTTTCTCAGCCCCCACCAATCTCACAGGGTGTTTGTTGTGAGGGGGGAAGGGAAAGGAGATTGTAAGCCCTTTTGAGTCTCCTTACAGGAGAGAAAGGGGGGATATAAATCCAATTCTTCTTCTCTTCTACTTTTTAAAAGCTGTTTCCACTCAACCAACAGACACACTCCAATCAATCAGCAAGAAGTTTGGTAAGTTTACGTCCAAACTGCGCATCTCCAAAAACGTCTGCCTCACCATTCCATGATTAAAACAACAGAGTGGCTTGTAATTCTAGAATAAAAAGAAACAAAGGATTAAAGTGATACAAAAGTAATGAATAAAAACAGTGGGTCAGCAATAGCTGTCAAGGATGGCTAGGACAGTTAATACAAATGACCGCCGCCAGTGCAAAACCCCACAGCTTAAAGAGGCGTCAATAGCATGAGAAAGCTTGGTGTGGATTTTTAAAATTGAAAGATTCCCATCCAGCATGGGTCTGTTCCCTTCAGTTACACTGGACCACTCAGAAAGAAAGGGGTTTTGTATGTCCAAACATCCTAAGAGAAAATAGATACATTAAAGAAGAAGAGGAGGAGGAGGAGGAGGAGGAGGCAGAGGAGGAGGAGTTTGGATTTATACCCCACCTTTCTCTCCTGCAAGGAGACTCAAGGTGGCTTACAAGCTCCTTTTCCTTCCTGTCTGCACAACAGACACCTTGTGAGGTAGGTGGGCCTGAGAGAGTTCAGAGAGAACTGTGACTAGCCCAAGGTCACCCAGCAGGAATGTAGGAGTGCGGGAACACATCTGGTTCACCAGATAAGCCTCTGCCACTTAGGTGGAGGAATAGGGAATCAAACCTGGTTCTCCAAATTAGAATCCACCTGCTCTCAACCACTACACCATGCTGGCTTTTGGATGTGATATGGCCAAAGAAGTCCAGGGTCACTATGCAGAGGCCAGCAAAGGCAAACCACTTCTGCGCATCTGCAGTATCTAAAAGTAAGATAAATGTAAATTGGAGATACTACACTTAGGCAGAAAAAATGAAACGCACAGATATAGGATGGGTGACACATGGCTTGACCACACTATAGGTGAAAGGGATCTGGGAGTCCTAGTAGACTACAAACTGAACATGGGTCAGCAGTGTGATGTGGTGGCCAAGAAAGCCAATGCAATTCTGGGCTTTAACAATAGGAATATAGTGTCAAGACCAAGAGACATCACCTGGAATATTGTGTACACTTCTGAGCACCACAATTCAGGAAGGACATTGACAAGCTGGAACAGGTCCAGAGGACTACCAAAATGGTAAAAAGGTCTGGAATCCATGCCCTACGAGGAGAGACTTATTTAGTTTGGTGAAGAGAAGGTTAAGAGGTGACACAATAGCCATGTTTAGATATTTGAAGGGATATCATGTTGGTGAGGGAGCAAGCTTGTTTTCTGTGGCTCCAGAGACTAGGATCAGGAGTAATTGGTCCAAGGTGAAGGAAAAGAGATTCCACCCTAAAAATCAGGAAGAACTTCCTGACCATCAGGGCTGTTTGACAGTGGGATGCACTACCTGGGAGTGTGGTGGAGACTCCTTCTCTGGAGGTTTTTTAAAGAGAGGCTGGATGGACATCTGTCACGAGTGCTTTGATTGTGTGTTCCTGCATGGTAAGGGGTTGGACTTGATGGCCCTTGGAGTCTCTATGATTCATCAGATCCCAGAGTCAGGCAACAGCAAAACACTTCTGAACTACTCTTGCCTTGGAAAACTCTACAGGGTCGCCATATGTTGGATATGACTGGACAAACCTTCCCATGAGACAGCTGGGGAGTGTGGCACTGGAATCTTCAAACTGGCCACAAGCCCATCCCCTCTGATGGACATGATCCTGCCACCCTGCCTTTGCCTCAATGAACAAGTAGAGTCGTTTCCATCTGCCTAGCACCGCGTATGGGTTTAGCTACAGAAGGCGAGATGGCTGAATATGGAGTTATTCTTGCAGGAGAGGACCGAGCTGTGCCCCCTCCCCCTTTGCAACCCCAGCAGGCGCTCCTGACTCAGGCTCTTCCTAGCAAGAGTCTGCAAAACATTTTCCCAGTATCCCCCCCCCCCAGCTACGTCTGCGCATGTGCGAAGAACGGGGACGAGGGGACCAGTAAGGCACGAGAGGCAGCCAATGAAACGCAGGCTGAATTCATTGCTGGATCACAGGCATGGCATCTGCCGCCTCCTCTCCCCGGGTTCCATCTTCATCCCCGTCCAGTGGGACCCCCTCCCGCTGTCCTGCAGCTCGCTTCTGCGCACAAAGGCTTTTCTGCCTCCCGCCCCCAATGCAAAGCACCCCCTCCCCATTTTACAAGGTCTACAGATCTGCAGATGTGGTCTACAGATGTGTTCTCCCAAGAAGGGAGGGGTGCATAGGATACTATCCCACCCCCCACCCCAAAAACGATATCCGTTGCCTTTTTCCTGGGTCCGCAGAAACAAGTGACCCCACCTCCCCAACTGCGGCACGGCGAGCCCTGCGGAACAGCGGGCTGATACCGCAGGGTGGGCCCGGTGGGCGGAGCCTGGCCTCGCCCCGCCCCTCGGCGGGGGCTCCTCGTGCGGTAGCGGCTCCCCGCGCCAGTCGAGCGGAGTCGGCGCGTCGTGGGAGCTTGCAGGTAACCCGCGGAATTGCGGCAGCGCTTAGCAAAGTCGGGCCATGCAACGCCATGTAATTCAGTGCAGTGCAAAGCCATGCAAAACCGTGCAAGGCAATGCAACGCCAAGCCTGGCGGTGGGGGGGGGGGGGCTGTTCAATGCAGGGCTCCGAGAACGCCTGGCTGGGGCGGGCAGGGCTGCAGACAGGTTCGGCCGTTGGCCTGGCTCCTATGGAGGGCAGCCACTCTTTGGGTTCTCCGGGACGCGCCTTTGAAGGCAGTCTCCACGGAGCGCGGAGTTCCGCAGGCGTCTAGGGCAGCCCGCCGCGCTCCCTTTTTTCAGCATCCCTGACGGCTGGGGTGGCGATGGGGCTGTCTGGCCGTCGGAATTGGCCGGGGCCGGTGGTGCCGCAGAGCCCCGAACTTGCGACGGGGAGTTCCGCCGGTGCGACAGCATTGCGGTCCGGTCAAGGCTGACTGCGGGCTCCACGGATTCCGGGGCGGGGAGTCCGCCCGGTGTACCCCCCCCCCCCGGCTCATCTCTTCAACAGCCGCCCGCTGAGACGTGCTGGGAGGATTGCGGGGGTGTTTTGCCATCAAGAGGCCGGGGGGGGGGGGGTCGAGGCTGCCATGCTTCGCAAAGAAGAATTAAAACTCCCTATTCAACCCCCCACCCCCCAGTGTCTTTTGCCTTCATCTCCCTATTCGGAAAATGGGGAAGAACAGATACCCCCCTCCCTTCATTAGCTTGACAGTCTCGATCCTAAAGCGAGCGCCTTCTTTAATAGATGAAGCTCACCCCCCCCCCCCCCATCCGGGCTTTATTTCCCTATTTGGAAAATGACGCAGAGAGGAAGAATGCAGGCCGTGCATACAGCCTTCATCTTGAAGCACCACCACCACCACCCCTGTATTTTTACGATCCCATAAAACATGCAGTGCCAGACATGGACTTTCAAGGGAAAAAATTCTCTTCTGCCATGCTGGGGCCGGCGGGGGTGCTGTTCTTGTATTTAACGGGGGAGGGGGGGGGAGGCAGTAAGGTCCCTTGCATCCTCTGCCCCAAACATAAAGGTGGGGTGTTGGGTATTGTCAGGTAGGGGCACTGCCAATTAAGGGCATCCTTCACCTCTCCTCGTTTCATCCCGTTTGGTGCCCTGCCGTCCTCCTTTCTGGGCTTCACAGCATCCCTGCGGAGTAGGTCAGGACTTAAGAGCAGTTGGCTCAAGGCCGCCCACTTAGCGGCATGACTGATTCGAATCCCGGTTCATTGCCTGGATGCATTCCCAGTGCCAGCTCTTAATATATGGAGGCAAAAAGGCTTTGCAGATTGGCAAGATGCTTGCCAGTTTTTCTCTGGCAGATGAACGGCTCCACCTCTCTGGAACAAGGGTGGATTTGAAGCATTGTGGGGTTTCTGGGCTGCATGGCCATGTTCCAGTAGCATTTTCTCCTGACGTTTCGCCTGCATCTGTGGCTGGCATCTTTAGAGGGTGGATTTCTTCGTGCTGCTCCAAAGCCTTGGCCCACCCCAGCGGCCGCTCCTGAATTTTTCCATCCTCTTCCCATTCCCATGCTGTGACTCATCTTAGCTTTGTTTTCTAATCTAGAGGCAGGAAAAAAAATATCCCAAATGGCTTTTCCAAAAGGGAGCAGCGGAGCGCCCAGGTAGCCGCAGCAATGAGGCACACACGGTGCCCTGCGGGCAGCATTGGGTACCTAATCCAAAATTAGGGGTGGTCTAGCATGGGGGTATAACACAAAAACCCCTCAGGACAAAATTCTATGCATACAAAACTGGCTTGTCAAGGAGAAAGATTGCCAACTTCTCTGTCAGCGTCTGTGCCTCTGCTTTTAACAACGCCATGATGTTCATACTTGAGAGGAGCTCGTGTGCATCTCCACTCTGGAAAAGATTCCATTGGCTGAACTGCTGCCAAAGGCAGAAGAGCATGCCAGGCTGGCCTTTTGTGATCAGTTGGCAGCCTGACATTTCTGACCCGTTAGTTTTTTGGCATACATGGAGACAGTGGATTCTCTGCCTGTCCCCCCCCCCCCCTCATGAAATATTGCTGCCCTGACACAGATATCTTGGAAGGGCATCTGAGCTCATACTTTGAAGGTCACCCTGGCCTAGAAGATCAAACACCAGGAGATGATCAGTCAAATCTTCAACATTTTTAAGTCCCAGCTTTTCTCCGCCCCCATTCCAATGTCATTTTCTGAACCTGAGTCCTCTTTGCCACAGTGCAGAACAGAAGTTCGCCTTCCCAACATTTATCCTTCAGGATTTCATTCTAGGTGAAGAAAGAAACTGGTCATCTGCTTAGTCCCGTTTTCAGCCCAAGGGATATTTTGACGCATATGCAATTAAGGCCAAACACGGGTTCGAATGAAGCGTTGATGTCTTTTTGGTGTCCCCGATAAAGGTCTATTTTTGTTTTTCCTTTTGTCTCTCTGTTCCGTATTGTCCTTGGGAAATCCTTGGTTTTGGCCAGGAACCTGCCTGACTCCTTCTGAATTTCCCTACAGCTGCAATTCTGCTGCCGACAGAGGCTGTTTTATCCAGACAGGCCCAGGTGCTGGCTGGGGCCCTTAGAATAGGGAGCAACCAAGAATCCCCGACTGTCAGTGGGTAAACGCTGGGCACCACATGAAACCATTAATCATCACGCCATTGTTCCTGGGTCACTCCAAAAGGTGTAGTGCTTACACTAGGAGACCCAGGTTCAAATCCCTTCTCTGCCATGGGAACTTGCTGGGTGATCTTGGGCCAGTCACACTGTGGGTTTCAGCTACCTTGTAGGGTTGTTGTGAAAATCAAATGGAGAAGAGGCAAATGGGCAAGCCAGCTTGGGTCGCCATGGGAGAGAAATTGGAGAATAAGTGAAGAAAGTAAATACAATTAACTCTCCCTCTGTTCCCCTCCCCATTATTTGGATAACCTAAATATTTCTCATGTGATGAAAAGCTCTACATTTTATTTCTAGGATTTGCTCTCTTTTTTATCTTTCTGGTTTTTGAATTTGGTAGTTGAAAATTCTGTTTCTTAGGTTCTTCTCCCCCAGTCCTGTTTCTTCTCAAAGGTCTATAAATGGGGGGCTTGCATTATAGGAGTCCTCCTTTTTTGATGGGTGGAATTGGGTCAGATGCATTTGGCAAATACCATGAGAGCAATGGGGGGGGGGAGTCAAAAATTGGGATACGCATGTAACAGAGTAGAAGTATCAACTCACCACCTGGTGTAAGTGACCATCTGCAAATCTGGTCTACCCAAGTGATGGAAACACATTTAATGAACAGACGTGCAGAAGGGAGCAGTAACCCCTAGTGGTGGAATCATGACATGATTACTAAGCCACTGTGATGTAGTGGTTAAGAACAGATGGTTTGATTCCCCCCTCCTCCGCCTGAGCAACAGAGTTTTATCTGGTGAACCAGATGTGCTTCCACACTCCTACATTCCTGCTGGGTGACCTTGGGCTAGTCACAGTTCTCTCAGACCTCTCTCTGCTCCACCTACCCCACAAGGTGTCTGTTGAGGGGAGAGGAAGGGAAAGGAGTTTGAAAGGCCCTTAGAGTCTCCTTACAGGAGAGGCATAAATCCAAACTCTTCTTTTTTCTCTACTTTTCGAGGACGGGAGACGTACCACAAGACTGGACGAGGACCAGTGTTATTCCAACTTTCAAAAAAAAGGGAGGAGAAGAAGAGTTTGGATTTATATCCCCCCTTTCTCTCCTAAAAGGAGACTCAAAAAAGCTTACAATCTCATTTCCCTCCCCCCTCACAACAAACACCCTGTGACATTGGTGGGGGGGCTGTGAAGGAAACTCAGGGAACTGCTGACTAGCCCAAGGTCACTTGGCTGACCAATATTTTACACAATGTCATGTGGTTCCACAGATAAACCTCCTGGGTCAAGTGGCAGAGCTAAGAATCAGAGCTAGTTCTCCCAGATTAATGAAGTGCACCTGCTCTGCTCCCACTACCTACATACTGGAGGGATGGCCAGGGTGGCCCCAGCATCCATGGAAGACCACCAATTTGAACCTGCATCTCTCAGAGCCTAAACCACTATACTGCATTGTCTCTCATGCCAGTTTCATACCACTGGTACTACGAGGCGTGCACAGAAAGCAGAGGGGCATTAATGGAAGTGTTTGCAAGGCTTTGTTGGTGAATGCACACCTATTTCCCGTGTCTCAGGATGCAAATAAGCCGGTGGGCATTCTCGTGTGCGGACACACTATCCCCACCTCAGCAGCCACCTGAGCCAGCGTGGTGTAGTGGTTAAGAGCAGGTGCACTCTAATCTGGAGAACCAGGTTTGATTCCTGACTCTGCCACTTGACCTGTGGAGGATTATCTGGTGACCCTCATTAGCTGTGCACATGCCAGCTGGGTGACCTTGAGCTAGTCACAGCTCTTCAGAGCTCCCTCAGCCCCACCCACCTCACAGGGTGTTTGTTGTGGGGGGATGGGTAAGGAAAAGGAGATTGCAAGCCCCTTTGAGCCTCCTTGCAGGAGAGAAAGGGGGGGATATAAATCCAACTCTTCTTCTTCTTTTGGCTAATGAGATGCTGCTTTTGTGAGAGCCAGCATGGTGTAGTGGTTAAGAGAAGGTGGGCTCTAATCTGGAGAACCAAGTTTGATTCCCCACTCCTCCATATGAGTGGTGGACTCTAATACAGTGAACCAGCTTTGTTTCCCCACTCCTGCACATGAAGCCTGCTGGGTGACCTTGGGCCAGTCACGATTCTCTAAATCTTTCAGCCCCACCTACCTCACAAGTGGGGAGAGAAATAGAAAGGTGTTTGTAAGTCATTTTGGGACTCCATATGGTTGAGAAAAGTGGTGTATAAATCCATACTCTTGTTCTTCTTTCCTAGGTTTCTTCCACCCCGTTCCATCTCCCAGGACAAAGATGAAGTCTACCATCGGCATCGCTGTCCTGGTGACAGGTACGGGGCATTGTATAACTCATTGGTGGCAGGAACCTTTATGGCACTCCAGTCATTATAGGACTGAGTTCCCATCAGCCCCTTCCAAATTGATAATTAAGCCACATACTGGCAGGGGCTGATGCGGAATTGTAGTCCATAACCTCCTAGATTACTTAAGGTTCTACTCCTACTACTAGCTTGTTTGCTACCAATCTAGTGGGTTATGGAGACCCAAATCCTTATTGCTTGCTTGAGTGCACCCTGTTAATGTCAGGTGGCTAAAATTGACATTTACCGGTTTTGCATTTAGTGCCCCATTTAAAAATGTCTTGATCCTTTAGGTACTTAATTCTAGTTTTGCAGGGTTACATCCAGAATCCCACAGCGACGTTACCTTTGCCTCTGTTAGCAAAACATCTCAAGGCCAAACTAAAGGTTATGGTTTCTAAAGGCCTGATTCCAGGCTGCCCCTAGACCAACTTGTGTTTCGCACAGCAGGAATGGCCTTTTTCCCCCTCTTAAGTGAGCCCAAAACAGGCTCACAACACTCCAGGGGAGAGAGCTGTCTCATCCCCAAGGACGATTTCCCATGTGAAAATTAGGTAAGACGGGGTTCTTTGCCCAATTTTGCAGCTCAGCCTATGGGGATAATGAGTTTATTAATTAAATGAGTATCCTGCCCTCCCCAACCATTGTCGGGCTCAGGGTGGTGGACAATGTTTTTAAGCAATGTACTATTACATAAAATCAGTCACCTACTCATAATTAAAAACACACTAAACCGCTAAATTAAATCTGCTTCATTTGGCTCTGAGCAAATAGTCCCTCTAATGCCGTGATGGTGAACCTTTTCGACACCGAGTGCCAAAATTGAAACCCAAAACCCACTTATTTACCGCAAAGTGCCCCCACGGCAATTTAACCTGAATACTGAGGTTTTAGTTCAGAAAAAAACGGTTGGCTCTGAGGTGTGCGTTACTCAGGAGAAAGCTTGGTGGTAGTTGGTGGCTTTGCTTTGAAGCAATTGTGCAACTCTTCCAATGGGTGAATCACGACCCTAGGAGGGTTTACTCAGAAGCAAGCCCCATTGCCAGCAACTGAGCTTTCTCCCAGGTACAGGATCACACTTTAGTTCTTTGCATGAAAACCAGTGGGATTTAACAGCGCTTAACAGGGTTACCTACACTGCTTTCCCAAAACTAGGTCTTAGGTTTAATGCTAATAATCCAGCCCAGCAGCCCAGGCCAGCCTAGATGTGTGTTTGCGGGGGGACACTCTGTTTGCGTGTGCCCACAGAGAGGGCTCTGAGTGCCACCTCTGGCACCCTTGCCATAGGTTCGCCACCACTGCTCTAATGGCTCCCTGCAACGGTTCTGAAATTCCCAATCACTGAATGGAACGGAGCTGCCTGGGAGAGCTCCTCCTGCTGGACAGCCCCTGATCTGCACAGCACCGATATGGCGACTGCTCAGCCATGCACTTATGGGGGAACATTGGCCCTGAGACACCGTATCGTATCATATATTTACTTTATATACCGTCCTCCCCCGAAAGGCTCAGGGCATTGCACAACAAGAGTAACAGTAACAGTAATCATAACAAACATCAGTTAGGCATAGTCAATCAACGACATCGACAAGCATGACATGACGAATAGCACAACATCAAAAAACTTAAAGAATGTAATCAGCAACAACAGTAATCATAGCAGTACGCATTATAAAAACATCGTTAAGTATACTATCACAAAATGCAAAAACATCCATAAACCTAGCACGTTAGCATATAATTTAACAACGTAAGCAACAAGGTAACAGTCACCATAACAGTACACATACCCTGTTTCCCCGAATATAAGACATCCCCGAAAAATAAGACATAGTAGAGGTTTTGCTGAAGTGCGAAATATAAAGCATCCCCCGAAAGCAAGACATAGCAAAGTTTTTGTTTGGAAGCATGCCCGACGAACAGAACACAGGAAAATAAGACATCCCCTGAAAATAAGACATAGCGCATCTTTGGGAGCAAAAATTAATATAAGACACTGTCTTATATTCGGGGAAACACGGTAGCAAAGAATATCAATAAAGGACACATACCAACATAATAATACCATCATTTAACAAAACATCCATAAACCTGACGCTAATGGAAGCAAAAGAGACTTTCCTTGTGGGGACAGAGTGTGTCGTTTTGCTCTCGGTCCAGCCTGGTCAATTCCCGGAGACCAGAACCGTTTCTGTTAGGGTTGTTGCGTGGCCTTCAAGGTTAGTGACTGTGCGCTGCCTTGCTTTCCTCAGTGCTTCAAGTTGCTCAGTGCCAGAACATCAAGAAGATGGAAGCCTGCATACGGGACCAGAACCTACAGTTGGACTGTCGCTACGAGAACAAGACTGACAACCCCCTGAGTTACGAATTCCGCATGACCAAGGACACCCGGGCGATGCGCACAGTCGCCGGCAATATTGGCGTGCCCGAGGCCACCTTCAAGAACCGTGCCAACGTCAGCGTGCACAGGAATCTGTTGAGCCTCAACATCTATGGGTTCACTGCTGCAGACGAAGGCACTTATGTGTGCCATCTGAAAATCACCAATGACTTACCTGGCCCCCAGACTAGGAACATCACGGTTGTCAAAGGTAAGGCAGGTCTCTGGGACGTGGGTAGCGTGCAGGGAGCGTGAAGACTCTTTTCTATCCAGGCGCATACAGGTGAGATTTGTGGTCGCATCATGAAAACCCTCTGAGTCAGCCTCAAGTAGTTCCTTGTTTTGTGGGAATGTTTTCATCAGTGTCGGAAAATGGCCACGTACGTGTTTGCTCCTTTGTTCACTTTGCCCGTGCTGGCTTGCCATCAGGGGTTGCCAAATCTGTCTATATAGCACCGTGATGGGATCCCGCAATGGCTGGGATCACCTGCATTACTGATCCAGTAAACGGTGCCCTTATACTTAAGTGACATGGCTTGCCAGCGTGGTGTGGTAGTTAAGAGTGGTGGAGTCTAATCTGGAGAACTGGGTTTGAATCTCCACTTTTCTATATGATCAGCAGACTCTTATTTGGTGAACTGGATTTGTTTCCCTGCTCATCCACATGAAGCCTACTGAGTAGCCTCGGGCCAGGCACAGTTCTCTGTTAGGGCTCAGCCTGGTCTGAATGGGAACCCCTGGGAGGAAGACTCAGATAGAGAAGAGGGGACAATGTTGGTTCCAGATTCTCAGGCACTCCCTGTAGATGCAGAGACTGAACAGCCAGAAGTTCCTGCAGGACCAAGTCCAGAGGCTCAGGCAGAGGATTCAGGTCCAAGCTCTGAGATTCCCCAGCAAGAGCTTAGCTCTGAGACTCGTCAGCCCCTGGATACAGAGCCAGAGGGGAGCCTGACAGCTCCCCCCCCCCCCACACACACACACGGTCTCCAGAGCCCCAGATATTCATCTGAAATCATTATAATATTTTCCTGGCCTTCTCTCTTACCCTGTTCCTAATTGGAAAAAGCCACAACCACCCCCAACTGCAAGAAAAGTACAGGAACCTGTAAGATTTCTGCAGTGAGGGAAAAAGCAGGTGGGGGAGGTGGGGGCTTTTTCTGCTCAGCAAATGCTGCTGTCGAAATTTCCTCCTTTCCTGACTCCAGTCTCCTTTTTGCTGAAGCAAGCTGAGAAGCTGAATTCTCCCCCCACCCCAAAAAAAACCCTGCAGTGGTGTAGGAGGTTAAGAGCTTGTGTATCTAATCTGGAGGAACCGGGTTTGATTCTCCGCTCTGCCGTCTGAGCTGTGGAGGCTCATCTGGGGAATTCAGATTAGCCTGTAGGCTCCCACACCCGCCAGCTGGGTGACCTTGGGCTAGTCACAGCTTCTCGGAGCTCTCTCAGCCCCACCCACTTCACAGGGTGTTTGTTGTGAGGGGGGAAGGGCAAGGAGATTGTCAGCCCCTTTGAGTCTCCTGCAGGAGAGAAAGGGGGGATATAAATCCAAATTTTTCTTCTTCTTCTTCTCTTGCAATAGAAATGAGAAATCCAAATAGAAGCAGAGCACCAAGGCTGCCATGTCTCGCTCTACCCTGCAATATAGCCCGGTTTCTTATGGGTGAACGAGACCGTTGCCATGTCAAATGGCAAGGGCGTGCCGATCTTTCTGGAGAGGGGAGGGCTATAAAAATGCATGGGATTCCAGAGCCAGAAAGAAGCTGCCTTCTCTTCCTGCCCCCTGGCAGAGGTGTATGGCCATGGTGGCGAACCTTTGGCACTCCAGATGTTATGGACTACAATTCCCATCAGCCCCTGCCAATTGGTCGTGCTGACGGGCTGATGGGAATTGTAGTCCACAACATCTGGAGTGCCAAAGGTTCGCCACCACTGGCCTATGGGGACATGGGGTCACCCATGTCGACGGATGCATGCCTTTTGCTAACGTGCGGGGCACCGGGCACCCCTCCACATGACCAAAAGGCGTGCACCCCAGCCACACACCACTGAACCCCGCCTGCAGGGATGGGGCTCAGCAGCAGGCGGGTGGGCAGCCCTGCTCCCCTGGCCTCCTTGCAGGCCAGCTTTTGCCCTCCCCAGGCCCTGTTGACCTGCATGGAGGGCAGGGACGGGGTTCGACCTGCACAGGGGGAAGGGCTCAATGGTGGGTGCCCCCACCCTAAGCACCGCACCCAAGCGTGAGGGGCGCTCAAAGAAGCAGTATCCAGGTGCCATACCTCCCCCCCCATACCCCTCTGCCCCTGGTCTTTCTGTTTGCAATCTAACCATCTCTCTCCTCTCCTTTCCCTCCTGTCGCTTTTTTGCAGACAGGCTAGAAAAATGCGCCGGAATCAGCCTTCTCATCCAGAACACGTCGTGGCTCCTCCTGCTGCTCCTGTCCTTGCCTCTTCTGCAAGCCGTGGATTTTGTGTCCCTCTGAAGATGGAGCAAGAAGCAAGCGAAACGGGGGGAGGTGGTGAGAAGGGGCAGAAGTAAAAGGGGGCAGGAAAGAGCTGAGAAGCACACAAACGAACACCCACCACCGGAGCGTGGCCCTTTTCACGGGAAAGAGTCAGCCACTAGGGACGATGGTTTGAAACCTTACCCCTCATTGTATCTTCATATTATCTCTCTCTATATATATATCTCTATATAGCCGCATAGCTAACAAAAGTGACTGATTTTGCGCTGACCACTACATCGCACTGTTGCATACAAGCAATGCATTGCGGGGGGGTTGCAGTCGAGGGAGGGGGGATCCCATGCAAGCATGACAGCGGGTTTTGTGTGTGTGTGGCATTGCTTTTTCTCCATGCCAATTTTTGCTGTTTTGGGTTGCTTCTGTCCCCCACGCGAGCGAGGTGGCAGAGGAGCCGCGCCCACAGAGCTCGCCTCGCCTTCTCCAGCTAATGTCTTCCAAATTTAGGTCAGTTGCCAGACCAGAGACTCGAGGAAAAAGAGGGGATTCGAATGAAGCCGGGTGTCTTTAAAGGCTCAAAATCAGCAGTGTAAAAAGAGGTGGATCAAAGTTTAGCTCTTCAGGGTGGGAAGGAGACATGTTCATTTTACAGATGCGTCTGAAATGGGCAGACCTGACTATCAGGAGCTTTGGTGGGTGTGTGCATCAGTCTAGGATTTGGTAAAGTCTGTGGGTGGTCTTTGGGATAGGGCCCACCTGTCTCAACCAAAGACAGACAGGGAGGTTTTTTTTTTTTAAAGGTGTGCTAATTCAGCCAAATAAATTATCACTATTGAATTGATAGCAAGACACCCTGTCGCGTACGGGATGGCATAACCTTGGGCCCCCAAAACCCTCCTTGTATATGGAATCCTAGACTTCTGCTACAGGCCCTTTTGCTCAGTGGTTCCCTTTTCAAGCTGCAAGAGTTCTTGGGTTCACCCCACCCATGCCAGCGGCAACCAGTTTTTTAGCACGACTGCAAAGCCCCCTTTGAGGGAAAGACCGAGTCACCTTCGCTCTAGAAGTTTGGCGAGAATAAGTAGGGTTCCTCCGCTGCAGTCCCTGGAAGAATGGGAAATGTTCACATGCTCTCGTGGATCAGTATTTTCAATAGCTGGTTGTCTCGGGCGAAAAGATGAGGTAACAAGGGAAGAAAGATTAGTTGCTTTTTCATGTTGGCCCCAAATGGCTTACTCTGGTATTTCAGAGCCAGGCAGGCTGGGAAGATGTTCGTGGACTGGCCCCTTTTGTGGTAGCATCTCAGAACCATGGGCACCTTGCTGGGCTCCAGCATTCTGAACAGGCCTCACTTTGAGGGCCACCCACAAAACAGAGCTCACTTGGTGACAGGATAGAGGTCCAGGAGCAACCAATCCCTGAACTGGGAATTTTTAAAAAAGTGTTTATCCTTTTTTTCTTAAAGGGGGGGCAAATATACCCAGGTGGCATATAATTTGCTCAGTAAGAAATCAAGCCATTCCTGGCCCATGATTGCAATGAGGCTGCAATGTTTGAGCATGTCCGTATTTGATTAAGAGTGCAGTCAAATAAACATAATTCCATACAATAAACCAAACAAGAGGCCCGTGGCACCTTAAAGACTACCAGATTTTGTAGTGAGCATTTCTGTGAATCCATGCTCGCTTCCCCAGATCTTCTGGAATAAACCTTGCTAGTCTTTAAGTGATCACTTGATTTCTTTTTTTCCCCTTTTTGTTGTGTGTATTCACACACACCCAAAATCCATTGGCCACCCCTATAATTTCTAGCTACATGTCTGGCTTTTGAGGAGAGATAAAAGACAGAATCCCAAAGCTGTGTGTTTTGAAATGTACCTACTGTGGTTGCAAATTTTGAGAGCCAGAATAGTGTAGTGGTGAAGAGCAGTGGACTCTATTCTGGATTCCCCAATCCTCCACAAGTGGTGGACGCTTTATCTAGTGAACCAGATTTGTTTCCCCACTCCTACATTCCTGTTGGATGACTTTGAACTATTCACAGTTATTTCAAAAACTCTCTCTGCCTCACCTACCTTGCAAGGTGTCTGTTAGAGGGAAAAAAAGGAAAAGGAGTTTGTAAGCTGCCCTGAGACTCCTTGCAGGAGAGAAAGGCGGGATATAAATTCAAACTCTTCTCTTCTGTTTTGTTTTGATGCCCCAGGTTGACTGTGTTGGCCCCTCACTGAGCATTTCCATCTTGGACTTGCCCCTGATAAAATATTCCATGGAGAGAAACCTTCCATTTTGTGCAGAATGAAACAGTCAGTCAAGGTTTGGAGACAGTTCTTTCTTTAGAGCACTTTTCTATTGCCTTCTCTCCAAGGAGCGGTACACATTGTTTACTCCTCTGCCATTTTAATCTTCCAACAACCTTGCGAGGGAGGATGGATTGACCGACAAGTCCAAGTTCATCCAGCAAGCTTCTTGGCAGAGCTGGGATTTGAAACTGGGCCTGCCAGATTCTGCGCTGACACTGTAGCCCCTATCCCACGCTCCCTCCAAATAAGTGGAATAAACCTCTGGAAATTAGTGGGTCACCTTGGAAACCAAACTGTTACCTGGTTGATGAATAAGCAGCATGTGTCATACATACACTGTTGCACTACAAAGAGCCATAGCCACTTCTCAACCTATTATCTCAGTGAAAGGTTTGTACCTAATTCCAGGAAGTGTTTTCCTTTCATAGAACCGTTTTTCTTTAATTAAAGGAATGGCATCTTGCATTCCTAGTCTGCAGATCTGTAAATTGCCCAGGTAATCTGTGGCAAATGGACCGCTTTTGGGCAACTAGAGAAATCTTCCGACAGTTACCATCTTATCTTCAACCGTCATTTATTCTGACGGCTGTTTGTTTGTGGCCGAGCAAGTCAAGATGTCTGAAAGGCATCTCCACCTTGCTGGAATACTGGTTTTCTTACTCAACCAGTTTTAGCATTAATGAGTAAAGTTATGAGCTGTTGTCTCTACAACCAATACAATAGAGAACTGTTTTAACACCGTTCAAAAGGGACTGTCTCACTCCCTGTGAGGTTAGAAATAAAGTGCCCTAGGATGAAAGCACACATGGTAACCTCTTTATAATGTGCTGCAGTGAGGGTACTAGGTGGGAGTTGTTGAATTAGCCGTTGGGTATGCCAGTTGTGAACGAGCCAGGAACGATTTTGTCTGAAGCCCCAGAGACATAAGTCAGTTAGGATCTATCAGGCGCACCTCCAGAGAAGGAAATTCCATTAGTGGATCCCGGTGAAGTGTTAAAGGATCTCCTCTGGAAATAGGAAAGGGAGATTTCTTAGAGCCATTGTAGGGGTGAAACGCTAGTATTGTTAAAAGTGTTCATAGCCAGCCTTTCTCAGATCATATTGGTTCTTCTCTAGGGAGATTTTGGGGTGGTCCTCCATGGTTTGGCCCTATCCTGCCAAGCTGTGTTTTACGCTGAGAGGCACATAGCCCCACCGCTGCCTCCCTGCTCTTAGCGTCTTGCATCAATCCTTGGCTTTCTCCCCAATCACCTGGATTTTACTGCTCAGGTACTGGCAACGCCTCTCGCCATCCATCTTCTAGCTCTTGATTTTGACAGTAAACGCAAACGCGGAGGATCGAGGCCTTCCTTTGGCTGGGGTGGCAAGGAAACCGATCCTAGCGGCCATTGCTGCTCTGTATGTCCTAGTCTTGTTTTGTGAACATTTGTGGAGTGCTTTTCCACAGCTTGCGGTAAAAAGAAAAATTCTGTTAAAGGCCAAAAAAAAGAGAGAAGTTCATTGCACACAATAAATCCTTAGATTGTTTGTTGATGTCCTGGCCTGCGTGAGTCTTCTTTTGTTCCTGCTTTAGTGTCATCCTGGACTGGTTTTGGGGGGTTTCAAGAGGCCACCTCTTTTTCTGGCTGGGGTTCTTGTGCCTAGAACAGTGGTGGCGAACCTTTTTGAGACTGAGTGCCCAAACTGCAACCCAAAACCCACTTATTTATCACATAGTGCCAACACAACAATTTAACCTGAATACTGAGGTTTTAGCTTAGAAAAAATGGTTGGCTTCGAGGCGTGCGTTACTCGGGAGTAAGCTTGGTGGTAGTCTGTGGCTTTGCTTTGAAGCAACCGTGCAACTCTTCCAATGGGTGAATCATGACCCTAGGAGGGTTTACTCAGAAGCAAGCCCCACTGCCAGCAACCGAGCTTACTCCCAGGTAAAGGATCACGCTTTAGTTCTTTGCATGAAAATCAGTGGGGTTTAACAGCGCTTAACAGGGTTACCTACACTGCTTCCCCAAAACTAGGTCTTAGGTTTAATGGTAATAATTGAGCCCAGCGGCCCAGACCAGCCTAGATGTTGTGTGGGGGGTGGGGGGGTGGGTGACTCTGTTTCCATGTGCCCACAGAGAGGGCTCTGAGTGCCACCTCTGGCACCCATGCCATCGGTTCGCCACCACTGGCCTAGAATGACACACAGACTTGGGAAACTGTCCTTGGTTGAAAATCTGCAACAACCATCCCATCTACAGAAAACAGGCCATGGGGGGACGCGGGGTCATTTTGTTTTTGTGGTCACTTTGCACTGATGAAGTTGCCAACCTCCAAGAGATCTCCTGAGATTATACCTGACCTCCAGTCTACAGATCTCAGTTCCCCTGGAGGAAACGGCTGCTTTTGGAGAGTGGACTTTCCAGCACCATAACTCGCTGAGGCCCCTCCCCTCTCCAAATCCCACCCTCCTCAGGCTCCGCCCCCAAAATCTCCAGGTATTTCCCATCCTAGAGTTGGTATTTCCAGATGGGAAAATTCTTAATGATTTGGGGGTGGAGCCTAGGGAGGACAGGATTTGGAGAGGGGAGGGGCCTCGGAAAGGTATGATGCTGGAAAGGCCACTCTCCCAAAGCAGCTGTTTTCTCCGGGGGAACACCTGGATCCAGCAGGATTCCGGAATGTGATGCAGGACCCAAAGCCTCCCAGCGACTCATTGGACGAGCTGATGGAGGACTGGAATGGCCAGCTCTTTGAAGCCACTGATGAGATCATACCTTGACACCACTTCTGCAGCCCTGGACCAAACCCGCTCCATGGTATAACCTGGAGCTAAGGAGGAAAAGATGGGTGCTTGACTGAGTCTGGAGGAAGACTCATGACAAAGAGGCGAGAACATCTCATAGGACACTTATAAAAGCCTGTGGGATTGGAGGCAGAGGCTACGGAAAGAGATTATTTCACAGCTGACACTGCAAGATCGCGTTCAGCACAATTAATTACAGTAATGCGGCAAGTGATAGGTCCCAAGCTGATAGGGAATTGGCGTTCAGCTGTGCGAAGTTTGCAAGCTATTTTGCAGATAAGATCTTGCCTCTTTGATCTGAATGTGAAAATTTGCTTGTGGTCCCTGGTGCGAAGGAGGTCCTACTGGCAGAGGCTTGCCAAGGGGGGAAAGCGCCCAGTGTGTCTTCCGTCCACGCCCCATCCCACCCCTGGAATGCCCTCGCCACACCACCACAGGGGCGCACGCCCGGTGCGTCATGCACCCCCCTGTCCCCTTGGAGTTACGTCTCTGCCGGCTGACCTCAACCAGGGGTCAGGACTTTTTCACCCTGGCCCTGATCTGGTGGGACACTCTGTTGAGTGAGACCTGGAGCCTGCAGGATCTAGTGTAGTTCTGCACAGCCTGGAGGACAGAGTTGTTTCACCAGGCATATGGCTGAGGCAGCAACGGTTACCTTCTTCTGGCCTCCCGCTCTTTTCCAGTAGTATCAGCTTACTGGATCATGGATCTTCATTGAATCCTTCAGTTTCTCTTTGGTTTGCTACCTAGTTTGATGTACCGTTTTTTGTCACCATGTAGAAATCTGTATATTGATTTTAAATTCACCAAGATATACTTCCATGGCTTATTGGGGTTTTTAAAAATCAAATTTGACTTATTTAACTTTATGAAGACTCTGCATTTGTTAAGCTGGAAACTGCCCCAAGCCCAGAAGGGGAGGAGTGGTATAAAAAATAAATAAAATAAAATGAATCTCCAGGCCCCAGGTGGAGTCGAGAAACCTTGCTCGAGCCCTGTCCGTAGCCCTGCAAAATCCCATTATTAGTGGGATTTCCTCTGTCACCCTTCAGCAGAAATAATTTATCCTAATTGTATTTTATAAATCTTGCCTCTCCAATGGTAACCAACCAGGTGAGTTTATAACTTCTTGAATCATACTAAACACTTAAAATCTTCTAAAATGCCCCTGGAAACCACTCTGCCCCTAAGTCCATATAAATCAGGTCACCCTCTTAAGGGAATTCTGCCCCCAACATCTTGCTCCAATCCGGCTGTTTTGAGTCAGCCTCAGAACCTCTTCATCAGTTCAGGTATGCTCTGACGTGCTTACTCACAAGTAAGACCTACAGCGCTTCAATGGGATTTACTGCCGAGTAATGCTTGCTTTTCGGGAGAAGGGCTGGCAGAAAAGCCGCTGCAAAGCCAAGCGACGCAGAATCAGCAGCCCCTGGGCGTGTGCAGAGTGCATTTCTGTCCCTCGGGCGGCGGCTGCAGGAGCCCTCCTTTCTCTGGAGTAACGCAGGCTGGGCTTCTGTTGCGAGCGCTCCCGAGGGACCGAGGTGGGCTCTTACTTCGGAGTAGCAGCCCCGGGAGCGCGCGCGTCAACTGCGCCGGGATTGTGACGTCAGCGGGCGGCGGGGGGCAACGCGGCTCTATGGAGCCGGCCGGCTTCGGCTCGTGGCCCTCGGAGAGCGCCAGGTGAGTGCGGGGATCCCCACCCCTCGCTGCGGGGGAGGCGCTGCCCTTCCCCCGGGGTAGAGCCGCCTCCGCCCGCAGTAACTCCGCAGTTAGAGCCCCGCCGTCCCTGGGCGAGGGGAACAACCGATGCCCTTTTCTCGCGGCTGGGTACGTACCGGGGGGGGGGGGGGGCGGGTTTACCCGGCTCGCTGCCCTCCTCTCCAGCCTCGGAATGCCCACGGAAGACCGGGGTGGGGGGTAAATAGCGGGATACCAACAACCAACAGGGGGAGGTGGCTGAAGGGGGGGGGTTCCCCGGGGGGGGGGGGAGGTTGCTTAAGGGGGACGGTATGAGGGTTACCAACTCTGCGTTAGGAAGTAGCTGGAGATTTTGGAGGTAGAGCTTGAGGAGGGTGGGGTTTGGGGAAGGGAGGGACCTCAGCAGGGTCTAATGCCATAAAGCCCCCCCCCCCCCAGGTTGCTTAAGGGGGGCAGTATGAGGGTTACCAACTCTGGGTTAGGAAGTAGATGGAGATTTTGGAGGTAGAGCTTGAGGGGGTGGGGTTTGGGGAAGGGAGGGACCTCAGCAGGGTCTAATGCCATAAAGCACGCCTCCCCCCAGCCACCTTTTACTCCAGTGGGTCTGATCTCTACAAACTCTGCAACAGTTGCAATGAAAAGGGACTGAATATCAACAAAACCTGACTGCTGGTATTAAAAAAGACCCCAAAGCCAAAAACCGGATGCCCTCAAGTACAACTGCAGATCACTCTACTCAGACACACGCTGATACAATTTCAAGTGCAGCTGCACACATGATTGCAAATGGAGCAGCAGTTCAACTGTAAATGTACTCCACCCAGATGCATGCAAATGTGCCTTCCTCCCCACATCCCCCAAGTGGTCAGAGTATGTACCCCACCACACAATTACTCCATGCTGTGTCCTGGAGAGAAACACATTTTACCATGACCTGCCTCTGAAGATGCCAGCTATAGATGCAGCAAAAACATTGGGAGCACAACCTACCAGACCACCGCCACGCTGCCTGGAAAAACCCACAACATCCAGATCTGATCTTGATTAGCTAGACCATAGGTGTCAAACTCGTGGCCCTCCAGATGTTATGGACTACAGTTCCCATCATCCTCTGCCAGCATGATGCTGGCAGGAGATGGTGGGAACTGTAGTCCATAACATCTGGAGGGCCACGAGTTTGACACCTGTGATCTAGACTATTTGTAACTCTGGGAGACTGCCAGACTCCACCTGGTGGTTGATAACCTGTCCCCAGACTGTAGAGCCGTGGTGGTGAACCTTTGGCACTCCAGATATTATGGACTACAATTCCCATCAGCCCCTGCCTGCATGGCCAATTGGCCATGCTGGCAGGGACTGATGGGAATTGTAGTCCATAACATCTGGAGTGCCAAAGGTTCACCACCACTGCTGTAGAGGAACTCCGAATTTGTTGCCTGTTGTTTAGGTGGGGTGCTGTGAATACTACCGGTAGCAATCCAAGAGGAAAGGAGGAGTTGTTCCCTTTCTGGCTTCTTTCCCTCTGTGCACACAAGTGTCCTGATCAGCATCAAAGCGAGTTGGCTCTCTGTGTAATAAGACACAATGCAGGAGGGAGCTTGTTTTGACAACCGGGTGATGTCGCAAGTTTTCCTTCAGTCTGCCCTTTACTGGCAGCTGAGTCACAGCCATTTAATCCATGCCGAAAGGCATCCATTGGCCCTGCCACCCCAGCACCCCAGAGAGTCCTCCTATGTGCGCAGACACGTCTCGGGTGTTCTCCCAACTCAGGGTGTTCCAGGAAGAAACTTCTACCCTGGAATCCGTCTGCAAACATTCCACGGGGGTTTAAAAGGGCTCCCTTAAGGAGCCTCCTTTTCACAATCTCTGATCTCTTCCACAGTTGAAAAGCGATGGAACAGACAGAGAGAAACTCTGGGTTGGATCCACCTGTCCTCCCGTGGGCAAAAGAATTTCTTCCCCTGTGGTATAGATTGCTAACTGTAGCCAAAAAAATTATGGAAGATTTGGGGCAGTTACCTGAGGAGGGTGAAGCTTCGGGGGGGGGGGGGGGGGGGGGGGGGGGGGGGGGGGGGGGTTTTGGGGGGTTTTTAAAAAAGGCCCCCGGTGAACAGAAAAAGCGTCCCCCCACCACGGTCCCTTCTCCACCATAGCTACCACCCCCCCCCCACCCCACCCCCCCCCCCCCCCACCCCCCCACACCCCCACAACCCCCCACCCCCCACCCCCCCACACCGCAACCCCCCACCCCCCCCCCCCCCCACAGCTGTGTGGGGATGTGATATGATTCTAGGAGGTTTTTAAAAAAGGACCCTATGGTATACCATAAAGTCTGCCCTCAAATGCTGCCATTTCCTCCCAAGATTGAGGTCTATTGTCTGGCGAGCAATTTTAATTCCAAGAGCGCCTCACCAGGAGGAAGGCAGCTCTACCAATGTAGTGTGATTTTCTCTCACACCCACCGCTTCCTGGGTCCCTCTTCAGCCCCAAATGCCCCCCAAATGCTGTTCCTGGGAAACAGGAACATTTGGGGGTGGGGGCACAGTGGGAGGAGGAAATAAGAAACTCATACTGTGTGGGGACAGTCTTCCTGCCCATGGAATCGCTTAGCTGAATCCCAGCTTTTGTGATATAATGGTGAGAGTATTAAACTTAGATCTATGAGACCCGAGTTCAAATTCCTCTGCCCTTTTATGAGGTTTGTTGAGAGACCTTGGGGCACTCTTGTCACAGCCCCACCTACCCTTACAGGGTTGATATGAGGATAAAAAACAGATATGGGAAAATCACATAGGCTACCGTGAACTTCTTGGAGGAAGGATCCGATAAGTAAACAGGGTTTCTTTCTGTGTCATAGATATTTGCCTTTGAAATTCAAGGCAGGTGACACTCTTTCCTTTTTCCTCAATGACAGTGCTATCAGGCGAGCAGGTGCCTGTTGATCCCGTTTTACGGATGATAAACTGAGGCGGAGAGATAGAATTGGCTCCTAAGGCCATATGTGTGCATGTTTTCCGCCTTCTCCCTGCACAACCATTGTATATGGCATAACAATGGTTATTTTTAAATACCTTGTGGAGATCATGTGTCATAAGAAAAGAAAATAATCTTGTATTTCTCTTGCCCCTGTTTTTGTGTGGTGCTTAACATTAATTCTTTAAAAGCCAGGAACTGATCTAAACATCGATACCGAATGGTACATTTTTCACTTTTAATTTCCCAGACTACAGGTTTCTAGTCCTTATGAAAAGATAAGCTCCGACCGCAGTGGGATTGTTTTCAACTATTCCTCTTCTTTCTGCCATGTTGCCTTCTGCCATTCAAATCGCCCCTCTATCTCTTCTTACCCCAAATCCTCTCCAGTTCTGGGTGCCGCCGCCCCCCCTTTTTTTCTTGGAGCGGATCCCTCTATCTCTGCCTGGGCCCCACATATTTGCTTCCCCTTTAAGTCTCCCCCATTGCTGGAATGTGAGAGTTCTGCAGCCATCCTGTGAGGTCAGATAAGAGGCTATATTTATCTAGTTGGTAACCTGAGCTGTGAATTTCTGCCGTGGATTGCACCGTGATCTGTTCGTTGGCTGTTTCCAGCTTTTGGATCCGTTCTGGCCTGGGGAAGTCGCTCCCTTCGGATTTGCAAGTAGGTCAGTACCTCTTTATTCTGTTTAACTAGTTTTTTTCCCTTCCTTCCTTCCTTCCTTTCTCTCTCTCTCTTTCTTCTCTCACTCCCCATCTTAGAAAAAGCACCTCACTGATACAGAACTAAGCCCTGCCGTGCAACCGGATCGCCTCCCCTATGCCAGCCCACTCCGCATCGGGCCTGTCGTTCCATGCGCAGGTGCGTATGAAACCCCACATCGATGTATGGGGCTGCTTCTTGAGACTCTGGAGGATACTAAGTAATGAAAAAGGGGTTGGTTGGTTTGTTCCTTAGTTTTGGTCCCAGCTGGAGAAACTTTGTGGGAGGGGGGAAAAAAGAGTATTATGGCCTTTTTTTGGCTCCCAAATGATGCTAGCAATGACTTTCAGATTCTAGGGTATCATTTAGGTTGTGAAGAGCTGAATATGGTGGTTTTTTTAAAAAAAAACCTGTTAGACCCACTTTGTAGAAGTCTGCAAGGATTAGGGTCTCACAGAATGTTTCGATAGAATGCTGAAGTAGCGGAAAGTTGTTTCATCATCACAGAGTGAGCTTGGGTACCTTTGAAGGGGTATTTTATATGAACAATGCTCCAAGACGCTGCGTGTTCGATTCTGCCTCTGTCCTGTTTTGTTGGTCACTGTATGTATTATTCCGTTATTTTTCTGCCCTTGTTGACATTCTCCCTGCCCCCACTGTAGTCGACCCACGCGGTCAGCGTAAGAACGAGACGAGACGCGGAGATAACATCTGGTGGAGATCGCCAGCAGCGGGAGACCGGAGGTCCGTGTTCCTAGCGAGTCTCCCGTCTGCCGGTTCCTGGCACCTTTTATTGTTACTCTATCGGGGGCGTGTGGGAGGGAGGACTGGGGAGTTCCGAGAGCGTGGAGGTCGGAGATCATCATGTGATGGCATGATCTCATCTGGCTACGTATGAGAGGAGCGTGACGCTGCCTGAGCCTAATCCTCACCTAAAGTAAGACCATTGTCCCTACCGTGATTGAGCTTGCACAGTTCACTTGCACTCCGCGGATCATGGGGGATGAGTGGGTGCGAGCGCGACCGCAAGGCCGCAGGTCCGCTGGCCCTAACGCTCTGCGGTACTACGCACTGCTGGGTCGGCAGTGCACTACTACATTCTCCTCCTTTACATTTTAGAAAACGGGGCCAAACGCTAAGGCTGCATTTAAAGGACGCTTTGTCTCCTCCGCCACTGCTATCAAGTTGGCTAAGCTGCTTGTGCAACATTAGAACTTTGGTTGCGGGTAAGGGAAACGCGAGGGGTTTCTACACACGCTACAGGCAATATTTAGACACGCATTGAACGTAAACAAGATCCTCGATAACAAGGCACACACTCAACCAATGCAGAGCTGTACAATAGCACTCAACCATCTCTTCTCGGGCAGCCAGCTCCAGAGGGCTGGACTCACCAATGGGGCAAAACATCGTGACTTCAGATTAGATACAACTTGCAGCTCACGCACTTTCATAAAGGATCAACTGGGAATTATCAGAAAGATTAAACAACACATATTATGTACATTCTCACAACCTTGGGTGATGTAACAACAACAAATAATCAATAGCTGCACTGTCGAATTAGGGTCGCTTGATCGAAGTTCTGCTGGCGTTCGGAGGCCAGGGCATCCAGAGCGTGGGAGGTAGAGTTGATGGACTTCTCAGAAGGGCACAGCGCCAGCCGGCCAATAGGCGTCTTAGCATTGCAGGGAAGCTGCAGTCCGGGACTCCTACTCAGGGGAAGGCGAGGGAGACTAACCTCGCTTCGGAGAGGCATGCGACCGCTGCCGTCCGGCTGGTGAGGGCCGGGAAAGGCAGGGCGGAGCGGGCGGCAAGTGCCCGGGCTCCCCGGGTGGAGCCTGGGGTAGGACAATGGCAGGAGAAGCGACTGAGGCAGCAAAGAGTCTCGCAGGGAGTCGGGCGGAATGTAGTTAAACGCCTTCTTCCCCTCGCGCAGGTCCAGAACCAGCCCCTGGGGAGCAGGATGCTTCCCGGAACACCGGGGAATGTCCTCCATGTGTGTGTGCAGTCTAACCAACTGGCCGAAGCCGACGAATGGGCCCGGTCGGTTCTCTCGCTTCTCGGGCTGGCGCTCGGTGATGCGGGCGCAGGTGTTGGACTCCTGGTGGTTAGCGACCGGCTTGGTGACAAGGGAAAGGGCGCCAGCCGGGAGGGTTTGGACGACGGGTCCCCAGTCGGCGCTCATAGAATATCTGATGGATGAGGTATTCATGAAGGGGCTCAGCCCAGACTCCGCTTAGGAAGTCTCCGGGTGCTTTTGCAGACGGGGCAGGCAGGAGCCCAGCAGGCTCCTCCCAGGTACTCGGGCCCAGGCAGAAAGAGGAGACGTTGGCAGCGGCAGCAAACTGCTCCCAGATGTTGGTCTGGTGAAAGCTTGCCAGGGTGGCCGATCGCCATCGGCAGGAGGCAGCAGAGCAGGCAAAGGATGCAGGTCGCTGAGTTGGTGGTGATGATCGCAAAGAGAGCTGCACAGAGGTTCCTCGGGTGTCTCGGGTGGTCTTGGCGCAGCAGCTAGGGCTCGGCTGGTGGTCGGGACGCCTCCCCCCAGGTCATTCGGTCTTTGGCTGCTGGCGACATGCTCCTGCTGGGATCAAAGGCGGATCCTCTAGGAGAGATGCTCCATCTCCGGATGGGGTTGGTTTCTCCTGCCATTCCATGGGTTGGCCTGTCATGGCTAATCGGAGTCCACGGAACCTGTAGGAAGAGGGACTGAAACACACCCCTTTTCCCAGGTTAATCGGTCCCCGCCAGGCTCAGTTCTAGAGCCGGATGGCGGAGATTGGGATCGAAAGTTAGTGTTTAGATTTAATATAGGAAGGAAGAAGGCTTGTTTTGCAGCCTGTGAAGGTTGCTTTTAATGCAATTCCTCCTTCTACACCTCTTTCTTTAGTTGTTTGACAGGGAGGGCAGGAGGTGGCGCGCCCTGGTGGGAATTGGCTTCAGAGCCATCAGGGTGCTGCCAAGGCTGGTGGGTCCGAGCCTCGAGGGGAGGGAACAGGCGGGTCCTGGGATTGTGGGTATGCATGCTTAATCAGCAACACAAAGGGGCTTTGAAGCACCTTTTGGGGGGGGGGGATGGGTGCATCCGGGGAAATGAAGCAATCCGCAATTAGAGAGGCAAATTTCTCGCACAATTACAAAGGAAAAAAAAGGAAAGGGTTTCTTTTTGCAAGGGAGTTGCACTCCTTACCGCGGACCTTGGTGGCTAATGCAGGAAGCTGGATGGTGCTAAAATTTTGTGATCGAATTATCTTTGGGAACTGCCAAATCCACGAGACCGCCCCTAAGGGCGGCTCAGCTGAGCTCTGGCCTTTAACATGGTGCATTGATAAAGCTGCTAGGCGCTTGGCAGCCATGCAACTCCAAACGGGTTTGGGTATTAGGGCGATAATGGCGGCAGCCCTTTAAACTGGGGCCTGTCCTGACAGTGCTGGGCGGTGATCAGGATTCGGGCCCAGATTTTAATCCAGGGAGGGCCAGTCAGCCAATTGGCTCCTCCCGCCTTCTTTACTGGCCTAAAAAACAGAAGGGAAAAAAAGAGGGAGGCAGAGGGAAACAGGGATCTAAAACCTTAAGGCCATGCCAATGTGGCAGTGTAGGCTCAGATGGATCGGTGAAGGAAAAGGTTCTCAAGGAGAGGTTTTGAAGAAAAGTTTTGAAGGTTTAAAACTAAGATGGAGGCGGCTTCTTGAAGCAGGTCCCATCGGTATCCTGGGGAGCACGCACGAAGCTGTGTCCCGCTTAAGGCGGATGCTGTAATGGGCGAAGCCTTCAAGGCTATTGGCACACACATAATCAGAAGAGAGAAGAACTTTGATTGAAGCACACAAGAGCATAGCTTAGAAGTAATGGAAAAATCCCCCCTATGAGGTGAAACTCTTAGGGTCTCTTTGAAAGGGGCAAGACATACAGAACATAAGCATAGGCATACAGAGCACGGGCTATAAAGTAACGAGGGAGGATTACAACTCTGATTACAACTCTGATTTGGAGATCTTGCTCTCTGAGGTAACTGACGATGATTTTGTTGCCACTGGGAGCTTTGAGCTTAGGGTCTTGCACAGGCAAGCAGAGGCTATGAGGATTTGGTTTGAACCTACAGCTGGAGAGGGCCAAGGGGGCTTCTTCTTCACGAAGGCGACTCTTTGGCTTAAGGCCATTGCGTTGAGCATCTTCCCTTTCTCCATGCCTCATTGTCCCGTGGATTGGCTTTTCATGGGGCATTCTGAGGGGGGGTTCAAAACGTGAGTCCCTTCCTGGTCAGCATTTCTTTCTGTTGCAATCCAGTGACTGTGGACTCTTGCAGAGATTTTGAAATGCGTGCTATCTCCTGGGGCACTGGCGGAGGTACGGTGACTCTTGGGAAGTAGAAGGGGCTAGCAGAGCAGGGAAGTATAGATGAGGGGGGGAGCGAGCAACGAGATTTAGATTAGCTGAACTTGGGGATTAGACTCCAAGTGCAGAGACAGAGGCAGGGTGTTCAGGTGAACTTGGCAGTTTCTATGGATGTTTGTCCATACCTCTGGATGTGGATGGCTTCCTTGCGCATGGGGTCGTGATGACCCCTGGGATGATGAATGTTCCCTGTTCAGCTGGGCGGAAGCTTTCGGCAAGACTAGCCTAGTGGTCTCCGTGGGGATGGGATCACTATACTCGAGCTGGAGCAGCCGGCGATCTCATGGGGAGTTCCGGGGAAGGGTTTGAGGTGCGGGATCTTGGTTCCGGGCTTGGAGGATACCCGGGCGCTGCCTCCCCCAGCGGGTACGGGGAGCCGCCGGCTCCCTAGACCTTCCTGGGGTCTTCGCCTCGGGGAGAGACCTCCTCCGCCAGGGTTGTAGGCTCCCCGGCCGGCAGCCTACAATTCCTCCGAAATGTCCTGGCTTGCCGCGAATTGAAACACCTTCGTCTTCGGGCTGCCCCTGCGGCAGCTGAGAGGGCGGGGCGACCAGAAGGCTGGCCTCTGATGGGCGAAAAGACCCGGATATCCTGGGGCAAGCTTTTGAGCATGTCCGCCAGCCTCGGGTTCCTTCCTCAGCCCTGTGACGCTTTGGCGGGCACTCAGCGGGAGGGCGCTCTCCCTGGCAAGGTGCTTTTAAGCGAGTCTCGCCTCTGGGCCTCCTCGTTGTCAACCTGCCTCTTGAGGGCCTCCTGGAGCCTATTCACAAACTCTCGGCATAGGGCTCTCGGGGGGGCTTTTCGCCGGATGGTGGAGAAACTCTGGGTTGGCTGGCCGGGCATTGGGGACTTTGATAAATGCCTTATATATGCGCATCTCCAGAGGCTTTTACCGTGAAGGGTGGCCCCTTGCAGGACAATCTGGATCGCTAGGGCTTTCGGGCTAAAGCATCAAACCGTGAAGTTGAGCTGCCGGGTTGTGTAGCCGCCTGAGGCGCTGCCGTCGCTAAGGCATTGCTGGCGGAACTCGCTCTCCCAGATCGCAAATTGTGCGGGCTCTAGAGCATGCGAAGGCGGCCTTCCAGTCAGTCCGGGACTATTAGGTGTGGCTCCTCGCCACTCTCGGCCGAAAGCATGTTTCTCACATAGGGTGGTGGACTCCCATCGCCCCGCATCGCTTGGCGGAGCTCGTGAGGATTTTATAGCTCAGGGGGGCGGTAATTTACAACCCGCCGAACTATGCCATCCTCCCCACGGTATCTGTGGAGTGGACGGGCACAATGCTAGTCTCGGCATCATCTTCCGCTGCCAGGTTTCTTTCTGCAGATCGTGGCTAATGCACGCTCAAGAAGCTTGAAACCCGCCATTACGTGCGGGCGCTGGACGGAGGTGCAGTGGCTTCGGAAAATGAAGGCGGAGCAGGGGGAGAAAGCGTCGCAGCCGCTGAGAGTTTGAATTGGGCGAAGCGAACGAGGGAGGGCGGGTGAAGGAGGACAGGCGGCCCAATTTATGGGATAGAGAAAAATTCCCGCTGAAATTGAAGCGTGAAAGATCGAAAAGGAGGGCTGCCTACAGCAAGGGAGCCATAGGTCTCGCAGGCTGATGGCTTAATAAAACATTGTCTCCACGCCAGTAGCAGCGTACACCCGGCGCCACTGGTAGGCTCTGTGCGGTAAGAGTGCTACCCGGATGTTTTCCTGTGTCCTTAAAGATTCAATGTCCCCCCCCTCTGGGTGCGTACCATGGACACTGAGCTTCAAATCTCCTCTAACCAATTTGGCGCAGCTCCTCTCTTTACGGGGACCCTGCTGCATTTCGTTAACGCTTTCAGTTCGCCAACGCGTTTGTCATAGGGGCCCTGCTTTTGCAAGCTCCCATACTCACCGGGTGTTCGGCCGACGAGAGAGTGTCCTAGGACGCCGCGGTTCTGGATGCTTCGCATTCAGAGACAGGCGACAACAAACGGTGGTCCCCGGATGCTCGGATCCAGCTGGACTTCGTATCGCCCCTTCCCCAGCGCTTAACGGTGAGCGGTGGGGTGGAGGTTCGAGATTCCCCGCTTCGCACCAGCTTGTAGGTCGCACTCCATGCGGTCAGCGAAGAACGGAGACGAGATCGCCGGAGATAACATCTGGTGGAGATCGCCAGCAGCCGGAGACCGAGGTCCGCGGTTCCTAGCGAAGCCTCCCCGCCTGGGCCGGTTCCTGGCACCTTTATTGTTACCTATCGGGGCGCAGGGGAGGGAGGACTGGGGGGAGTTCGGGAGATGGGAGGTCGGGAGGATCATCATGTGATGCATGATCTCATCTTGGCTACTGCGGCGGAGAGGGAGCACGCATGCCGGTTTGAGCCTAATCAATCCTCACCTGGGGCAAGACCATTGTCCCCATGCTCGTGATTGAGCCAGACAGTTCACGAATTCGCGACTCCGCTGGGGATGAGGAGTGGGGGTGCTGGCGCGCATCGCAAGGTCAGCAGGTCCGCTGGCTGCCCCAACGTTTCCCCAACGCTCTACCACGGCAGGCACTGCTGGGTCGGCAGTGCACTACTACACCCCACCCCCCATTTTGGCCCTGAGGTGAAATGTTAACTTTTTAAAAAATGCAGATAAAACCACTGTTAAATGCTGAGCTGGAGACTGATGTAACAAAATTGTCTGCTCTGGCCTGAAGTGGTTCTGAAGTGTCCCAGGTGAGGAAGGAATCAAAAAGCTCCAGCCTACACCATCAAGGAGGCAAATGTCTGCACATTTTTGTTCTGGTAGTGTTCAACCACTTCTATCTCCACAACTACCCTGCAAGGTAGGGTAGACTGGCCCTGAGGCCACTCAGTAGCTTCATGGCTAAATGGGGGTTTGAACCCAAGTTTCTCCAGTTCTATTCAGACTCTCTGACCACTGTGCGGAAACGTGAGGTTGTGGGAAACCAGCTAGCTGAAGGAGTCTGCCTTGCAGACTGACCAATGTGTCAGAAAAGGGGGGATGTTGAACATATAAGCAAAATCTTGCTGGATTGGATCAAAGATCCATCTAGTCCAGCATCCCGTCTTTTCAGAGAAACTGGCTAAATGCTGTGAAAAGCCCACGGGCATGACGGGAAAGTATCTCCTCCTTTTTCTGGCCGTGGAGCAAAACCCATCTTGCCATGACATGCCTCGGAAGATGCCAGCCATAGATGCAAGCGAAACACGAAGAGTAAAAACTACCAGACCACTGTCACACAATCCAGAAAACCCACAACCCCCTGTATTTGCTGCTGGTTGATTTCCAGCACCATTGCCTCTGAATTTTGAAGTTTCAGTTAGCTGTTGTGGCTAACAGGTTCAAGGCTCCCTCCTCTATGAGCGTATCTAGTCTCCCGTTTCAAGCTGTCTAGGTAGCCACCACCATTATATAATGCAGCAGTTAAATCCGTAGGTTATGTTTTTTTGGTTTGTCCTGACCTTCCGCCCGCCAGTCCCTGAGTTTTGCCACTGGTTGGGGCAAGATGAACCGCATAAACCACCCGGAGAAGGAGCAGGGTAAAATCCAAAAGAGATTATGGTATGTGCGGCCCCCATGAATGTAATATGATGGTAAGGACTAGGAGATACACCCTGGTCCTGAAAAGCACAATCCCAGTCCCACAGCACCCCAGATTTTCCATCTCCCCGCATCACTCTTCATCTCTGCTGTGGCAAAAGCAAGCTCTTTCCATCCAAAGCTATCTTCATTCAATGGATTTCAGGCCTACCCTTTTTCCCCACACTGGGATTTAGGGACTTCTAAGAAATGCTCAGCCTAATCCTGGGTTTGTGATACAATGACAGAGACAAGGGAGCTCCTGATCATGTGCAGAATGCCTCTCCCCAGATGAGATAAGAATGTAAGAAGGACCTTCTTGGATCAGACCAGTTTTCCATCAACTCATGGTGGCCTGCTAGGTGGGGGCACCCCCCTTTCAACTGACCCCTGACCCCAAACTCCCCATGGAGTTCGGGACTGGGGCGCAGTTGAACATCGGTGAGAAAGTGGAAGCCAGAAGTTTAAAGAAGAAGAGTTTGGATTTATACCCTACCTTTCTCTCCTGCAAGGAGACTCAAGGTGGCTTACAAGCGCCTTTCCCTTTCTCTCCTCACAACAGACACCTTGTGAGGCAGGTGGGACTGAGAGAGTTCCAAAGAACTGTGACTAGCCCAAGGTCACCCAGCAGGAATGTAGGAGCGCAGAAACACATCTGGTTGTTCACCCGATAAGCCTCTGCCACTCAGGTAGAGGAGTGGAGAATCAAACCCGGTTCTCCAGATTAGAATCCACCTGCTCTTATCCGCTACACCACACTGAACCCGGGAGAGTGGAAGCTGGCATAAAACGTGGTGGCACCACTCCTGAGCAAAACAGACCTGGGAGTGGGGTGAGCTGGCTGGCCCCACTCTTGAACCAGAGGTGGGATCCAGCAGGTTCTCACAGGTCCCCGAGAGTAGGTTACTAATTATTTGTGTGTGCCGAGAGGGGGTTACTAATTGGTGATTTTGCCATGTGATTTTTGCCTTAGTTACGCCCGTCCTCTCAGCAGAAGCACGCAGAACTTGAAGCGGTCTAGTAGGAGGTGCGTGGCAGCCTGAGCCTGCATGCATTCATTTCCCACCCAAGGACTGGCGCAGTGGCTGCGTCCTTGCCACAACCCTGCCCAGGAATGCCCCGCCCCCGGAATGCCTGCCCACGCCCCCGTCGTGCCCCACCCAGCCCCATTGGCACTACGCCACAGTTTGAATCCCACCACCATGGGAACCTGTTACTAAAATTTTTGGATCCCACCACTGTCTTGAACTCCACGTGGAGATTGTGGGTGAGATGATCCCCACTCACCGCATTCAACTGTGGCCCCACAAGTTCAGAGGCAAGGCGAGGCAGGGGGCTGTAGCATCTAGGGCACCAGGTGTCATTTTATAAAGATACACGCCTGGTTGGACTAGATGACCTCTGAGACTCCTCCCAGTTTTTCTGTCTTTCTGCCTATCTTTCATTTTCTTTCTAGCACATCATGACCTCCCAAAAGTCCTGTCGTTAACAGCCTTTCTCACCTGCAGGCCTTTTTCCAGGACAAAACCTTATTTTCAAAGCATTCCATCACAGAAGACTGAAAGCATGTGGCTGGATTTTTTTCCCAAAGGTTTCTCTGTGTCTTCCTGGGCTCTTTGGCTGCTGACCCTCAGCACCGGGACAGCTAATTACAGGGGACTGTCGCTATGGAATGCAGTGTGTTCGTGGCATCTGTTCCCTCCGTGCTCCCAGTTGACTTAAGGCCAAAAGCAAACCCTGTCACAGCAAACAAGTGTTCAAAGATGCATCATGTGTTTGCCTGTCCTTCTAGGCAGCCTCTTGCGGTTAGAGCATTAGACTAGGGGCTGGAAGATCTGCATACCAGGGAGACGGAGGGGATATTGGGAACCACTTTGGGTCCCCGTTGTGGAGAAACATGAGATATAAACCAAGTAAACAAGTTACTGGCTCTCAGTTTTTATTTTCTGACTCTCCTGCCCAAAGAGGGGGAGGAAGAGCTTGCAGTCCAAATCTTCCTTGAAACAATTTCTATACTTGGGTGCTGTGTGGTTTCCAGGCTGTATGGCCGTGTTCTAGCAGCATTCTCTCCTGCAGGCGAAACGTCAGGAGAGAATGCTGCTAGAACACGGCCATACAGTCCAGAAACCACACAGCACCCAAGTGATTCCGGCCGTGAAAGCCTTCGACAATACAATTTCTATACTCCTCTGGCAAATTGGGACAAGTTCATTGCAGACACTCTTCACATTTTGTTTCTCACCCACATTCAAATAGCTGCTGAATTTCTTGACACTGTTTTTTTTGAAGACTGCTACCAATTTTTTTGTTCTTTTTTTTTTTTTACCGCTTGAGGAACAGTTTTATTCTGCTTCCTTTTCTAGCTTCTCGATATTATATTGCTTGAAATGCATGTTGCTGTGTCTTCTGTGCTTTGGTTCCGTCTTGCCGGCCAAGAAGTAGAGAGGAGAAGTCGCAGGTTACCAATACCTTCAATAAATACAATAGATGTGATTGATTTCTGCTTTCCAAAAAGCATTTCTACACAGTGTGCTTGGCGTCGACACAGCTTCCTGAGAAGCAGGCATTGAAACCGAACCCAAAAAAATTGGTAAGAGTACAGAGGCAGAATGTAAAAATAAGAGACCGGTTTCAGAAGAGGTGTAAAGAGGCACTTTAGATATAACGAAAGAAGTGATGCTCTTTTGTGGGTCCCAGAGGGGCCAAACCCTTCCATTATTTTTATGCCAACTAAATCTTAACAAGCGAAGTTTCTGCAAGAGGACTTCCCAGACTGAGGTGCTACAACCAAAAAGACCCTGTCTCTGGTGCTTGGCCACATTTTCTCTGAAGGTGAGGGAACACTTAATGAGGCCTCTGTAGGGGATCCCGACTAGCAGGCAGATGTTTATGTAAGAAAGCAGTCCTTTAAAGTTCCTGGTCCAAAATTGTGTGGCTGCTTCTTCTGCTTGTGGTCTCCGTAGAATCCACCTGCTCTTAAGAACATAAGAACAAGCCAGCTGGATCAGACCAGAGTCCATCTAGTCCAGCTCTCTGCTACTCGCAGTGGCCCAACAGGTGCCTTTGGGACCTCACGTGCAGGATGTGAAAGCAATGGCCTTCTGCGGCTGTTGCTCCCAAGCACCTGGTCTGTTAAGGCATTTGCAACCTCAGATCAAAGAGGATCAAGATTGGTAGCCATAAATCAACTTCTCCTCCATAAATCTGTCCAAGCCCCTTTTAAAGCTATCCAGGTTAGTGGCCATCACCACCTCCTGTGGCAGCATATTCCAAACACCAATCACACGTTATGTGAAGAAGTGTTTCCTTTTATTAGTTCTAATTCTTCCCCCCAGCATTTTCAATGGATGCCCCCTGGTTCTAGTATTGTGAGAAAGAGAGAAAAAATTCTCTCTGTCAACATTTTCTACCCCATGCATAATTTTATAGACTTCAATCCTATCCCCCCTCAGACGTCTCCTCTCCAAACTAAAGAGTCCCAAACGCTGCAGCCTCTCCTCATAAGGAAGGTGCTCCAGTAAGAAAGGTACTCTTAACCACTACACCACACTGCCAACCTCCAGGTGAGGCCTGGAGTGTTCCCAGAATTACATCTGATCTTTAGGATTCAAAGCTCCATTTCCCTGGAAGAGCCAGGTGACTCTTTGCATTCCCCCTCGCCTCCCCAAATTCTGCTGTCCCCTTAACTCCAGGGGTTTCCTCGCCCAGAGTCCGCAACTTTAAACCTCGGCCAGCATTCATCAGCTGTTGTTCTGGACTTGGCCCTGTTTTCCTGCATTGTGATGACCTTAGCAAACCAAGGGAGGGTGAGAGCACCGTTGCTTGCTTTTGTGTACATCACCAAGGAGAAGCAGATTTGCCGCAAGCCTTCTTTGAAAAGAGGCACGAGGCTTTGTCAGGGGAGGTGGTCAGTCTACTGGAGATGTTACCGGCCCAAGTGTGTTGCAGTACAGGTATGGGGGGGGGGTTCCTTTTGCAACAGACAGAGCACCCCTTAGAGCCAGATGATGCAGAGGTTAAGAGCAGCTGGATTCTAATCTGGAGAAATGGGTTTGATTCCCTACTCCTCCACCTGAGTGGCAGAGGCTTATCTGGTGAACTGGATTTGTTTCCCCGTTCCTCCACATGAAGCCTGCTGAGTGACCTTGGGCTAGTCACAGTTCTTTGGAACTCTCTCAGCCCCACCTTCCTCACAAGGTGTCTGTTGTGAGGAGAGGAAGGGAAAGGAACTTGTTGGCCACCTTGAGTCTTCTTACAGGACAGAAAGGTGGGGTATAAATCCAAACTACTTTTTTTCTTCTTCGAAAAATGATTGGGAAAGAGCAAGTGGGAAGAGTGGAGCTGGGGCATTGGCCAAGGTTACCAACCTCCAGGGAGGTGGGGCTTGACTTTTCCCAGAATTACAACCAATCTCCCAACTCCAAAGAGTTCCTTTGGAGAAAGTAGCACCTACAAGAGAGCTTTTCTACTCAGATAGTCAGGTTAATAGTAGGGTTTTAGAGAACCAGTATGGTATAATGGTTAAGAGCAGGGGACTCTAATCTGGAGAGCCAGGTTTATTTCCCACTTCTCTACCTGAGTGGTGGAGTCTTATCTGGTGAATCAGGTTTGTTTCTCCGCTCCTCCAGAAGAAGTCTGCTGGGTGACCTCAGGCTGGTCACAGTTCTCTCTGAACTCTCTCAGGTGTCTGTTGTGGGGAGAGGAAGGGAAGGCAGTTGTAAGTCACTTTTAGACTCCTTAGAGTTAAGAAAGCACAATACAAACTCCTCTCCTCCTTCTTCTGTTGTTTTTCTTATTTTTCAACAAACTTGCTTGGATAAATGATTAGGAACTATGGTCTATACTGCTGCACAGAGTGTATTGTAAGTAGGGTCCTATTATATAATTTCCATACTGCTTAATGTGTCATGGGAATGCTTATGCTATGCTTCAGTTCTTTCTGATGGCTCCAGTCTTCTAAAATCCTAATATGCTGGTTGTTGAATGTCTCGTTTTGTTGATAATATTGACTTACTGTGTGTAATCTGTTTTGAGTCCTTGTGAGGAAGACTGATTCTAAATAACATTAAGTGAAATCCTTCCCCAGATTCTCCATTCCACAGGTATCCTCTTCCCAAAACCTCCAGGAATTTCACAGTTGGTTTTTGGGGAGCTGGTTTCAAACCCCACCATTAGGCTGGGGTGCGTCTGAGACCTCCAGGCAAGCTCCCATCTGTTTGCTCACCTGTTCAATTGGTACATGCTCCCCAAACCCTCCCCCCCCCCCAGTCCACATCTCCAAATCCCAGAATTTCCCAACACGGAATTGCTGATCCTACGTCTCAAGGGTCCGTGGGCGGGGGAAAAGACCTCTCATATAGATGTTTCTATGAGTGGTTGCTTGGGGGTGATTGGTACATGCCAGGGGCAACCAGAACTGTTGGCTGCGCATAAGCAATGCTTAAAATGCAGACGGAAGGCTAGATAATAAGCAAACTGTTTAGAGGTATTGTTGAGAATTTTTATACTGCAGTGATTCGATCCAGTACCCTAAACTTATTCTCAAAAAAATTATTTTCAATAGGAGTTTTCTAGAAAAGAAATAAACACACCTAGTAATCAGTACTGGATTAGGGAAGAGCAATTGCTCGGTTGAGGGAGTATCTGCTTGGCATGTAGGAGGTATCCGATTCAATCCCTGTCATCTCCACCAAAGACCAGCTCATGGGTGATGAGAAAGATTCTCAGCCTGAGAACCTGAAAAGAGCGGCTGCCAGCCTGAGTGGACAGTTCTAACCTCGGTGGGCTGAGGGTCTGGTTTAGTCGCGTTTATGAGCGATTTCGCAAGAAGAAAGTTAAACATCTCAAACAACAAAGAAGGTTGGTTGTTGGAGTTACTGTGTCACGCCAATCACCTGCCCAATTTCAGACCAGGCTCTCTCCTTTGGCGTGCCTCAGTGTCCCAACCTGAGCCCTGGCAATGAGGATGGCACACCTGGCCAAGTCAGCACAAATCTCTACACCTCCCCAACCCTTTGGGGCCATTAGGTGAGGCAGCGCTCCAGCAATGCGGCAGGTGTCATTATCCTTGTGACGCTTCGGAGAGAAGCCACGCCAAGGTCAGGAATTGTCACGAGGGAGGCCCCTCAGGGGCTTTTTCGCTCTCGGGACAGCACTCACCTGCTTGCACCTGAATCCCCTTGGGCCACGTGTTGGGCTCACCTTGCATTCTTTCTCTTTCTCCCCCCTGCAGCCCCAGCAGTCAGAATGGTATGATGCTAAGTTGTTTCTAACACCGCAAGGAACAAAATTCTCGTAGAAGTGGCCATCACAGACGGTAAGCAGCCCGCACAGGTGGGGCAGGGGCGGGGGCTGGGGTTTCCTTGAGGGGTCTGTAAGGGGAACTGCTCTGGATGGAACTAATGAGGCTTCAGTGACCCAGACAATGTTCCACTGGTTCTTTGGCTGAAGCCATCTGTAAATCTGAATTGAACTGAAAAAGCCAGCCTCCCTAATCGGACCCAGATTCAAGTTTAAACGGAGACTCAAATTTGGATCTGAGGCCAGATGTTTAACTCAGCAGTGGCGTAGGAGGTTAAGAGCTCGTGTATCTAATCTGGAGGAACCGGGTTTGATTCCCAGCTCTGCCGCCTGAGCTGTGGAGGCTTATCTGGGGAATTCAGATTAGCCTGTGCACTCCCACACACGCCAGCTGGGTGACCTTGGGCTAGTCACAGCTTCTCGGAGCTCTCTCAGCCCCACCTTCCTCACAGGGTGTTTGTTGTGAATGGGGAAGGAGATTGTAAGCCCCTTTGAGTCTCCTGAAGGAGAGAAAGGGAGGATATAAATCCAAACTCTTCTTCTTCTTCTTCATTGCAATTTATTGCAATTGTGTTATTTACACCTTGCACGTTTCTTGTTTATGTACCCCCTCCCCCCCCCCCCGATTAACAGAGTAGGAATTTTACTGGCGCTGGTGGGGGGGGGCAATACATTTTAGGCTGGCATCTTTTTACCAATCAGTTTGCCATCTGCATAGATATTAGATTTTAGAGTTAATTTATATCATATTGTAAAAATTGGAGTAGTTTTAGTCCTACATGTAAGCCTCCCTGAGCCTTGCTCTGGCCAGGAATGGGCAGGGCATAAATATAATGAAATAAATAAGTAAAATCTGCTTGATAATCAGAAGGTCAGTTTCAATCCTCGATATCTCCAGTTAAAAAGGCCAGGAATCAGGTGATGGGAAAGGCCCCCGTCTATGATCCTGCAGAGCAGCTGCCAGTCTGAGTGGGCAGTACTGATTTTGATGGGCCAAGTCTATCAAAATCCTTGACTTCTGGCCTTGTGGAGTCTGGGGGATGGCATTACAGAAGCTACCTTGGTGTTCTCATCATGTAGTTTCCCCCTGGGATTTAGCTATGTGCAGTTCTTCAGGTTGTTGTGGGTTTTCCGGGCTGTGGGGCCGTGGTCTGGTAGATCTTGTTCCTGACGTTTCGCCTGCATCTGTGGCTGGCATCTTCAGAGGAGTATCACAGAGAGAAGTAGACTTCTACCAAACCACGGCCACACAGCCCGGAAAACCCACAACAACCAGTTGAATCCAGCCGTGAGAGCCTTCGATGATACATTGCAGTTCTTCATTTCTCTGCTTCTTGAGAAACAAACAGGGCGAGAGAGAGATTCTGTGCCACAAGCTCACCCTCCCGCCCTGCGCAAGGGCTTTGGGATCCCAGGCTGCATTAAACAATCTACCTTGTTGGGATCGCCTGCCTAATGACGCGTTAGCATCACGCCTGTGAGGTGGCGGCTTTAATGCCCCAGCCAAATTCCATTGGGCTTAATTATATCCTGCCTTGCCAATTTTCCTTGCAAGAGGCATTTGCATTCTCCTTCTAACAATCGGTTAGAGCCGTGTTCCACCCCAGAAGCAGCTGCTTCCCAGAGCTAGGAAGCGAGACATGACCCCCAGGGACCAGAAAGGTATTTCTAGTCTTCCTTTTCAGCAGGGCCAACCTGTTTGGCTGCAACGGGACAGCCCCGGGGAGGGGAAAAAATTGGATCTTTAGGTCTCTTGAACAAAATTAAAAAGACAAAGTCACCCAGCGGGCGGCATTTCAAGGCGAGAAGCTAAAAAGGTGATTTGTGTAAGTAGCAATTAGTGAAACTCAGAGCACAGGGTTGGACTTTTGGTGGGGCTGTCTGGGCCCCGGAGGTTTTCTTGGCTCAAGGGTTCGTCCTGTAGCAACCCTGCTCCATGCTGATGCTGTTTTGCTTACCCTCTGCAAATGGAGCCCCCTTCTCACTTTTCATTTGGAGTTGTCTGTGCTCAGTTACACGGAGTCAGCGTTTAAAATCCAGCAGTGCTTTTTGCGAAGGGCTGTGTGAGATTCCCAGAGATTCATGGCACAATCCCATGGGAGAACAGGGAGATATGCAACTCTGAGCCAATCTTCAGAGGTTCTGTCGTTGTGATCCGGGTCTGGTAAGCCGCTTTGAGACTCTTTAAGGTTGAGAAAAGTGGGGTATAAATCCAAACTCTGAAAGCGGGGTATAAATCTTCTTCTGCATTGAGTTGTGTGTTTTGTGAGGCTTGGGATGTTTTAGCGGCATTGTGGTTCTTTTCGATGGTGGCTTTTCAGTAGCAAGCATTTTTGTGTGTACATTTCTGGAATTTTGAAGAACCGTATGGGTTTGCTGCTTCACTGTTATTGTTTGTTTTTAAAAAAAAACACTGTTTTTGTTGTAGCGTGCAAACATGTGCCTTGATTCTTTTGCCTTGGAATACAGTTGGGGAGATGTGACTGGCATAGGCCAGCCGGATGCGATGGCTTTGCTTTCGATTGATCTTTCTGTGGATTTTATAGTTCTTTTTAGCAGGCTGTAGTTATGCATGGATGAGATCTGATTAGATCCGCCAAGGGTAGAATTTTGCTGGAGAGAGGACAGGTTCCCTTCGTATAAGAGGCAGCGTGGGTGTCCGGCTCCGTAGCAGGGTCATTTCTCTCCATCTTACTGGAGCAGAAGAGGGAATTTTGGCAGATGGTTCTAAAAGAGAAGCTGCACTTTCTGAAATTCCCCTCTTCTTGACCAGTATGAGGGAAGTAAGGCAGCATGGTATACCCTATCTTATAAGATCTTGGAAGCTGAGCAGGGTTGTGCCATGAACAGGAGACCACCAAAGATGACTCTGCAGAGGAAGATGATGGCAAACTACCTCTGCTTCTCATGTGCCTCGAGAGATGTTTGCTGAGACTACCATAAATTGGAAGCTAAGCAGGGTCAGTACTTGGGAGACCACCAAGAAAAACTCTGTGGAGGAAGGCAATTGCAAACCACCTCTGCTTCTCACGTGCCATAAAACCTTTTGCTGGGGTTGCTATAAATGGGCTGCAATTTGACAGCACTGATGTACATAAGTACAACAGTTTCTCACCTGCTCCTATGAGTCACTTGAGGTGTAAATAGAGGGGCATTACGTATATACATAAATTATGTATCTTTTCACCCCAGCTTTGAACCCTGTTGCCTGTTGTTACTGACCCTGCAGAGAAAAGAAGACAGTTTCATTATAAAAAGGAAACCCAGGGCCTTTCCGCTGCTCTCAGCGGGCGGCATCCCAGGCGCTCTTCTTAACGGCGCCTTTTGATGGCCCCGCACAGAGCGCGGGGTCGTGGGGACGGCCGGGCGCGTGCCTGGGATGCTGCGCGCTGAGAGCAGCGGAAAGGCCCTGGGTTTCCTTTTTATAATGAAACTGTGGGAGGGAGAAGTGTTTGCCTTCCTTCAGTCCAGAATATGATTCCACACGGCTGCTATTTCTGTTTTACAACCACCTTCCAGCTTTTAGTAGGGATGTACATGGCTGTAATTTTAAATACTTTGAATTGGATTTGATCTTTTTTTTCCCATGATGATTACTTGTGAATTTAAGTCTATAATCCATCTTGGGCACTTTGGGAGAGAGGTGGATTAGAAGCAAAGGAAAGAAGTAAATAAAACAGAAGTGGCTCTTAGGAATAAAGCAAACATATTTTGAAACAAGAATTAGAAAGCCTCATGTAGCTGGCAATTGAAATGTACTACACCTTTTGGGGAAGTGATTATTAGTTTACATAGCGGAAGAATGCCTGGTATTTCCAGAGTTCAGGTTTAATCAATGGCTAATTGCCATTGACAACACCATAGCTTGACATCTCTGGGACGTAGTGGTCAGAATGTTGCACTAGGATCCAGAAGGCCTGGGTTTGAATCCTTGCTCTGCCTCGGAAACTGAGTAGCTTTTAGCCAGTCGCTCGCTCGCCACCTAATCTGTCTCGCAGGGTTGTTGTGACGATGAAATGGAGAAAGGGTCCCCACAGGGGAAGAACATGGGATGTAAATGAAATCAGCCTCTGCCGGCGCTTCATTCCCTTCTCTCTGTCTACTGGATTTAATCCTGCCATATCTCCAGCTACCTCAGAACTGTGTAAGTGGTTCTCTGTTCCCTGTTTAGGCTCACAACAATCCTATGAGGTAGATGAGTCTGAGAAAAAATAACAGGCCTAAGGGAACACAGCGAGATTCATGGTGGATTAGAAAACTGAATCTCTCCAGCCCAGGTAGGCTGTTCTCTTCCCACGGGTCAGATTCAGCTAAATGTAGTCTTAGGCATTTCCCCTTCCCATCTATCGTGGGTCTCCAGTGGGAAAGGCAGATGATAAATGACAATAATAGTAATAATAATAATAAAAATAGAAGAGTGGAAGATCTGACTGGAATCCCTGAGGGGCACAAACAGTGTGGTGTAGTAGTTAGTTCGTTAGACAAGAATCTAGGGCAGGAGCGTACAACCTTTTTGAGGCCTCGAGTGGCATGGTGGCACAGCGATAAAATGGCTGCCACAGCTTAACTTCAGTAACACAGGGCATTTCCCCACTCACCATGATCCCCCTATGCCGCGCGCTGCTCTCAGCACGCGGCATCCCTGCACGGGGTCTGCGCGCGGTCATCAAAAGGCGCCCTTTGCAAGAGCGCCAGGGATGCCTCGCGCTGAGGGGGCACGACAGCGGCAGCGTTGGGGCGGCTGCGCTGTCGCCACCCCTCTCGTGGGGAGTGCCGGGGGACCCCGCGCTACTCTCCTCAAGTAGCGCGGGGCTTAAGGTAAGTGGGGAAAGGCCCACAGTGGCCCTTTCCACATAGACTTTTAAAAACTTTTTGTGATAGGAAATGAAATGTTTCCTTCAAAGAGTTCCACATTGTTTTCCCTACTGTAGTTCTGAAACTGTTTTATTTCCAGCTTCAAAACGTTTTCAGTTTTTAAAAAATGGTTCTGTAAGCGGAAATGTTTTCAAAACAGTTTCACTTCAGTGCGGTCTCTTTAAAACATTTTCCACACTTCTCTGCCTTTACCGAACTTCCTCCTTGGGGCCAATTTGTGAGCTCACTCTTCCCCCCCTTGCCCGTGTCTCATCATTTCTGTTAGCTTTTGTTATTTTGGGCTTCTAATCTCTGAGGCATCCATACGGACAATTGCAGCCCGAAGCTGTGAAGCATCGATTCTTGAACTAACTAAAAAAAATGGGAAGAAACGCATAATGGCGGCTATGAATCGTTTTGAAGGGGTGTATGCGGACATACATCTTGGTGTAGTGGTCAAGAGCAGGTGCACTCTAATCTCTGACACTTGAGCTATGGAGGTTTATCTGGTGAACCAGATGGGCTTGTGCACCCCGACACATGCCAACTGGGTGACTTTGGGCTAGTCACAGTTCTTCGGAGCTCTCTCAGCCTCACCCACCTCACAGGCTGTTTGTTGTGGGGTGGGGAGAGGGAAAGGAGATTATAAGCCCCTTTGAGTCTCCTTACAGGAGAGAAAGGGGGGATATAAATCCAACTCTTCTTCTTCTTCTAGAGGGATTAAAAATGTTTTCCAAACATTTTAGGAGAATCGTGCGAAAAGGGCATTGTAGATCCTTATGCTGTTGTGGCAGCTCCAGGTGAAGCAACATTTTTAAAAATCCGTACAGTCAATCAATTCTCCAACAGCCAATTAGAAGCCTTGCTGGGCAAAAGCCCTCCCTGGCCCCACCCACTTCCTAAAAACACTTGTTGGACACCAGAAAAGGTTTTGGTGGGTGCCATTGAGCCCACAGGCACCATCTTGGGTTCCCGTGATCTAGGAAAACCACATTAAAATACCCTCTTGTGAAGCTTGTTGGGTATGCTTGTTGGGAGAGGAGACGTCTGAGGGGGGGATATGATTGAAGTCTATAAAATTATGCATGGGGTAGAAAATGTTGACAGAGAGAAATTTTTCTCTCTTTCTCACAATACTAGAACATTCAATACTAGGGGGCATCCATTGAAAATGCTGGGGGGGGGGGCAGAATTAGGACTAATAAAAGGAAACACTTCTTCACGCAACGTGTGATTGGTGTTTGGAATATGCTGCCACAGGAGGTGGTGATGGCCACTAACCTGGATAGCTTTAAAAGGGGCTTGGACAGATTTATGGAGGAGAAGTTGATCTATGGCTACCAATCTTGATCCTCCTTGATCTCAGATTGCAAATGCCTTAGCAGACCAGGTGCTCAGGAGCAACAGCCGCAGAAGGCCATTGCTTTCACCTCCTGCACGTGAGCTCCCAAAGGCACCTGGTGGGCCACTGCGAGTAGCAGAATGCTGGACTAGATGGACTCTGGTCTGATCCAGCAGGCTAGTTCTTATGTTCTTATCCTTGGCCATGTCCCTCTCTCCCACCCCCTCACTGACCTCTGAGGGACGTTGAGGTGATAAAATGGGGAGCGGCCGCCACACCTTCTGTTTTGGACTTTTTGACAGAAGTGTGGGAGTGAAACACAAAGGGCTCCGTCTGAGCTCAAGCTGCACCGTCAGGTCCGAGCGGTGGCGAAAGCGTGCCCAAACATGTGCGAAACGTTTTCCCCGTCCATCATGATGTAACCACGGCTTTCAGCCCTGCTTGCATGCACGCACCTTGTCATTTTCACAAATCAGCAGTGTCTCGAGTGAATGGCAGACCGCTTGACCTTCTGGAGTCTGGCCTTCCTTGGGGGGTTTTCTTGTTTTGTTAGGATCTCGCTTTTACTACACGGGGCCTGGAGCCCTTTCCTTCCAGACGCGGTGTCTTTCCAGGAGACTGTCTGCAGGCAGAGAGAAATTCTTGAACGTTGCACGGGTGAGAGGAGAGGGTGCTGCGCTCCCGTTTTGTGCGGGGCACCGGCGGGTCTTGTAAAAGCCGACCGTTCTGCTCAGAAGGGTTGCAAAACTCTGCTGCTCCTGTTGTGAATTGCAGGATAAAAATCCAGACAACTGGGTATTTTACATTTTTTTCTGGGAAATTTGTCCCATCAGGGAATGCTTGCAAGCCTCCAAGTGACCTCAGAGGACCCCAGGAGCAAGCCGAAAGTCACTGCCTTCCAGCAGGGCCCTTTCTCTGCCCGTGCCTCTTGTTTCTCCGGCGCATGCCAAAGCCCAGCTGGCGGACGGCCAGTCCCAGAGTTTACGCCGGGCATCCTGAAAGGGCTCTGAAACGAGGCTGTTTCCCCAGCAACCGGAGACTCTCAGCCAGGCAAGCTTCTGACTTGAAAGTAAAGGGAAGGCGCTGTGGGAGGGAGATGGCCAGCAGGCGTCCCGGCACTGCGGAGCCACGCACGCCCTAGACCCCGGGGCCGCCACTTTCACCAGCACCCACCGCTTGGCACTTCTGGGCTTGTGTGGTTGGGCCTTGCCTCCCCAGGGCAATTGGATCAGGCCCCAGAACTTTCTTTCCAAACTGTGCAAGCCTGGCTTCTCCCTCTTGGACGGTCAAAGCTGAACCAAGGTAGGCCAAGTTTAGACAGAGTTTATTTCCAGATCTAGCTCTGAGGTCTTGGGGTATGGCTCCCAGCCATCACTGTAAGCAGTGAGCTTTACCGATTAAATTTCTTTCTTTCTTTCTTTCTTTCTTTCTTTCTTTCTTTCTTTCTTTCTTTCTTTCTTTCTTTCTTTCTTTCTTTCTTTCTTTCTTTCTTTCTTTCTTTCTTTCTTTCTTTCTTTCTTTCTTGCTTTCTTGCTTTCTTCTCAAATGTTGTATCATCTTTTGGACAAAGGGCACCTTAATTATGGCAAAGGGTTTCAGCTTGTAGAGGGAAAGATGCTCTGTGCATGCTCAAGAACACGCTTCAGATCCTGCAGTTTACAAGCCCTGCTCCAAACTAGGACAAAGTCAAATCCAGTCCAGTTATTTGCTGAGACCCACCAACCTGTGACTGATCAGATCCCACAGATTTTTTCAGCTTGCACAATACTTCTCCTGACAGAGACAAAGAAGGTCACCCTAATTCCCATTTTATAAAATAAGAACTGTTTCACGCTGGGTAGATTTTTCCCCCCCCAGATAGCACGCCAATGAAAAGTACGCAGACCACAATTGTTGTCTGTTGTGATCGGCATACAAAAGTCCATGTGTGTGCCTCTGCAACTGCTTGGTGCTTTTTGGCCCATGGACCTGCAGCAGAACATTTGCCTGTGCGGTCTTCACTGTGACCCTTTGTGCACGGCTGGCATTCTTATCCTTTTAATGAAAGTACGGTTTGCACAAGAAAACAGCCAATCTGACAGCAAAAACAATAAAAACAAATCTTGAGGATGGTGGTAAGTGTGCTTAAGTCACAGCTGACTTATGGGCGTAGGAGGTTAAGAGCTCGTGTATCTAATCTGGAGGAACCGGGTTTGATTCCCAGCTCTGCCGCCTGAGCTGTGGAGGCTTATCTGGAGAATTCAGATTAGCCTGTGCACTCCCCAATAATAATAATCTTCAGCTGGGCGGACTTTGTATTAAATACAGCTTCGAGCTCTCTCAGCCCCACCTACCTCACAGGGTGTTTGTTGTGAGGGGGGAAGGGCAAGGAGATTGTAAGCCCCTTTGAGTTTGCTGCAAGAGAGAAAGGGGGGATATAAATCCAAACTCTTCTTCTTCTTCTTCTTCTTCTTCTTCTTCTTCTTCTTCTTCTTCTTCTTCTTCTTCTTCTTCTTCTTCTTCTTCTTCTCATGGGGTTTTCAAGGCAGGATATGGAGAGAAGTGGTTTGCCAGCGTGGCGTAGTGGTTAAGAGCAGGTGCACTCTAATCTGGAGAACTGGGTTTGATTCTCAGCTCTTCCACTAGAACTGTGGAAGCCCATCTGGTTAACCAGATTAGCTTGTGCACTTCAACACATGCCAGCTGGGTGACCTTGGGCGAGTCACAGTTCTCTGGAGCTCTCTCAGCCCCACTCACCTCACAGGGTGTTTGTTGTGGAGGGAGGGGAGGAAAATGAGATTGTCAGCTCCTTTGAGTCTCCTTACAGGAGAGAAAGGGGGGATGTAAATCCAAATTCCTCCTACTCCTACTCCTACTCCTACTCCTACTCCTCCTACTCCTGTCATTTCCTCCCTCTAAATAGTGACCCTGGACTTTCTTGGTCATCTCCCACCCACATGGTAACCAGGGCCAATCCCGCTTAACTCCTAAGATCTGAAGATGCTAGCTTGGACCATCCACACCACAGGAAAACACTGAGCCCAGTACCATGGGGTTTTCAAGGCCAGAGACTTTTAGAGGTGGCTTGCCGTTGCCTGATTCTGCATAACAACCTTTGACTTCCTTGATGGTCTCCCATCCAAGTTCTAACCAAGGTCAACCCTGCTTAGCTTCCAAGATGTGAAAGATCAGGTTAGCCTCATCCCAGTATAGATTGCGCAAGCAGTTTCCAGGAATGCACAGCAGCATAGAAATTATTTCTAAAGAAATAAGCAGTTCCCTTGTAGAGTAGGAATTCACAGATTTTATTATTTATTAGTTTATTAAATTTATTCCCCACCTTTCCCAACCAATGTTTGACTTAGGGTAACTTACACACAAATTTAAAATACAAATAATGCTAATAATACAATAAAGTATGACAGTAAAATACTCTTCTACAGATGGTGAATATTTAATACACAAAACCCCAAAATCTACAAATTATCATCTGCAACCTGACATAGTTCAATTACCAATTACTGAGTTGTTGGTTGGGGGGAAGGTGGCGAAGGCGCCCAATTTAAGGAGCGCATGTTGGAAATTGGGGAGCCGCCAAGGTGGACAGTCAGACGGGGTAGTCTGAACCAAAAGCCCAGTGGAACATCTCTGCCTTGCCGGCCCTACGGAACTGACTGAGATATTCCACTAGCCACGGGACTTGCAGACAGTCCCCCATTACTTAGTCTTCTGCTTTGTTTGCTAGAATATTTGTCACTTAGCTGTGCTCCTGAGCATCGGCCTGTTTCATCTCAGGACCTAAACCGTGGAGTCTGTAGCTTACGCCCCAGATTGACAGCTACCTCCCCCCTTTTCTTTCCAGGACTGGCAAGATGGAGTGTGGGGTGGGGGACGGACACATTTCTCTTAACATCAGAGCTGCTCCTACGCAGAGCTGGACAGATTCTTGGGCTGGTTCTCGAACCTTCCCTATTTGCATCCACCTGGAGTCAGTCAGATCTGAATTATTGATGGAGAAGCAGGGGTGGGAGGGGGCAGCCAAGCTGAGCGGTGGGGGCTGGGCTGCCCAAAGGTGTTTGGATTTGCCCCCTGTTGTAAGAGAGGCTATCTATATCCCCAACCTCTCCACATTTCCACAGCTTTATGATACCCTTTCCCCCAGCTGTTCTTATGTCCTTACTGGCTTCAAGAGGGATTATGGAGATTCTTAGAGGGCAGATCCATCAGTGGCTACCAGCTGTCATGACTAAATGGAACCTCCATGGTCAGAGGCAGTCAACCTCTGGATCCCATTGCCAGGAGGCAACATCAGGGGAAGGCTCTGTGCCCTGTTGCTGGACCTCCAGAGGACCCGGTTGGCCACTATGTGAGACAGGACGTGGGACTAGATGGACCCTCACTGGTCTGATCCAGCAGAGCTGTTATGTTCAGACGTGATGGCGGCAGTATTTCAATCTGTTGTCTCCTTTAATTCCGTCCACTCCAACCCTCTTCAGGGTAAACAAAAAACAGTGATCTTTTTTAAACAACTGGGTTTGTAAATGTTTATAATTAGATATGGTCAAATGTTCTGTCTTTTGAAAAGGACTTAAAATTAAGTAAAATTAAGAGCTTGTTTAAAATCACAAGCCTGTGGCAGAGTCCTACCTGCTGGATCATAACCCCCTAGTCAGGCATTATTTTTCCTCTCTTTTTCTGTTATTTGAACGTACCCCTTAGTGTGCAGGTGTAGAAAGTGGGGTTACCAACTCTAGGTTGGGAAATTCCTGGAGATTTGAAGGTAATGGCTGGAGGGGCGGAGTTTGCGGAGAAGGTCACCCAGCTGGTGTGTGTTGGAGTGCACAAGCTAATCTGGTTCACCAGATAAGCCTGCGGGGAATCAAACCTGGTTCTCCAGATTAGAGTGCACCTGCTCTTAACCACTATACCACACTGGCTCTCAGTGATCAGATGTCAATCTGGGAGATTTTTAGTCCCAACCTGGAGGTTGGCAACCTTGGATTCTCTGTCTCTCTCTGCTAGGGTTTTCTGGGGCCTGGAGATCCCGCAGAATTACAGCTGACCTCAAGATTATCGACACCAGCTCCCCTGGAGAAAATGGTTGTTTTGGAGGGTGGACTCTGGCATTTTATGTGCTGGCATTCCTCCCCTCCCCCAAACCTCCCCTCCCTAGACTCTGCACCCTAAATCTCCAGGTATTTCCCAACCCAGAGTTGGCACCTTGCGTGGCACAAATGCCAAGAGTCATAGCAAGACAGGCAGGGTCCCCGAGGGGCAGAAAACATTCCTTTTTGGCACAGATAGGTGCAGGGTGCTTCTTGTCTCCTGGCCTGGCCAGACACCCCACCCTCCAGGTGCTGGTGATGTGGAGCAACCCCCCCCCCCCCACCGCCAGAGAAATCACAACCCTGGGCGCCGTCTCTTTAAGGAATAATTTCATAAACGTCGCCAGCCTTGAAGGCGCCCGTAGACTTCTGCTTTCTTTTGCCACAGCCGATTGGCATGGGGATTAATCCGTCTCTCTGTGATGTGATTGTGATGTCATGTGCCTTCTTGGAACAGTGCAGCTGTCTGGCTCTCTCCTGGGGTGGGCTTAAAAGGGGGCGGGCATGGGAGCCGGCCACCGCGCCTGCTTCTGTGCTCAACAACCCCCTGAGCCCTGCCATACTCAAATTTCTGGACTTTTTGTCTCTAGGCAAGCCAGGCCTTTTGCAGCAGCGGGCAAAAGTTCAGTGATTTCCCCCCCCCACACACACACACACACCCTACCTCCAACACTGGGGTTCCTCCCTTCCTTACACCATGCCCTCCTAGGGTTGCCAACTTCCATGGAAGGCATACACTAATCGGAAGGCAGCGCTGTCCCAATGTGACAGCACATGGAGAATTTGTTTTGAGCAACCTTTCTGTGCAGCTTAGAGGGCACATTCACCCTAATTGTGACTTATTTCGAATGCAGGACTCCGAGGCAAGATTATAACTGGGTTCGTGCTTGTGCGAAGATCAATTTGAGCTCTTATTTCTCTTTGAAATAACGCTTCTGACAGCGACTCGTCAGTATCACTTGGAAAGATCAGTTTATTCTACAGTTACATTTTGTGTTTGTACTTATTGCTACCTCTCTTTCTGTTTTTGTTGACAGCCGGCAATCGTTTTGTTCCCTTTCCCCACTTAGATTGTTGGGCACGTTTGCGTCGGTGGGAATTTGTTGAGTTCTGTTTTTTTTTTTAAGCTACTGCTGTAAGTAGCGTCAATACAGCTTTTTGATAATCGTAAACGTTTTTGCAATTATTTTGCCGGTGGCAGTTCTTTATTTTGTTATTTTTATTTTTAATTATTTTATTTATGTTTATATCGATACCCTGCCCTTCCCATCTGTATGTATCGCTTATGATACCGAGTTAGACAGTTTTTATACTGTTAAACTGGGGTGCAGTTTCAGAGGTGGGATCCAGCAGGTTCTCACAGGCTCCCGGGAGTTGGTTGCTAATTATTTGTGTGTGCCGAGAGGGGGTTACTAATTGGTGATTTTGCCATGTGATTTTTGTCTTAGTTACGCCCCTCCTCTCAGCAGTAGCGCGCAGAACTTGAAGCAGTCTAGCAGGAGGTGTGTGGCAGCCTGCGCTTGCGTGCATTCGTTTCCCGCCCAAGGACCGGTGCAGCGGCTGCATCCTTGCCACAGCCCCGCCCAGCCCCGGAATGCCCGGCCACGCCCCCATTGTGCCCCGCCCAGCCCCATTGGCGCTATGCCACTGTTTGAATCCCACCACCATGGGAACCTGCTACTAAAATTTTTGGATCCCATCACTGTGCAGTTTATACTTTCTTAATTACAACTTCCTGGAGGCAGCCGGAGATAGCCCACTATTACATCTGATCTCCAGGAGACAGAAAATGGAGAAAATAGCCACTTTGGAAGTGGGGGCTTGATGGCATATTCTGTCCCGCTCAGTTTGCTCTCCTTTCCAAACCCTCCAAACAGGCTCCACTCCAAAATTCCCCAGGTGCTTCCCCATCCCCAACCCAGAGATTTTGAGTTGGCCATAGGTGTCAAACTCGTGGCCCTCCAGATGTTATGGACTACAGTTCCCATCGGGATGATGGGAACTATAGTCCATAACATCTGGAGGGCCACAAGTTTGACACCTGTGTAAATTTAGCCCTATGCCTTGCCCAGTCTCCGCCACCGAAATCTGCAGACAGAGCTGGAAATCCTCCACTCATCGCTGCTTTTATCACATGCTTGGGAGTGAGGTTCTTGCACATTTTCCCACTGCGGTGTTCAAAGAGAGGCTGGTGGCAGTTTTCAGCAGAAAAAATAGTACCAAGGGAAACAGTTTAATATCCTACTCTAGTCTGCAATTGCAGGCCCAGTAATGGTTCCCTCTCTCTTCTTTATATATAACTCCACCCCCCCCCCACACACACACACACTTCCCCAGGGAATATAATTTATGACAATTGCTTCAAATTGCTCATTGCAATAGCTGGCTCTCGGGCCTTGCTTCTAGAAAGCTCGGCTCTCTGTGCAAGCCGGCAAAGATGTGAAGTTACAGTGGACGGAAGCTTTAGATTCAGGGCTGCATTTCTTTCCTGGAGTGTGGCAAGGGAGGCGGAGAGTTAGAGGAAGAAGAGCTTGGAGAGTATCACAGATCTGGATTCAAACATCCACTCTAACAGGAAGACTGACCTCGGGCCAATGATGTGCTCACCGCTTAATCTATCTCGCAGGGTTGCTCTGAGGATAAAATGTAGGAGAACGGTTATTAAGCGGTGAGCGCATCATTGGCCCGAGATCAGCCTTCCTGTTAGAGCGGACATTTGAATGTATGTATGTATATATGCATACATACATATATACATACATACATATATACACACACACATACATATATACACACACACATACACTCAAAAGAAATAAAACGGAATCGAAACCATAGAGACTGGAAATAATTAAATCTTCCAAAACATTTTTAATTAGCAGTATCAGTGGTGAAGACAACCCATGAGATTGTATTTTTGTTTAGGAGATATGTGGAATATTATTAGGGAAGAGCTGTCTTAACGCAGCCTTGATGTAACTCAGGGGTGTCCAACACTGGTATTCCAGATGTTCATGGACTACGATTCCCAGGTTGATGGGAATCGTAGTCCATGAACATCTGGGGTGCCAGAGTTGGACACCCCTGATTTCACTCAACCCAGACCTGATTTTGCGATTTGTTTTGTTTCATAATGTTTCAGCCCCCAGCCAAAAGGTAGTCCAGCTAGTAACAAAAAAAATCTTTAATGTGTGTTCATGACATTCGATCAAGGGCATCCCCTTCTCTTTGGATGTAAAAGCGATATGGTATCAATTCCTATTACCTTGTTTTTCCCTTCCGTGTGCTTCTCTCTACTCTTTGCTGTGGTGTTGCAATTTGGATTTTATTTATCTATTTGTTTATGTCCCACCTTTCTTCCCAATCGAGACTCAAAGCAGCTTACATAGTTCTCTCCTCTGTCTTATCCTCACAGTGTCCCAGCGAGGTAGGTGAGGCTGAAAGCTCTTGGAGCAGAGAGACCCACCTTTCTGTATATTTCTTCTTTCCTCTTTTCTGCTCTTACTGTTTTAAAATCTCCACATGTCGAGAGGTGTCATGATTAGAGTGTCTGGCTAGGACCTGGGTTCAAATGTCCACTTGGCCATGAACCTGACGGTGGAGTACCTTGGAAACAAGTCACTGTTTCTTAGCCTAACCCACCCCACGGGGTTGTTGTAAACGTGAACTAGGGAAGACTGATTTGCGTATGCAGCCATGAACATCTTGGAGGAGAGGCGAAATACTTGATAGGCAAAGAAGTTGCTGTGTAGAAAAGTTTTTAAAGGATGATAAACCTTGTGATTTAAGTCTCAGTGTGCTGCCATGAGGTACACAGTAGTGCTGCATGACTCGGGCCAGTGAGCCAAGCCACAAGCCGGGAACAGTAAGAAGAATGTCATTCCTTTGAGTCATCAGTCAGCATATCTGAGGGGAGAAATTCTTCTCATGGCCCGGAATGTGACGCTCGGTCAGCACATGACCACGGCAATCACAGAATTGAGTCATGCCCTGAGAGAATTGCCCCGGAGTGTAAATTCATCTCAGCCACTGCCCTTGCTCTTTTGGAGCATGTGATAGCCCTGAGGTCCCAGGAAAATGGAGAGGTTGGGGATCAAACTGTGGATTACAAGGGGAAAATGGCAAGCTTTATTTTATAGATACTCGATGCCTCAGGGCCCTTCATGTTACGCAGGGATGATTGAGGGGATCTCAGGAGCCGCCTTTCCTTAAGAGGAGAGAGGCTGCAGCGTTTGGGACTCCTTTTTAGCTCTTGGAGAGTGAGACGCCTGAGGGGGATAGGGATTGAAGCTCCATATGAAATTCATGGGGTAGAAAATGTTGACAGGGAGAAATTTTTCTCTCTTTCTCACAATACTAGAACCAGGGGGCATCCATTGAAAATGCTGGGGGGAAGAATTAGGACTCATAAAAGGAAACACTTTTTCACGCAACGTGTGATTGGTGTTTGGAATATGCTGCCACAGGAGGTGGTGATGGCCACTAACTTGGATAACTTTAAAAGGGGCTTGGACAGATTTATGGAGGAGAAGTCGCTTTATGGCTACCAATCTTGATCCTCTTTGATCTGAGATTGCAAATGCCTTAACAGTCCAGGTGCTCGGAAGCAGCAGCCGCAGAAGGCCATTGCTTTCACATCCTGCAGGTGAGCTCCCAAAGGCACCTGGTGGGCCACTGCGAGTAGCAGAGAGCTGGACTAGATGGACTCTGGTCTGATCCAGCTGGCTTGTTCTTATGTTCTTATGTTCTTATGTTACTTTACCCCTGGTGGTTTTTTAATGTATCTGGTGGATTGGCAGCACATTTCAACCAACACTTGGGCACAGTGGTGGGATCCAAAAATTTTAATAACAGGTTCCGATGGTGGTGGGATCCAAAAATTTTAATAACAGGTTCCAATGGTGGTGGGATTCAAACAGTGGCGCCGCCGCACACACGCACCTCCAGTCCCTATTGGGCAGGGAGGTTGTTTTAGTAACCCCTTCTCGGCACTCAGAAAAAATGAGTAACCACTTCTAGAGAAGTGGTGAGAACTGGTTGGATCCCACCTCTGCTTGGGCATATCATAACCATTTCTCCACTTAATGGGTGTGATATGCCCAAGTGTCGGTTGAAATGTAGGAATTTGAAGGTAGAACAGTGGAAAACGTGTTCCAGGGTGCGGGGGGGGGGGGGAATCCCAGCCATGTTAGCCTGCGGCAACTGAGGCAAAGAGGAACCTTGTAGTTACCCTGAAGACTCACAGATTTTATTTTTGGATTTCTCAAGGAAGGGCTGTGGCTCAGTGGACAAGCCTTTGTCTTGCGGGCAGAAAGTCCCTGGTTCAATCTCCGACATCTCCCATCAAAAGATCTGGTAGCAGGTGATATGAAAGACCGAATCCAAAGGCCCTGGGGAGCAGCTGCCAGTCTAAGTTGACAATACTGACCGTGATAGACGGAGGGTCTAATTCAGCATAGGACAGCTTCATCAATGGGGAGGGGCTGTGGCTCAGCTGTAGAGCATCTGCCTGGCCTACAGAAGGTCCCGAGTTCAATCCCAGCCCCCCCCCCCTCCAGTAAGCATCAGGTTGTAGCCGATGAGAAACACCTCGTCCTGAGAGCCCAGAGAGTGGCATCCAGTCTGAGTAGACAAACCAAACTCTTGAGAACCAGCATGTTGTAGTGGTTAAGAGTGGTGGACTCTGATCTGGAGCACTGGGCTCGATTCCTCACTCCTCCACAAGTGCGGCAGACTTTTATCTGGTCAACCAGATTTGTTTCCCCGCCCCTCTTCATGAAGCCTGCTGGGTGACCTTGGGCCAGGCACAGTTCCCTCCGAACTCTCTCAGCCTCACCTGCCCTACAAGGTTTCTGCTGAGGGGAAGGGAAAGACTTTGTAAGTCCTTTCGAGTCTCCATGCAAGAGAGAAAGGCAGGGTATCAATCCAGATTCCTCCTCCTCCTCCTCCTCCTCCTCCTCCTCCTCTTCTGATAACTCAAAAGGGCCTGATTCCATCTCGGGCATCTTGATGTGTTCACGGCTGCAGTCCCCGGGCTTTCGGGTGTGCCCCAAGGCATCTCTGTGTTTTGAAAGAAAGGGGAGACCTCCAGAATATTCCATCGGGAAGGGCAAAGTGACGTTCATTGCTATACTATTTGACCTCCCCGCACGGGAAAGTGCGCTGTAATTCAGGCGCGGCTTGTCCTTTGGCAGAAGCAATTAAAGGGGCTGGAATTAGTCATGCCAAGGAGCATGCTCTCCAGAGGGCACCCTTTCGCCTCCACGGCCCTCAGCGTGAGAGGGCCTGTCGGCAGGTCTTGGAAGTGGCTGTCGGAAGCCACGAGGGCGGCTGCAGTCATGCGTGGAATGTGCCGTGGCAACCTGTTTGCTTTCCAACCTCGTGATTCCACCTGATGCATCAGGAGAGCATCACAGCGAAGGATCACATGGGGGGTGATGTGCCGCCAGGAAGAGTCTGAGAGGGGAGGCGCTTTCCCCTTCCCAATTAAAATTTTGCTGAAGGCCAGCGTTCCTGGCAAAAGAACAAAGTGGTTTTGTGTCTGTAAACTTTCGGGATTAATTCCTTGCCGTTTCTTCTTGGGCTCTGCCTGCTGCTTCCTGATGCGGAAAAGCCAGCTCTGGTTCCTTTATGGCTGGATAGGGTGATCTGGCTATTAGAAATGGTAGATGTAATTCAGAAGACTTTGATGGATGGAGGACAAAGGGATCGAAGGCATTTAGAAGAAGTGGAGGAGGAGGAGGAGGAGGAGGAGGAGGAGGAGTTTGGATTTATATCCCCTCTTTCTCTCCTGCAGGAGACTCAAAGGGGCTCACAATCTCCTTGCTCTTCCCCCCTCACAACAAACACCCTGTGAGGTAGGTGGGGCTGAGAGAGCTCCGAGAAGCTGTGACTAGCCCAAGGTCACCCAGCTGGCGTGTGTGGGAGTGTACAGGCTAATCTGAATTCCCCAGATAAGCCTCCACAGCTCAGGCGGCAGAGCTGGGAATCAAACCCGGTTCCTCCGATTAGATACACGAGCTCTTAACCTCCCACGCCACTGCTGCTCCATTTAGCCATGATAGCTCAACAGAACCTCCATGTACAGGGGAAGCGTGTCTCGGAATACCAGTCGCTGGAAGCAAAGCAGCAGGGGCGGGCTATTGCTTTGGTGCCCTGTGGGTGGGGCTTCCCAGAGGACACAGGACGAGGGGAGTGTCCAGATGAATCTCTGGTCCTGTCGAACAAGGCAAACTTTAGACTGAATGATGAAAGCATCTGTACATGCTCAGAGTCACACGTTTCACGATAGTTTCGCTAGAAGCAGATTTCATAGTTGAACTCAGCTGAGCCCAGCAGAACAATTCCCCCCCCCCCCCGGCCGCCCTTTTAAACATTCCTTGACCCAAAGAGGAATTTTGCATCACGAGATTCAAGCGTTTTCAGCTATAGTGTCAGATTCTGAGCGTGAGCGTGCATGTCAGGGCCAGACTGAGGTTGATTATTTGTGATTCCCGATATGTAATTTGATTTGAAACAGCACCACCACCCCAAAAAAAAGAAAAGCTGGAAAGGGGGAATTAACTCTGTTCTTCTCAGAGAGGGTGAAAAAGTTTCTTAACAACTTTTTTCTCCACTCTGCGAGAGTTATTTTTAAAATAAACTTCTGTTAAATCTCCTGCCCTTTCATTGGGGCTTTTAGTTTAGAGAAGACAAATTTTCTAACCTTTATCCATGCTCCCAGCCCCTTTTCGTTTCTCTGGCCCCTTCCGCACACGCAAAATAATGTGTTTTCAAACCACTTTCACAACTGTTTGCAAGTGGATTTTGCTATTCCGCACAGCTTCAAAGAGCACTGAAAGCAGTTTGAAAGTGCATTATTCTGCATGTGCGGAATGAGCCTCTGTTTCTTTATGGTTTTCCAAACGGTTGTTTTTTTCTGCCAGAACCCCAGCAGGCTATAGTTTTGTTGAAGGGGTGAGAACTGTCTGTTGGCGTTCTTTCTCTCGTGGAACTCCAACATGCAGGGTTCTTTGGTGACAGTGTGTATGTTAAGTGCCTTCGTTGGCTTCTTTGTCGATAGAGGGAATGCTGAACAAACCAGTTTGAAACCACGATCTAATGCTGCACAACAGAGAGAACTTTGCCAGAGTTAGTTTTCTCACTGCAGTGAGACAATTGACCTGGGGGGGATTTTCCCATTTCTCCAATACTTAAAGGTAAACCAGCCTTCTCAGGTTCAGGGACAAGTCTTGCCTGTATTGAAAAGTCCCTTACCTTCTGTGCAAAATCGCTACCCTGGTACAAAAACACGGTTTGCCCAGCAGGGGGCGCTGGTTCCCTTGGCACCACCGGGTATTGCCTGTAAACAAAAGCAGGAGTGTTGAGTTTCTGTTTATGGCTCCTCTCCGAAGTAGAGATGACTGCCTGGTGTTTGTTTCTACAGAGTAGATTTCATAACAACAAGCCTTGTGCATGTGTAACACTCAGTTTTGCCAAGTGCATTGCAGACTCTAGTGTGTCTCCTGAATGTAAAGGGTTGCCCGGGAATCTGGGAGGTGCCAGTTCTCATTCCCACCAGAGGCCAAGGGGGGGATCTTGTCCTGGCACAGGAGAGGGAATTTCATGTGGGCACAGCTGTCCTATCTCTTGTTGGACCTCTCTTGCCCATTTAAGCACCCAAGGACTGGATCAAATTAGCAGCCCATCTACCTATGAAAATATGTGGGAAGCCCCCCCCCCCGTTCCCCCAACCCCATGTTGTTTACTCTGACTGATGTTGGCACTGTGGGGGTCTCAGTTCTCAGGTGTTTGGTTTGGAATTTATTTGTTTACATTTATTGTCCACCCTTTTCCGTGGTCTCAGGGCGGCTTACGGTAAAAACCCTACACAATCTTATCAACAATGGTGAAATCACAATAAAAGCCCATCGTGAAAACCCTAAAACAATCTAAAATCCCAACCACCCACCCCACCCACCCACTCACAAAAAAAAGTGTATGGACACCTCAGGGATCCTCCTCCCAGTGGGGAGAGTCAGCCAAACACCTGGGCAAAGAGGACGGTCTTTGCCAGGGGTGAAACTTCAAGAGAGTAGGTGCTTGGTGAACCTCTGGAGGAGGGGCATTCGACAGTGTAGGGGCCACTCAGAGAAGGCCCTTTGGGCTGTCCCCACCTGATCTCAGTGCCTGGGCAGGAAAATATGGGCAGGTGTGCTGTGTCAGGTACCCAGAACCGAAGCTGTATATGGAATCATGACTCATAGAGAAAAGACACTTCTCCACCGCCATCATGCCCCATGCTTGCCTGACCAGGAAAAGCCATAGAGCTGCTGTTTGCCCTGCTGGTTTTGACATCTGATGAAGGGAGCTTTCATACCCCATAAATCTTGTAGGTCTCAGATCTTGCTATTCTACTCAAGCCAACACAGCCGGCCTGTGAAACAATTTGTCCTGATGGGAAACTTCCAAGTCACTATCAGTACACTTAAGTTCCCCGAGGAAACAAATACCGGTGGCTGCTTTTTTGGGGAGCGGCGGGGGGGGGGGAGTGGAATAGATAAATGGGATGGGGGAGAAAGGCTTAAGCCCGTTCTGTCTGTGCACTACAATCCCTATCCAAATCAACCCACTGCAGAAATCAACTTCCCAGTGGGGAACTCTGGCTCTGATAGAAAGTCCACGTGATGGCCACAAGAGTATCCTAACATGAGAATCAGCCCCGAGTTGTTCTTTTTTGTTGCTACATTTAGTCCTTCGATCCAGAACGGGTTTCCGTAAACGTATTTGGCCTTTAAACCACTTCCCCGTTAAAATGTTTCTGTTTTGTGTTTGAAACTCATTCCGCACATGCAGAAAAATGCACTTTCAAATTGCTTTCAGTGCTCTTTGAAGCTGTGCGGAATGGCAAAATCCACTTGCAAACAGTTGTGAAAGTGGTTTGAAAATGCATTATTTTGCGTGTGCGGAAGGGGCCAGAGGAACGTTTTGTATCTCTTCTTTTAATTACTTAGAACTCATGGGTATTGCAGGGGGGGCAGCAAAGTGTGAGTGGGCCAGACCCATAGCCACGTTGGGGGGAAGGGGGGCTGTGCCCCATCAAACATTTGCCGTGCCCTTCCAATCAGCACTAGGGATTGGTGTGAAATCTGTCACAAGTCTTTCAAGTGTAAATTCTCTATGGAAAGGGAAAGGAAAGAATGCTCCTGTTTCCCTTGTTCGTGGTTCCTGCTTTGGTGGTTCCTTTACGCCCTGCCTTTCTTTCTGCCCATCTTTCTAGTCGATGCCACCAGGGCCACCTCCGATGCCCCATCCCACAGGATGTCCCAGCTGTCCTCCACCTTGAAGCGCTACGTCGACTCGTCCCGCTACTCGGATAGCAGCTACAGCAAGGCCCCCACCGGCTATGGCGCCTACTCCTCGTACTCCTCCAACCTGTCCTCCTCGTACCCAGACAAGGAGAAAGTCAGCTACAAGCCCGGCACGACGTCCAGCTACTTGACCTCCAGTCACTTGAGGACTTCAGGGGGGAACATCTCCTCTTCTTCCTTGAACTATGATGGGGGCGGGCGCTTGCTCCAGTGCCCCAGCTCCAGCACGAGGCTGAGCCCCAGCTATGGTCGGGTGCCGGTGCGACCCCCCGGCAGCGGAGGGCTGAGCGGCGGGGCCGGCTATTCCTTTGGTAGCACAGCCTCCACCAGCTACGGCACCACGCTGGGCCGCAAAAAGTCCAGCAGCCATTCGGACCTGGCACGGGACTTGTCCGGCATCCACCTGTCCGACTCGTACCGGGTTGACTCCTCCACCACCCGTGGGTCCCTCGTGGCTCGGAACCGGCAGGAGTTGTGTACCCTGCAGGGTTTCTACCAGCAGGCCAACAGGCGCTCGGATTACGTCAAGGATTATCTGGAGTCCTGCAACCGCAAGGGAGGGCGCTCACCGGTCAGTCTTCATGGCAATAGCCCCGAGGTCATCACCCCCACCCTGCGGCCCATCAGCAATTGCTCCCTTCAGCAGTGGGATCGGACGGAGAGCCGGACAGACATCCTCGCCAGGGAGCCTTCGGTAAGAGGCTGCTGTTGCTTCTGTCGGCCTGTCTGTTTTTCTCAGGCTCTCTCTGTCCTATCTTTCTGTATCATTTATTCCCCTCGGCTGGCACCCAGGCAGTGGTGAGATTCAAATAAATTAAGAACCGGTTCCGGTGGTGGGATTCAAATAATTTAACAACTGGTTGTTTACAAACACTGTTGTAACAACCGATTCTGCTGAAGTGGTGCGAACCTGCTGAATCCCACCACTACACCCAGGGCAGCTTACTGTGTTCTCTTCTCCTCCATTTGTATCCTCACAACAACCCGGTGAAGTAGGACAGGCTGAGAGTGTGAGTGCCTGGCCCAAGGTCACTGATGAACTCCCATGGCAGAGTGGGAATTTGAACCTGGGTCTTCCGGATACTAGTCTGACATTTTAACCCTATATCCCACTAGCTCTCATATAGTATAGGGCTTAGCCATGACAGCTTGTAGGGCTACTGTGGTGGGTGTGGAGAACTTTTTCTTTACGAAAGGCAATAGGTTTATCCCCGCCGTGTAGTGCTAGGGAGTCTTTAACATGAAAGATTCCTCAATTGCTCTTATGGAACTCCCCTGTGGATTAATGCTTGGAGCCAAAAGTTGAGCGCGGGATCCGCAGTCAGCCTCTTATACAAAATATTCGAGTGCCACATTGCATCCCTTTATGCTGCACCCCCCTGTTTGGTAAGCCGGGACAGCATCTGCTTTAGTCATTTAAAGCTATTGACCACCCTTTTAACGGTTCTGGGTTCTGCCTGTGCTTTAATTCGACACTGGTAGCCTTATCAATCATATCCTCCCCAGCTCCATGGAACTAAGTGGTGGCGGCAGTCTGAAATTAAAATACTTTCCCTGGGATTCTCCTGGGAGTCTTTGCAAATGCTACTCCTTCCTAACTCTTTTTTTTCAACTAAAAAAGGCGGGGACTCCTCTTGACCAGGAGCCACAAGTTCTACAAGACCAAAGCGGCTAACTGTTCCCTTCTTTCAACATCAAATTCAAAACCAATGTGATGGCAGACTATCTTTGAGTATACCTTCCAAGAGCCCAAGCTGAGATGGATATACAATAAGGCTCGCTTGTAATTCCTTCCCTTAATTTGTAATCTCCGCGGAGGTTTCTTAAAATTGACTTGCAAGAGCGAAATGTTCCCCCACTGTACTATAGTGGTGCAACTTATGGAACATATAATGCCTCAACTGCCCTAAATACGCAGGAAGCTAGACCAGGCTTTGACCTTCCTTCCTGCTAAGTTTAAGGAATACCTGTTGCTGGGAAGGTGGCATTCTTACTAAAACAACTCTTTCTTCTGTGATTTTAAATTCTGTAGCTAGGTTCCTTTTAGGAACCTTGGAATAATACCTGTGGTGGTTTTATATATGGAACATCTGTCTGGATAATGCTGGTTGTTATATTCGTTTTATGCCTAATAAAGGTTTTATGTATGTATATAGTATAGGGCTGTTTCATATGTTTTTACGTGGTCCAACAGGGGGCTAGGTGTGGAGTTTGAGCCTATAGCCAGTGGTGTGAATTTTACTTCCAGGGATTCGTTATGGATTACATCAGTCCCCTGCCAGCATGGCCAATTGGCCATGCTGGCAGGGGCTGATGGGAATTGTAGTCCATAACATCTGGAGTGCCAAAGGTTCGCCACCACTGGCCTACAGTCAAGTTTGATTCCTGCGAGGTATTGCCCAGTTTGAACAAAGCACCCAACTTAATTCTCCTGCTGTTGCTTTAAATAAAGAACAGAAATTGTCACTTAATGCATCTGTGTTGCCATTCCAGAACAAGCGCGGGCTTGCTTTGTTTTGCAGGGTGAGTAACGCAGAATTAGCAGAAACACACAAACATTCCTTATCATTTAGGGAAATACCAATGGATTGCAGACTTCGGCTCACTTTGCAGTTGTAGGCATCTCTTCCCCTGAGAGTTTGGGTCAAGTCAGTAACTCTCCCAGGCAGGAAAGGAGCCATTTTTGTGGAAGGTGGAAGAGTTTGGAAGAGTGTGTGTGTCTGTGTGTGTGTGTGTGTTCCTCTTTCGGGCCACTACAATAACAGATGCAGTTGAACAAATAGTAGAAAGAAAAACAGTCTCTGTGTACCTTGCTGCGGAAGTTTAGGGTAAATACACAGAGCACACCCTTCCCTGGCTCAGAGAACATGGCACGGTGGCCTGGTTTTACTGTGCCAATGTCAGGTGAGGTCACCTGTTCCCATGCCCAGCCTCTGCCTCGGGCTCTTTGCGTTCCTGTAATCAGGACACCTGTCAGTGGAGAAGAGAGTGTGTAATGCTTTGAGTGTTGTGACTCGGATGGCTCATCAGATCTCGCAAGCTAAGCAGGGTCGGCCCTGGTTAGCATTTGGAAGGGAGACCACCAAGGAAGTCCAAGGTTTCTGTGCACCCCTTCTCTCGCTTATTTACTAACTTGATGGTGGCTGCAGCTCCCCTGCCCCCCTACCTGGTGGCCCATCCCACCTCTACAGCACTGGCTGCTCCCTCACCTGGCTGCCCAGGAGTTTTGTGTCAGCAGCTGGGGGAAAGCCAATGCTTGCACGTCTCTTAACCTGCCTGCCCCCATATCGTGCACCTTCCTGTGTTGAGAGAAAAGCTCTCTGCACTCGTGCAGCCAACTGTTCTCTGGTTTGGTTTGTTTTTTTAAAAAAACCACTTTTTTGTTATTTGTTTTGGTTTTCAGATCTTTCTGCAATCCCAGGGAGGGGAAATCCCTCAGTTTTGCAGGAAAATCACACCCTCCCATCAAAGCGGCTCCAAGCTGTGGATTTAAAAAATCGCTGCGTCACCCTGCTTTGGCTGGCTATTGTGGACTCTTGACAATTATGTGATGATGATATGACAGAGCCTATCTAGTCCAGGGCTTAGTCTAAAAAGACTTATTTAAAGGCTTTGTTTCATCATGAAAGTGCTTGAGTGACCTTGGGCCAGTCTAGCCTCCCTCACAGGGCAGGTTGCTGTGGAGGGGTAAGGCGGTGACTTCAGGATGGTCACCCTTTAGGAAGACCGGAAGGGGTAAGCTGCTGGCGCGACGCTGGACCGGCGGATGCGATTTCGCTTTCTGGGGCTTGCCGTTTCCGCCCTGTCACAGAGGCGAGGAAACCGGCAAGTCCCAGAAGCGCCGCTCCCGCAGCCATCGCTGCGTAATGCCGAATGGCAAAGCCCCCTTCCCCAATGGACAGAGCACCTTTCAGCTCCCGGGCCGCTTCCTCTCGGGCGATACCTTGTCCCGTCCCTTGAAAGAAGCCAATTGTCGATCCATTTTGGGAGGCTGCCGCGACTCGCCTTGTGCCTGCAGTGAAGGCAGTCGCGGCAGCCTCCCCAAAAAATCGAGCAATTGTCTGAAATAACCTGGCGGACGCTGACAAATTGTTTTAGAAGGTGAAAATCGTCCCGCCAAAAGCGGGACGTCTGGTGAGCCTGTGTGAGGGCAGAAAGGTGGGAGGGAACCAGGCAGGCTGCTCTGAGCTCTTTGGGCAGGATTCAAATGGGTTGGGCCAGGAGAGAAACAACACGCCCTCCCACTAAAACGTAGGAACCTTATTAGTTGAAGCCGGACTTTGGTGCTCCAAAATTCCTCTGCATTGGGCCCACAAAAAGGACTTGCGTGTGCAGCCAAGGAGTGTCTTCCATGTCCCTCCAGAGTACATTCCCGAGGCTGTGGTGGGCTCACCCACGGAGACGCACAACCCTCTGTGTGTGCTGAGACTTCTTGCTCCAGCCGTGAGGCTCTGCTTGCCAGCCCTCAGCCTTCCCTAATCTGCTCCTGGGGCCTGTTGACATACGCATGTGTGTTCCCAAGCCGGTATTAAGCAATTATACCTGTTATATAATCTCTGGGGACCGGAGCCAGGGAGGGAGAGACTCAATTAGAGGCTCTGGAGGCTGCCGCAGTTTCACCCTTTCCCTGCTGGGAACCATGGGCGCCCACGTCTAGTTGGATAGGAGCAGAACGGGCGGCTTTTCTGTGGGTCAGACCCTGCGCTTCAGATGTCTGAGTCAGGACTCGATCCCAAACAAGGGGCATTGTTTGGGGGAAATTGAGGTTGACACTTTATTCTTTATTGTTTTACTCTTTACTGTATTGTCGGGCCTACTAAAGGCTTTCCTTGCGGCAGTTCGCTAGTTGCTGTGGGTTTCGGACTAATGCTGTGGTCGCCAGGTCATCTGTAGATCTTGCGTTCCCTAACGCTTCCGCCAACTAAACGTTAGGAACAAGATCTTACCAGACCACGTCACAATAAAGCCCCGAAAAAAACCCACAAGCGTTCCAACCAGTTACTCTTTACTGTTCAACTTTTTGTAGGGTGGCTGGTTCACCATTCTTGTAGTTTTGTAGTTATAATTTTAAAATATATATATTTAAATATATATATATTAAAAAAGGACTCGATTTCCAAGCTAGTGTTCTTGGCATGAACCTCTCAAGGTTGTGTCTCCCCCACCTCTGCACCAGGAAGATTTTTTATTTGTTACATTTTCATCCCACTTTTCCTGCATTGTGTTCAAGATGGTGCAGCTCCTTCCGGGCATCTCTGCTTCATTCTCACAACAACCCTGTGAGGTTGATTGAGCAGAGGGTGACTGACCTCATGGCAAAATCGGGATTTGAACCCAGGTCTCCCAGATTCTAGTGCAATGCTGTAACCGTTGCACCATACTGCTTGTTGCACGTAGGGATAGCCAGGGTGGAAATGGCATAAACAGGATAGAAAAAAGCATTTATTAATCAGGGCCCAAATGAAACAGGTAAATACAGTGGAGTGGGGCCAAGCCAGCCCTGGATACAACAGCAAAGATCTTAAAGACAAACAAATATTTTGGGGTGTGAGCCAGGGCGCATGATGCCTTCTCCGGCTCCTGAAACCCAACGCTGCATAAATTGTTTGGTTTTTGATGTGCCACAAGACTCTTTGTTCTTTTAGCTGTGACAGACTGATGCAGCTGCCGGTCTAGAGTTTCCAATTCAGATTTTTTTTAAAAAAGTCACACATCCCCCAGACGCGCACCCCCCAAAAGGAGATATTGTTTCACGCTTTTCTTCATACCCTGCGCCACATGAAGGCGCCTATGCTAATTCAGCTTGACGCCCCTGTTTGAAGAGTATTGGCATGGCTTTATTCTAGACAAGCCAGATTCAGTCTGTTGTGGACAGGAAAGGCCTGGAGAAATGATGGTAAAGAGCCACGTGTCTCCGGGCATACGCAGAGTACATTTTTCTTGCTTTGTATGTAGACCAAATGAGTCCTGACTAAATTGCAATCCAACATCGTCTTATTTGAACGTAAACATAATGCCAAGAGAATTTTCCGTTGTATAGGCAGCCCTGAAACATTTTTGTTGTAGCTACTAAATAAAGTTACTGTGTTAAACTGGGGGAAAAAAATTCCCAGCTTGAGTTAGAATCATAGAGTTGGAAGAGACCCCCAAGGGCCATCCAGTCCAACCCCTGCCATGCAAGAACACACAATCAAAGCTCTCCCGACAGATGGCCATCCAGCCTCTGTTTAAAAACCTCCAAAGGAGGAGTTTGGGAATCCCAGTGCAAATTTAGCCCGAGTCACAACCTCCTTCCCGCTTACAGTGCCTTCTGCAGTTTTTTGCATCTGGGTTAACACAGAGGCAAAAAATAATGCCCGGGGGCGGGGAAGAAGAAGAAGAAGAGTTTGGATGTATATCCCCCCTTTCTCTCCTGCAGGAGACTCAAAGGGGCTTACAATCTTCCTTGCCCTTCCCCCCTCACAACAAACACCCTGTGAGGTGAACAGGTGGGGCTGAGAGTCTCCGAGAAGCTGTGACTAGCCTCAAGGTCACCCAGCTGGCTGGCAGTGTGTGATGCAGCACAGGCTAATTCCACTGTGAATTCCCCAGATAAGCCTCCACAGCTCAGGGCGACCCAGAGTCTTCCGGGGAATCAAACCCGTTCCTCCAGATTAGATACATCGGTGCCTTAAAACCTCCTACTTGCCATCTTTTGTTTGAAAGAACTTGTTTTCTTTTGCAGTGTGGCTTTTGCAGGAGTGTCTCATGGCGGGCTTTCGCTTCTCCAGTTACAGAGGACTCTGGGCGGGCTACCTTTGGGACCGGGACAAGGTGCCGGTGGGGACTTGAGAGCCGGAGAGCATTTTGGGGCTGTGTGGGAAGGGGCTGATCCCTGGCCATGCTCCCCCACCCCCATGGGGTTTCTGGATTAAGCTGCGTCTGACTAGCCCAGAGCCGGCAGCCTGGCAGAGCCCTCAGACGGAAACAGAAGAGGCAGGCAGGGGCGTGAAGAAGCAAAGCGGCAGAACAAGCTAGGCCGGGCAGCTGGTACATTTAGTGCTTACCACCTCCGTGTATTTGCGAACACAGCGGGGTGACATAACTGGAGTTGGGCAGCTTGTGGGATTGCCAGAGACGGCCCGAGACAGCTCCTCCCGCTAACACTGCTTGCTAGGAGCAACGACACTGCACCTCTGGGCTTGGAAATGGGTTTCTGCCCTCCTCTGGGGCCGTGCAGGGGGCGGGCTCCTTTCCATCTTGGTTTTGGAGTAGAGTAAAGTGCTGCCCCATGATTTTATAGCTTTACCCCTTCCTTGGGGTTTTCTCTGCGGTGAGATAAACAGGTACTTGCCATGCCTGCTCTGCCCCGCCATGTCCGCAAACTCCTGGTTTTTTCTTTTGGTGGTCTCCCACCCAAGTACTTCAATTCAGAGCCCTAACCCCAAGCTTACTAGCTTTTCGAGATTGGTCTAGTTGTAGCTGGTGGTGACCTGCGAACCTTTGGCACTGATATGAGCAGCAGGATTACAACTCGCCATCAGCCCCTACCAGCATGGCCAATTGGCCATGCTGGCAGGGGGCTTTGATGGGAAATTGTAGTCCAATAATCCTGTATCTAGAGTGCCAAAGGCTTGCCACTACTGATTGGCCCACGCTTGTGGGCATAGGAGGTTAGTGAGCCCATGCATAGCAGAAGCTAAGAGCTCATGTATCTAATCTGGAGGAACTGGGTTTGATTCTCCGCTCTGCCGCCTGAGCTGTGGAGGCTTATCTGGGGAATTCAGATTAGCCTGTACACTCCCACACACGCCAGCTGGGTGACCTTGGGCTAGTCACAGCTTCTTGGAGCTCTCTCAGCCCTACCTACCTCACAGGGTGTTTGTTGTGAGGGGGGAAGGGCAAGGAGATTGTAAGCCCCTTTGAGTCTCCTGCAGGAGAGAAAGGGGGGATATAAATCCAAACTCCCACTCTTCTTCTTCTATAGCCTGAACCGTCCAAATCAGGTCTCCGCCTAGGTAGCCATCAAGGTAGTGTTGCCCTGCTGTAATTGGAGGTTCTAATTGGAGCCAGGATATATCCTTAGAACCTGTTTCCCGTGTATGAAAGTTTACCCTGAAATTATCTGACTAAACAGTACCCCTGAGCATGGGCAGAATGCCTTTCCCTGACTACTAATAGCAGCTAGCTCTTATTTGTTTCAGTTGCAACTTGAAGGGCTTCGCCAGGACTATTCCCATGTGCAAATGCCACGCAAACGCAAAAGTGTAGCTTTCGGCATTTGAAATAATTGATGGGTTTTTGTGTTAGTAACGGTCATGTTTCTAGTCTCGAAGGCTGGAAGGACGAGCGTGGCAGCAGGCGGGCAGTCTTGGAAGTGAAATGGAAGGGGGCAGGCATGGATGAGCTTGCCCGGTGGTCTGACGGGAAAGCACTTGGCCCGTGCTCAGGGGCATTAGCTTAAAAAACTGGTTGACTGGGAAGATTCCTCCATGTGTTTGAATCCTGAACGAGCCGGATTTAGATAGGGACATGGTGCAACTGACCACTGCATGACCTTGATGACCCTAATACAAAAATAGGCCAAAAATAAGTCAGCTCTGCGCAGTGTTTTTTTTATTTATCTTCAATTCGATAGATCGTTCCAGGGCTGTGCAGTAGTTAAACAATGCCAATATTGATAGAAGACATTTGCAGAAACTCCGTTCAAACCCAGTAGCCAGGATTAGACCAGGAGCACAGGATCGGTTCACAGACCTAGTTCCTCTGAAAAAGAAGAGTTGAAGAAGAAGAGTTGGATTTATATCCCCCCTTTCTCTCCTATAGGAGACTCATAAACTTATAATCTCCTTTCTCTTCCCCCACCCCCCACAACAAACACCCTGTGAGGTAGGTGAGCCTGAGAGAGCTCAGAAGAATTGTGACTAGCCCAAGGTCACCCAGCTGGCGTGTGTTGGAGTGCACAGGTTAATCTGAATTCCCCAGATAAGCCTCCACAGCTCAGGTGGCAGAGTGGGGAATCAATCCCTGTTCCTCCAGATTTGAGCTCTTAACCACTACGCCACTGCAAGGATCAAACAGGGTTCCTTATGAGACCCTCCTGCTCAGTTTCGATATCAATGATATGGTACAGGCTTGGATTCCTAAGATTTCATGTCCCCTTCTTTGCTTGAGCAACTAACTGGAATACACTGTACCAGGCTACTCAAAGATTATAAAAAAATGCAAAATATTTATTATTTAACAAAGTTACAAGGTGAATAACAAACAGGGACAAGACCACGCGGTATCAGGAGTTTGTAAGCCGCCTTGAGTCTCCTTATAGGAGAGAAAGGCGGGGTGTAAATCTAAACTTCTTCCTCGCCTTTCCTCTCCCTCTCCCTCTCAGCAGTTCTTCTATGAGCTCCTCCTTCTCAAATGCTTTCTTCCTGCGGTCTTTTGCATGGTGGTTGTGGCTTCCCCACACATACATACACACTCCTTCACCTCCACTTCACCGACCTCACCAAGGGTAGTAGCGCACAAAGTTCTCCCACACCTAGAAAAGGACGGGCTGACAGCCAGGTTGGGAATGACTCTGCAACATCTCTTTGAATTATCTGTTCATCCCCACCCCCACCCAGCAAAAAAAACCATGTGGGGAAAACTTTGATTGTGAAAACGGGGATGCAAGCAGGTTCTCACAGGTTCCCGAGAGTAGGTTACTAATTATAGGGGGTTACTAATTGGTGATTTTGCCACGTGAATTTTGCCTTAGTTACGCCCCTCCTCTCAGCAGTAGCGCGCAGAACTTGAAGCAGTCTAGCAGGAGGTGCACCAGCGTGCGTGGCAGCCTGCGCCTGCGTGCTTTTGTTTCCCGCCCAAGGACCGGTGCAGCCGCTGCGTCCTTGCCACAGCCCCGCCCAGGAATGCCCCGCCCCCGGAATGCCTAGCCACGCCTCGTCGTGCCCCGCCCAGCCCCATTGGCGCCACGCCACAGTTTGAATCCCACCACCATGGGAACCTGTTACTAAAATTTTGGGATCCCACCACTGAATAAACAGCTCCCTCCTTCACTTTACCCCCACGATCATTAGAGAAGAGGGAATTGGTCAACCAGCCATGGATGCCCTGGCCTACAGTGGAATTTGGCCCCAAGGAAATCTCTGATGCAAGAGGGTTCATGCAGGCACCCTTCGCTGGCTGGCGGTATGTGGTTCCCACCTCGCACATCTCTGCCTCCAGGGAAAAACCCAGAGATGCAGCCGTGTCTGGTAGACGGTTGCTCCGACCTTGCAAAGCCTCTATTGATCGGGTGGGACCCAGAGCCGGGAAAGGCCCATAAGCTCTGGGTTCTGAAATGCCCACCCCTTGCAGCTGATCCAGGGCCTGAAGGGGTCTTGCAGATCTGAACCCCCAGGTTCCTCCTGTATTTCCCCAACTGTCCTGCCATTCTGGGCATTTTTCTCCTGCCTCTCTTGCAAATGGCGAAAGAGCCACTTCTCCGTTCCTCTGTGTTTGTCTTAATTTCAAGGAAGGCGAGGCTGAGAGTGTCTGTAACCGGCCCAAGGTCACCCCTGGATTCCTCAGCAGGGCAGGGATTTGAATCCAAGCCTTCCTGGTTTCAGTGTGACAGGCTAACTGCAGTGCCACCCTTAAGGCTGCCAATCTCCAGGTGGGGCCTGGAGATCTCCTGCACCCACAACTGATCTCTGGACTATTAAAACCAGTTTCCTCAAGAAAATGGCGTCCTCGGGATTAATTCTGTATACATCATAGACTCTGAGCAAAATCCACCCTCCTCAAATTCACCCTTCCTCAGGCACGTGAAGCTGCCACATATTAAATTGCGCCCTTGGTCGCTCAAGGTCAGTGTTGCCTGCTCAGACTGGCAGCCGCTGTCCAAGGGCTCTGGCGGAGGTCTTGCATATCATTTCCTGCCGGATCCATTTTAACTGGAGAAGCCGGGGCATGAAGCCAGGACCTTCTGCAAGGCAGTAGGTGCTGTACCACTGAGCCCTTCTGCTAGCACTGTCCCCAAATCTCCAGGAATTGCCCGGGTCACAGTTGGTAACCTTACAATTCATCTGCACCTGCTCCGAACAATTCTGGCCCTTTTCTAACCGTGCCCTCTGCCTCGCCTCACCCCTTTCTGGATTGCAGCCCAGTTTTTTAAAAAGGAAACTCTCCGGTTTTTGTGCCTTTCGCCCTGCTCCCTGGCTGAACATGCATGAGGTTTGGCTGTGTTGTGGGAGTGGGGGCGAGACGCCAGTCTGCAGCCTACCCCTGCCTGTTGGCACGTCGCATGCCCCCTCTCATGGCCATGCGCGCCATCTCGCTCCATCTGGCAGAAAGCTAAGAAAGCCGCAGGAACGGGAGTCTCGCAGCACACTTTTCACACTCACAGAATGGGAACCTGTCGCGTTCACCTGTGCGCAGCGGGGACTGCATTTGAGACGGAACAATGCGGGTCCAATGCACAGGACAACTGGGATAAAAGGGGATTTCCCTCCCTTGGCTGGCTGCTCTGAAGCGCCTCTCTGTCAGCCTGCGTGTGTTTATGCAGAACAGCAAGAATTTGGCTGGGGAAAATTCCCACCAATTCCCTACATTTGGGCATGCCCCCAGCCGCCCCACAGAGGTGTACGCGAGTCACCCACCACTACCCCATCGATCCAACTGGTCAGTCGCCATCCCTCGCTTCCCTTCAAGGGGTCCAAAACAGCATGTGTGGTGCCCCTCTCCATTTTGCCCAGTGCTGAACTGAGAGACCACCAACCCCCGCCTTCCCCTACCTGTTGGAGAATAGGTCCCAGCATGGTGTAGTGATTATGAGCGGTGGACCCTTGTCTGGTGAACTGGACTTGTTTCCACACTCCTACACATGAAGTCTTCTGGGTGACCTTGGGCCAGTCACAGTTCTCTCCGAACTTTCTCAGCCCCACCTACCTCACAAGGTGTCTGTAGTGGGGAGAGGAAGGGAAGGAGCTTGTAAGGTGCTTTGAGACTCCTTACAGGAGAGCAAGGCGAGGTATAAATCCAAAACTCTTTTTCGTCTTGATTATGGTATCAATCCTACTGCAGGTACAGGAGAACTGTCTCCAGCAAAGTGTGGTGGTTAAGAGCAGGTGGATTCTAATCTGGAGAACCGGGTTTGGTTCCCCACTCCTCCACCTGAGTGGCAGAGGCTTATCTGGTGAACCAGATGTGTTTCTGCACTCCTGCATTCCTGCTGGGTGACCTTGGGCTAGTCACAGTTCTTCGGAACTCTCTCAGCCCCACCTGCCTCACAAGGTGTCAGTTGTGGGGAGAGAAAGGGAAAGGAGCTTGTAAGGCACCTTGAGTCTCCTTACAGAAGAGAAAGGTGGGGTATAAATCCAAACTCCTCCTCCTCTTCTCCCTGTGTATTGATGGTGCTGTCAGTACTTCTAGTACCCTGTTTCCCCGAATATAAGACATCCCCAGAAAATAAGACATAGTAGAGGTTTTGCTGAAGCGCGAAATATAAGGCATCCCCCGAAAGTAAGACGTAGCCAAGTTTTTGTTTGGAAGCATGCCCGACGAACAGAACACAGAAAAATAAGACATCCCCTGAAAATAAGACATAGCGCATCTTTGGGAGCAAAAATTAATATAAGACACTGTTTTATTTTTGGGGAAACACGGTAGTTCATGCTGACAGTTGTTGCACCCGTACATAGTTGAGCTCCTATCTCTTTTGAGGCCTTGATATCATCCTAGCTTCTTGGCACCTTCTTCCAGGACAATCCGGGTTAGGTCAGCTGAAGCCATTGGGTAATTGGAGATAGCCGTGCTTGCAGGGGAGCGGGTCGGTGTCATGGGGTCACAGGCCATTTTCACATTCTTCCCTGTTCTTTTCCAGTCTTGGTTTTTTATTTTCCCAGCCAGGAAGCGAAATTAGGATAACTGTGTAAAAGACCCCAATGAAATTAGAAACCGCTCTGTGCATTTCTGGAAGAGGCATGGGAACTTCATCCTGGAGGGGGGGCGACGGGGGGAGGCGGGGAGCTGCAGCTGACAACCAGGATTGGATTGCACAACGTTGCAGCAAGACCAGCGTGGATCGTACCAGTTGCTTGCGGTCACTCTGGTTCACGCTGTCAGAGCACCGCCCCGTAGGATCGTCACGTGACTAGCAGTCGCTGGAGTTCACTAAGTCCTTTGTTTTGCCTCTGTGTACTTTGGAATACTTGGAAAAGGCAGAACAGAGGGATTCAGTCGGGCACAAAGTCCCCCTAGTTCAGCGTTTCTGTGTCTGTGAACTGGACATTTTGGAAAGCAGGGCACTATGGCAACATTGTGTAGTGGTTAGAGTATCAGACTGCTCTCTGTAAATTACTTAAAAATTGGGCCAGAGGAGGGGTCTGTTTGAGCAAGTGTCTATCATTGTGTTATTTGTTTGTTTGCTTGCTTACTTGTTTAGTTCACTTTTCTGGCAAAACCAGGGTCTGTTCATAGCAGGGATTGTGGCCGCGTTCTGTGCGTACCTGGAAACAAACCGAACGAAAAGGCAGAAAAGGGATGGGTGGAGTAGGAGAGGTCTGAGGCAGCCCTGGATTATTTGCAGGCTTTTACATCCAACTTGGACTTGGCTGATTTTGTACTTCTTCCTGTGGCAGTGAGTTCCACAGTCTCCCTCTTCATTGTACGAAGGAAAGACTAATGCCGGTTTCAGAACAGAAGGCTGCTGATTCCAGGGCGAAAGAAGGGGAGTGTGTCCTTTCTCCGGCCGTGTCCTTCCTTTAGGGCAGTCTCCTCCACTATCTCTTATCAAGACAAAACAGAATTGCATCGCCCGGTAGTTGATATTCGTGTTGCAATACTTGCCTGCTGTTGGAAGTTTGGGAGTGGAAAGGTTAGGTGGGCCCCCGGGGAGAGGCCCTGTCCTTTAAGCCAACTCTGCAGAGCCCTGGGGTTCTCCAAACGCCGTGCCTCCATTACAAGACCAAAGAAAGTGAACAGGATTCCCTGGGAGGTGCCCGTTCACCCTGGCCTTCCTGACAGCGTTGTGGTGAAGATAAAACAGAGGAGAGGATAACCATGTATGCTTCTTTGGTTCCTCATAGGTGGAAAGGTGTGGCATGAATGAAATCAAATGAATAAATCTGACCAGGCGAGCCAATGCTGTTGGGGAATGAGGGACCCCAGGAGCCGACCCACTGCTGTTCCCCTGTTCTATCTTAACCTTGGTTCTAGGAACCTGTCTGCCATCTGACACTCGGAGACGGATCTCTTCCCTGCAGGCTGTTTGGCTGCTGAGGAAGTGGGAATATGATCGAAGTCTATAAAATTATGCGTGGGGTAGAAAATGTTGACAGAGAGAAATTTTTCTCTCTTTCTCACAATACTAGAACCAGGGGGCATCCATTGAAAATGCTGGGGGGAAGAATTAGGACTAATAAAAGGAAACACTTCTTCACGCAACGTGTGGTTGGTGTTTGGAATATGCTGCCACAGGAGGTGGTGATGGCCACTCACCTGGATAGCTTTAAAAGGGGCTTGGACAGATTGATGGAGGAGAAGTCGATTTATGGCTACCAATCTTGGTCCTCCTTGATCTGAGATTGCAAATGCCTGAGTAGACCAGATGCTCGGGAGCAACAGCCGCAGAAGGCCCTTGCTTTCACCTCCTGCAGGTAGCAGAGAGCTGGACTAGATGGACTCCGGTCTGATCCAGCTGGCTCGTTCTCCTGTTCTTATGCATCCCAGCAAAGCGATCGGTCTCACCAGCCAATCTGTGCCTGCTCTATTTATTCATTGAAAGCATTTGCACCCCATCTTTCTATGCGCCATATCAAGGCAGCCTGCAATACACAATACAATCCAATACAGCGCAGTCATCCGATAACAACAGCATCAAATACCATGCAGCGAAATCGAACAATTCTGTAAAATTACAATTTCGGGCAAATGTGTTAATGAAACCTAAATCGCTGCTTGCTAAGGTCTCAATGGTTAGAACTGGATTTTAAACGCTGTCTGAAATAAAAACGCCTTTACTTGACAACGGAAGTAGAGCAAGGAAGGAGCCCGCTGGGCTTCCGTAGGAAAAGCTTTCCAAAATCTAGGTGCCACAACTGAGAAGGCTCTTCCCCAGGTCCCTGTTGAACATGCCAATCGTGTGGACAAATAGCCCTCCACATATGATCTTAGTATACAAGCAGGTTTATATGGGAGCAGGCGATCTTTCAGGCACCAATGCCACAAAATGCTTTCATGTCAAAAAGAACTTTTAAACAGCTGTTTTTAAAAGTTAGAGGAATGCAGGGACCTGTTGATGCATATTTTGCCCAAGAGTACTAAATGGAGCTTCTGTGTTCAGTGGCAGTTACCTTAGAACCTGAAGAGTGGCACAAGGGGATAGGGGGAGGAAAAGGCGGAGAAGAAGAGAGTTGGATTTATATCCCCCCTTTTCTCTCTTGTAAGGTGACTCAGAGGGGCTTACAATCTCCTTTCCCCCCCCCCCAACGAACACCCTGTGAGGTGGGTGGGGCTGAGAGAGCTCTGAAGAACTGTGACGAGCCCAAGGTCACCCAGCTGGCATGTGTTGGAGTGCACAAGCTAATCTGGTTCACCAGATAAGCCTCCACAGCTCAAGTGGCAGAGCTGGGAATCAAACCCGGTTCTCCAGATTAGAGTTCACCTGCTCTTAACCACTACAACATGCTGGCTCTCAGTGTGAGAGCTGTTGGTTTCTTTGCCAGCTTGCATGCTTACCAGGGGTATCTGGCTGTTTTGCCTGCAGAAGGTCTGAGATTCAGTTCCCAGCATCTCCAGTTAAAAGGATCAGGTGACAGGTCTCTCCCCAGGACCCTGGAGAGCAGCTGCCAGCCTGAGTAGACAATACTGACGTTGATGGACCCAGGGCCCGATTCACTATAACGCAGCTTCATGTGTGTTCATGCATCTCCGTCAGAGCTTTCAACAAGCCTTTCAGAAATGTTTCCAGCACAAGCCCATTACGCTGTAGAGGTTAGAGCATCAGAGAAGGATCTGGGAGACGTGGGTTCGAATCCCTACTCTGCCAGGAAGCTTGCCAACCACACCTTCTCAACCTAACCAACTTCACAGGGTTGTCGGGAGAAGGATAATATCTTGCATGCCTCTTGGAAGAAGCATAGTTTCAAAACTCGGAACAAAAAAGAAGCTCTTGTGAATAGTGAGCTGATTGAAGCCCACGTATGCACACCTGCGCAAGAAGTCCCTCGATCTGTATAACCGAGCCAGGCGTCTTTGAATGCTATGAGTGTGGGAAGTGCATGTTCTTGGACTCACAACTCTGCATGTGGGGATTGTGTACTTGTGGACTAGCCGTGTGCATAACTTCCACCCTCCTGCATGGGGCAGCGGAGTGTGCGCACAGGCACACAGTCGCATTGTATTTTCGGCATGTCGCTTGTGTCTGTGTCTACTCTTAACAATGCTCCGTGCGCAAAGCTCTGGGCTGCGTGCGCGGGCGAGCATCTGCGTCTGCCTCCACTTCCTCCGTCAGCGGGTCCCATCCACCTTTCTCTACTTTTGTCTGGCTGCCTTCTCCGGAGTGACACAGGGCATGTTGATGAGGGTTTGAAAATCCCCGTAGATAAATAACGTTGCGGAAAAAGGGGGTGGGGCAGGCTCAGGGGATTTATTTTTAACACTGCCAAAAATAGCCCGACCTCATCCAAGCTAAAGTTAGTTTCCTGCAGCGTCTGCACAAAGAGATTTGGTTGGAGGTCGAAGGCGGTGCTGCCAGCTTCGAAAAGAGGTCTGTGGATTCCAAAGGGTCTCTTTGTTTCCCTACTTTTCTTGGACACTGCAGATATACGGAAGGTGGCTGGAATAAGGAGACTGTACTCTGTGCATGCTCAGAGATAGTCTTTCTGCATGCATAAGTAGCTCCCATTCAAACGTGACGCTGTGGTTGAAGAAGCTCTGTGCTGATCTTAGGCACTGCATTTCAATGTGTAAGACATTGGGGGAGCTGAGTTCAGGTCTCCTGCTGTTTACCAACCTCACAGAGCAGCTGCCGGGGAATGGACACTTTGGGTCAGCGTGAAAAGCAGGGGTGGGGGCTGTCCTTCCCAGTCTAGTAGCAATTCAGGACAGGGTGTAGAGAGCTGTTTTTCCTGGGGGGGGGGGGGGGGCAGCTGAGAGAGGACACCACGCAACGCCCTTCCGCACTGATTCACACTGGAAAAGTGGATATGAAGATGGCTATCCTTTTGTCTATTGAAAATGCAATTAACCCCCTTTGTGTTGCTCAAAGATTCACAGTGAGGGGCCAAATTGAAGGAGACACAAGGAGACCGCTGTAAAGATCTCTTAATTGGAAACAGCCACTCCAATCTCCCCATACACCCATTTTGGGGATCAATCCCACTCTCCCTCCCTCCCCCCCAATATAATTTCCCCAACCTCAAACGCACCTCAAGCTTTAAAGCGAAAATAATCTCCCGGAGGAAGAATGGAAGCGGCACAGGGTGAAATGTCTTGCTGTGTGGATCCACGTCTCCCTCTCACAAGCCCCCCACCCCACCCTATAGAAGAAGAAGAGTAGAAGAAGAGTTTGGATTTATTTCCCCCCTTTCTCTCCTGCAGGAGACTCAAAGGGGCTGACAATCTCCTTGCCCTTCCCCCTTCACAACAAACACCCTGTGGGGTAGGTGGGACTGAGAGAGCTCCGAGAAGCTGTGACTAGCCCAAGGTCACCCAGCTGGCGTGTGTGGGAGTGTACAGGCTAATCTGAATTCCCCAGATAAGCCTCCACAGCTCAGGCGGCAGAGCGGAGAATCAAACCCGGTCCCTCCAGATTAGGTATACGAGCTCTTAACCTCCTACACCACTGCTGCTCCTTTGGCTGCTCGCAGTCAAAGAAACAAGCACTTTGGAGACCCTTTTCTGGGTTTGCCCACCCTCTAGGCCTCTTCAGCTCTGATGCTTCCTTCCAGATGTCTGTGACTAAACCACCTTCATGCAAAACCTTTGCAATGGACATCTCTTAGCATTTGGGAGCAGAATTTCCCAGCAAGCTAATGGCTGACTGATGGCAGAATAATCTTTCGCTCTTCTGGAGAGACATTTATAGACCTGTGTAGTTTTATTGCTTGCTTCAAACATCGCTTTCTTACATATGGATTCGATCCGTGCCCATTTTTGTAAGACAATCAGAGGTATCTTTTTTTATCTTCGCCTGGAGGATTTGCGGCTTGTGTCCCAACTGGGCTGGGTATGTTCAAACTGCTCCCGGTGATGAGAAAGAAATGTCAATTACTGTCGGGGAAGGTAGTGGTGCCGGATCACGCGCACACCCAGATTGGAGCGATGTCCTTTCAAGAATTTACAAAGGAGACCAACTTCTCAGGAAGGCCCTTATGCATTGTTTGGGCAAGAGGCACGTCGGTCCAGCCCTGACCAGATTCCACCTTCCAAAACTTCAGCCGGAAATTGCAAGGGCCCCTTTGATGCAAACAATGGAAATTTACTGGGAAACAATTAGATCTGTCATCTGGAATTTATGGCCGGTTTGATCAGGGTGTTTTAAGAGGTCGGCAGAGAAACAGTGGGTGGCGATTGTTCCAGGAGATGATCCCTGTGGTCTGGGGCACGTGATTCAGCCCTCTTGCTGAAGCCAAGCCGGTCTAGGGCTGGCCAGTGTCCAGATGGAAAACCCCATGCATGCCACCTGGGCTGTGGTGATAAAAGAAAGCCCTGATAGAAATTCCAGGTTGGTTTTGCGGAGAAGGCCAGGAGTTCCTCTGCAAGCCATGCCAGCAGCAACGTTGCCCATTTCTGTGCCTCTCGGACCGAGGGTGTTCCATCGGAGGGCTCGCCTCTTCGCAGGAGAAATGCTTGTCATTGAAATTCAAGCTGGTGCAGAGTTTGGCGTCACAACGTCACCCTTATGCAGAACGCTGACATGGGTGTAAGGTGTTGTGACAGACCGGCATTCTGTGCAACCAACAATATGCCCACCGAATGGTGGGGAGTTGCACGGAGCGGCTGTTTGTGGCGAGGGTCCCTTGCCAACCTTTGCCCTCGTTCATCCTGGAGCCTTGGCGTCCAGACTTGTGTTAAGATCAACAGTCTTTGCAAATAGATAGGAGGTGGGATCACTTATTGGTGAGATTATTGCTCATATCACAAATATAGAAATGCCTCCCTAATGCACGGGAGCAGGAAGTTTTTGTCTCGAGCAGACCCCCTTCTGGTCTGCATCTTAGAAGTACTTCTCCCAGATTTGCCAAGAGGTGGCATGTTGGCATAGAAGATTCACCGTGGCACGGGGAAAAGACATACTGCACAGCCTTCCTGTTTCCAGTGTGCACGCTGGGGTCTGGGTTAATGCGGAATGAGTGCCTGAGGTTGGGGTGAAATAAATGAGCCAGTCGGCAGGTCTCATGCCAGCCCTTGGGAGTTTAAGGGCAAGTCCTAAGTATCCAAGATGGAAGATGTCTGACATTGGACGCCCTTGATCTGTTGCTCTGTTGGTTCCCCCCTCTTCCCAATTGACATGGAAGGGTTCGTGTACTGGGGGTGAATGGATGCTGCCCCGCCCCCTTTGCTGGCATTATATTGGATAACAGGCTGTGTGTGGCATCCTGCTGCTAACATTTTGCCTGCATCTCCATGGCTCAGATTTTGGAACGACTTCACTTATTGCAGATTGAGGCACCTGAGTCTTGATTCTAAGCATTGTTAGCACTGACTCAGTGCGTGGACTCAGACATGTGGACCCCCACACCGTTCTTCTCCCTCCCAGAAGAAGAAGAAGAGGAAGAAGAAGAAGAGTTCTGATGTATATCCCCCCTTTCTCTCCTGTAGGACACTCAAAGGGGCTTACAATCTCCTTTCCCTTCCCCACCCCCCACAACAAACACCCCGTGAGGTAGGTGGGGCTGAAAGAGCTCCGAAGAACTGTGACTAGCCCAAGGTCACCCAGCTGGCACGTGTTGGAGTGCACAGGCTAATCTGGTTCACCAGATAAGCCTCCACAGCTCAAGTGGCAGAGTGGGGAATCAAAGCCGGTTCCACAGATTAGCTAATCTGGTTCACCAGAAAAGCCTCCACAGCTCAAGTGGCAGAGTGGGGAATCAAACCCTGTTCCACAGATTAGCTAATCTGGTTCACCAGATAAGCCTCCACAGCTCAAGTGGCAGAGTGGGGAATCAAACCTGGTTCCGAGAAGACAGGAGTGAGTCTTGGGTAGCTCTTTTTTCATACTGAGTTCAATTTCCATCTTAAAGGCAGGCAGATCTGGGCTTTCCACACGTGGTTTTAAACTCCCTAGGCCTGTTTAGCCCCGTTGCTATGACAGTGGAGGTTCTTGGCCCTGTGCCCGGGTTGCCCCTCCTGCTCCCCCCTGGCGTCCCCCCCTTGGTAGAAGGTGCCGCCCTCACTCCACGGAGCCCTTCCCCACTTGCTTGCCTGCCTGCCTGCCTGCCTGCCTGCCTGGGCGTCTCTTCCACCTCCCCTGCTTGATGTCAGAGTGAGTCAAGTGCCGCCAGCAGCTGTGCTCAGCTTGCGAGAGGCAAAGGAGGAAAAGTACACAGCAGCGGCGGCGGCAGCAGCAGCAGCAGCTCCACACCGAAGTTGACAGCTCCGCAGCCCCACTTCTCAAGACGCTTCCCCCTGCTGCAGAGAACCGAGCCAGAGCCCCCATGTGCAACCAAGAAGCCCGGCAGCAGAGCCGTGTCGGCGGAGCTGAACCCTCCCCAGCGAGCAGCGGAGAGGCGTCAAACTTTTCAGAGGTGGGCGAGAAGCTCAGGTAGCTGCTCTCTGCTGCATCAGCCACGTGCCTTCTTCCTCGGCTTGCCCCAGAAGGAAGGGACCTTCGCCAGGCACCCAGAGCCGGGCCTCTTGCCAGTCGAGCCTTCCGCCTCTGAGGTGTGTCTGCCCGGATCCATCGCTCACCTTTGTGACTTCGAGGAGAAGCCCCTGGACCAGAGAGGAGGAAGAAGAGGGGGCCGCCCTGCAGCATGCGGAACTCCTACACGGTCACGATCCCCGAAGAGCCCCCCGTCTCGCCTTTCCACGGCATGCCCAAGGACCTGCGGGCCAGGATGCCCACCCCGGGATCCCTGCTGGTCTCCACCTTTGTGGGGCTGGTGCTCAATAAAGCCAAGGTACCATTCTCCCCCACCCCCATTTCCTCCCTTGCGACACCTTTGGCTGAGAAAGCTTGAGAAGTTGGCAGGCTGTGCTGGTTAATTCATGGCTGGCAGGACGGGAGGGTCGGGAATCGATGGGGGAAGGGAGGACGGGGTCATTGGGTCAGGCGATGCCATGTGGTGTTCAGTGGGCAGCGTGTGGTCATTCCTCGGCAGAGCAGTCCAGCTGTCAACCTCTTGGAAGTCAGGCAAGGGCCGTGGGCTCTGCTCTGTTCTTTGCCACTGATTTTGCCACGGGGGAGGGGATAATCTCTGAGCCCCACTGAGGGCCCAGGTGGTGTCTGCAGGCAGCCAAACTAGCAAGCGGCGCGCGATTCTTGCTCTTTCACTGTCCCTGCAGGGTCCCTCAGCGTATGCAGCTGTGTGGGGGGGTGAGAGGTGAATACAGTAAGGGAGTCAACTGGAGCAGGGCAGAGGGGAGAGCTTCCCCACCCACCAGCTGCACAGTCCTACTCATCCGTGTGGACAGCCGCACTAGAAATGGGGAGGTCTTGCAGGGGTTTGAAACTGTAGGGAGATCTGCCTCCCCACCCTCATTAGAGATAGTGGGCGGACAGAGTTTGCAAGAGCAGCATGGACCTGCGGAAATAATTGCTGAACAGTCAGCTACCTGCCCTGCCTGATCTCCAGTTGTTTCAACCAAGTGGTGGTCCATTCCACCCAAGGAGGGGAGCTGCTGAATTGGGGAGGGGGTCCCTGGTGAGACTCAGAAGTCTGAAGTTCCACCCCTTCTCCTTTGGCAAAAGAGGAGGCCCCTTGTAGCTGGGCAGGTTACCCTTCTATCGAGTTATCAGTTCCCCTGCCAGATACCCTTTTGGCTCCTTTTAACGCCCTGGAGAAAGTCATCTTTTGGTGCATGCTTGGCAAAGGAGGAGTTTGAATGCACCTTCTGCTTTGAACTTGAGCGATTGCTGTCAATGCAGATTAATCGGAGGGGAGTGTAAAAGCCAGCTGGCATAAGTGGGGTGTCTGTTACTCCAGATTAGTTAAAGGAGAGCGTGAGGCTGGGGTCTTGTGGCCCAGGGATGGAGCTGGCCGATGGTGCTCCGGGACTCCTGGGTCCTTTGCAGCTGCTCTCCTGCGCCCTGTCTCTGCCCCTCCTCCATGGTGCAGGCGGAATCTTCCTGACCTCACCGGGCCAGAGCTTTAGGGAGTGCCTCCGTTCCATTATTATGTAACGTAATGGCCGAGACTGCTGCACCTGTGGCTCAGGGCAGGTCAGTTCCTTTGTCCGCCAGGTGAACAGAAGAGCTGGGACTGTTATGTAAGAGCTGCCTCTGCCTCTTGCCCGCCCCTCCACTCAGCCTGGGGCCTCCTTGGCTCTACCTTGCTATGCCACAAGCAGCCGGTGCTCAAGAGTTCCAATCCAAGCCAACCAGGGAAGGAAAAACAGGGCACCTTGTCGGGGGAGGGGGGCTGCAAATAGGGAGGGAAGATCTTGACCTTCTCTGTGCTTGCAGAATTATTATTATTATTATTTGGCTGTGATCAGTTTTCCAGGCTGTGGAGCCGTGGTCTGATAGTTTTTGATCCTACCAGATGCCCAACTACAGAGAACACCCCACACTGTGCATTGAGAGAAACATATCCTATCCTGAAATGCCTCTGAAAATGCCAGGAATAAATGCAGGCAAAATGTTAGGGGCAAAAACTACCCGACCACAGCCCCCCTTCCCCAGAAAACTCACAACAGCCCATTGATTCTGGCCATGAAAGCCCTCAACAGTACATTGATCTTGATTTTATTTTATGTGCTTCATTTATATTCCATCTTTCTCCCAGCGGGCACCCAAGATGACAAACATACTCCTGTTCTCTGTTTTGTCCTCACAACAACCCTGTGAGGTAGGATAGACTGAGAGAGTGTGACTGTTCCAAGGTTAGTCAGGAAGCTTCCCTGGCGAAGTGGAGATTCGAACCTGGTTCTCCCAGACCTTCCTCTGACACTTTGACCACTTTGCCACACTGGTCATTGTGGTGGTAGCCGCTTTGACACTCAGTCACCGTGGTGGTAGCCTGTTTTCGAGGCCAGGACATACTTGGAATGAGAAAGCATGCCTCTGAGCACAAGCAGAACCCCTTTCCTTCACCACTGTGTGACCGCTCAACCAGCTTGCTCGTTTGTGGAATGAAGAGTGGGGGCTTCTGGGTTACAGAACGTAACCTCCAAACAGACCAAGTTCAAGGGGATCGCCTGCATTCTCTGCGCCCGTTTCTCTTTGCGCAAGAGTTTCTTGCTTGCGCTGTGTAAGTGTGCTGCTTGTGAGGGATTTGCTAACTGCTCCAATCCCTAATTCCTAGCACGAGACTCAAAGCTTCAGGGCAGGGCAGACCCCGTCATTTTTCTAGGAAATGGGATGACTTTCCACAGGGTTTGTCTTCTTTCGCTGGCTCCCTGCAAGCAGGCTGCTCACCTGAGGCCTGCCAAATGGGGAGGAACGTCACCTGCCCTGCGTGGCCCGGTGACGTGCAGTTCCCCCAAACACCTTCTGTTCCTGGTTCTCTTCCATGGGAAAAAAAAACACCCTCTTTCCTTGGAACATCTCTTGGGCAAGATGGATCCAAAGCCGGGCAAGTCTCACCTGGGCGGCTTGAAGCAAGCAGCCATGCCCTTAAGTTGACTTTGAGATTTGACACTTGAAAGCTTGTGCAGCCAAAATCTTTCGGGTTTCTGTGGTGCTCAAATCTAGACTCAAATCTCACTGCCCAGTGAAGGCAAGCTCTTGCAAGTGTTCTGTTCATGTGCTCAGCCCTGGCCAAAACGGAGAGCGCCTCCTGCTCTCCAGCAGTGGGCCGAGACCCATCTGCCAACCCCCCTCGCCCCACCAGCCCCTGGCATGGCTGAGAACGGGGGTCCATTTGCTTCCTTCATGTGTGACGTGGGCTTCTGTTGTCAGAGTGAGTCGGAGCCGGTCTATTTTGAGCTGTTGTCAGGAACAGGAGGGAACGCTGCCTTCCTCCTACACGGGCACACCAAATGCTGCTATATTGGAGCCGCCGGCAGCGCACAGCCGCCCTCTCCGCCTCTTTGCTTTCTGGGGGACCAGCAATGCAAGAAGCTGACAAAGGCATTGGCACTTGAACCTTTTCAGCCCCGGATCCTGGCCAACGCAAGCAGCTAAAGGCATGGGGAAATAGAGGTGGGAGGCACCTCAAAGGTCATCTAGTCCTGTGGTGGCGAACCTTTGGCACTCCAGATGTTATGGACTACAATTCCCATCAGCCCCTCCCAGCATGGCCAATTGGGAAGGACTGATGGGAATTGTAGTCCATAACATCTGGAGTGCCAAAGGTTCGCCACCACTGAATTCTAGTCCAACCCCCGCACAACTCAGGAAATTCACAGCTACTTCGCCCAGCTCCTCCAGTGATCCCTGTTCTATTCCCAGAGGAAGCAAGTGACCTGCAGGAAAAATTTTTCCTGAACTCAGAGTGGCAATCAGCATTGCCCTGGGCACGCAAGAAAGGGCTACTAGAGCTGAGCGTGGACTCATCCTTTTCTGCTCTCTTGCTCTCTCTCTCTCTCTCTCTCTCTCTCTCTCTCTCTCTCTTTCTCTCCTGATTTGCACAGCCTGACCAGATCTCCCGATCCAGAACGCTGCCTCTCCCAGGAAAGGGAAATCCAACCTGTGTTGGATTAGATCGTGCAAGTCATGATTCCAGCTTTCCTACTGGCCAAGCTGGGAAGCTAATGCTCAGAGTGAAGTGACCCCAACACCTGAGCATTGGAGGCATACTGCTGCTGACTGTGGAGGCTCAATTTAGCAGTCATGACTAATGGCCATTGATAGACACATCCTCTGAGAATTTGTCTAATCCCCACTTAAGAAGCCGCCTCAGCTAAGGAACAGCATAGAAGCTATTTTGGTAACACGCTCCTTGCATTAAGGGATCCCTGCGGTGAAATCTATCTCGCTTCTAATTTTGGCATGTCCTGCGGTGCTCCCAGGTAGCCGTGTCCTGGACTTTCATTTGTGCTACAGCGAACACGGGTGAAGGTAGTCCCCAAGTGCAAGCACCAGGCCATTACTGACTTGTGGGGTGACGTCACATCTTGATGTTTCCCAGGCAGACTCTGTTTATGGAGTGTTTTGCCATTGTCTTCCCCAGTCACCCACACTTTACTGTCAGCAACAGAGCACTCCTTTTACCAACCTTGGAAGGATGGAGGGTCGATTTAGCCTTTAGCTGGCTGCCTAAAAATGACTTCTGTCGGAATCAAACTCAAGTTGTGAGCAAAGCGTGGACTGCAATAATGCAGCTTACCACTTTTGCACCACAGGGGCCCACATTGACTCAGATTATTGGTCCATTAAGCCCAGTATTGCTGCCTCTACTCACTGGCAGCATCTTTTCAGAGGCTCAGAAATCATTTTTCCCCCAGCCCAGGTATGTACAATTTAACTTACATAGCAGATTTGTAGGCTACCTCTCTGCCAAAAGCTTCCAGACAGCTTAATGTTAAAGTTCCAGGAAACATTAGGAAAAATAAAAACAATGAAAATTAATAAAACAACCAACAGCAACCACTCATAAAACCCAGCAGGTAACAATAGACTCAACAATAGACTATGTGGTAGGAGAGGAATCTAATGAACCAGATATAAATGCATGAAAAATAACTCAACCCAAAGCCTGGGCAAAGAAGAATCAAATGCCCTAACTCAGGGGTGTCAAACTCACGGCCCTCCAGATGTTCATGAACTACAATTCCCATCAGTCCCTCCCAACAGGAGCATTGGCTATACTGGCAAGGCCTGAGGGGAATTGTAGGTCATGTACATCTGGAGGGTCGCAAGTTTGACACCTGTGCCCTAACTTATGAAAGGTAATGATGAGAGACATCAATTGTTTGAGGGGCCGCTGCAGAGAAGGCCCTGTTTTGATCATCGCACCTTTAAAGGTGAAATGATACAGGGCAGGGAGACTGTGGAAGACTTTGAGGGATAGTTAGTATGGGAGCAAGGGGTCCATTAAATATCCCAGTCCACTGAGGACTTTAAAGGTAATGGCTGGTGCTTCGAATCCCATTCAGAAGCAAATCAGTACACAGGGCTGCTCTTTCAGTATGGTCCCAGTAACAGAATTAAGTAACTAAAAGGTCAGTTCTGCTATTGGAAAATCTTACAATGCCCCAGTTATAGTCTTTTCGAATGTCCTATGACTGAGGTATTGTAAGATTTTGCCTCAGCAGGATTGAGGATGATTGGCACATTGTATTATTCTTTTTTAAGAGGACATGACTTTGTGTGGAAGACCTGGGTGCCAATTTAAACAACTTTCCAACAATTAATCTCCGTCATTAAAAGTGTTATAATTGCAATTTGTTGTCTGGTAGTTAAACCCTGTATTATTGGATTACTTTTGAGCACCGAGGAAGGCTAGTTGGCTGAAACATGCCTGTTTTAAAGGGTCAAAAAAGTGTCCCATAGAACCTTTCTGTGTATTGTAATTGCGATATTGTGTGCATAAGGTAGGCTATTACGGGCCTTTTACAAGCTTGGATTATTTTATGTGTGTGCTTTTGACATTTTGCAGTTTTATATTTAGTGGCCCCTTAAACAATTTCATGACCTTTTTAGGCACTTAATCCTAGGTTTGCAGGGTTAAGTTTGTTCCACCTTTTTTCTTGATCCCGAGAATAGACCACCATCAGCAATCTTGCTGCAGACTTTTCCCACAGCTAAATAATCTTCCATGAAGAAGATTTATATCCCCCCCTTACTCTCCTGTTAGAGGACTCAAAGGGGCTTACAATCTCTTCCCCTTCTCCCCCCTCACAACAAACACCCTGTGAGGTGGGTGGGGCTGAGAGAGCTCCAAAGAATTGTGACTAGCCCAAGATCACTCAACTGGCATGTGTTGGAGTGCACAATCTAATCTGGTTCCACAGCTCAAGTGGCAGAGCAGGGAATCAAACCCAGTTCTCCAGATTAGAGTGCACCAGCTCTTAACCACCACACCACGCTGGCTCTTTAAGAATCCTTTAAACCAGATTCCAGGAGTAACTCTGGACCGTTCCTCCTGCAAAGGGCTTTGCTACAGGCCATCCACAGAGAGCTAGCTGGTTGTCTATTCTGTAGCTCACATGAACCCATGAAAGTGCCTTATTTTGAATCAGACCATCCGGCCATCGGAATCAGTGTTGTCTGCTCAGACTGGTAGCCGTTGTCCAGGTCTCAGGCAAAGGTCTTTCACATCACTTGCTACTGGGTCCTTTTAACTGGATCTTCCGGAAATCGAACCTAGGACCTGCTGCATGTGAAGCAGGGGCTTTCCCACTTACCCACAGTTCCTCTCTAAGGGCTCGGGCAAAAGCCTAACCCAGTCCTGTTCCCTTTTAACTGTAGTTGCTGGGCATTGCGCCTTCTGCGTGCAAAGCTTGCGCTTTATTTATTTATAGTTATTTATTCATAATTCAATTTATAGACCGCCCTTTCCCACGACGAGCTCAAGGCATCTTAGCACAATAAAATTGCAATCAAAAATGCAATATTTCCTACGATCACCTTTGAGGGACAGTCTGCTTTTGAAACAAGTTGGCTGGCTAACAGTTTGAGCTTTTTGTTTGGTCTTCCTGTGTTGGAGTCTTCAGAGCTGCGGGCCAAGGGTGACTCCGGGCTGTACTACTGGTACGCTTTGAAGCTTGGCGGGTGGAGGTTAGCCAGAGTGCCGAAGGTTCAGAGTCCCAAATGCCTTCTGGCTGAACCCCCGGGTGCGCTGCTGTGCCAGAGAGGCCAAAACCAGGGTCGCCTTCTTCTCTGTGGGTCTGCCTTCACTCCCCTCTCACTCTCTACCCAGCAGACTGGGCAAAGCTAGACCGGGCTGATTCCTAGAACTGGCAGCCAGACTGTGTTGCTTCTTGCAGCAGCAGGGCTGCTGAGTTCAGTTCCCATCTGGATAGCTTTGGGCTAGTACGTGCATTGGAAAAGGGACTTTGCCTTCCAGCTCTTTAGGTGGGGAGGTCAAGAGAGTCCATTGCAAACAGCCCTGCGGGAGGCCAAAGAGTTAATAAAAGCCTTTGGAACATTTTGCCCTCTGCATTCCACCCCGCTAAGACCTGGGGCTGGGGATTCTTGTAGAATTCGTGCAGAACTGCCTTCCCTAGAAGTATTATCTGAGAGGCTAAAGTGCCCTTCTGACCTTGGCTTTTGAGGAATTTGTTTAGCCCCGCTCTGGCCTTCAGGAGGATATTTTGTTCCTGCCTTGCTTTTGATCTCTTTCTCTCTTCCACTGCTTCAAATGATTGTGAGTTTGTTTGTTTTTTATTACCTGCCCCACGGAGGGAAAGTGACAGATGAAGATATTACTGGGAAAGCCGCTTTGCCGAAGGTGGAAAAATGGAATCGGTTGCGAAACTGATAGAACAATTGCATCAATTGTACTTAGCATTTATTGCTTTCAGATAAGCAGAGGGCTCCTTGTGCACAAACACAGTAATTCTTACAACTCGGCAAGGTCGGGCCCGTATAATTTTCCCCACGTTGCAAGGGGCAGGGGTTGGCTGAGATAGAGAGGCTTGCTAAGGCCGTGAGGTGAATTTGAAGCAGAGATCTGAACCCGGGACTCGCTCTTTCACAGCATAATTGTGTGGCAACTGTGCTCTTCTAGCTACTGAGCAATCCAGACAGGCATTTAGCATTCTTTCAAGAGGCCTCCCAGTATTGCAGCGTCTTTTCCCTTGCAGAGTACTGGATTTCTCCAAGAATAGGTGTTCTTGCTTCCCTCTTCCTCCTTTGAGTCCTAGCACTGCAAACAACATCCAGGGTGTGAAACTCTGAAGCTGCCACAGTTTTCCCAGTTCTGCAATAGCATTAATTACCCTGCAGTGGTCCAGAAACCAATTAATCAGCTGTCAAGTCCCCACCTCTTCCCTGTGTGAAACTTACATCAATCCAACATCCCTTTCATTTCCTGTTTGGTGCCAGTCCCAAGTTCGTTGGTTCAGATGTGACTTGGGGTTGCCAACCTCCAGTTTGGGGCTGGAGAACTTGTGGGATGACAGCTGATCTCCCATCTACATAAACTGCTCAATCAATCAATCAATCAATCAATTAATCAATCAATTAAAAACATTCTCTTGGAAAAAAATGACTGCTTTGGAAGGTGGGATGTATGGTATTATACCCTGCCAAGGTCTTTCCCCGTCCTCAATTCATCCCTCAATTCCACTCTCCCAAGCTTCACTCTCAAATCTCCTGAGAGAGCCAGTGTAGTATAGTGGTTAAGAGCAGGTGCACTCTAATCTGGAGAACTGGGCTTGATTCCCCACTCTGCCACTTGAGTTGTGCAGGCTTATCTAGTGAACCAGATTAGCTTGTGCACTCCAACACAAGCCAGCTGGGTGACCTTGAGCTAGTCATAGTTCCCTCAGCCCCACCCATCTCACAGGATATTTGTTGGGGGGGGGGGAGGAAAAGGAGATTGTAAGCCCCTTTGAGTCTCCTTACACGAGAGAAAGGGCGGATATAAATCCAAACTCTTCTTCTAATACCAGACTTTAAATCATTACTGCAAACTTGGGTTAGGACTGAACAGGATATTGAACGGGAAACTGCGGGTTGTGCAAAACCCCTCACCCATTTCCAGTCCCCCAAACAGTGCTTTGGGAAAGTGGTCTGAGCCCAGCTAAATTGACTCTCGTGCTGCATGGAGAGAGAAGTGGAAAGTTGCCCCCCTGCTTTGAATGTGACCCCTTTTTGCCCCTCAGAGCGAAGTGCTGCAGTTCTCACCCCGGTTCTTCTTTCCCTGCAGAGTTCCAAGGCAGCGCAAGGTCTGACCGGCCTCCGTAACCTCGGCAACACGGTGAGTCCCTTCTACTCTTTTCTCCCCCTTCACATTACTTGAGCATCAGATGGTCTTGAAACTGGCTTAACAATCATACAGAGAACTCTGGGAACTGTATTTCTGCAGCTCTCCTCTATGCTCCCGGGATTACGGCTCCCAGGATTGTTCGCCGGCCCATGTAGCAATTAATGTGGTACAAAACGATGGCCCCTTTCAATCCACTTTCACAAGTGTTTGCAAGTAGATTTTGCTATTCCGCACAGTAAAATCCAGCAGCAAAGTGCATTGAAAATGGATTGAATGTGCATTATTCTGCATGTGTGAAAGGGACCTAAGATGCGTTTCTAGTGTTCATGCCATGGCCAATCAAGCCTTCTGTCACCACGGGCACTCAGGCCGGGTTCCAAACTTCTTGCTTCGGACCCTCGGGCGAGACTGACACCGTCTTTGAAGAAATGGTTGACATAACTAAAACACCTCCGGTGCTCAGTGGTCGGGTTTCTAGAGGTCCAGTGTGATGGGGGGAGGGGAATATTATGGATGGATTTCCTCTGGGACTGGCACACCACTTTCTCATACGCCAGTTCCGGCCAATGCCACCTTGAAGATCATGGCCCGATCAGTGTGGTGGCAAGCTGACTTCGCCTTCATGCGTGCCAGCCCGTCGGGTAGGTTTGTGGTACAGGCTGAGGAAACTTTGAGAGGTCTTTCCTCACCCTCTGGGTTCCTCTTTGTGACAGCAGTTCTGGGAATCCCCAACCTTTAGTACGTGACGTGACGGTTGTGAAACTGTCTGAGGAAACTCACGCGGGCGCCTCCCTTCTTGCCCACCACCGCCCAGTTCCGTTTGAGCCCTGCAAGAAGGGAAATCTGGATCCACAGAGGTCAAACTCTATCCCCGTCTGCGGGTTGTTTACACATCTCTCAGCTGCGAGAAGGCAGGCGAGGCTTCCGGAGGTGTTCTCTAACCCACAGCTGTGTGACAACTGTGGGGAATCAAGGGCAGCCTATGAGTGACATACTCCACAGAGGTGGTAGAGTACAGGGGTGGGGGGTATGAGCAAAAACCTCATGCTGCACTGCGGTGGTTTTCTCAAGGACTGCTCATCGCTCTTGCGAAGCAGGGGGGGAGTGCTAGAACATGGCACATGAAATATAAAAGCAGCCGTGCGCCATGCGCTTGAGGTGTGGGTCGTTATCTGGCATCCCACATCCGCAGTGAAACCTGGACCTTTTCTCGGCTCTGTGGGCATACAAACGTGCTTTCGTTTTATACCAGTTTATCATTGTGCCATGGAGATGCCTACCTGTCGGATATGATACCAGGCTGTTGTACCTTTTGTCAAACGAGCCAGGTGAGGAAGCAGGGAGGGAGGATTTTTTTAAAAAAATGGAAACCCCACATGGTGGTCTGGGTTTATCCTCCCCCTCCCCCCCCCCACGCTTTTTGTTCAGTATTTTCACATCAGAAGTGGATACATTTACCGTGGAATTGTCATTTTCTGAAGTAAAGGAGAATTCTACATTAGAGACCCCAAAGTCCACTCAGAGCAGAGCAGTTCCCAGAAGAGAGGAAATTATTGATGGATTGATTTCATTTATACCCTGCCTTCCTTCTCAATGCAAACCCAAAGTGACTCTCTTTTTTAATCCTCACAACCTCCCTGCGAGGTAGTTTAGGCCAAGAGTGTGTCAAAGATCCAAGACCACCCAGAAAGCTTCCACTGCAGAGAGGGAATTCCAACCTAGATGTTCCAGATCATTCTTTTACATCATTCTCTGCTCTTCCATTTCATCTCCACAACAACCTTTTGAGGCAGGCCAGGGTGAGACTGTGACAGGCCCAAAGTCACCCAGCAAGCTGCCATATCAGAGTGGGAAATTCAAACATAGGTGTTCCAGACCTTTTACAACAGGGGCGGCCACCATGCTGGCAGGGGCTGATGGGAATTGTAGTCCATAAACATCTGGAGCATCATAGGTTGACCACCCCGATTTTCAACAATTCTCCTCTGCTCCATTTTATCCTCACAACAACCCTGTGAGGCCGGCCAGGGTGACTGGCCCAAGGTCACCCAGCAAGCTTCCATGGCAGAACGGAATTTGAACCTGGAGCTCCCAGATCCTACTCCAGCTCTCTAACCACTAGGCACCACTGCAGGGGTGGGCAATTATTTTTTCCATGGGGCCGCATGAGAAACAGAAAATATTGTGGAGGGCCGAGCCAAAAGGCAGGGGGGCGAGGGGCTTTTGAAAGCCCTGCAGAAGCCGGCAGCCAAGGCAACCGGCTTCTGCGGGGCTTTCAAAGACGCCTCGCTCCCCAGCACGGCAGGGGGGGCCAGTCAGGGTCATCTGGCGGGCCGGATGTGGCCCGCGGGCCGTATAATGCCCAGGTCTGCTCCACTGGCTGAAACGATCAAACCAATCTGTAGGAGGGTGGGTTTTTTGGCCACATTAGCAGTGTTTGATTCACTCTGTTGGTTACCCACCACCCAGATGCCATGCCCCCACTACTTGGCTTTCCTGATCTTCACTGCATGCCTCTTAAAAGTCCACACATGAGGTCCTTTCCCCTTAAAAGGCAGCTACAGCAACTGCGGTCCACTCCTGTGCTTTCAAAACGCTTTGAACATACCTGGCTAGGGTGACAGGTCAACCCATTCACAGCAATGCCCCCCAAGGGCCAGCCAGCCTCCCCTGCTTCTAGCAGGAGGAACCATCCCTTGGGTGCAGAGGAGGGCAAATAAAAACGAACCGTGTGTAAATTTTTAAAAATAGCCCATCCATCAGAGCTTCCTCTGCAGCAGATGCTCAGGCAGGAAGGCGTTTGGGAAGATGTGCACGCAGGCACACACTCGAGCAGCGGGAGGGGTGAGGGAAGCGTGGGGCGGCTCGAGCTGTTTTCTCCCCCCAGCATGGCTGGTAGTCTCACCCCACCCACTCATCCCACCCACCACCTCTTGGAAATGGGGAAGGAAATGGAGATTCTGTATGTTAAACGCCTACAGACATCCGGGACATCAGGCCCGTTCTCCAGCCAAATCATCCAAGTTGCTGCTTGTGGTGGCACAGTTAGGGAACACAGTAGTGGTGTAGTGGTTAAGAGCAGGTGCATTCTAATCTGGAGAACCGGATTGGATTCCCCACTCCTCCACCTGAGTGGCAAAGGCTTATCTGGTGAACCAGATGTGTTTCCGCACTCCTACATTCTTGCTGGGTGACCTTGGGCTAGTTATAGTTCTTCGGAACTCTCTCAGCTCCCTCTACCTCACAAGGTGTCTGTGGGAAGGGGAAAGGAGCTTGTAAGCCACCTTGAGTCTCCCTACAGGAGAGAAAGGTGGGATATAAATCCAAACTCCTCCTCTTCTTCTGCCCCTGCAGAGCCATTGACAAGTATGTCATAGGAGCTCTCAAAATATAATTTGCGCTGAAGGGAACGTTCTCTGCACCTCCGCTCACTCTCTCTAATATTTGCCCAGCTGACCAAAAACTGGCAGTTTGGGCAGCATCTTGAAAGGGGAGGGACAGGCTGCATCTCTTTGGGGGTCTGCTCTGACCCATGTGCAGAGTGTTATTACTTGCTCTGAGTATTCCCTGGCCTCAGCTTGACTCGCATTCTTTGCCTCCCGCAGTGTTTTATGAACTCCATCCTTCAATGTCTGAGCAACACCAAAGAGCTTCGGGAGTATTGCCTGCAAAACCAGTACCTCCGAGACCTCAACAACAACAGTCGCATGCAGATGGCTCTCATGGCAGGTAAGGGTCTGCTCAGTAGCGTTGCCAACCTCCAGGTGAACCCCGGAGATCTCCCAAAATTACAGCAAATCTCCAGACGACAGACATCTGCTCCTGCTGAGCTCTCTCCCCTCCCAAACCCCACCTTAAGAACATAAGAACATAAGAACAAGCCAGCTGGATCAGACCAGAGTCCATCTAGTCCAGCTCTCTGCTACTCGCAGTGGCCCACCAGGTGCCTTTGGGAGCTCACGTGCAGGGTGTGAAAGCAATGGCCTTCTGCGGCTGTTGCTCCCGATCACCTGGTCTGTTAAGGCATTTGCAATCTCAGATCAAGGAGGATCAAGATTGGTAGCCATAAATCGACTTCTCCTCCATAAACCTGTCCAAGCCCCTTTTAAAGCTGTCCAGGTTGGTGGCCATCACCACCTCCTGTGGCAGCATATTCCAAACACCAATCACACGTTGCGTGAAGAAGTGTTTCCTTTTATTAATCCTAATTCTTCCCCCCAGCAGTTTCAATGGATGCCCCCTGGTTCTAGTATTGTGAGAAAGAGAGAAAAATTTCTCTCTGTCAACATTTTCTACCCCATGCATAATTTTATAGACTTCGATCCTATCCCCCCTCAGCCGTCTCCTCTCCAAACTAAAGAGTCCCAAACGCTGCAGCCTCTCCTCATAGGGAAGGTGCTCCAGTCCCTCAATCATCCTCGTTGCCCTTCTCTGCACTTTTTCTATCTCTTCAATATCCTTTTTGATATTGATATACCTTCCTCGGGCTCTAGTCCCCAAACCTCCAGGAATTCCCCAAGCCAAGGTTGATTGCTCTACTCTGCTGTGCCCTCCTTCATAAGAACATAAGAACTAGCCTGCTGGATCAGACCAGAGTCCATCTAGTCCAGCATTCTGCTACTCGCAGTGGCCCACCAGGTGGCTTTGGAGCTCACGTGCAGGATGTGAAAGCAAGGGCCTTCTGCTGCTGCTGCTCCTGAGCAACTGGTCTGCTAAGGCATTTGCAATCTGAGATCAAGGAGGATCATGATTGGTAGCCATAGATCAACTTCTTCTCCATAAATCTGTCCAAGCCCTTTTTAAAGCTATCCAGGTTAGTGGCCATCACCACCTCCTGTGGCAGCATATTCCTTCCTATTGCATTGTTTATTGAACGTCCCATCTGTCAATTATATTGACTCAATCCACTCTGTCCAAGTGAGAAAGGTGGGCTAAAAACATCAATCAGCAAAGAAATAGATATTCCAAGGAAATGTAGTTGACCACTCCTAACAAAGCGACCCTGCTGGAATTCAGTTTTTCTTTATTTGTTGTGCTGCAGAGTTTGCCAAGCTGGTCCAAATGCTGTGGACGTCCTCTCCCAATGAGACTGTGAGCCCTTCCGAATTCAAGACCCAGATCCAGAGATACGCTCCTCGCTTTGTTGGCTACAAGTAAGAGTTCCTCTCCTCTGTCCCTCCCCCCTGTGGCTATAATCCATTCCAAGGAGGAGGGGCCAGTGGTTGGGTCATTTGTCATTCCGGAATCTTTACCGCGCTTTGGATTCCTTTGGCTCCGTCCTCCACAGTGATTAAGAGAGCGGTCCAAACCAGGTCTGTTCAGAGGGGCTCGCTGCCAGGAAAATCTTTTCAGGATTGCACTGTACATTCTCAAACAAGATCATGTGCTTGGAACAAACCCAATCAGATATCCAGCATATTTTCCCTTCATACGTATTACCAGCCAGCGTGGTTTAGTGGTTAAGAGCTGTGGACTCTCATCTGGAGAACTGGATTTGATTCCCCACTCCTCCACATGAGTGGTGAACTCTTATCTGGTGAACTGGATTTGTTCCCCCTCTCCTCCGCATGAAGCCTGCTGGGTGACCTTGGGCTAGTCCCAGTTCTCTCAGAACTCTCTCAGCCCCACCTGCCTCACAAGGTGTCTGTTTTGGGGAGAGGAAGGGAAAGGATTGTCGAAGGCTTTCACGGCCAGAATCACTTGGGTGCTGTGTGGTTTCCGGGCTGTATGGCCGTGTTCTAGCAGCATTCTCTCCTGACGTTTTGCCTGCATCTGTGGCTGGCATCTTCAGAGGATCTGAAACGTCAGGCGAGAATGCTGCTAGAACACGGCCATACAGCCCGGAAACCACACAGCACCGAAGGGAAAGGAGTTTGTAAACCACTTTGAGACTCCCTGCAAGAGAGAAAGGCAGAGTATAAATCCAAACTCTTCTTCTTCTACTTAGGGGAGACCCTGATTTAGATCGGAACCACTTGTGGGGTGGGGGAGAGATTAAGTTTCCCCACCAGCTCGTTTCCCCAGTCTCAAATGCCCCACCTATTTAAAATGTGGTTTTGTGGACCACGTTCCCTGTTGGCTGCGTGGCCATGCAGTCACCGTATTGGTGCTGTGCAAATCAGGTGACTGTCCAGCAGGGGGAGCTCTCTCATGCCGCTCAGTTCCCCTCAGAGGTGGGGAACTTCCGTGCAGCCCTGGGGAATGGTTAGAGGGGAGTTCCATATTTCCCCCGTCAGGGAGAATGTACAAACATCCTGTAGATTGGAGTGGTTTTTCCTTCCGGTGGGGCAAATTACAAATCTGGGGGTGCCTATCCTTTCCTTTCCAGTTCTCACATTTTTCTCCCAGTCCATGTCCAAACGAGTCATCAGTGGCTGCATACTCATTTTTTTCTGTCTTTGGGCTTGGATGGTAGAAAAACAGTTTAAAAAGTGAGAAATGCCTTGATGGGGCTGAATCGTCCTTGTCTGTGATGAGATTTCGGGGGGAGGGGCTTGCCTGCTATCTCCCTTTAAGAAATGTCAGGAAACGCCACTTCCTGATCTCGTGGCGTTACATCCTGATCAGTACTCAGTCTCCTAAAGATCCATTCCAAAGTCTCCCATTCGTGTTCTGGACCAATATGTTCTTCTCCTCTCTGTGGTTCCTTCTAAGTGCCCAATAGCAATCTTTCTGTTGAGAGCCAGCATGGTGTAGTAGTTAAGAGCAGGTGCACTCTAATCTGGAGAACCGCGTTTGATTCCCCACTCCTCCACCTGAGTGACAGAGGCTTATCTGGTGAACTAGATTAGGTTGTGTACTCCAACACATCCCAGCTGTAATGTAAAAGTGTGAACAAAACAGACAGAATGAAAGGACCCTGCCTTGCCAGGAGATGTTTGGAGGTCATCATGCCAGCTCTCTCGCTGCAAGATTCTTTTTGCTCACTAGAGCAATCTGATCTCTCACTGTAACAAGATGTAGAGTGAAACAGGCTGGGAATCCCCTTCTCCCCCATGTGGTGTTCTGACTCAATTTGCATTTTATGGCATTGTTTACCACATGAACCTGAGGCTAACCATAAAACCCACACTACTGCCACGTGCTGTTAGACATGTTCGTGCATGTGGGACAGAGTGATCCATGCCAAATGTGTATGTACAGGTGTGTGTGTACAAAGGGTTTAAGGGTTAAGGTAGACCAGACCCTTGGTGATCCATATCTGGATGTTCCCAAGGACCTGTGGAGGAAAGGGGTCAGTGCAGGGCAGAGTGCTCCGTGCAAAACATTAAAGCAATGTGACACACACAGAGAGAGAAACTTTATGTGTGTATAAAAGGTTTAAGGGTTAAGGTAGACCAGACACTTGTTGATCCATATCTGGATCTTCCCAAGCTAAATTACAGCTGCAAGCATCCCTGACTGGTATTGTGGAGGGAGGTTAGTTCTTCCTCTCCTGTGCAACTGGAGACTGCCCTGTGCTTCGATTCTAGAATCATAGAGTTGATTAGATTCCTGAAATCCCATTGGCGGAAGCTGATTGACACCTGGATGATAACACCTGCCTTCCTGCTCTTTGCAGTCAGCAAGATGCCCAGGAGTTCCTACGGTTCCTTCTTGACGGACTTCACAGCGAAGTGAACCGGGTGTTGGTGCGCCCCAAGGCCGGCAGCGACAACCTGGACCATCTCCCGTGAGTTGGGGTGGAATGTTGCAAACTAGGGAAGAACTGGCAAAGAAGAAAGGGTTCAAATTGGAAACAGACATTCAGGGCACCCCCACAGACTGGAGGAGGGCATCTCATTCCCCCCTGCACCCCCTCTTTCCCTTCCCTGGCAGTCCCCATCGCCTGCCCCCTTTTTCCTTCTTTCCTTCCTGCCCACCAGCCAACCTACCTTCTCCTCTCCCCATCTTAGCTTCTCTTCCCCCTGGCAGCCTCTTCCCAGGAAAACTCTTGACCGGATTTTCGAAGGCTTTCACGGCTGGATTCAACTGGTTCTGGTGGGCTTTCCAGGCCGCGTGGCCGTGGTCTGGTGGATCTTGTTCCTGACGTTTCGCCTGCATCTGTGGCAGTTGCCATCTGCCTTACCAGACGCAGTTGCACCATCTCCCAGTTGTGCGGGTTTTTTGGAAGATTTCAGATTTTTCTGCAAACCTGGGGCTTCCTTCAGAGAAATTGCCCCTGTCCGTCCCTATTTATGGATGTACTGATCCACACTCCATAGCACAGTTTGGAATTATGTGACTCTGTTCCATTGTACTCTTTTTCTGAGGCTGATATATTTGTAATTCCCGTGTCACATCTGAGAGAGCAGCTCTCACGTCTGACCAGATGCTCGTCTTTCTTGCAAGGGGACAGGTTCAAGGAGATCCGCACCACATATTTAAATTGGTTTGACATTCATTTCCTCTTCCCAGGGAATGTTGGGAATTGTAGTTCGGGAGAGGAGAACCGAAGGCTCTCTAAAAACAGTGTCGCTTACCGTGACTGTTGCTCCTCTAGTGGTCCTCTGTGCAAGCACGCATGGGACTGCGCTCAAGCCGGCCAGCCACGGAGCTTTTTTGGTAGCAATTTAGAGCTTTAGGTTGTTTGTTGTGGAACTACACAGAGGCCAGGCAGATTAACCAAAAATTCTTAGGACTTAACTCAATTCCAGTTCCTGGGATTCTGGAAAGAAGTGGGGATCTGTCACAGTTAAAGTCTTAAAAACCAATAAAAATTGCCAGTATGACATCCTACAAGACTATCTACCTCTGTTCCTTAGCGCAAGTCAAAAGAACAAAAGAGAAGAGAGTCCCCCACATTAAAAAGTTATAGACAAAAAGTTTTTTATTGCCATGTACATCTGTAACTCGTACATGAATTTAAGACACACTCTTTTTTCCTGGACAGCACTTCTGGGGGGAAACTTAGCCTTCCTTTCGGGTAAACAGTGCATATTAGAACTTACGGGGTCTTTCCCCACTTACCTTCTGCTGCGCGCTACTCCGGGAAAGTAGCGCGGGGTCCAGCGGCGCTCCCCACTTGCAAGGGCAGCAACCACGCAGCCGCCCCGACGCTGCCGCTCTTGCACCACCTCAGCGCGCGTCATTCCTGGCGCTGAAGAAACGGCACCTTTTGATGACCCCGCGCAGAGCACGGGGTCGTGGGGAACCCCGAGAGCGCGCCAGGAATGACGCGCGCTGAGGGGGCACGAGAGTGGCACGCAGCAGAAGGTGAGTGGGGAAAGCCCCATGGTGTCTTTCTCTGCTGCTCAGTTTTATTGTAGAAGGACACATTAATTTGTCAGCTTCTTCAGGGAGGTGCAGCAGAAATCTGCCAGGCTGAGAAATAAGCAGCGGGTCAGTCCTGTAGCCCAGGAGTGGGCCCAGGTGTCAGCTGCTGATCTTCTTCCAACTTCTCTCTTTCTCACAGCGATGATGAAAAGGGGAGGCAGATGTGGATGAAATACCTGGACAGAGAAGACAGCCGGATTGGGGGTGAGTGCCCACCGGGAAAGCACCGCAGCAATTCAAAGGAAGTTTTGGTTGGTGGGTGGGCAGTAGGACTGGCGGTGTTCACATATTTATAGTTTGCTATCTAGTACGCTAGTCCTAATCATAGTGCAGTGATGGCGAACCTATGGCACGGGTGCCAGAGGTGGCACTCAGAGCCCTCTCTGTGGGCACGCACAAGCAGAGTTCATCATGTGGGGGGGAAATCACCCACACACACCCACACACACCCACACCCACACCCACACCCACCCACACACCCACACACCCACACACACACACACACACACACACACACACACACACACACATCTAGGCTGGCCTGGGCTGCTGGGCTTGATTATTAGCATTAAACCTAAGACCTAGTTTTGGGGAAGCAGTGTAGGTAGCGCTGTTAAGCGCTGTTAAACCCCACTGATTTTCATGCAAAGAACTAAAGCGTGATCCTTTACCTGGGAGTAAGCTCGGTCGCTGGCAATGTGGCTTGCTTCTGAGTAAACCCTCCTAGGGTCGTGATTCACCCGTTGGAAGAGTTGCACAGTTGCTTCAAAGCAAAGTACTGGCTACCGCAAGCTTACTCCCAATGCTACCTGCTTGCTCCAGAGCTAGCCGTTTTTTTCTAAACTAAAACCTCAGTATTTAGGTTAAATTGTTGTGTTGGCACTTTGCGATAAATAAGTGGGTTTTGAGTTGCAGTTTGGGCACTCGGTCTCAAAAAGATTCGCCATCACTGTCATAGTGGTTACATAGTCATGACCTCGAGCCAGTCATAGTTCTTCAAAACTCTCCCAGCCCCACCTACTTCGCAAGGTGTCTGTTGAGGGGAAAGGAAGGGAAAGGAGTTTGTAATTCACTCTGAGACTCCTTGTAGGAGAGAAAGACAGGATATGTAACCCAACTCTTCTTCATCTTCCTCATGTTATCCTTTCCTCCGCAGATCTCTTTGTTGGGCAGCTGAAGAGCTCTTTGACGTGTGGTGCCTGCGGATATTGTTCTACGGCCTTCGATCCCTTCTGGGACTTATCGCTGCCCATCGCCAAGGTAAACACCCCCTGGGCAGTTTTAAGTTCCACTGCTAATAGAATTGTCATATCCAGGTGATGAGACAAAATGGTTCCTTCTTACTCTGTGCTACCCTGTTTCCCCAAAAATAAGACCTGCCCCGAAAATAAGCCCAAATTTTTTGCGATTTTTGGAGGATGCTTGAAATATAAACCCTAGTTACAGATTCCACGGCGCAGCTGATCTGGTCATGCAGGGGGCACAAAATCATGGGGAAAAAAGACATCCCCTGAAAATAAGCCCTAACGCATCTTTTGGAGAAAAAATTAATATAAGACTCTGTCTTATTTTTGGGAAAACGTGGTCATTAGACTTCAGGTGGATTCCTGTGACCAATTGCCCACCTTTGTAGAGAGAGGTAGACAGACTGGAATGTTTATTTTTTTTAAAGAGCAATTTAAGGTGTAGTTTGGGGGTGTGTGTGTGAAAAATAAGTCCTATAAGAAAAGCTGAAGGAACTGGCTGTGTTCACTGGCTGTTGTGGTTTTTCCAGGCTGTGTGGCCATGGTCTGGTTGCTTTTGCTCCTACCTACAGGCGAAATGTTAGGAGCAAAAACGACCAGACACCGGCTACACCGGATAGTTGTGTTTAGCCTGGAGAACTGGAGGGGAGCCTCGTGGTCATGTTCTTCAACTCCTTCAACTCTGCAGACATTTCTGCTGCAGCTTCACGGCCATGGTTTGGAAACATTTTAGCTTTGAATTTCCCACTTTGTACAGGAGGCTGAACTAAATGAACTCGAAAGCCCTCTCTGACACTAGCCTGTGCGACTTCCGACCCACTGCGTTTCCCACCCTGAGCTCCCCCACGCAACAATGCTCTGACCCCGTTGTTCTTGCTTCACAGAAGAGCTACGGGGAAGTGAACTTGATTGACTGCATGCGGCTCTTCACCAAGGAAGACGTGCTGGATGGAGACGAGAAGCCCGTAAGGAACCATCCAAGATAGGGTTGCCAACCTCCAGGTGGGACCTGGAGGTGTCTCAGAATTAAAACTGATCTCCAGCCTACGGAAATCAGCTCCCCGGGAGAAAATGACTACCTTTGGAGGGTGGATTATATTTATTTTTATTTCTTATTTTATTGGGCTTCCCCCTTATCGTAATCCCGTTCCTCTTTCCAGACTTGCTGCCGCTGCAAAGCAAGGACGAAGTGCACAAAGAAGTTCAGCATCCAGAGGTTCCCCAAGATCCTCGTACTACGTATCCTTTTTTCCTACTCTGTGGCTCGGTTCCTGTTCTCAAAACCTTGAGAGAATTACTGGGCAGGGCAGCCTGTGGTCTGGTGTTCCCCAGCAGCACCGCTAAAGCACCAAACGGATATTGCAAAGTGGCAGAGGTGGGATCCAGCAGGTTCTCACAGGTTCCCAAGAGTAGGTTACTAATTATTTGTGTGTGCCGAGAGGGGGTTACTAATTGGTGATTTTGCCACGTGATTTTTGCCTTAGTTACGCCCCTCCTCTCAGCAGTAGCGCTCAGAACTGGAAGCAGTCTAGCAGGAGGTGCACCGGCGTGCGTGGCAGCCTGCGCCTGCGTGCATTTGTTTCCTGCCCAAGGACCGGCGCAGCGGCTGCATCCTTGCCACAGCCCATCCCAGGAATGCCCGCCCCCAGAATGCCCGGCCATACCCCCATCGTGCCCCGCCCAGCCCCATTGGCGCTACGCCACAGTTTGAATCCCACCACCATGGGAACCTGTTACTAAAATTTTTGGATCCCACCACTGCAAAGTGGGCTTTCGTTTTGCATGTATTGAATGTTCAGAAGCAAGCTTCTAGTCCACACTAAGTCAGAGGCTTCAAAGTATGTGAGCAGCTCCTAGTGAAACTTCACGAAGGCAGAGAGCCCTTGTCTGAGTTTACAAGAAGGCGATGAGTTGGTTTTTACACCCTGCTTTTCCCAACCTTAAGAGGTCTCAAAGCGACTCCCAGTTGCCTTCACCCGCTCCAACAGGCACCTTGTGAGGTGAGTGGGGCTGAAAGAGTTCTGAGAGAACTGTGACTGGCCCAAGGTCTGCCAGCAGGCTTCATGTGGAGGAGTGAGGAATCAAACCCGGTTTTCCAGATTGGGGTCTGCCACTCGTAACCACAGAAGCACAGAAGCCAGAGTGTCTTAGAATTTTGATTCGACATCAAGTCTAGAGCTGGGTCCCCAACGTGGTAGGTTTCTTTTGAGTATTTTGAGAAGGTGGTTGGGGCCAGGTAGGGCCCTGCGTCTAATCGGCCCTTTGAGATCTGATGGGCAATGCAAGGCAAAATAACATTTCAGCAAATCTTCCGCTGGTTGTTGGTTGCATTTTCCCTCTGGCCCTTTGATCATGCAGTGCTTGCTCCACAGGGGTCACCTTCACAGTGCTGCAAATTGAACCCAGCCAAGCCGAGCCACCATTTTACCAGCCCGTTTTCTCATTGCAGCCTCTAGCTAGGGGGGTTTCTCTGCTGCCTTTCTGGTGTGCTTTCTTGGGCCTAGCATTATTTTGCTGGACCATGTAAATTTCATGTAGATTTCACTGGTCTAGTGGTGGCTAGTTCCTCCACTAGAGCTCGTGTATCTAATCTGGAGGAACCGGGTTTGATTCCCCGCTCTGCCGCCTGAGCTGTGGAGGCTTATCTGGGGAATTCAGATTAGCCTGGGCACTCCCACACACGCCAGCTGGGTAACCTTGGGCTAGTCACAGCTTCTCAGAGCTCTCTCAGCCCCACCCATCTCAAAGGGTGTTTGTTGTGAGGGGAGGAAGGGCAAGGAGATTGTCAGCCCCTTTGAGTCTCCTACAGGAGAGAAAGGGGGGATATAAATCCAAACTCCTCTTCTTCTTCTTCTTCTTCCTCCCAAGTGGCCATTTTGTGGTTGTGCTCACCCTGTGCTAGAACCCAGAAGTTGCCCACAGGCTCAAAAATGCTGGGACCCCCTGTGGTAGACCGACCCGTTTCCATAAAGCAACGAGAACAGTTTTGCCAGAGCGGAAAGCACCAAACAAGAACTGATCTCTGCTGCCCCAGAAAGAAAGGAGTCAGGTGGACCCCCAGATACCTCCTACCCACCTGGCAAGCTGGCCCTTGTAGGTTCTCTTCTTCCTTAACTTTCTATCTCAGACCTGAAGCGTTTCTCTGAAGCCAGGATGCGATCCAGCAAGCTCACCACCTTCGTAAACTTCCCACTCAAGGATCTAGACCTGAGGGAGTTTGCTACTCAAAGCTGCAGTGAGTATTGCCTCTGGGAGGTCGAGGGTAGAAGTAGGCAGGCAGGGTGAATTGCCGGGGTGTGTGTGTGTGTAGATGAAGGACTCAGTGGAGATAAACTAATTCTTGTCTCCCAGTGGCTCTGATGCGGCACAGCATGGCTAACACATCACTTCCTTGAAGGCAGTTTCAAGAGAGTTTCGGGGTGGGGTTTGCTTGTAGGCCTTCTAGGAAGATCTGGTTGGCCATTGGGAGAGTCAGGCTGCTGGCCAGGTTGGCCTTTGGTCAACCCAACAAGGCTCGTCTGCCCTGGGGGGTGGGCAGGAGAGAGAGAATCTGTACCTGTTTCTTTTGAGGCACAAAAAACCCAAGTGACCTTCTCCCAGCAGAATGGGACAGCGAGGGTCTGATTTTTTCTCCTCCCCCCCTTTGCAGATCATGCGATCTACAACTTGTACGCTGTCTCCAACCACAGCGGGACCACCATGGGGGGCCACTACACAGCCTACTGCAAGAGCCCTGTGTCTGGAGAGTGGCATGCTTTCAATGACTCCCGGTAAGGCCGCCGTTTTGAGAAGGGATTCCTCACTGCTAGAGCGATTAACTCAAGGGTTTCCAACTCTGGTTCTTCAGATGTTCATGGGCTACAATTCCCATCAGCCCCTGCTGGCATGGCCAATTGGAGAAAAAAAGGAGCTGTGTGTGTGTATCGGTGGGGGCATTATACCCATGGCATTATACCCTTCTCCTCCCCCAACTTCATCCCCAAATCTCCAAGATTCTCCAACCTGGAAATGGCAACCCTACTCATGCTTGCCAGAACAGGACCCTAACAGCCTTTCTTCTTCTTCTTCTATTTCCTCCGGCAGCGTCACGCCGCTCTCTTCCAGCCACGTCCGAAGCAGTGATGCCTACCTGCTTTTCTACGAGCTGGCCAGCCCATCTTCACGCATGTAGCTGCTGCACACCTTGTTTTGGCAGAAGGAGAGGGAGACCGGCCCGAGCGCATGGAAGGAGACACCAGCACCACAGGAGATCCCGGACGGATTTTTCTAAGCTGGATTTTTTTTCGTCTTTTTTTTTTCTTAAAAAAAGCAAAACCAAAATCCGAAAAAAAGGGGGAGAAAGAGAGTCCTAATAAAGCATTGTCTTATGATGCCGACTTTTACAGGAAGGCCTTACTCCTGAGTAGGGGGCTTAGGCCGAAGAGTGGCTCAATCCAGCCGTGGGCCTCGCAGACTCCAGGGACTGAACCACCAATGGGGCTGCTCACGGCTCCCAAAATTCCCTGCTGCTTTTAGGGGTGGCTTTGCATTTTTATTTCTTTACTTCTCTCTCTTTTATTCTCTTTTGCGTTCTCTCTCTCTCTTAAACTCTCCTCTCTTTTGGTGTGTAATAAACCATGAACAGCCGCTCTTCTGGGGCAGTTACCTGTCTGTCCCGGTTAACCTGCACAACCTTTCCTCTTCCAAATGCTGCTCCTCGCTGGCCTCTCGAAAAGGTGTTTGAGCGGCACTTTTGGGAAACGGGAGCCCCCATCTTCCCGACTTTGGATGACCATCTTGTCTTCTTGGCGTCCAGCGATGCCGCTTGGAGAGGACCGCTGAGCGCCGCAGCTTAGAAACTGATAAAATAATTGCACTACCATTCTGGGTCATCATTTCTGCACAAACCGCAGTGTGTGAAAGAGCTCACGCTTCCAACCTGGCGGACCGGAGGGCTCGTGGGCACCTTTGGGTGTCTCCCCCTGCATTTCACAAAGGGCAGCTTCGCGAGCAGCTTTGTAGCTCCGTTATGAACCCGTCCCGGGCACGCCAGCTCAATTTCTCACTGGAGCCGAGGATTTGGAATGACTGTTCCCGTACCCTTGTTACGTTCTAAGGGATGCTGCCTGGTTTTGTTCGTTTTTTGACAAACTTTGTCCTAAAAGGGACAGCGTCTGACTGGAATTTAGGGACTCGGACAAAGGGGGGCTAGGGTGGATGAACTTTTTAACCGTTTCCCGTCACAACAGTGCCTTAAATCCTTTGAGGAAGATGTGCGCATTTGGGGCAAATGTGCTCTTTGAAGGAGGGCAGGTGCGCCTTACGGCAGGTGCCTTCCTGCTCCCCTCAATGACAGACACGCACCAACCTTCAGGTGCCCTTTGTTGCCGTTGTGGGACAGCATCAGAGCCGTGCAGAAATGGATCTGGCAGTTGGCGCTGGGCCAGGCACCGAGGATCTCCGTGTTCCCTGCACCGTGTTACCTAGGATTGGTTTTGTGTTCAGCTTTCTGAGCGAACGAGACCTCACTCCATGCTAGCGGGGTGGGGGTTGGGGGGAAACAGCTTCTTCCTCCGACTCCATGTCCCCAACAGAGGTGAAGGAACTGAGCCAGCTTCCCGTCAGCTGACGAATGTCAGTCGCCTTATTTCACCTTCCGTCTCAGCGATTCTCTTCACGCACAAGCGCCCAGCCTTCGTCCTTGACAGGTTGAAAGCCTGCGTGGGTCCTTGAACCCTTCCGTGACAGGCAGCGGTTCAACAGATGTGGGCCATTTTTTTCCCATTGCTGCATTTCACTAAATGAAGGGGGTTGAAGGGGGTGGGGGGGATAATCCACAATGGTGAATAACCCCTTCCCCCATTATGACAGCCCAGAGTTCCACTTATACAACCATGGAGGCGAACTGACCCCCTCAGCCTCAAGAAAGGCAAATCCTCAGTGAGCAGACTGTTGGACGCTTTCTGAGTTGACTGCAAAAATCCCTCCATCTTTTCCAGAGTGGGCAAGGAGACATCCCTGGAGCAGCTGAGCCAATGCTTGATCCCCCCCCCCTCCCCAGTTGCTCCAAGGGGGCCACTTTGGCTCAGCTCGTTCCTGGCCTTCTTCTAGGGTTCCAGCCCCTTAGGTATTTATTCCTATAAATTAAAAGCTTGGTCCTTTCTCCCTTCCCCTTCCAAACCCCCTCTCAGAGTCACTTCAGTGGCTTCAAGAGAGAAAGTGGCTCCACAATTTACCATTTCCACTCCATTTTCTGCACAGCTGGGGGCCTAGGAAGGACCCCCCAAGAAGGTTGTGCAAGATGTCCAGGGTTTGTGTGAGGAGGGGAGGCCCATCTCAGTGTTTTTTCGGTTTAATCGAACGGCTTGTTTACTGTGTAAGCAAGGATAGGGGAGAGACTCCGGTCATTGATAAGGGAGACTTGTACAGAAATAAAATAGCTCGAGAAACTCTTCCTTGGACTCCACGTGTGTTCTTGTCTAAGTGCTTGTCCTTTGGAAGTGCTGCTCATTTGTTTTTCTGGAATTTTATGATGTCTCCGTTGTGGCCCGCTGAGTGACAGGAAGGCCACACACACTCGCGAGATCTGTGAATTAACAAATCTGACACCTTAAGAATGCAGAATATTTTTTGTGGTATTAAACGTTTGTGAGTTCAAACCCATTTTGTCAGATGCATGAAGTGTTATCCTCACTGGGCAGGTATAGATGCTCACACACACACACACACACACACACACACACACACACACACACACACAGAAGAATAAACAGGTTGGGGAGGCAGGCAAAATGGGCCATTAAAATGGACAGCAATAATAATCGAAGTCCAGTCACAGCTTAAAGGCCAGCCAAATCTATTCTAGCACAAACTTTCATGAGGCAGTGCTTGCTTCTTCCGATGTTCATGAAGAAGAAATCTTTGGGAGGATTTGTGTAAGATTTATTTATAGGGGCCATGACCAGAATCAATAGAATAATACTGGAAAGATAATGCCAAAACATTTAAAAAGCATCAAAACAAAATAAAAAAGCATCTGAGCCAAAGACATAGCTTTGAATATCAGAGGAATCAGAATAAATTAAGAAAACCACAATAAAATGACAGGATTACGAACATAAATATTAGTCTAAAATAGTCTATCTCAGAAAACGATGCATCCTTGTTGTCCAGTCACAGTCCTTCTAGGCCAGTCATAGTTCACTGAGAACTCCCTCAGCCCCACCTGCCTCACAAGGTGTCTGTTGTGGGGAGAGGAAGGGAAAGGAGCTTGTAAGCCACCTTGAGTCTCCTTACAGGAGAGAAAGGTGGGGTGTAAATCCGAATTCTCCTCATATCTTAATAAGGAGTAAAGGGGGATTTTAGAACAAAATTCCAAAATGGGAGAGGCATAGCTGGAGCAGAGCGGGGTCAGATGGTGAATCCTGGGTACCAGTCTGGCTTTGTCAATCTGTTCCTTTACTAGAAGGAAACACAGTCGCTTAAGGTGAGAGTCCCTATCAGAGAGATCAGGGCAAATGTGTGTGACTCTAGACCAGTGATGGCGAACCTTTTCGAGACCGAGTGCCCAAACTGCAACCCAAAACCCACTTATTTATCGCAAAGTGCCAACGCCGCAATTTAACCTGAATAACCCCCCTCAAGCAGGGGCCAGCCTGCCGTAGCCTCCAGTAAGTCCCACATGCGCCACTCTGCGCCTCTCTAGCATCTCTGCTGCCTCTGCCCCTCTCCCCCGGGCAGCAGCCACCTGGAGCACAGGCACCAGGCCCGCCAGCCGAGTCCTCCCTGCTCGCCGAGGTGCACACATATCCAGTGCAGCGGCGGTTTCCCCCCCACGTGACTAACTCTGTGCGCGCGTGCCCACAGAGAGGGCTATGAGTGCCACCTCTGGCACCCGTGCCATAGGTTCGCCACCACTGCTCTAGACTTTGTTTTGTTTTATTTGTTTTGGCCAGTAGGTGGAAGCACACACCTCTGGTTGGTGATTGGTGGGGTTTTTTAACATATGTTTCACAGCGGCATAAAAAAATGTACATGGACTAGTCCATGCTGAGGTTGTTACTGGGATTGCATCTGTTGAATTCTTGGTGGAATCTCTTGACAGCTTCCTTCCCAGGCATCCAAATAATGAAAATGTCATCAGTAAATCTTAAGTACTGAAAAGGTATTGATGGGCGGGATCAGAAGAAGTGTTGCTATAAATCAGCCATGAAAAGGTTTGCATATGACCATATGGATGCCTCTGGCTACGCCACTCATCTGAAGGCATAAACTGTTGTCAGGTTTGATGCAGTTGTTTGTTAAGCACCATCAAGGTGCTTCTAGCTTACAACAACCCTATGGATTAATGTCCTCCAAAACTTATTATCGTTAACAGCCTTGGGGTGCTGTGTGGTTTCCGGGCTGTATGGCCGTGTTCTAGCAGCATTCTCTCCTGATGTTTCGCCTGCATCAGGAGAGAATGCTGCTAGAACACGGCCATGCAGCCCGGAAACCACACAGCACCCCAGTGATTCCGGCCGTGAAAGCCTTCGACAATACGTTAACAGCCTTGCTGAAGTCTTGCAAATTGAAGGCCGTGGCTTCCTTGGTTGAGTCAACCCATCTCCTGTTGGGTCTTCCTCTTTTCTTGCTGCCTTCAGCTTTGCCTGGCATGAGTGTCTTTTCCAGTGACTTTTTTCCCCATCATGTGACCAAAATATGGCAGCCTCAGTTTAGTCATTTTATCTAATAGGGACAGTTCAAGCTTGATTTGAACTAGAACCCACTTATGTGATTTTTGGGCAGTCCATAGTACCCATATCCATAACACTATCTTCCAGTACTATGTTTCTGGTGAATCCACTTTCTCCTCCTTCTCTATCCAACTTTCACACCCATACATAGTAATGGGGAATACTATGGTATAAGGAGGAGGAGGAGGAGGAGTTTGGATTTATATCCCCCCTCCCCTTTCTCTCCTGTAAGGAGACTTAAGGTGGCTTACAAACTCCTTTCCCTTCCTCTTCCCACAACAGACACCTTGTAAGGCAGGTGGGGCTGAGAGAGTCCTTTTTTTTGAAAAAAATTTATTGTATCATTTGAATTTTACAGTTTATAATAATTTCTTTCTTCATACATTTTCAAACAATACATTTTCCCCTTTTCTCCCACCCCCCATGCTTCTTCTTATTTTTTCACACAAACAGCAGTGAGTTCATTCTTTGTAGCCTCTTCTCCCATTTTTCTTCGATGACTCCAGTCCAGTTCTTTCATCCAGTCCACGTATATTATCCATATTTTCAAATTTTCATTCTGTTTGTCTTGCCACATCTTATTTTTGTTTAGTATATCGAAAATATCCAGTGCCACTTTTTCCCAGAGAGGGCTGAGAGAGTTCTGAGAGAACTGTGACTAGCCCAAGGTCACCCAGCAGGAATGTAGGAGTATGGAAACACATCTGGTTCACCAGATACACCTCTGCCACTCAAGTGGAGGAGTGGGGAATCAAACCCTGTTCTCCAGATTAGAATCCACCTGCTCTTAACCACTACATCACGCTGGCTCTCAAGGAATTGGGGCCAAGGACTAGAAAAGGAATCTCGGGTAATGACTAATCGATAAAGTTCAGTAGCCAGGCTTGCTGGTGCATTATAAGGGATGACAGTCCCAATGGCTTGTAGTCCACCTGCTTCCCCAACCCGCCAATGCCTGCAAGAGAATTCTACAACCAAGGCCCTTCCCTCTTGCCCTAGAGGGCTGGTATTCAAACAATGGCCTCTTTCTCTCCTTTAGAAACACAGAAAAGAGATTTTGCATTAAGAGTCTTCAGGAATGTACCTAGCTTAGCAACAGTGCTTGAAAAATGCTAGTCCAGATGCTTGCATGTTATAACGCCATTCCAACAGGAGCTGCAGCATTTTTAAAGCAAGGGACTCTTCAAGGGGAGAACCAGAAGAGGGATTCTATTAAAGCACCTTGAAAATACAGTGACTCCTCCAAAAGCCAACTAGGAAGGAGAGAAGACCAGGAAACCCCTCCATATACCTCTTCCAACAGCAGAAATTCAATGCTGGGGTGACGGGATCTGCCAGTGATGTCTACATTCTTGGGCACTATGTTTTCGTGGCTGATTTATCCAATTTTAGGTTTCTAACTCAAGGAGACCTGTAAGACTGGTAGAGAGCAACTGCCAGTCTGAGTAGGCAATACTTACTTTGATGGGCCCATGTTACGATTCGGTGAAATGCAGGTTCATGACTCCAGCTAGACCCCTTCCACGCATGCAGAATAATGCGCTTTCAATCCACTTTCACAATTGTTCGCAAGTGGATTTTGCTATTCTGCACAGCTGCAAAGTGCATTGAAAGTGCATTATTCTGCATGCGCGGAAGGGGCCCTAGAGAGTCCAAAAATTGGATTCAAGTTGCAGCACAGGGACCAAGTAATTTCCTTACCCCAATTTTTTTCCCTGATCGGTCAGTTCCCCCGAGGTGTTCTTAGTGCTCCTCAAAGAAAACAAGGAAGCTGCGAAGTCACCGCTGACATACAGCAACCCCATAAGGTTTTCAAGGCAAAAGATGAGTAGAGGTAAATTGCCATTGCCTGACTCTGAATAGTAACTCTGGTCTTCATTGGTGATCTCCCATCTGAGTACTAACCAGGGCCAAACCTGCTTGGCTTCATGTCAGGGCCAGCCATGAGAACTCTTTGGGACTTTCAAGGCAAGGGATGCTCAGAGGTGGTTTGCCACCCTGGTATTTCTTGGAGGCCTCCCTTCCAAATACTTGCCAGGGTCAGGGCTGAGAGTATGTGACTGTCCCAAGGTAATTCTGGACTACTCAGTTTTCTTTCTATTAAATGGGGAAGGCACCATAGTTCACCTGGGGCACCAAATACACTTTGTGCCAGCCCTGAGTGAAACAGGCATACAGTTTGCAGCTGTCAGTAGACGCCATTTTGGAAAAGATGCTCCAACCCACAGGTGTCAAACTCACGGCCCTCCAGATGTTATGGACTACAGTTCCCATCATCCCCTGCCAGCATGGTGCTGGCAGGGGATGATGGGAACTGTAGTCCATAACATCTGGAGGGCCATGAGTTTGACACCTATGCTCCAACCCCTTCTCTCAAAAAGAGGCAGGGATATGAAGATGCGGACTGGAGAGGAGGGAAAAGAAAGAGTCTATACTGTTGCCATCTTCAGGCTGAACAATTCCTGGGAACTTTGGGGTGAAACCTGAAGGGAAGGGAGGAAGTTCAGCTGGGATGTGAAGCCCTCCGAAGCAGCTATTTTCTCCAGGGGATCTGATCTCTGCTCTGGAGATCAGGTGGAATTCTAGAGGTTGCCAACCTTGAGGTTCAGTCATTCTCAGGAACTTCATATGGGTCAATGCCTGTTTCTGTGACTGTCCTTTTCTGGGCCCTGAAAAACACACAGTCAGGAAATGTAGTTTCTTCTGGAATGTAGCAAAGCTATCCGTTGGGTCAGGATCGCCAAGGGGCCTTGCAAACGACCCTTTCCAGCTCCCACTACCCACTTCCAGGGTCTCCAGGACCACCAGGCAAGAAAAGAAAAGGTTTGGGGTTGCTGCACCTTTAAGGTTGGCGCTGGCAACGCCAGGCTCTTTGACCTCCATGTCCTCAGCTGAGTTGGATTAAGAAGTAGGGGAAAGGGTAGTGGCTTTAATGCTTGCAAATTCCTTGGTTTCCCAGGAGGCCGTAAGGAAAGGCCCCTTGTCCTGCAGGATGTGCCGGAGAGGGAATGGTTTTTGCTGCCAGAGGTAGCGGGCGCTCTTGGTTCAGGCTCTCTGGGTCAGAAGATCGAGGCTGGAGAAGAGTTGCGGCTCTTGCCTTGGGAGGGGACCCTCTGCTTTTCCCACGTAGTTGATCTGGTGAGCATTGGGGCGGCCCCCCTGCAGCCCCCTGATGCCACAGGAGGTGGGGGGGTGCAGCCGCTTGGGCAGGGCAGGCATCCTGGCGACCTTCCATGCATCCTCTCCCCCGGCCATGAAGGACTACGCTGAGATCATCCTCTACCCTGACACGCTGGATCGGGGCAAGGTAAGGACAAGACAAGGGGGCAAATCCATGTTGCAGGGAGTGCGTCTGCTCCTGCGTTCCAGGATAACTCATGACTGGGCACCACCTGACCCTGTTAAATCATTCCAGAGAACAGCCATGCTGGCCTGCGGTAGAGCAGCAATATTCGAGTCCAGTAGCACTTTAGAGACCAACAGGGTGGGGGAGGGTATGTGCTTTCTTGCTATGAGTTGGATGACCCACGCGAACCTGATCTTTTCAGATCTCGGAAGCTAAGCAGGGTCACCCCTGGTTAGTACTTAGATGGGAGACCACCCTCAAAGTCCAGGGTTGCTACGGAGAGGCAGGCGATGGCAGAACCACCTCTGTTCTTTTCTTGCCTTGATCTGGATGGTCCTGGCTGGCCCAGTCTTGTTATATCTTGGAAGCCAAGTAGGGTCAGCCTGACTTGGACATTAAGCTCCCTGGGCAACCTTGGATCCCCTTCTCTCTCACCCAAGTTGACTTTAATTCTCACTCTAATCATCCCATTGTGCAAGTATGCTAGCATGTTCCCTCCCTGGAGAACTCTTGCTCAGTGGCGTAGCACCAACGGGACAGGGGGTGTGACACCCCGGGCACGCAACGCAGCAGGGGCATGGAGGGGCGGGGATGCAGGGCGTGTGCATTCCTCAGGAGCAGTTCCCCCTCGCTCCGCCCCTGCTCTTGTTGTCAAAGTTTGAACACCATTCTGCAAAGTAGGAGTGCCCAAGGCCCCTTCCACACATGCAGAATAATGCACTTTCAATCCACTTTGAATGCACTTTGCGACTGGATTTTACTGTGCAGAATAGCAAAATCCGCTTGCAAACAATTGTGAAAGTGGATTGAAAGTGCATTATTCTGCATGTGCGGCAGGGGCCCAAAGGAACGCTCTGAAATCCACCGGCTCCACCTGCATTTCTTTTCTTTCTTTTTTTCAATACTTTTATTTTTTATTTTCACCAACAAAAAATGACAAGAAATATGGAAAAATTACAAAGAAGGACAAACAGGCAGACACAAACAAATGTAACAATTATAATAATACAATTTTAAAAAAACAATTGCAGTCGTATCAGAGATTGAGTATTAAATGGATCTGCATTTATAATCTTGTAAGCTTCTTAGTCATATTGACAAAGATAAAGGGGTATACTGAGCAGGAACAACCTTAGTCATTAATTATTTAAGCACTCTGAGGAATATTGCTACACTCCAATCGAGTATATTTGGAAAAGAAATTAATAGACAAACACATATAATTTTGTGTACATAAAAATAGTATAATAATTCAAGAGGTCTTTACTCTATCAGATTATTAAAATGATACATTTCTGCTGCCAAGGTCAGAGACCGGTGTTTAATGCCAGCCACCTTGCTTAGCAACCAGAGACTGTATATTTGTTTTTAAAAATCTGAGCACTAATTCCATGTTCAGGCTGGCATGCCAAAAATGCTTAGCCTTCTGGTTTTTAAAAACGGCAGAGGCTGTTTGTACCAGCTTCACCCAAATCTCCAGGAATTCCCCAGGTTGGTTGGCAACTCGGTTTAAAGCTGACACATTAATTAGTCATGCTCAGTTCTTCCCCCACTCCTATGAAGCCTCTTCCCCATTTGCCTGCACAACTATGCGTCTCACCACGGTCCGGTTTTATTGCAGGAAAATGCCAGCTCTCCTCTAACCCTGCCACATTTTTTCCTGACTGAGTTTTCCAACCCCGTCTTCGTGAGGGTGTGAGGGCGCAGGCAATCCGTCTCCTGAATGCGTCCAGAGATGGAGAGGACAGAAGCTTGGCTGATTGGAAGCTGACCGCCAACGGCTTTGGTATCACCCTGGGGGGGAGAAGACAATAGGGGTAGTTCAGGCATGCTGGCACACCTCTGGGCATGGAGATTTGAGAGTGAGGGAGAAGAAAGAGGAGGATGGGAAAGGGATCTGCTGCCGGTCAGAGCGGACAATACCAAACAGGATGGAACTTCCTGCCTGTTCCTTTTCAACTAGAGGTGCTGGGAATTGAACCTGGGACCTTGGGCCTGCCAAGCAGATGCTCTATCACTGAGCCATGGCCCCACCCTCAAGTCAGAAGAGGCAATATGGAGCTAGATGGAGGAAAGGTCGTGCTGGAGGCAAGGCCACCTGATGTGTTTCTGGGACAGGACTGTGACCCTTGCTTCTCTGCCCCCAGCTCAACAGGTTCGGGACGTGGCCAGCAGGAAGTTCAAGCCAGACTGCAAATTCTCCTGGTTCTGCGTGGCCATCCTCAGTATGGTCCTCCTGGTGCTTCTGGCCTTGCTGGTGGGCATCATCGTCCTCTCCCGTAAGTGCGTGGCACAGATGCTCCACAAACGGTTTTCAACCACACAGGTGAAGAAGCCGTGTTTACAGGCCCTGAGTGACCTCACACGATTCCACAGGGCCTGTAAGACTGTGATGTTCCACTAGGGAGGCCTAGGGTTGCTGGACTGTCTCCTCCCCACACACACACCTTCCTTTCCCCTATTTATTTATTATGGCATTGTTGTTCTTAGTTTTCCTGTTCTAATAGAGATTAATTGGCCTTTTCTTTCCCCTTCTTTCCCCTGGAGGCTGTTTTGGCCTCTTTAAGTGAATGCGAAAATCTGCACATTCACAGAATCCAAGGGTGTTTGAATGGAACTCTGGCTGCTGCTCCTCATGTGGAGGGGCAGAGATAGGAGCCTGGAGACCAAACTACCTGTACATGCTATATGAAAATAAGTCAAACAGCCAATGTCATCCTAATACCAATTAGTCATATCATCAGACTGCAACTGGGAGAGATATTGACATGCAATCAGCTAGAGCATCTCAAGATTATTTCACAGCAGCACGAAGATGCAAAATGAAACAAAAGCCAGTACTATTCCAAAAACGTCCGAGTTCTGTCCTTTCTTTTCAAAGTAAACTTTGTGAAGGTCTTTAATTCCAGTCTCCCACTTTCAAGTGACCTGCAATGTCCTCCCGGTGAAATTAACATAAAATTGACACCGATATACTGAATATGTAGAAATCACACAGAAGGTAACTTGTGGTGAGCAGCGTTTTCAGGACAAGCCTTCCTTGATGTACAGGTGTGTTCAGGGATTAGCTACAGGATTCTGATAATGACTAAATAAGAATTTTAACCCATATCCACAACTCTAAATGGTTTGAAAGTCAGATAATACAATAAATATTTGGGTTCTGTGTGGTTTCCGGGCTGTATGGCCGTGTTCTAGCAGCATTCTCTCCTGACGTTTCGCCTGCATCTGTGGCTGGCATCTTCAGAGGATCTGATAGTAGGAAAGGAAAGCAAGTAGAGTATATATACCTGTGAGTAAAGGTCAATAGGTGAGGGCATCTGAATAGGAGTGGCCTGGCAAGCGAGTAACAATGAAGTGTAGCATTTGAGTAACAATGGAGATAGCAAGGTCAATAGGTGACGGCATCTGAATAGAAGTAGTCTGGCCTTTGTTCCCTTTGATTGTTTATTGTCTATAGTCATCCTATGTTTGTGTGGAGCTGATTAGTCACTGTCTTGACTCTAGTGTTTTTCAAAACTGGCAGCCAAGTTCTGTTCATTTTCATGGTTTCTTCCTTTCTGTTGAAATTGTCCATTGAATGAATGAATGAATGAATCTGTCATTCCCTTCTGAATTTTTTCCCCATGGATGCAGAGCTGAAACCCTCTCACCCAGCCAAAGTCTCACCTGGGGCATCTTACGCTCTCTCCGTCTCCAATGCTACCTCAGCTCCCCCCACGAGGACCTCAGTGGACTCTACAGCAGCGTTGTCCCAGGGAGACCCACCCCAAACCATGACATCTGCACCTTGTGAGTACCAAAGTGCTGTTGCACTTGCATTGCTATACTTGGCCAGAGAACACATGAAGCTGCCTCATACTGAAACAGACTATCAATCCATCGAGTATTGCCTACTCAGGCTGGCAGTGGCTCTCCTGGGTCTCAGATCTTGGAGGTATTTCACATCACTTGCTGCCTGGTCCTTTTAATTAGAGGTGCCGGGGATTGAACCTGGGACTTTCCAAACCCCAAGCAGATGCTCTGCCACTGAGCTACGGTCCCTCCCCAGAACAGCCCCCTATTTAAGCTGCTATCGATCCATCAGGGTGTGTATTGGCCTCTTAGACTGGCAGCAGATGTCCAGGATCAAAGGCTGAGCTCTTTCACACCACTTGCTGCCTGGTCTTTTTAAGTGGAGATGCTGGGGATTGAACCCGGGACCTTCTGATGCCTATCAGATGCTTTGTCACTGAGTCACAGCCCTACCCCAACTGAGTCGGGCATTCTCTTTGGATGCCTGCTTTCTGGTAGGTCCCGTTCTGAAACAAAATCTCCCAGAAGGGCCATCTGGGCAGGCTCAGAGCAGTCTTGTCTGCACAGTAAGGTTACTGACCTCTGGTGGTGCCTGGAGATAGCCCAGAATTGCAACCAGAGACCAGTTCCCTTGGAGAAAACAGCTGCTTTGCAGGGTGGGCTATATAGCATCGTAGGCTGCTTAGGTCTCTCCCCTCCCAAGGTTCCATCTCCAAATCTACAGAAATTTCCCACTGAAGGTGGCAACCCTACTATATAACCAGACTCCTAGAAAAGGCCCAAGAAGAAAGGGGCTGATGGGGGGGGGGGGGTCCCCCATGGTGGTCATGTTACTCTAGCTCAGTTCCACTTTCAGCTCCTTCTGCCCACTCACAAAGTGATATGTTCCCGAGTCCTTTTTTCAAGAAGAAGTTTTCTCTTCTCTCCTCTCTTTGAAGCCAGCTTGAGAGCCAGCGTGGGGTAGTGGTTAAGAGTAGCAGACCCTAACCTGGAACACTGGGTTCCATTCCCTACTCCTCCACATGAGCAGAGAGCACTTATCTGGTGAACTGGATTTGTTTCCCTGCTCCTCCACATGAAGCCTGCTGGGGGACCTTGGGCCAGTCACAGTTCTCTCTCTCAGCCCCACCTACCTCACTGGGTGTCTGTTGTGGGGAGAAGAAGGGAAGGAGTTATCAACCACTTTGAGACTCCTTAGAGTTGAGAAAAGTGGTGTATAAACCCAAACTCTTTTCTTCTTCTTCTTCGTCTTCCTCTTCTTCCTCTTCTTCCTCTTCGTCTTCGTCTTCCTCTTCATCGTCTTCATCGTCTTTGTCTTCCTCTTCTTCTTCTTCTTCCTCTTCTTCTTCTTCCTCTTCTTCTTCTTCCTCTTTTCTTCTTCTTTTTCCTCTTCTTCTTCTTCCTCTTCTTCTTCGGGCCACTCATTGCTCAAGTTGAGAGATGCCTTCCTTGTGAAAACTGAATTTTGAGCTCAACCTAATTACTGTGTTTTCACCCACTTTCCAACCCCCGCCAAGTGGCCTGCCACCTTGAACATTATTAAAATATAGCAAAGGTCCAATTTAGCAGTGCATTGAGTAATTGTAACCAAATGTCCAGATGCCCTTTTTCTTTGCTGGCAGGCACATAGTCACAGTCCTTGCTTCCTCTTCTCTGAGACCTCCTTCTTCTGTTGCTGAGTCCATAAAATGTTTCTTTTTTACTCCCTTTGCAGCATGTGGGGGAATCCTGCATGGCCCTGAGGGCTCCTTCAGCTCCCCAAACTACCCAGCCCCCTACCCCGCCAATATTGTATGCACGTGGCATATCCAGGGAATGCAGGGGACCGTGATCCAGCTGAAAGTGGAGGCTTTAGACATAGAAAATTCCATCTCCTGCTTATATGACCGACTAGAGATATACAGTGAGCCGGATTCTGCCTCTTTGTCGGATGGGACGGCCAGGTAAGCAGCTGCCTGCTTGTCGGTCTGATGAGAGGGGAAAGAATGCTGAGGGAATTGGGTGTTGCACCAGGTTTCATCAGACAGCCAGTGGTACCTAGTGGTTAGAGTGTTGGCCTAGGATCTGGGAGACTTGGGTTTAAATCCCAACTGGCATAAAGCTCCCTAGGTTGTTATGTGGATAAATTGGGTAATGGAGACTCCTGAATTCTTTGGAAGAAGGGCAGGATAAAAATGTACTAGACAGACATGTAGGCAGAAAGACTAACTTAGGGTTGCCAGCTCAGGATTGGGAAATTTGTAGAGATTTGGAGGTGGAGCCTGGGAGAGTCCAGGGAAGAGTATAATCCCATACAATACATCCTCCGGAGCAGCCGTGTTCTCTTGGAGAATAGATCTCTGTTGCCTGGAGATCCGTTGTAATTCCAGAAGATCTCCAGGCCCCACCTGGAGGCTGGCAACCCTATGACTGACTGAAGGTGGGCCAGCCAAGACAATATTAAAGAAAGGCAATAAGAACTGGAATCCGACCACAACTCTGATGTGTGTGGCTGTGACGTAGTTATTCTTTACTGTGATTTTCTTTGTTTCAAATACATAAACAGCTGGGAAGGGCTGTAAATTGTGAAACTATCAGCCTGATTCCTTTTTTATTGGGTGGATCTATGAAGGGGCCTCATTTGGAATATCGTGCACAGTCACCGTATTTCAAAAAAGATATTTCAGAGCTGGACAATAGTATACAGTGTATTGTCGGAGGCTTTCATGGCCTGATTCAACTGGTTCTGGTGGGTTTTCCGGGCCGTGTGGCTGTGGTCTGGTGGATCTTGTTCCTAATGTTTCGCCTGCATCTGTGGCTGGCATCTTCAGAGGTGTATCACAGACACAGAGAGAAGCCTGCTATACACTGTGTCCAGTGGATTCCACACTCCTCCACATGAGACAGGACCCTGGACTGGACAGACCAGTGCCAGGAGGTGACATCAGAGGAAGGCCTCAGCCTCTGGGCTCTGTTGCTGGCCCTCCAGAGGAATTGGTTGGCCACTGTGTGAGACAGGAAGCTGGACTGGACAGACTAGTAACCTGATCCAGCTGGGCTCTTCTGATGCTCTTATGGCTTTTGCAGGCTCTGTGGCCAAGAGGCCCCTGCAACCATCAACACCAACTCTAGCTGGGTGCAGGCCACCTTCGTCTCCCACGGGCTCACCGCTGCCTCTGGCTTCACTGCCCGGTATCGAACTGTCGCACCGAGTGAAAGTAAGTGCGCCCGATTCTCGAGGCAGCAGGGAGGGGCAACTTGCCCAGCTTGTACATAGAAATCCTCCGAAATGCCCTGGATAATTTGGTGAAGATTTCATTTTGAGAGCCACATCGCTGCCCATTTAGCCACTTGAGGGGTGGAAAATCACCCCCCACACACACCCACACCCCCCTCCTCCTTCCCCCCCCCCCGGGTCATTATTGGCTGACTGCATCTGAGTGGCACTTTCCACCCCCAGAATCCCCTTGCCTTGTTCTCTGAGCATTCAGTGCTAACCGTGGCGGCAGCATGAGACCTTCTGCAGATTGTATTCCCCATGCAGAAGACTTCTTAAGTAAAGGCAAAAGGCAGAAACCAAAAAATACTCTAAAGAACTCAAAGTGGTCTGAAACCAGTTTAAAGGCACCTGGTTTCCCATTCAAACAGCTACAACATAGCTGGGCTAACAGCTTCCAACACCACAAGGTTCTTTGTGGTTTCTAAATAGTTTTGGGTAGGATTGGAAGTCCCTCCTGGCCATTTGTGGGGGGTAGGATTGCCAGACCCAAGTTGAGAAATTTCCAGAGATTTGGGGGTGGAGCCCGGTGAGGACACGGACCTCTGTGAGTGTAAAGTGCTACAGGGTGTCTACCTTCCACCGCAGCCATTTTCCCCAAAGGCTCTCTGAAGATGAACTGGAATTCCAGATACTCCAGGTCCCACCTGGAAGCTGGCATCCCTAGTTTCCAGTTGGTTCAAATTCTTAGCTTTTCCTCTCCCAAAGTATTTCTCTGTTCTAGAGAACTGTTCCCAGGGTGAATTTCTCTGTGATGGCGGATTCTGCCTCCTCCCGGCCTCGGTGTGCGACGGCCTTTACCACTGCGCTGACAGGAGCGACGAAGCCAACTGCAGCATCAAACACAACGGTGCGCTTGGGCGGTCAGGGCGACTCACTGGCCATGGGGTATCACAAGGAAGAGGATGGGGCAGGGAGGCCTTCCTCAGCATTTCCAAGGGAGGGAGATTTCCCCTTAGTCAGTTCCCATGGAGGGGTTGACAGAATAGTGATGCTCTTGTGGGGGTGGGGTGGAAGGGGGGTTCTAGTCTCAGCCTGAAAAAAACTGACAGCCATGGGTTAAGTTACCCCTTTAACTAAATATAACTCCAATATAGAAAATGGTCACACAAAACTCAAACACATGACATCTTGATCCACAACCAGTTACCTGGCTAGTCAGCCCCCAGATTGGGTTTGACCAAACTACCTGTGTGAAGTACAAATTATGAAAGTATTACAACACACGTCATTTCCATTGTTCCTCTGCCTTTCATAAAGTAAATAAAAACCCTTGCACACACTTACTTCATGGACATCTTAATCAAAGGACATCACGGAGCAGCAGTGGCGTAGGAGGTTAAGAGCTCGTGTATCTAATCTGGAGGAACCGGGTTTGATTCTCTGCTCTGCTGCCTGAGCTGTGGAGGCTTATCTGGGGAATTCAGATTAGCCTGTACATTCCCACACACACCAGCTGGGTGACCTTGGGCTAGTCACAGCTTCTCGGAGCTCTCTCAGCCCCACCTACCTCACAGGGTGTTTGTTGTGAGGGGGGAAGGGCAAGGAGATTGTCAGCCCCTTTGAGTCTCCTACAGGAGAGAAAGGGGGGATATAAATCCAAACTCTTCTCTTCTTCTTCTTCTTAAGAATTGTCTATCATGTTATACTGAGTTTATTGATGTTTGTTGAAAGAATCTGTGAAATACAGACTGCCATTCAACCGGTTAAGCCAGTAGGTGCAGATTTTTGGTGATTACTCACCTCTGGAAATTAGCAGCCCTAGCCCGTCCCTTTTGTTCATAATGCAAGCCTGTTTGCTTCAGGGTGATGATGTGTCTGTTTCCTTGCAGAGTGTGGGGGCACCTTGACTAGTTTGGAAGGCGTGCTCTTCAGTCCCAATCACCCGCAACAGTACCCAAACCTGCAGGTGAGTGGCAGCTGAGGTCTGATTGTGAACTGGAGATGGGAATCTCATGAAGAGAGTCTGTGGGAGCAGAGCTGGCTACTTCCCAAGTCCTGCAGCTGTTTCCAGCAGTTGTGCAAGGATCAACGCTGGCTTGGTTCCAGAGAGAGGAAAAGTTCTTCTGATCCTTTCTGCTGTTACAGTGTTTGCATGCAGATAGGTCATGGGTAGGCGATGGTCTTGCTCTGCCCTGGATGACCCAGGTTAGCCTGATCTCCTCACAACTCAGAAGTTAAGCAGGGTCCTTCAGTGTGGGAACAGAAGGTGCCCACTTGGTTCAGACATTCTTCCTGCCACGGGAAAAGCCTTTGATCTGGCTGTTGCTATACAGACAAGCCTAAAAGAAGGCACCATCTTTCTTCTTCAGCTCTGTCACTGGCACATCTCGGTGCCCGTGGGCCACGTGATCGACCTGCAGTTCCACAACTTCAGCCTAGAGCCGCAGAAAGACTGCATCTTCGACTTCGTGGAAGTGTTCGACAGCGCGGGAATGGGACGAGGCAGCGTTATGGGCAGGTAAAGCAGCTTCCTGGTACAGAAAATGCTTGGAAATTCAGCCCTTCTTCAAACTGTGTGACCGGAGCAAGGCTGTCAATGATAAGATGGTCTGGAGGTCATTCATTCATTCATTCATTCATTCATTCATTCATTCATTCATTCATTCATTCATTCATTCATTCAAAGGTCCGTCAAGGGTCAAAAGTGACTTGATAGCTTTTTTCCCCAAAAGCAGCTACGTTTCCCTTCTTTCTTCTGCAGGTTCTGCGGCTCAGAAATACCACCAGTTCTAACCTCCTCGCAACATGTCATGACGGTCCTGTTTGTGGCAGACGAGGGAATGGTGGATGATGGGTTCTTTGCCACCTACCGGGTCCACAACGCCACGGAAAGTAGGTGATGACGTTAGACCTTTGCCTCCTACTGGCAGAGGTATAATGGGCCAGCCGGCCAGCTCTCTCCTGCATCAGTTTGAAAGGGAGATGCCAAAAGATCCAGCTCCTGCTCTCCTTGACCTAGCTCTTTGCTGGCTGGCCGTGAATAAACACACTTCTGCTTGAGATGCTCTTTGCACATGCTCAGAAACACCCTTTCCTTTGATTGCTATTAGTTCCTTGTGTGTCCAGGAGTAATTTCCAGAATTCAGGAACAAGTCCCAGGGCTGTGCCTTAGCTCAGATTGAGCCCTGCCTCTGCGCTGATTGACTTAAACCCATTTTAATATTCTATTATTAGCTAGCAAACTGCTCGTCATTAGGAAGAGCGGAGGTGGAAGGGAGGGTGGGGAGCAGAAATTCAGACTGAGGTTTGGAGCAGTGAGGGGAGGTTAAACCTTCCCATTTTCCTGCTGCAAACTTCTTCCTTCTTTTGCACACAAGGATAACTCCGTGCTTTCCTGGGCAGGATGGGGGAGAGCATTGAGGGGGAAAATTTTGCATTTGGAAAAACGGAGCACAAAGGAAAAGGTAAAGCCCCCCCTCCCCTGCATGAGTAATGAATATATAGGCTTGCCAGCCTCCAGGTGGGGCCTGGAGATCTCCCTGAATTTTAACTGATCTCCAGCAAATTCCTCGACAAAATATTGCATGCCTAAATTATTCCGAAGTGCCGTGAAGCCTGGATGACTGACATGTAAAGGCACCTCCACATTCCCTCTGCAATCATAGGGCAGTTCCACTTTTGACTTCTTTTAGCACTGGAATTTTGAGCTGATCCTTGCCCACAGAATTCAAAGAAGGGGTTGGTCCATGTACCACCCTCCCCCCACACCCCAGGAGAAATGCTTGTGTTTATTCACAAACTGTAGCTGTTCAGGGATTGCATACACTTGGACAATCAGGGGTTTTCTTTGTTTGTTTGTTTTCATAATTATTGCTTAGTTCCTGACGCCAGAAAGACCTCTCTATGACAAAGAAAAATCCCTAGCAGGGCTGCAGCTCAGAGTGAGGTTTCGGTTCTCATGCCACTGTCAAACAAAAATTAGGGGAAAGTTGTGTTGCCTTTGTGAACGGCTAAGCTGTTTTCCGGGGGGTTTGAAATCCACAGGTCTGGCAGGGACCGAGCACATGGTTACCCCCTGGGACACAGTGTTTGCATTCCTTTTAGTTGTTTCCCAGGAAACAGCTTTCTGGGGCTCAAGTCACGCTAGGCATCTGTGACTGATTTCACCAACCTGTGTACTTCTTTCATGAACTTCTCTGAGCTTTGGCTCACAAAAATTGAAAATGAAAAGGTAGCCTCTTGTGCAAGCATCGGGTAATGTCACATGATGACGTTCACTAGGTAGACTATGTTTACGGGGTGGTTTGTCATTTCCTTCCCCAGTTGTCTATCCTTTACCCCCAACGAGCTGGCTACTCATTTTACCAACCTCAGAAGGAGGGAAGGCTGAGTCAACCTTGAGCCGGCTACCTGAAACTGACTTCCTTTGGGATCGAACTCAGGTCGTGAGCAGAGCTTGGCCTGCCACACTGCAGCTTACCCCTCTGAGCCTTGAAACTTTAGGTGGGAATAAACTTTGTTGCTCTTTCAGCTACTGCTGGCCCACTATTTTACTTCCCTCTGTGGATTTCATTCCTTTTAGATGCATACGTGGCACACAGGTCTATCAGTAGCTGTTATATTTTTAAAGGGTCAAGTGAGGGGCTTGCGCTCATTCCACAAATGCTGCAGCAGAGCTGCAAACGGAAGCTGTGCTGGATTTTCCGAGCCCGCCTTCCTTTTTGAAAAGTGGCTCTTTGTGTAGCAGAGATTGTGTCGGGGCATCTTTAACCTCTCTGATGCACAGTCAGCCACCTGTTGTGCTTTCCTCTCTGACACACCCCAATTCCCCAGGAACTTGCAGTCCCTCCGAGTTCACCTGCAGGAACGGTGAGTGCCAGTCGCTGGAGTTGGTGTGCGACGGCTGGCGAGATTGCCCTGATGGAAGCGATGAACACAACTGCAGCGGCATCGCCTACCCGTCCAGCGGTGAGTGCCTGTTACCCAGGCAACTGGACTTCTGTATTGGCTGCGTGCCTGCGTTGATGCAATGGATCAGAACCCTCCCCCCTTTCAATCCCATCTTCTACACCACAAAGTAGTTCAATGGCCTCAAGCAAGCCACAGTGTCCCTATCTCAGCCCTCCCCTCACTCCACCTGCAGCCCGAGAGAGAGCAACACTGGCCTGCTCTGAAGGGCTGTTGTAATGATGAATGAATAATGTGCCATTGAGTTGCAACCAACTCATGGAGACCCCAGAGGATTTTTGAGGCAAGGTAAGAACACTAATGGTCTGCCATTGCCGCTGGTCTCCTGGCTAGTTTCCTATTCAAATACTAACCAGGGCTAACTACGCTTAGTTTCCGATGAACTCAGGCTAAGCTGGACTAGTCAGGCTGCTGTTATGAGGATAGCAAGAAGAGAACATGTGCAAAACACTAAAATGCAGGTACACTGTAATCTGGAGAACTGGGTTTGATTTCCCCCTCTGCCACTTCAGCTGTGGAGGCTTATCTGGTGAATCAGATTAGCTTATGCACTCCCACACATGCCATCTGGTTGACCTTGGGCTAGTCATAGTTTTTCGGAGCTCTCTCAGCCCCACCCACCTCTCAGGGTGTTTGTTGTGGGGGAAGGGGAAGTGAAAGGAGATTGTAAACCCCTTTGAGTCTCTTTATAGGACCCTCCGCTTTACACTACCTCCTCAATCCAGGAAAGACTGGTCTTCTCATCCTAACTGCCACGCCCTCCTTCCTGTTCCCACCCACAGCAGCGTCCATCTGTGAGCCAATCAAAGTGGAGATGTGTCTGGACCTCAGCTACAATGCCACCTCCTTCCCCAACATCTGGCTGACCATTGCAGATCAGCAGGGGGCAGCCGAAGTGCTCCAGGATTACCAGGTGAGTCCAGAAAAAAAGCAGGAGAGAGGAAGGTGGCAGGTGCTGGGCTGTTGTGGAGGAAGGAGAGGGCTTCTTGATGGACGGCCGGCAGCACCTCTCTCTTCCAGCAGTGTAGAAACCAGCTCCCCTGCTTTGCTAGTAACAATTTAAAGGAGAAGAATGATTTCCTTTTCCCCTTAAAATGTTATGAGGAAGGCAATGGAAAACCATCTTTGCTCATCTCTCACCTTGAAGACCCCTTGGTCTTGGGGTTGCCATAAGTGTTACGTTGAGTTCAAGGTCACAGTCCGAGAATGCGGTATGGTCAGTTTTAGATTTCGGGTTATTGTTACAATTTTGTGAACAATTTTTGACAGAATTAAATAAAAATAATAAGTTAGGGTTAGGGTTAAGCCAACGGCAGCGGTTCAGGATAGCCTTAGTGTTACGTTGAGTTCTAGAGCACAGTACGAGAATAGGGCTATGGTCAGTTTTACGTTTCGGGTTTTTGTAACACCGTTGTAATGCTGTTGTAACACCGTTGTAACGCCGTTGTAACGCCATTATAAGGGTTAGGGTTAAAGCAAGGGGAGCGGCCCAGGTTGGCCTTAGTGTTACGTTGAGTTCTAGAGCACAGTACGAGAATAGGGCTATGGTCAGTTTTAGGTTTCGGGTTTTTGTAACACCGTTGTAATGCTGTTGTAACACCGTTGTAACGCCGTTGTAACGCCATTATAAGGGTTAGGGTTAAAGCAAGGGGAGCGGCCCAGGTTGGCCTTAGTGTTACGTTGAGTTCTAGAGCACAGTACGAGAATAGGGCTATGGTCAGTTTTAGGTTCCAGGTTTGTGTAACACCGTTGTAATGCCGTTGTAACACCGTTATAAGGGTTAGGGTTAAGGCAAGGGGAGCGGCCCAGGTTTGCCTTAGTGTTACATTGAGTTCTAGGGCGGAGTCCAGTATTAGTACGATGGTCAGTTTAAGGTTTCGGGTTCTTTCCTTTTTTTGGAAACAATTTTGACAGAACTAAATAAAAATAAATTAAATAAAATAGGATGAGGGTTAAGGTAAGGGCAGTGGCTCAGGCTTGCCTTAGTGTTACGTGGAGTTCAAGGGCACAGTCCGAGAATAGGACTATGGTCAGTTTTAGGTTTCAGGTTTTTGTAACGCCGTTGTAACGCCGTTGTAATGCCATTGTAAGGGTTAGGGTTAAGGCAAGGGGAGCGGTTCAGGCTTGCCTTAGTGTTACGTTGAGTTGAGGGGTGCAGTCTGAGAATAGGGCTATGGTGAGTTTTATGTTTCAGGTTTTGTAACGCCGTTGTAACGCCGTTGTAACGCCGTTATAAGGGTCTGGGTTAAGGCAAGTGGAGCGGCTCAGGATTGCCTTAGTGTTACGTTGAGTTCTAGGGCGGAGTCTCAGAATACGGCTATGGTCAGTTTTAGGTTTTTGTAATGCCGTTGTAACGCCGTTGTAACGCTCTTATAAGGGTTAGGGTTAAGACAAGGGGAGCGGCTCAGGCTTGCTTTAGTGTTACGTTGAGTTCTAGGGCGGAGTCCAGTATTTGAGCGATGGTCAGTTTTAGTTTTCGGGTTCTTTCCTTTTTTGGTAACAATTTTTGACTGAATAAATTAAATAAAAATAAGAAATTAGGATGAACTTCAAGGTGAAGGCAGGGGCTGAGGCTTGCCTTAGTGTTACGTTGAGTTCAGGAGCACAGACCGAGAATAGGGCTATGGTCAGTTTATGTTTCAGGTGTTGTAGCAGCCGTTTACAATGCGTTACAAGCATAGTTAGTAGCGCCGTTATAGCATGATAGCTTATGCGTTATAAGAGAGTTAGGTTTAAGAGCAAAGGAGACCGAAACAGGCTTTACACAGGTGTTACGTTGAGAGTTCTAGAAGTGAGTCCAGTATTTGAGCGATGGTCAGTTTTAGTTTTCGGGTTCTTTCCTTTTTTGGTAACAATTTTTGACTGAATAAATTAAAATAGAAATAAAGAGAATTGGGATGAACTACAAAGGTGAAGGCAGGGGCTGAGGCTTGCCTTAGTGTTACGTTGAGTTCAGGAGCACAGACCGAGAATAGGGCTATGGTCCAGTTTATGTTTTAGGTGTTGTAACGCCGTTGTAACGCCGTTGTAACACCGTTATAAGAGTTAGGTTTAAGGCAAGGAGACCAGCTTAGGCTTGCCTGAGTGTTACGTTGAGTTCTAGGGCGGAGTCCAGTATTTGAGCGATGGTCAGTTTTAGTTTTGAGGTTCTTTCCTTTTTGGTAACAATTTTGACTGAATAGAATTAAATAAAATAAAGAAGTGGGATAAACTGCAAGGTGAAGGCAGGGGCTGAGGCGTGCCTTAGTGTTACGTTGAGTTCAGGAGCACAGACCGAGAATAGGGCTATGGTCAGTTTTATGTTTCAGGTGTTGTAACAGCCGTTTACAACGCATACGATTATAGCCTACATTATGCGCGCCGTTATAAGAGTTAGGTTTAAGGCAAGGAGACCAGCTCCAGGCTTGCCACAGCATTGTTCACGATTGAGTTCTAGGAAGCGAGGAGTCCAAGTATTTGGCGATGGTCAGTTTTTTAGTTTTGGGTTCTTTCCTTTCAGCATGGTAACAATTTTTGACTGAATAAATTAAATAAAAATAAGAAATTAGGATGAACTTCAAGGTGAAGGCAGGGGCTGAGGCATGCCTTAGTGTTACGTTGAGTTCAGGAGCACAGACCGAGAATAGGGCTATGGTCAGTTTTATGTTTCAGGTGTTGCTTAGCGCCCGTTGTAATGCAGATTATGCTTGCCGTTATAACTTGCCGTTATAAGAGTTAGGTTTAAAGGCAAACAGACCAGCTTCAGGCTTGCCTTAGGTGTTGATTGAGTTCTACAGAAGCGAGTCCAGTATTTGAAAGCGATGGTCCAGTTTTAGTTTTGGGTTCTTTCCTTTTTTTGGTAACAATTTTGACTGAATAAATTAAATAAAAATAAGAAATTAGGATGAACTGCAAGGTGAAGGCAGGGGCTGAGGCTTGCCTTAGTGTTACGTTGAGTTCAGGAGCACAGACCCGAGAATAGGGCTATGGTCCAGTTTATGTTTAGGTGTTGTAGCGCGTTACAGCGCGGACCCTGGCAGCTGTTTAATAGCATGCGTTTGTAATAGCCCGTTTAATAACGCCGTTGTAATGCCGTTATAAGAGTTAGGTTTAAAAGGCAAGGAGACCGAAGCTTAGGCTTGCCACAGAGTGTTACCCGTTGAGTTCTAGAGGCGGAGTCCAGTATTTGAAGCGATGGTCAGTTTTAGTTTTCGGGTTCTTTCCTTTTTTGGTAACAATTTTTGACTGAATAAATTAAATAAAAATAAGAAATTAGGATAAACTGCAAGGTGAAGGCAGGGGCTGAGGCGTGCGCAGGTACGAAGTTGAGTTCAGGAGCACAGACGAGAATGGGGCTATGGTCCAGTTTTATGTTTCCAGGTGTTTGTAACACCCGTTACAAAAGCGCCGTTATGCTTACTCGTTATAGCGCCCGTTGCTTGCCGTTATAAGAGTTAGGTTTAAGGCAAGGAGACCAGCTCAGGCTTGCCTTTATTATTCACGTTGAGTTCTACAAGTGAGTCAGTATTTGGCGATGGTCAGTTTTAGTTTTCGGGTTCTTTCCTTTTTTGGTAACAATTTTTGACTGAATAAATTAAATAAAAATAAGAAATTAGGATGAACTTCAAGGTGAAGGCAGGGGCTGAGGCTTGCCTTATTGTTATGTTGAGTTCAGGAGCACAGACCGAGAATAGGGCTATGGTCAGTTTTATGTTTCAGGTGTTGTAACGCCGTTACAACGCTGTTACAACGCCGTTATAAGAGTTAGGTTTAAGGCAAGGAGACCAGCTCAGGCTTGCCTTAGTGTTACGTTGAGTTCTAGGGCGGAATCCAGTATTTGAGCGATGGTCAGTTTTAGTTTTCGGGTTCTTTCCTTTTTTTGGTAACAATTTTTGACTGAATAAATTAAATAAAAATAAGAAATTAGGATGAACTTCAAGGTGAAAGCAGGGGCTGAGGCTTGCCTTAAATATTCTACGTTGAGTTCGGAGCACAGACCCGAGGGCAGGGCTATGGTCAGTTTTATGCTTCAGGTGTTGTAACGCCGTTACAACGCAGTTACAACGCTGTTGTAACGCCGTTGTAACGCCGTTGTAATGCCGTTATAAGAGTTAGGTTTAAGGCAAGGAGACCAGCTCAGGCTTGCCTTAGTGTAACGTTGAGTTCTAGGGCGGAGTCCAGTATTTGAGCGATGGTCAGTTTTAGTTTTCGGGTTCTTTCCTTTTTTGGTAACAATTTTTTTGACTGAATAAATTAAATAAAAATAAGAATTGGGATGAACTAAAGGAAGGTGAAGGCAGGGGCCAAAGAGACTTGCCTTGCCCAGATGTTATGTTGAGTTCAAAACTGGAGCACAGACCGAGGAATAGGGCTATGGTCCAGTTTTATGTTTTAGGTGTTTGTAACGCATACGTTGTAGCGCCAGTTATAAGACCGTTAGAGTTTAAAGATGAGACCAGCTCAGGCTTGCCTTAGTGTTACGTTGAGTTCAGGAGCACAGACCGAGGAATGGGGTATGGTCAGTTTATGTTTCAGGAATTGTTGTAGCAGCGTTGTATGCATGCCGTTATGCGCCGTTGGCGCCCGTTATAAGAGTTGGAAGTTTAAAGGCAACTGAGAGACCAGCTCAGGCTTGCCTTGAGTGTTACGATTGAGTTCTGGAAGTGAGTCCAGTTTTTGGAGCGATGGTCCAGTTTTAGTTTTGAGTTCTTTCCTTTTTTTGGTAACAATTTTTTTGACTGAATAAATTAGAAATAAAAATAAGAAAGTGGGATGAACTGCAAAGGTGAAGGCAGAGGGGCACGAAAGCTTGCCTTGAGTGTTACGTTGAGTTCAGGAGCACAGACCGAGAATAGGGCTATGGTCAGTTTTATGTTTTAGGTGTTGTAACGCCGTTGTAACGCCGTTGTAACACCGTTATAAGAGTTAGGTTTAAGGCAAGGAGACCAACTGGAAGCTTGCCTTACAGGTGTTACGATTGAGTTCTAGAGGCGGAATTCAGTATTTTGAGAAGCGATAGTCGGTTTTAGTTTTCGGGTTCTTTCCTTTTTTTGGTAACAATTTTTGACTGAATAAATTAAATAAGAAATAAGAGAGTGGTTAAAACTGCAAAGGTGAAGGCAGGGGCTGAAATTGCCTTGAGTCGATACGTTGAGTTCAGGAGCACAGACCGAGAATAGGGCTATGGTCAGTTTTATGTTTCGAATTTGTAACACCGTTACAACATGATTATGCTGCCGTTATAGCGCCGTTATAGCGCCGTTGTAATACCCGTTGATTATAGAGTTAGGTTTAAGGCAAGGAGACCAGCTCAGGCTTGCCTTTGTGTTACGTTGAGTTCTAGGGCGGAGTCCAGTATTTGAAGCGATGGTCAGTTTTAGTTTTCGGGTTCTTTCCTTTTTTTTGGTAACAATTTTTTTGACTGAATAAATTAAATAAAATAAGAAAGTACAGGATGAACTTCAAAAGGTGAAGGCAGGGGGGGCTGAGGAGAAACTTGCCTTGATTATTCGTTGAGTTCAGGAGCACAGACCGAGAATAGGGCTATGGTCAGTTTTATGTTTCAGGTGTTGTAACGCCGTTACAACGCTGTTACAACGCCGTTATAGCGCCGTTTATGCCGCCCGTTGTAGCATGGATTATAAGAGGATTAGGTTTAAAGGCAAGGAGACCAGCTCCCAGAGCTTGCCTTGAGTGTTACGTTGAGTTCTAGGAAGTGCGGAATCCAAGTATTTGAGCGATGGTCAGTTTTACCCAGTTTTCGGGTTCTTTCCTTTTTTGGTAACGGTACGACTGAATAAAATTAAATAAAATAAAGAAGTGGGATGAACTTCGAGGTGAAGGCAGAGGCTGAGGCTTGCCTTAGTGTGCAGTTGAGGTTCAGGGCACAGACCGAGGGGAATGGGGCTATGGTCAGTTTTGCTTGCTTCCAGGTGTTTATGCCCGTTTAGCATGGTCCTAGGACAGCTGTTGTAGTACGCCGTTTATGCTGCGGTGCAATACCGTTATAAAGTTAGGTTTAAAGACAGGGAGACCAGCTCAGGCTTGCCTTGAGTGTTACGTTTGATTGAGTTCTGAAATGAGGTCCAGTTTATTTGGCTTGATGGTCAGTTTTAGTTTTCGGGTTCTTTCCTTTTTTGGTAACAATTTTTGACTGAATAAATTAAATAAAAATAAGGAATTAGGATGAACTTCAAGGTGAAGGCAGGGGCTGAGGCTTGCCTTAGTGTTATGTTGAGTTCAGGAGCACAGACCGAGAATAGGGCTATGGTCAGTTTTATGTTTTAGGTGTTGTAACGCCCGTTTATAGCATACGTTATGCTTGCCGTTAACTAGCAGCCGTTGTAACGCCGTTATAAGAGTTAGGTTTAAGGCAAGGAGACCAGCTCAGGCTTGCCTTAGTGTTGCCCCAGTTGAGTTCTAAGTGGGGTCCAGTATTTGGCTTGATGGTCAGTTTTAGTTTTTAGGGTCCTTTTTTGGTAACAATTTTTGACTGAATAAATTAAATAAAAATAAGAAATTAGGATGAACTTCAAGGTGAAGGCAGGGGCTGAGGCTTGCCTTAGTGTTATGTTGAGTTCAGGAGCACAGACCGAGAATAGGGCTATGGTCAGTTTTATGTTTTAGGTGTTGTAACGCCGTTGTAACGCCGTTATAAGAGTTAGGTTTAAGACAAGGAGACCAGCTCAGGCTTGCCTTAGTGTTACGTTGAGTTCTAGGGCGGAGTCCAGTATTTGAGCGATGGTCAGTTTTAGTTTTCGGGTTCTTTCCTTTTTTGGTAACAATTTTTGACTGAATAAATTAAATAAAAATAAGAAATTAGGATAAACTGCAAGGTGAAGGCAGGGGCTGAGGCTTGCCTTAGTGTTACGTTGAGTTCAGGAGCACAGACCGAGAATAGGGCTATGGTCAGTTTTATGTTTCAGGTGTTGTAACACCGTTGCTTGCGCCGTTATGCCTTCGTTATGCTTGCCGTTATGCGCCGTTATAAGAGTTAGGTTTAAGGCAAGGAGACCAGCTCAGGCTTGCCTTAGTGTTACGTTGAGTTCTAGGGCGGAGTCCAGTATTTGAGCGATGGTCAGTTTTAGTTTTCGGGTTCTTTCCTTTTTTTGGTAACAATTTTTTGACTAGATAAATTAAATAAAAATAAGAAAGAAGTAGGATGAACTTCAATTGGGATGAAATTAGGGTCTGATGAACTTGCCTTGAGATGTTAACACTGAGTTCACAGAGCAGCCGTTGAATAGGGCTATGGTCAGTTTTATGCTTCAGATATTTGTAACACTGTTACAACGCCGTTGTGACGCCGTTCCAAAGCTCTTGTAATGCCGTTGTAATGCCGTTATAACGCCGTTTAAGGGTTAGGGTTAAGGCAAGGGGAGCAGCTCAGGCTTGCCTTAGTGTTATGTTGAGTTCAAGGGCGCAGTCCGAGAATAGGGCTATGGTCAGTTTTAGGTTTCGAGTTTTTGTTACAATTTTTACAATTTTTGTTACCATTTTAAAAACTATGGTCCGGCCCTCCAACGGTCTGAGGGGCAGTGAACTGTTTAAAACGTTTGAGGACCCCTGCCATAAATCCATTGCAATTTGAGAACAGGCAATTATTATTTTAAATGCTAACAGCGGGAAGGGGGGCGGAACACACTGTGTTTTAGATCAGCAAAACCAAATGGCACTTTCTCTCCTGCATGGCCCCAAGGAAACAGAGGTTGCAGATAACTGCAATTTGCATTTTACAGACAGACAAGGTCTGCTTGGGCTTTTGAGGTTCAACCGCCATGAAGGGTTTTTGCGCTCTCTGCTGGCAGTGTTTGTGCCAGGAGATAACACTATTATCTTAGGGTCTATTATGAGAGAAGCAGAGATGGTTTGCCATTGCCTGCCTCTGTGCAGCAGCCCGGGTGTTCTCGGGTGGTGTCCCATTCAAGTACTAACCAGAGCCAACCCTGCTTAGCTACTGAAGAAGAGGAAGAGGAGGAGTCTGGTTTTATACACCACCTTTCTCTCCCATAAGGAGTCTCAAGGCATCTTACAAACTCCTTTCCCTTCCTCTCCCCACAACAGACAGCTTGTGAGGCAAGTGGGGCTGAGAGAGTTCAGAGAGAACTGTGACTGGCCCAAGGTCACCCATCAGGCCTCATCTTTTGCCTTGAAGAAGGAGGAGGAGGAGGACGAGGAGAAGAAGAAGGAGAAGAAGAAGGAGAAGAGGAGGAGGAGGAGGAGGAGTTTGGATTTATATCCCCCCTTTCTCTCCTGCAGGAGACTCAAAGGGGCTGACAATCTCCTTGCCCTTCCCCCCTCACAACAAACACCCTGTGAGGCAGGTGGGGCTGAGAGAGCTCCGAGAAGCTGTGACTAGCCCAAGGTCACCCAGCTGGCGTGTGTGGGAGTGTACAGGCTAATCTGAATTCCCCAGATAAGCCTCCACAGTGCAGGCGGCAGAGTGAGGAATCAAACCCGGTTCTCCAGATTAGAGTCCACAGCTCATAGCCAGTACACCATGCTGCCTCTCAGATGAGTTTGGGCTGGCCAGGGTTACTCATGTTGCTATGTACTAGAACGAGGATTACAGACATCTGAAAGAGGCATACAACTTTAGACAGTTCAGAATGCACTCGCGAGGCAGAAAAGTGGGATTACGTCATTAAACACAATGCAGAAGTATGGGATGACCTCAGCAGAAAATAATGTCGAGACAGCAGCACGTTGCAAGCAGCAAACAGCAGGGTGAGCAGAAGTTCTGCCGGGTTTTCAAGGCCTACGAACTCCTTGGAAGTGGTGAAAAGAGGCGATCTTGTTGCCCGTGGGTCCTGCTCCCGCCCTGCCGAGGTCCCAAGTCTTCTTTGCGGAAGGGCCTGACCCAGCTCTTCTCCGTCGCTTGCTTTTCAGGTGCTGGAGGGCCTCACTTGCTACCCGTACCTGCGTGCCCTGATCTGCAGCCTCTTTGTGCCCAAATGTGTCCCCGACGGGGGCATCCTTCAGCTGTGCCGCTCCGTCTGCCTGGAAGCGGAGCACCACTGCCAGCGATCCCTGGGCCTGCTGGGCATCCCGTGGCCTTTGAACTGTAACATCTTGCCCAGTTCTGACGACCCTTTGGAGTGCTTTACGCCGTGATGGGCTGCTCCAGTGGCAGCGGGGAGGGGTTTTTGTGCGTTTGGCCTTGAGATTCTGCAGGGCCAAACGCGTCCCCCCACCCACAGGTCCAAGAAGGGCTTGGAATCTGCTCAAGTCGCCATCTGCATCAGGGAACCGCTTCTGAACATCTCTGTGAAGAAGTTATGGGACCAAGCCTCTTGTAGGGTTGCCAACTCAAGCTTGGAAAGTTCCTGGAGATTTGGGGGTGAAGCCTGAGGATGGCAGGCGGGGTTTGGGGAGTGGGGAGGACCTCGGCACGATCTAACACCATAGAGTCCGATGCCAGGGAAACTGATCTGTTGTCCGGAAACCAGTTGTAATGCCAGGAGATCCCCAGGGCTCACCTAGAAGTTGGCAGCCCTTCCTATACAGAGAATGTGAGGGGATGCTGTTGAGTTTCAGGCATGGAAGCTGCATGGCACCCCGAAATAATTTAGGGATGCAACGTTTTGTCGAGGTTGGATGCTTTAATAACTGTCCGTCGATTAAAAAGCTGCCCCAGAATAATTTGGCAACAGGTTTGTTTTCAAAGGGGGGACCTGGAAGGAATCGGGGAAGGAGTATCAGCTGGGAAATTCATCCTCCCGTGTCGCAACAACCCGAGACTACTGAACAGTTTCCAGTTCATGCAGAGATCCAGCACAGATATAACCCGACAACCTTCCAGTGGTAGCTATGGAGGATTTAGGGCTAGCTAGAAGAACAGGAAGCATTTCACCCAGGGGTTAGCAATACAGTGCAGGATAGAATTGCCAACTTCAGTGTGAGAAATTCTTGGAGATTTGGGGTGCCTGGGGAGGGCGGAAAGGGTCAAGTTGACCCCCTGCACATAAAAGTTGGCGCCTTATTTTGCAGCTCCCCCGAGCGCAGCCCAGATCAGAGCGATGCATCTGCCGACTTTTCACGTATTTTGGACAAGGGGTCTGCAACCTGCGGCTCTCCAGATGTTCATGGACTACAAATCCCATCAGCTCCTGCCAGCATGGCCAATTGGAGAGCTGCAGGTTGCTGAGGCTGTTCAAGACATGACTCAAAAACCGCCAAGAGCATCTATGACAGATCCATACTAAGCGGGGGGTGGGTGGGGGGAATCCTGCAGCAGCCGACAAAAAAGAACCAATAGCGAACCAGAACAAAACAGCAATCAATAATCTAATTTTTTAAAAAAAAACTGTTTTCTAGAATTTATACTAGGAGCCAAGGTGGGGTTTTTTTCCTAATTAAGTTAATTAATTCCATTGCGGGGAGATCATAACTCATAACGTTTTTGGCATGAGCCCAACCTGCGCATACAGATGTGCATACAGATGTTCCTGGGGCTGCTCAGCCAGACTGCAGGTGTGGGGACAAATGTGGGCATGTCTCCTGCTATGAAAAAATCTCTTTGCCCGTGGAAAGCTCACCTATCCTAGCCCTGATGTGCTACTTTGATATTTTTAAAAAAACATGGAGAATTCAATCATGCAGTTGCCGGCACTGTCCTACTAGACAGCTGATGCACATGGCCGATCGCCCTCATTTCTTCTACGTCAGGGGTAGGGAACCTTTAACACTCAAAGAGCCATTTGGACCCGTTTTCCATGGGAAAAGAAAACACTTGGAGCCGCAAATAATTTTTGACATTTAAAATAAAGATAACACTGTATATATTGGGGTTTTTTACCTTTTACTCCGCTCATTCTGAGAAGCGCATGGATGCATCCGCCCTGCTGCCTGCAGGGTGGGCAAGGATAGGGCCAGCGGCTCGGCCTCGCCGGCCGCCGGGAAAGCGCCCACCCCGCTCCAACGGGGCAGGCGAGAGGGGAAGCCATGGCAGCACGGCCCAACGGCTGCTTGAGGCAGTTGGTGCACCAGCCCTGCTGCCTGCAGAGGCGGAGCAAGGACAGAGACCCAGTGAAGCAAACAGAGTAGAGCCACTTGCCAGTGCAAGAACCCAGAAGAGCATCAAACGGCTCTCGAACCACAGGTCCCCTACCCCTGTTCTATGTCCAAATTCTTGAGGTCATCTGAAAGACCCTGAAATCTGGGAAGCATCACTCCAGGGGAGGATTTGCTGGGGAAGACAGCTGGCAAAATTAGTGTCTGGATCAGGGAGGTTTCGCCTGCCCAGCTGCGGCTGCTGAGGCAGAAAAACGCCCTGTGGAGTCCAGGATGGGAAGCGTGAGCTCATCTCTGGCCTGTCCGAAACTTCATGGGCAACACACAGGCTGGTGTGCAATGGGTACTTGTGGTTTTGCCTTCTGAACTCGGAGTGTGCACAGGGCAGATTCAACGCAGCAGGGAAGCTGTGATCCCAGATTGTGAAACTATCTGAGCCACTAATTCAGCCACAAGGATTCCTTTGTTTTTAGTATTTATTTATGTGGCTTCATCGATTCAAGAAGGATCTTGACAAGCTGGAACGGGTCTAGAGGAGGCAACCAAAATGCGGAAAGGTCTGGAATCAATGAGGAGAGACTTGGGGAGCTGGTATGTTTAGTTTGGTGAAAAGAAGGCTAAGAGGTGACACAATAGCCATGAAGGGATGCCATGTTGGTGAGGGAGCAAGCTTGTTTTCTGTGGCTCCAGATACTAGGACCAGGAGTGATGAGTTCAAGGTGAATGAAGAGAGATTCCACCTAAACATCAGGAAAAACTTCCTGACCATCAGGGCTGTCCGACAGTGGAATGCACTACCTCGGAGTGTGATGGAGTCTCCTTCTTTGGAGGTTTTTAAACAGAGGCTGGATGGCCATCTGTCAGGTGTGCTTTGATTGTGTGGTCCTACATTGCAGGGGGTTGGACTTGATGACTCAGGGCTACTAAGGCAGTTAGAGTTGCCAACCTCCAGGTGGGTCCTGGAGATTTGGCAAAATTATAACTGACCTCCAGATGATAGAGATTAGTTCCCCTGGAGGAAATGAGTGCTTTGGAGGGTGGATCCCTGTCCTCACCAGGCTCCATCCTGAAATCTCCAGGAATTTTCCAATCTGGAGTTCACAACCCTGCAGTTCACAGGTTACAAACATATGCAATAAAAACATACGCAATCAAACAGATTACAGCCAAAGAGCAGGTTAAGAGCAGGTGCACTCTAATCTGAAGAACCAGGTTTGATTCCCCACTTTGCCACTTGAGCTGCGGAGGTTCATCTGGGGAACCAGATTAGCTTGCACACTCCAACACATGCCAGCTGGGGGACCTTGGGCTAGTCACAGTTCTTCGGAGCTCTCTCAGCCCCACCTACCTCACAGGGGGTTTGTTATTGGGGGGGGGAGGAGATTGTAAGCCCCTTTGAGTCTCCTTACAGGAGAGAAAGGGGGGATAAAAATCCAAACTCCTCTTCCTCTTCTTCTTCTTCTTGCCAAGGGTCTACGTTTGGAAAGCTGACCTGGGACTGCTCTGGGAGCCTTCACCCCCTCTGCTATCCCACCCCAGTCTTTCCTCTCTTCCCCCTCTCTCCCTGCCGGCCCCCCTCCCTGCCCGTGACACCGGCCCGCCCTGCTGCCTTCCTCTACTTTGCTCGCAGGCGATCTTTTCCCTTCCTCGCCTGTGGCTCTTGGCTGCCATCCGCAGCTCTCGGGTTTCCTTTGGGAGGAGTGCGAGCGGGCGGGGGTGGGGGGCGCAGCTCCGGGACTTTGCGAGCTCCGGGGGCGGCGAGCGGCAAGCGCAGCCGGCGGAGCGCAAACCCAGGTCGGGGGACGCCGCGCAGTGAGTTCAATTCCCGGTTGGGGTTGGAGGGGGTTAGGAAGGGGGGACTGGGTTCTGCCCTCAGCTTTGTCTGGGCTTTTTCGGGGAGGGGGGGGATGTGCAGGGTGCCCCGTAGCAGAGCCTGAGCCAATATTTTGGAGCCGTGCCCTGTGGATAGGAGACCTGGCGTTTAGGGGCAAAGAGGCTAATGCCGGCAAAGGGTTGGCCAAAAACATTAAAGTGTCTAACTGCAGACGGAGCCTGGCCCTGGGAACGGCACTCAGTGGGGTCTTCTTCTGCCTTGCAGCCCATCCTCTTTCTCCAGGGGAATCGATCTCTGTAGTCTGGAGACCAGGAGATGTCCAGGCCCCAACTGGAGGTTGGCAAACCTAAATTAATCCAATAAAGGGAGGGGGACGACATATGGGATGCGAGTTCCTTATCCTTCCTCTCCTCCAGAGTGGGTGCTGCTCTCAAGTCAGATCTTCACCTTCCAACCACACTGGTGCCTCCCTGTTCTCCTTCAATAGGTCACGGTTCCTGGACCACTTGTTGTACGTAATGTGGGGGTCATTTTGACCCTCCCGGCTGTGGCACTTTGCAGGGTAGGCCAAAGGTTGGGCCAAAGGTTCATTTAAACTTGGCAGTTTTCTTTCTGGCATTGGCCCCTTTGAGAAACACGCAAGCAGGACATAACAGTAGTGGCATTTCCTGCTTCATCATGGGTCACTGGTTTCTAGTATCTGGCATCCACAGATATATTGCTCCTGGACACCGAAGCTTCATCTAATAACCTTTGGGAGGTCTCTTCTACCATTTCACAGGGAGATTCTGCCTCTGCTTTAGTTGCTGCCCTTTCTGGGACTGATGTGGTGTGCTGCAGTGGTTAGAGCATCAGACTAAAATCTGGGCAATCCCGTTACAAATCCCCACTTTGACCAGTCTACCCCTCAGGGTTGTTGTGAGGATAAAAAGGAGAGGAGAATGATATAAGCTGTTTTGGGTGCCCAATGGTGAAAAAGACAGGATATAAATGAAGTAAAATAAACATTTTAAAAAATTAAAGCAGAGAGGGACTTGCCCAAACACACAATCTGTCCGGGAGGAAAACAGAACTCAAATCCAGATCTCCCTGGTAGAAATCTCTTCCTGCTGGGTGCTTGAATGTCCAAATCAGAACAAAACACTTCCCAACCCAGTGAACCTCAAGCCCCTGTTTTTCCATGCACGCACCCCCCCCCCATCTCCCAGCCCCTCAGCTCTGAATGAACACGCAGAGAAAGAGTTTCCCCCACAGCTATTCCTTTCCCCGAAAGCCTATCCCAACTCCCCACCACCACGGCCCAGTCCCAGTTGGGGCAGGTGGCGGCAACGCAGAAGGAATGCAAAACAGACATTTTGGAAAAGTTTCTTGCATTCCAGAACCATTAGCTACAGCTTGGTCCCTATGCTGAACCGCTGGCAACCTGGGCATTTGCTAAAGGAGAGGAAACCGAGGGAGACAGCAGAGGAAGAGGGGGAGAAGACAGCAGAGAGGACCAGACATGCTGGCTGTTCAAAAGAGGGGGGAATGGGGAGGGAGGGGGCGAGAGGGCGGCCCAGCCCAGTTCCCGGACTCCATGCTGAGTCTGCACTTCAGAGGCCTCTGGCTCTTGGCATCCCTCCTGCCTCTGGAGGGCGAGTGTCTCTAGGGAACCCCATTTCCTCCTCTTGCGTTTGATTCCACAGGGAAATACAGGAAGGGGGGAACTGCTTCCCACCCCCCACCCCTGCCTAGCTCCCCACATTAGATCTTCAGAATGGGCACAGATGCCGGCATGAGAAGTCTGCAGGATTCTGAGTCACTGATGGCTCAAAATGTTAGAAATGGAAATTGTTCTGACTTAAATTACAAGGGTCGTTCTCGTGATCCAAACAGGACTGTGGGAGGGGGGAGAAGGGAAGTCAGCCGGGGCAGTCACCCTTTGAGTAGCTGAGAGGCTGTATCGTTTCCGGCCACAACCACAAAGAGGGCCTTGGGGTGGTTTTATTTTTTATTAATTTATTTTGCGGCGATAGATTTTTGCAGCAAGGGCTGGGGAGGCTAGAGGCCGGCAGTGAGATTTCTTCCCTTTTCTGTCCTGAAAAACAATTTCTGGTGGGAAAGGCTGAAACGGATTAGGGCACTGGGGCAATGGATTTAACCTCTTCTGTCCCGTGTCGTGTTTTCAGTCAAATCCCTCTGAAAGTTCTTTGCCCCAAAGTGAGAATGTCTGGTTGTCTGAATGCTGGTCTTTTTGCTTTTGAAGTCCTTTCCTTCTATCCCAGATCTGGGAGAGGGTCTTTTCAGTCGAGAAGGAAAACACTCTGCTCATGCTTAAAAACATTTTTTAACATTAGCAGCACAGGCAAAAATGACTCCAAGAATGAACTACTGTGTAGGGCTTCTCTGATATACTCTGAAACCAAAATGCGATTGCAGGGATGAAACACAAGTCCCTGTATCCCATCAGGGCTGGTCTATTCATCTTCTACAACCTCTGCCAGATGTCAACCACTGTACTGATGAAGCTGCCTTATACCAGGCCACGTGGGTATGGTCCACGGCTCAGTGGTACAGCATCTGGTCCACAGTCCAGCATCAATATCGGACCCATTTCAGTTGTATTTTGGATTTATATCCCACTCTATCCTCGAAGGACATGAAAGACCTCTACCTGAGACCCCAGAGAGCAGCTGCCAGTCTGAGTAGGCGATACTGCCCGTGGTAGACTGATGTTCTTATTCAAAACAACAACCTGAGCAAATGCAGCATACACTGTGCATACTGGTATGTACAAACAATACATTGCAATTTACCGTCAAAAACATGACTGTGGAAGTCTGTAACAGCCAATGAGTCAGACTTGTAAGCTGTTCCCGGTTCTGGCCAGCTCTTGCCAAGCCTCCAGGACTGGATATGGCACCGAGGTCGCCTGTGATGCAGTCTGCGTTCCCTCTCCCCTTTTCGTTTTTCCGCTTTCCGTTTTCTGCTTGGTGCTGTAGTGAATGTTTTGCTTTGCGAGGGAGATAGTACCAAGTACCAAGGTCAGCGGCCCTGGGAGCCTGACAAGCCTTATAGGAATGTCGGGGCCACTATTGGGATTCAAATAATTTAACAACCGGTTCTGTTGGCGGGATTTAAATAATTTAACAACTGGTTATTTACAAGCATCATTTTAACAGGAGCAGCAGTGGCATAGGAGGTTAAGAGCTCGTGTATCTAATATGGAGGAACCGGGTTTGATTCCCAGCTCTGCTGCCTGAGCTGTGGAGGCTTATCTGGGGAATTCAGATTAGTCTGTACACTCCCACACACGCCAGCTGGGTGACCTTGGGCTAATCACAGCTTCTCGGAGCTCTCTCAGCCCCACCCCACCCACCTCACAGGGTGTTTGTTGTGAGGGGGGAAGGGCAAGGAGATTGTAAGCCCCTTTGAGTCTCCTGCAGGAGAGAAAGGGGGGATATAAATCCAAACTCCTCCTCCTCCTCTTCTTCTTCTTCTTCTTCTTCTTCTTCTTCTTCTTCTTCTTCTTCTTCTTCTTCTTCTTCTTCTTCTTCTTCTTCTTCTTCTTCTTCTTCTTCTTCTTCTTCTTCTTCTTCTTCTTCTTCTTCTTCTTCTTCTTCTTCTTCACAACAGGTTCTGCCGAAGTGGTGCGAACCTGCTGAATCCCACCACTGGTTGGGGCCCCTCAGCACGGACAGGAGGTGGAAGAAATGCACCAAGCTTTGGACTTGCCAATAGATCACCGAACGTGCTTCTTGTCCTGACAGCTGTCGTTCAGTAAAAGATTTCCTGTTCATCAAAGTCTTGTGACTGGGCAGACCAGGGGAACACAACACAGGGATGAGTGCACACGGGCCCTTTCCATGCAAACCTTTTAAACATTTTGAGGCAGAAAATAAAACGATTCCTCCATGGAGTTCTGCACACTGGTATAGCAGATAGAATTGCAAAAAAGCACTGTGGGTCAGTAACTTTGAGAAACCATTGCCATTCTGGCCTTTGTCTTCTGGCCCCAACAGAAATGGAGCAGACTGTCTACCTCTGCCTCTTCTTCCTAACACTGGCTGAAGATTCTGCCCAGATTGAGGATAACAAGATCCCCAGCTTGTGCGCAGGGCAACCTGGCATCCCGGGAAACCCGGGCATTCATGGCAGTCAAGGGCTGCCCGGTAGAGATGGACGCGACGGCCGGGATGGAGCAGCGGGGATGCCGGGTGAGAAGGGCGAGCTTGGACAACCAGGTAGGAGGATATCTGACATCTCTCCAGAAGTGCAGGTGTCCAAGGACCAGGTGTTGGGTTTGGCCTTTGGATGCAGTCCGGGGCTGCAGAGCAATCTCTTCCCTATTGGTTATCTCGTGGCTTACATTGTTCTCCATTTTATCCTCACAAAATGTTATCATCATTTTTATCACAACATCCCTGTGAGGTAGGCCAGGCTAACAGTGTGTGATTGACCTAAGATCACGCAATAAGCTTCCATGGCAGAATGAGGCTTCAAAAGTAGTCTAACCGTGACACTATCCTGGCTCTGTCTTAAATGGCTCCCTAGACTGAGCCTGGCCTGTTTGCAGAATGGGAGGTTTATTTGCTGGAAGCATTTCCTGGCCACAGTGCAAGAGCAGAGTACTAGACTTGGATCTGGGAGACTCAGGTTCAAATCCCCACTCTGTCATGGAAGTTCACTGGGTCACTCTGGGCCAGTCACACAACCTTAGCCTCATCTACCTCACAGGGTTGTTGTAAGGATAAAATGGAGGGGATGGGACAGATGTAAACTGCTTTTGGTCCCCCTCAGAAAAAAGGTGGCTATAAATAAATAAATCCTAGAAGGGCTTGGGAGAGTACTTGCTGAAATGTGTCCTTTGGCCCACCCACGTACCTTGGCTTGCTTGCTCGAGCCATCTGGAGGTCTCAGTTTTCTGCAGCTGTGAGTTATCACCTGTCTCTTCTCTTGCTTCTCTGTCTGAATTGCTTTGGCCAGTTAACAGGAGTCGGGACATGTCTAATCCATCTGTGATGTTCCAATGGGGGCGGGGCTTGGCAGAATCCATCCTTTTGTGATACCTAGCTGATGGGTCGGCGGTGGGATCAGGGGGCATGACCTCCTTACGCAGTTATTTTTCTGCTTTTCCCCAAGGGCCACCAGGCCCAACAGGAGACAGGGGTGGTGCTGGCATCAACGGGCTGCCGGGAGAGAAGGGGACCCCGGGGGAGTGCGCAGTGGCCCCTCGCTCAGCCTTCAGCGCCAAGCTCTCCGAGTCGCGCAGCCCGCCCCTGGCCGACCAGCCAGTCGTCTTCGACGTCGTCCTGATCAACGAACAAGGTCACTACGATGGGAACACGGGCAAGTTCCTCTGCGAGATCCCCGGCCTGTACTACTTTACGGTTCACGCCACCGTGTACCGCATGAGTCTCCAGTTTGACATCATGAAGAACGGCAAGTCGGTCGCCTCTTTTTTCCAATTTTACGGCAACTGGCCCAAGCCCACTTCGCTGTCCGGAGGCACGCTGGTGCGGCTGGAGCCCGAGGATGAAGTCTGGGTGCAGGTTGGGGTGGGGGACTATTCTGGCTTCTACTCCAGCGTCAAGACGGACAGCACATTCACAGGATTCCTGGTCTATTCCTACTGGCCAAACTCCCCCGTCTTTGCCTGACTGACGACACCTTCCTCTTCTTCTTCTCCACCGCCTCATGGTTCGTGGAGAATTCCTGAGTTCCTGTTCCTAACTCTGCCACTGACATTATCCACGGCGATAGGTCTGTTTTCTTAATCCAAAGGGTGTGACACCCCAGTATTTAATGCCCTTATGAGGATCTTTCCGTTGTAAGTGGCACAAGAGCTCCTGTAGACAACGAGGAAATAGCCGCGTGGCAGAGAATCAACTAACATTTGTGTGTTTTGTGATAGTAAGTAAAGCAAATTCTCTGAAGGTACACACACCAAACAGACATTCGCTGGGCCATTTCTGTTTCCTCCACTCTTGAATAGGCAAATAGCAGAATCTACAGTCATGAAGTCAAGCTACCTCACCTTATATACGGTTCTTGTGAGGAGGAATAAGAATAGATTAGTACTTGCATGCTGAAAAGTGCCAGAAGAGTAATTCTAAATTAGAGTAGTATTAGAACAATGTATTGTCGAAGGCTTTCACAGCCAGAATCACTGGGGTGCTGTGTGGTTTCCAGGCTGTATGGCCGTGTTCTAGCAGCATTCTCTCCTGACGTTTCGCCTGCATCTGTGGCTGGCATCTTCAGAGGATCTTGGGTGCTGTGTGGTTTCCGGGCTGTATGGCCGTGTTCTAGCAGCATTCTCTCCTGACGTTTCGCCTGCATCTGTGGCTGGCATCTTCAGATGATCCTCATTCCTAGGTAAGAACCTGGGGTAAAACCAACAATAGTTGTTTAAAACGCTGAACAGCCTGAGCTTGCTGTCTGTTAGGGAATATAAAGGGAATGGCTTTCAGATTCCCATTCACACACACCAACCTGTAAAAATATTGTTGCAGAGAGAAGTGGAGCCACTAGAGGACTCCCTTAGGTCAGTTTTTAAAATGTCCTTTAATCAGCGATTCTGGGACCTGTACCCTCCCACTATCCTTTTATTCTGTTTTTGCAATGTGCAAATCCTATACTAGAATTTTTTCATATACAGTTGCATATTATATTCTGACCCAGTCCAATGCACTATGCTCTCTTATGGCTCAGGTGCAGTCTCTGATTCCTGTGCTTCATTGTTGGAGGGAATGTATTTGGGAAAGGCTGACATTGGGGCACACAGTTGCTGCCGGGCACAGGGTCAATCTGTTGTATTTTCAAGGCTTCTGGGGCCAGAATCAACTGGCTGTTGTGAGTTTTCTGGTAGTTTTGGCTGCTAATGTTTCACCCACATCTATGGCTGGCATCTTCAGAGGCCTGTCATGGTAAGATGCGTTTCTACATCTCGCCGTGATGTACCTCTGAAGAGACCAGCTATGGACGCAGGCAAATCATTCGAAGCAAAAACTGCAGACCAGAGCCCAGAAAACCCACAACAGCCAGTGACCCCCCCCACCCCCCGTTGGCCTCCTAATTTGATTGTTTGTGCCGTGCGAAGGGTTGTCATTCAGACACGTTCATCAAAATCGAAAGTTTGGTCATCAGTCTGGGACTCACAGCAGGCCCTGTGCTGGAAGATCTGCCAATCCACAGAACAGTGCCCACTGGTGTGCACTAGGGCATGGCCCAGCCTCATGCAAAACCTGCATGTTCATTGAAAACATCCAGCCAAAGAAAGGCAGGCAAGAGGAGAATCTGCAGCCAGACCCCATTGTATTTTTAGCATTCGCCGGGTGGGAGTTTTTTCTGGGCTGTTGGCAGCCCCCCTTGGGAATGGACCATGGCTCAGGGCTACAATATCTGTTAGGCTTGCAGAAGGACCCAGGTTCAGTCCCTGGTGTCTAATCTGGAGGAACCGGGTTTGATTCTCCGCTCTGCCGCCTGAGCTGTGGAGGTTTATCTGGGGAATTCAGATTAGCCTGTACACTCCCACACACGCCAGCTGGGTGACCTTGGGCTAGTCACAGCTTCTCGGAGCTCTCTCAGCCCCACCTACCTCACAGGGTGTTTGTTGTGAGGGGGAAAGGGCAAGGAGATTGTCAGCCCCTTTGAGTCTCCTGCAGGAGAGAAAGGGGGGATATAAATCCAAACTCCTCCTCCTCCTCCTCCTCCGCCGCCGGCTCCTCCTCCTCCTCCTCCTCCTCCTCCTCCTCCTCCTCCTTCTTCTTCTTCTTCTTCTTCTTCTTCTTCTTCTTCTTCACAACAGGTTCTGCCGAAGTGGTGCGAACCTGCTGAATCCCCCCACTGGTTGGGGCCCCTCAGCACAGACAGGAGGTGGAAGAAATGCACCAAGCTTTGGACTTGCCAATAGATCACCGAACATGCTTCTTGTCCTGACAGCTGTCGTTCAGTAAAAGATTCTTCTTCCTCCAGTTACAAAGACCAGGTAGAAGGTAATGTGAAAGGCCACCACCCTAGATACCGAAAAGCTGCTTCCAGTCTGAGTAGGCAATGCTAATCTTCATGGACCAAAAATGGTCAGGTTCAGCTGCTTCAGCCGAACGTGCCACAGGCTGTGCTGGGAAGCCAAGACCCTGAATTACATGAACTACAGCTTGCAGTCCTGAAGAAATGCCACATCTCTCTTCCTAGTTTATGTATGCCCTATTTGGAAGGCAGGGAGCAGGGAAACCAGCTGGTGATGTAGCCCCTTAGGACGAAAAGCAAGCTGAGCTTTGAGGCAATCTGAAATGGAGGCTCTCAAGTGCATCCATCCCTCTCTGCATTGCCAAGCGGAAACAACAGGAATGCTTTTGGGACGGCCCCAGCCCAGACATCCCCCTGGGGCTTTGGGGGTAAGCCTCAGCCAAGTCTTCCTTTCTGGCCCCAGATTCCCAGTGTGAGAATGGTGACCTTGCTTGGGGAAAGATCTTATTTTTATCCACGGAAGAAAGAACGATCGCTGCATTCCTGCCCAAAATAGGCCTAGTTGTGCTCCTTTTCGCAAATGTTTCTGGAACGAACCCATCTAGAGAACTGTTCAGAGTTAATTGCAAATGCCTTGGGATTTTGGGTCACACTTTGAGAGGCTTTGGGGGTACTGGGAAGGGAGCCGCACTCCAATATCCATTTCATTGGGCACTGGGCCATGGGGGATCACAAGGCATTTTTAGCCTTGGCAACTTCCTAAGCTTGGCTGGCTTGGCTCCGGTGGAGTTAGAGGGAGAGGGAAGGGAAACAGAGATGATGCAGTTGGTACCAAAGCTTAGGAGGGAAGGAAAGCCAGGAACTTCAGATGCATGGGGGAGGGGGGATTTGGGGATGACCCTGAGCTCCCTCCCTGCCCAAAGAAAATGGTGTCTGGGTTGGTTGCGACAAGCAAATGGTAAGTAGGGTGAAGATGGCAGCCACAGATAGAGGCAAAACATCAGGAGAGAATGCTACTGGAACACAGCCATACAACCTGGAAAACCCATAACGCCTAGTGATTCCGACCGTGAAACCCTTCAACAATACAAGCAAATGATGTTTGGACTGTCCCTTTGGGCCTAGAGTTGCCAGTTTCCAGGTGCAGCCTGGAGACCTCCTGTAATTACAAGTGATCCCTTGGATACAGAGTTCAGTTGCCCTGGGGGGGAAATAGCTGTTTTAGAGGGTGGGCTGTATGGTGTTATTATACCCTGGTAAGGTCCCTCCTTTCCTCAAACCCTCCCCTCCCCAGGCTCTGCCCCTTACATCTCCAGGTATTTCCCAAGCAGGAGTTGGCAACCCTTAATTGGGCCCCTGGGCTCTATCGACATGTTTGTGAAGGCATATCCTGTCTTGTACAAACTAGGACTCTTGCAATGGGACAGGAGTCACGGATGAGTAGGAGCTGAGACCCCTGAAGTCTCCTCTTTAGCAGCGGGACCTCGAGTGACAAGGTTTTATGAATCTGGTTCTATGAATTTGTTTTCATAAGAATTGCCTTGGGCAGTTTAGAACCATTGCCCGTTTTTGATGCCTTAAAATGCTACTGCAAAACTCACAAAGGGGTCTTGAAGGGATGGCTATCTATTGGGTATAGTGTTTCTTAGAAGCTGAGGTAGAGTGCCCCTGTAGGTGGAGGTTCAGTTTTAGATTCATGGCAAATAACTGTTGGTAAATTATTTTTCTAGGAATGTGGTTTATCCTTTTTTTAAAAAAAATGAAGAATGAAACACTCTTTGCTTTTGTATTTGCAGTAGATGAAGTGGAGTTCCCACTAAATCTGTAATGTTTGGGCTTATGCCGAAGATCATTTTTGGTGCCTTTGACTTCACTTATCAACCTTGTTGCACATGCAGATGAGGGTGGATTCTCCACCCACTCACATACACACACTTTTCGATTTGTATCTGTTGATAAGGAGATGTGACTATGTTGAGAATGGAATTAAAGGTGGGGATTAAATGATTCTGTATCCTTTGTAAAGGGTGTGCTTTATGTATATGGCATTCCAGTTCTTTAGACTTCTAACAACAAAGTGGTATTGAGATGAGAGCCAAGGGGAGAAACATGGCTTTAGAAAAGGGAAACAGCTTCTAAACAAAGAGGCATCATTTCTGGTTATCATAATCTTTTCATTTTCAAAAATCATGTATACTTTGGGCTGTCACAACTATCCAACGAAGCTTCCAGTAAGAAAACAATTTCCTTTCATTCTTCCTAGATCTACTACCAATTGGTATCTTTGGATGAAAGTTGTCGTCAATGCAGCAGTGAAAGTACTCAGAGAGGGGAGTCCTGGGTTCGAATCCTCAGCCATTAAGCTTCCTGGGTTAAGCTTCACGGGGCCAGTCATACTCTTTCAGCCTAACCTAATTGACAGGGCTGTTGTGAGGATAAAATTGGACTTGGGGGAGAAGGGGAGGGAGGATCATGCAAACTTCTGTGAACATTTCAGAGAAAAGGTGAAGCCAACTTTGGCTAGATCTTTTATAGTTTTATTAACGAGAATATTTTCATGTTCTCATGATTTGATAAACTTCAAGCATCCATTTTTCATCAATGGAAGCCTAGTGGAATCTTTGTCTGAAATCCAGGCTATGCAGAAATGGAGATCCGTGAAGCTCCCTCATACTGAATCCAACCCTTGTTCCATCAGTCAGTATTGCCAGCTCTGACTGGCAGCAGCTCTCCCAAGTCTCAGGGCAGACACACACACACACACACACACACACACACACACACACACACCCCTCTGCCTTTTATTTATTTATTTATTTATTTATTCATTCATTCATTCATTCATTCATTCATTCATTCATTCATTCATTCATTCCACTTTTATACCGCCCTCCCCCAAAGGGCTCAGGGCGGTTTACAACATAATTACAGGCAAGTGGATAAACAGGATAAAATGCTAAAAATTAATACCAGTTAAAATGCAGCGCTCCAAATCCATAAATATTTAAAACAGATGGCGTTCAACCATTAACTCCTCTAACTCTGAGAGGGGAACAGCAGATCTCAGTTGTTAATGGGCATTGAATCAGATCCATCAAAGTTAGGAATGTCTGCTCAGACAGGTAGCATATCTCCAGGGTTTCAAGAAGAGGTTTTTCACATCAACTACTGCCTGATCCTTTGTTAAAGCTGGAGATGCTGGTGTCGATGACTGAACCGGTGACGTTTTGCATGCCAAGCAGATGCTCTGCCGCTGAGCCACAGCCCCTCCCCTTCCATTCTACAAGTCGGGCAGGGTTCAGTCTAGCCTCCCCCTGGGTCCCCACGCTTCTTTCCTCGAAGTAGATTAAATTCTCGCTCGATGCCTGTTTCGGTTAGATCTGGTTTTGTCAGCAGGCATGTTTTCCCAGCTCTTAAGTGAATCCACAGATCGATGGCTGGCCCAGCTTTGCGCTGTAAGAAGAGGAGGAGGAAGCTTTTCCGGTACAAATTGCAGCTTCTGGTCTTGGCCAGCTTCTGTTATTATAGACATGCCTGGGGGAAGAAGGTACACTGCCTCCAAACATGGAGTTTCCCTTTTAACACTTAGCAACAACAGGCTGAGAGGGTCGCCCTATGTCAGTGGTGGCGAACCTATGGCAGGGGTGCCAGAGGTGGCACTCAGAGCCCTCTCTGTGGGCACGTGGGCACAGAACTCGTCGTGTGATAATAGTGCAATTATTTCAGGGAGATTATTAGCACTAAACCTAAGACCTAGTTTTGGGGAAACAGTGTAGGCAACCCTGTTAAGCGCTGTTAAACCCTACTGATTTTCATGAGAAGAACTAAAGCGAGATCCTTTACCTGGGAGTAAGCTCGGTTGCTGGCAATGGGGCTTGCTTCTGAGTAAACCCTCCTAGAGTCGTGATTCACCCATTCGAAGCGTTGCACATTTGCTTCAAAGCAAAGCCACTGGCTACTACCAAGCTTACTCCCGAGTAACACGTGCCTTGGAGCCAACCATTTTTCCTACACTAAAACCTCAGTATTCAGGTTAAATTGCCATGTTGGCACTTTGCGATAAATAAGTGGGTTTTGGGTTGCAGTTTGGGCACTCGGTCTCGAAAAGGTTCGCCATCACTGCCCTATGTGAATCTTACCAGATTCCAAAAATGGGATCTCATAAGTAGGGTGGCCAGCTTTGGGTTGGGAAATACCTGGAGTTTGGGGGGAGGGCAGGATTTGGGGAAGGGGGGGGTCTCAGCAAGATATAAAGCCACAGAGTCTGAAAAGACAAAAGGAATATTATTAGCTGGTTTTTCTTTTTGCCTCGGCTGATTCAGCTAATCGATTCTTCCCATAGTATTTATCCTAGGGCCTTCGGGCAGAAGCATTAATCGACAGACTCTCTACACCACAACTTCTCCTGTCCCCTAACCTGCACTCACCAGCTTCCAACCCCAAATCTCCAGGAATGTCCCGGCCCAGAGTTGGCAACCATAGTGAATTATTTAATTCTGCAACCAACTTTGCCCCAGGGGTCCTCATTTGGGAACAGTCACACTGTTCAAGCAAAATGAGTCTTCTCGTCGCTTTTTTAGTCGTTCGGATAAAACAGACTACTATGTATTGATGCGGGGCGGGAGAAGAAGAATGGACAAATTGATAGGACTTTTGCCCCTTTTGGAGGCGCTCACGAATGCCCCTGGCGTCAGGGCGATGCGGAGGAGGAGAAGAACAATACTCTCAGCTCTGATGAATCAACACTGCAGTGCTTAAGGGCAGAAGGGTGCCCTCCCCAAATGCCCCCCTCCCCCATTTCTCAGGCCTCCTTATATTCTGCGCGAGAGGGGAAGACGCTGTATTTTGAAAGATCCATCTGCCCGCAAGGAGACATTTTGCCTGCGGTTTAATAACTGCCTGGCTGTTAAGAGCAGGCAATTAGAAAGAGAGGCGGAGGGAGCCCACAGACACAGTTCCCAGCTGGGGAAGATGGAGGAGTTATTGACAGCCGTACTTCCCAGCTAATGCCGCCGAGAAGCGGCCGGGCCTGGCCTGCCTCTGAACTTGCTGATCCAGCAGGTATTGCAAACAGATCTTGAAGGCAGAACTCATCTTAGCCAGAGGGCAGGAAGGGATGAGTCAGTGCTCAGCTGGGGGGGGGGGGGGGCTTTCTTACATGCCCGGGCAATGCTGATTGCCGCTTTGGGGTCAGGAAGGAACTTTCCTCCGTGACACATTGGCCAGGAATCTTGGAGGTATTTTGCCTTCCTCTGGGCAAAGAGCGAGAGTCGCTGGGGGAATGGGTGGGGAGGTAGTTGTGCATTTCCTACATAGTGCCAGGGGTTGGACTAGATGGCCTTTGAGATCCCTTCCAGCTCCATGTTTCTGTCCCTGAATGTAGGCCTGGAAGCTGACCCAAGATGCACAGCCTCTCCAGCATGACTCGCCGTAGCCGAGCTGGAGCCATTCAGCATCTCTGCGGCAGATCTCAGGGAGCTGAACGTGACCTCCGGTGGTGGTAAAAAGCAGAGCCTCCTCTCCTGGTAGGCATTTCCTTGCCTCAAGAGGCTGCCTGGAGCACACTTAATTCCGGCACTCAGGAGGAAAGAGGGGTGCAGGGGGAAGAGGGAGCGATTAATTATTAACAACACTTTCCATTTCTACTCCGCTTCCCAGCAAGCCTCTCAAAATGGCTTTTGAAGTACAGATGAAAGATGGCTTTCAGGACCATGGATGGAAAGATCTGTGGGCCATCTGTAGAAGGCAATCAAAGCAAGATGAAACCTCCACCTGCAGGGGCACTGTATCTGCCCTCTGAACATGAGATGTTCGGGAGAAATGACCGCAGGGACGATTACATGTTTTCTTCCCTGGTTCGTGAGCATTCAGCTGGCTGGCTGCTCTTGGGAACAGGAGACTGGGTTAGAAATTATGGTTGCCAACGCTGGTTTGGGGAAATTCTTGGAGATTTTGGGTTGGAGCCTGGGGAGGCGACAGTCCTCAGCAAGGTGTATGGCCATACAGTCCATCTTCCAAAGCAGCCATTTTCTCCAGGGGAAATGAAAAGAAAAGCAATTCCAGAGAACCCTTAGCAAAGGAACACCCCAGGGGCGTAAACAATCTGTGCTAGCAGTACTGGGCAAAGGGAAATTCATCCAAGCTCCAGTTTATGAAGAATAAGTCAAATTTCAAAGACATCTTAGAGCCACAGAGAGGATACAGTGATTGGCAGACAGTAGAAATACTGAATGAAACAAAAAAAACCCCACACCAGTTGAATGATCCTGTTCGGTGGGTGTACTAGATAACTGTTGTGGTTGGATAACATCCCTAACAAAACACATATCAACAGATGCTAGGCCACTCTCTCCTTGTTGTCCCAGCCTCTCTTGCCTCAGTAACTAGACAGGGAGAAACAGCAATGAACTATCTGATTGGAAAGTGGAGAAATAACATCTACATTAAAATAAGGTCCATTCCAGGTTTTTTGGGGATCCTGAGGCTGCCCAGGACCCCACCTGCCCATGCATCTTCCTACTACCTTCACTCACAGCTACCCTCACTCACTACCTGCAGCTCAGAGTACTTGTGGCAGAACTCAGGTGGGAGAAGGGATATCAGGTGTCTGAACAGTCAGTGGCGGTGGACCCCACTGGAAGTCCTTGGTCCTGGCAGGTGACTCACCTCAGGGGATGTTGACACTGGTTAAAATTCAGAGGAGGGCTCAGCTGCCTAAATGGCGGGGAACCCGAAAGATTTGCTGAAATGCAATTTGTTCGTTCATCATACCTAGGCCCTTTTTAGCAACCTTTCCCCAAATGCCAAGAAAACCCTTGCTAGGGACTAGTGGCAACATGGAGCTCCCAACCAGCTGCTGGGCTCCCCCATCAGTCGCCCTGCCAGGCTGGCACCCTCCACAGAGAGATGAAAAGATACCCTTCAGCTATCAAGATGCCCAAGCAGCTTGGCCCGGGAGATTTCCTTCACAGGCCCATTGTGGTCTCCACCCTGCTGGAAAAAGAAAGCTTGCTTTGATGTGAATCAAAATGGGGCTGGTTCTGCTCCGGTCCCCTTAAGCTTTTCCTCTTCTTTTGCACCCCCCACCCAAATCCTTTGTCTGGTCAGGTCTGAGCTGGGGGGGGGGGACGGTCATGTCCAGGTGGCAGCATTATTAAGCAAGGGGATGTTTTTTGCCTCAGGTTTGCCCCCCAGCCAGGAGGAGGGAGGAGAGCAGACATATGATCCCCCCCTCAGCAGTCTTCTCTCCCTCTGTTCTGCCTAGAAATCAGCTGGCCCCAGCCGCCAGACCCCCGAGCAAGGGGATCAACTAATAAGGCAGCCCACCGCCAGACACAGAGCAGCTGAGCCGTTTGGCCTTAAGACCAGGAGTCCTGCTCTGTTTGCAAAGAATGAGGCACAGACTGCTTCTCCGTTTGCAAAGGAGCCAAGTAAAGCAGAGTCAGCCCACCGGCCTTCTGGGCTGCAGCCTCCGGGTCTCATAAATCACAGGACCGTGCATGGCTTTCCCCAGCAGACATAGGACTAAAAATTCCTCCATGGTGCATCAGGGAAGAAGGCGGACTACCCTGGACACAGGGTTTTCATTAAAAAAAATCCTTTGCAATAGTGCTCCATAGATTTTATCAAATGAGCATCTCCCAATCCAGGGGTGTCCTACTCTGGCGCTTCAGATGCCAGCAGGGGCTGATGGGAATTGTAGTTCATGAACATCTGAAGCGCCAGAGTTGGACACCTCTGTTCCCATCATTTCATTGGAGTTTGAGCTGAAGAATTTCCCCGTGGATTATGCCTTATAGTAGGTTTGGCAACCTCCAGGTGGTACCTGGAGATCTCCCACCACTGCAGTCGATTTCCAAAGGACCAAGATAAGATCCCCTGGAGAAAATGGCTAGCCACTATTACAACTGATCTCTAAGTGACGGAGATCACATCATCTGAAGAAAATGACCGCTTTGCCAAGTAGACTCCATGACGTTATATAATCTGCTGAGCTCTCTCCCTTCCCTGGGCCCCTCCCTCCCCAGTCCCCCCCCCCCCAAAAATATCCGGGAGTTTCCCAACCCAGAGCTGGCAACCCCCATTTGTCAAAAAGCTTCCGCAGCCAGAATCAACTGGCTGTTGTGGGATTTATGGGCTGTGCAGCTGTGGTCTGGTAGTTTTTGCCCCCAATGTTCCACCCACATTTATGGCTCGCATCTTCAGAGGTATGTCATGCTAAGATGTGTTTCCAGAGAGAGACACATCTTCCCGTGACACGCCTCTGAAGGTGAAGGCAAAACATTGGGAGCAAAACTACAAGACCTCGGCTGCACAGCCCGGAAAACCCAAACAGCCGCCCATTTTTACCCCTGTCTCCTGCATGCTCAATGCTGGTAAGATGAGGCCATCATGTTGCACAAACCACACTATGCAGACAGGCCTTTAACACCCAGGTCTATTGACCTTCTTAATTGTTCTCACGCAGGGGATCATACCCTTATCAGCGGCTGAGACTCCTGCTAGAATGCCTGGCGTTGGGAGCTGGCTTTCCGGAGGGAAGACACTTCTCTGCAGACGTTATCTGCTTCTCTCATAGCTCAATTGACCTTCTGTGTACACAGCTGGGAGCTGGGTTTGGTCGGTGGTCAAGGCCCAAAGCAGTCCAAGGGGAGCCATTCTTTGCACAGTCTAGTAGGTGGCATGACTTCAGGCTATGCGTCACTGAATAGGGTGTCCAGCCTCCAGTGGGAGGATGAAGATCTACTGCAGCTACAACCAGTCTCCAAACTTCAGAGATTAGTTCCCTGGAAGAAAATGGCTGCTTTGGAGGGTGGACCTGATGAGATTGTGCCCCGAAGGTCCCTCCCCTCTCAGGTTATCTTCCCCCGCCCCAAATCTCCAGGAATTTCTCAATCTGGAGTTGGCAACCCTATCTACTGGATGCTGCCACCCCCTCCCCCCACTTCTATTAGATTTGTTGGCAAGGATTTGTTTTCCCCAGTGTATATAGGGACAGGATATACTCTAGCCTGGCCTCAGACCATATTTTGGATTATCAGGAAATATTAAGAGTGACGTTCAATGTATTGTCGAAGGCTCTCATGGCCAGAATCACTGGAGTGTTGTGAGGTTTCTGGGCTGTATGGCCGTGTTCCAGTAGCATTTTCTCCTGATGTTTCGCCTAATGCCAGCCACAGATGCACACATCTGATGCCAGCCACAGATGCAGGCGAAACATCAGGAGAAAATGCTACTGGAACACGGCCATACAGCCTGGAAAACCCACAACACTCCATTAAGAGTGACTTTTGAATTTCATAAGATCACATGACACAGCAATTTTCAAACTGAATTCTGGTGTCACCCAGTATTTTCTCTTGGCAGAAAGCCCGCTGCTGCCGAAAAAATAGTATTGTGGCACCTGTGGAGCAGCAGTGGCGTAGGTTAAGAGCTCGTGTATCTAATCTGGAGGAACCGGGTTTGATTCCCCGCTCTGCCGCCTGAGCTGTGGAGGCTTCTCTGGGGAATTCAGATTAGCCTGTACACTCCCACACACGCCAGCTGGGTGACCTTGGGCTAGTCACAGCTTCTCGGAGCTCTCTCAGCCCCACCTACCTCACAGGGTGTTTGTTGTGAGGGGGGAAGGGCAAGGAGATTGTAAGGCCCTTTGAGTCTCCTGCAGGAGAGAAAGGGGGGATAGAAATCCAAACTCTTCTTCTTCTTCTTAAAGAATCACAGATTTAGGGGGGCTTTTGCAGGTTACGGCCCACTGTCTCAAAACTGCTTCCAGCCCTCCAAATTTGCTCCTTTGCTCTTCAGCACGGGCAGGCTGCCCATCTGTTGAACCGAATTCTAGCCCGCAGCATCTCGTGGCCCGACAAATCTGCCGGTCTTAAGGCACCACGGGATTGTTATTGTCATTGCTGGGGTTTCGAAAAAGTTTATCATGTTCTGTACCAGAAAAGGACTCATGAGTCTGTGCAGATAAACATCCGCCTTGGTGCTGCCGTCCCTCGGGAGGAAATTTCCGCCACACAATCTCAGCCCCAGATCGCAGTACTTTAAGAACGATGCATAAGAGTTGGGAAGCGTAAACAGATTTGTGCCCTATCTCAAGCAGCAAATCAGTTGAGACTAAAGTTACGCTAAAACTGCAGCTGTCAAAGATTACATTGACATGCTTTTTTCTGGGGGCCGGCTCCTTTCCCCAGAAGGCAGAAAATGAAAACCTAGCCCATTTCAGTTACTATTTGACATACTCAGAATATTATTCTAATCACTTAATTTTTTTTTTAATTTCTGGAAGCATGAATTACAGATATCTGAGTTTTATGTAGACTGAACTATCCTTGGACATAATTACCTAAGGATGGAAGGCGTAGGGACGACTCACTGCCAGCCAATCACCACGCATTCTGTCAGGGCTGGCAGTCCAGTCCCCCTCCCCCCCTCCAAGAAGAAGCAGGCAGAGGCGTATCTAGGAAAAATGCAGCGTGGTGCAAAGTCTGAGTTTCCCGCCACCCCCCCCCCCTCGTATGGTCAGCCGCCACCCCCCAACCAAACAGCATTTTTTGTGTAGACAGTGTAGGGACCTGGGGGAAAGGAGGAAGGGCATGGGGGTGATTTTCCGCCACCCCCCATGTGACCTAAATGGCTGCAGGCCAGGGACATTTGACCCCCTATGTTCCCCTGGGCAGTACACTCCTGGAAGCAGGGTCTGGCACAGCAAAGGCGACAAAGAGCCTTCCCGCCTGGCACTGGTCCCCACTCCAACCCCCAAAGAATAAGTAGGCCCTGGCAGGAAGCAGGGAGGGGGGTAGAGAGAGCCCGATCTTCCATGCACGGCTTTGCATGGAGGATTGGGCCCTCTTTGCCCCTTTCCCTATTTCCCAAGCCACGCAAGACTTGGGAAGCATGGAAGGGGGAACACCCCTGGAGATATGCACACACACACCCCAGTTTTCTAGAGCCCTTTTTTTCCCCCCCCCCCCCCCCGCCACACACAATGGGCTTTACTGCTAGTGTCCTATAAAGGGCTAGTTAATGGGAAAATGAAGAACTGAAAGAGACTAGGAAGGTTTGTGGGGACACTACAAAAGTCTTTGGCATGTTCAGGTATGCTATTTTCACTTCAGTTTGCTCAAACCACAGACCACAACCAATCCCCTCTGCTCAAAGAAACCCATCCCCTTGAGGTCTAGAAACCTGCATGAAAAAGCTCAAATTTTCTTTTGAGAGAGAGAGCCTCGTCATGCCAAAGATGCAATACGCGTCTCATAAATCAACTGTGCAGTTTGCCCTTTTTCCGTATCAGAATCCAACCTTTGAAATGCTTCACCTAGACACCTGATCGTTTCCTCTCATCCCTGGAGGTTGAAAGGCAGGTAAAGCAAATGGGTTTGTTTCGATTCTTTAAAAGCCTGGATTTCAATTACTTTGGCACGGTTTTAGGTTTCTGCTACAGTTACTTATTCATTTTTATTGTATTTATAGGCAACAGTTACTTCAGGGAGCTGAAACAGCAAAGCAGTCAAGGGACTAACAGGAACACACGCATCAAAACACCGAGTTTTTTTGCTTTAAATGAAAAGCAACTGGAGGGGGCTGTAACTTTGAATGGGGGCGAGACTGCTTAAAGCTTCCTCTGGGGGTCATTTTCCCATTGAATCTCTTGCCTTTCCTACCGCCCCCAGTTGTTTTCTGCCGGAGATTTCCAGATGGTTTCATTCTCTTAAATCTGCATCTAAGGCCCAATTTAAATATGGAGGCTGGAGAGGGAAAAGAGCTTGGCTGGGCAACCTTTACACACGCCCAGCGTCTCGTTTGAACCGTGAGGCCACACCTGCAAAGCCCGCCACACGTGATCAGCTAACACGCCGCTGCAGTATTTGGAAGGGCTACGGAACGCAAGCTCAGAACACGTTGCAGCAGGGGCCAAACAAGACCTTCAATCCATGCAGTGTGGTGTAGTGGTTAGAGTGTCAGACTAGGATCTGGAAGATCCAGGTTCGAATCCCCACTCTGCTGCGGGAGCTCACAGGTTGGCCTTGGGCCAGACACCAATCTCACCCTAACCTACCTCAAAGGGTTGTTGTGAGGAGAAAAAGGACAGAATGCTGTAAGCTGCTTTGGGTTGCCATTGGGAATAAATAAATGCAGAGTTGCAAAGGAAAGCTGTTTGCCTCACATTTAAATTAGGCCCAGAAACCCTCACGGAAATAAAAATGTCTTGCAGGAGTATTCTGAACGACAAAAGGGGCAACCTCTATCGTTTTCAAGCACTGCCTTTTCAGGTCTTTATTACACAAAAACTACATGTGAAGCCCTGAGATGTAAAAAAAAAGGAAGCCCTCAGTTATGATCTTGCATGGACCCAGGTGACTTCCCAAAGCCTTCTGCCCCCACTGTGTGAGAGCCATTAGCATACAAGGACTGGAGAGACCCAGGTTCATACCCCCCTTTGACTGTGAAGGTCACAGGGTGCTGACAGGGCTTCAACTTGACCTACCTCACAGGGGCGTTGTGAGGATAAAGTGGAAACATTGAAGAACCATGTACGTTGCCATGAACCATTTGGCAGAACAGGATGAAAATGTGATCAATAATACTACATTCCTTTAGAAGGCTTTCGTGAAGTGATATGTACTAGTGTGCTTTGAATATCCTAAATTATTACTGATTGTAAGTCACTCCAACAGCTGCAAATGGAGAGCTTCTGCCGACGACAGCATAGATGCATTTTTAATTCTTCGTCAACATTTTCCATGTCTTGTTTGGGAAGCTTGCCTGGCTCTCTTCCAGCAGTGGACAACTCCTTGGGGAGAAAGTGCTTTCATAAAATTCAGCCACACTGGCTGAAGGGGACACCACAAAGACTTGGTTTGGCTGGGTTCCAGATGTGCTTCAAAGAGACTCTGCTTTGTAAAAATCCTGGCATTTGACTCCCAGCAGTCCCAAGTCAAGGCACAGATAAGGAAACCCCCTCACCAGGTAGGGTAAGAATCAAATTGACATATGGGAAATACCTTAGCATACCTGAAAGGATGATAAATTCTGGCCACTTTGGAAGATTAGCATGCCTGGACTTTCATACAGAAGTGGGTATCTCATGCACAAAACAGCATCTCAAACATATAAGCTGCTATCTGTCAAGAGTAAGGGAAGTCCTGGGTGCACTGCATTGCTCCTATAGCTTCTTCTAATCCAGGGGTCCCCAATCTTTCTGAGCCGGCAGGCACCCTTGGAATTCAGATACAACATGGTGGGCGCAGCGACAAAATGGCTGCTGTGGCTTACCTTTAGCCATGCAGAGATCCTTGTGGCAGCTGCTGCCAAAGAAACAGTCTAAAGAATCTGCACAGCCAATCAAATCTCCAATGATCAACCAGAAGACTTCCTGAGTAAAAATTCCAGCTGGCCCCTCCCACTTTCTAAAAATACTGTCAGATGCTGGGAAAGGTGTTGGTGGATACCCTGTTGGGGACCCCTGTTTTAACTCATCACCCACATGCAGAACTGAGGCCAAGACAAACACATGTGGAGGACCACCAAGTGCATCTAGCTGTGAGTTGAGTCTAGTGTCTTTCATTCCGAAGGGTCTGTGCTGCCCCCTCCCTCCCTCCCTCCCTGCCCCACAACTACCTGTCTGGTCATGTTTAATGAGCAAGTCAGCATGGTGTAGTGGTTCAGAGTGGCAGACTCTAATCTGGAAAACCGGGTTTGATTCCCCACTCCTCCACATAAGCAGGGGATTCTTATCTGGTGAACCAGGTTGATTCCTCACTCCACATGCGCAGTGGACTCTAATCTAGAGAACTGGATTTGTTTTCCCACACCTACACATGGAAGCCTGCTGGGGGACCTTGGGCCAGTTAGTTCTCTCCAAACTCTCTCAGCCCCACCTACCTCACAAAGTGTCTGTTGTAGGGAGAAGAAGGGAGAGGCGTTTGTAAGCCACTTTGAGACTCCTTGGAGAAAAGCAAAGCATCAATCCTAACTCTTCTCCTTCTCCTTTAAGAGTGGGTAAGAGCTCAAAAGGGAGTGCTGTCACATTGCTTCACAAGAGGGGAGAATCAATTGTGTGAAAAGGGATGCTTTTAATGTGCAAATAATCATTTACAGAGAGCGAAGAATGGACTCCACCATTCCCACACAACCCCTCCTGGGGCAGCTATTTCCACCAAGAACTGCCAGGAAGGGGGAAGAGCTGGTGCAGGAGAAGGAAATGCATTCTGCAAATTAAATCTTGCATTTTGGGGGGAAAAAACCCAGAAAGAGAATCAGAATGTGTCACAGCTTAACAAGGCACAAAGCAGGGAAGAACAGCTAGCTACCCAACAACAGGGCCAAACCTCTGCCTTCTGACTGAGTCCCTCACTTCTTCTCCCTCCATCCCCAGCAGCCTGCAATTATCCTGAGCTTTTTAAAAAATATCCTCAGAGGAGCTGAAATAACGTTTCCCCAAGACAGGTGGGAGGGAGAAGGAATTGCATAGTGCTCTGAACTCTGTTGCTCTCCCCTGCAGTTTTTCTGTATCCTCCCCACTGAACACCATAGAAGTCAAGGTCTGTGCATGCAACAGAGTGAACTAGCAGTAGTCCTTGTGAGTGATAATGGACTGTTACCACTTTAGAATGCACTGCATCTGTTGAGAGGGGACACAGAGACAACGGCACATTAAATACTCCCTCACATTAAAAGCAAAAAAAAAAAAGGCCTCTTGGCAACTGAGGGGAAAAAAGGAGCACAGAAAGGAGCAGGCTGGAACCTCCCTCCCTAGCACGCTAGTTTGCTTCAAACTTGGAAGGTACATTTTACAGGAATGAACATTTTTAAAAGGTTTCCCCTGTCTTGGCTTGCTCAAGTCAACTCTGCCGCCTCCGTTTCATCTCATTCCGCCGCGTGAGAAGATCAGATCTGCGTTCCTGCCACTATGGTGATGAGTTAATCTCCCATTTTAAAATCAAAAGGAAAGTTAAAATTAAGAAGAGTCTCTCGAGGCACTCAAAAATAAAAACAAAACAGATTTTTGTGGGGGTTTAAACTTTTCCCGGATTGAAATTAGACTGCTCTAATTCAGGTCGTTTGTTTTTAAAGGCTATGTTTGGAAAGTGTCAAAGGAACAATACCGTGGTTTTCTGGGGGAGAGAAAGCCATTAAGATGTGTACACACTGGGTTTGCAGGATTGCCCAAGAGACCTTGAAACCAAGGCACGTGTCGCCTTGGGCAACATAGATACAAACACAGATAAAATTTGGTTTATTACTTTTTCCAGCAGTTTCTTGTGCTAATGGATTTTAAACATGCCCCTTTCCAACAGGGAGTCATTTCTTTCCCACTTTCAACTGGCACAACCGATAGCCCTTAAAACCCTGCTTCTAAAAGTCTTCAGTACCAGACTTCTTGGGGAATGTGTTCCACCAACATAGGCTGGAGAATCTGCTTTGAGATCCCACTCTTCTGCCCCTATTTTGCAAAGCAGAGTTTAGCCCCTGAAGTATTTGCAGGAATTTGCATATGGAGCACCAACCTAGGACAGTGATGGCGAACCTTTTCGAGACAGAGTGCCCAAATTGCAGCCCCAAACCCACTTATTTATCACAAAGTGCCAACACGGCAATTTAACCTGAACACTGAGATTTTAGTTTAGAAAAAACGGTTGGCTCTGAGGTGTGCGTTACTCAGGAGTAAGCTTGGTGGTAGTTGGTGGCTTTGCTTTGAAGCAACTGTGCAACTCTTCCAATGGGTGAATCACGACCCTAGGAGGGTTTACTCAGAAGCAAGCCACATTGCCAGTAACCAAGCTTGCTCCCAGGTAAAGGATCCCGCTTTAGTTCTTTGCATGAAAATCAGTGGGGTTTAACAGCGCTTAACAGGGTTACCTATACTGCTTCCCCAAAACTAGGTCTTAGGTTTAATGCTAATAATCAAGCCCAGTGGCCCAGGCCAGCCTAGATGTGGGGGGGGGGGGGGGCAGCGATTTCCCCTTCACATGATGAACTCTGTCTGTGCGTGCCCACAGAGAGCGCTCTAAGTGCCACCTCTGGCACCCGTGCCATAGGTTCGCCATCACTGACCTAGAAGCAAGAGCTCTCACATGCATCGCCAAGTGAGGCATGGAAGGTCACAGTGGCAGGTCTTGGAAGTGGCCAGGTGTGATGTATACAAACACGTAAACAAATTCAGGCAATAGAATGTTGAGAGCCCAAAGGGTTAACATGGAACTCCATGTGATTGGCAAGAGAGAACTGATGACGTTCTTAGCCAGAGCACTGAGAGTTTTCAGGGGGAACAATTTGAATGCCAGAGTGAAAGGTTGTTCTGCTGTAATTCTGTTCTCTGGAGACCGAGGGCCAGTTCTAAGTGAGCTGAGCTACTCTGATTAAGTGTCAGGAAGGGCAGATTTAAGTTAGGGAATCTGTGTCAATGTCCTGGAGTTAACTATAACAACTGACACTAATTAATCACACTGGTGGCTTGGTTGATTTTCTCTGAGGAGAACCCACTCAGAAATGGAGCAGTAAAGCTCCTGAAGGTGGTTTCGTTGGTAAACAGAGAAAGGATTGGGTTTCCTGGAGGAAAGCTGCAAGTCCTTCTGTGATAAGCACCAAGTGAGATAGACACTGTACAGGAGAGACTGTCTTAGAGTTAATTGAGGAACTGTATATGTTTTACTTACCTGAGGGTAGAAATTAAGGTTTCGTTAGCACATTAGCTAAAGAGCCAAACAGAAAACTGAACACCTATCCTGATTAACTAGAGATCCAAACAGAAAACTGAACATCTATCCTGGTGGGTCCTTAGTTTGTAGATAATTTATATGACTGTAACAACTTGAAGGCACTAAAGACAGTGACCTGTGTGAGCTTTGTATCTACTGTAAAAAGATACTGAAACAAACTGTAAAATAGTAAGCTCTCAGAAACCAGCTTCTTGTACATAATTTCTTTTTATCCTTTGCCAGAAAACCTTCCTGATTTATTTCGTGCAAATAAAAACTTTTGATTATCCAGTTAAACTTACAAGCCTCTGGTGCCAGTTTATTATTTTTTTCTGGCAGAAAGCAAAATAATTTTTGGTGCCCCTATAGAGCTGCTAATCTTACTGTCTGTGAAGTGCCCCGGTTGAACAACTAAAGAATATTCTTACTGTTTAATTTGATTTATAAAATTAGGAAAAGGCAAAGTGTGTACACGAAGTCTAAATTACCACATTCATGCTACTGCATTGCATATTGATAAACATAAGGGCGGCTCAGTCAAAGCATAATTGACTGCTAGAATCTTGGAGAGAGAGAAATCTCCTCAGCGCAGGAGTCAGTGGGAAGGTGCTTCAGGGCACCACTCTGTCCCACCCTCTTTCTCGTCATACTCGGCCTCTCAACTGTTGCTGGGCATCACCTGCACAGCGTAAGGCTGTGATCTTGAAACTGCTTAAGAAAAGTAAAACCACCATGGCCTGGTTCTCAAGTATGCCATTAAACAACTGGGGTGCCAGCCATGTGCTCATGCTATTAAAAGCATTCCACAAATCTCTCAGACCAAGGGCAAGGGCTCAGTTTACAATCTGAACAATCATCAATAATTTAGTAACTAAACAGGAACAATGTCTTCATCAGTATGTCATGCCTCTCAGATTTCGCTTTCCAATTAAAAAAAAAATAACAAACCAGCTGCTCTTGGTGGAGGGGGTGGGGAAAGGGGTCACCCACCACCTGTTTGGCTCATATTCCCAATTCACACATGGGGAACACACTGACAGCAGCAATCCACTGGGCTCCCTAAATTTTTGGATTATCTCGCTGCCTGATTTCTGAGAATGGGCAATGATGGTTGAGCGGTCTAAAAGAAGGCAGCCCAGAGGCTTTTCTGATGCCCAGAATAAGATCACAACAAACCACGTCCTTTCACTTCTTCTTCCAAGGAAGTCTGTTTACTTTAAGCAAGCAAGCGTGCTTGCTCCTAGGAGACAGCTTCATTTAGCCTTGAGAACTTAAGCTATAGGCTCAAGAGCCTGTTTACTAATGAGGTCACCAGCCTGCTCAAATCCAGCCCAGACAAGAAGTCCCAGAAAGCTTTTTTGGTGGCTGTCTACACAAACACCTGAGACCCAACAATTCAGTCTCTGGAGCTATTTTGATAGGATGTTTTCATTTGTTAGCAAACCAAACACAACGGTAAATCAACCCCTGGCTTAACCACAAAGAGAAGAAAAAAAGCAAACAATTCATTTGTGCAACAGTGCTGGAATGTCATAGTTTTGCATAGTGACCTGTGGAAGTTACATGCCAGTGTATTCAAAGGGATCTTGACCTAAGTCCCCGTTACCCGACTCGGGGAGTCATGTGCGTACTCCACAGTCGCACTTGGGTGTCCAGTTTGCCTGTCCTGTGGCTCTTGAAGCCCCCAAACAAATGGATAAACAACAAATCTGAAAAGGTTATTCAGCTGAGCAGCGTAAGAACTGCTCATCCAGAAGATGATCCGTGGTCCCAGGACCTAAAACACCTCCCATGTCTCTTGAAAGGAGAAATGCACAGTCACTGTCAATGTGAGCTAATGAGCATCTTCCCCTGCGGATGGCCGGAGGAAGAAATATCCTGCTTTGCTTTGCTTTTCTTGCTGATATGTTTATTGATCAAGTCCAGCATAGAAAACTTTATTCCAGGCTCTGGTTTATAGGGACCCTAAAATACAGACTTTCAACAGTTGCTCCCTTGTATCTGCTTGGTGCCTTATCAGGTGAATCTGCACATGTGCCCATTGTTAGATCTCTGGTGGGTTTTCTTGCATCTCACTTCTGAACATTCAACTCAACGGCTCAACTGAAAATCTCAGCACACCTTGTAACAGTGGTGTTTCAGACAATTAACGTGATCAGCCGCTGTGCTTCCTGATGGCAGCTGCAAACAAATTAAAACAGGAACACAGAGAAAACATTTGGGCCATTCTCCGTGTCCCAGTGATTATAAAGGCTCTTTGGAAATAAAAATGCTGCTGCTAAGTATCCAGCAGGGAGCTGTTCACAGTCAGCCATTGTAGAAAGCAGTGAGTACAAAGGTGAGAGATGCCACCCTGTGTGCCTAGGAAGTCTGGTGGAATGTAGATGATGAAGTTCTCCCCACAGCGTTTACAGGTAGACATTGAGAGTCTGCAGGATCATCTGCCGGCAGAGCGGGCAATTGCGCTGGTATGCGGCCTGCTGCAGCAAGATTTCAGTACATCCTTCACAGAGGCAAAGGTGGCGGCAAGGAAGCAGCAAGACTGTCTTTGTTTGGTCCTGACAAATGACGCACTTCTTCCGTTCTTCTTGCTCTTTCAGAAGAAGCCACGGGTCGCTGTCCTCCTCCAGAGCATTTAACTGCTCTTTCGTTGCAGGTTTGGTTTGTGATGTGCTCGGACCCTTGCTCTGAGCCTGGGGCTGCCGGGCATCCGGCACACTCCGTTGCGCAACTGATCCCAGATCAATGTCTCTTCTATGCTGGTTCCCACTGCCCCGGGCTGCTCCTGTCTGTGCTTGGCGGGCGGGGGCTGCAGCCTGCTGACTGGCTGCATATACCCCTTGTCGTCTTGGGTAAGCTACCCCAAGAGAAGGGAGTCTTAAAATATAGGCCAAGAATGGTGGCCATTCTTGCTGTTGATCCCCGTGGTGGTGTGCTCCCCTGTCTCCTCTGTTCCAGTTGGCCATTTGGAGACCCCGGTCTGCCAACCTGCGCCAGGCTTGGGAGCTCAAGATCATGTCCAGTGATAAGAGCACAACTTGGTAGAGGCGGCACAAGTCCCTGCGTACCCGGTGATAGGAAGGCATAGAGTTCAAGTAGCCAGTCACCTGGTCCACCAGCGTCCATGTCAGCTGAGAGTTGAAGGTTAAGGTGCAGGCAGCAACCAGCCCCGACAGCAACACCAAGCCATAAAGGTTGAGGAAGAATACGTTAATCAGCAGCCTGCTCATGGAGGCGAGGAGATCAAATGCCAGCTGGCAAGGAGACCACAGAAGGATGGACATAGCGATGGCACTGCTGGACAAACGTGCTAGAAAGGCAGCAAAAATGTCCGTGACACTCAGGAAGGGGCTGACAATCGTCTCCCACAGGATCAGCCCCAGGGAGAAAAGGTTCTGGGTCCCAATGAGGCAGATGTTGATGATGCTGTTGATGAAGTAAGCCACAAGGCTCATGGCAATGGCGCACCCTTCACACACCTGCCTCAGAAGTGACTGACCGGACCCCACCAGGTTCCAGAGACCTCGGTGCATCACTTCTTTGCTTCTTAGCATCACATGGGTGAACAGGTGCCCCACCACTTTCAGGCTTTCCATGCTGGAGCACAGACCACGCAGCAAGTTGAAGACAGCATGTACAGAGCCCACCGTCAGGTAATACAATGCCTCAGCAACACAGAGCAAGAACAACAAGATCCCATTCCAGCAGTGGACCATGCAACCCACCAAGGCATTGGGCAAGTTGTAAGCAAAGGCGATGAGCCAGAGCAGGATCGAAACCAAAGTGGACACGAGGAAGAAATTGACATCCAGCAAGATGACCAACAGGTCCACAAGCATCCCCATGCCATTGAAAATCAGGCACACAAGATCCATGGCTGGACTCCACACGGAGAGCTGGAAAAGATGAGATCAACTGCGTTGAAGAGAATTGAAGCAGGCAAAAAAAATGCTTTCCAAGGGTTGTGGGAAGGAAGGCCTGGATATCCTAGACACTTCTATCAAATTATGGAATGTTTTGGCCACTAAATGTGCAAAACCTGATTTATGACTATACCTCTTTGCACTGGGGTTTGACCCCTTTTCATATTCCTAAAGTCTAACATGGAAGAGGCTGTTGGTTTTCCAAACCCCCAAATTATCTAGCTTTACGGCTCAACAAGAGACTGCACTCCTGCCTTAAAGAAAGCCAGCTTTGCCCTGCTGAACTAGAAGAGCTGACCACAAAATAACATTATTTCCATGGAAAGGAGCCCCCATCCACCCCCATTTTGGTTTTAGAAAAATTCAAACAAACAGGGGCGAGGAGTGTTTTTGTTAAACAAAGGAAGTGGGCTGAAGTGGAAGTGGGTAGAGAGCTTTTAATGGAAGGGGGTTAGCCATGTTTAGATATTTGAAGGGATGTCATGTTGGTGAGGGAGCAAGCTTGTTTTCTGCTGCTCCAGAGACCAGGACCAGGAGTAATGGGTTCAAGGTGAAGGAAAAGAGATTCCACATAAACATCAGAAAAAACCTCCTGCCTTGGAGAGTGGTGGAATCTCCTTCTTTGGAGGTTTTTAAACAGATGCTGGATGGCCATCAGTCAGGAGTGCTTTGATTGTGTGTTCCTGCATGGCAAGGGGTTGGACTTGATGCCCCTTGGGGGTCTCTTCCTACTCTATGATTCTATGAAATGTTATCAGCTGCCCTGACCCCAGGAAAGGCAGGATAAAATACTACTATACTACTACTACTAATAGAGCCAAGATGGGCAGTGTCCCTTGGAGACGACCCCCCAAATGACTAATGTGTAGCTTGACAGTGGAGGAGGGGTGGGAAGTCCCACTGGAATCCCCCCTCCCGCAGTGGGGGTTCCTTGAGGATGTTTTCTGAAGTCACCTTATAATGACGAAGACCGGTCTATTGAGGGGTCCCCCTCGCCCCCCTCTTCCCCCCAAGGGGGAAGGGGGTTGCCTCCACGGCTCGCCTTACAAATGGTCGCTCCCAGCTCTCTTCCGGTCCGGCGGAGAGGGAAGGAAACCGGAACTGTCAGATCCCCCTCGCGATCGCCGTTTGCCCGTTGATGTCTCGGGAATTCCTTCCCTCCGTAATGGGCGCCGCCATTGTGGTAGGCGGAGCCACGACCCCAGTCCAATCAGCACTGGGAGAGCCGTGCGAGGCTTACCCTCCGAAACTCTTTCCCCTACCTCCTCAGCCTCACCCTGATTGGACCGTTTTGAAAGACGCTAGTGACGGTTAGGAGGGGGTGGGTTAAAGAAGGAGGGAGCGCCCCGCCCACTAGTCTGAACTGACATCCTAGCCGCGGGGCTCGTCTTTTGGGGAGTTGCGCATGCGCATTAGCTTTCCACCTGTGTGTCGCCTGGGCGCGATTTTTGAGCTTTTGTAATTATAAGATTTCCTCTAAGAAAACAACACAAAATTCTGCAGGCTTTTCCTGCATGCACAGCTTCCCAATTACGTGACTTGGAAATGCTTTGTGGGAAATTTTATTTTATTAAATTTGTTACCCCAATCTTCCCAAAGGCTGGGCTCAGAGCACCTTACATGCGTGCAACTTTTCATGCCAGTTGTATTTATTCTGCGGACAATTCCCATATTTTCCTTCTTTGCATAAGCGCATTAAACTTGTAATTCAAACCTTTAGGAACGACACAATGAGTTACAGAAAAAGTATATGCCAAAAAGGGGAAAAAAACCTTTATAACCAAGCTATACAAAAAGTGATGCAATTTATAAAGATATAAAGGGCATTGCATTAATCAAACAATACAAATTCCACTTCTTATGCAAAATTATAATTTCAGCAATCAAAAAGCAAAACAGCCATTACAACTGTAGTAAATGTTGTAAAACCGGCATAGTCCAAAAGTATTTTCAAAAATCCATAGTCCTTTTATCTTTAGTCTTTAGACACTGTTTAGTTATCTGACAAGAAGCGCTGTCCGAACTTATCTGACAAGAAGCGCTGTCCGAACGAAGAGAAGACAAGAGAGCCACAGGCTCTGTGCAAGTTTATGGTTGAAACTTGATATTTCCTCCTTTCCAATGCTTCTGTTTTTCATAATGAATCTGAATAGCTTCTTTATTCTTTGCTTTACTGCGATCCCAAATGCTACTGCTCTGAAGGAAAAACTCTCTTAGGCGAAGGAGAACTGATCTGCTCTAAAGGTATAAATTGCATCACTTTTTGTGTAGTTGGGTTATAGTTTTGTTTTTGTTTCTCAGTAGATGACACGTATTCAACAACCCTCCCCACCCCAAAGACTAAAATCTTGATCTACATGGTTGTTCCAAGAGAGCTTTGCTTTGCCCTAATACAAAGTGGCCAGAACATGCTGATATCATCCGTGAACTATCATAGCACCTTTAGGCTCCTTTTAAAAGAGAGCTAAGATACGGCACGCTTCGTTCTCCAATGAGTTTGTTAGTCATCACAATGTTGCAAGGCGCGTTGGCTTGCAGAAACATGGAAATACATCTATCAAAAATAGAAAATGCTGAGGAGTCATTGCTTGGTGAGAAAGCAGTATTTGTAAAAAAACAACAAAAACCCTGCAACCAGGGTTTCTTTCAGAACTATTAGTTTAATTAGATTCAGAACAGACATGTAGAAAAGTATAATAATATTTACTTTTATTCAGCATGCATAGAAAAATACATAAGATAATAATAACATCCCTCTGAAAACACCCTTAAGAAATACTACTAGAACACGGCCACATAGCCTGGAAACCAAACAACACCCCAATGATTCCGGCCGTGAAAGCCTTCAACAAAATACATTCTTATGGCAATACACAAATGCCAACTCATATTAAAACTTTATAAAATCTAATAGGGAACTTTCTCAGAAATACAACAAAGACAGAATTAACATTGATGGTGGTAGAAAGTGCAGTCAAGTCATGACTTATGGGAACCCCACAGGGCTTTCAAGGCAAAAGGTGTTCAAAGGTGGTTTGCCATGACCGGCCTCCATATGGGCTGGGAGAGTTCTGAAAGAACTGTGACTGGCCCAAGGTCACTCAGCAAGCTTCATGTGGAAGAGTGGGGAATTGAACCTGGTTTTCCAGATTAGAGTCTGCCACTTTTAACCACTATTCATGCTGGCCCTAACATTAATTGTTTGCAAACCAAGATGAACTCTTAAGAACACAGAACATTTTTCACCTAGCAGCAAAAAGAAAATGAGGAAGCAGCTTGACAGACTATTTGCAATAAACCAAAACAGTCCGAAAGACTTAGCAAGAGTTATTTTTAAGAATCATCAATAATACCAGTTTACTTTTGTTTGAAAAGCATGTATATACATTATGCAGACTCATGTGACAGGTCTTCAGAAAACACCCCAGCTATTATTAACTGTAAAATGTCACTCCTAGACTCACAAGAAGGTTACTTTCTTCAAAAGACTATTTGCAGAAAGGATAAAACAATATGCCTTAAGTGCAAGGCCTGTTATGGAAAGTCCCTCTTTGTGTTTGTTGCTAAACTTTCTGATGTGTGATGATTCAACGGTCAAACTTCCTTAAATTCCTTCTGCCTCTCTAGAATGGAGAGAGGACTCCCTCCCCTTTTTAAAGGAAAACAGCACACCCTCGTGTAGGTCTTCTGTTGCGGGGCTAAATGCAGATTGTTTCTTGGAAGTAATCGTTTTCCAGAAAAGCCTTGTGGCAGGTAAATGCCCCAAAGCCTGTGCAACTATGTGCCACTTTTGTGGCTTGCAGCTTCCAATACTTGTGGTTTAGTTGTGGCGCCAAAGTGCCCAGGAGAATATCTGATCTGTCTTGGAAGAGGCATAATAAGCAGGGTAGTCAAGTGGCTAATCCTGACAGTGTCAAGGTAACAGAACAAACTGATGTCACTTCAACACTGGGGTGTGTTTCTTAAGCCGCTGCCCTAGCCATGGCCTCCAGATGCTCCCAAAGCCTTCTCCTCTGTGTGATCCTTCAAACTCTACTCTTCCCATTAGATTTCTCAGGGCATTGTATTATGAAGCTTTGGGTACAGCAGTCAGGCTTCGGCTAGGACAGGGGTGTCCAACTCTGGCGCCCCAGATGTTCATGGACTACAATTCCCATCAGCCCCTGCCAGCATGGCATGACTGATGGGAATTGTAGTCCATGAACATGTGGAGCGCCAGAGTTGGACACCCCTGGGCTAGGACATAGTCCTTTCAGTCTGGAAGTGTATGATTTACGGCAAAGTTTGGCTTGGGCTCCACTTTCTTATGCTTCATTTTCCCTGTGGTGCCAGGCTTTGAAGCAGCTAAGAGTTAAAAGCAGGCTTTGGCCTGGGGAATAGTTCAGGTTCCCTTGTAGAGCGGAAACCCCCAAGTCTGAGATTGTAAGCTCTGTGGTGGTCCTATGGTAAGTTGCAGTACTTCAATCAAAAGCTCTGCTCAAGACTTGATTTCAGTCCTGACACAAATTGGTCACAGGTAGCCAGCACCAGGGTAAAGTGTAGATGACTGGGGAAGGCAATGGCAAACCATCCCATAAACAAAGTCTGCCTAATAAACGTCATGATAATGACATCATCCCATGGGTCAGTAACGACCCAGTTATTGCACAGGAGGATACCTTTGCCTTTAAAGCCCATTTTGGGGTGCAGGATTCTGTATTAATATTTGCACTTGGATAGGCAGTTAGGAACTGGGAATCCACAGCAGGCTCATACTTTCCCCCTTGCTCAGCGCTGTGTTTTTCCATAATGAGAAGCTGTTAGTGCTCTGTTTGTGCAGGTGTCCTTTCTCCAGAATCAGGGAGAGGCACAACTTAATTGATTTAACAGAATTTAAATCCTGCTTAAAGCCAGATGCCAGATATTAGGCTGCCGCCCTGCTTTCCTTCATTTTGCTGTAGGAAACCAACTTGCACTGAAGATTTGTACAAATGAGTTTGATGGTCAAAAGTGGTCTGAAAGATTTGGCCGAGATCCAAAAGCGCTTTCACAAGGGGTGGTTTGCTATTGCTTTTTTTTTTTTTTTTTTGCTTTTAATGCTAAATCAGAGAATGGAGGAGCACTTGTTTTATCGATGGATCCCCCCTCCCCAAATGTTGATTGCAAAAAGTTGGCCAAGATTGTGCCAGTAATGGACCTGGGATAAAAAGGAACAAAACAGTTCCAAGTGCATATTTTTTAGCCAGTTGAATGGCAGTTGAGCTGACAGAAAGACAAAAAAGTGATGTATGCCTCATTGGTGCTGTATGGTCATTAGCGGGATTTACCACCGAGGTCTCGGTGCAGTCTACAAAAACCTTTGCCTAACGACTCAAGGAACCAAGCATGGAGTATCATGAAGTTTCAGGTATCCACCATGAGCCTTTTTGACAAAGGTAGCCCATGAAGGCTGTGAAAGAAAATAAATAAACGAAAGTACAGGGAACCCAGTCTGGAATGAGATACAACAGGCAAAGATAATAGTGGCTGAGCGGCAGGAATTGAGTTGCAAAACATGATAAGACATATTTGGACAGACAACACAAAGGTCAACAAAAGTACAGCAGGGGAGTGCTGGGTTTATAGATCTTTGCTGCTCAACACCTGCCCTGAGTTCAACACAGCTTGGCTGAAGCCAGTACGGTCATGTTCTCATCACAAGCAATACGTTTTATGGACTGCTTCCAGTTTTTTCTCCTGCCATATGAAACATCTGCCCCTCCTCACTCCCTGGATCTAAGAAGAGCCCCACCTTGTTGGGATTTTGAAGTTTTCCTTCCCAAGCTTCCAAAAATAACTCCAGGGCCATTCTTAGTATATCAGAGGCTTATCCCAGTGAGTGAAGTTTGCATGCCTTTCCTTGGTTCCCAACAGATCCTGGCATTCCTTTCTCTGTCTAACTGAATTCAACAGGTTGTCAGCCAAGCTGTAGGGCTGGTGCTTGGGGGCGAAATGCATTCCAAGCCCATCGCGATGTGATGACAAGATTCTTGCTGTTTGCGCAAGGCCCTGAACTGAAGACTTCCTAAGGAAAGGGGTGATAAACGAAGAACACAGGGGGAAGATTGCTGAAGAATTCTGTCTTTGACATCGGGTGGATCCAGAACCATTCCGCTTACCCAGCCAAGAAGACGTGAGCTGCAGCCTATTGAGGACCCTTGTACACTGCGACCTACGCATGGTATATAATGGCTCTGTAAAGTGTTGAACGCCCATGAAGCTGTGCTTTTAGTGAAAGACTCTTCACTCCAGTCGGCTTGGTAAAATGTGTTTCTTGAAAAAAGGAAGAGGGTACTACGGACCACAGCCACACGGCTTGTCAAACCCACAACAGCCAGTACTTTCCTTTCTGGTTTCATTTTCTTCTTTACTCTCTGTTGCGACAAAGATTGGGGTATGAACTGGCCTCCTCTGAGATCTGGCAAAGCCATTATTGTCCCCGATGGTTTCACCTACTTCGGTGGTGGTTCTGCCTTTTCCCCCTCACTCCCTATCTTTTTGGTCTGCTTTCTTCAAGCCATAGGAAAGAATAAATTGCCCCTGGCAGGCCATCTATCATCTTCACATCCTCTGAAAGAGTTTTAACTCCCCCTACTGTAATGGAACCCTTTGCTCTGGGACCACGCCAACCTGAGCCTGCCGTCCTAAGGGGTCGGCTCTCCCGAGCACTGTGGGGGGCAGCTGCTGCGTGGGGGGAGGTGGAGGGCTGCAGCAGCTGAGCAGAATCAGCCCCACAGTGCTTGGGAGAGCCGACCCCTTTCCCTCCCCCCCCCCCGCCACGTTACCCTGAGCCTACTGTCTTTATAATGTCCCTTTTGTCGTTATAACGATCCTCTCCGTCGTTATAACGACAGGGAAGGGACGTTATAACAATGGAAGGCTCAGGGTGGCGAGGTCCGGGGGCGGGAAAGGGGTCGGCTCCCCGAGCACTGGGGGGCTGATTCTGCTCAGCTGATGCAGCCCTCCGCCTCCCCCGACGCAGCAGCTGCCCCCTCCTCCTGCCCCCCTCCCCCAGGACCTCCCTGCCGAGCGCTCCTCCACTGCCAGCTCCTCCCTGTCCATCAGGGCCAAGAGGGAGGGAGAGAGGGAGGGCGGCCAGAGTCCCCCCAGCGACGACGACGAGGAAGCTCCAGCAGCAGCATAAGAAGCAGTCCCTGACGAAGGGCCCCTCCTCCTTCTCCCGGCTGGACGGTTCCGCCTCTACGGCCCCGCCGGCCAATCAAGCGGGAGGAGAAGGAGGAAGGGCCACGGCCCAATAGGCGCGCTCTCTCGAAAGGCGCGGCCATTGGCCAGGAGGCGAGGGGGAGGGGCTGCCGTCATTGGCTTCAGGTGGAAGGCAAGCCCCGCCTCCGTGGGATGCCCTCCTCCCCTCCGCCCTTTCCAAAACGGCACCGCCGGCAGCAGCCCTCCTCCCATCCCCACCCCCGAAGAACAAGGCTGCTGCTTTGGGGGCTGGACTCTGGTACGACACCCCCCCCTAGACCCCCCTCTCAAGCATGCTGCTTTTCACCCCAAACTTCCGCCACACGTGGCTTGGCTAGGGACCCCCGTTCTGATCGGCTGCAGCAGCTGAGCAGAATCAGCCCCCACAGTGCTCGGGAGAGCCGACCCCTTTCCCGTCGTCCCTCCATGGCCATTGCCCTCGTTACAACGATCGTTATAGTGGCCATTGCCCTAACAGGCACTGTCATCGTTATAACGATCGTTATAACAGCCTCCGCCATTGCTATAACGGCCACGATCGTTATAACGGCCACTGCTCTAATAGCTGCCACCATCGGTATAACGATCGTTATAACGATGGTTGTGGCCGTTATAGCAATGGCGATGATTGTTATAACGATGGTAGCGGCTGTTATGACGATGGTTATAACGGCAGCAGTGGACGTTCTAATGACGGCAGGGTCAAGGTGGCTCTCCCGAGCACTGTGGGGGACAGGAAGAGGGGGCAGCTGCTGGGGGGGGAGGCGGAGAGCTGCAGCAGCTGAGCAGAATCAGCCCCCCCCAGTGATCGGGAGAGCTGACCCCTTCCCCCCGCCCTTCCCGGGACCACGCCACCATGAACCTGCCTTCATTATAACGCTCCTTTCCGTCGTTATAACGACGAGCAGGTAACGACGGAAAGGATCGTTATAAGGACGGGAAGGAACGTTATAAGGACGGCAGGCTCCGGGGGGAGGGGCGGGAAAGGGGTCGGCTCTCAAGAGGACTGGGGGCGGGGGGACGGCAGGAGGAGGGGGCAGCTGATGAGGTGGGAGGGGTGACCCGCCAACAGAATCAAGTGTTTCATTTCCCAACGGGGGGGGGGGGGGGCAGTCACGGAGCAGCCTGCTGGTGGTTGTAACACATACCTGCGATGGAGGTTGTGATATGCTGCGATCACACAGATCTGAAAAGGAGTTCACAGCGCTGTGAGGTTCTTTGTAATGTATATCTGGAGTCACTTAGATGCAGAATCGAGGGGAGGCGAGAAATGGTAGTCTGGGATCATTGAACCAAAGATGGCACTCTCTTGGAATATGTTCTTTCAGGCCAAGACTGAATCAGTATTATATGTATATGGATCACAGATGTTGTCATTTATTGTAATAATGGTTCTTGATGCCTGATCTGATAACTTCTTTCACCCCATAGCACCAGGTTGTAAATAATGTAGTGGCCAGACTTACCCACGTCTATTCATAACAGTTTTTCTGTTTTCTTGTTGATATTTAGCTTTCCGTCTCTAATTTCTTATGTGGGTTTTGATGTGTAGACTTTGCCTGCCTGCCTGTCTTCCAGTGTTCTACCCGCCCCCTCCCTCCGATATGTTGAGCTGGAAACACTTTGAGCATTTATGGTAATGTTTGGATTTGTGCTTTCTTTTTTTTAAGGATGGCCTCTGCCCATTTCATTCACTGTTTGATTCAAACTTTTGAGCTTGGCAAAGGAAGCACATAAAGGCATTTTAGGACAAGAAGACGACTAAGTTGCTCCGCTTATCTCTGATGCTCTCTTCCTCAGGTTTCACCCCCTTTTCTTGAACGATACCCTATTTCTGTCACAGTTTCATTCCATGTGCTACCCCTTCCTCCTTATTTCTGCCCCTCCTTCTTAGCTCTCTCCTTCAAAGGTGGATTCATCTGGTTATGATTCATTTCCAAACCAGGCTTGACAAGCTGTTTCCAAACAAAGTCCTAATGTTTATGGCCTGTGGAAACTTACCAATGATTTGAATATTAGCTGGAGCATTTTTGCATGATTTATAGCTGATAAAATCTCTCAAAACTTCCCTGCTTTGGAGAAGAATTTGTCCTCTTAAGTTTATTTATTTGTTTAATTCATTTACAACCTCCTTTTCTTGCTAAAACTCATGGCAGAGTGTACAATTTAACAACACTGCAATAAAACGTAATGCAACACATAATGCAATGGAAGAGGATTATAAAAGTGGAGCGCAAAGTAATAAAAAGTGTAAAAACGTACAAGAAACGGTACTGTAAAGTTGGATTAGATCATTAGAAAATAATGCAATAAAAACACTATAAGGCTCAAACAGTTCAATGAAAAATGCTGAGTGTTTCCACAGACAAGTGACAGTGCTGTTCCGTTTATAAAATTTCCCTCCTGGTCATTCCATTTTACACATTCTGAAAAACAATAAACGTGTGTGTGCCTCCCTCATCTCAACAGGCAGCCACTCCACCAGGTAGGAGCCAAAACAGAGGATGCTTAGGTATGAGTAGCTGTTGGTCTTACTGATAGTAGTCCTTCAGTGCTTCCTGAACACATGAAACGACCCATCAGTCCAGGACCATCAGTACTGTCTGAAAGTGGCATTATCTCTGTACCTCGGGCAGGAATTTTTCATATCACCTACTGCCTGATCCTTTTTAACTGGAGCAGCCAGGGATTGAACCTAACAAAACATAAAAGTTATAAAAGTTTCCACCTACTGGTGGAAGATAATGCTAGAAGGATACCAATTAGTCTTTTTGAAGAAGGAATTCCACAGTTGGGTGTTGTGGGTTTTCTTCACCCACATCTATGGCTGACATCTTCAGAGGAATGTCATGATAAGATGTATTTCTCTCCATGACACAGTATTGGGAGAAGGCCTTTGCTATACATCTCCTCAGGTTGTTATCCATCTATGGCAGGGGCATCTGAAGCAGGGCCTTCGAAAATGACTGCAGGAGGTCAGGCAGGTTCATATAGGAGTCGGTGGCCCTTCAGGTATACTGGTCCCAAGCTGTATGAGGCCTTAAAGGTCAGCGTCAGTATTTTGAATTGGGTCTGGAATCAATCTTCTGGCTGGCTACTGGTATCAGGTTGCTCAGTTCTTAAGTCACAGAAGCACAGAGGGAATTCCCCAAGTGCAGTCAAACAATCCAGGTCAGGGAAGCCAGAGAATTGACAGAAGCCAGTAATGTGCTCCAAGGGTCAAGTTCCAGAAGCCAGTCAGAAGGGTGTCAGCAAGTTCATCATCCATCGAACTGGACTTGCACCCACACCCAGCAACCCCTTCCCATAAGGCTTTGTAGCCACTCACAAGGAACACACACACACAGCCTGCCTCTCAGGAGCCATCCTGCAAAAACTCACCCGTACGTCCTGCCTCTTAGGAGCCATCTTGCGAAAACTCATCTTTGCAGTCAGCCTGCAACTTGCACTGAGCAGCCAACACACACTTTGTCTTCACGTCAGTCTCTTCCTACGGGCTTTCAGCAGGGCTGGTGACCTTGAAGAGCCAGGGTTGGCCTGCCCTGACTGCCTCAGAGTCTGGTGTCGGAGGTGCTTCTAAGCCAGTGGTGGCGAACCTATGGCATGGGTGCCAGAGGTGGCACTCAGAGCCCTCTCTGTGGGCACGCGCAAACAGAGTGCCCCCCCCACACACACACACATCTAGGCTGGCCTGGGCCGCTGGGCTCGATTATTAGCATTAAACCTAAGACCTAGTTTTGGGGAAGCAGTGTAGGTAACCCTGTTAAGCGCTGTTAAACCCCACTGATTTTCATGCAAAGTACTAAAGCGCGATCCTTTACCTGGGAGTACGCTCGGTTGCTGGCAATGGGGCTTGCTTCTGAGTAAACCCTCCTAGGGTTGTGATTCACCTGTTCGAAGAATTGCATGGTTGCTTCAAAGCAAAGCCACCGACTACCACCAAGCTTACTCCTGAGTAACGCGCTCCTCAGAGCCAACCATTTTGTCTAAACTAAAACCTCAGTATTCAGGTTAAATTGCCGTGTTGGCACTTTGTGATAAATAAGTGGGTTTTGGGTTGCAGTTGGGCACCCGGCCTCAAAAAGGTTCGCCATCACTGTTCTAAGCTAACCCTTGGCTACCTGATCTCTCTGCTCATTGTCTGCTGCCAGTGGTGGGCTAGCAGCACAAGGACTGTCCCCCTCCAAGGAGTCCTCACTGCAGGGGCGTACTGCCCAGGGGGACATATGGGGTCAAATGTCCCTGGGATGTGGCCATTTAGTCATGTGGGGGTGTCAAATCGCCCCCCAAGGCCCTCCTTCCCCCTCCCCAGTCCATACATTGACTTCAAGACCTGGTGCAAAAAAAAAAGTTGTTTGGTCATGGTCGGGGAAAACTCATGGTGGGGCAGAAAACTCAGATTTTCACCAGGCTACATTTTCCCTAGATATGCCTCTGCCTCACTGTCACTGGGTTGGACTATGACAAATTCAGAACCACAAGACTGGAACAATATGGTCCCTGCCACCCATTCCAATGAGAACTAAAAGATTTAACTTTAGGCTATTGTGTGTTCACTTAACAGACTACTCCTTTTAATTACACTGTTTGCTTCCCGGCAGGTAAATACCAACACTAATAACAGCCCCACCATTACAGCTGAACGCCTGAGTCATGGTAGAGTCTCTGCTGCTAACTGTTACATCACAGGTCCAGGAATCAGGCTTACAAAGGCACGACTGCAGCTCTTGGCTAGAAGGCACCCCATTTGTCATACAGCCACTGAAGACAGATGCAAATATAGATCTCTGTCTTTACTGGAAAACATGACAAAGCGTAGCCTCCTTTCTGAAGCCAGCTCTTGTTATTTCAGACAGCTGTTGGAGGAGGTCATGCCGAAATCAACAGCTGACGTTTTAATTTCTCTGTGGTTTCTCCCCAAGAATGACCATCAACTGATTCCCTCAAAGTGCTTTTTGGTCCAGAATGTCACCAGTGACTTCAGCAGCTTTTGAGAACTGAATGGATTTCCCAGCTCCGGCTCATGTTTCATTCTGGAAACAGCCAGCCAGCCTCCCTTACCTAACCTCATTAGGAGTCATTTATGCTCATTTTGATGCGGACGGAGATGTGGAAGAAAGAAACAGGCACTGAGGCTAGCCAGAATCCCAGGCAGCAGCATCTAGTGTAGGAAAAATGAGAAATTAGACTTGACTGTGCAAAATTGATGACTCTAGGAGAAAGGGGGAATCTTTTCTCTCTCAAGTAGAGTATGGTTGGCATATGGTTTGTACGACCTGAGAGAATCTTTGACACCTCTCGCATTGAAAACTATCTACCTTAAGGCAGTTGGGACAGCATTTATATTCTTAATTATTGGTCCGTGCACAAGATCAGTTTATTGAACAATAAATAGACCTCTTACAATCATAGAGCTGGAAGAGAGCACCAGGGCTATTCTGTCCAACTCCCTGCTATGCAGGAACAGACAATCAAAGCATCCCTGACAGATGGCCATCCAGCCTCTGTTTTAAAACCTCCAAAGAAGGAGATTCCACCACACTCCAAGGCAGCATATTCCAGTGTTCAATGGAGAGAGCCAGCATGGTGTAGTGGTTAAGAGCAAGTGCACTCTAATCTGGGGAACCAGGTTTGATTCCCCGTTCTGCCACTTGAACTGTGGAGGCTTATCTAGGGAACCAGATTAGCTTGTGCACTCCAGCACATGCCAGCAGGGTGACTTTCAACTAGTCACAGTTCTTTGGAGCTCTCTCAGCCTCACCCACCTCACAGGGTGTTTGTTGTTGGGGGGGTAGGGATGGAAAGGAGATTGTAAGCCCCTTTGAGTCTCCTACAGGAGAGAAAGGGGGGATATAAATCCAAACTCCTCCCCCTTCCCCTCCCCCTCCCCCTCCTCTTCCTCCTCCTCCTCCTCCTCCTCCTCCTCCTCCTTCTTCTTCTGCTCTTTGAATCCATTACTCCCTGTCCTAGTCTCTGGAGCAGCAGAAAACAAGCTAACTCCACCAGGTCTTCTGTGTTGTCACATGGATAGCAAGCTTTCCTAGCATTTAAGCCACTAGTTTTGCTTGAGGAACAATGCACACAAACATACATTAAGCTGCCATATACTGAGTCAGACCTTTGGTCCATCAAAGCCAGTATTATCTACTCAGACTGGCAGCAGCTCTCCAGGGTCTCAGGGGAACGTCTCACACGAGGCCTCCTGCCTGGTCCTTTCAACTGGAGACGCCGGGGACTGAACCTGGGATTTTCTACATGCAACGGAAAGGGTCTTCCACTGTACTATGCTCTCCCCCCTCCCCTTTCTGAGCCACAGCACCCTCCCTTCATTCCTTCCCAGCAATTCCCCGCTTCCTTCTGGCTCTAGTCAACATAGCTCTTAGGACTATTGTGTGGAATGTAGTGATAGGATGGTCCCTACCGGATGCCAGTCGCAGTTGGATCATGTAGTCAAGCATGTTTTTGGAGTGAAGGATCAGAGTGAATCTTTTACACAAAGTAAAAGGGCTAGTTCAAAAAGGTGCTTTAGTAAAAGGATAGGGATACTGCACACAATCTGGTGTTGCAAGCATTTCCTGCCAGGTAAGTTCTGCATTGTTTAACATGTCATGCTTACATGCCTTGTATCGGGTTTGTTTCAGTTCTGTTATCAGATTTCTGCTTGTTTTCAAATTTCTGCAAACCAAATCCTATGGCATTGTTTATTACAGTGATGGTGAACCTTTTAGAGACCAAGTGCCAGGGGCGGAGTGAGGGGAAACTGCACCTGGGGCACGTGTGCGCCCTGTGCCACTTTCACAGCCCCGCCCTGCCCTGGAATGCCCCTGGAATGTCCTGAAACACCCCCACCTGCCCCCAAAACACCCTCTTCACTCCCCCGTAGGGGCATGCGCCCAGTACGTCATGCACCCCTCGCCCCCTTGGCGCTATGCCACTGCCAAATGCCCAAACTGGGGTGACAGCTCACGTGCCCACAAAGAGGGCTCTGAGTGCCACCTCTGGCATCCGTGCCATAGGTTCGCCACCACTGGTTTATTAGCTACCTCAGCCACTGATCATATTGACCTCTGCTGTGTCATCTGTCTTGAGTCTCAGTGAGAAAGGTGGGCCATAAATGTGTGTCTTCTTGTGTGACCCTATGAATTTATGACCTGCAAATATCCTATTGTTAACAGCCTTGCTCAGGACTTTCAGATTGAGGGCTGTGGTTTCCTTTATAGAATCAATCCATCTCATGTTCGGTCTTTCTCCTTTCCTGCTGCCCTCAGCTTTTCCTAACATCTTGTGTCTTTCCCAGTGACTCTTGTCTGATGTGACCAAAGTACGATAGCTTTAGTTTAGTAATATTAGCTTCTAGGGAGAGCTCAGGCTTGATTTGATCTTTTTGGCGACCCATGTATCCAAAAAAAAAAACCCGTCCTTCAACACTGTGCCCAACTTTCACACCCACACATAGCAACAGGGAAACTTCAGCATGAATCAACTTGATCTTGGTCACCAGTGACACTCTGGCCGAGTATGCATGGAGTTCTTTCCGTGTCACTCCTAACCCCACAGTTCCTTTGCAGTGGGGTCTCCTCATGCTTCCTTGTTCAAATGCGAGGATTTCACACTTGCCTGCCCTCGCTACCAGGTTGCTCCCTGGGAATTGCAAGATTGGTGGTTTTGGGGGGGAGGGTGCCCTTTAAACGCCCCCTGCTCTTTGCAGGAATCCCTGGCTGGCATTTCTCTAAATATCCAAAAGCGAGGAAAGCAGCCTGCACAATATCTACATGAGCAATGTCAATATCATGTTTAAAGGGCTCCAAAGAACCCAAAAAGGCAACCTTCGATCTTGCCTTTTGACAGGAGAGCAGCCGAGGAGGAATGAACCCCTGAAGCAAGAGGGGAGTGTTGGGGTTTCCCTGCTCTCGCTAGCTGTGGGGCTTCCTTGGTGCTACAACTTGGATGCCATCCACACAGAAATCTCTGCCCCACAGGAACTGTACCCTTCTGGCGGGCAAAGCACCAGTGTATAATCAGCTTATAAATGCAATCAAAAAAATATTTGCCAAACTTGTAAAGGGCTCTAACAGAAAATATTCACTGGGGGAATTTCGTAGGGGTAAAACAGAGTGGAGAAAGTCAATGACATTGGGAGCAAACAAGGGGTGTCCAGCTGGCAGTTAAACCCTGCAAATCTGTCACTGAGGGACAGGTGGCCAATATTTGTCCAGCACCAGCCCCTGGCGCCTGTCCAATTCCCCCAGCTTCTTTCCTGGCTTTGTCCTTTGATTCTGAGCTGGCTTTTCTCAGCTGTCTGCTTCTCCAAGGAAATTAAAAAGCAGGGAGCTACAAACAAGGGAAGGGATAGTTACGGCATCAGGGTAGTGAACTCCAACAGCAAGGAAATATTCCAAGGATCCTGCTTTTCGGCTGACAGCTTGAACCACCCTTGCCTGTCTCCTTTGAGAAGATAAGAAGAACAAGAGTGGTTATTTTGTCATGGCCTGGTTTTTTATTTATAGGGTGCAAGGTAATTCCAAGGTAGAGCTGGGCAGAAATTTTCTGACAGTTTCTAAGATCCAAAACCATAAGGGCTAGAAACTTGTTTTTTAAAGAATACTGAAATACTTAGGATTTTACAGAAGGAAATGTGTCTAGGGGCTAGTTTTCACCATACCAGCATGTGTCACTTTGGTCTGTAGGGTTCCTTTTCCCTGGCACCTGCCCTTCTGTAGCCTGTTCTCCTTGGTTTTTAAGACTGTTGGGTGTGTCTGATATTTTCCTGTCTTCCCTTCCCATCCAATGGATCCACAGCAGCATAATGACCATCGTTATAATTCCTACAAGAGCTACATTAAAAACAGCAAAGCTTCCAAGAATTTTTCGTTGGGAGGCATGGCAAATAAGAAAGTCTTCATCTGTTTTTTTTTAAAAAGCCCAAAAGGGAAATAATAACATGAGCCCCATAGGGGAATTTTGAGAACGAGTACCAGGCATCGTCTTAAAATGGCAGCTAGTAGATTTATGTATTGTTGAGCAGGGGGAGAATCTGCCATGTTAATATAGTTAAGTTTACATGTGAAAAGGTTTACATTTTTCTCAGTCCCCTCCTTCGCACGTATTTTTAAATAAAGTTTTGCTTAAATGAAGTGTTTGGAGTTTTACAAAAAGGAAGATTTACATTTGAAAGAAAACTTGCAAATGTAAACCCAAGTTTGTGAACATTAATCCACTTGAATTAAATTGGCGTGCATAGCCCTGGTTATCATTTGTAAGGCTTTGTGGGTCTCTGATAGGAGAAGCCCTGCATGCAATGGGTTTAATTTGAAAAATATGAAGGTATTTCAGATGTGGCTGGTAACAGGAAGGCTGAGCTTCCCTGACTGAGACTTGGGGAATATGCATCCTGCATTTTTCTTCTTGTTTCTCTTCAAGGAAACAAGTGCCCTTAATAAAGACAAATATTACCCACTGAGCTAAAATGGCTATTGCCCAGAGTTCTTGGGAGGGGTTGGAACTTGGCTCTCAAGCCCACCTCCCCCCACCCCTAATCGCTTTACTTCTACAGCAACCTCTCTGCTGGGTTGCGACAACAGACTAAAAAAAAGAGGGACAGAGAAAGTGGAAGAAAGGACTGGAATGGTGACAAAAGGAAGAGAAATAAAAGGAGGACCAAGAGGAGACTGGAACTTGCCAAGGAATAAGGAAGGCATCAAGAAAGAGGCAGGAAGCAAGTGCCATGAAATCTTTGGTGGGTGTTTTGGGATCTACAAGCAAACAAGCGGAGGATTACTCAGCTAATGGGATCCATTGCCCTCCTGCAGATCTGATGGAAAGGAGAAATAAGGCTGGGTGACTTCAACATACTGATAATACACATGGCAGAAGAGGAATAACAAGAAGATGAATGAATGAATGAATGAATGAATGAATGAATGAATGAATGAATGAATGAATGAATGAATGAATGAATGAATGAATGAATGAAAGGTAGGTAGGTAGGTAGGTAGGTAGGTAGGTAGGTAGGTAGGTAGGTAGGTAGGTAGGTAGGTAGGTAGGTAGGTAGGTAGGTAGGTAGGTAGGTAGGTAGGTAGGTAGGTAGGTAGGTAGGTAGATAGATAGATAGATAGATAGATAGATAGATAGATAGATAGATAGATAGATAGATAGATAGATAGATAGATAGATAGATAGATAGATAGATAGATAGATAGATAGATAGATAGATAGATAGATAGATAGATACCTGGCCCTCTATCACAGGACACATGGCCTCTGCAACTTCATATAGAATAACTTAAATAGCACTGGTGACAAAACAGCTGTGCGGAACCCCTCAGAAGAATCCCGTGGGAAAGGACTCTTCCATTTACCACCGCAGAATGGGCAGTGGGAGAAAGCATGCGTCCTTTATAAGGGCTGAAGACTGAGCTCCCAGCTCATGTCAGCAATCAGATAAAAGAGTTCTGGTTGGCTCTGAGGGATTAGTTGCAGGACTTATCCCAAAAGAATTTATGAGAACAGTCTGTGTGGGTGTCAGAAGAATGGGGGGAAATTAAGTTGAACAAAGGTCCAGAGATCTCGAACGTTCCTATAGCACCAGTGACTGACAAACGGGTTTGTTGGCAGAAGGCAGAGCATTGTTCAAAGTGTAAGAAAGCATTTCCCATTGAGGCCACCCTGCAGGATGTGAGTAATGCATGAAAGTTACAGGAGCTTTTTGATGTTCGGTGGGGGAAAAGGGAAAACCCCAACTTTGGCCCCAGTTTGAGCTCCGTCCTTTTGATTTGGGTGCCTCCCAAAGTCATCAGCTAGGTCGACAAGTGTGAGCTAAACCAAGTAAAAGTCTGGTCCAGTTCTTCTCTTGGAGCATAACCATGATTTTGGATTTGAGGTTGGGGCTTTTGGGGGCAGGCTGGAGTGTCAAACCAGGGCTTAATGGCAAACCCACTCTGCTTCTTGCTTGCCTTGAAAGCCCCTTGCTGGGGTAGCCATGAGTCTGTTGCGACTTGGCAGCACTCACACAGGTAAAGCCAAGACTGAGACTTAATCAAGAGATGATATCTCTTGGGTAACTGGGAGCTCTTTGGTTGCCTCTTTCCTTCAAGTGGCTGTGAACCTTCAGAGGTTTACAAAACTTTAGAAATGAAGGCTCCTTTCTCACATGCAAAGGCATCATCACCATCCATCCAACAGGTCCCTTTATCTTCCATCTGTTTGTTATTACACCAACAGCTACAATGGGTCTTCAGGGGAGCTGATGTTCAGCCGATGGGTCTTCAGGAGAGCTGATGTTCAGCCGATGGGTCTTCAGGAGAGCTGATGTTCAGCCGATGGGTCTTCAAGGGAGCTGATGTTCAGTCAATGGGTCTTCAGAGAGCTGAAGTTCAGCCAGTGGTTCTTCAGGAGGGCTGAGGTTCAGCCACAGGTTCTTCAGGGGAGCTGAGGTTCAGCCAATGGGTCTTCAGGACAGCTGAGGTTCAGCCAGTGGTTCTTCAGGAGAGCTGATGCTCAGCCAATGGGTTTTCAGGACAGCTGAGATTCAGTCACTGGTTCTTCAGAGAGCTGAGGTTCAGCCAGTGGTTCTTCAGGAGGGCTGAGGTTCAGCCAATAGTTCTTCAAGACAGTAGCACAGCTTTCCCACCAAATTGATTTCTTGCTCTTCCCAGTCTTGCTATGTCCTCTCTAGTGACTTGGGTCTTTTTTTTTTTTGCTTTGGGAAGTCCTAATAAAGACAAAACCTTGCTCAACACACACACGGATACACCTGGTGCAGGGTCACACCGCTGATTCACCAAATCAGTATTGTCTACTTAGACTGGCAACAGCAGCTCTCCAGGATCTCAGTTGGAGGTCTTTCAAAGGAAGCTACCTGATCCTTTTAGCTGGAGATCTGGGGATTGAACGTGGGTCCTTCTGTATGCCAAGTTCAGCCACTGAGCCATGGCCCCTCTACAGTCTGTTGTCACAAAATAAAAAAGGTCCAGAGATGTACAATATATGTGCTCAGTGTTGGATCTTTGCAGGAAGAAGGCTTACGTGGTCATTTTAATGCTATTTCAGAGATTCTTGATTCTAGGTGATGTCATGAGTACAAAACCAACCCTCTTGAAAATACAGATCTTCTACCTGTTGACCATCTCCTTTTTCTCCATTCCCATGGTATTTGGACCTTGTGTTTGCTTGTGTTTTGCTGAAAGACACTCAGATATCTCTGGAAAGAAAAGATCGGGTGTGTGCCTCATCAAATGCTGAAATACAAGCAATGAAAGGCTCATTCCGCACATGCAAAATAATGCACTTTCAAACTGCTTTCAGTGCTCTTTGAAGCTGTGCGGAATAGCAAAATTCACTTGCAAACAGTTGTGAAAGTGGTTTGAAAACGCATTATTTTGCGTGTGCGGAAGGGGCCGAAGAAACAGAGAAAAGAATCGTTCCAACAAAAAGAAAAAAAGCAGAGGTTTTGGGAAGCTTCATTTGCATTTTATTGTGAAGATTCTGGAAATCACATTGCAAAGATAAAGTACACAAATCCCTTTGCTCTTCTGCATCAGAAATGCTACAACCTCGGGAGCATAGATACAGTTATCAAAGCTGTGGGAAATGAACATATGATGTCTATAAACATTAGAGATACACTTCAGAGGATACTGAGCAATTCAGGATAGTGCACACAGACTTCCAGTGAGCATATTTTGCACAGAGACTCAATCCTCTCCACTGCAATCAGAGGATGGATGTTCCAACAATTTGGAGCCAAAACAGTGCTGATTGGCTGACCCTTCTGTCAGTCTCAACACCACCCTCCTCAAAATTTTGGAGCAGTTTTTGAAGCATGAATAAATAGCTTGACCTTAAAAGAAGTGATATGGTAAAGCTGCAAAAAAAAAGGCAATCAAATGCACAGCAGGGGAGCAGCAGAGAAGCATGTGGTGTTCAGTCTGGAGGCAGCACATGTGTTGATTCAGGAAGAAAAGCTGGAGGAGCAGAGCTGCCCTCCAGCAAGGAAACCCCCCATCGCTTGGATAGGGAGCAGCTCCCCTGCTGTCTAAAGGTGCGGCTGGCAACAGCTCAGACTGCTGTCAATGGCTGCTGGGCAAAACCTCTCACAAGAAGGCAAAAGAAGGCGTACCACCCAGGGGGACATATGGAGTCAAATGCCCCCGGGCTGTGGCCATTTAGTCATGTGGGGGTGGGTGGAAAATCACCCTTCACACCCCTCCTCCTTCCCCCCACTGTGTGGCATGGACCATTGCTGTGTTCAGATTTATGAGTTGGGGCATGTTCTATAATGTGATGGTGACTTTGAGATGACCTGGTGCATGTTTGGTCATGGAGGGCAGCCTCCCATACAGGGAAGTGGGGTGGAAAACTCAAATTTTGCACTGGGCTGCATATTCCCTAGATATGCCTCTGACCCAAAGGCTGCCCCCCCCCCCCCCCCCCCCCGGGCCACCAGCAAGGGGTGGGTGGGCAATGCCAGATGCAGACTGGGAAACCCCTGGAGATTTTGGTGAAATCTGGGAATTCCCTGGAATTGGAGATATCCAGATTAACAGAGATCAGTTCCCCTTTGTTTCTGTTTTGCTTTGATTTATTTCTCCAGGGGAGCTGATCTCTGAAGTCTGGAGATCTCTTGTAGTGACAAAAGATCTCCACACCTCACCAGGAAGCCAGAGACCCTGCAGCTGAGCATCTCGTGAGCCCGAGGGGGAAACAGCGATAGGAAAACAACTCGATTAAGCAAACATTAAAACAACAGGTGTAAAAACAGGATTAAAAAAATATTTTTGAAAACCACTTATGTTTCCCCCAGAGAGTTTCCCTAACCGTAGGTTTCCCCCAAAGCTCTCCAGATTAACTCTCCTTCTCAGCCTTGCTGGAAAACTAGGGCCCCCTCCACACATGCAGAATAATGCACTTTCAATCAACTTTCAATGCATTTTGCAGCTGTGTGGAATAGCAAAATCCACTTGCAAACCGTTGTGAAAGTGGATTGAATGTGCATTATTCTGCCTGTGTGGAAGGGGCCTTAAAGGGTCAAACAGAGATGCCAGCCTTCAAGTGGGACCTGGGGAACCCGCAGAATGACAGTTCGCCTCCAGATTGCAGAGAGCCCCAAATCTCCAGGGGTTTCCCAGTCTGGATCGGACATTACCCCACCCCACTCCTTGCTGGTGGCTGTGGCAGTGGAGGGGGGGGGGGTTGTCAGCCCATGGGTCGAAGCTCTTTTGCCTTCTTCTGAGAGGCTTTGCCCAGCAGCCATTGAAAGGGCAGCAGCCTGAGCTGTTGCCAGCAGCACCCTAGACAGCGAGGGAGCTGACTGTCAGCCTCGCTAGGAAGAACAAAGAACGGTTCCAATTTTTTCTCGCACAAAATCCTCCCATGGAATAGGTCACTCGTTTCCAGAACCATCAACCCACTGGAAGGTGGAAGCCCTCGAACTCACGGCCCCTTTGAGAGCTCTCGGATGCTGAGGGCCGGCTCTGCCGCACCAAAGAATCAAAAGCGATGCTCGGCCAAGTGATTTAACAGCCCAGCCGGAAGGATGACATATTACAGAGCCGGGCTTCCTGGCTTCCTCCTTCTGCCCATTTCCCTGCTACTACGGCTGTGAAGTGACGCTCATGGGTTGCTGTTGGCACAAAGGGCCAAGCGGGCAGGAGGAGGCTGTTACTGTCTGCTGCTGCCCACCTGCCAGCGATTATAGCATCCATCATTGTCGAGGAAGATGCTGCAGAGAAAACACAGGAGGGCCAGAGAGCTGGTTCGGTCTGGGGAGAAGCCAGTGCTGAAACACTGGTCTAGCTAAAGAGGAATTGACGCGCCCCGTGTATTCTGCAGGCTTTTAAATAAAGGAGATGATCTCTTTGCACCATTTCTCTGGCCTGCAATCGCAGTTGCCAGCTTCCCATTCATGTCCTTTCCCCAGCAGCTCTGGCTGGCACGTGCAGCTGGGAGCTCTACTTCTTTGGCTGCTGGGAGTGCAGCGTGCACTTCCCCTCCAACCCAGGGAAGCACAGGTGGTGGTGCACAAATGGTCAGAGGGCGGCCCATGGACAGGCGACAGAGGAAGTGTGTAGGTAATCACAGCTGTCCTGGCAGAATTGCTGGACCTCGGCAGCTGCCCCACCTCCGGGTCTGCCGATGCCAGCTCTGAAAGTTAGATCAGGACTGCAAGCATGCTGAGCTCCAGAATCTGCTTTGCATGCCAGAGCTCTAACTGGGGTTGCCAGCCTCCAGGTGGAGCCTGGAGATCTCCTAGATCTGATGGCAGAGATCAGTTCCACTGGAGTAAAATGGCTGCGTTAGAGGGTGGATTACCATCCTGAGGTTCTCCCCCTTCCCCAGCTCTACCCCCAAATCTCCTGGAATTTCCCCACCCTGAGATGGCAACCCGAGGTCTAATGCATGTGCCGGTGATGAGAATGTGTCCAGTCATGTACAGAGAGACCTTTTCTCCGGACCACAACGTGGCTGCAAAGAGGCTCACAACACCTGGGCCCAAGCCCAAAAGGCGGTCCAGTTCAGGTGGCATCCCTTGCCAGCCCGCTTGAACCGTGAAGCCTCTTGTTTTAGAAATTAAACCCTGGGACTTGTTCCAAGGGAAATATGCTCCACTGGTGTTCGTTCCGTTTTCCTGATCCTCCAGGCAAGGCTTTGGGGTTTTTTTCAAAATTTTGGAATGGATCCACATCAAGGCATGGTCTCACTTAGACCCTCATGTAATAAGAAAATGACTTGAAGAAGAAGAAGAAGAAGAAGAAGAAGAAGAAGAAGAAGAAGAAGAAGAAGAAGAAGAAGAAGAAGAAGAAGAAGAAGAAGAAGAAGAAGAAGAAGAAGAAGAAGAAGAAGGAGGAGGAGGAGGGAGGGAGGAGGGAGGGAGGAGGAGTGGGAGAGGAGGGAGGGGAGGAGGAGGGAGGAGGAGAGTTTGATTTGACATCCCCCCTTTCTCTCCTGCAGGAGACTCAAAGGGGCTTACAATCTCCTTGCCCTTCCCCCCTCACAACAAACACCCTTTGAGGTGGGTGGGGCTGAGAGAGCTCCGAGAAGCTGTGACTAGCCCAAGGTCACCCAGCTGGCGTGTGTGGGAGTGTACAGGCTAATCTGAATTCCCCAGATAAGCCTCCAAAACTCAGGCGGCAGAGCTGGGAATCAAACCCGGTTCCTCCAGATTAGATACATGAGCTCTTAACCTCCTACGCCACTGCTGCTCCTACACCACTCTCTGCTGAAATCAGGAAAAAAACATATTTATGACTTAGCCCCCTGACCTCACCTTGAAAATCTCCTATAGAAGCCTATTATGATACTGAAATACAGAAGAAGAATGACAATGTACTTTATAAGGAAATGATCAATAAACAAGGGAATATCAAATCACGGCAAGAGATAACGGAGGAGGGTAAAAAAAATACAACGGTTGACATATTTCCCATTAGCATCCTGACTTAGAAGAGAATTAATACCACAAGGAGGAATGCTACAGGAATTATGAGATTTTGAAAAAGTGATTACAACACAGAAACAACATCTGATCGGAAGAATGTATAAGATTCTGCTGCAAACTCAAACAGAAACGGAACAAGTAAAGATATGCATGGTAAAATGGATGCAAAACTTTAAAAGAAGAGATAACCTTACAACAACGGGAAACATTGTGGACTAAAAATATTAAATGTACTGCAAGCCAAATGCTAAAAGAGAATTGGCATGAAATGTTTTTCAGATGGTATATAACTCCTGCAGCAAGAGGGAGCACAGTCTTTTTTATTTGGTGATATTTGGGGTTTAGAAACCCGAAAAATTCAGTAACAATAGTTACCAGCTTTATTCAGCTTTACTGAAAATTTCCAGAATTTAAAAACCCAGACTTGAAATTTACCAAATAAAGATTGTGCTTATCCCTACTCCACGATCCCATCCCTCTCTCCTGCCTTAGTGCTTCCAGATATGGGATGGTGCTCATTAAAAAAAACAACCCTTTCATCTTGATGGGTTGACATTTCAGTTGCCAACTCTTAGAAATGAAATTCCTGGAGATTTGGGGTTGGAGCCTGGTGAGCAGAGGGTTCTCAGCAGGGCATAATGCCACAGAGTCCATCCTCCAGAGAAGCCATTTTGGCCAGGGCAACTGACCTCTATCATTTGGAGCTCACTTGGAATTCTGGGATACCTCCAGGTCCCATCTGGATGTTGGCAACCTAGCTGACATGGCTACTGGGGTTTTGACAAAGCCGGTTTCTACAGAGAGGGGCCTCGGGAGGATGTTTGACAGGCGTGTCTGTGTGCCGCAAGCTACCAGCAGGGTTTCAGTATCATGCGGGGCACTGATTGACAGCAGCATGCCATCCCTGTCCTCATCCAGGGCCCAGGGATTTCCCATTTGCAGAGATGAATCGCCTCCGTCTACCAGCCTGCCACCTGGGCCTTCCCCCACGTGGCTTCCACCTGCCATGATCTTCTAGGGTGGGAGTTGATTGCCAGCCCTATTTATTGCAATTAATTAGTTTATTAGCACAGGAAATAGACCGGGCAGCTGCTCTCTTGCCTGTGGCCTCTCTTCCCTCCCCACCGCCCACGACACTCACTTGGGCTGGCAGCATAACCCCAGCCTTTGTGGCCGATGGGCGCCTCACGCATCTCTTTGGCTCCAAGACAATGGGGTCTTTCTGCTCATGTACATGCTAAAGGGCAAGATGAACGCAAGAGCTTTTTCCGAAGGAAGAATGTAAAAATAGAGGCTCTCTGGGTTTCTGCAGCCTGTTTCCAAAAGAGTGGCACTTTTTCTGGGAGCAGGATTGGAGCATCACCCCACCGTTTTGCAGTTCTCCTCACTCTATTCCACCCCCTATCTTGCGGTAGTGCTCACAACTGTGCAGAGCATGAGCTCTGTGCAATCACTGTCTTCACCCCTTCTTCGTTTACTCCTTTTTATTAAGGCTTTTAAAAAGACAAACAAAAGCAACAACCAAGAGCACACAGAAAAGGCTACATTAATGAAGGGAAAGGGAAGCCCCCCCCCCCCAATTTCCTCTGCATAAATATAATTATAAATAATGATTATACCACTTGCTCTTTAATAAGTGTGAAAGAATAAATTCTTAATTGACACTACCAATACCAATCACACCTTCTTCTATTATATATAGATTCTACTTTCTTGTTCTCAAAACCACAAATTATCAGTTCATTTCTTTCTGTTTCAATCAAAAATCTACCAGGGGTTTCAAACTGCCAATGAATTTAGATGTTGCTTTCTCTAATCAGTGAGGTACATTTGGTCCTCTCCTTCACCAATTCCAGTAACTTCACAAACCGTTCTTCTATAGTAGGTGTGGATGCAGGCTTCCACTTTTGCACATATAGTAATCTCACAGGCAATGTCATACATAAAAAAAAGGTTTCATGTTTTTTCCCCAAAACTGTTCCTTCTCTTCATCACTTCAGTGTCCCGCTGTGTAGGGTTGCCAATTTCTAGGTGGGGGCTTGTGTTCTGGAATTAGAAGACGGGAGATTACTAAAATCTGGATGAACATACCATGGTGAGCATGAAACAGAGAATGGACGTAAGGGAGAAAAGTGGTGTGACACCAATAGAAAACAAGATGAGAGCCATAAATGTAACAAACTGATAGAATGTACTACACATAGTAGTACAGCCCACAGTACGTTTCCCTTTGCTAAAGCATCTTTTAATGGCTTCATTTTGCATGTGTCTTAACATGTGGCTGCTTAAATCAGAAGAAGAGTTAGATTTCTATCCCCCCTTTCTCTCCTGTACAGAGACTCAAATGGGGCTTACAATCTCCTTTCCCTTCCCCTCCCACAACAAACACCCTGTGAGGTGGGTGGGGCTGAGAGAGCTCCAAAGAACTGTGACTAGCCCAAGGTCACCCAGCTGGCGTGTGTTGGAGTGCATAAACTAATCTGGCTCACCAGATAAGCCTCCACAGCTCAAGCGGCAGAGCAGAGAATCAAACCCGGTTCTCCAGATTAGAGTGCGCCTGTTCTTAACCACTACACCATGCTGCCTCTCTAATAAGAGCATTAGAGGTGCCCAATTGGATCAGTCTCTGCAGTCCAGCCTCCTTTTTCACACAGGGGCCAAGCAGCTACCCTGGATAACCCGTAGACAAGGCACAGATCCCACTGGGTCTTCCCCTGAAGATGCCTCCTAGCACTTGATATTCACAGGTTGACTGCCTCTGCTTGTGGAGGTTCCCTTTCATCATCTTGACTAGTAGTCAGTCATAGACACACTTCTCCTCCAAGGAGCTGTTGGATCCCCCTTTTAAAGTTACCTGTGCCACGTGGCGGCATCACTGCATCCACCCCAACCCTGTCCTTTTATTTCTCATTCCGTTTAATTAAGGCTCTCCTTCCTCTGTTCCTTGTTTCTGTAAGCTGCTTTGATCTGCAAGGGAAAAGGAGGCGAAAAAACATCGCATGCAACCAGTAAGCCGTTGCTTGCTGATTCTTGTCTCCCTCTTTCTGATCCCTCCTGCCTTTTCCCCGAGGCCGTTTGATGTGCTGTTTAATCAAGAGGAAGCGAACGAGAGATGGAGAACCCTTTGTGTGAACAGATGTTAGCTGCTGCTGTGGAGACGGCACACAGGTTTAGAGGTGCCAGCTCCAGGTTGGGAAATGACAGGAGATTTCAGGAGCAGAATTTGAAGGTGGGGTTTGGGGAGGCCAGGGTGTAATTCCATAGAGGCCACTGTCCAGAACGGCCCTTTTCGCCAGGTGAGCTGATCCCCATTGGCTGGAGAACCGCTGGAATTCTGGGAGATCTTGAGCCACCCTCGGGAGGTTAACCAAACACAAATAAGGTAGGGTTGGTACAATAATAATCCAATACAATCCAAAAATGTACCCCAAAAATACCAATTGCTTGGTTATTAATAGCTGTTAAGCGATTCTTTTTATAAAATGAAAACACTATCTTATAAGTAACTTGCTCAGCTCTGACATACGCTTTATCTTTAGGATTTAAAGTGTGTACAAGAAACAAATGAGTTATTTATGAGATAGCGTTTTGTTTTATAAAACAGAATCACTTATAACCAGTGGTGGGATCCAAAAATTTTAATAACAGGTTCCGATGGTGGTGGGATTCAAACAGTGGCGCCGCCACACACACGCACCTCCAGTCCCTACTGGGCAGGGAGGTTGCTTTAGTAACCCCTTCTCGGCACTCAGAAAAAATTAGTAACCACTTCTAGAGAAGTGGTGAGAACTGGTTGGACCCCAGCTCTGCTTATAACTAATAATAACCTAGTGATTGGTATTTTTGGTACAGCTTTGGTTTGTATTGGACTATCTGGAGGTTTGCAACCAATGTGTACTACCCTGAAGAGATGGTTGACGTAGGGCAGGGGTGCCGAACTCTGGCGGCCCAGATGTTTATGGACTACAGTGTAGTCGACCCACGTGGTCAGCGCAAGAACGAGACGAGACGCGGAGATAACATCTGGTGGAGATCGCCAGCAGCGGGAGCGCGGAGGTCCGTGTTCCTAGCGTGTGTCCCGCTGCGGCTGGTTCCCTGGCACCTTTATTGTGATTCTATCGGGCGGTGGAAGGGGAGGAACGAGGGTTCCGGGAGCGGGAGGTCGGAGATCATGTGATGCATGATCTCACCTGGCTACGCAGCGGAGAGGAGCCGTGAAGCCGCCTGAGCCTAATCCTCACCTGGGGCAGACCATTGTCCCCATACTCGGGTGACTGAGCCAGACAGTTCATGACCCGCGGACTCAGGGATGAGGGAGTGGGGGGTGCGTGCTAACAGAGCCGTAGGAGCCGTAGGGTGTTCCAGCCACCACGGTGCTGGGTCAGCGTGCATTACTACATCTCCCTCCTTACATTTTAGAAGGGAGGCCAATTGCTGAGGGGCTTACTTAGGGGACGCTTTGTTCCCCTCCGCTTTCGTCTGGTCGAATTGACCGAAGCTGCTTATGCAACATTAGAACCCAGTTGATTGGCGGGCAGGGGAAAGTCGAGGGGCTTCTTACACACGCTAAGGCAACATTAGATACACATTGAACGGAAACAAGATCCGACGCATGCGCATACAATCAAACCAATGTGCAGAGCTAAAATAATAGCACTAACTATCCTCCCGCAGCTAGCCCAGAGGGCTGACCACCAATGGGCAATACATCAAGCAATTTAGACTGGATACAACTCTTTGCACACGCGACTTTCATGAATCAACTGGGACTATCAGAGAGATTCAAAACAACACATATTATGTACATTCTCCCAACCTTGGTGATGCGGGATAACAACAAGTAATCAATAGCTGCACCATCATCCAGAGTCGCCATCTAAGTTCCCGCTGTCTGAGGCCAGGGCTGCCCAGAGTTGAGGTGGAGGGGGGAGCGACGGCAGCGTGGGCTCGGGATGGCGCTTGAGGCAGGGAGATAGCGGCAGCAGAGAAGTTTCGGGCAGACGGATCGAAGAAGAAGTAACCAACATCACTCTAGAGTTAGAGCATGGTTTGGTGGCTCTCACGGTCAAAACTGGGCGGTGAGAAAGCATGTCCGGCTAACGCATCAGTGGCTGGAGGCGCTGGAGTTCCAGGGGTTAACCTATCACGTTCCCGGCTGTACCCAAATTCCAGCCGGGGCGGCGGGAGGAAGAGAGAATGGCGTTGTAGATGAAGATCCTGCAGGGGGGTGAATCGATTGTCACCGGCGGAGGTAGTTGTGCGGGAGTAGCTGCTGATGGCTGTGAAATCTGCAGCCATAGCCGCAGAGGTTGCAACCTGGGATTCTTGGGTGTCCTGAGGCGGGTCGGGTTGCTGCGGGAACCTTCGTTAGACTGATCAGAGCTCCAGCCTTTATGGATCCCTCTGGATCTCAGGTCGCCCGGCTGTTGATTGTGGTCTGGCTGGAGCTATGGACGGGTAACAATTGGGATCTGCTCCATCTTCGCAGCGGCTCATGCCGCTCGGCATCGCCTCGAAGCTATCGGACATGTCGGGTTGGGATCCATAGAGGGCCTGTGGGAAGAAGGACTGAACAGCGCCCCTTCCCCAGGTTATGAGGGGGGGGCCGGTCCCCAGGTTCGGGTCTGGGAGCTGGCGGTAGTAGACCCTTGGCGGGGAGGGGGGGGTCTGACCGCCCGAAGTGTCTTCTTCACGGGTGATCTGCTGTCTGGAGATGGTGGGCTGGGCGCAGCTTAAAATGGTTGATGGTGAAGAGTACTTTGATACCGTCTGTTGTATGTATCTAAATGGGGGGGGGGGGCTACCTCCCTCTTTGGTTTGTTTGGCTAGAAATCTCTTTGAAGCCGCATTTTGCCTTCCCAACAATTGTTTGCCCGGGTGCTGTTGTAGGGAATTCGTGTTGGCACGATTCCCAGTTGGTGCAAAACTGAGCATAAGGCTGTGGAGGAATATGCGGCGATTTCATCCGCTTTTAGCGGAGGGGCTATTCCATGACCAGGTTGGCGCATGCAAAGAGGTGCTGGGATGACGGATTGGTGGTTTCCTGCCTCGGAGTGGGTGGCCCAGACGCACTCTCGGTGGCATCTATAGTTACATGCAGGTGCTCCAGGGGGCTAGGGCAGGAACCAGGGTTACGTCCATTTGCCACAAGTCATTTGCCAGGGCCCCTCTCGGTTTACCCCGTCTGACGAGGGCCAGCGGAGCATTGAGCAATAAAAGATTTAACTGAGGATTGCGCCTGGTTGAGGGGATGCTACAGGATCGGGCGAAAGTGCCGGCCCTGCGGAAGAAATCGCAAGGCATTGAAAGCGGGGGGTCGGAGAAGGTGGGTGGAGATATGGGTAGCGCCTGTCTGCGTCAGCTGGTTCCCCCCCCCCGCTTGGAGGGGCCTGGAAGCGCGGTGGCTGCGACATGGCCCACGGGCATTGAGAGGTTCTGGATGCTAGTAGGTTCCGGGGAATAGTCAGGAAGAGACCCATGAGGTTTAAGTCGATTCGGGGCTACCGAATCGGTAGGTGGGCGACACGGCGCTTAATGCATTGGGAATCGACCAAAAGGTTGGAAAGGTTGAGGGAAGGTCGAAAGGCCAGAATGGCTGCGCGCAGCTCGCCCGCTGAGCGGAGGCTTGGGCGGCGTAGGGCTGTGGCCTGCCATTGATCATTTTGTTGAAATGCAATGGCTGACGCCAGCTTGCCCCCGCCGGCTACATGGCGGGGCTGGAGTGGGACAGAGGCTGCCTAAAGGTCGAGAGCGGGACAGGGGGTAGAGTGGAGGAGAGTGAGGCTAGGGATCCGGGGGGGAGGTGGAAGAGGATCTCCCCACCCAAATCCCTCCAGGGCCAGCTGGAGGGGTGAAGAAGCGTGCCTGGAGAGATGCTGGAATTCTGCCTCTGTTTAGAGGTAATGATGATTTTTTCCCGGGGTCCCACCCCACCATTGGCCATGGTGCGCCGACGCCTTTGGTTGGATGGTAGATTCATGAAAAGCTGGTCTGGGTGGAGAGATTTTTTGCGTGGGCACATGAGTGTGGTAAGGTAGAGCCATCTGTAATTCAAGAAGGTTGGGTTTGGCGGCGGTCGGGTGTTCCCTAGGACCCAGGTTGGGAGAGGGGAGTGTCTAAGAGGAAGAGAGAGAGAGGTTGATCTTTGGGGGGGGACCCGATCCACCCATCGGGCGGGCTAGGACCTCCCTTTACCGCCCGAAGGCGCCTTTGTGCTTCCTCTGGGTGAAAGCTGGGATCCTGTCCCCTGGGCTTTGGCAGCCGGGAGTAGCTGGTAGAACAGGGGGGGAGCCTGGAGCAAAGGGTGGTGAGGTGCGAAAGGACGGACCCAGTTGAGGGTTCCGGCAGCCGTTGCAGCTGGAGGAGTGTGGAGTGTGTCTGGGATTTGCATCTCTGGTGGCATGTGGGGCGGAGTAGGAGTGGAGGAGTTTATGCCCCAGACACAGAATGGCTCGCTCTTTTGCACCCTCGGGAGCCATGTATAGGCCTGACTGTTTTAATGTGCTGACCCAGCTGTAGCGCTATCCACTGCTTGGAGGATGGTCGGTGATTAGAGGCTACTAGGATATCATCATCCATGTAATGGATGATTATACTCCGGCTTTGGCACCTAAACGGGGCGAAGGCGTGATGGACAAAAAAAACTAATGGCACAAGGTGGGGGCTGTTGAAGGCACTCCTCAAAGGCAATACTTTCAGCATTGGTATCTGGCCGTAATGTTGATGATTGGCACCGCAACGTGAAAGCGAAATGTGTACTCTCGGTCTTGAGAGAGGGGAATAGCAAAAAGAAACAATCTTTCAGGTCAACAACCAGGACCTGGTAGTCAGAGGACAAAAGGATGGGTACAGTTGGTAAACCACACGAAGAGGGCCCATGGGTTGGATGCAGGCATTTACTGCTCTGAGATCCTGCTTAGCACTTGTCGCCATCGGCCACTCTTTCTTTTTAGTCACCAAAGACAGTAGGCGCGGTTCCATGGTGATGTTGAGGTCTTCATCAGTGGTCTGCAGCCAGCTGTTCCTCCACGAAGCTGGTGCATGGCAGTCAATTTTTCTCTGGGCAGTGGCTACTGTTCCTACCCATACCAGTCTTGGGTGGTCCATGTGAGGGGAGGGCAGTGGGGGCGGGGTTTACTCAGCTTCGGGCTCTCCCATGGCAATGGGAGGGCGGCGAGTTGCCGCCCCGAGCCCTGGGGGGGGGCTTCGGTGTGGCCTGCTCCCTTCCCTCTCCCAGGGCCAAGCAACAGCCTCCCAGCTCGTCACTGATCAGGCAGCCGCCGTCACTTTGGCTGTATGGTCAGTCGGAGCTCTCTGCACCCTGGGGTTTACCTGGGCCCTTGGAACTGTGTAATGAAGCGGGCGGCTGGAGGCTCCCTGGGTAGGAGGGAGCCCATGGGCGCTCGGGCTGCCCTGATGAGCTGGTACCTGCGGTGACACCCACCACATTGGGGTGTCTTGCGCTGGGTTCGGGCAAGCGAGTCAGTGGCCCCCTGCAATAAGTGGGGATAGTTCACTGCTTAATGGTGGAAGCCCCGGGGAGACGGACCTCCCTGGGGGGTCTTCTCCCCTGGGGAGACCCCAGTCGGTGAAGGCAGGGCCCCCCACTGGGTAGCCTGCACCCCACGGAAGATGTCCGACTGGTGGCAATTGAAACACCTGCTTCGGGCTGTTTCCTAGCAATGGAGAGGGCTGCGGCTAAGGGTCAGCGTGAGTGGCTTAAAAGACCCGATGTCCCGGCAAGTTTTAAGCATGTCGGCCTGTTCCAGGGTTCCCACTCAGGACCTGTGACTGCTTATGCGAGCACTCAGCTGAGAGGCGTTCTCCTTGGCAAGACAGCTTTAAGGAGTTCGCCCTGGGCCTCAAGGTTCATCAACCTGCCTTTGAGAGCTTCCTGGAGCCTGCTCACAAACTCGGGCATAGGGTTCTTAGGGGTTTTTGGCCGGATGAATTGCAGGAAGCGTCTGGAGTGGCTGCTGGCCAGGAATTGGGGACCTTGACAAACGCCTTTGTGTTTAGCACTCAGAGGCGCATCGTAAGGGTGGCCTCGTAGGCAGGATGTCTGATTGTTGGGGGGGTTACTGAATGCATCGAAGCTTTAAAGCCGTCTTGCGGTGTGAAGAGAGGCGCCGCCCGAGGCGGCTGCCCTGTTCAATGCGCATTGCTGGCGGAACTCGCTCTCCCAGATCACAAATTGTGCAGGGCTCAGGAGCATGCGGAGAAGGTGGTCTTCTTCCAGTCGTCCGGAACCATTAAAGTGATTCCCGCGATTGCCTCTAGCATGCCTCTCACGTAGGGGCTGAAGTGATTCCTGTTATCGTCCCGCGACGCTGCGGATGGAGCTCCAGTGAGGGGATGTTACAGAAGCTTAAAGGGCGGTACTCGACAACCCAACAACGTGTATCCATCCCCTTCCGGTATCATCTGTGAAGAATGGACCCGGGGCACAATCTGCAGGAATATCGGCATCGGCTTCCGGCTGGTTTCTTTCTTTGCAGATCGTGGCTAATACGGCTCTCCTGGTTTTGAGCCGAACCCGCGCCATTGTGCGATGGCGCTGACGGAGGTGCGGTGGGCTTCGAGGAAAATGAAGGGCGAGCAGAGGGGCGGCTGGGAGCCGCTGAGAATTTGGAAATGGCTGAGGAGGGAGCAAGGGGCAGAAGGGAGGACAGGGCGTCCAATTTAGCGGATAGAGAAAAATTCGAGGGTTGGAAATTGAAGGTGAAAGATCGAAGGAGGGCGGCCTACAGCAAGGGAGCCGTAGGGTCTGCAGGCTGATGGCGACATAACATTGTTCCACGCCAGTAGCAGTGACATCGGCGCTAGCGAGGGCTCTGCGGTGCTAAGAAGTGCTCGCTCGATGTTTTCCCCAGTCCTTAAGATTCAATGTCCCCCCCCCTCTGGGTACCATGGACATTGAGCTTCAATCTCCTCAACCAATTTGCGCAGCTCCTCTCTTTACGTGGAGACCCCGCGTCGTGATTTCGCTAACGCTTTCAGTTCGCTAACGTGCTTGTCAGTAAGCCCTGCTTTTGCAAGCTCCCATACTCTGGCACCGTGTTCCGTCGGACGAGAGTGTCCTAGGACCACGAAGTCTTCTGGATCGCCTGATCCAGAGGACGAGGCGATACTGAAAGCAGGTGGTCCCTGGATGCGCCCGATCCAGCTGACTTCGGTACCCGCTGACCCTTTCCAGCGGCGCTAATGTGAGCAGGGCGGAGGTTCCGAGGATTCCCGGTTTCGCACCAGCTTGTAAGTCGACTCCACGTGGTCATGCAAGAACGAGGCGACGTGCTGAGATAACATCTGAGTGGAGGCATCGCCAGCAGCGGGAGTGCGCGGAGAGGTCCGCGGTGTTCCTAGCGAAGTCTCCCGCGTGCTGGTTCCTCGCACCTTTTATTGTGATTCTATCGGGGCGCGTGTGGAAGGGGAGGAACCGAGGGAGTTCCGGGAGAGCTGGAGGTCGGGAGATCATCATGTGATGTATGATCTCACCTGGCTCACGTCGCGGAAGGAGCGTAAGCGTCTGAGCCTGTCAACTCCTCACCTGGGGGTAAGACCATTGTCCCTAAGCCCGGTGAGACTGGAGAGCCAGACAGTTCTGACAATCCGCGGACTGTAGGGATGAGGTGAAGTGCGGGCGCGGTGCTGACCAAGAAGAGCCGTAGGAGCGTAGGTGTTCCAGCGCTCGACCACGGTGCTGCTGGGTCAGCGGTGCATTACTACACTACAGTTCCCATCAGTCCCTGCCAGCACGGCCATGAACATCTGGGGTGCCAGAGTTCGGCACCCCTGACTTGGGACATTACTTGCTTAGTTACATCACAGATTCTGAATAGAACACCACTGAACCAATATGAGAAGCTCTGGCATCCAAGGACAGCCTGAAGAAAAAGAGAAGAGTTTGGATTTATACCCCGTCTTTCTCTCCTGTAAGGAGTCTCAGCGCAGCTTACAAACTCCCTTTCCTTCCCTTCCCCACAACAGACATCTTGTGAGGTAGGTGGGGCTGAGAGAATTATGAGAGAACTGTGACTGGCCCAAGATCACCCAGCAGGCTTCATTTATAGGAGCAGGGAAACAAATCCAGTTCACCAGATAAGAGATCATCGCTCATATGGAGGAGTGGGGAATCAAACTGGGATCTCCAGATTAGAGTTCACCTACTCTTAACCACTACACCACACTGCCTCTCAAGAAGAGATACCACAGAGGTCAACATGGCTGTACCTAGGTTAAGTTCGTTCCTTGGTTCTTCATTGTGGCTCCTGGAAATGGAGTCTTGAGCACCAAATAGCTGGGGTCAGACTTAGCTGAAAAGAATGCACAGTGGCCTACCTCATAGGGGTGTTGTGTGGGTTACTGAAAAGCCTGTCACAGTTTTTTCCCCCAACCTTTGTTGATTTTATGGGCCTTTGGGCAAGAGAATGCCTCTTAGGCAAGAGACCCACTCTTCATCGGAGACAGTGCCCTGTTCACATCTCTACTTTATTTCTTAATCTATCACCTATTGGATGTCTTCGGAGCACTGGAAGAGCATGCCAGAAACTCTAGTAGGAGTGTGCCAGGCAGGGTTGCCAACCTCCAGGCAGAGAATGACTGATCTCCAGATGTCAGAGACCAAATCCCCTGGGGGGAAATGGCTGCTTTGGAGGGGGGGGCTTATTGCATCTCATCCCTGCTTCAGCTTCCCCCCCCTCCCTAAAACCCCACCTTCCGTAGTCTCTACCCCCAAATTTCCAGAAATTTCCCAACCTGGAGCTGGCAACCCTGTTGTCAGCTTGATTCTCTCCCCCATGCACATCCACAGACCCTTCCACCCAGATCTCCATCACCTGGAGGTCGGTCTCAAGAGTTTAGACAGAAGGGGATTGTTCTTCTCCCTCCCACCCACCCCCACCCCTTTGCAGCAAACCAAGAGGGCTGGGGAGGGCGTGTTGTGGAGGACAATTTCGAGTTCCTTTTGCAGTGAAACAAGCAAGCTTCTCCAGGGCAAAAAGGGGTCCCGCGCTGAACCAACCTGAAAATCCAGATGTGCTTTATTTTAAACTCAGCTCTTTCCTTTTCTGTCCACATGTTCCTTCCTCCTCTCTCACTCTCCGCTGGCTTCATTTCCCAAGACTCCGGCAGTCGCTCTATAAACAATAGGCATTAAGGCTGTGATTAATAATGTGCAAATGAAGTGGGGGGGCGGGGGGAAGGCTCCTTGCTCGAGTCAACCCGTTTCATGTGGGGTCTTCTTCCTTTCCTGCTGGGAATATAAATGTTAAAGTCTGTGGGGAATACCTGATGGGGAGGGGCAGGATTCCCAGAGTCTTCAGGGACATAAATGTGCTCCCCCCACTCACCCAATAATAAACTGGAACGGAATAGAATCGCATCAGTAAATATATGCAGATTTGCATTAATTGTTGTGAACCATTTTGTTCCGTTTTCCTTAGTGATGGATTTGGGCTACTTTGAAGCAGAATTTGGTTATCTGGATTTCCCCTGGGAGTAGCAGTCCGGTCCCCGCTCCTGAGCTCCACATCCTGGTCAGCATTCAACTACATTTTGGGGCAGGGCACAGTGGTTAGGGGGTGCGGCACTGCAATGCGCCCCCCCACTTGAACATGGTGCCCAGAGTTCTAGCCCTCCTATGCCACTGCCTACTTCACAGGACTGTTGTGAGGATAAAATGGAAGAGAGGAGAATGATGTAAGCTGCTTTGTTGGGGAACAAGGCAGGGTACAAATGAAGTAAAATAAATCAGTAAAAACAAGCTGTTGTAGTCAATAGCTAGCTTCACCAGCGTCTCTTGCGCAAAGGGACAAGCTACGCAGCCCTAACCTAAGGGTTGTTGTGGGTTTTCCAGACCACGGCCACACAGCCTGGTAAACCCACAACAACCAGTTGAATCGGGCCGTGAAAGCCTTCGACAATACACTAACCTAAGGGGTTTGCCCACCAGTCTGGGAGGCCTGATAACTCCATGGTAACCAGATGTTATCCAAACCCAGAGATAAGTCTCTCCTGTTTCCATCACATTTTCATCACTTGGGGCTTTAATAACTGTGGTGAAGCATGCAAAGGCAAGACCAAAGAGGAGGAGGGAGATGCATTATTTCCCCCCTCCCAACCAAAATCATAACCTGCCCTCTGATCCCTTTCTATGTTTACTTTGATTTAAAAAAATACCACTTTGGGGTCTTTTTCTCTTTTTTTGCTGTGGCTAACAGCCCAGATCCTTGTATAAATGTTTACGACATTACAGTTTAATTTCCATGGAGCGGAGCAGCAGCCACCTAAGCCTGTCTAGAGACCGCACAGTCGCTCTGTCCTAGTTTATTCACAGGCCACTCTGCAAACGGTCAAAACGCTATGTATGTGGGGATGGCTTGAAGAGGGTTGGGAAGCTTCAAAAGTCAACTCCCCCCCACCCCGCAACGCCCCCAATCATTCTTCTGCATCCCACCCTTTGTCGTCTGGGATTTTGTGAATCCATTTTTTACATGTGTTTATAAGAAACGAGCCAGGGCTGTAAAAATCTTGACCCAAACTTTCCCAGACTTCAGCCCGGCGTGGATCACGGCCTGCCTCTTGATTTAGATTTGTTAAGCCCTCTAATAAATAGGGATATGTTCAAATAGCTGGTAAAGAATGTTTTCTTTCTTGTCTTTTTTCGCCAGGTCTGCCATCAGGACTGTGTGTTTGTTTGCTCACGGTGCCAGCTTGGAATTTAACTCCTCAACTAGCACACAGGCCCTGGCGAATGTCTAGCTGTCACGGCTAGAGAGGTTCTTCTTGAAAACTGGCGAACAGGAGAGACTCATTTCTACCGATGGCTGAGATACCCGACTTTCCTCGAAAGTTAATGCACGCTTTGGGTGTGTTTTATAACTCAATAGTTGGCCGTGTGCTTTCCATATACACACATATGAACTCTGAGATCTCTGATTTTAGAAACTAACCGAGCGGGGCTTAAATGAATCCACCAGAAAATCCAAAAGTTATCTCTGCAAAACAGATCCAACTGCAGCTGATGGACTCTGCTGTGGTGCATTGTTTGGTCAGGTGTGGCGATGCTCTCTTCTGGCCAAATCAGGGCATCCCCTGGAAGGGGTCAAAGGGAAGCTGCACTCAACACACTTCACCTCCACAGGGAATCCTGACTCAGTCTGTCTGCTGCACTTCCCATTAGAAATGGAGTGTGACTATTGTGAGATGGTATGACCTGATAGTGGGGAAAGGGGCTGGCAAGTTGCAGCCAGCTTGTGGCAACCCTGTCAGGTTTCCAAGGCAAGGGACAAGCAGAGGTGGTTTGCCATTATCCAAGGCCCAACCCTGCTTAGATTTTGAGAGCTGATCCAATCAGACTAGCCTGGGCCAACCAGGTCAAATGCAGAGACCAAAATCCTGTGGCTGCTGGCACCACCTAACTAACCTGCTCGTGGGTTACCCTGCAGCATTTCACTGGCTACGATCAGAGCCCCAGTGTCGATCGTAGGATCTCTTCCAGAACCATCATTACCATCCAAGCCGATAGCCAGTCCATTAAAACAACAAGCCTTTCTGGTTTTGTCCACAATAGTGGGACCGGCCCTCATCATTCTACACAGATCTGGGTTGACCTTCGTGCCGTCCGGCTGTTTGAGTGGGAAAGAGACCAGGTGACCTTCTTCAGCTTCTAATCTGTTTGTTTTGACGGCAAATGGCAGAGCTTAAGCCTACGAAACCATTCAAATAAGGGGGACTGAGATAAGGGCAACAGATGGACACAGCCACGGCCACTCTCCGCAGCTCCCTCTGGTGCCCCGTGGCACTCATACAGCCAGACTGCATTTCCTTAGGAGGCAAGGTGTACACAAGGCGGCTCCTGATGTGCAGGTCTCTGGCTATGGCAGGGACAGCTGGTCACATACATGGAAAGAGGTCCTTTCCGCACAAACTTTTAAAGACTTTTTGAGGCAGGAAATAAAATCTTTCCCCCATGGAGTTTCACATTGTTCCAACTCCCAAATGTTTTACTGGCAGCCTAAAAACGTTTTAAATTAATGTTCTTTTAAAACGATTCTTTGGTAGAAATGTTTTGAAAACATCTTCAGTTGCATGTGCGATCTCTTTAAGACATTTCGCACACTGCTGGGCCATCCCCGGACTTTCTCATTGGCTCCATTTTTTGAGCTCACTCCATTCTCCTTTGCCTGTTTATTTTAATCATTCCTGTTTGTTTTATTTTACGGGGGGGGGGGGAATAATCTTGATGCTTCGAGTGTACAAGGTGCAGAGAGTTGCAATAAGAGGCTATGAACCACTGAAGCATTGATTCTCTATCCGCTCAAAAAGGAGGGTGAGAATCACATACTGCCAACCAGGAGTCATCTCGAGGGGTTCAGGGGGGACAAACATTGCTAAGGGCCAAAGACACCCAGTGTAGGGCTCCCTCAGTGAACAACGTGGTCAGTGGTGGGAACCAAAAATTTTAGTAACAGGTTCCCATGGTGGTGGGATTCAACCTGTGGCGTAGCGCCAATGGGGCTGGGCGGGGCTTGATGGGGGCGTAGCCGGGCAATCCGGGGGAGGGGCATTCCTGGGCAGGGCTGTGGCAAGGACGCAGCCGCTGTGCTGGTCCTTGGGCGGGAAACGACTGCATGCAGGCGCAGGCTGCCATGCACGCCGGTGCACCTCCTGCTAGACTGCTTCAAGTTCTGCGCGCTACTGCTGAGAGGAGGGGCGTAACTAAGGCAAAAATCACGTGGCAAAATCACCAATTAGTAACCCCCTCCCGGCACACACACATAATTAGTAACCTACTCTCGGGAACCTGTGAGAACCTGCTGGATCCCACCTCTGGATGTGGTGCTTTGGAGTACCTGAAACGGTCACCAAAAAATATCAATTTCCTTTAACAGACACTTAATAAGATATTATTTACCAGGGGATATTATTTACCTCCATGCCATGAAAAGCCTCAGCTACCCATTCCTATACTTGAGCCTCCATTAAAGGGACAGAACTTTTGTCTATAGGCCAGCTGATAACTATTGAGATAAGCCAGCTGGCAAATCACGGGCTCTTTTGGCCTATGAATGTTGGCATTTGAGACCAACTCTGTATTATGCTAGTGCACACACAGATGCTGGGGAGGGTTGGCCTATTCCTGCCCCGTCCCCCTCCCAACAGGCCTCCTCCTCGCCATAAGAGCCATCTCGTGCCGTATCAGTTATGGTGTAGTTGGCCTTGACATCCTGTTAGCACTGAACGCACATGGCTGATCTTGTGCCTCACCACAATGTGCAAACCCCACATGCGAGCAAGAGTCCATGCAAACAATCCCTGTGTTGCTAAGCAAAAGGGACCCTAAAGCATCGTACGCTTCTTAATCAATTCATAAGTCACGGCCCTTTTGCAATTTCTTGCAGAGCTCTTCCTCACAAAAAGAAAGTCAGATTGCCTAGAAGCTCAGCAGAAACATGGGGATCTTGTAGAAGGCTTTCATGGCCGAATTCAACTGGTCGTTGCGGGTTTTCCAGGCTGCGTGGCCGTGGCTCGGTAGATCTTGTTCCTAACATTTCACCTGCATCTGTGGCCAGCATCTTCAGAGGTGCATCGTAGAGAGAAGTGTGTTACACACTGTGTCCAGTGAGATGGACAATATATATCCCACTAAACTAAGGTGACCAGATTTTCACCTTTTTAAACCGGGACCCGGGCGCGCATGCGTGGCCGCAGGAGCGCACTGCCTTTTGGGGCACTGCCTTTTGGGGAGCACCCCAGAAGGCAGTGCAGCAGCCTTCCAAAAATCGGGACAGTTAAAAAACCCCGTGGGATGCGGGACAAATTGGTTTAAGGCGGGACTGTCCCGTCAAAAGCGGGATGTCTGGTCACCTTGCACTAAACATTCCCTTCTCATTGGACACAGTGTGTAGCACACTTCTCTCTGTGATACACCTCTGAAGATGCCAGCCACAGATGCAGGTGAAATGTTAGGAACAAGATCTACCAGACCGCGGCCACACAGCCCGGAAAACCCACAACAGCCAATGGGGGATCTTGTTGTCCTGAGGGACTGGCTCCAATCTTTCTGTGTAGGAAAGGGCACGCATTTGTGCCACTATTTCACTCTGTTCCAAAACCGATCATCCAGTTTTTGACAGAGAGTTCTGAAACTGATGCACAGCCAAAGCGAGACGGTGCCAGGGGAAATGAACAGCTGCCTGTTTGCCTTCCCTCTCTATACTTTGCTTTCCTTTCCTCCTTGTTTGGGTGCAAACTCTGCTCGCTCTCCTCCCGCCGTCCCCTTTCCAGCGGCACCACCAGTCGCTTTGTCTTTGTGAAAGGGAACACGCCAGTGCCCGGAATCTTATCTCAGCCCAACGATGCCATTTTAAGCAACTAATCTCATTTGCAGGGGGAAATTAATCATTCCTGATGAATCATATGAACCCATTCGGCTCTGCAAGAGAAACGGAGAGAGGTTTGCAGTGTTGCTAAAGCAGAAAATATATCTGGAGAAAATAGAGGGAGGGGTTGCAGGAGAAATGCACACCGAAACCTGTTTCAGGTACGGAGGGGAGTTGGGGGGGGGGGGAGACAAAACTGACCTTTGCGAGTTTAATCTGAACAGCAGTTCCATTGTTCGGCACACCTATGCTTTGCAAATTGCCCAAAGTCCCCAGGGACTTCGGGGAGGTGTTTATTGTCTGTTCTCCTAACTCAAATATTTGGGGTGTCTGTTTAAGTGCACTTGGAATGGAGACGTCGAAGGCCAAACTAATGTGGAGTTTTGGGACTGGCGATTCCATTTCTGCAGACCAAAGCACTTTCCCAGAACATTCGAAGAAGTATAGGTACAGCCGTGCTAGAATTTGCAGCTGATGACCGAGTTGCCTTTTAGCAGGTTTTGTTAACATAGTAATATAAATATAAGCATTGCCCAAAGCGACTATGAACTTTACATGTACTAAATAAAAGCTGCTACTCCTACATGAGAGACGCCAGTTTTACAATACTTTTCTATTCGATTCTGATGGAAAGAATGCGGTTGAACCAAAACCAGTTTCAAAACAGGAAGGACACCTACCCTTTAACACACACACACACACCCTTTGAAATTTGGTCCCACTGACTCAGTTGATTAATCTACTGATTGCATCTTGAAACCCTAAATAAATGCAAAAGTGTTCCTGAGTGCACCTGGTGTGCCTTTCAGTATTTTTGTTTGTTTGTTTGTACCCCGCCCTATCCCAAAGGGCTCAGGGCAGGTTACAACAATTAAAACACAATAAAACCTTTAAATACAAATTTTAAACACTCACACTATAAAACGCCTACAAACATACTAAAACAATAAATTAAATAGTTGATAAAAGGCAGATGGCGACTTATGGCTTCAAGGTTGTTTCGTGAGTCCCTTGTGCCCCTGCGCTGACTGTCTCCTTCACCTTGGGAAATTCCGGGAAATTTGGAGGCGGGGCCTGAAGAGGGTGGGGTCTGGGGACGGGAGGGGGTCTACAGTGATCCATGCAATGGTCTTGGACTTGATTATTGCAACTCGCTCTATGCAGGGCTAACCTTGGGCCTGCTCCGGAAACTTCAGCTGGGCCCTCACTGGGACCTCGCGGCAGATGCACATCCAACCAGTGTTCTGGCAGCTGCATTGGCTCTGGGTGGAGTACCAAATCAGGTTCGAGGTTTTGGTACCGTACTTACCTTTAAAGCCCCGAACAGTCTGGGACCATCATTTCTACGGGACTGTTTCTCCCAACACGTCCCCTGAAGAATGAGCTCAACATATAACAATCCACTAGTGATCCCTGGCCCGAAAGATATCCAGCTGGGGTTCTCAGCCTTGGCCCCAACCTGGTGGAACCCTCCGTCGGTCCAATGAGACCAGGGCCCTGCGGTATCTGACGCAGTTCCATAGACCCCGTAAGACAGAGCTGTTCCACCAGGCATATGGTTGAGGCAGCTACAGGCTGACTATCTGGCCTTGTTCTCCCCTCTACCCCTCCTTTACTTGTTTCCATTTTTACAGTCTGAATTTTTTTCCAGCTTATTTTGAGACTATTTCAGCCACCATCTATGTTTTTAATGTGTTCAGTGTACTTAGTGTATGGCTTTTTATGGCTTTCATTATATGTTGGAAGCCGCCTGGAGCCTGTGAGGGAAAGGGCAGCCTATGCATTCGAAGAAGTGAATGAAGTGAATTGATAAGGCCACAGAGTCCGTGCTCCGTAGCAGCCGTTCTTCTCCGGGGGAACCGAACCGATCACTTGGTACACAGATCAGTGGTAAATCCAGCCGCTTTCCTGGAGGTTGGCCACCCTATCAACGAGGCCTGGGGCAACTCCTTTGGGGCGTCCCCTCTTTCCTTCTGTTTTCATCATCAGGCTCTTTGTCGGTCCTCCGGCCCTTCCAGTCTCCCGTTTCCCCTTCCCATCTGTCCAAACAACAGCATCAAACTCCGCTGCCGAAACAAAAGGGGAAGGAAGCAGATGGTGGCTCTATTGTCCAGGGAAGCAAACAAAAGAGGCTATGAGCAGGGAATATAGGGGGGAAAGATGCAATGGCAGATCGCAGGCAGAAGGGATCTAATGGCAGGGGGGCAAAGACATCTTTTGCATCTAGCCGGCGGCTTCCTGGGGGCTAGATGCAAAAGATGTCTTTGCCCCCCTGCCATTAGATCCCTTCTGCCTGCGATCTGCCATTGCATCTTTCCCCCCTATATTCCCTTCTCATAGCCTATTTTGTCTGCCTGTGATCTGCAGGTCTTATCCCCCTTATCCCCTGCTCATTGACTCTGTTAGTTTCCCTGGTGGCTGACTCAGGGCAGAGGTGGCGGCTGCTGCCCCCCCCACCCCCGCTACTCCCCCACCCTCAAAATATGACAGTGTTGTTCACTCTGCTGCACTTTTATCAGTCTCATCCCTTGGAGAAACCACCCCCAGGTATTGCAAACAGCAACTCCTGAGTGTGCCTTCCCCCTCTATCCCATGTTGTGAGAACAAATGGTTTACCCAGTAAGTTCGACAGCCAGGTTTTAGGGCCAAGCCAGACCATCTTTCCAATTTTGCCCCCCAAAAGGCAAAGCGCCACGCAAAGGCTCCAAAGCAAAGCGAGGCACGCAGAGGACCTCAACGCCAGAGGATCCCAAGAAGTGGGTCAAAAGTGGTGCTTTGTGTGCGTGTGTTTAGATCTCAATGAACTAGGAGCTAAAAAGCGTAGTCTTCTTGTGTTACGTTGACACAAGCTTCACAGATTCTGACCTGGACTGGGTAAACAGAAGTGATCTCATTTTCTACCCTGCAAGGTCCTTTGGAAGGGCTGCACACTGGTTGAGAAATTCCTGGGAATGCACTGGAGTGGGGGAGAAGGGGGTAGAGCCTGGGAGAGGGGGAGGGAGAGGACTTCAGTGGGGTATCGAGCCACAGAGTCCCACCCTCCAAAGCTGCCATTTTCTCCAGGGGAGAGTGATAGCTCTGTGGTCTGGAGATCAGTTGTAATTCTGAGGCCTCTTCCGCATGGGCCAATAAACAGGGCTGAGGACAGGGGAAAAAACTATTTTTTGGGGGGGGGGAACTCTGCATGGCTTCCACCCCTAAAGTGAAGTTGCCCTGTGTTAATTCCCCTGAAATGGGTTATCCGAGAATCACGCTATCCACGATTCTTTAGTTTTAATGCGGGTTGCAGCCGCTCGCGAGCGAACGGCTGCTCGGGAAATGCTTTACTCGGGTGTGCTTCCCTTTTTTAAAAAGTCCCTGCCTCTCAGCTGCATAGCCATGCAAGGGCACAGGGACGTCAGCATAGCTGTGGAGGTCCATGCTACGCAGCAGAGGGAGATGAGTAGGGGGGAAAGCGCCTCTGAGAAGGCGCAATGGCAACCCACATTGCTTCCACGGGCTCCATTCACTGCCTGTGTAACCTCTAACTGTGGGTTCTGTGGGGCAGAACTTGGAATGAGTTTGCAACGACAAATTTTAAAAACAAAATGGTTTACTTCTTAACATATAACGTCAAACATCAACATTTAACATCACACTTCAAGGTCCTGTTCAGGTTTCATTTCAAGTCCTTATATTTACAGTCTTCTGATATTGCCAAGTCCAATTCTTCTTTGCAAGTGGGTTGGCTCCTGAAGACTCCAAGGGCTTGATGAACAGGATTCAACCTGATGAAGGTTTCCAGGAGAACTCTCACCCATTACAAACATCAAAACCCTGAAACAATAAACTCCAACATTTACAATATAGCAAAAATAAACAACTCCCTTCCCAGTAGTTCCCAACAACATTGCAGTTACCTTAACAAGGTGTTAAGGGCTTATACAAATCAAGGTCCAAGTCTGGTAGCCTTGTCTCCTCCAACTACATGAGGTCTGCAGCCTTGTGCTGCTGCTTTGAGTCTCCACCCCTTTCTGGGTCAACCCATTCTGAGCATGGGGGTTACACCTGCACAGAGGCACGTCAACGGGTAAACAGGAGAGCAGGTTTCTTTATTCCAACTGCAACCTGCTCTGCCAGTACTGTGAAGAAGGGGCCTGGGAGAACTCCAGGCCCCACCTGGAGGTTGGCAGCCATACTTCACAGCCGCCACAGTGGCTCCTCAACAAAACATGCACCATTAAAAAGGCAGCCAGATGTTAGCTGCCACTTATTGCAAGAAGGGGGGAGGTGCTGCCCTGTGCAGGCTAGCTGAAGTCAGGAGCTATTTGTGGTTGCCGCCTCCTTTGCAAAGGCTCGATAGCGTCAGATTGTGGCTAGAATTCTGGGCATGAGAGGGCCGAATGAACCCCTCGGCAGGATAACCATGCGCCCACGCCAGCGTCAAAACCAGCCACGCTTTACAGGCCTCGCTGGAGAGGCTAGCTCTGTTGAGGCGCTGGTGACCGAACAGTGTGCTCCTTGTCTAACTCTTGAGAGCGTGCATAAGAGCTTCCAGCAGCCCGCATGTTTAACATCCCCCCGCCCTCCCAACTTATAGGACAGATAACGGCTTTCCCACAGTTGTTCCGCTATGCATGACCCAACAGCTGCATGGTTTGGGGGGGAGCGGACTCTTATGCCTGATTTCACATGGGAAGCAGAGACCCGCGTGGCACAGAAAGGGCTCCCTCCCTGCACAACGTTCCCCCCTTTGCGTTTCCAATCCGGAATCTGTGTTTGGCTGGAGTAGGAAGACGAGAGAGCCCACATATTCATGCTGCAAAAAGAGTGCAGGCGCTGGCAGGCAGCTGGCTTTGTGAAGGAGTTTGCTGCGCACAGTAAAACTTCTCAACTCATTATGAAAAAGGGGTTTCCAGTTACCAGCTGGGAAAGAAACAATAATGGTCAACATAATGGGGTATCACCTTGGGTCGGCGGTAGAGCATTTGCTTTGTCTGAAGGAGGTGCCTGGATCGGTATCTCCAGTTAAAAGGAGGGTGTGTGAAAGATCTCAGTCTGCAGAAGGTCTCAGGTTCAATCCCCAGTATCTCCAATTAAGAGGAACAGGTGATAAGGGATATGAAAGAAGCCTGTATCTAGGAGCTGGAGGGCTGCTGCCCATCAGGGTAGGAAACACTGACTTTGACGCTCTGAGGATCTGACTCAGTAGGCAGCTTCATGTGTCTGCTCAAGAACAAGGCCAGCTTCTCCCTCTGTGATTTTACTTGCCAGCACGTAAGCAGATCGGACCTTTTTTCCTGGCATGTGGGCCAGAGAAGGACAGCAAGGATGGTTAAAGGACAGAAAGGTTGCAGTGGCGTAGGAGCAGCGGCGTATGAGGTTAAGAGCTGGTGTATCTAATCTGGAGGAACCGGGTTTGATTCCCAACTCTGCCGCCTGAGCTGTGGAGGCTTATCTGGGGAATTCAGATTAGCCTGGGCACTCCCACACACGCCAGCTGGGTGACCTTGGGCTAGTCACAGCTTCTCGGAGCTCTCTCAGCCCCACCTACCTCACAGGGTGTTTGTTGTGAGGGGGGAAGGGCAAGGAGATTGTCAGCCCCTTTGAGTCTCCTGCAGGAGAGAAAGGGGGGATATAAATCCAAACTCTTCTTCTTCTTCTACGCTTCTTGCAGACAAAGAAAGATGTGATGAAATCATAGAGCTGCCGAGGGAGATTACCCCGGATGTTACACAACTGGGCAATCTGATTCAAGCTGAGGTCTGCAGGCCCTCCAGCAGCAGTGCAAAGGGGCCACCCCATACACTTGGAAGGATCCCTATTTGTTACTGCCTGCCCCTAGGCTCTGCTGATATTTTTGCATTTGAAGGAAGCCTTGTGAATATGTTGCTACAGTGAGTAGGATATGGTCAACAGTCTCCAAGAGGGTCCTGAATATCTCCTAGAAATACAGTGGTCTGTTCCAGAAGGCTCTTTCTTATGTTCTTAAGCCTTCCCCTTGTGAGGTAGGTGGGGCTGAGAGAGTTCTGAGAGAACTGTGGCTAGTCCAAGGTCACACAGCAGGAATGTAGTAGTGTGGAAACACATCCGGTTCACCAGATAAGCCTCTGCCTCTCAGGTGGAGGAGTGGGGAATCAAACCCGGTTCTCCAGATTAGAATCTACCTGCTCTTAACCACTACACCACGCTGTACTCCTCTGGTACAATCTGAGCTTGCAGGCCACTTATAATTTCCTTGCATATCTTTAATGAAAAGAACTCAATTCCCTTTTAAATCTGCAGGCAGAGAAAAGCCATCAACAAAGTGTATTGCTGGAGTGGAAAAACCTTTTGGGAAAAAAAAAACTTGGTATGAAAACTGGGGTGTTCCAAGGGTGTCCCTGTTTTTATCTGTGAAATTCTGGAAGGTACACCACTATCTCCCAAGTTGCAACCCCAGGATATTGGCAAAGAGACAGAAAGTGGGAGAGAATTTAAAATAACCCCAGAACAGACTGGACAGTCTACTAGGACAAGCGGCACCCAGTGGGAACAGAGGCCTGCTTTGACAGGATCCAGGGTTCCTTGCAGCCATTGGGTAGTTTGCAAGGTGATAGGTCGAGCTGGCCGGTACATCAGCAATCGCAGATTTATACGCTGTGAATGGAGACAGTCCAGTGTCTTTGGAATGCAAAGCTGAAAGAAGTCGTCATAAAACCAGGTGCTTAGGAAAGGTCAGTGAAGATGCGGAAAAGGAAGCCAGCATTCTCTTTTCTCAGAGAAGGATTCAGCTGAAAGTCCTAGAGGAGTTAGCATGCTAACCAGAGGAGGCTCACATACAGCCCTTTTACTTATAAATGTAGGAAGCTTGCTATTCTCAGTTTGGGTAGCAGTCTCCTTCCTGTGTAAAGTTTCCTGTGGGTACACCTACAGGTTTCTTAAAAGAGAAGAAGGGCAGCTTTATTTGTTTCCAGGAGTTCCTGTTATCTTGTCGGGCAAATGCACACAAAATAACCCTGTGGTTCCTTAAAGATGGGCTTGCTGTGGCATAAACAAGTCTGGGGGAAAGGGCCGAACCACGTGCTCTGCTTTTCTCAAGTCTACAGTCAACAGAAGACAGAGAATGTTTTGGAATTCTGTGCTTGGAACTGGGTTCTCAGGTATGGTGGCGCTGGGGATGGAAAGGGCCCTCAAGGCCCAGCTGACTCGTGGGGTTTTCGAGGCAAAAAAATATTTCAAGAATTAAACAAGCCCTTGTTTCCCCAGTGTCCGGCCACAAGGGCTGCTATGAAGAGGCAAGGAATGGCAGATCACCTGCTTGTGTTGTGCCTTGAAAACCCTGCAGGGGTTGCCATAAAATCAGCTGAGATGTGGTGGCATCTTCCACCCCCCCTGTGCTATAACCTGAGAGATCCTGATAGTACAGGTGGCACTAGCAGTACTTCTGGCCACAGTGCTTTCTAGGAGAGCCACGGCAGCTGTGCATGATCGGGGGCCACAGGATCGTTTGCTGTGTCTCAGAGAACTCTGAGACACACCCCTCGAATTGGGCAGGGCAGCCACAGGGGTCGCCGACACAGGTTGGGCTGGCCAAAGCTGGCATCTATTCAGAGGTCTCGCCTGCCAGCCTCGGAGTTCACAGCCGGGTGCCGAGGGGGTCCCTGTCGGCTGCCGCTGCTAATCCTCCCTCATCGGATCCGAGGCTGCCTGGGTTAGTGGGTCAATTAAGCATTCCTAGCAGCTGGTGGCTCAGACTCTTCTTATGGTGCCATTTGTTAACAGGCTTCGTCTGTCTAGCTGGTGCTGCGGACATACCTTAAACAGTTTGGGGGGTGCTTCAGTGGTACCTTCATGGGATTGAAGTCTAGGGACCCCCAGTTCACATGCTTAGCAAGCCCCAAGTAATTGCCAAATATATCTCGGCTGCATTAAACATTTGAACTACTGCCATTAGTTAGTGCCTCGGTAAACAGCTGGCAATTCTTGGGCTATTTTGATATTTTAAAGATCATAGAATCATAGAGTTGGAAGAGACTACAAGGGCCATCAAGTCCAACCCCCTGCAATGCAGGAACACATAATCAAAGCGCTCCCAACATACGTTCATCCAGCCTCTGTTTAAAAACCTCCAAAGAAGGAGACTCCACCACTCTCCCAGGCAGTGAATTCCACTGTCGAACAGCCCTGACGTTAAGGAAGTTCTTCCTAATGTTTAGGTGGAATCTCTTTTCCTGCGCCTTGAAGTAAGGGTGCTTAAAGTGGCTTACAAACTCCTTTCCCCTCCTCTCCCCATAACAGACCCCTTGTGGGGTAGGTGGGGCTGAGAGAGTTCTGAGAGAACTGTGACCAGCCCAAGGTCCCCCAGCAGATTTCATGTGTAGGAGTGAGAAAACAAATCCAGTTCACCAGATAAGAGTCTGTTGCTCATGTGGAAGAGTGGAGAATCAAACCCGGTTCTCCAGATCAGAGTCCACCGCTCTTAACCACTATGCCATGCTGACTCTTAGGTATTTGATATTTACTTCTTCCTTAAAGTGCTGAATCTTTCTTATGTATTTTAATTGTTATATTATTTTGTCTAAAAAGCCTGCACACTATGTAGCCTTCCTTGAATAAATGTAAAGTTGGGTATAGCAAGCCCTCTGCTCCCAAGCAGGCTTTAAATTGGCCCTGGTCAAACTTGCACCCCTCCAGATATTATGGACTACAGTTCCCATCATCCCCTGCCAGCATCGCTTTGACACCTAAGTTTGACACCTAAGAGAGGTGGACATGCACACATGCTTAAAAAAACTGGCCATCCTTTGTAGACACAGTGGAGTTTGGGCACTGCGGCTCTTTGGTTAAACTATATCCTGACCTGATGTTTCCCCAAAACCCATGTAGCATTATTATGATTGCTAGAATTGTTTTTGCAAGGCACGGATTGCAGGAGTTAACCCCTAGAAGCGAAGAAAGGATAGAAAGAAAGAAGTAAAGAGATTTATCAGTTGATCAAGCTGACATTCTTGAAGAACAAGAAAGATTGACTGCCCATTGAGTGCAGTTGAAAACCCATCGCTAGAAAACTGAGTGTTCTTTATTTTGTATTTCACGTTTTAATGCAATCATTAAAATTACACCCTTTCGGCCTTACCTACCTTACAGGGTTGTTGTGAGGGTAAAACGGAGGAGAGGGTGTAAAGTCGCGTCGGGTCCCCATTTGGGCAAAAGGCAGTGTGCAAATTTGGCTGCATGCCCTGATCATTTTTGCTAGCCCTGTCCTATGGAAAGGGGGGAGGGGAGTTAACATGACCCCCCCCAGAAGAGACCCTTTGCCCAGGTAGGAATGAAGGGGCTTTGCCAGAAGAGGAGGGGGGAACAGGCTAGACTGATAGGCTTTGCCTGTTGGCTTCGGCTCCCAAGGTTGCTAGAAGGGGCTGGGCTCCCAGAACTGGTGGGAGGGGGGGTGGCCCCCCTGGAAGCGGTGCAGCCCCCCGCCCTCGCCTCCAGGCCCCGCCCTCTTGCACCTGACGTCAGCTCCTGGGTTTCTCCTGCCAGAGCTCCCCTTTGCATTTGGAGTGTGGACTCGGGCGCGGCGAACAATGGCCCGGTGGCGGCTCGCCCTGCTCGGCTGCCTGGTTCTCGCCGGCTTCTGCAGCAAAGGTGAGCGCCGGTGCCCGGGAAGGGAAGACCGGGTGGGGGTGGGGGGTCAGGTTTGCAAATGCATTGCAAAAAATACATGCATAGATATTTCTTGACAGCATTTATTTTCTTGACTTTGCAAGTGCGATTCTGGCTGGGCGCGCGGTCCGGTCCGGAGAGCTGCGGCTGAGATATTTGGGGACCGCCGAGCGCAGGGGAAACAAACAGCCCCCTTCCCAATCCTCACATTCCCGGGGAGGGGCGCGGGGTTTTCAGTTCGCCAACCGGTGCTTGATGGCTTCTCTTCCTTGGGGGCGCCTCGCCCTTCGCTCAGGTGGATGTGCGCAAAGATCTGGCTGGGGAGGGGGGGACATTGAGGGGTTAATCCCCCCTCCCCCCCCCCAACAAAAAGACCACCCGTCCCTCAGTGTAGACAGATGCCTTTGCTGTTGCACACCGCGGGCAGGGAGGACTTTGCAAAACCGCCCGCCGGTCCACACCCACTACTCCAGTGTGGAGCGGCTACTGGAAGGCGTTTGCAACTGGTGAGGAAGAAAAGGGGCGGTTGAAGCCCGGTGAAGCGGACGGACAGACCGGTTCGGGGGGCTTTTGCGCGGGGGGGGGGGGGTTCGGGTTTCTGCTGTTTCTGTTTTGCAAGGGAAGGGGGGAAAATACAGCTTTGGAAGACTCTGCAGCCCGCAGCCCCCTCCCCTTGATCTCTGCCCCCCCCGCCCCGTCCCCCGGGAGATCTAGGTATTAAATCTTCAGGCGCTGCAAATGTCTCCCCGCCCCATAAATCTCGGAGGATAAAAGCACCAGCAGGCTGGGTTTGATGTCTCCTTTGTGAAGAAGGCTTCAAAACGGGACCGGGGCGGGGAGGGAGGCACAGCCCTTTTCTGCCCCTCCCCAGGCCAGGCATTTTTTAAATGCCCATTTTGCGTGGGTTGGGAGCGCCCCCCCCGGGCGGGAGGTGTGATCTGGAAATGTCGCTGGCTGCCACCATGGAGAGTCTGGTTGGGATCCTGGAGAAAACGGGTCCCTGACACCAGTAGTCCAAGAAGGAGGGGAAAAAACCTGTGTTTGTGGGCAGGTTTTGTTCTGCAATGAAGCCCCCTCCCACTCTGAAGAAGGCACCAGACACAAGCCATGTTTCGTTGGGCGTGCTTAGAGCAAATGTGGCTGAAACAGGAGGGGTAAGGACCCTCATGTTAACCCCCCCATGTTAACCCACCCCTAGTAACCCCCCATAATAACCCCCACACAGTAGGCTGAATGGGATTTCGGAACTGGGTGAAATCAGTAAGGAGGCAGCAGGCACAGATGTGAAAGAAGGAAGGAATCTGGGTCTTTGGGGAACTTAGCCATGTTGGTCTGCAGTAGAAGAGCCGGGTTCAAGTCCAGGACCATTCCAGGGACCAGCAAGATTCGGGGGGGAGACTCAAAGGGCACTCTTCGAACCTTATACCCCCTCCAAATCTTGAGGTTCTCTCAGGTGTTGCTGGATTCCTAACAACATTGGGACACACCCTCCAAAAAAAATGGGAAAAATGGGTGTTGTCCAGATCGCCCTCCCCCTCCAAAAAATTGGGAAGATGCAAGCATTGACTGTGAATTAAGCACAGGGTGGATGCTCAGGGGAGATCAAGAGCAGAGGAAGAGCAGGTGGGACCACTTTGCATACCCCCTCCCCCACCCAGCCTCTCACCCTCCATTGAAAGGAGGACACAGAGGGATTGATTCTGGGCACGTGGCAGAGTAGATGCCCCCCTCCCTCCTGTCTGGGCACAGAGAGCACAATCGGAGCAGGCTGCAGCGTCAGGTAATTGTGGCCCAGTTGCTATTTGCCCGCTTGCTCTGCCCCTCCCCGGTCCTTCCACCACTGCGCCCCTTTCCCAAAGTAGCTCCATTGGGTTCTCCCTGGGTGCTGTTCCTGTTCCAGGCAGGTTCTCTTCTTCACCTTCTCCCTTGGAGAAAAGACCGCCTCCTCTCCTCTGCCACAACTGGGGTCTCTCACCCATAGTCCATACTTGTCGGAGATCTCAGCAAGAGGGTTGAGTGTGTCGCAAAGTAGGAATGGTGGAAAATGGGTGGCCTGTGTGTTTTTTCTGTAAGAGGAGCATCCGACAATGAGGATCAAACGATGGCACTTATGTGTCAGGCGCTGCTGCGGAACAAGAGGCGCTTTGTAGCTCTTCAGGTGATGGATGTTGTAAGAAGCAGACCCATAAAGGGATTTCTTTACCCGCGCCCTGAACGTGTGGTGAAGCTTGACGTTTCTGTGAGTGGAGAACCCACAGGCTGAGTAGGACTATATGCTGGTGGTCAGAGATTTTCCAGCAGTTGTCATGGGTGTGTGAGAGTGCTTGGTTCAGCTGTTAGCCTGAGGGGGGGGTGGAGAGAACAGATTCGAACCCAGATCCCTGCTGCCTCAACCCAGCCATTTTGTTCAGTAGAACATGCCTTCTCCAAACAAGAGATTTTGGAAATGTGCCCCCTTAAGCCCCAGCTGTACAGATGTTCTTGCTTGCGCTATTTATTTGCTTATTTAAAACATTTTTATGCGGCCTTTCCACCCGGTCAGAGTTTCTAAGGCCATGTGTTATTTTTTAAAAAATTGAACACTTAAAATACATTTAAAATTAAACAAATATTCAATAAAAGCACATAAACAGTCAACACCAGAACCAGGAAAGAGGGCCAGTAACGGTTCTTGGCGGACTGCCAAACTAAACAAAGAAGTCTGACCGATATAAGGGCATATAACTCATCCTTTGCATAGATCAGATCCTACCCTGTTTCCCCGAATATAAGACATCCCCTGAAAATAAGACGGAGTGGAGGTTTTGCTGAAGTGCGAAATATAAGGCATCCCCCGAAAGTAAGGCGTAGCAAAGTTTTTGTTTGGAAGCATGTCCGACGAACAGAACATAGAAAAATAAGACATCCCCTGAAAATAAGACATAGCGCATCTTTGGGAGCAAAAATTAATATAAGACACTGTCTTATTTTCGGGGAAACACGGTACATTCAGTTGGTGGCATCTCTGGATGCTAGTGGACTGGACAGGTGTGTCTTTGCCAATCCGGAGTAGCTTTGTGTGTTTGCACAGGCTGGGGGGCTCTTCTAACTTCAGGGGGTGGCTTCCTTCTGGACAAACAAACTCTAGCCTTTGAATTCCTCTGCCCCACCTTCCGGGAAACACGTGTGCCCCAGTTGTGTCTGTTTGTGTGCATGAGGTGTGTGCTGTCTGAATAATGGAAGAATTGCATGGATAACTGGGAAGGCTGCGTCCCATGCAGCTGGCGATCTCTCGGTTAGCTCTCGTCCCAGAAGCTGAGCCGTAAAATATCTGCAGAGAGGCTCCGTTCCTGGACTTGAGCCCGAATTCCACTCTCTGCCTGCTGCTTAATGGGAAAGGCCTGTTCAGCATTTCCCACCCTAGCTGGGCTTCTCGGCTACCTTGTGAACTTGGTGCAAAGGCGGAGGAACTCGGGGGTCGGGACCTCTCACATGGAACTGCTTTATATTGACTGAATCAGACTCATCAATTTCGGTCTCGGCTTCTCAGGCTGGCGGTGGCTGTCCAGGGACTCAGGCAGGGGTCTTTCACATCACCTCCTGCTCAGTCCTTTTAAGGGGAGATGCCGGGGTTTGAACCGGGGACTCTTTGCGTGCAGAGCAGATGCTTTGCCACAGCGCCACGGTCCTTGCTCAATGCTGCATTCAGCCATGATGTACTGAGATGTGTCGCGCTGGGCATACGCCTTGCTGCCATGCGCGGGCTTCTCTCCTTGCTCCGCCTACCCCGCTTCCCATGCAGAAGTTTGTTCCTGATTCGATGTCTGAATGTGGCGCCTGGGTGAATGGATATTTGCTTTCCAGATGAGGATTGGTTTGAGATTTAGACCTCCAGATTGTGAGCGATAAACTTGAGTTCATCTGCACTTGGTTCAGTGGTGGAGAATCTGACCAGCATGCAGAAGGCCCCAGGTTCGAGCCCTGGCATCTCCAGTTAAAAGGATCAGGCAGTGGGTGATGTGAAAGATCTCCACCAGAAACCCTGCCAAGGATTGAACCAGGAACCTTCTGCACGCTGTGCAAATTCTCAGACGCTGAACCACACGCAGCCCCTCCCTTTTAACAGACATGAGATGCCTCATACTGAACCAGATCAAGATCAGCACTGCGTTATCTTCTCAGATTGGCAGTTAACGTTGGCCACTTGGGATCTACTGTGCATTATTTACAGATCCTCAGGGTAAGCTGGTGTTCCACCTCGCAGGGATGACCTTTTAGCAACTGTAAAGCTGTGGTGGTTTGAGCACTTTCTCAAAGATATTTGGGGGTCTTTTGGCTTTGGCAAGGTATGGGGTGGAGTGGCTAGCCTTTTCCCCCTTGTGGCCTCTAGAAACACTCATCGATAATGATGCCAGTTTGAGGTTGGGAAACACCTGGAGATTTTGGGAGTGGAGTCCTGGGAAGGTGGGGTTTGGGGAGGGGCGGGTGGGGCAGGGTGGGGCCTAAACTGGGTGGAATGGCATCAGGTCCCCCCTCCACAAGTAGCCATTTACTCCAGAGGAGCTGATCTTGGTTATTGGAAATCAGCTGTGATGGGAGATATCTTCAGGTCCCACCTGGAGATTGGCAACCCTCCTCATCCATGTCACTTCTTCAAAGACATCGTTACATACATGATGGGAAGTCATCATGTGATGGTGCAGAGAATTCTGGGAATGAGGTCACAATTGTGAAGACGAGTTTGCAGTGTAGACCTACCAAGGCAATGACAACATGCCCTTCACCTTTGTAAAATGTGTGGCACCCTCAAAGCCAGAAAGTTTATTTATTTATTTATTTATTTATTATTTGGATTTTTATACCGCCCAATCCCCGAGGGGCTCTGGGCGGTGTTGCTTTTCTTCTGTAGCCCCCTTCCCCCAAAAAGAAATGCTTGAGGGAGGAAACTAGGGGAGGGGGAGAGATGGAAACGACTTCTGTGATTTGCCAGGGGAATCCGTTCTGTTTTTTAAAAAACCTGCCCCTCTAAGCCAAGGTCAAGGTGAAGCCATTAAAAGGGTGGGGAGGAGAGAGGGCTGAATCCCAGGGTGTGGAGCAGTGTGTAAATCAGTGTGTGTGTGTGTGTGCACGTGCAGGAATGCTAAACACTTGGTTTGGGGGTGGGAAAGGTGTGGCTTTGGTATGGGAGCCCCTCCCGGACAACTTCCACTCCCTTCTCTGAAACTGGGAATGCATTCTAAACTAGAGCACTTGCCCCAATAGGTCAAATTACACCATGCGTTATTTTTCCCTGGCCGGGCAGGTCAGCAGATGTGGACTGAGAGCTCTCAGCTTTACAGGCATGTTTTGGCCCGATTCAGACTGTGACTGCAACAAAGGAGGGGGACGCTTAAGTCCCCCCCACGCCCCCTGTTCTCCCATCTTGAAATGCTCCTGAGATCTGCTGTTTGGTCCCACTGGAGAATCTTAAATGTGTGCACCACCATGAACTGGTGAAGCATGAAACTTCCAGGCAGACGGTGTTATAAGAGACAAAAACTTGGACAGTTTCCTTAAGGACTGGAAACCCTTTGCGGACTACCTACTGAAAACACATACAAATAGAGAAATAACGGCAGGATTCGATATTTAAGTGAAAACAGCGGATTGGACTAAAGTAGCTTTACAAGAAGGACTACAAGTGAAAGAAATGCAGATTTAACCATAAGAACAAAGCTAGATGTGTGTTCAAATCCATAATGAGGTAGCTGGAAGTCACCATATATATATGTAGGGATGTGTGTGTGTTTTCTTTTTCTGCTATTATTGTATGGGGGGAGGGGATATTAGATTTGTTTTTTTCTTTTTCTTTCTGTATGTGTTGTCTACATGTGTAAAATAAATCTAACTTTCTAAAAACAAACCAATAAATCTAACTTTCTAAAAACAAACGAAGAAACAAGAAACTTCCATTCTGCAATCCCAGACCCAGGGACATCCCAGGAGCAAACGGAGTATAAAGTTAGGCCCCAAGAGGCATCTGGAGAAATCCCTTCCTCTTTGTCTATCCCTGCAGGGTGGACTCGGTTCTTCCTGTCACTGCGGAGGCTTGAACCACTAATGGCAATTGCTCTGCAAAAAAACCGCTTGCCATTTGGCTCCTGAAACTTGGCTGATGTTTTGTGGGAAAGAAATCCCTACGTTCAGCAGGATTCACCCTCTTGCCTTTGGGACGCCTCCCCCAAACCCGCATTTCTCTGGAAACCTGCAGCTTCAGCTTTGATAGTTGCCAACCTGAAATGATTTGTATTTTGGCTTCTTTCCTCCCGTGGCTCTCTCTCGCCCCGTTGGCATGTGGATTGTAGGCTGCTTGGGGCAGGGACTGTCTCTGTTCTGCATCTGCTGCTAGGAAAACGCAGCGACCTGCAACTGTGCTGCAGGGAAAAATGGGAGCCTTAACCGGGCCAAACTTCTCTTCCTTAACTTGTTCTGTTGGGAGAAAGCACCCCCCGCCCCCCTGGTCCTTCTGTGGATTGTTCTTCTCCAAGTGGTCTCTTTCTCTTGGACTTTCCCACTCGTTCTTTTTTTATCCCCTCCAGATGCTATTTCTTTCCTCCCTCTGGCATGTGTGGTGTTCTCTGCCCCCCTCCCCCTTGATTTGTGGCTCAGACCCTCCACCCCATCTTCTTCCGCTTTGCTAGCGAGCTAAATTCCCAGGGGGCCACAACGTCCCAGGATCCCTTTTCGCCCCCTCTCTGGGCCAAAACGTTCTGATTGAAGATTCTCCGCCTTGCTTCTGGCCTTCCGATCCCAGCCGCCCTTGTTGCTCTGCCGTGGTCCTCGGAGCCAGCTCGGGGAGCTCACGATGCGCCGTCATGCTTGGCAGAGCTGCGAGGTTTGTGTCTGGACAATTCCCAGGCAGGCTAAATATGGTTAACCGAAGCCGGGGGTTGTTGAAGCGGTCTCTGTGAGCCGGGCCACACGTTTCTCCCATGACCCCGGCCTCTCCGAGTATGCAGCCCTCTCCGCACATACACTGCCGAGAGTTGCGTGTGTGCATTCTGGAAAGCGTCTGGGAAAAGACCAGGCGAGCAAGCTTGGAGCCGTTTCTTTACTGAGGGTTGCTGGCTTGCACTGAATGAAAATGCAACTTCCAAACTGTGAAGTGCTAGAACAGAACCGTCATCTTTGTGTCGGAGCCTGTTTAGATTCACACGGACAAGACTGCGAGGCAAGACTTTTAAGCGAGGGCAGATTCCAGTTAGTTTGAAATGAAGGAGGGCAGTAAGATTTTGGCGATTAGAATCGTGGAGTTGGAAGAGACCACAAGGGCCATCAAGTCCAGCCCAGTTCTCGCTGTTGATGTTGTTACAGAGTCTGATCGATGCCGGTGCTTTAGGAATCCCTTATGTTTTGCCGGTCGCCCCATTTCTGTATAGCTTGTAGGATCTTAAAGTTTAGAAAAGAACAAAAGAGCCCTGCTGGATCAGACCAGTGGTCCATAGGAAATCATCTTATCTTGCTCAGTGACCAACCAGTTCCTCTGAAGTGCTATCTACAGGGCCAAGGGACTGAGGCCTTCAAAAAAACATTGGTAGAGCTCTGCTTCTGGTTCTGACCCGTAGGTGTCAAACTCGTGGCCCTCCAGATGTTATGGACTTCAGTTCCCATCATCCCCTGCCAGCATCATGCTGGCAGGGGATGATGGGAACTGTAGTCCATAACATCTGGAGGGGCGTGAGTTTGACACCTGTGAGTCTAGTCCAGTGGTGGCGAACCTATGGCACGGGTGCCAGAGGTGGCACTCAGAGCCTTCTCTGTGGGCATGTTCAAACAGAGTCCCCCTCCCCCCCCCCCACACATCTAGGCTGGCCTGGGCTCGATTATTAGTATTAAACCTAAGACCTAGTTTTGGTGAAGCAGTGTAGGTAACTCTGTAAAGCGCTGTTAAACCCCACTGATTTTCATGCAAAGAACTAAAGCTCAATCCTTTACCTGGGAGTAAGCTCGGTTGCTGGCAATGGGGCTTGCTTCTGAGTAAACCCTCCTAGGGTCATGTTTCACCCGTTGGAAGAGTTGCCCGGTTGCTTCAAAGCAAAGCCACTGACTACCACCAAGCTTACTCCCGAGTAACGCACACCTTCTAAACAAAAACCTCAGTATTCAGGTTAAATTGCAGGGGTTGGCACTTTGCGATAAATAAGTGGGTTTTGGGTTGCAATTTGGGCACTCAGTCTCGAAAAGGTTCGTCATCACTGGTCTAGTCCATCATCCTGCCTCACACAGTGGCCGTCCCGTTCCTCTGGAGGGCCAACCACAGGGCATAGAGGCTGAGGCTTTCCTCTGAGGTTACCTCCTGGTGCTGGGATCCAGAGGTTGACTGCTTCTAAGTGTGGAAGCTCTTTTCATAAACACAGCTGGAAACCACTGATCGCCCTACCCTCCATGCATCTTTATAATCCCCTTTTAAAGCTGTCTATGCCTGTGGCAACCCGGCTTTGAATCCCCACTCCGGCATGGAAACTTGCTGAGTGACTCTGGGTCAGTCACACACGGTCAGTCTTGACCCGGACCTTCAAGGAATAGCGGGGTCCTAATGCAGGAGGCAGGTAACAGCAAACGTCTTTAGTTTTGAAAACCCTACAGGGTCGCCATAAGTCACCTGAATGCCTGGGACCACCCGATACCCTCTGGCAAGAAATTTCACATTCTAATCACTGTTTAAAGAAGGAATTTATTTTGTCTGTCTACTGCCTTCCAGCTTCCTCAGATGCCTTCTGTTTCTAAGATTTTGGGAGATGGCATTTGAAGTTACAAAGAAAGAGATCTCAAAGGACTGATTGGTTTTTCTGTGCCCTTCCAGGAGGATTTGGAAGTAGCCACGTGGGCAGAGAACACAGACAAAGGTTTGCTGCTTGAACTTCATGGTCGCCCCCTCCCCTCCCCTCCCCTCCCCTCCCCTCCTCTCCTCTTCATTTGCAGAGTTCAGCCACCCTCCCCCCCAGCAGCTCCCAGTTCCTGGAGTCATAAAGCCTCTTTTGCCAGTCCAGGTTCACCTGCCAAGGAAATCTCAGCCACAAAAGCCTGTTTTTGATAGCCGTCGGGCTGCGAGGCATGCCACCTGGGGAGGGTTTGGCTGCAAAACCCCGACAGATGGGGCCGGAGCTGGGAAAGCCAGCAAAGCCAGAAAGAAGTGGAAGCTGTCAGCTTCCAGACTGTTCCCGTTCCAAACTGGCCACAAAGTCCCTCTCCAGAGAAGACCCCCTCCACCCTGGGCTTGAACAAGGGGCTTATTCTGTGGCCTCTATTTCCACCAGAAGCTCCCAATTGCTCTGCGGCAGCTATTTCAAAAAAGGAGAGAAGACGAGTTTGGGTTTACACCCCGGCTTTCTCTCCCGTAAGGAGACTCAAGGAAGCTTACAAACCTCTTTCCCCTTCCTCTCCCCCCAACAGACACCTTGTGAGGCAGGTGGGCCTGAAAGAGTTCTGAGAGGACTGTGACTGGCCCAAGGTCACCCAGCAGGAGGGTAGGAGTGGGGAAACAAATCCAGTTCACCAAAGTCTGCTGCTCACGTGGAGGAGTGGGGAATCAAACCGGGCTCTCCAGGTAACAATCCACTGCTCTTAACCACTACACCACGCTGCCTCTTATCATGCAAGTATGGCGAAAATGCTTCTCCTGGCCACTTGTCCTTGTCACACCGTTGCTCTTTTATGACATCTGTATCTCGTCTCCACCTTGGAGGAGGCTCTTTTCATCTCTCAACAATCTAGGGATGCCACCCTCCAGGTGAGGCCTGGGGATTCCCTAGAATTACAGCTCACCCCCAGACGACAGAGGTTTTAAAAGGCTGGAGGAGTAAGTGATATTTTTCTTCTGGGATGTGGATTAAGATGGAGGAGGCACTAAGGGCAGGTCTTGTACCTGCGGGCGTCTTCGTCTCCAGGCGTCCACACCAGTCTTGCTATGACGTTATTGCATTGCTTGATGCATTTATTGGCTCAGCCTGTTAGGACAGATTCTCTTAAAGCCATTGAAATGTACGCGGTGCCGCTTTGATGCTGCCCAGTCTCCCAGCTCTGACGCCACTTCCCGTTCCTCCGCCTGCTCACATTGTTCCCTCATTCGGTTCCCTGAGATCTTAATGAGCATTAAGTAGCCCCTTTCAGAGAATTTAAAAGTCGAGATGTCGCGGCAGCTTGTAAAAACAGCGGTCTGAATGACTGAAAGGCCCACACTTAAGAATGGAAATGGATTTGGTTTGGGCCTTGGGACTGGGAGGTGGTTAAGTGTTTTCCCTGCATTGGAATTCAAGGCCAAAGGACAGCTATGATCAATACCTGCCAAAACGGAACCAAAGACAGTGTCCAGATAGCATAACCTTGGGAGACCGGAAAACTAGAAAGGATGTCAGACTGCAGAACGCAGGCGCCATCCGAATCTCCGAGGAGGATGAATAGAATAGAATAGAATAGAATCTTTATTGGCCAAGTGTGATTGGACACACAAGGAATTTGTCTCCGGTGCATATGCTCTCAGTGTACATAAAAGAAAATACATTTGTCAAGAATCATAAGGTACAGCACTTAATGATTGTCATATATGAATAGCTGGCAAAAAGAGAAAATAATCACAAAAGGTCACCCAGAAAACTGCCTTGTACCGAATCAGACCCTCGGTTTGTCAAGGTCAGTATTCTCTACTCTGACCGGCAGCTGCTGTCCAGGGTTTTTCACATCACCTGATCCTTTGAACGGAGGATGCTGGGGCTTGAACCCGGGATAATTGAGGGACTGGAGCACCTTCCTTATGAGGAGAGGCTGCAGCGTTTGGGACTCTTTAGTTTGGAGAGGAGGCGGCTGAGGGGGGATATGATTGAAGTCTATAAAATTATGCACAGGGTAGAAAATGTGGACAAAGAGAAATTTTTCTCTCTTTCTCACAATACTAGAACCAGGGGGCATTCATTGAAAATGCTGGGGGGAAGAATTAGGACTAATAAAAGGAAACACTTCTTCACGCAACGTGTGATTGGGGTTTGGAATATGCTGCCACAGGAGGTGGTGATGGCCACTAACCTGGATAGCTTTAAAAGGGGCTTGGACAGATTTATGGAGGAGAAGTCCGTCTATGGCTACCAATCTTGATCCTCTTTGATCTGAGATTGCAAATGCCTTAACAGACCAGGTGCTCAGGAGCAATAGCAGCAGCAGGTCATTGCTTTCACATCCCTCATGTGAGCTCCCAATGGCACCTGGTGGGCCACTGCGAGTAGCAGAGCTGGACTAGATGGACTCTGGTCTGATCCAGCTGGCTTGTTCTTATGTTCTTATGACCTTCTGTTTGCAGCACAGATGTTTTGCTTCTTAGCCTTGGCTCCGTGGTCTCCCATGGTCTTCAGCCGCTTGATTGTGACCTAAAACTGGGTTGCAGCCTAAGGTGGGCATCCCTACCAGTGCCTTAGAAAGGGAGAGAGAAAAGTAAGAGAGAATACAGGACTCCATCTGGGTTTAGTTTAGTGGGGAAAAATAAATTGTTCATTAAAAGAGATTGATACCGTGGAACATATATGCTCTTTAGGTGTCCTTTGCTTGATCAGCCTCGCAAAGACATTTTGGGCCCGACATTGGAGAGATTTAAGATGGTTGCTAATGGGAGTAGATTTTAACATTACATTGTCAGTTGCCAGATTTTGCTTATATCTTTGTAAATTGAAGAAATCTGAAAAAAAAGAATTGAAGGATCTAGTGATTCTATTTAAATAGGCTATGACAATTGCCATCATAAGTTCTTGCTATCTCGGTTAAACTCTGCTGCTGAAATATAGAAAGATGAATGTTTTAACTATATTTTATATTAAGGTGGATTTTAAAGTTGTTTTTATTTAAATTGTATTTTAAACATTTGGTCTAAGACCGTAAATAAATGTGATTGTCTGATACACTAAGTCAAAAATTAACCAGGGTTCTATGTCATGCGTTAGTATTACTGGTGTGCTTTGGAGGAGTGTGATGGGCATATTCTGGAAATGCTTTTTCCCATCCAGTCCTGGGCACAGAAAACAACCGGGGCTGCTATTTTCCTTCCCTGGGGAGGTCCCCTGTTTTGACAGGATTGCGTCTCTATCCCCAAACATCACAGCCCCTTCTGTCTGCAGAGCTTGCAACAGATTCATCTTATTCCGTCCGGCGTCTTCAGAAGGGTCTCTGTTTTGGCTTTCTCCTCTATCGTCCCTTGGCTAATCGGACAGGGTCAATCCATGTCCTGGAGAGCTACGGAGGCCTTTTGTTGCCCAGGGATGTTGTCACTGTTGAGGTCATCCATGGCAGCTCCCCCCCCCCTTCCACTCCCCACACTTTTAGCAAGCAATGCTCAGTGGGCGTTTGGGAATGGGAGGGGTTTCTGGGGAGAATGAGGTCTCTGTTCCCAGCCCGTTTTTTCTGTGTCCTCTGCCCTCGCTCCGAAAGTCCCCTCAGACTCCTTGTGGCTGTGGTGCCCTGAATAAAGCGATTGTGTTGATCCCCCCCCCCCCCAGCCTGCCTTCCTGAAAAGAAGGAAAGAGGATGGACAAACAGACTGCCTCTGACGTCCACTGTAGGGCTAAGAGCTGCCCTGTGAACCTGGGGGTGAGTTAGCTCCCAATTATGCAGGCAAGGTGGCTCTTCTGTGCAGTGTGAAGACCACGTCCTCCACGGCACTGCCCAGAGCCCTTTGAGGGCAGGGCGGTATAGCAAATATGCTATATAAATAAATAAGGGGTGGCCAACCTATTGTGCTCCAGATGTTCATGGACTACAATTCCCATCCTCCCCTGCCAGCATGGCCAATTGGGGCTGATGGGAATTGTAGTCCATGAACATCTGGAGAACCATAGGTTGGCCACCCCTATGCGGCGGCGGCACAATCTAGCTTGTTGCTGGTGGGTCCAAACCTCCCAAGTCTCCCATTTCTCCTCCCACGTGGCCCTTCCTGAGAACTTGGCAACAGCTGGTCTGACGTGCCAGCCGAGAGCTTCTGTGCCAAGATGAGGGACAGCAGGCTAACAAAAGTCACGTTCTCTGCTTTGTGTTGGGTAGCACATGCTGGGCATTCCTGGACCATGAGTTCACGGCAAAGGCAGGAAATTATCTGTGCCAGGGGGCCTCATGGGGGGGGGGGGCACAGGGTGACATGATATTCTGACGTCAACCTCGGCTCAGTCAGACTCCTTCCTGGTGCCAAGGGAAGCCTGGCATTTGGGGACAGGCTTGCAGTTCTCCCTCGGATAGTGTTTTCCACTATCCGATCAGGGAGGCGGGGTAGAATTTTGCCCCCCTGCTTGTCAAGATGGTGCTCTCCCCTCCAGGGAGAGCGCTTAGGGTCAATTGCCTGAGACTTTATCTTTACCTTCGCTTCCATTTCTCATTCTTTCTTTCCACCTCCTTTTCTCCTCTTTTTGCCTCTTTGGGCGTTAGAGGGGCAGTTTTTCAGCACTGTTGGCTGAGACAGGGAAGGAGGAGTCAGAGGCAGCCACACCAGTAATGCCGTCAGTGGTTGCAATGGGGGAAGACGAATTCCTCTCCGGAGAGGACTTGGGAGTCTCGATTGTGACTGGAGCTACAGCACTTGCAGCCTCCTGGGTGGGCACACTCCCAATAGGGCTGCCCCCACCCCTGCTTCATCCAGCCAGGCTTCCTCTATGTGGCAAGGAAAGGCACCAAAACATTGAGCCAGAACATTGAGCCACGGGAGGACAAGATGGCCGCCATTGATCCCAACACTGCTGCACCTGCCCCAGAGCAGCAGGAGGACTCTAGAGCTCGGCGGAGGGAGGAAGAGACCGCAGTCTAGCTCTCCAAACCCCTGACAACCCCCAAGGAGACTGAGATCAAGATGGGGAAGGGGTAACATAGCCCACTCAGGACCATCTGTCCCTATTCAAGAAGAAGAAGAAGATAAGAGTTTGGATTTATATCCCCCTTTCTCTCCTGTAAGGAGACTCAAATGGGCTTACAGTCTCCTTTCCCTCCCTCCCCCCACAAACACCCTGTGAGGCGGGTGGGGCTGAGAGAGCTCCGAAGAACTGTGACTAGCCCAAGGTCACCCAGCTGGCATGTGTGGGAGTGCACAAGCTAATCTGATTCACCAGATAAACCTCCACAGCTCAAGTGGCAGAGCGGGGAATCAAACCCGGTTCTCCAGATTAGAGTGCACCTGCTCTTAACCACAAACCATGCTGGCTCAGTGGGTTGATGCTTTACGAGGAGAAATGCAGGAGCAGATGTCTGCCTTATCCCAGCAGCGTTTGGGAGCCATTTCCAGCTGACCAGCCCCCTTTCCCATCAGGAAAGGGATCAGCCCCAACACAGCTGCAGGAGGGGGCTCTTCATGGCCCACCAAGGAAGCCAGAAAGAGCAGGAGGATCAGCCCACGTGGAGGAGCATCTGTAGCATCTGGAAGTGATGGTGATGCTGTGGAGGAGGGAGAACTTCTCTCCACGGATGAAGAGGAAGGAGACGTTCAGGTCCCCAACTCTCTGGTGGACCAAACCCCTTCTTAATTGGGGTGGGCTGGATTATAATTTTTAGCAAAATGGGTTGGGACCAACTCTGTCTCAGGGACTTCGTGCATCCCACCGTGGACTCAGCAACTCTGCCTCCGGGCCCTCCCCACTCCTGTCTGTAGCAACCGCTTGCGGTGGCGTCTGGCCTACCCAAACCTGGTCTGTTTGCAAAGCCACTGTCACCGTGTGCTCCGCCCAGTGTGAAGCCGGCTTTCCCTGACTCGTCTTCAGCTGGTTCCAGTTCCCTCCTTCCAGATAAATGTATTAGCCTCAAACGACCCCGTCCTGACTGCCCAGGGACGTGCTCCAGATCTGATTGCTCTAGATGAAATTAGGTCTTGCGTCTTGCAAGCCAGAAGGACAATTGGGGAAAAAACAACCCTCTGGAGAAGAGTCCTAAGAGGAGAGTCTACCTGGAGGTTGCAGGAGGCTTTGGATTCAAGGGCAGTAGCCCTTCAGGTAGACCAACAAGATTTGGGGGGGGGGGGGGCTAGAAGCTTCTGACACTCGACTGACAAAGAGGGTGTCGTGGGTCTGCCTGTCGATGCCTCCTTAGGTGAAGGACAGGTTGAGGAAGCTGGCTTCAGCCCTTGAATGCTGCACGACGACCCATCAGATGCAGAGAGAGAGTTTTGGGCCAAGACCAACATGCCACATCCTCGGCTCTGCAGTCCTGGATCTAAAGCAGAAGCAGCTGGCAGCTTCATCCCAGGGTTGCCAGGGCCCTTGGGAAGGAGGCGCGGGTGCGCATGGTTGGCAGTTCAACACAGGTCAATCTTTGGGAGCTTGAGTCACTACAGGATCAGGGCTTACAACCATGGAGGCTGTTCAGCCATTGATGAGTTGGGCCTGTCCCTGGGAATCTTAGCAGGGTTCCCTAATAAAAGCAGCCAGGAAAGGCCGAGCCAATGGGGAAGCAGCGTGTCCACAATCTCATGTGCATGCCACTATTTCTTTCCTTCTTCCGAACATTGGTGTGTTTAACTTCCTGGATATGATCTGACTCAGGGTTATCTCAATGCGTGGGCATACCAAGCGGTTGCCCCAGGGGCCCCACAAGCATGGGGGTCCCATGCTAATCTATGCATGTTTTGACTTGCTGTCACCAAATACATATTACACTATACTAAACTATGAACATCTGTTATTGGAAAATGTAGTGCATTACATCCTCAGAGACATCTTCTCCACAAATACAGTATCACAGTTCTGAAGGTATTTGTTGATAGCAACCAACTAAATAAATATAGTGTAGGAATGGATCAATGTAAAACCCATTGTTAGTTTTGGAAGTGCAGTGTTTGTCAAATAAGAGGCTCTGATGGGATCTTTTTTTATCACGAAAAACCAGGGTGAGAACTTTGTCTGGGGAATGATTAGATTACCTTTTCTAGCATCCGAATGAAATATCCAATCCCTAATCTCAAACCCAGCCAGTGAAGAGTCTAATGATTTATCCAGTAGGGAATACCAGCCTTTAGTGTTGTTAAGGAGAGTTATCCAGAGTGCCTGATCCCAAACCGTTTTATTGCAGTCCAAGTATCAAAACCAATCAGGCAAATTCAAAAGGCAAGTCAGGGCTGCCTTATAGGGCACCGAGCAAAGAAGTGTTCTGGGTCCCTACCTATACAACCACTCACAGAAAACCCCCAATATTGTTCATTATCTTTAGTAAAACACATGGTAAATATGCATTTTTCCCTGTCTCTTGCATAAAGGACTAAGGGTTAAATTTTTGAGTAAATGCCTTTTAGGTAATGGAAGTCCAGCATGTATGGAAAAATGGGTAAAACTTCTGTCCGATACGGATCTGCTCATTATCTACTAAGTTGCATGTTTTGCAGCAGCTGCTAAAAAGATCAGGGCTAAACATGCTGAAAGTAAACAAGACTTAAACATGCAATGCCTGTAGTAAGATAACTAGATTAGCTTGATTTTCATGTTTTAGCCTGCAATATTGCAGTATGTTTTGGGTTACAGTTAGATCTATATTTATTCTTTTAAATGTTGTACTAGTTTTATATGTCAGGGGCTGCAGGGGCCTGTGGCCATATGCAATAAAATATGACTGACGGTTGAATACCTGTGCTTCAACACCTGGACTTAGTTTTGACTATGCTGTTTATGTCTCACCTTGGTTACTTTCCTGAACCTGGGCAGAAAGCATTGGCTCTCGAAAGATCACATCCAAAAAATCTTGTAGTTTCTAAGGCCTCTTCCGCACATGCAGAATAATGCACATTCAATCCACTTTCACAATTGTTTGCAAGTGGATTTTGTCATTCCGCACAGTAAAATCCAGCTACAAAGTGCATTGAGAATGGATTGAAAGTGCATTATTCTGCATGTGCGTAAGGGGCCTAAATTGGTCCTGGACTTCAATCTAGCTGTTCTACTACAGGCCCAGAGGTCTCCACTTGGGATTCTTGCCCAGGAAGGCATGTCTTCTAATTTTTTTTTGGCCGAACTCAAAAAGTTGGGCTTGATCCAGCGTTGGGGCCGGAGTACTGCCGTCTGCATGGCGGATCCCTTCTCCATCTCCTGGAACAGATGGGCCAGTGCCGAGGAGCGTCTCCCCAAAAGTCGTCTCTCTTGTTTATATGCCTGGGATTGTTTACTCTGGCCTCCCTCTGCATCTGCTCCCCTGAGTCCAGCCCGATCAGAATAGCACTGGATCAATTTAAACGCATTACTTCTGCTCTGGAGCCCAGCCAGACGCTCCATTACCCGTGCTGAGATGGGAGCCTGCCACTTGCTTGCTGGTTTCCGTTTGTTCTCCATGACTCTTTGGAGATGTTTTTGGGATGTGTGGAAGGTCGCTGGGGGAGGGAGAGAGAGAGCACCTGAATTGTCAACTCAGCTCTCCCTCCCTCCCTCCCACTCTCTCTCTTTCAATACCTAATGTCATCCAAACCACTTAAACACGCTGCCTTTTTCCAGCCTGTCCTTGCCGTCTTCCAAGAATTCTGCAGGCCTGCTGGGTTTAGTACAGATTGCCTTTTGGTTGGATGCTCTTGAACATTGGGGGGAGTTTCCATCCATACTTGAATTTCAGATACCTCCTGCCATGGTTGGGATGGGCAGGAATTTCTGTCTGTGCTGTCAAGACGCAGCTGACGTGTGGGACCCCTGTAGAGTTTCAAGGCAAGAGATGTTCAGGTGTCATTTGCCATTGCCTGCCCCTGCGCCATGGCCCTGGTATTCCTTGGTGGTCTCCCACCAAGATATTAACCGAGACCGGCCCTGCTTAGCTTCTGAGATCTGAGAAGATCAAGCTAGCCTGGGCCATCCAGGTCAAGTCAGGGGTATCTACGGGATCAAGTTAACCCCAGCTGTTCTTTAGCCTGCGTGTGGACTTTGAAATGGGCCTCTGGCTCCTTTGTTTGCATTTCCCAAGCAGCAGCTGCTGTAGGTGTCTGGCTGGACCTAATCCAGCCCTGCTTCACCCCATTTGGGTGGTCTTGAAATCCTTTTCCTGCTCCAGCAAATGAGCCGTGTCTGCTCCTTGTGGGTGTTGATGGGGGAGGAAAAGGGAGTGGAAGCAGAGGACCCTCAGCCTGTGCCGTAAGTGTGGTCCCCCTCCCCCCCGTGACACGTTTGTCTATGGATGACCCCCTCTTGGAGGGTGAGGGAGGGCTGGGACTTCAGGGCCAAGGACTGAACAGCTGGACCAAAAGAGGCAGGAAAGCTGCATCCAAGACCCCCTGCCTCTAATACGAGACTGAATGGAACCAGGAACATCCCATGATGATGATTCCACACAAGTCTCTGCCTTTTGCCCCTGAACTGCTCGGTCAGCGCAGGTGAGAGAAGACCCTTTAGAAAGCTGAGAAAAGGGAGGCGTAGATTATACTCGAGAAAAAGAAGGGTTGGTTTTGATACCGCACTTTCTCAACCTTCAAGGAGTCTCACAGTGGCTTATAAACTCCTCCCCCTTCCTCTCCCCACAACAGACACCTTGTGAAGTCAGTGGGCCTGAAAGAGTTCTGAGAGAACTGCGACTAGCCCAAGGTCACCCAGCAGGCTTCATCTGGAGGAGCAGGGAATCAAACGCGGTTCATCACATTAAAATCTGCCGCTCATGTGTAGGAGTGAGGAATCAAACCTGGTTTTCCAGATTAGAGGCTTGTGTGCGCTATCTCCCCCTCCATTTTCAAAAGGTCATTTTGCTAGCTGAACAGACACACAAATGGTCGTGGGGACCAAGTCATCCATTTTGGTGTTGATAAAAGGATGTGTGGAAAATCTATGTAAGAGGAAATAACGAACAACTGTGCCTGTCGTGGGAAGAAAGATTAGCTTTGATCTGCGTTTCTCAAATTGATTTTGCCATTCATGGTCTTTCATGTATCTTTATCTGTTGTTATCTTCCGCCAGCAGGTGAAGACTCTCCTATTTGACATTCTTATTTGACATTCTCTTATTTGCGTTCTTTCCTATTTATGTTTAATTGTGTGTGTGCCAGAGGCATTCCGGGGGAAAATGGCCTGCAAAATCTGCTCTAGGCACCTCCCCCTGCACCCCACTTACCTTAGTCGGCGGAGGTCCCAGGTAGCCTGGCTAGGCCAGGCCGGGGGGCGCCTGGTGGCAGCCCAGCCACACTTCTCCTTCAGCTGGTGGGGCCAGGCCAATCCAGCCTGCAGCCGGCTCCTGGGCCGGCTGCTAGGAACAGCTGGGCTGGTAGCTTGCTGTGGGCCCACCGGGTGCCCCCATGTGACCCAATGGGGGACGCCCAGGATCAAGTGGCAGATACGCCACTGGTGTGTGCATGTACTGGTGTTTAGTGTTTCTTAATTATGTACTCTCTTGAGGGCCCAAATTGGCCATAACAATGCCAATAATAATAACAATATAACAACATCAATTATTATTAGTTGGAAAAAGCAATGGGAACTTCCAGTATTTGGGAAGCAGACACGGAACATAGGTTCGCAGATTTTGAGTTGAGCATGGTAACCAGCTTTTTTTTCTAGCAAGTGAGCGGGGAGAGGGTAGAGTTGCCAGCTTCCACGTGGGGCAAGCCACTTTGAGCCTGCTGTAAAATAAATAAACCTGGAGCTGTAAGGCTGGTGCGCTGCCACAGCAACGCACAGTACTGAAGAGGCTCCGAGCTGGGCCTGGGCTGCTGGCAGTTTCGCAGAGAATAAAGTCCAAGGTTACCAAGTCCGTGGGAGAATCCAAAGAGAAGTCAATCAGGCCAGAAGTCAAATGCTAGGAGTGCATTCAGCAACCAGGAGAATCCAAGAATCAAGGTCAGAAGGCGGTCTGTTGTCAGTCAGGTTCGGAGACAGCAATGGTGTATAGGCAAGGTCAGGGAGAATCCACTTTGCAACCACAATTGCAGCTCCTGCCCAAGGCTTTTTATTCCTCAGAGCTACTTGCCTGGGGCTGCTCCTGCAAAGGCTCTGGGTAATGCCTAGCCTGCAGTCTTGCTGAGCGGCGTCTCTCCTTGAAGGCCAATCTCAATCTCCGTCTGCACCTCAGGGTTGTATCTGGAAACTCAGAGCTGCTAACATCGTCTTCAGCCCTTATGATTAGTTCTGAGCCAGAAGCCTGGGTGAGTTCAGGCTCTATGGTTCAGTTGGCTTCTCTTTATAAGGCTCCATTAACCCTTTCTCAGGCCAGCTATCAGCTGCAGCAGGGGCTTCTTCAGAGGAACTGTCAGTTGCGGGGGTGGGGGGAGGGAGGAGGGGATGACAGGAGCTCGCTTTGTGCAGGGAAACTGACTAGCAGCTGGGCCTGAATATTGAATCCTGCCTGGCAACCAGTGCACATCTGCCTTCTGCCTAATTTGTCTTCACTGCACTGACGGGCACTCCAGATGGGTGGTGACTGGATACAGGGTGGGTTCTGGGGTGCTTAGAATCATAGAGTTGGAAGAGACCAGAAGGGCCATCAGGTCCAACCCTATGCCATGCAGGAACACACAATCAAAGCACTCCTGGCATATGTTCATCCAACCTCCGTTTAAAAACCTCCAAAGAAGGAGACTCCATCACACTCCCAGATAGTGCATTCCACAGTCAAACAGCCCTTACTGTCAGGAGGTTTTAAGAACATAAGAACTAGCCTGCTGGATCAGACCAGAGTCCATCTAGTCCAGCATTCTGCTACTCGCAGTGGCCCACCAGGTGCCTTTGGGAGCTCACATGCAGGATGTGAAAGCAACGGCCTTCTGCTGCTGCTGCTGCTCCTGAGCACCTGGTCTGCTAAGGCATTTGCAATCTGAGATCAAGGAGGATCAAGATTGGTAGCCATAGATTGACTACTCCTCCATAAATCTGTCCAAGCCCTTTTTAAAGCTATCCAGGTTAGTGGCCATCACCACCTCCTGTGGCAGCATATTCCAAACACCAATCACAAGTTGCATGAAGAAGTTTTCCTGATGTTTAGGTGGATTCTCTTTTCCTGTACCTTGAATCCATTACTCCTGGTCGTAGTCTCTAGAGCAGCAGAAAACAAACTTGCTCCCTCACCAACATGACATCCCTTCAAATATCTAAACATGGCTATCATGTCACCTCTTAACTTTCTCTTCATCAAACTAAACATCCCCAGCTCCCTAAGTCTCTCCTCGTAGGGCATGGATTCCAGACCTTTTCCCATTTTGGTTGCCCTCCTCTGGACCCGTTCCAGCTTATTAGTATCCTTCCAGAATTGTGGTGCCCAGAACTGTACACAATATTCCAGGTGAGGTCTAACCAATGCAGAATAGAGAGGTACAATTATATCCCTCAATATAGACACTATACTCCTATTGATACAGCCCAGAATCGCATCGGCTTTCTTGGCTGCCGCATCACACTGCTGACTGTTTAGTTTGTGGTCTACTAAGACTCCCAGATCCCTTTCACATGTAAGTGTTGTCAAGCCAGGTGTCACCCATCCTACGTGTGTGCTTGATAGTAGTTGAGTGTTGTTGCTGGTGGTGGAATGTGGGATCATCAGGGGTTGCTCGACTTGTGCCGTGTTCCTTGCTCCAGGACTATGGTGGAGCCAAACCAAGCCTGTCAGATGTGAAGAACCACCTGGTTCCACCCTTGGATCATCAGAAGGGGGGGGGGGGAATGATTCCCTTGGCTGCATGTATCAGTGTGTGTGTGTGAGAGAGAGAGTGTTGAAGAATCTGTCACATAGAGTTGCCAGCCTCCAGGTGGGGCCTGGAGATCTACCAAAATTCCAACTCAGCCCCAAGCCAGAAAAACCAGTTACCCTGGAGGTCATGCCTGCTTTGAAGGATGGACTCTGGAATTATACCCTGCTGAAGTCCCTCTTCTCCCCAAATCTTCTCCCTCACCCCCAAATCTTCCAACCCAGAACTAGCAATTCTGCAACACATTACAGCTGTCAGCTGTAAGTGTACCTTGCTTGTTTATGTAGAAACATCTGCCCCCAAATTAGAAATGCTAAATACGATGATTATAGGTTATTGCATTCCAGCATTATGTATATCTTCAGCTCCTCCGTGACGCTCAGGAAATAGCTGCACCTGCAAACTTGCACTGAATGCAAGTAAATTCATCTAGGGTGTTGTGGGTTTTCCTGGTTGTATGGCTGTGTTCCAGGACCATTTTCTCCTGATGTTTCGCCTGCATCTGTGGCTGCCATTTCAGCCATAGATGCAGGCAAAACATCAGGAGAAAATGCTACTGGAACATGGCCATACAACCAGGAAAACCCACAACACCCTAGTGATTCCAGCCATGAGAGCCTTCGACAATGCATTGAATGAATTATTTACTTTTCTTGTATCATACCTTCCTCCCCAAAGGGAGGATCCAAAGCGCCTTACATCATTTTCTTATCCTTCTCTTTTATCCTCTCAACAACCCTGTATGGTAGGCTGAGAGTATATGACTGGCCCGGTCACTCAGCAAGCTTCCCTGGCAGAGCGAGATTTGAACCCGGGTCTCCCAGATTCCTAGTTTGAGACTCTAACCACCACACTGCACTGTCTTTTATGCTGGAGAGGCAATCAACAATGTAGAGACAAATTATATGGCTACATCAGGACCAAGATGTGATGATGGCAGCCATTAAATGTTTATTTGTATGTATTTGTCCATATTTCACAGCTTTCAATATCATTTTATGCTCACGACAAAGAAAGACCTACACTTGTGAGGGAGGTTAGATGGAGAGACAGTAACCAGTTCAAGACCACCCAGCAAACTTTAGTGGCAGAGCAAGGATTTGATGGCTATTACCCAACACGCCTGAATGAAGCCCCCATGTCCAGAAGCAGTATACCTCTGTTTATGAGACAGTGAACATCGTGCTTTGCTGTGATCATTCCAGAGATGTTTTTAGCTGGCTGCTGTTGGAAAGAAAACACTTCCCTGTGTGTACCTTGGGTTTGATCCAGTAGGTTGTTCTCTGTAGTCTTCTGCCCCCCCCCCCACCCAGTGCCCCCTCCCCTGGGTGAGTTTTGCTTTCCATTTTAGGAAGCACGGCCGCAAGAGCAAGTCGAAACGCCACCAGTTTGTTCGCCCATCTGCCGGATATCTGGATAAAGCAAAGGACGTCTCCTGGTGTAATTTGGGATTTCCTTCTGAGGACAGAGGCATGGGGAAGAAGCGGGGAGAGGAACCCCAAAAGGAAATCCCAGGTTGCATCTGGAAAGTCTGAGGCTGCTTCCATGCATGTGCGCACAGCCGTGCTATCTGAGCACCTCAAGAAGCAGCAGATATTTTGAGCTAAAGGATGGCTCCCACAGACGTCAGGGGCTGTATCCGGATTGGGGAGAGTTGATGTCATCCCAGAACAATTGTACGGGGGTGGGGGGAGACAGGGTGGGTCGGGCAGGAGGCCGGGGCTGTGGGCAGGAAAGCCATAGTAATTGGAGAAGGCTGGCAGGGTTTTGGAATAAGGGAGCCCTCTGTGCGGGCTGCTTAATCTCTTGATCCACACCTGTTCCCTCGCGGGCAGCATCTGGAAAGGCGCTTTGGCTGCTGAGAAACCGTTTCCCCTTCCTGAGGCTGATGGAAACAGCAGCCCTTGAAGGAAACGCAGCTGCCGGCTCTTCCCCACCCCAAATAGGGCCAAAATGGAAGGGGAAGCCAGTTCTGTGACTTAGCACTGATGGAAAGGACTTGTGCTGCCCTCCCCAGCAGGTAGGGCAGAGAGCTTGCCCCTGTGCACAGCAGGTGAACAGAGGACGACGACGAAGAAGAAGAAAAAGAGTTTGGATTTATTCCCTCCCACACACACTGGTCGTTTCCCCACTTACCTCGACCAAAGGTTGCTGCGTGCTACTCCCAGCGCGCGTCATTTCTGGTGCGCTCCCGGGCTTCCCCACGACCCCGCACTCTGCGCGGGGTCATCAAAAGGCGCCGTTTTGAGGAGCGCCAGGAATGATGCGCGCTGAGGGGGCGCGAAAGCGGCAGCGTCGGGGCGGCTGCATTGTCGCCGCCCCTGTAGTGGGGAGTTCCGGGGGACCGCACACTACTTGGGGAGAGTAGCGCGCAGCAGCAGGTAAGTGGGGAAACGACCACGGTCTTTCCTGTAAGGAGACCCAGGCGACTTACAATCTCCTCTCCCTTTCTCACCCCACAACAGACACCTTGTGAGGTAGGTGGGGCTGAGAGAGTTGAGAGAGAACTGTGACTGGCCCTAGGCCGCTCAGCAGGCTTCATGTGTAGGAGCGGGGAAACAAATCCAGCTCACTAGATGAGAGTCTGCAACTCATGGAGAGGAATGAAGAATCAAACCTGGTTCTCCAGATTAGAGTTCACCATTCTTAACGACTACGCCCTGCTGGCTGGTGCAGTGTAGGAGACCACAAAGACTTTCTTGGCGTCCCTGCCCTTGCCAGCAAAATATTGCTTGGAAGCAGAAGAGTCTGCAATTTCAGCATTCATAGCATAAAGAAAATCAGTCTAGAGGATGCGTAGCCAGGCTGGTGTTCTCTTACCAGAGGCTAATGAGAAACTCGGAGGAAAAGAATGTAACAGGGCTGGAATAGGATCAAGGATGCGTGGGCCCAGGCTCTTGAGATAATGCCTACTTTGGAGGGTGGGCACTACAGGATTATATTGTGCTGAGGCCCCTGCCCATCCCTGGCTGCACCCCCAAATCTAAAGAATCTCCCCATTCACAGGAAAGACCAGAACCCTGGAGTAGCAAGGGATCATTCCCTTTACAAAGGAAAAGCACTCTGCGTATTCTCAGAGGTACTTTCCCCACAGAACTGAGTGGGGGTTTTTTTCCACTGAAGACTCCTTTCACTTCTGTCACATGGCTTTCCAGAAGCACAAATGTATGATAAACCAAAATTAATTTTCTTCCAATTTAATTGCCCTGATTTCCCTCAAAGACCTCCGGAACTTAAATTTTGATGAGCGGTGCCGAGAAATCTTTGGAATAGATTCTCATCTGCCTGCCCCCCTCCCGACGCTGTGGTTTCCTGCAGGAGAGGGAAGGCGCATGAAACACGTTAATATCCGTGACACGGATATACCTCGTGGGCAGCCCCCGGCAGTGGGGCCCACAGGGACCTTCTGCCTCGCTGTTGTCTGGCAACCGCTGCCTGCAATGGAAAATTCACGCACAGCACGTCATAATTATTTTTTAAAAAAAACCTTTCTAATTTGCTGGAGCTATTATGAATAATCGACCTGGGATTATAGTTACAATCAGCCAGGATTAATTCAGAATCTTAAGGAATAAACTTTCCGTCTCCAGTTTGCAGGCGCTCCAACGGGTCCTATTTTCAGCTGTTTTTACTTGGGTCTAATTGGCTAGATCGTTCGTTCCCAACCTTTGTTCACTCACGTAAGAACATAAGAACATAAGAACAAGCCAGCTGGATCAGACCAGAGTCCATCTAGTCCAGCTCTCTGCTACTCACAGTGGCCCACCAGGTGCGTTTGGGAGCTCACATGCAGGATGTGAAAGCAATGGCCTTCTGCAGCTGTTGCTCCTGAGCACCTGGACTGTTAAGGCATTTGCAATCTCAGGGAACCAAAATGTGCTACTAATGTGCTACTGGAACGTATGCTGCCTCACACTAAGTTTACTGTACAATATCTTAAATTAATATTGAGTCATCTAAATTTCTATACTCACCCTATACCCTTGGCAACCCATTTCCCTAAAGCTGTACCCCCATATTAGCAAACCCATTATGTAATTTATGCGTACCCCAGGTTGGGAACCACTGGGCTTAGTGGTTGTCCCTGGTTTGCCTCCGTGAGGAAATATGTGAGGTGCCTTTTTCAAAAAAGTGAGTATGGGAGATTTGAGAGGTGCCATTCCCCATGTTTTCTACTTCTTCCCTTGTAGATGTCTAGAAATTTAAATGATGAGGTGGACACCTATTGTGTAGGATCGTGTGGAACCATGTTGGCTATGAAAAATGCTCCCTAAAATGATAGTTATGTGCAATCGTGTTATTAGGACCAACTCAAACAGCTAAAAATGTTCCGCTCCGCAACAGCTCTGAGAAACCGAAAAGTTTTCTAAAAAATTGTTCGAACTGTTGTCTCTTAATAGTGTCATCAACTTTGCCATTTCTGAATATTCCGTGACTTTCGGAATTCCATCCTCTTTTGTTGGCATCTTATTACCTCTCTACTTTTTAGCATATATATGTCTACTTTTAAAAATAAATGTTGGGTTGTTGTATGATTGGCTCTGGGGGGTGTATGGAACTGATGGCTTGGCTCTGGAGGTGACAATTATGGCCTGGAGATTTGGCGGCAGTTCCTGTGGAAGGTGCAATTTGGGGATATAGATTTCACCTAGAACAGAGGTCTTCAAACTATGGCCCTCCAGATGTTCATGGACTTCAATTCCCATCAGCCCCTGCCAGCATGGCCAAGTGGTAGGGCTCATGGGAATTGTAGTCTCTGAACATCTGGAGGGCCATAGTTTGAAGACCCCTGACCTAGAACCTGTGATATACCACAGCTGCCGTCTTCTCCAGGTGGACTGATCTTTAGGCTGGAGATCAGTTGTATTTCTGGGAGCAACCCTGTAGCTTTTGAGGCACCCTTGAGGAAGTACATCAATTTCAAACAGGTCTGGTACCTTTGCAAGCAGGGAAATATTAAAATAATTTCTAACATTTTCCAGGCCCCGGCTTTTTCATCACTCTGCGAATCATGAGAATATTCTTCCCTGGCTAATAGTGGAGAGAGAAACATTTGCTCTGGCTAGACATCAGGATGGGCGTTCCTTTGCCTGGCCACCTCTGACCTGCGTCTTTTGTCTCAGCAGGAGCGGATGGCCTCGAACTTCACGTGCCAAAGGTAGTAGAGGCAGAAGTTGGGAAAGAAGCCAGCATCGCCTGCAACTTCTCCATCCCCGAGAACAGCACGTATGCCTACATCAAGTGGTTTTATGTGAGTCAAAAAACATTGGAAGTGGTTTGGGGTGCCAGCAGGGCATGTCCTTGTACGTTCATTGGATTTGACTGGATTTGGAGGCTTATTTTACAGAATCAGGCCGATGGATATGTGAGCTTTTGAGTCACACAGAACATCTCATCAGGAACAGTTTGTTGGCAAATTTATTACTCTGCTTTCCTGCTTTGCATTCTGCAGCATTGCTCACTATTCCTGGACTGTGTTCTTCTTTCCCAAGTGGATTGGGATTCCCAGGGCAGCTTACAGTTCAACCAAACAATAAAAATATAGAAAATGTATAAACAGAAGAAGAGTTCTGTAATACTTTAGAGACTTACACATTTATTGTAGTGCAAGTTTTGCTGACCTGGACTCAAGCTTATGGCTTTGATAGATTTCTCTGTCTTTAAGGTGCCACATAACTCTTCTTCAGGTTTTTCTGAAATGGACTGACATGGCTACTAACTGAAGTTGATGAAGAATTCTGTGTTGCGTCTAACTCTGATCTGGGAGTTCCAGATGCAAATCCCCCCTCCGCCTTGGACCAGTTACGGCCTAACCAACCTTGCAGGATTGTTGGGCGGATAAAATGGGAGGGAGGAGAAAGATGTAAGCTGCCCAATGGGAAGAAAGGCGGGGTATACACAGAGTAAAATAAATAAAGTGTCAGGCTTATTGGGTGTCCATTGAGGAGGAAGGCAGGGTTAAATAATCAGCTAAAATCTAATTTTAAGAGAACTTTTAAATGCCCGTTTAGAGTAGCTGTTGCATCATTTTCTCTGCTCATCTGTTACCACCTGATTCTCTCTTACCCCAACTTATTCTTTTACCTCAAACTTATACCCCCAGAATCTTGTTGGTTCTCTGAGTTGCTTCTGGACTCAAATCTAGGTATTCTACTTCAGATCAACGTGGCTGCTCTCTGAAACTATCTTGGGATAGAAAGGTGTTCGGGACAGTGAGATTAATTCAGCAGAGAAGGACTAGACACCGTACTTTGCAGCCCTTAGGAGCCTGTTGATTTCAACGTACTTAGAAATGTTTAACTCCACTTAAATCTGTATGAATATTTATTGACCAGATTGATATCAAAGGGATTTACATTCATAAATATTAATTTTAAAAACTACAAAAATACAATTTGAATTTTAAATTAGGGTAAAAACCTTACCAATCAGATATACTAAATTAAATTCGTACTCGTTTATCTAAGCATAGCCCCAATTCTACATACAGACCAATTTACTACTCATTTATTGGTGTAAACTTTTAAAATAGAATTACGTAGTTGAAAGCAATGCCAGTCACAAGTGACTAATATGCTGAATTCAGTATCTGTTATCTATCACAATCTTCATTTTGCTTATGATCCAGGCAAATCACAATCTTCATTTTGCTTATGATCCAGGCAAGTTTTCCTACTTTGTGATCTCAGAATTTAGAAGAGTTTAACTCCACTTAAATCTATGGCCCCTTCCGCACACACAAAATTATGCGTTTTCAAACCACTTTAACAACTGTTTGCAAGTGGATTTTGCCATTCTGCACAGCTTCAAAGAGCACTGAAAGCAGTTTGAAAGTGCATTATTCTGCATGTGCGGAATGAGCCTATGAGCTGAGAAGGGTATAACTGTTGAGGATTGCACCAGTGAAGAGTTGGCTTCCTGTGCTTGAAGATCCTGCACTGCCACCTGGTGGTAACAGACTGGTCACTCCAGAAAAGAAAAGTGGTTGACTAGAAAGAAAATCCTTTCATCACCTGGCCCTTGCTTTAAATAAAATCCAGTACTCCACATCTGGCGTGCTTTAGATGCAGGCTGGCTCTGTATTATAAAGGCTCCGTGCTGATCCACTGATGTCTGAACCATCGTCCTTTCAAAATAAATTCTCATGAGTCTTTGTTTATTACTGGTGTTGATAAGCAGACTCTTCCAAAACAGCAAGCTTTAGAGCACAGCTGAAGTTACAGATTATTATTTATATAAAATAGGCGTAAAACAACAATAGCGTAAGTTGTTTTTTCTTCTTTTTTTAAAGGAAGTGGAACATCAACCCATTTAAAGTTAGTCAAAACATTTGGGGAAATGGAGGCTAACCAAGTTGCAGAAGGGATGCTTTGCAAACTGGGTGTGGTTGTTTTTGAAACAAGCAATGCAAAGAAAGTTTTGGGCTCTCTGATGTGTCTGGTGTTGCTAACTCTGGATTTGGGAGATTCCTGGAGATTTTGGGGGGGTGGATCCTGGAGAGGGTGGGTTTTGGAGAGGGGAGGGCCCTCAGCAGAGTGTAATCCAATGGATTCCACTTTCCAAGGCACCCATTTTCTCCACAAGAACCAACTTTTGCAGATCGGGAGATCAGTTGTATTTCCAGGAGATTTTGAGGCTTTGCCTGGAAGTTGGAAACCCTACATCCTTCTTCCATGTTTATGTTTACCGCCTTGGAGGACTCAAAACTGGGGGGGGGGGGGGGGGGGGGTAGGAAGCATCAATATGTTTTAAACAAACGGATAAAAAACAGGGTTGCCAAATCTGGGTTGGGAGATTTCTGGAGATTTGGGAGTGTAGCCTGGGGAGGGGAGGATTTGGGCAAGGCAGGGCCTCAAATGGAATATAATGCCATGGAATTTGTGAGACAGCATGGTGTCGTGGTTAAGAGCAAGTGCATTCTAACCTGGAGAACAGGGTTTGATTCCCTGCTCTGCCATTTGAGCTGTGGAGGCTTATCTGGGGAACCAGATTAGCTTGTGCACTCCAACACATGCCAGCTGGGTGACCTTGGGCTAGTCACAGTTCTTTAGAGCTCTCTCAGCCGCACCTACCTCGTAGTGTGTTTGTTGTAGGGGGGAGGAGGGGAAAGGAGATTGTACACCCCTTTGAGTCTCTTTACAGGAGAGAAAGGGGGGATATAAATCCTTCCTTCCTTCCTTCCTTCACCAGTGTAGCCATTTTGTCTAGAAGAGCTCATCTCTGCTACCTGAGTTCAGTTGTAATTCCAGATCTTCAGGCCCCACCTGGAGATTGGCAATCCTAATAATAAACAAGGGCTTTTTTGGTATATGGGTATTGGTACTCACCAGTACTCAGTAGCCATATTTTTCAGGTCTCTCTCATGTCCTGATGGGGGAATTGGTGGAAATTCGCACTGCCTGATACATCAGTAGAGGTACCTTTTCTAATACAGGAAAAGCACTGACAACAAACATTTCCGTTTTGTTCCCGCTTTAGATGGAGAAAAACGAACGGAAGGAGATTTTGTCCAAGAACCAGGTTGGGGTGGAGCACAAGGAGTCAGACATGAAAGAGCGCATAGACATGAGTGACAGCTTTGCCCTGATCATTAGCAAGGTGACCCCAAAGGATGCCAAGACATATCTCTGCCAGGTCGGAGCTGGTAGTGCTGGCTTTGCAGAGAAGCAGGCGGAGCTGCGTGTCTCAAGTAAGTTGGGATAGCCAGCATTGTGTCGTGGTTAAGAGCGGCAGACTCTAACATGGAGAGCCAGATTTGATTCACCACTCCGCTCTGGTGAACTGTGTTTGCTTTCCCTGATCCTCTCTAGAAAGTCTGCTGGGTGACCATGGATTAGTCACAGTTCTCTCTGAACTCTCTCAGTCCCACCTACCTCACAGGGTGTTTGTTGTTGGGGGGGAGGGAAAGGAGATTGTCAGCCCCTTTGAGTCTCCTTACAGGAGAGAAAGAAACTATAAATAATCAAACAAATAAATAAAATTTGTAGCAGCCCTGCAAGCTGCCATAAGGGGAACCTCCTGCAGTGGCCACCAGGCTGTGCTATGCCGTTCTCTGCCTGTCCGCTAACCTTTTCCTGTTCTTTCCTAGAGGCTCCAGATACATCAGTGACAGTGGCGAGCGAGGGGATCGGGGCCTCGAAGGATGAGCTTTCTAAGGTGAGAGCAGCACGGATGTGTCCATGGCTGGGTTTGGCTTGTCTGCAGTCGCACCTCACGTGGTTGGATCTAGCACAGCGTTTTACATTCCATGGTGCTGGGCCAAGGTGCACCCTGGGAAAAGTAGAATCATAGAGAAGACCCAAGGCTCATCAAGTCCAACCCCTTGCCATGCAGGAACACACAATCAAAGCACTCCTGACAGATGGCCATCCAGCCTCTCTTTAAAAACCTCCAAAGAAGGAGACTCCACCACACTCCGAGGTAGTGCATTCCACTGTTGAACAGCCCTGACTGTCAGGAAGTTTTTCCTGATGTTTAGGTGAAATCTCTTTTCCTTCACCTTGAACTCGTCACTCCTGGTCCTAGTCTCTGGAGCAGCAGAAAACAAGCTTGCTCCCTCTTTAAAATGGCATCCCTTCAAATATCTAAACAGGGCTATCATGTCACCTCTTAACCTTCTCCAATTGGCCATGCCAGTAGGGGCTGATGGGAATTGTAGTCCATGAACATCTAAAGCGCCTGAGTTGGACACCCATGGTCTAGGCAATCCCACCCCCACCCTCCAAAAAAAAAGTAGAAACAGATGGGCATGTCCAAATCTATGTTTGTTTTCAAACTGAGCAGGAAAGGTATAGATCAGACCTGGGATTTGAATCCCAGCCCAAACGTCAGCTGCTGGGCTACACTTGTTCAAGTTTATGCAGTAGCCGAGTTTCTTTGTTGGTCTTAGATTGCGACATGCATCAGCCAGAATGGCTACCCAACTCCATCCATCACGTGGTACAAGGACCAGCACCCTCTGGAATCCAATGGAGCAGGTACGTCTGTGACTAACTGAGCAAAAGTTGCCCTTTGGGGTTATAAGATCATCAGAAGAGACCTTCTGGATCAGACCAGTGGTCCATCCAGTCCAGCTTTCGGTCTCACATGGTGGCCAACCAGTTCCTCTGGAGGGCCAGCCACACTTACCACTGCCAAGTTGACTACCACATGATGGGGGTCAAGAAGGGCTTAGAGAAGAAAAAGAAGAGTTTGGATGTATGCCCCCCTTTCTCTCCTGTAAGGAGACTCAAAGTGGCCTACAAGCTCCTTCCCCTTTCTCTCCCCACAACAGACACCTTGTGGGGTAGATGGGGCTGAGAGAGTTCTGAGAGAACTGTGACTAGCCCAAGGTCACCCAACAGGAATGTAGGAGTGCAGAAACACATCTGGCTCACCAGATAAGCCTCCACCACTCAGGTGAAGGAGTGGGGAATCAAAGTGGGGAAGGAGCAGGTAGAATCCACCTGCTTTTAACCACGGCACCACGCTGGTTCTTAGAGACTGAGGCCTTCACTTGATAAGAGCATAAGCAGATCCCTGTTGGATCCGACCAGCTGGTCCATCTAGTCCAGCATCCTGCCTCACACAGAAGGCAACCAGTTCCTCTGTAGGGCCAAAAACAGAACAGAGAGACTGAGGCGTTCCCCGATGGTTCCTCCTGCCGTTGGGATGTAGAGGTTGACTGAGGTGCAACAGCGGAGAACTTCCATAGCTCCTTCAACTTTGTAATTCAGAGTCGATGTCATTCCTCCTTGTCCTCCTTCCCCACAGATACTGACATCCGCAAGGCGGTCACCAGGGAATCCAGTGGGCTCTTCACAGTCAGCAGTATTCTCTTCCAGCGAGTCACCAAAGAGGACCGGCACGCTTTTTACCACTGCCAAGTTGACTACCACATGATGGGGGTCAACCAGACATCCCAGACGGACAGATTCCAAATCAAAGTGCTTTGTAAGGCGGGGCTGGGGAGGCAGGGAGGGCATTTCGGTTTGGGAAGTGACCTTTGGGGCAGGAGATGGGTGCTAAAGGAGGGGTTTGTTCTTCTCAGGGTGGTAGGCCAGGGGTTCCCAACCTTTCTTCACTTGCGTGCCCCTTGGCAACCCATTGCCCTGAAATTGTACCCCCGTGCTAGCAAACCCATGATGTAATTTTTCATGTACCCCCAAGCACATACCCCTGGGGGTACACGTACTCCAGGTTGGGAACCACTGTGGTAGGAGATTAATACCTGCCTGTACAGCACTCTCAAAGACAGCTGTTTTGTAAAAGCAACGTGGCCCACAGTTCTGTCCCACACGTACACACACACCGAAAGCTAGGTCCTTTTTGTGTGCAGCAAGCGACTTCAGGGGAGGGACAGCAGCATCGTATGCCCTGATTTCATTGGAACTGGGAAGCTAAGCAGGGTTGTCACTTGGACTGGGGGCAGCAAAGGAAGGGAATGGCCAACCTCCCTTGCTTCGAAAGCCCTTTGATGGGGTCACCTTAAAGTCAATTGTAGCTTGACAGTGCTTACATACATTTAGGCCATTTTTGTTACCCCCAAAATGACTGTGTTTTTATTAGAACCTTTGACACAAAGATGGAGGACAGCGTATTATCTTGGAAGTGCTTAGTAAATACTAATTCTCAGTGCTTGAGAAAAGGAGAGGGACCGTCACCTCAAACCCAAAACATATCCAGGTGGCCACCACAAGGGCCAGGACCTTTTAACGGCCTTGGACCCTACCTGGTGGAACAGGCTCCCCAGCGAGATCTGAGCCCTGTGGGACTGGACTAGTTTCCGCAGGGCCTGTAAAATGTTCCACCAGGCTTTTACGTCTGGCCAGCCGGGTCTGAACTGGTTGTTTGTGGTCTCCTGGGAATGTATAAGTATATGGGGCGGCACCATCTATTGTTAATGTTTTTAAGCTGTTTTATGCTACTTAACGCTTTTATGATTATTCTGTTTTGTATTGTTTTTATTATAATTGTTGTTCACTGCCCTGAGCCCTGCAGGGAAGGGTGCGTTATAAATTGAAATGTAAACAAACAAACAAACAAACTTTGGCAGGTGCAAGCCCTCCAGAATAATTCGGGGAGAGAGGGCAGAGACAAACAGAAGGACCAGTTTTACCAAATTGCGGCACCCCTGCTGGAGGTTAGATAATTGAGGAAAAGCATCAGCAATTTCAGCAATCTCCCTTCTCTCTTCGCCTACCTACAGATCCATCTGAGAACATCAGTTTCGTCATCGACAGCCCCAGCAAGGAGCTGAAGGAAGGTGACCTCGTGACGCTACGCTGCGAAGCCGATGGGAATCCGGAGCCTGATTACACCATTTTCAGAGAGGAGGTGAGCGAGTGGATCTTGCCCCCAAGAGAAGTGCTGGGGAGGAATTCCTTTCAAACCCCGTTCACCCGTTGCTGGAAGCCCTAAGGCAGAAGGCGTACTTGTTGTTGTGGGCTTTCTGGGCTGTGTGGCCATGGCCGTTGTTTCACCTGCATCTATGGCTGGCATCTGTGGCTGGCTGTAACACTGTGTCCAGTGTAACAGACTTCTCTCTGTGATACACCTCTGAAGATGCCAGCCACAGATGCAGGCGAAACATTAGGAACAAGATCCTCCAGAGTCCAGGGGTAGGGAACCTGCAGCTCTCCAGATGTTCAGGAACTACAATTCCCATCAGCCCCTACCAGCATGGCCAATTGGCCATGCTGGCAGAGGCTGATGGGAAATGTAGTTCCTGAACATCTGGAGAGCCGCAGGTTCCCTACCCCTGCTCCAGACCATGGCCACACAGCCCGGAAAACCCACCACAACCAGTTGAGTCCCTCCGTAAAAGCCTTCGACAATGCGTAGAAGGGATACCTAAACGCCTTCACCCAGTAGACCTAACATCTGTCCATCCTTGCCTCCCATTATCAACATCTGTCAATCAGATGTTTTTGAGGAGCCAGCAAGGAGGCCACAACTCTCCCCTGCTCCCTGACCCCGGCAACTTGTGTTCGGAGGTTCACTGCCTCAGTACATTTACCTTTTAGCGGCTGACAGCTATTGATAGCTTGATCCTGAGTGCATTTTTTAAACTGACCCTTTTCAGCTTTTTCCCTGCGTTATTTTTTAGAAACTAGCAAGAGGCTAGTTCTGTTGATTGTACAGATGCACCCAAAAGGGTGTGAATCATGTCTGGGGAAAACCTTAGAAGCCAAAGAAAGGAGGGCAGGTACGGTGTGTCTGCAAAGACAAATCACTGTTCAGACTTGGAAAATCCTTACCCTGATCAGAAAACTCACAAATTGCCTTCTACAGGCTCAGAAGGTCAATGTTTCCTCCTCTGACAGCGGATATCCAGGGTCTCTGGCAGAGGTCTGGCCTTTTCTTTCTTTGTATTTTTTTGAGCTGGAAATAGCTGAAGATCGAACCCTGTTTGACCGGTCCTTCTCTTGAACAATCTTGCTGAGTTTCTCCCGTCTCTTTTCTTGTGCCCAGGACGAGCCACTAGATGCCCCCTATGGAGAACTGACCCTCGAGCACGTCACAAAAGAGGACAGTGGCCTTTACTACTGCCGGGTGACTGATTTTGACAGCATGAAAGAGCTGGAAGCCAACGTTAGCTTGTCCGTTAACTGTAAGTGGAGTTTGGGTTTTTTCGAAAAGGGTGGTTTGTTTAGAAAGTTCTGTTTGAAATTGCCAAGTCCCTGAAAACCCCATTGTCTTCTCCTGTTGATTGCAGTGATTTAAGCTGTGTGATTAGCCCACAGTCTCACTGACAAAAACGGACTATCAGTAATGTAACTATGAGTAAATTAATGAAGGCACAGTAGAAGCAACTGGGCAGTTGTATTAGGAAACTCCTAAGGATACCTTGAATAGGCTCATGGGGCATTGGTCAGGTTTTCAGTCCTAGTCCGTTGTCTCTGGGAAAAATGGTTTCAGCTCGTCTTGTGGATTCCCAAATTTTGATAGGAGAGATGTACTTTGCTTTGGTTTCCCATAAATTAACATTGCAGGTTCAATTTCATTCCCCCTTCCCCCCCACATGCACAAATTGGGTTTAAAATAGGTGACAGTAAAGAGTAGCCAGGCTCAGGTGGACTCACTACCCAGACATAGCACACAAACATAGTGTAGATGGAGGGATGTAATTGTACCTCTATTCTGCATTGGTTAGACCTCACCTGGAATATTGTGTACAGTTCTGGGCACCGGAATTCAAGAAGGATATTGACGAGCTGGAACGGGTCCAGAGTAGGGCGACCAAAATGGGAAAAGGTCTGGAATCCATGCCCTACGAGGAGAGACTTAGGGAGCTGGGGATGTTTAATTTGGTGAAGAGAAGGTGAAGAGGTGACATGATAGCCATGTTTAGATATTTGAAGGGATGTCATGTCATAGAGGAAGCAAGCTTGTTTTCAGCAGCTCTAGAGACTAGGACCAGGAGTAACAGATTCAAGGTGAAGGAAAAAAGTTTCCACCTAAACATCAGGAAAAACTTCCTGACTTGGGCAAGCTGTTGAATAACCGGGGGCGGGGAGGGGGGGCAGTCATCCCCCCAAAGTCCAGTCTTAACTCCAGAGCTCTGGACCCATCCGCATGATTTTGGCCTCATGCACATCCAAGTGATTGGCAGCCAGTCAGACCCTTTGGAGTTCTACTGGAGGTTGGGGGGTGCTGAGCTGGCCTCAGTTTAAAAATGGGGACGAGAGAATTTGTGGCTCAGGATAAGAATGACCTTGTTGCATCTGCCAACTCCCGCTCAGCACCTGCAATCTTTCAGCCTGTGTGGCCTACCCTCCAGAGGTTAGGAAGGATGGTTACCAGAAACATGGCCTTTTTTGTGGTGGCTCCCCAGTTAGGCAATTCCCTCCCTCCCTCTGATTGATCAGGTGCCAGGCGAAGACCATTCTGTTCTTCCAAAATTTTGATTACTGACTTAGTGTGCTTAAGGGTTTGTTTTGTTTGGGGTTTTTTTACTTCTATAGTGATGATGGTTCATAATTGTATGTTTTTAAAAATTGCTGGCTGCCTTGTTGTCCATTTGTTAATGTCAAAGGAATACCTGATCTCTCCCCACTAGATATTGATGGACTCACGATCACCCCAGAGCACCACGAAGCCTTGAAGGAAGGGGAAGATATGCACCTCACCTGTGACGCAAAAGGCTCCAAGCATTTGGAATTCAAGTGGAAAAGGGTATTGTCATTATATTCCAGGCGTTTCCCGCTGGTTGACCCTTGGTTGCCAAGTCCCGTGATAACGGCAGGGAGAGGGGTGAGGGACTTACTGGCAGGACAGCTAGGCCGAGGCCTGTGTCACTGGTAATGTGGTGAAAATCTGAAATTTGGGCAAACTTTCCATGATAGAAGTAATTTTTACCATACAACGTTTGCCCAAATACCAGAGCTTCCTTCATTGCTGGTGGTGTCACTTCCAGTGTGCACCAGAAGTGACATCACTGTGTTGCTGGCAACATGGGCTGAGGCTGTTTTTCAGCCAGTAAGTCCTCTACTGACCAGCTGGTTGACATTGGGGGAGCCCCCCCCCCCCCAGAGTGGAAGGGTCCTCACTTCAGTGTGGTACAGGCAGCCCTAGGTTGACTCCCCAGCTTTTTGCCAGTCACATTCATCGATGACCATGCTCAGTTCCAAGGACAGAGTGGCCATATACCTCTTGACTGGGGGTGGCCTCCTCCCCTCCAGGCTTCGCAGCCCAACGTGGCTAAGACTTCAGGCCCCTTTGTGGAGTGGATTGACCAGAAGGTGGTGGAGGGCTCCAGTCTGTTCAGAAGCTCCTGGATCACCTTTGTCTGAGCAGCCTCAGCTTGGTCTACATGCCCTGTTGATGATCCTCTGCATGGCTGTCCCCATGGGAGACAGGATGCTGGATTAGGTGGACCACTGGTCTGATTCAGCAAGGATCTTCTTATGATGGTCTTGGCCTCTGTGTCCTGTTCTTGGATCTCTAGAGGAACTGGTTGGTTGCTGTATGAGACAAGATGCTGGACTAGGTGGACCACCACTGGTTTGGTCCAGCAGAGCTCTTCTTACGTTCTCAGCCTCTATGCCCTGTTGATGAACCTCTAGAAGAACTGGCTGGCCACTGTGAGCGACAGGATTAGGTGGACCACTGATCTGATCCAACACTCTTGTTGTCCAAAATGACACTGATAGAATGAGGAGTGGCATAGAAGATGAGTGTGGGAACAAGACGTGTTGTGGTTAGGGCGCTGGACTAAGGACCTGGGACAACCAGGTTTGAATCCTCTGCTCAGCCCTGGAAGCCCGCCAGATGGCATGGGGCCCATCCCAGTCTCTCAGTGCATCCTACCTCACAAGGTTGCCGTTGTGAGGATTAAATGGATGGCAATGATGTGAAAAGTACGGTAGTTTTTGAAGAACGTTTGAATCTCAGGTTCTTGCTCAGGGCTTAGAGAAAAGCCGCCGCTGTGTTTTTTCTTCTCTCCAGTCCACTCTTCCGCCTTCTCACTTATCCCTCTCCCCCACCCTGGTCCTCCTTTGCAGAAAGGGAAAGTGATGGCCAGAGGAAAGAAACTGTCACTGCTCAACGTCACCCATGAGACTTTGGGCAACTACAGCTGTGTCGTCACAATGCCGGAAGTGGCGGGGCTGACCCAATCCAAACACGTCTTTGTCAACGTTTATTGTAAGTAGGTCCCCGCAGCGCCCCCTTCCTGCCTCAGCCCTGCGTGATGAGGACACGCTGACGGTTCACCATCTTTCCTCTTTGCAGCAAAGCCCAGCCTGACTGGGGAAGTGCACCAGGAATACGTCCAACTGAACGAGCTCGCCAGCTTCTCCTGCATCGCGGTTGCGGTACCCAAAGCCGCCATTTTGTGGAGCTCACCCAATGGAACGGTAAGGGGGGGAAGCCTCCACTGAATTAAATAATAACCAGCATGCCCTAAATCTCAAGACTCCACACCGAATTCTGTTTGGGACCACAGCAAGCTTACCATTCATAATGTGCCCAGGTCACCCACATAAAGAGCATGCTGGTAATCCAAATTTCCCAAAGCAGCAATATGTGATTAAGGATAAGAAGATGTTCCAATTCTCATTCCAGCCGAGGTATTCTACCATTCAGTAGAAAACAACAGCCCTTCAGTTTTACAAAATGGAGTATTTGGTGTCTCCAGAGACACTCAGTTTGATGCTTTTCCTAAATATATTTTCTTCTGCAGCAGGCAACCCTGCAACTGAGCCCACCGTGTTTTCCCTCCTAACTTCTGGTCGCTCTGTCAAACTCAAGGGTTGGCTTGATGTACTGGACCGACTGGCGTGTCTCTTTGAACGGGCTTGCCGGGGTCATCCTCCCCTGGCGTTTAAAAAGAGGAATCCTCTCCACATTGTTTTCTCTGCCTCTTGTAGAGTGGACATTGGCACCGGACCGGCCACGTCAACAGCACACTTCAGATCCGGGTCACTCCTGAACTCCTGAGATCTGGACTCAACTGCACAGCCCAAAATAACCTTGGCATGGCCGAGCATCATTTCCGTCTGCAGAAGAGTAAGTAGCATGCAGCTGCCTGCATGCCAAAGGCAGGAGGGGCTCACCTGTGAAAGGGGGGCGGGTCAGGATTGCTTAGGTTGGGAAGGGGAAGTCTCCAACGCAGTCGTCACCAATGGGCACCACAGCACCCGCTGACACCTTTTCTGTTTTTAGGACGTGGGTGGGGGCAGGCTTGGCTTTTGTCCAGCAAGGCTTCTGATTGGCTGGGGCAGATTTTATTTTAAATGTGGCTTTGGCAGCAGCTACCACCACCGCACAAGGGTCTACACCAGGGGTCATCAAACTATGGCCCTCCAGATGTTCATGGACTACAATTCCCATCAGCCCCTGCCAGCATGGCCAAGTGGTAGGGCTCATGGGAATTGTAGTCTAAACAATAGAGGGCCATAGTTTGAAGACCCCTGGTCTACACTGTATTATTGAAGTTAAGCTGTGGCCATTGTTTTGGGGCTGGTTCCACCTCTTCCAGTAGCCATTTTGTGGCCCAGAATTAGGGAACAGCCTAAGGTACAACCCACCTCCTTCACATCTGATTTTCTTCCTTTCTTTCTTAGGACCAGAAACAACACCTCCCACCAGGATTGGTAAGCATCTTCCTACAGTTTTACTAGATGACATCGATTTCTGTGGCTGCCCCCAAGGGGTGGGGGGTGGGTTGGGAAACAAGTCTGGGTTCATGATGCTGGAGGTGCTGAAGTGATTGTCCCACTGTACAGTCCTGTCTGGCCCCAAGGTCCTTCTTTGTGTTTCCCCAACCTCTAAGACGATGGGAGCACTACTGGAGATGGGGCCTTTCTGGTGGTGACGCCCTGTAGTCCAGTTCCTCAGATCCTTTTAATAGTATACTTTTGTTGCCAGCTTTTTATTAATAGTCTGGGATTCTGTCACTTATGTTGTTTTTTAAAACTATACATGGAAATCACCTTGCGGGATATTTTTAAGGCCAGACCGGACAAAGCGATACACATTTAACAATGTGCATGACCCAGGTAAAATAGAAGGGGGGGGGTTACCTCCTGCTTCCCACTCTTCCTTAGCTGGTAACCTGGATGTCAGGGAAGGAGAAGAGCAGCGGATCTCCAAACTGTCAGGAAGTGGGGCCCCGAGTGGGGGTGTGCCAACGTGGCTTTGTCAGTGTCTGAAGCCACCGTTTTTTGTGGGACAGATAAGATGCTCGCTCGGGGTCTTCACTTTTTCAGGAATACTGAAGTAGTACATTCCGCATCTGCTTCCATGCAACCACTGTCTCATGGGGTGTTGTAGAGTCACGTACATAGATCCAACCTTAATGTTCAGACCCAACGCTTGAGAAATGGAGAATAGGGAGGGGCCATCAGTCTTCCTCTGGTGGGTCAGAAAAGGTCCATGGCTCAGTAGTCGAGCATCTGCTTGGCATGCGAAAGGTTCCCAGTTCAATCCCTGTCATCTCCAGTTAAAAGAAACAGGCAGCAGGTGATGTGAAAGAACTCCACCTGAGCCCCCAGGGAGCCGCTGCTGGCGTGAGCAGACAATACTGACTCTGACGGACCAAGGGTCTGATTAATTATGAGCCACCGTTCCAGCAGTTCTGCAACTGCTGAAATTAGACAGTGGCAAAGAGAGGAAATTGTTATTTATTTGCTGATTCAGAACTTTTAGAGCTGGGGCTATTTAAACCTGAGGCTCAGCTCCCGAGTGATCTGGGCTATCAAGTGCAACATCTACCTGCTGAACCAATTCACGTCAGGTTTTGGCATCTTCTCACAACCCTTCCTCCCGAGCTAAGACAGATTGCAAGAGAGAGAAAAGTACTCTTACAAAAGAGAGAGGAATGTGAGATCCACTATGGCAGACAGGAGCACTTTCATCTTTGTCTAGAAGCCATGTTTGGAAGGGGCCACCTTTTTCTGGCCCTGTACAGGTGCAACTGTTAAGAACATCAGACCGCTCCTTTTTTCCACGTTGGGTCTCTCCGTAGTGATTCAAAGAGCTAGAAAGAGAAACCCACTCAGCTGAAGGCAAAATCAGTCAATCTCAAATTGAAGGCTGGAATTAAAATGGTATGTTTCCCATGCAAAAAAAGTTGGCTGTTGCTGTAAGCTAGAATCCTCTTTATTAAAACGAACACACAGCCCTTTACTGCCTAGCAAGACTGGCATTACCTACAGGACTGTGCACTAAACATAAGCACTGCCTTTCTTCCACCGCTTGCTGCTCTCTGTGGATATTTCCTCACCCCAACTTATCAGATAATGAAACTTCAAGATTCAGGTTCAACCAGACAGCAACAGCCCAGACTCCTGGATGGGTACCTGAGAATACAGCTGGAAACATTACAGGGCAGGCTGTTGGGTTGTACCAGACAACAGTAACCCAGACTCCTGGATGGGTAACCAAGGGTACAGCTGCAGACCTCACAGAAACAGCTGTTGGGTACAACCAAACAGCAACAACCCAGACTCCTGGATGGGTAACCAAGGGTACAACAGCAGACCTGACAGAGAAGGCTGTTGGGTACAACCAAACAGCAACAACCCAGACTCCTGGATGGGTAACCAAGGGTACAGTGGCAGACTTTGCAAAGACAGCTGTTGGTTTCAACCAGACAGCGTTAACCCCGACTCCTGGATGGGTAACCAAGGGTACAACAGCAGACCCAACAGAGAAGGCTGTTGGTTTCAACCAGACAGCAACAACCCAGACTTCTGGATGGGAAATGGAGGGTACAGCTGGAAACATCACAGAAACCGCTGTTGGGTACAGCCAGACAGCAACTGCCCAGATTCCTGGATGGGTACCTGAGGGTACAGCTGGAAACATCACAGAGACCGCTGTTGGGTACAACCAGACAGCAACTGCCCAGATTCCTGGATGGGTACCTGAGGGTACAGCTGGAAACATCACAGATATGGGGTTCAACCAGACAGAAGCAACCCAAAATTATACAGTGGTACTGAACAGTACAGCCGGAAACACCACCGAGCCAGGTATCCCTTCTGTTTCCCCCCCCAGTGCAGCCATACTGATACGGCGTGGTTCCTGGATGGCTTTCCCAGCCACCCTGCGCAGCGCATGTTCTTACCACCTTAGCCTTTTCTAGGACAACCCCGTGAGTCGCAATTCAAAAGGCAATAGCTTTGGCTGTGTGAACTCTTGTGCTTAAGAGAGGAGGGAAAAAATAGGTTTTGCATCACAGCTCTCCTCATTTTGCAAAAATGAAAAGCTGTACAAATTATTGCAGATATGCATGATTAATCTTATTTTGTGTTTTTTTCCCTGCTAATTCTGGGGAGGGGTAAGGAATCACCCCGGCACTGTACCCCTCCCCAAAATTTTATTCAGCTTCTGAGATTCTCCGTTATCAGGGTGATTTCACCAGGTATTGGCCAAATATTTTCCAGCCTAATACTTTCCAAAGACTTTCCAGCTGAGTGTCAAAAGTAAAAGAGCTAGAAACTTTTAAGAAGTGGAGATTCTTAGACAAGCTGAATTTTGTACCTTGTGCTACATTTCATGGCTTTTCTAGAGTCAAGGAATCTGGCACACGTCTGTGCACTGACACAAAGTCCTAGCAAAAAGATTTCTTTCCACTCCTCCTAAGGCAAACAATTGAGCCAGTGCGGGGGGAGCGGCAACTTTGCTACATGATCTAAGAAGTGCCCCCGCTGCCAACCTCTCTGCTGTTGTGCTGTTTCTCCGGTGTTCCTAAAAGATCCTTCCTTCCAACCTGTTGGCCCCGGACAAGTTGCTGAGCTTCTTCTGAAACGCCTCCCTCCCACCCCTCTTCCTCCCGTAGTTGGCAAGCTTGTCCAAAGCAGTCTGCGAACAGCAAAGCTGCATCCAAAAAGATATTGTGGACATTCTGAGACCAGCAGTTGGCATTGTCGTCCCCCACCAAAAAAGGGGGTGCCAAAACTCCAAGCTGGGTATGACACGAGGCTTCCTTGAGAGGCGGGCTGTTTGTATTCCAGACTCAAGCTAAGCTGTGGGAGGAAGTCACGGGCCGCTGGAGGGGCGCTTTCCGCGTTCAGGATTGTGATCGTGTGCGTTGTGTATTTAAACCCGAGCAGATCCGCAGACACAAGAGAGCAGAGGCGTCATCATTGTGGCTGTCGTGGTTGGGATCCTGGTGATTGCCGTGTTGGGGGCAGTCCTTTACTTCCTCCATAAGAAAGGGAAGCTCCCCTGCAAACGCTCCGGCAAGCAAGAGATGTAAGCACTGCTGGTCCTTTCGCGTCTGTGTCTTTCGCCCCACCCTTCCATCAGCCCCCCCACCCCCCCCGAGTCCACGCTTCCCATCTCATAGCACCCAGCAGCTCGCTTCTTTGTGAATCAGGGTAGGCAGTGTCGGGGGAGACCTTCTGGCTGATTTCTTATTTCTAGTTGGAACAGCCCAGAAGTTGCATCTGGACACAGAGAGGAAAACAGTTTCAAAAAGGAGCGGATGGTGGCGCTCCGGCTGTGGCTCTCACTCATGCACTCCCCTCTCGTGGCCTTGCAACGTGGCCAAATAAGTTTTTAAACCCCTCCCAAAATCTGCAGAGAGTCACGGGTGGGTGCATAGTTTGTGGCAGGGGGTATCTACATCCCACTGCCTTCAGCTTAGTTTGCTTTCAGTCTCAGAACTGGGATAGCAGAAAGATCTCTCATGTTTGGGGCAGAAGCCAGTTAGTCTAAATGGGAACTTGGGGGGGAGAGTTGGGGTGGGGGAAAGAAAGGAGGTGCTGCCCCTTCAAAAGACACCAAGTGAGATATTATCCAGAACAGAACGCAGCAGATGATCCAGGGCTAAGGAAGATGGGGAGGGGAGAAGACCGTCCCTTTTTAGAGCCTCCCCCCCCCTGCCCCACAATATCCCATTGCTGCCCTGGGGGCCTGCTTGGAGCTGTCTCAACACTGTCGCCCTCCCTCCTCCTCCCTAGCACGAGGCCCGAAGCACACAAAGACGAGATTGTAGTTGAAGTTAAGTCAGATAAACTTCCCGAAGAGGCGGGGCTTCTGCAGGGCATCAACGGCGAGAAGAGATCCGCAGGTGACCAGGTAGGCCGGATTATCCTTGGCGGGCTGCAGCTGCAAAGCTGCCGACGAAGGGATCCAAGAGATCTGTTCTCAGTGGTTTTCCTGGAAAGCTCAGAAAACGTTCCATCACCACCACGTCCCCCACACTGCATGAACCGTGCTACCTGGCCCCTGCCTGTGCAGATGGGGAGTCCAACAGCAAGCACAGGGGCTGTTTGCTGCCACGGTGAGAGTTGGGGAGGGGGCTGCCTTCTAAGCCACCCTTCCCGCTTGCAGTAGCCAGACGAAAGGCTTTCAGCAACGCTCCTGGGCCCTCTCCTACTGTCTTCTGCACTGAGCTGTCAACATTTACTTGCCCCTTCCCTGCAGATCAGATCATTCTGGGAACTAAGATGCAAAAAGCTGGCAGTGAGCAGGCTTTCAAGCAGGAAGAGCCCATCCACGCATTCCTGGCTTTCCCCCTTGCCTTGGCAGTGGGATTCTCATGGGGCTTCCCTCTGGCCCAAAGTGCTTTGCACCTTCATGCAGGTATCAAGCGGCAGGGCCAGCGTCAGCATCCCCTAAGGCGGGGCAGCTGCCGTGGCCCGGGACTTCTGGTGAAGCCCACTACCGCTGACCCCACTCACACCTCTCTCTTGTCTGCACCCGTGCGCTCAGTGGCCTGGAGTCACGGAAGGAAGGGCGTGTGGGCAGGTCACGGTGATGGCCCAAACATGGCAGCAGCAGCAACAGCACTCCCAGCTGCCGTGAGGGAAAGTGTGTGCAGGTGGTGCGCGTAGCTGAGCAGGGACAGTGGCGGGGCTTGCAAGCAGCAGGAGGATCCTGGGCAGATGGAGGCCTTGCCCCATAACCTGGAACCAGCCCTGTTCTGCAGGGAATAGCAGCAAAGGCTCCACGTCGCCACCTGTCTGTGATGCAGGCATAACATGTAGCAGCTTCCTGTACGTTTCTTTTGGATATTGCGTGAACATGAACCGCATTTGCCTCTCTCTTCCGTTCTGCTAGCCCTGCCGCCCCTTTCCTGGCCTAGTCACGGTTGTGCCTCCATAGTCAAAAGAATATGCAGACTGGCTACAGGAATTCGCAAATGCCAAGACGCAAAATGGGCCAGCATGCGCTTTGCTCAGCAATTCCCCACCCCCAGCGTCCACTAACACAACAGCCATCATCACAATCCGCCAACAAGCTAATGTGCTTCTTACACAAACACATACTTGTGAGGCTTGCTAAAGTCGATGCTTTTCTGGGGAAGTCAGTCACTCGTAAGTTACAAGTAACTAACGGGCTTTTTTTCTCTTTTGCTGCCTGAAAAGGGAGAGAAATACATCGATTTGAGGAACTGAGGAAGAGAGACGGCGCTGCGCTTTCCCCCAGATGACTTCACGTGTCCCTTTGACTGCCTCTTGCCCCCTGCTCACGAGTAGCCAGAGTCTTTCAGGCTCAGCACCTTGAGTTTGTGAGATAACCCCCCGAGGAAGAACGCTGAGCTGAAGGATTTTGACTAGGTGACCAGATCTTTCCAAGCAGGCAGGGTGTCCTTACAGGCCCCCTCCCCTCCTCCCAAAAATATTTTAAAAGGGTCTCTCTGTTCTGGAGCTGGACTGTAGGGAAACATGTTCTAAAAGTGTTTGCTGGTGCAAGATCCGGTTGCTTTTATTTGTGAAACTGATCTACAAAAGCTAAATGCTCCCCAGACCTGGTGGGGCAGGTATCTGCCTGTAATTGGAATTCATTGTCCAACTGCTGAAGCTCAATGTTAAGAGAGTGAACTCCAGTTGAAAGTGCAGAATGAGAGAATGGCCAGGGAGAGGCACAGTTGACACCCAGGGTTGTGCAGAGAGAGCAGTTTGCACTCAGGACTTGGTTTTTGCACACAAGGTGCACAGTTAAAGACACGGTTGAATAGACTGAGGTGGTTGCGTGAAGCTGCAATCCCTGCATCCCTCTATTTTGGCGGCAGGAGGGCTTATTTGTGGGTAACGTATATCGGTTAAGCAAGCACACGGAAAGGGCTTTTTCCTGCACTGTAGCAGTTATGATAGCGACATGGTCTCCCTTTTGTACAAACTTCATCAGCACGTTTATTTTTCCTTTTTGCCCCCAAACTACATCTGTACTTGCCCCCCCCCCCCCCCCCCCCCAAATAACGAAGGCCAGGCTCACTTCTGAAAAGTCTCATCAAAACTTTGCAAAACCTTTTTTCACAACAGCAGAAAACAAGGCACGTAAATGCATGCCAAGCAGAAGTAGAGATTTCTATTTTTTCCCCTTGAATTCCCTACCTTCTTCAAGAACTTGGGCAGATGCCTAAAAGAAGACGGCTCTTGGACACAAAATGTGTCACAGAGACATTCTCCTTAATTACGCTTTGCCAGAAGCAAAAAGGCCCCCTTTTCTGTCCCACCTCCAAAAGTTCTCTGCTTCTCTTCTCTTTTCCTCCTGCACCCATCTCAAGTTTTCAGTGGACACAGACAGAAGTAGAGTTAAAGCGCCCATTTATTTTCATGGAGGCTGCTTTTCTAATTCTCCACAACCACAGCAGTGGGCCAGCCTCTAGTGCAAAAAAACCTGCAAGGATTGCAGACTGCGCTTTAGGCAATGTGTCGTGTGCCAGCTAATTGACAGGCAAATTCATTCACACACCCAACCCAACCCCCCCCCCCCCAAAAAAAAATCCTAGGGAGAGAAGGGAATGTTGTACTTTTACCTGTAAGCTCGAAAGTTATCAAACAAAAAAGCTTTTGTTATATATATATATATTTGTTGATGTGTGTGTAAATTTAAGAGTGTCTGAGTTTCAGGGTTTTTTATATATGTTATATATGTATATGAAAATAAAGTTTAAAAGGTCTTCTGGCACTGGTCCTTTTCTGTGGGGCCCACGAGAGGGGGAAGAGCTGCCACCACTGGGAGATGGGCTGTTATTCGTGAAGTCCCACTAGGCGGCACAGTCAACTGACATTAGGATCATCTCATGCGTCTCCGTACTGCAGGCCAAGAGGGAGTGTTTTTGTGACAACCCGTTCTATTTCCCAGGTTTATATACTGGGAATGCTGCTCTCCCCACACCAACATTTCAGGGCTTTATACAGGTGGGAAAATCCCCAGCCCAACTAACCTTTATTAGCCTTGGTTCATGTAGCCTTCAGGAAATAAGTTTACAAAGGTGTGGCCTGCCTTCCTGCCTGACAATCTTTGACGTACCTGTTTAGCAGACCAGGAGCTACAGTCCATCTTTGGCTGCCCTACCTTTGATTGTTAATGGGGGAACTGTGTTCTTCTCTTTTAATGAAATGTTCTTTCAAAAACAACAACCCCCCACCAACAATTTAGAAGACTGGTGCTGGTGAAAAATGGTGCCAAGTCACAGATGATTTATGACGACCCCATAGAATTGTCAAAGGAAAGATAAATGAACAGAGGGGGTTTGTCATTGCCTGTCTTTGCATAGCAACCGTCGACTTCCTCGGTGGACTCTCATCCAGGCACTAACTAGGGCCAACCATGCTTAGCTTCCAAGATCTGACGAGATAGAGCTAGCCTGTGCCACCCAGACCAGGGTGGAGGAAACTGGGGGTTTGCCACTGCCTGCTTGTCCATAGCAACCCTAAACTCCCTTGATTGGCTCCCATCAGGACCAACCCTGCTTAGTTTTCAAGATCAGGCTTGCCTGGGCCACCCAGTGCGAAGCTTCACAGAATGAAGATAAGATTCACACAAGAACAATAATGCCAAAGGGTGCTGTGTAGCTCCCAAAGCCCCTACTTTCAGGCACTTGGCTCCAAGACCGTGTCAGACCTAATCTTTGCCTCTCCAAGGCAGAGAGGACTGAAAGGAAGAAAGAAAACCCAAGACGATGTTTTCAAGAATGGTACCTTTCATACCTCATTTCTATGCATGCTCAGGAACAGTATGGTGTGTCAGTGCATATGCTTTAACAGAACTAAGATCCAGAGACCAACCTGTGAGGGAGGACAGGTGAAACTGGGCACTGTGAGCCTCAAACACACACTGGCTGAAACCACAACATACTGAGACAAAATACCCCTCCCCCGAGCTCCAATTGACACAACATGGCCGATATGCTACAACAAAGAAATTTATTTAAAAATAAAACTTTGTTTCTGATTTTCTTCTTCCCTCCCCTCCAAGCTCTTTAGTTGGGCAGCTGACAAGAATGAAAAATAAAAAATAAATAACATTAGTATAACCTCTAAAACATTAACAATGCATTTGCGGAACAAAATGAGGACTTTTTAGACCAAATGAACCTTAAAGCTCAGCTACTCTGTAAGAATATTTACCTTCTGTCCTTATTCTTTACAGGTCTCAAAGGATTAAATACTGCTAATATTTTATATTAACGACATTATTATAACTTTTAAAATAAGTCAATGAAAATCTGAAATTTTTTTTAACACTGATATTAAAAACCGGTTCTCAACAAACATAGCTCCTCTCTAGCTAGCATGCTCAAGACCCCACCAGAGGCAATTTCCCACGTGGGGTCTGCAACCTGCGGCTCTCCAGACGTTCATGGACTACAATTCCCATCAGCTTCTGCCACGGTGGCAGGGGCTGATGGGAATTGTAGTCCATGAACATCTGGAGAGCCGCAGGTTGCAGATCCCTGCAGCTTTTCTCCTTCTTCCCTTTGCAGCTTGAGCTACACAGGCAGCCGTTTCTCTCCCCCCACCCCCTTTAGCTGGCTCAAATGCTCCTTGGTGGGAAGTAACTCTGCCCCAAAGTAGACTACCAGACAGGTGAAATGCATAACACCACACCCTGATTCCCCAAAGGCAGCTGTGGGTCGGCGTGGGGAGGCTGCAAGGGCCAAGAGAACAGATGAGCCCTGAGCAAAAGCCTGCACAAAGCTCCTTATGCATCCTGCACACCGCACAAGAGGAGTTCCTAGCCGTGAACTGTCCCCATGCAGCAGGCAGGCAGGCAAGCAGGGTCTGAGGGACACCACAAAGGGATCCAGGAGGCACCCAGCAATGCAGCCGCTTGGCCTTTGACCACGTTTATGTTTTGCTCATTCTTTCTGGAAAGGGAAACTGAAAGAAGGAGGGACAATGGAACAAGAAAAACCTGTCTCAGGGATGCACTGCCTTCCAGCCAAGTTCTGGGTAGCAAGCCACACAGGGCTAGGGCAGGACAAATCTATTCCAGCTCAACTGGCACACGCCACCCTGTTTCTGGGGCCAGCATTCCCTGTTCCATAGTGGCAGTTCTGCAACTTTGCCTGGAACTTTGACATTCCAGCCCATCTCTTCTCCCTGGAAATAGAGCGTTTCCCCATCGAAAGGCACTAAACATTTGGCTTTACATTAAAAACAAGTTGCCCTTTTTTAGATTAAGAGGCATCAGGCAGAAGGGTGAAGAAAGAGTCAAAAACTTAAAGAGCAGTAGGAAACACACCTGAGATTGGGAGATACCTGGAGATTTTGGGGGTGGGGCCTGAGGAAGGCAGGGTTAGCCCCTCCCCAAACCCCACCCTCCTCAGCCCCCTCCCCCAAAATCTCCCTAGTATTTCCCAACCTGGGGCTGGCAACCCCAAAACACACTTCAGCGTTTTGCTCCGCCTCCGTGGTGCTTGCAAACAAAGACATTCACACGGTTCAATGAGAAAGCCACTTTGAAAAAAAATTTAAGACACCAGAAGTGGGCAAAAAAGAACACATGCAGAAAAAGGTCCATCAGACATACATGCTACAATGTTGACCCATAAACTTCTAGTATGTGGAATGGGCTGCAAGAGCAAAAACCCTCCTGGCACGGGGCGGCTGACAGCATCTCCCAAACAGCTCTGTTGCAGGGCCTGACAGACAGCGGCTGGTGACTTCTCTTGCGTCTTCACATCATGTTGGCTGGCGCTAAAAAGTCACACAGCCCTCCCCCACCCCACCCCACCCCATACAGAACTCCCCTGGCATTCCACTCTGCATTTCCTGTCCAGGCCCAGACAAAGGCCTGTAGCCAAGAAAGGCTGAGGGTTGAGTAAGGAACACGCTCTACATAAGCAAAGCCTCCCTCTGCCCCCCCCCCCCCCCACCTTCTCCTTGTGGAAAAGATCTGAATGGTCCTCTGGAGCCCAGGAGCCGATGCTGCTGGCACCAGCAAATACAGGGAAAACCAAACATGCAGAAATATGTTCAAGACTGTTGTGGTTAACACTACATCAGCAGAGGCTATCTGAAGACAGCAGGTAAAGAGATGAAAAAGTGGAAAGTGTCCTTTGACCACAGGCAGCTCGGGTCTCCACTAGACAGTGGCGGCCGTGTCCCAGGCGTGCTGCTGCCTCAGGCGCCACTAAACCCGCTCTGAGCCTAGCACGTGTCCACGTGTAAACAAGGGCAGAATTCAACCTGCACTTTTGAATAGCAATTTTTGCAATCATTCCATAGTTCTTCAGAACTGTTGTCTAGCAAACGTTTTTGGGATGCTACAAGGAGGGGTAGGGATCTTTTATTGTAAGACACAAAAGCTCCACAGGAAGTTGAAGAATGGGTGTTAAGCCTGTCTAGGACTTCAGTGGACAATGAACGCACTGACCTACTTCATCAGTGGCATCAGGCTAACTTCCTTTCTCAGAACACTCTCAAAAAGGAGGGCAGAACGGGTCAGAAAGGCCACAAGGCTTCTCAATGCAGCTGAGGTTATGCAATGCGTCAAAGAGCCCCAGTGGCAGGGTTGCTGAGATCCACCACAGTCTGTGCGCTGAAAGAATGGAACACTCAAGGGCTCAGCAGTGTGCGATGCTCAAGAAAGAAGAACCCTGACACAGGACAGAAGGTCCAGCCTCTTTGAGGCCTCCAAACCCAGGGGGTGGAAGGCACTGCTGGCCAAAGGATCCGGCGCAGAGGCCCAACTCAGAGCAAGAAGGCAGTGGATGATAGCTGATGGTGAACATGAAGGGGAAGCAGCTGAAACCTCTCCCTCGCTTGAGAATCTGTACCCGGTAGCAGATGCTCTGCAAAGCCTGGGCTGAAACACACAACAGTGAAAAGGCCCAAATCTGGTACTGTGAGCCACAGGGGATGAGGGAGGAAGAAAGGACACGTCACACTCAGCCCAGAGACGCCGCTCAACACACTGACATCTGCTTTGAATTCACAGCACAAAAACACATCGCTTGACCCTTTGCCCACCAGCACTGGAACAGAGAAATCTTCCGTAAACGCACCCCTTCTCTCAAACTAGAAAACAGCAGTGGGGGGAGGACGACAACCCAGAAAGACACACAGACCGTAGAAGATACACCTATCTGCTCCCTTTCATTCTGCTCGCTTTGAAACCTGGAATCGCATAAAACCCTGACGACCGATTCTCTGTAGAGGCAGGCAGGACTTCGCGGGAAGTCTCTCAAGGAGCTATTACCTCCTCTAGTTATAAGCTGGGCAGAAGACTACCCAGACAGGTCGATGCACAGGAGTGTCCCAGGCGGGGCCGGGGGGGTGTGCTATGTGGCCACGTGGGCAGGGGAGGAAATGGAGACGAATTCCCGGAGGATATTTTTGGCCATGTCAATATTGTTGTGGGCAATGAGCAGCGCTTTCTGGATGTCCTGGTAGGAGTAGCCTTGGCTCAGGAGGTTCTCAATCTCGCCGGAGAGCTGAGGGGGGGCGGCTGCGACAGGCCCCGCTGCGGCCCCCTGCAGGCAGCTGCCCGCTTTCCGCTCAGAGTTTATCCTCCGTGGCAAGGGCTTCGGCGGCCTCTCTGGAACCTGGGAGCTCTCTGACAAACCTGAAGGAGAAAGAACCGTGTGATTAATGGGAGGAGCAGGGAGGGAGAAGAGAGAACAAACAAGGGCGCAAGAGAGCACTTTTTTTCTCTCTGACACGGAATACTTTAATCCATCACACGTTTCTGCTTAGATTTCCAAGGTTATTCAATCCCTTGCTGATGAATACTGAAGGCTACTGATCCATTCCTCTCCATGCTCTCTGTGCAGTCCTGTTAAGGGTTCTGCTCTATGCAGAAATAGCTCTGGAACATTCTAGAGCTCTAGCTCATGAAATCGCCTCCATTAAGGCAAGAGCTTGGACCCTGGCAAGGGGCTGTGGCTCACAGGAGAAGCATCTGATTCACATGCACAAGGTCTTTTGGTCAGTCCCCGGTATTTCCAATTGAAATAAAATTAGGTAGGAGGTGCCATGAAAGAACTTTGCTCAAGACCATGGAAAGCCAAGGCCAATCAGAGCAGACAAGACGGACCTGGACAGAGCCAAAAGTGTGACTCACTTTCCCCCTGCAAATGTCTGGCAATGATGGGTTTTCTGGGCTCTGTGGCCATGGTCTGGTAGTTTTTGCTCCTCATATTTCTCCTGCATCTCTGGCTGGCATCTCTGCCCCCTAATCTCAAAGGTGAACAAATTTTGCCCTTTTGAAACAAACGTACAGACGTATGCAGCTAGGCACCCACAGCTGCTCCTCATCTATCTCCCTCTCTCCCGTCTTTCAGAATTATCACCCACCACCAATACGCCCTCTAACTGTTCCCCAGCACTGTGTGGAACTTCCCACACACTGAGCAGAACTGAGCCGCCTGGGAGAGTTCCCCCTGCCAGGTGGCCCTTTACCTGCACAGCACCAACACAATGACTGTGTGGTTGTACACCCACACGGCTTACAGGGAGCATTACCCATCACTGCACAGAACAGCAAAGTTCGAGATTAAGCACCTGCCAGAACAACCTCGTCCAGAGACACGCGACTGAAGGCGGAGGCTGCGTTGGAAATATCAGAGAGCGTGCGACGAGCCACACTCAAGGGGATGGGTGGCCTGGGCACGTCATAGCCGTCCTCTTCGTTCTCCAACTCTTCGGGGCCGTTGCTTGCGTGGGCGCCTGCCATGTCTCCCCCTTCTTGAAACAAGAACCAAGACAAAAGCCACACTCCGTGAGCTGCAACCCCACTTCCTGAAAACTCACTCACAGGGGAAGCGGCTCAAAGGGGAACTCTCCATTTCCCAAACCAGAAGGGGCAGCCCAGAAAGGAACGGCACAACAGGCAACAAGTAAGGAAAGGCTTTCAAAATATCACTGAGCTGGTGGGAATGACAGGCAAATGAACATATATTTTTGTTTAAAATTTCCTTTTTCTTAGCACAACCCTGCTTCTCCCTTCACAGTCAAGAGAACTTCCGCAGCAATTCAATCCCTGGCAGAGGAAAGCAGGAGCTTCGTAGAAAACAAATTCTTTTTCTCTTGGGGACAACCATAAAATCTGCTTCAGGAAACTCACCAGGAACGCTGGCCGTCTCTGAGCCAGAAGGCACTGCCTGGGAGTGGATGTTGAACATGGCTTCATAGGTACAGCCATCCAATTCCTGGTCACACTCCAACACTCTGCACAAAGCATAAAGTACATCTGCATCAGTAACTTAGCCAGTTTTTGCAAACGAGCGAGCGGAAGACAGTGTTCAGGTCTGCATCTCAAAGGACGGGGATGGAGGTGCATCACGGAATGCGGCTTTTTTCTGCCCATGCATTGCTCACAAAGCTCTACAGCTGTCTGCCAGAACACGGTCCACTATCCCTACTCCAAACCCCAGTCCACACCTGGGCAGGGGAGAAGTCACCATGAAAAGATTTTGAGGTGTTCCTTTAGAAGAGACATAGTGCCTTGCTGGAGCAGAGTTGGCAGGCTGCTCTGCAGGAGCAATCTTTGGGATGATGCTCATCCAGCACGAATACCTCTGGTCACTTACATGCCTAGTGTTGTATTGTGGAGATTTGGATTCCAAACACCAAGTACAGGCAACTGACTCAGTACAAGTCATGTCAGACTGATTTTATCATATCAAAAAGCATCTAAAGGATCTGAAGCATGACAGAGGCGCTGACAAGGAGTCATCTTTTGGGCAAAGGGCAAGATCGCCAAGGGGCTCTTCTCTTAGCTCTGCAGATGGAGCTTTAGCAGCCTTCAATGACATGTTCGTATCAATGCAAACTGGACAGAGCTTCGGATCTAAGTCAAGGGGTGTCCAATCCTGGCTCTCTAGATATTTGTGGACTACCATTTCCATCTGCCCCTGGAAGGGGCTGATGGGAATTGTAGTTCACAAACATCTGGAGGGAAGGATTAGACACCTCTTATCTAAGAATTAGAGCCCGCTCAATGGACTCAGAAAGGAGCAAGTATGCAATTCAATCCCTGGCAGATAAGAACAACACAGAGCCCACGGGCTCTCCTGAACCAGTCTCCTTACCGTGAACTCGGAGTCACCTCCAAAGGCAACTTGGTCTCCTGCTTTGGTACTGCACAACCAGGCGGTACAAGGGGCAGGGAAGATGGCGACATGTACTCGGTGTCTTCGTCGTTTTCCGAGTGCTCTCCAGTGGGCAGCTTTGATACAACCAATGGCCTGTTGGGATGGAGAAGATTTGGGGGCGGGGGGGAGGGGGAGGGCATGCACAGAGACAAAGGTGCGTGGAGACAAAACGGTAGCAAATGAGACACTGGACTGACTTCCATAGTCGGAAATCAAATCCCCATTATCCTGACCTGTGCTAATTGCAAGACCTCTGGCATTATGAAACAACCGCCCCAATCAGCAGATGCCCCGTTCGCAAAGAGGAGGCAGCTTTATCTTCGCCGAATTCTCCCGCTCCGTCTCTGAAGATTTACCAGATTGTTCCCAACTGACAAATCTGGACAGTCTCAGTTCTTTCAGCGAACTGTCTTGCATAAAATATATTCCCAAAGGGGGGGAAAAAACCCACTGTATTTTAAACTACCAAAACTGTGATCAAGTTAGACCCAAGAAAATAAAACAAAACCAGCCATGCTCTTTTCCATTATTTTAGCTTCTCGGATTTTCTGATATAGGAAAGATGAAGGCCCTAACCGTAGACGTCTGCATGTAAAATAGTAAAACGCTCAGCCATCAACTACTGACTATGTGAACCAACCCAACAGCTTAGTTGTAATGCTGAGATGTTTCTGTTAAAAGCCTCCCCAGGAAAACGTACCTTGCAGCAAGAGAATAGATGGCGTTGGCAGAAGAGGAGGGCTTTATTTTAGAATGCTCAGTGTCCGAACCAGCCGGCAGCCCACTGGGTTGAGTCTGCAAAAAAAAAACGCTGTGTCAAACGCCACCACTGGCAGGCGGTTTGAACAAAAGACATCCTCACTACGGGCCTTGCTTATTTCCCTTTAATAAGAGGGTTTTTCCTAGATAGCACTTCTTAGCACCTCCAAACAACCACAACATGACAGCACGACAAATGCCCATTTGTCCTGCACCCTTGAACCAGCTATTGCACAGTGAAAAACACACCCCAATATGGATTGAGGCTGGGAGGAAGAGTTCAAGGAAGATCTTGGCTGACATTTATGGGCCAGGGAAAGGCGTAAAGCAATGGAGGGTGGCTGGGGGCGGGGTGGGGGGCTGCCTATGTTACTGTTAAAGCTCTTTAAAACGTGTTCACAATCTGTAAGTAAACATGCTATGAAGATGCTTCACCGAATCTTGGATACTGCCCAGCATAGCAGTTAAAATACTATACGCCACCAAAAGCTGCTATTGAGTACAACAGATGAGAGAATGGGGGGTGTCTCCACATAGTTTCAACAGGCGTCTCCTCCCAAAGAGGGCTTCCAAATCTGACACTTCCTCTCTGGCTGACTTTGTGCAAATGTTGGCCCAGGAATCAACCTACTTTATGGGTGAGACAGGCCACTCAGTAGGGAGGAATCAGGCAAACATACATTTCTACTGGTCACATCACATGTTATGTTGCACTTATTGGGGGGGGGGGAGGAATGTGTCAATCTTCAAATCCCTTCCTCAGTATAAAGACAACCTCTTGCAGTTAAGTGTACAGAGCAGGCACCAGGTGCTAATTGCCCTGAATTATCACTTGAGGTTAGGGCTGTACTCCCCTAAGGTGAGAAATTAATACATCTACTCTACCTTTAAGCAGTCTGTTGGGACTACGAGCAAGAGCAGAACAGCGGGAAACGGCCATCTGGTCTGGGCTGCACTTACCATGGTGGTGTCCAGGCTAAGAGTGCTCCCGTGCCTGTGAGCATCCGCTCTGGAATCCATCTGCGAAGGCAGCGAGAAGGGGAGCGAGTGGCGATTGGTCAGCTCCCTAGCTGCCCAACGCTCACTGGGACTGAGTGCCATCCCTAGACCTTTCGGGATCGGCCGTGACGGCCACAGCTCCCCCTGGCAGTTAGAAGGCATGGGGGGCAACTTGTCCCAGGAAGGGAGGTCTCCGGGCGTGCAGGGCAGGGGCCGCCTCTGAGGCCGCGTGTCCGGCGCTGTGATAGAATGTGGCCTATCTGGAGGTGGCGGCGGCGGCAGATCTCGATGCGTTGGGGGAATCGGCAAAGGTTTGTCTTTGTGAAGGGAACCGGGCATTGCCTGCAAAACAGCAAACAAGGAATCAGCACATCTTGCCACTGAGACTCAGTCTTTATGTAGGTAGGTAGGTAGGTAGGTAGGTAGGTAGGTAGGTAGGTAGGTAGGTAGGTAGGTAGGTAGGTAGGTAGGTAGGTAGGTAGGTAGGTAGGTAGGTAGGTAGGTAGGTATGGGTTTTATATACCCCCGGAGGGCTCTGAGCAGTGTACAACATAGTTTCCTCTTAGAACACATACAAACAAAACCCCATTAAAATTAAAATTAAAACACAGTGATAAGATTAACAAAGATGACATCACGCAATAACCCCAATTACCACCAGTTTCAGTAGCTGTTTTGGTCTGCAATGGAGCAGCTGGATTAGAGTCCAGCGGTTCCTTAGACACCAACAAGATTTTTGAAGGTATGAGCTTTTGAGAGTCAAAAAAACTTGTTATCTGACAAAGAGAAATGTCTCGTTATCTGATTCTTGAAAGCTCCCCGAAATCTTGCTGGTCTCTAAGGTGCTACTTGAATCTTGTAATCAGGATGTTGGATTCTCAGAAGAACCTGATCTCTGAACCTGCTACAGAAGCCATGACAGAGGAGACTATGAAAGGAGCTCCTCCAGACACACTTGGAATGACTAAGCAAGGATGTCAAACAAAGCCTTGGGCTTAGTCACACTGCTGAAAATTAAGTTTCAGGAAAAATGCCAATCCAGTGTTCAAGGCAGCCTCTCCCTGTATTGTCCCACTAGGTCCCTTTGCTCATTGGAGGGGAACCTACTGGAGATCCCTGGCCCAAAGGAGGTCCGGCTGGCTTCCACGAGGGTCAGAGCTTTTTCAGTCCTGGCCCCCACCTAATGGAATAAGCTCCCCTATGAGATCAGGGCCCTGCAGGACCTGAATGAGTTCTGCAGGGCCTGTAAGATGGAGTTTTTTAATCAGGCATTTCCATCTTGCCGGCCAGCCTGACCTGGCCTCCCATGGGGGAGTGGGTGTGTGTGTGTGTGTGTGCGTGTGCGCGTGCGCGTGTTTAGCGTTTTAAATGTTGGATTGATGTTTTATAGTTGTTTTAAATCGTAATTTTACTGTTGTTCGCCACCCTGACCCCAGTTGGGAAGGGCAGGGTATAAATGTGAATATAAAACAAATAAAATAAATAAATGTTTGGTGGTGAAGGCATCCAATCACAGGCGATTTACGGCACCCAGAAGGTTTTTAAGGCAAGAGATAACCGAGGTGGTTTGCCCTTGCCTGACTTTGGGTAGCAGTCGAGGACTTCCTTGGTGGTTTCCCATCCAAATACTAACCAGGCCCCACCCTGTTTAGCTTCCAAGATCTGATGAGATTTGGCAAGTCTGGACTGTCCAGGTCAGGGTGCCTGATGTTTAGCTGGATTAATAATTGAGCTCTGGGCAAACACCCCCATTGTCTGAGAGGGAGAAAAGAGATTAACCGAACAATGGAAGAGTCACCAGCACCAGATTGGGATGGAAGATAAAGACAGAATAAGACCACAGTCAGGAAGGCTCCACTTCATCACTCTACAAGAGAAAAAGAGACGACTTTGTACCTTAGAAGTGGTCCCTGGACTTGAAGCTCCAGGTGGGTTAGATACTCGCTGTTGCAGAAGATCTAATCGTGGGGGTACCGGAGGGAGTGACGCCTGCGGAGCTATTGAAAATGGAGAAGGAGGACGCTCCACCTGAACAGAAACAAAAACCAAAGCGTTTACACCCAGGATAAAGGAGCTGCTCTGCAGCATCTGTAGATCTGAGCATCACACTTACTCTGGCTTTTCTCACCACTAGGTGGCAGCTTCAATGTGTTCAGTACACACCCACCTAACGGAGGACTACGGCAGAAGCAAGCGAGAACAATCTCTGCCACAATGCCAAACGACCCACAGCACTCCCCTTTAATCCAATGCAAATGAGGTAACAGAGAAGTTCCAACAATTATTTCAGATAACGCCAGCGGTATTTTTATATTCGATGGCCAACATTTGGATGCAGCCAGGAAGTGCTAGGAAGATGTCAAGTATGTCCAACGTTTGTGATCAGTTCCCCTGCAAAGAGCATTAGGCCCTGTTACCTTGGCACCAGCTAGTTCTTTCATCATGAACAGCGACTCGTCTGCTCTGTCGTCATCGTCGTCATCATAGTTTGGGGAGGGGGCCCCCTCTGCACCTTGCCGCAGCAGCCCTCCCCCTCCTCGGGGATCAAATGGGTCAACTACAATGGGCTCAGTGCCTTTAATTTCACATCGGCAGAACGGGCAGCCCTGGCCCTCCGATTCCTGAAGGAAGGAAGAAAGGAGATTCACAACAGAGTGTCCACAATCAGCATCAGAAACTTTGACAGTAAGTGCATCTAAATACTACAGAGGAGTAGTAGAAAGAGTTTGGATTTATATATCATCTGCATTTATTCAACCATAAGGAGTCTCAATGCAGCTTACAATTGCCTTCCCTTCCCCTCCCCACAACAGACACCTTGTGAGGTAGGTGAGGATTAGAGAGTTCAGAGAAAGAACCATGATTGGCCCAAGGTCACCCAGCAGGAATGTAGGAGTGGGGAAACAAATCTTGTTAACCAGATAAGAGTCCACCACATGTGGAGGAGTGGGGAATCAAACCTGGTTCTCCAGACTGCTCCTAACCACTACACCAGGCAAGCCAGGCACCCACACACCTGCAGTGTGCTTTTCCCAACTATAATACAGTGTGGTGCCAGACAATCTGTAACCCTGTGCCTGCCCAAGAGACAAAAGAACAACAGGCTATAGTACATGCTGCCCAACATGTGTTTCCCCCACTTCATCTTGATATGGAAAGATACCGGACAACTTCTACCATGCCTCGTTCAGAAGACTCAGGGTGTTCACACCTGCAAAATTCAAGGCATGGGGCAAATTTACATCTTCAAATGTGCAGCTGTACAGAGCTGCTGATTTGCACTGAATATCAGGCAGGCCAAGCTCACTCCATGCAGAAGTTTTGGTGAAGTCAGCAGCAGCTCGGTCAAAACACAGTGAACACAACAGGTTGGCCGAGAGGCTGCAAAGGGAACAGGTTCCTCACCTGCCAGGCCGTGAGACAGGAAGTGCACATCAGGTGGCCGCAGGGTTCAATCTTCACATCCTTGTCATTTTCGGCACAGATTTTGCAGAGCTGGAAGGTGGAGCCCATCTCACAGTACAGTTCGTATTGTTCCTGCAAGGAGCGGAGAAGGGACAGCAGACTGGAATCAAAATGTTTTCAGAGAAGTCCGTCACCTGGACAGCTTTTAAAAGCCCAGCTTCAGAGCTGGCAGTGGACAATTTTTATGAGGCTATCAATTTAAGAGGAGCAAGAAGGAAGAGAAGCTGTCTTCCCAAACAATCACAATAATGTCACCACTCGAAAAAGCCTCCTTGGCTGCTCCAGAATCAGTTTTTCCTCTTGAAATTCATGTTTTGCACAATACCTAAAGAAGCTTTAAAAGCCTGTGTGTAACAGAACTGAAGTAATGCTTGGGGACAAGACATGCAATGAAACAAAAAGAAAGAAAGGTGGAATTCTGTCCTCACCTGTGTAACTTTAATGTGATCCTGAGGCGTGGGCTCACAGAGACCAGTCAAGTCAGGGTTTTGATTTCTCCCATCAGGATATAAGTAGCTACAGAGGAGAAGACAAGATGGTTCAACTGAGCCAGTTTGGAACAGTGGCTGGAGTGTCAGACTAGGATCTGGGAGACCCAAGTTCGAATCCCCTGCACGGAAGCTCACTAGGTGATCTTGGGCCAGTCACATCCTCCTGGCCTAACCTACCTACAAGGATTGTTGTGAGGATAAAGAGGGGAATTGCGCAACTAAATAAACAAATACATTGCCCTCTGTATGTAGCACGTCGCCTCAGCAGGGAAAGATTGGCTACTGAGGGGGGAAATGTCATTTTGAACTCTCTTATCAAGAGAACACTTTGCAAAATCCAGAAGGCTGAAAATAGCAGCTGGTGAACCACAATACAAGCTTCAGCACAAATGTGCTGAAACATAACAATCGCTCTCAGCCTCAAGCCCCTCTTCCAGCCAATCGCAGTGGTATACTTTTTTCTTCACCTGAACAAGTGGAGGCATGCTTCCAGTCTACTCTTTACGGCACAACCAGACAGCCTAAACTGAAACAAAGATGGACCCAACCTGCAATCGTGGTGTGCAAAAGAAGTCTAAATGAATGGCCCGCAAAATAATTATGCAGCTCCATAAGGCAGAATGGAATATGTTACAAGTGTTTGCAGGTCTGTAGCAGTCCTAGCAGCCCAGAGTAGCCCTGTCAGAGCTCAGAAGCTAAGCAGAGTCAATACTGAGAGACAGCGTGGTGCAGTAGTTAAAAGCAGGTGGACTCTAATCTGAAGAACCAGGTTTGATTCTCCACTGCTCCACATAAGTAGCAGGCTCTTATCTGGTGAACTGGATTTGTAATGAGCTGTCTGCCAATATGGCTACAGAAGAGAAAGGGAGGTATAAATCCAAGCTCTTCTTCTCTTTCTTTTACTTGGAAGGGAGACAGCCAAGGAAGACTGGAGCGTCTATGCAGAGGAAGGCAATGGCAAACCACCTCTGCTCCTCTCTTGCCCTGAAAATCCTGTGGGGTGGAACTTCATGGGGTCGAATTGGTTGAGACTCAGTGGCACACTTGGCTATGGAATCTGATAAATCCTGAACAAGGAAAAGTCACCACTGCTGAATTGCCACCAGAACACTGAAGACTTCTATTCCACCCTCTAATGACGATGCAAGACTGCATCTGAAGAACATCGGTTAACAGAAAGTTCAGGATTTGCTACGAAACATGCTGAGGAGCCACTTACAAGCCTTCCCTGAAGCCGTCTATCAGTGCCTGAAAGAGGGGTTTGTTGTGGGGGATCGTCTGAAGAATGTTTCCATCGGCAGTGACATAACCGATGGCCCACTGACCCAATCGTGTGCAGCTCAGTCGGAAAATGTAACTGCAAACAAAAAGAATACAGATTTCAATACAGTTTTCGCTACTCGTCAAATGGATGCAACCTTTTCTTCCTGAAGATTAAAAAGATAAACCATCCAGTTGGAGAATTGGTTTCTGCGGATCGGGAGACCACCCACAGCTAGAAAGGAGGACTTCAAACAGTTGTATGCTCCCCCTAAGATGAAACTTCACCACATCCATCAGTGCAAAGATGCTCTCAACTTTTTTGATGTTAAAAGTCAGCTTTGGATTATATGAGATTACTGAAGGGAAAGCCTAAGATCCCAATGAAAGGCAATAATATCCTGAAGACATATCCAACACACTCTGGTTCTGCCCCAGTCTGACATTTCTCCTTGGAATCTGGACATTTTTCCTGGCTTCCTGGTACACGGGCCTCTTTTCACAGACCTCCACCCACCTTTGTGATATAAAATGAAGAGGGAGGGTTTGCTGACAAACAAGAATTTCCTTTTCACACCACGGGAAACTGCGGACTAGACACTGCGAGCTGCAAAACAAGCACTTATTATGCGGCACATCTTGACCGCAAAAAGGCCTGCTGTTTGGCACACTCGCCACAGTGGAATCAGCTGTCTGGGGAGGTGTTGAGCTCCCCCCTCACTGGCAGTTTTCAAGCAGCGGCTGAACAAACACTAGTCAGGGGTGTTCTAGGCCAGGGGTCTGCAACCTGCGGCTCTCCAGATGTTCATGGACTACAATTCCCAGCAGCCCCTGCCAGCATGGCCAATTGGCCATGCTAGGAGGGCAGATGGGAATTGTAGTCCATGAACATCTGGAGAGCCGCAGGTTGCAGATCCCTGTTCTAGGCTGATCCTGCAGTGAGCAGGGGGTTAGACTAGATGGCCTTTATGGCCCCTTCCGACTCAATGGTTCTAGGAGCAGAAACTGCCCCCAAGCAACAAGCGAAAAGGCCAAGAGCTCCTGCTCACAGCCCACCCATCATCACTTAGATAAGATTTCCCACCCCCAGAAGAAACAGTGCACATCTTCCTTGGAGAACTCAGGGCAGGTATCCCTTAAAGACCAGAAGACATGAAGGCATAAGCAGAGCTCGTGTAGCATTTCCCTGGCAGGGGGAGCGCAATATAACGTACTGAGGCAGAACTCTACACTATGCCCTGCAGTGAAAAGGAAAGATGAGGAGACCACTGGAGCATTATGGAGAACCTGCTCTCGTTTCTCTCCGGGCAACAGGTGAGCACGGAGGCAGCCATGGCTGACCACCCCGACTGCAGTAGATTTGCTCGAGGTCTGCAGTAACACTACAGAAGGGGATGGGTCGTGTCTCAGTGGCAGAGCATCTGTTTGGAATGCAGAAGGTCCCCAGTTCGATCCAGGGCATCTCCGGTTGAAAGGCAGTCATGTCAATGGGAGAGACTTCTGGCACAGACCTTGCAGAGCCGCTGCCCATCTGGGCAGACGACACTGACCCAGTGGACCAAATGGTCTGAGTCGACACAAGACACCTTCAGGGGCTCACGGAACACCACAGTGCAACCTACTGACCTTCAGCAACAAAACCCTGAGCCCTCTGAGAAAGCTTTTGGCTGAAAGGCGAGCAAGGAACTTTCTAAATGCATAACAAGCGTTTTATCACCCTGTTGCCATTATGTTAAACTTTGCCAGCCACAGCAAGCGGTACAAGATACCTCACATCAGCAAAAAGGGATCCTGTTTCAAGCACTTACCTGCCAGGTTTGTGAATGAATTTCAGAAGCCGTGCTTTGACCTCGTCGTACGTTAAGAATGCCATGTAGCCCGGGTGAGTCACCGCCAGGCTGTTCCAGTTCCTAAGCAGAGAGGACCAGGGCTGAAGACAAAGTGCCCAATCAGTAACTGGTCAGCAGCGGCAAAGCCAGCCTTCTCCCCCCCAACCCCCACCCCCACCCCACCCGAGGAAAACTGAAATGCAATTCACCCCCTCAGATCAGGCCCTCCTCGGCTGTATCCCACACCACAAGGCCCCGTGCCCTATTCACGAGAAGCAGCCCATTTAGCTTCTGGTGGCTTCACTCCCAGGATTTTGAGATTACAAAAATACAGAGCAAGGTTTCCCACAAGCTGACAGCAGCTACAACTTTTCTCTCATTCGGACTCACAAGTATTTTTCCTGTTACAAAACAGAGGCTGGACGATTCCTGGCTCGCTCAGCTAGGAGTTAAAATTCAGATGGGATCCGAACCTGCAACTCTTGTCAAAAAGAGTCCACAATTTCACAACACTCTTTTTTGTCAAAGGCTCATTCCGCACATGCAGAATAATGCACTTTCAAACTGCTTTCAATGCTCTTTGAAGCTTTGCGGAATGGCAAAATCCACTTGCAAACAGTTGTGAAAGTGGTTTGAAAATGCTTTATTTTTCGTGTGCGGAAGGGGCCAAAGCTACCCAAGAGACGGTGGTGTTGTGTCAGCATCTAAAACTCACACTTCTGGAAGTCTAAATGGCAGAAAAACAGACCAGAGATTGGCTGTGAGAGGAGAAGACAGCCTCCCGTGCTAGAGGAGAGGGCTGAGCTAATTACGGTGTTGTATCCTTTGGCCAGTCGCCTACCATACAACAAACAAGGACAGCAGCGACACATAACAGTACTTTGGAAGCTATTTTGATTGTTCAGCTACGCCTGTGTTTTTAGGCAAGCCATATTTCTTTCCTCTTACCTGGAACAGTCGTGTAAAGATATCGAATTCAAACACAGAAATGTAATCGTTGCATGTCAAGTCAATCGTGGACTTCAAGGCCATCGCCTCTAGGCCTGAGCTGATAGGGTGAACTTCGTGGAGGGCCTGACGGAACAACTTCCAGGGGACGATGGTTCTGGCAGGGAACAAAGGAGCAGCCCACCAGTCAGCATGCAAGGGGCTGACAAGAACATTTTTTTGCCACAACGTCCTATATGGATTCACAGTCATGAACGGAGGAGGAAAGGCGAATGCAGCTAAGACTTTTGCCTCACAGAAACAGTTCACACAAGCTGACAACAGAAGCTATATTTTTTAATTTGTCAATGCACCGATTGAATTGGTTTCCAAAGTCAACACGTAAGTGCCTGATACTGAACCAGACCACTAATACATTAGGGTCAATACTGCCTATTCCAGGGGTCTGCAACCTGCGGCTGTCCAGATGTTCATGGACTACAAATCCCATCAGCCCCTGCCAGCATGGCCATGTAGTCCATGAACATCTGGACAGCCGCGGGTTGCAGACCCCTGGCCTATTCAGACAGGCAGCAGCTTTCCAAGGTTTGTCCTTTTAACTGGAAATGCCAGGGATAGAACCTGGGACCTTTTGTATGTGAAGCAGATGCTTTACCAATGAGCCATGGCTCCTCCCAAAGCGCCTGTCGCTTTATTTATGTAACGGCAAATAACAAGGAAGCAGCAAGGCCTTCCATGTACAATAATCTCCCTGTAAAAAGTCTAAACTGCTTTGACATTAAGCCAGTGACAAGACCATTGGTGGAAGGCAAGAAGAAAACCAACTGGATCTGAGCAAGCGCCACAAGCAAACATTTTGACAGCTAACTATTTCCAAGCACCTTTTCTTAGGATTCCAGTGCATAAGAGAAGCTCTGTAAGAATATATGATTCTGGCCTCCAGCTATGCTTGACCACCTCTACAGAGACAAGGGCCGCTTCCGCACGGCCATGCTAGGGGGTGCGTCAGCATATACGACGCCGACGCAACACCACCACCCCCCCGGGACCGTTCACACGAACGGTCCCAGTAAAGACAGGGAAGACGGCGCAGTGCTGTGCCGTCGCCCGATCGACTTACCTTCCCTGCGACCTTCCGGTGCGTCGCCGAGGCCAGGGGACATGCCCCCCTGCCCTGCGCGACCGCTCTGGAGTTGCAGGGCAGGGGGTGCGTGTCCCCAGGCCTTGGCGACGCGCCGGAAGGTCGCAGGGAAGGTAAGTCGATCGAGAAGGGGGGGGATGGTGCCTTCCAGCCGCTGCCGTTCGCACGGGGAGCAAGGTTTGCAAACAGTGGCTTCGCGCCGCTGGGGGGGAGCGAGGGCGGCATAGCTGCATCGCAGCTGCGCCCCCCATGCGAACAGCTCCCTAGGGACGGCGTTTTTGCCGTCCCTAGGGCGCTGTAAAAGGCCCGTGCGGAAAGGGCCATGGTCACCCAGCAGGAATGTAGGAGTGTGGAAACACATCTGGTTCACCAGATAAGCCTCCACCACTCAGGTGGAGGAGTGGGGAATCAAACCCAGTTCTCCAGATTAGAATCCACCTGCTCTTAACCACTACACCACACACACACGCAGATAATATGTGCTGTACACATTGATAGAAGTGAAAGGGAAGCCAGAGCCTTGAACCCCTAGTTAGTACTGATGGATCTCTTTGGTTCTACCAAAAGTCACACTGGCAGTAGCCTTGAGGGGGAAAAAGTGGTCACAAAGGCAGCATCACAGGAAAAACCACCATGATCCATATGCCAGTAACACATGAAACCTCATGCGTAAATTAACGTCTAGTGATCTAAATGGATCTTTTAGTGCACAGGTGTCAAACTCGTGGCCCTCCAGATATTATGGACTACAGTTCCCATCATCCCCTGCCAGCATGATGCTGGCAGGGGATGATGGGAACTGTAGTCCATAATATCTGGAGGGCCACGAGTTTAACACCTACGTTTTAGTAGAATTGAAAGCTATGGATCCAGGAGCTAGTGGTAATTATAGTGAGCCCTAGAAAGTGTTTGGGGAAATGCTTGGAAAAGATGCCAGCAGGTACGTCTCTGAAGGTGGCGCTAGCAGTTCTATTCCCCTGAGGCCCTCCCCATAAGATTCCCTCATATGTTCTTGATTGATGTCAAAACAGGTAGGTCAGGCATGTTTAGAAGCAGTGTAGATGTCCTTCAAGACTTACCAAATCCTGAGTAGAAGATTTCTCCACTTACTTTTCTCCAAAAGCTTTTCTCCAGAACTCTGCTGCATCAGCCTTTGTGATCCGGAATGTGTCTCCCTGGAAGAGTCCGCTTGGGAAAATTCCTTTCAGTTCCGCTAGCATGTGGCTGAAGATCAGGGACAGTTTTGTAAGGTTGCGCCTGAAAGATCACAAACATGTATTTGTCTTAAAATGTGAATCAAGGAACCATTGGGAATGTGTGCAAGCAGCAAATAAGACCCAAAATATTACTTTCCACCTTCCATCTGACTCGAAGCAAAGTAGGAGAAATGCAGGAAGGTACAATTTTTAAGTCACATTTGGGCAGACTGTTTTGAAACAATGAAACCTGGGTCTCAGTACACTCTAACAAACAGCTCTTTGGAAACTCTGCCTCGCAAATCCCTTGTAGGCGAGAATTTTAGCTATGGAACAGAAAAATCAGAAACACATTCGAGGTCCTGCAGGAAGTCTATGATCAAGTTAAAGAGCAAAAGCACTACTTAATACGTCACCTTAATTTGATTACTTTTTCCTCTCATGACACCAGTTTGTGTATATTTTATAATTTAATCATACTTTATTAAGGGAATAATCCAGAGTGTCATTTCCTGCTAAGTGGTGCCTGCCCAAGCACAGGAAATAAACTGCAAGATTCATGGTTTTTAGAGAAGGGAGAATACACAGAGGAAGCACCTTCAGTTTCACAAATCTAAAGACAGTGAAAAGGAAAAGGGGAGGAAGGAAGTCTGTAGAATCAGAAATCCTGAACGTAAATAAATTGTCTAGCTGGATTTTTGTGTGAGATCCACAACATTTCCAGTTTCCAAGCCAGCAGGAGACATATTTATTTATCTGCATAATTTATGCTCTACTCTCTTCCGTCAGGGGAAACTCCAAAGTGGCTTTTGCTGTTCTCTATATTATCCTCATAACAGCCCTGTAGGTAGGTTAGATCAAGAGAAGAAGAAGAGTTGGATTTATATCTCCCCTTTCTCTCCTGTAAGGAGACTCAAGGGGGCTTACAAACTCCTTTCCCTTCCCCCCTTCACAACAAACACCCTGTGAGGTAGGTGGGGCTGAGAGAGCTCCGAAGAACTGTGACTAACCCAAGGTCACTCAGCTGGCATGTGTTGGAGTGCATAAGTTTATCTAATTCACTAGATAAGCCTCCACAGCTCAAATGGAAGAACGGGGAATCAAACCCGGTTCTCCAGATTAGAGTGCACCTGCTCTTAACCATTACACCACACTGGCTCTGTTGAATGGCTCCAGGCTACCCAGCAAGCTTCCATGGCACACTGAGGATTCAAATCTGGGTCTCCTAGATCCTAGTCTGATATTCTAACCCAGGGGTCTGCAACCTGCGGCTCTCCAGATGTTCATGGACTACAAATCCCATCAGCCCCTGCCAGCATGGCCAATTGACCATGCTGGCAGGGGCTGATGGGATTTGTAGTCCATGAACATCTGGAGAGCCGCAGGTTGCAGACCCCTGTTCTAACCCATTACACCACCAACCACACTGGCCATATACTGCCTACCGAGTACTTTGACAGCAGATGCCAAGTCAGGCAACAGTATACCTTCATAAGGAAACTTTGACCTAGTTCCTTATTTCTGCAAACCCAAACTCAAGATCACTCAAACAGTGAAGACTGAGTGTGCGGATGTTGCCTTTCACATATACATTTCTACTTTTGCAACATCCTCTCCAACTATGAACATCACTCTGCATCCATAAAACAAGTTTTGATAATAAAAGCAAGAACTTGGATCCAAAAGCCAGGAGGAGTGGTCTTTATCAAGAAACAGTTCTGTGCATCAGGCAGTTTGTACAAATAAAACATAAAATGAGATAAAGTTGTTAAACACCCATCTCCATCACTGCACACACAACCCACAAACCCACATTTCCTTCCCATCAATGGACTCATCGGCAGCTGTGCAGAACCTACTGCTGTTCTATGCTTATTAATGATATTTAGTGGGGAGACAAAGTGGTCTTGTTTTTTCTGCCTAACACTCTTAATCTCCAGTGCCAGACTACAGTTCGTGCCTATCTCATTAGCCAGTTCTTTTCTTAAAGCTCCATGCAGCTTTTATCAAACAGGACTATGAGGCAATTAGAAGGCTTCATCTTGGTTGATTTCCATGAGTTTTTGGAAAAGCAGGTAAAAATTCCCAAACTAATACCACTAAAGCCTCCTGCAACACACAAATTCATGAAGTTTTGCTTTGTCTACTAGCAACATAAAAAGGGTCCGTAATACTAAAGAATATCAGAACTAACCCAGTATACCTGACAACAGTATACCTTTGCAAGAAGAGCTGAGCAGGATCAGACCAGGGGTCCATCTAGTTCAGGGTCATATTTAACATAGTCAAGAGGGTCAAGAAGAGAAGCACAGAAGCCACAGCCTTCCTCTGATGCTACTTCCAAGAAGGTTCCAATTTCTCACCTTACCTAGTAGCCTTTAATAGACCTCTCCTCCATGAATCCATCCAACCCCCTTTTAAATGCACCTCTATGACTACATCCACCGTCAGTGAATTCTCCTCATTTGGTAGTACAGTATTACTTCTGTTCCTCCATCCTGTGCCTACTGCCATCAATTTATTGGATGCTCTTGAGTTCTAATATTATGGGGGGAGGGGATAATCTCTTTGCATAATTATATAATCCTTCATCATGAACATCTGGAGAGCCGCAGGTTGCAGACCCAGCCTCTTCAGTCTTTACTCATATGAAAAGTGTTCCAACTACTTAGTCATCCTGACTGTCCTCTTCTGCACTTTCCTCAGCTCTGCAATATCCTATTTGAGACATGGCAACCAGAACTGCAGAGTATTATTCCAAATTCAGTTATAACCCAGCTCTGTACAAAGGCATTACAATACTGTTTTAATTTTTACAAAACCAGCACTACTTGTTCATGTCTGCTATAACTGACAGTATAATGTCCCCAGACTCACTTCTGTCAATGCTGATATCTGCCTCTTCCAAAAACCTAAACTTATCATAAGGATTTTGCAAATACCAAAAGCTCTTGCATGCCACCGTCTGTACATCAGAGCAAACCGGTAAAATCTGCAATGGTCCATGTAGGTCTGCACAGAAGGCCACAAATAGGAATCCTTGCTATATTACAAATGTCACTATAGCAATTATTATATGTCACTGCTAGCTTCTGCAGAATAGGCAGGTGTTTGTGAATGAAACAAAAAGCCTCAACAATGAAGTCATCTTACAAGAAGAAATTTGTTAAGTGCTTGAATACTCTACTGAATATGTATCAATAAAAGCATATCAACAAAGCCATGCTCTCTAAATGAGTTGCCTTTCATTTTGTTATTGGCAAACCATGATTATTTATTTAAAAGGTTTACATCCTGCCATTCTACCATTAAAACATATACAAGATGGCAAAACCCCAAAAAACAAATATCTAGTTACATATCAGTAAAAACGTAAGAAGAAACCAGTGATTTATAGCATCATGCAGCATCCTACTGATTTCAGCCATTTTTTCTCTACAGGTTAAGTGCAAACTGATATAGAACTTGGGAGAGGGGGGATTCTTGGTAACGACATCCCAGCAGATTTTTCTAGACAAATACCATGGATAGTTTGGTGAGATGTTGCTCATCACAGTGGTGGGTATTTCTGAGTACTTATATTTGGACACAAGGTTCTTAAGTGAGACATAGTTGTTGGCTGTTACATGACCCAAACAGACAAAATATCTGATCCATCATCTTGCCCATTTTGACCCAGCTGCCCTGACAGATGTTGACAGGAACCTGGGATCTGTGAAGGCCACCACAGGTGCTCTGGGTCCTTGTCCATACTGGTTTCTAAAATCATGTGAGGACTCCATTAACAAGCCACTGATGTCTCTGCTAAAGCAGTCACTGATTTGGGATGCTGTCTTCAGCTACTCAAAAAGAACCTTATCTGCCCTCTATTTATATATTACAAAATTCTTGCCTGGTCTATAGTCTGACCTTTCTGGGCAAGGTGATTGTGGGAAAGCAGCCCAGGAAACCCACTAGGCCCGTGATTAAGAGAGCTGCAGCAAACCAATTCCAAGCCTTCTTGGATAACTCCTCTGCTCTGTAACCTTTTCAGTCTGGTTTCAGGTTGGGCTATGGGACAGAGAACGCGCTAGTGGCTTTACTTGAGGATCTTTGTCTGAAGTTGAGAATCTCCATCTGAAGCCATGCCTACTGGACTTATTAGCAGTCTTGATACCGTGGCCCACAACATCTTTGTAGACATTTGGAAGTAGAAGTAGGTATCAAGGTGTGTGCTCCAGATTAGTTTCAATTGTTCCCAACAGACCAGACTTAAAGGTTTCCTCAAATCACTCCACGCTACTTAATCTCTACGTAAAGTACTCAGTAGAAAACATGCTTTGTTTTGGAACTGGATGTCAATGTTCTGACAACACCCAGCTCTTTCTTTCTATCTAAATCTCCTGGTAATGTGATACAGGCCTTGTGCTACTTTCTTGGCTGTCATGGTTAAATAGCCAAGAGTGAATGAGCTGAAACTGAATTCTGGCAAGATGGAGGTCACACAAGTCATGAGCCCTGAGATCTTGAAGGAGAACATTATGCTTCCCATCTTTGATGGGGCTCAGCTGATCTGAGCAGATTCCATTAAAAGGTACCAGGATTATATTAAACTGGAATGGTTTAATACATTACAACATACTGTAGGTACTGTCTGTTTGCTGGATGTATTATCTTGCTCTCACTGCATTTTCTAGTTATGTAGTATCATTCTGTGCATTATTTAATATATCATGTCTAATTGTTATGGCTTTGTTTTCAGATTGCTGTAATCCTGGCCCTACTGCATTGCTTAGCTGATGTTGCATGCCAGTGACTGCACTGATTTACACTATGTAATCCTCAAGTCTCACTGAGAAGGTGGACTATAAATAATGTAAACAATGATGAACCTCATTTAAAGGGACATAAGCACCAGTGAGGCTAACTCTCTCCTCCCCTAGCCTCTTTCCAGACCAGTTTGTAATGTGGTGGAGGTTGATACTCTACCATCAAAATGTGCAGGTATCAGCTCCAGCATAGGGACAATCCCTGCCTTCCCTCCTTTTTTGATGATATTACAGGGCTGGGTCCAACAAGACATCATCATTTTTGCTTCCATAAATGAAGGGTTGCAATGGTGTAGATGCCCCCATTTTCTTTAGCCTGACAGTTGGCAGTTCTGGCTCAGGGAAAAACATGTACTGCATAACGGGGAAACTATTTCAGTTGCGCCACACGGAAACTAGGTTTGCTTGTGCACACACTCTAGATTTAGTCCTTATTAGGATCACAAAGAGACTACAGAAACCCCACAGTATGCCTATCTGCCACAGGAGGATGGAAAACTGGCCACAGATAAATAAAATCTCCAACAAACCGGGCACTGGCAACTTTCCACAAGGTACTAAGCCCAATTCAAGCACAAGACTGCAAGTCTCACTAATTAAAGCTGAATATGAACTAGCTGCCGAACATTATTCTCCAGTGGATGTTTTTGAGGATGACAGCTGCTCAACACACATTTTGGGAAGGCTCGCAGATTTGAAAGGGCCCACAATTAATTAGGATCGTTTTGGACCTAACCAATTAAAAAGCAATAGACAAAGCGGATCAAGTTTTTTTTTTTTTTGAAAAACTGAAGAATAAGAGTTAGCAAAGCTGTTGCAACCTCACTGCCAGCTTCTTTAGAAGTCTGGAAAGGGAAGTGATCTCTTGCTTCACTGGCCTCTGTTGATGGAAAGTATTTTTTTTCCCAGGAAACTGAAGTAATTATAACTGAGAAACGCGATTAGCTAAACGGACTTTTTTTTAAACCAGTTGCTCTCAGGTAACTAAGAAGCATAAAGTCAAAACACTACTTGCCATTATAAACTAGGACACAAAATTACACATGCATGAGGAAAAGTTAAAAACCATGCATAATTATTTTATGTGCCTCTGAAGGCCAGGGAGGGCATGACAAAGTCTCACAGATTCAGGGCAGAAGGCACTCAGCAAATGAACAAGGATGTGTTCTTCTCTGCTGGGCATTACAGCATATGTTTATAACACAAAGTTCATTCCAAATCATTCCACATAAGAATAATCGCCCAAATAAATGATGTCTAGTTTCAAGCTATCAGGTAGATGATACACCCATCACTCAGCAGTTCGTCATCCAAAACAACAATGTCCCAATGGAAATTTGAAGTGCCAGCAAAAACACCCTAATGCTGGGTTTTAAATAGTTTGTTCACTTTTAATTACTTCCATGCTGTTTAAGATGTTTTAAGTTGTAAGCTGCCTTGACCAGGTTCTCTGGAGAGATGGCACAGAAATTTTCTTAATAACAGCAATAACAATAATCTTCCATGAAAATCATTTCAGGTAGGTAGCTATGGTAATCTGCAGTATAAGAGCAAGATTCAAGTCCAGCAGCACATTAAAGATCAACAGGATTTTCCAGGATACATGTTTTCAAGAATCAATGCTCCCTGATCTGATAAAGGGGGGCTTGACTCTTGAAAGCTTATACTCTTGTTGGTCTTTAAGATGATACTGGACTAAAATCTTAATACCATCCTGCTTGCTGACATTGACTACTGATTCTGTGTCACTCCTTCCCATCTAATCTTTGCATTTTTTCCCCGTGAAATCACATTGGAAAGTCACTGGGGGAAGTCATATGATGTAACTGAGGGCAACCAAAGATCAATAAAAACAAGGCCAGCTTGCCCCCCCCCCCCCCATCTACTTCAAAGTTATCACCATTCAAATTCCCACATTCCTGACACAGATCACCACTGGGAATGGTTTCCTTTCAAAACTGCTTAACATGTTCACATACACACCCCAAATCAGTGAGAACTTCCAAATCAATCCTAAAGTAAAACATAGGTTGCAAACCACAAGAAGGCGGCAGGGCAGAAAACACAAGCTGCCCTCAGGCCTTCTGCTTTCCATTCTTGCTTTAGCAACCAGTCTTATACAAGCATCAACAACCACCTGTAGCCATCCTATGTTGATCCAATTCCAGCAGTAAAAATAGGCAAGCCACACCAGATCCAATTGTGAGGACCCTGAATGATAACTGCCCTCTACTGCCTTTTTCGTCTGTGCTGTGGTGGCCCAACTTCCTTCCTCTGTCTTCACTGTTTTGGCTCCATGCGTCTTCCAGGAAATCAGCGGGTCAATCGTGTATTTCCAGTCCTACCAAAATCACACACAGCAGCCTTGAAATGGGCCCCCCACTTCCCCTAGTTCATCTTTCTGATGCTGTTCCCCTTTGACCCGTAGCAGACTGTTCCTTTCCTGCTTCCTGTTGGCTGGATAAAAAACATGCTTCCATTGTAAGGGTCTGCCTTGCAGAAGTCAGAGTTAAATGTTTTAAACTGTTACATTTTAATTGGCACCAGTAACGCTTCTTTAAAAATTCACCAGTCAGGCAATGTCACATATTCAGCCAGTATCTCTGGTACTTCACAAAAAAAATCCTAACTTGCAGGATTTGTTCTTGGAATGGCTTCTTCTTAATTTACAGTTCATAGAGCTAACAATGAACTCAATAGTTGTGAATTTCAGATTCAGCAGAAAAAAATCTGAACCAGAACTAATTCATGCAGCTGTCTAACACAACACAAGACTAATTCCTAATGCGTTGTACAAAATGAAACTAACTACAGCCCAAGCAGGACTGCATGTGCTCCTTTCAGGCAACTAAAAAGGCATGTGGAATTTAGAACAGGGCAGAGGATATGACATCCTTAGTTTATTTTAAAAAGATGATTAAGTCCAACAGCTAAAATGCGTTCTAGCATAAGAGTGCTGGGAAATCTCCCAGAGTTCAGCTAGTGACCTGTACAGTTTGTCTCCTCTTCACATAGTAAGAAGTAAATTATGCAAAAGAAAACACTGCAGAAGGCACGAAAGACAGGAATGCAGGATGGACTCAAGGTCAGAAGACTGAGATAATGCCACCTGGCCCTGGGTGCCTCTACTTGGTTACCCAGGGAAAGTGAAAGTATTTTGCCATCAGTTTGTTCGTTCCCCATCCCCCCCTCTGCTTCTCTACTTGATGCCACCTGACTCCCGCCTGACCTTCAATGCCCTATGGGCCCCCCAGCCCATCTTTGTTTCTAACAGTAAAGGCAGCCATCTCTAATGGTAGCAAAATTTGTACAACAGGGACACTTGAGTACAAGACAAAGGTTGTCATATTGTGGAAATTGTGCAGAGAAATATGACCCAAAGTCCACAACATTTTGTTGCAGGTCTCTCTACCTGTTATCATACAAAGGGCTCAAAGTGAGGGTCTTTATGGAATACAATAGCCCCAATAATCATCCATAATTAGAAAGATTTGTGATGGTCTAATCCCTGAGCAGGAACACCGCTCTGAGAATACAAAGATACGCTTTATATATTCAACAACTGCTCAAAAAGGAAAAATATTTTTTGTTCATATAGCAATTCAAGTTAAAATTACAATTCAGGAGGCAATGACTATTCCAGTACCGGCTGTAAAAGCCAGGTATTATCTCCATTATCACTATTAGCAAATGTAACACAAATTCATGCAGAGTGTAATTTTTAAACATAATGACATTAACAGTAACAGTCTTAGACCACTGACCCTGCATCTAAAAAGCTACAACCTTGCTCTGCTATTCACAAACAGAAAGAATATTGGAGGAGTCCAACATTTTATATATACTTTTATTAATCGGTTGAGAAAAACAGATGAGGTTCCTGGAAGCACAAATATCCTCTTAAAATATAACAACGCAGCTTCCTTGTTTACATTCTGTGAGGAATACTGCCAAATGTACCTGGGGGACAACATGTGTAAGCAAATTTCTCTTCAAGCACTGTTGATTCCATATCAAGAAAGAAAAAATTAGCTGTTGTGGGTTTTCCCGGCTGTGTAGCCACGGTCTGATAGTTTTAACTCTTAATGTTTGTCCATAGCTGGCATCTTCAGGGGCATTTCATGGTAAGATGTGCTTCTCTCCGGGGCACAGAGAAACACATGAAACCATGGCATGCCTCCGGTGAGGAGTCCACAGGTCACTGTAAAGGAAAAAATTAGCATCTAAAACTGCCACACCACAGACCGGAAAACTCACAACAGTCAGTCGATTGCGATCGTGAAATTCTTCTTTGCATTAATTTAGAATCTATGAACAAATGGTAGCATCTGCTTCTAAGTACTCTACCCTTCTGAAGTGTGGTAAAACACCACCACTAAGTTTCAGACACACACACACACACACACACACACACACACACACACACACACACACACGGCAATCCTCTCTATCTCCAACCTTCTAGCTGGTTTATTTTTTATGCTACAAGGTTTAAAACATGTCAAATCTGAATTATACTCCAATAGGAAGACTCAAGAGCAGAAATCAGGTTGGCATCTATTTACAGTTCATTGCAACGATTGGGCTGTCCTTGAAAACAATTCAAAAGCTTCGCCACATGCACAAGGAAGCAGTTTGAGGAGGATGAAGTGGGTTCCTAGTTCTTTCTCTGTCCTTCCTAATTCCATATTTGTGAATCCAATCACTAATCACCCCATGACATTTGGTGGTCCAAAGCTCATTTTGGGGTACAGAGCCTGTTTAAATATACTCAATATTTGTCACTGTATTCAGGAGCTGGGAACCACCAGGAAGTGTAAACAAGGAACTGAGAACCACCTTCTGCCTTAGAGCAGCTTGCCTCCTAGCTAAGATGAGCTACGACTGCGCTGACTCCCTGGTCTTCTGAAGACACAAGTTTGGACCTGTGTTTGCCTCAGCCAAATAGCCCTCCTGTCACCAATTTCTTAAAATTGTACCCTTCTGAAAAGGAGCGTTGTGTTTATTCGTGAAGTCTTTGGGGAGAGATGGCTTGTAAGCGCAAACAAACCATGTGAAAGTCAATGAGCAGCAATGAACTGGAGTTTCTCAATCGCCAGATATTCCTCAGCTATTACTGCTCTGCTATTCTACTGTGCAGTCAGTGAACTTTTTAAAAAAAGAATGATTGCTTAGAAATCTGGCAGGGATATCCTGGAAAGATCACACTGGCCTCCCAAAAGTACCCCAGAAATTGCTTGTTGCGGGCCATGGGCTTTTCACCTCTGCTTCAACATGCCACACTTCATAGAGGCACATGAACAGCAGCTCCACATTCCTACAATAACTGGATATTCCATGTAAGTCAAAACTGTTGTGCTCCGATCAGTTTAACTGACCCCTGCAAACAAGTGCCGAACAGCCAAGCTCAAATATCCTAAGTCAACATTTGCAAACTCAGTGCAGCTTCACAGACTGCTTCACATAGTAATCAGCTTTTAAAAATAGATACACAACGGAACTACTTTCAACTAAACTTTCAACACAGGAAGTGAATGAAATTCCACTTAGCTCTTACTGACAGCAGCATAAGTCACCTTTGAGAGAAATGAAGAGTAACCAGAGTACAAAATTAAACATCCATTGTCTTTTGCTTACTAGGAGGGAAATGATCCAGACAGATTTTAGAGGCATCAAATTCTATGGCCTTCCTATGCCTGTCTGCAGAGTCAGCTAGCATTACATTGATTTTGTGGACTGAATCACCAAGGTGCTAGCATGAATCAGGAAGCAAACATAAACCTGCAAGCAAAGAAACAGAAGTTCAACTCAGACACAGAATGCCTTCAAACATTTTGACTCCATTTCTATGAGTGGATGATTTTGGCAGGGGAAGCAGTTATGATTTTTTCCCCTCACATTTTTTAATACTGGTCTCATAAATATTTTAATTATGTGACTAGCATTACACATTCTACAATTATTTGTTACTTCTTTATTACAATCTTAAAGCAGGATTCTTGTGCATCTGCAACAGAATCCGGAATTACACATACAGTGGTACCTCGGTTTTCGTCGATAATTCGTCCGAAAGGAATCGACGAAAACTGAAATCGACGAAAACTGAGGCACCATTTCCCATAGGAATCAATGTAAATCCAATTAATCCGTTCGAGGCACTCAAAAAAGTGCCTCTAACGGATTAATTGGCTTCCTGAAACCCCAGCCGGGAGGCAGAGGGAGCTCCTTATTTGGACAGTGACATCAGGGAGAGTCACTGCCCAAATAAGGAGCTCCCTCTGCCTCGAAGTTGTTAAGTTTGAGGAAGCTCAGGAGTTTATTTGGGCAGTGACATCAGGGGGTGTCACTGCCCAAATAAGGAGCTCCCTCTGCCTCCCAGCTGGGCTTCCTCAAACCCCAGCCGGTTTCGGTTTTCCTGGACTTTTCGTAGGTTTCGGTTTTCATTGACTTTTTCTGGGCAAATTTTTTCTGTGTTTGAGGACGAAAACTGAGGCAATCGACAAAAACCGAGACAAATTTTGCCCAGAAAAGGTCAACAAAAACCGAAACCGACAAAAACTGAAGTCAACAATAACCGAGGTATCACTGTATTGGTAAAACACAATACTTGCTCAAATTATATTTAGAATTATGGCAGTAGATCAGAGGGTGACTTTTCACTGCAGCAAACAGAATTCATGAGACATATTATAATCAGTCACGCCTTCTGGTACCTAAGGAGAGCCAGTCTGACACAGTTGTTAGAGAGCTGGACTAAGCACCGAGACTTGGATTCAAATTCCCACTCTGTCCTGAAGCCCACTTGGTGACTTTGGGCCTGTCATGTTCTTTCAGTCTGATCAACTTCATAGGGCTGTTGTGATAATATCAGAAGTTTAGAAATAAAAGCTTTTAAAAAATCACTGCTCCTTCAGTTGTGGCTTTTTATATTCTACAGTTAAAATTTAAAAACCCCTAAGTTCACACAAGTCAATGTCTTTGAAACTGCTGGGTTTCACAAGCGCATCACATCAAATATGCATCTGTTTCCCTGCGGCACTTCTAACTACAGAGCTGCTAAGTACTTCACAAGTTTTTCATAGTATAATATTTATGATGTATTGATTTCAACAAAGTATTTAGGAGAACATGCCCAAGAAGCATCCCTTCAAGAAACATTCACAGTTTCCTACAACGTTTGACACTTGGTGCAAGTAAGTTAGCTGCAGAGTTGCAATGCTATGTTGTTGAATTGGTGGGATTAACTGACTAACAATCTCTGGTCATTCAAAAAGATGCACCAGATTTGTATCCAATTTGTAAATCATCTGCACTACAACGGGAATTAAAAATGCCAGTGCCTCAGGCCATCTGAAAAGAGGATTTCCCACTTCTCTCACACAGGGGAAACAGTCCTAATTTAGAAACCTTCCTGGCACTGTTGCTGCAGACATGCTGCAGAGAAAGAGGATGCTGGAATCTGTCTAGTTAACACGTACAAATCCTGCGTTGTGTTTATATGAGCAAAGCAGGTGTGCTGCCTTCAATCATAGCACAGCTCCTCAATTCTCTTCTACTAGAGAACAAGATTATCATCCACGGCTGATCACTATTACAGCCACAAAAATTTCTCCAGTGAGTTATCAAACCAAAATATCTGTAGTGTGAAAACTACCCACAATGGATGAAAAGCCTAAAGAGCCAAAATGAAGTTTCTGGACGAAAAACAAAATTATTTACATTCGATATTTAGACCCTACTTTTCTCCCCAATGGGGATCCAAAGTGGCTTACAACATGATTCCTCCCACTAAACAAATTTCAGACCAACATTTATAAATGCATCTAACAGTGCAATCCAGAACGGAGTTACTCCAGCCTAAGTCCATTGACTTCAATGCTCTTAGACTAGAGTAACTCTGTTCCGGATTGCACTGTAAAGCACACAGCTCTGGCAGCATGTAAGACTCTTGTGTCAATAATTCGTATATTGGTTCAGATGTAGAAATGCCGATACCAAAAGGATCTCAAGTATGAACATCAGTATCACAACTACACAGTCACCGCCATATAAGGTTTTGAACTGTGAATTCCCCAAGATAAAAGGCAAGGAAATAAGGAGAAGGATGGATACTAGTTTTTTTTAATCATATATAGCTTGCTACATCCCCCCCCCCCCCCAAAATCAAGTCACAGCTGACTTATGGTAACCCCGTAGGATTTTCAAAGCAAGAGTAAGCTGTATGCTGTTTTTCTTCCTTTGCACAAAATTATCAGTTAAGAATTTTATTTTTGTACATTTGGGGCAAGTGAAAACTGCACTTGAAAATGGTCAGGAAAAATAAATCACGAGAAGTAAACAGGATATCAACAGCTATTTCAAGCCACAGAAACAGAGTCCATCAAAACCTTAATAGTTAGATGCCAGCAAATACAAAAAACCAAACAATGGCTCATAGACTAAAAATGCTCAATCCATATTCTTGAAAAGGAAACATCAAAAACTGTAGCAACAATGAGACTTTCACATTAATTTCTCAGGCTAGTAAAGCAAAGCTCAAAATCTTACAGAAAAGACTGCTACCACATACAGAATGAGACATGTCAGATGTCTACGCTATATTGAGAAAAGGAACATGTATGGAAGATCATATTGCAAATTTACACTGATCACTGGAATATATGAGAGAATTTTCAGAAGAAAATCAGCTTGTGTTTATTAGATTACAAGAAAGCTTTTTACTATGTAGATCATGAAAAGTTATGATTGCTTTTGAAAGAAATGGAAATGCCACAACATCTGATTTTCTTGATGTGCAACCTACACTCTGGACAAGAGGATACTGTTAGGACAGAATATGGAGAAACAGGATGGTTTCCAATTGGCAAATATGGATGTCAGACAAGGACGTATTTTATCTTCCTACCTGTTCAATTTATATGCAGAACATATCATAAGGAAAGCTGGATTAGATTGAGATGGAAGCAGAGTAAAAATTAGCAGAAGGAACATTAATCATTTGAGGCATGGAGATGACATCACATTTCTAGCAGAAAATAGTGAAGACTTCAATTTCATACTGATGAAGGCTAAAACAGAAAGGTGAAGGTGTGTGCTAAGTTTAGTTTTTAAGAATAAAGAGTTTTAGAATCCCACAATTAATTGAAGTATTATTTTAGTCACCAGAAAACTGCCAGGTTCCCACCTGGATCTGCCAGGTAAAGAGGGGATGACCCCACAGTCTCTACTACCTCCCTCAACATGCATGTTTCATTGTCATGCTCTCTCCCCCACCCCCACAGGAAATGCCTCCACATCATACAGCTATTCTTGTCATAAAACCTTTATCTCCAACTCTGAAATCTCCTCCTAAGACTGCCACTGTCCTTCACAAGAGGAGCCAGAAAGGAAGTCCCCAGCAGCTGCGTGAAGCATAGCCATTATCCTTAGGACACACGCAAATATTACTGACCGTTATACAAACCTGAAGAATACTCCACTTCCTAAACTTGCTGAATGAGCTTTCCTGCTACTAAATTTTGAACAGCCTCAAGTTAGCGTACAATGAATGCTCATCAAATTTCTCTGCATTCCTGCAACCTCCTTTTTTTCTTCTTTTGCTCATGCAAAAGTACTCAGCAAACACACAAGGGAAAACGCTGCATATTGGCTTGACAAACAAAATAAAGCGCTGACCCGGCAGGAACAGCTTAGTATGCATAAATTCCAGATGCGCCTGCAGCCCTGACACCATCTACCTCTGTCCTTTGAAGCCAGAGGAGCAGAAGGCAACCAGAACAGGAAGACAGAAGCATATTCACATTGACATATCATTTACAAAACAGGGAACTGTTTTGTATGATATACTTCAACTTGTGAAAATATCTACCAGTCACTGAATCAAAATACTGCCTTGTAAGTAAATGTTGCATTCTGAACACCTGTCCACACAGCACTACATATAGAGGTTCCTCCTAACCTCCACCAAGGGTTATAAGGATGCAGGATTCCAAAACTGGGAGGAATTACTTTGGTCCTAAAGGAATGGTTCTAGAACCATTCTCACATTTACATATAAAACCAGCATGGTGCTTTCCCAAGCATGCACTGGGAGATGAGTGATGTGTCCACTAGTCCATTAGGAATAATCTACCTGAGATCTAGCATCAAACCCTTTGTAGTTTGTAGACTGAAAGTATGTCTTGGTCTCATCTTCTCAGACTTTACTTCAGAGCACTAAGAATCTTCCACTATTCTAAGAACAAGCAGAAGCTTGAATTCTTGCCTTGACCAGCAAGCATAGTGAAAAGGGAACTTAACCTACTGCTTCTGCTGTTTTTCATAACAAGGATTATGGGGGAAAGTTGACATAAAGAACATAATCTTCAGAATGTATGCAAAATAGGGGTGCGAGGGAGTTCCAAACTTTGAGGATGGCAGCGGAGTAAGAGAAAAGAGGAAGTGTGGAGTAGGGAAAAGGAAGTCAGCATCTATCCGCTTATTTGCTTCTTTCCACAACATTTGAATCACCAAATTCTGTGGGGACAGAGATGGAAAACTTTGTGATACAGTGTTTTGAACCCAAGAGAGAATAGTTCTCATGAAAGGGAGGTAAATCTTCTTCTTCGGCTGTATTCCCCTTGAGGGACTTAGCAGATAAGTGACCTAACTTACATGGTTGTTGAAAAGTCTGAGGTACTGTTAAGTGAGCTTCTTTAAACACTGAAGCACCACTTAAGCACCGTATTAGAGAAATTTTCTTTAATATTAAGTTTGTAAGCTGTGCATCAAAATGCATCTCTGCAAAAATGCATAACACTGCAAAAATTCATAACACTCGCAAGCCTTTTTTGCTTTCAGTTCCAACTCCTCAGCAACTACACCATTGAAAGTGATGCAATATTGTGAAAACAGAAAAATCAACTCATTCATTACTGGCCACGTAAAATTTCAATAAGAATTTAAATAATGTTTTAATAGTGACCCTCAATATCCATCCTGGTTTAATTATGTAAGATGTTGTAATCTGGTTTTAATGTTTATATTTTTATATTATTTATTCTACTGTATTGTTTTATATGCTTTTATTTGTAAGCCACTCTGAGTCCTTCAGGAGATTGGTGGGGTAAAAACTCAATAAACAAACAAACAAATAAATAAATGGTTAGCCAGTGAAGAACGGCCTTACCTAGGCTGGGAATTCTCTTCATACATTCTCTCTTTCCCTTCTTTGAAGAGGCTGATGGTTTGCTTCGTCTTTTTCATCAAGTTCTCCATGAACACCCTGAAGTATTCATTCTCTCCTAAAGTCTCCATCTTCCCCTCATAGCGTGACAGGATAGTTCGTAGATGTTGATATGTATCAGGAAGCAGGTCTAGAATGTAGGGTGGGCTGTTCTTTAGTGCCAATTTGGGGCTCTGACACAAACGTACAACCTGAAAAAAAGGCAAACTTTTTTAAGCATAAGACTTAGAAGCCAGCATCTTCTGAAATGCCAGCAAGGGACTCACCATCAAGATGTCAACACGCGTAACTGAATTATCAGAAGCTATAAAACTCATCCACTATGAATACTGTAACTTACAGTATTACAAATTTTTGTCTAACCTTTCACAAGTTTAAATTTAAGATATGCACCATATCTGCCCTGAGACAAGAACCAATCTTGATAGCCTAGCTGCGGTATCACACAAGGTATTAATTAGTACTCAGCAACAACACTGCTGAAAGTACCTTCCCAACAAACCTTGGAACACTTTAATTACTCTTCCCGAATGAAACATAATGAACCCACAAAGAAGCCATGATGACCATGAATAGGGAATAAAGAGATGGTCAGAAATCTACAATCTCTCTGGCTTCTGGTGAAAGAGGACACATTTGGAAACAAACTATTCCTACAGGTTCAAATCAGGAAGATTAGGACTCACAAGCGCTTTCAGCCAGCATTTTGAGATGCTGCTTTCTCTGTAATGCATGCAGCAACTACACTGGGCTCCCTCAGAAATTATCTTGATTGCCACAATTAGAAAGGTACTGTTTTTGACCACAGCTAAACACCATTGCTCAGAGAACCTAATGAAAAAGAGGTGTTTTTTTCTTAAACACTGACAAAAATAAAACAGGAAATCCTTAGGAACCACATAATGCTTCCCAACACAGTGGACACACTTGTGATAATACAAATTGTGCACCACTGAACACAAGTTTCCAGGATGATACAATACACACTTAACTGTGTTTTTACTGAGATTGAGGTTTAAAAAAAAAAGCTACCACAGAACAATAGTCTGCCAAATGTTGCAAGGCTTGTGATTCACCCGCAAGTATAAATGGCACTTGGCACCCAAAACTATCAGAGAGGAAATGGATCTGCGGAAATATAAACTACATTATTTATATCAAATGTATCTCCACAATACTGACAAGTACTTCATGTTCTACATACGGACAGTGCTGATTCACATCCAAAATACTGCAGTACTCTCTTCAGAGATTTCAAACTTTTTAAAAGGATATCCATATAGTACTAAACTGCGTATTCTCCAATTTTCGTAGGTCCTTATAGCCACAAAGATTTTAATGTGCATTAGAAAAATCTACCTAAAAACATAGACTGGAAAACACCAACACACCAGTCCAAGACACCTGACTAGTAGTGAACACCGCAAATAGTAAATTATTTGTTTTCTGTGGTCTGGCCACCAACACCACAAGAACATTAGCCATAAGATCACAGAACAATTTCACCTTTTAATACAGATGGATTCCACCTAAGCTGTCAATGAGGTATTGTTGAAGGCTTCCATGTCGGACTCAACTGGTTGTTGTGGGCTTTCTAGGCTGTGTGACCGTGGTCTGGTACATCTTGTTCCTAACATTTCACCTGCAAGCGAAACAAGATCTACCAGACCATGGCCACACAGCCTAGAAAGCCCACAACAACCATCAAAGCCCAGCTTTTGCATGTATGAAGTATTGTCAAGTCACAGCCAGCCTATGACAACCGCTCACGGGGTTTTCAAGACAAGAGACTAACAGAGGTAGTTGGCCACTGCCTGTCCCTATCTAGTGACCCGGGACTCCTTGGTGCTCTTCCATCCAAGCACTAACCAGGGCCCTGCTCTACTTAGCTTCTGAGGTCTGGCAAGCTTGGGCCATCTAAGTCAGGCTGGATTTTAGAACATGTGATCGCCTACTAACCTCTTGTTTCTCAACCAAGAAGAAATTGCACCATATCAATTACCATTCATACCCCCGCCAGGTAACTGCAAAACTAATTCTATGCAATCAGTAGAACTTCACATTTCAGAAAGCAGCTGTCCATGATATATAAACAGAGTCGTAGCGAGTGGAACTGCGCCCGAGGCACGTGTGTGCCCTGTGCCCCTGCCACACACCCCATTGGTGCGCGCCCAGGGCAAGATACCCCCCATCCCCCTGAGTGCTACGCCACTGTGTATGACAAAACATTTTTCCTGAAATATGTATTACTTGGCATAATGGTCTGCAGTTTCAAGTTGAAAAGTTTCACTGAATGTACGCAAAGCATTTTTGTAGCCAGTGACACTTCTGGACACTGGATGACGTGTAGATCTCAGTTCAGCACTACCAGGTACAGAAGATATATCCGTGCACTGTGCCTCCAAAAGGGATTATGGTTCATGCTCCAACATATAGGCAAAGCTATGCTTTCTTAATCACTAAGGTATCAGTAGTCAAAAACAAGCAGACAAATTTTGGTTGTTTTCAGTGTACTCCAAATAGCAACATTTTTTTTAGCTTAGTAATTTCAACAGATTCAAAACACAAATTATGAATGACTGAAGTTAGCCTTACACAAGAAAATCACATGAAATCCAAAACAGAGAAGAGACATTTCCCTAGGTCTGATGCAGTAGGAAATGGAACACAGAGGTATTTTTTGTAAATATCCAGATAAGGAGCTAGCAGACTGAACAGTCACTATATATTATTCTCAAAAGAAATGTATTCATGTGGTCTCTAGAAAAATATGAGTACCCATAAAAGTATACCCTGTAAATCATTAATAGACCAGAAAAGCAGAAAAGTATTAACTTTTAATAAAGTGAAGCTTTAAATAAGTCTGTTTAATTATTTGAACAACCATATCCAAAAGTGGAAGTCCCAAAAACCACAATTGTCTTCAACTATCTCCAAAATGGTGCTGAAATTGACCATCCAGTAGAGAAACAAGTATATATTTGTCTTTCATTTAGCACCCTTCGAATGCATTTGCAGATCACCACCTCTTCCAAAAGTGATGTTCACAGCTTCAAGAAACCAGCAGAGTAACACATACTGAATTCATGCTTGTATTTGGGTTCTTGGTCTATTACTGCTAAAGAACAACGGCCCACCCCCCCACCCCACCCAAAAAACCCTACACACTGGCTATGAACATATTTTGCTGCAATTCCCTTTAATAAAACATAAAAGATGGGCACAGGCAGGGTTAAAATAACTTGCATACTATGATATCCTGCAAGCTGAAAAAGTCCAACAGCATTGATCAGCACAAAGCCACAGAAGTGGGATACGACCTGCACCCCACACAGAGCCTTTTTCTGTTATCAGCATTTTACGTAGCAGGACCAACATTTAAAAGCCTCTCAACTCATGTGCTAGCCCAAATACATACAGTATTTATATACCAACACAACTACCACTAGAGTTCTGGTGTAAAGGTACTCTGTGCATATGGACTGATTCAGACATAAGGTTATTTTTTAATGTGTACAGCACATAAGCAAACCTGGCACATCACCAAGTTTCATAAGCAAAGAGAGAGCTTATAGTCTAGAACAAGTTACACCCATAGTGTGACACACTAATACAAGAAAGCATTTTTCAGCAGCCGCCAAACATGTCCCAGACCGCATACAAGAATGCAATATTAATGCAACTGGCATGCCTCAATTGTTTCAGAATAATTTGCTCAGACCCCTAATTTGCTCAGACAAAAGGATAAGAACGTGAAGGTACAATTCAACAATATCCATGCATAATTTTTAAGGCCATAGTAAGAACCCTGGACTATTATACAAAGAGTATTACACAATATTCAAATGCACTAGGACTTAAATTCTAAATACTTCTGAGTTTCACAGGTACAGATGAGAGCTAGTTCCCATGGCATGCAGTTCAGAGTGCAGCCTTAGGTCTTCTTAACAACATGCTCAATCTTTAACGAGCCCAGGAAGTTGGTCAATGGATTACAAAATGTTCTGGAGCATGAACTGTAGCTAAGGGGGAGGCAGGAAATAATTCCCCAAATGTAAAATTATGGCAAAAACAAAGGACAGAGAGATCACCTAACACTGCTGACATTTGCTACAGGTTTGAGGGTATGCAGGTCAAAGAAAGTGGGGGTGCAGAGGCCTACAACGTCCTTTGAGCTCAGAGGTCCTCCAAAAAAGCAAGAGTAAACTACAGAAGAGGGTATTGCAATTCAAAACAAATTATAAGGAAGGGAAATATAACCCAACTAGAAATTATTAAAAATCATGGGTTGGCACACAAACACTCAGCTAAGAAACCTAATTTGGGAGTTCAAGAATACCCTGGCATCGAGTTGTTCAGGTTTCAAGTCAGGTGCCAGCCTTCTGTCATGCCATCCCACCAAGGAACCCGTGGGATTATAATTATGTGAGGAGACTAGGACTCTAACAGAATCATCTTTGCCCTGACAGAACTACAATTCTCAAGCCCTGTTGAAAAAGCCACAGCAGCTGAACTAGATTGAAACCAGATCCGAGTTTATTTATGGTACAAAAATGACCATTTTTCTGTACCCTTTTTTGCTATTTTCTTTGTGACTCCTAGGGGTCTTAGACCCAAAGAGGAACTTTTCATTAACACAAGAAATGCTCAAGCACTCATCACTTTGTGCTTTTAAAAACAACCTTGAAACCTGACAGCACTGTCCCATATTTGGACTAATGGCAGCGTCTCTTGGTCATCATAGTTTAATGGAAAAGAACTCAGCTACCAAGGGAATTGTCAACGTGCCAGTCACACTTCCCATTTTTTATTAAGCAATCCAAAGCAGCTGTGGGGGCAACCATTCTGCCTGCTGAACAAATTCTGCTTTCCTGGTTTAGGTAAGTATGTCCAACATAACATATGCAACACTTTGGTGAGGTGAAAAATCCTGGGACAATGGGAACGCACGGCACTGCCCACCAGCACCTGAGACTTTAAGAAAGCCTGAAGTCCAATGCAATCCATGGGGAGGGGGCCCGAAACCACTCAGGAGGTGGCGTGACTACAGAGCCAGAATGAATGCCACCTGCGGAGTTGCAGAGGCACTTATGCTGTTGTTGAGAAGCCACACAGCTCCACAGTGCCTGGGCACCACTGCATCTCCACCACAAGAGCCAGCGCTGGCACCAAACAGGGAGTTCCTGGGGTGGGGCTAGCTTCAGTCAACTTCCTGAGCTCTTTCAGCCAAGGAATGCCATCGTTCCCCAGTGCAGACTTACACCAGCAAAAGCCACCTTTGCAGGGAAGGGGGTAGCATCACTTTTTCCTTGCTGTTTGTGACGCAGCATGCCTCTTTGGAGACGACGTAGCTATGCTGTCCACATTCACAGCGCAGATTCACCCCCTCTCAGGATTGTACTGCCCAGCAGCAACTCTATGCACACTTGATTGGCAGTAAGTCCCACTGAACATTACAGAATACATTCACACGCAGATTCAGACTGTACATCACACTGAGTAATACATGGTGCTGAACTGAATACTATTTATTTGAGAACCACAGCTGTTGACATCTATTTTATGAACATCTCAGATCATCTTGCCATGTTAAGGCAACGGCTGACATTCCCTGATAATCTTAAGAGAGTGCACTTATCACCACTCCCGCTTTCTAGATGACCTCTTGATCTCATGTGGCCTGAAACCGTTATGCACTGTTTACTTCCCTTTCTAGATCCAAAGAAATACATTAACTGAGCAAAGCAAAACTATGTATAGCTGCTAAAAGAGGAAGATGAGATGGTGAACATGAGCTTCAAGAACAGCAAGATGGTATGTGGACAACAATGCAGGTCATTTTCCTGAAGGAAAAATAAGTGATGATACATAACAGGAACATTTGCAGCAAGTGTTCGAGAACACCACCACTTTTTCTGTCTTTCGCTGTTACCCAGCATTGAAATATTCTAAATTCAGCAACCTGAAGCCCATATAAATCTGATTGTTCCACTCACCCATGTGCTCAAGCAAGCTCTAAAATAATACCATACTACTCTGTGGGGGTCCAGATGTTTCCATAACAGGGTTCCAGGACCTCTGAAAAACAAGCAAGTGTAGTACTGCTTACTTTTTATCTTACTGCCTGAGACAGTGTACTGTACTAACTCATAAGCGAGTTCTATTATCTTCATGACATTAAACATAAAAGCTTGTATCAAATACCCTTTTGCTAGGTAGGATCATGAAACATCCAAGATAATACAGTTGTGCTTCCTTGGTAGTCCAAGCCATGGCGTCACTGTAAACAGTTCCCAGCATATCATGGAGTTTGGGCTGTGCTGATAAAACAAGAAGCGAAACAGCAAGACGAGCTCTTTCTGGAACAGGCTGCCAAAGAATCTCCACAGGCAATCCCACTTTTCCTGCCACTGTCCTTCATTCCTATGAATCTAATTCTGAGCAGCATTTTCCAGAGTCTCCTCCTGTTCAACAGCAACATCCAATAAGATCAGCACCATGGTTACCATTCCCTCTAATTCCACCTGCCTCCTCCGCCCACCACCTACCCTATTTTTAGGACCTTCTCCATTTTTGTCTCTTCATGTCACTCTCTCTCTCTCTCTCTCTCACACACACACACACATATATCTCGGCAAATGCAAACATGCTTATGAGCTTTGTCTCAACCTCCAGATTGGGATGGCTGATTATACCACTGACAGCCTGCCTCTCCACATTCTACTGTTTGGTAACATGATAATAAAGCTGCTAAAATACTTGAATCTGAAGTGCTCCAGGAGCTGCCCCACTTCAGCATGACTGAATTAACTGTGATTTTGCTCAAGAATAAATCAGCTATTATTCTGAACAAGAAACTTTAACATGTTCCTGAGGCATTTTAAAGGGGATGCTGAACAGAAAAATATAAACTATATATGTGGACTGCTAGCAGTTGAACGATTCATAAACTCAGCCAGATGCACCACCGTTGCCCCTAAAGCACTACAACATCTATCTCCCTACTTCTTTACCTTCCAAAACTGACACACTGTCTTCAAGTTCCCGCCCAGATCAAAGCCCACACACAATCAATCCTATTACCCTTGCAGATTCCAAGCCAAATCAGGCCCTTCCTCAAACACCACCTCGCTAATGAGCTTTGACCCACCCTGCTTTCCCAACAACTTACATTCACCCCAACTTCTTTTTGCAACTTAGCTCGGTCCTGGGGGACTTTTCCATGACATCCCCTTCTCCCAATTGCCTAATTCAGTCCCTGCCCCCATCAATGCTCTAACTTCACTTATTTGAATATACCCCATGTTCTCTTTGCTTGCTTTTGCCCCCCACCCCAACTTGAGATCCGGCACTGCAGTTACTGTTCGGCTAGCTAGGATATGAAAGACTGAGGTTCAAATTCCCACTTCACTGTGGAAGCTTGTTGGGTAACCATGTGCCAGTTACACATTGTCTGCCTCACCTGCTTCACAGATTTGCTGTGAGGCCAAAATGGAGAAAAGGAAAACAATGTAAACAGCTTTAGCCAGCGGTGGGATTCAAATAATTTAACAACTGGTTATTTACAAGCACCATTTCAACAACCGGTTCTGCTGAAGTGGTGCGAACCTGCTGAATCCCACCACTGGCTTTAGCCCCTACTGGGGAGAAAGATGGAATAGAAATAAAGTAAATAACTAAATGTGATAAGTGCTAGCTCAGCAGGGCAGAGGCCCATCTTTTACTTGGCATCACTGTGCATAGCACCAGCACATCACCTCAAAAACCTTCTAGCATGGCAACCGATACACTTCATTTCCTGTATCATACTGAATATCTGAGCCCAAAAAGCAATCACACCTTCCCAAAGTTTTTCTCCCTCATCCTCTCACATATCCCCGTGCAGAATGCTCAGCCTGCCTCAGTCTTAAGAACATCCTGCTGATCTAGAACAGAGAGCAGAGAGGAGCCCACAAGGAGTGCCCTCCAGTCCTGCCGACTGGTGCCCAACGTTGACAACTGGAAACATTCTGGCCCCATCTGCCTGAAACTAGCAACAGCCTTCACAAGATCTCCTGTTCAAACCCCTCTCAATCCATTCTAAGCCTTTTCAGACAATTTCAGAATGAGTACTCCAACACTCTCCAACAGCACATCAACAAACTATGTCACTGGCACTCCAGAAAATCTTCAGGGGGGCAGAGTGGTATTAATGATAATTATCATATTATTACACAACATTGTCTTTTTTAATTTGTAATTTGATTTACAGGATGCCCTTTCACTTGACGGCTGAGGGTGACTTACAACAGAAGTTTCATAGTTAAAAATACACAGTCAGTTCTCATCAAATTTCCCAATGGCAGCATAAAATCAATTCTTCATTCATCCATTCACCTACTTTCTCCATTCAATCCCTTTAAAAGGAGGAGGGATTCTCGGTTTGCTATTTTATGTCCAATCCTGTGATGAGCAGGGGCTTCAACTAGATGGTTTATACTAACTGGCCATGCTGGCAGGGGCTGATGGGAATTGTAGTTCATGAACATCTGGAGAGCCACAGGTTGCAGATCCCTGGTCTATAAGGTCCCTTCTAATGCTTATGAGTTTATCTTTGGTTTTAACTGGGGATGTTTTAACTATGATTGTCTGCCACCTTTGAACCAGGAGAAAAAGAGGGATCTAAATGTTTTGAGAAATAAACCCAGTGACAGGGCTTCAGCAGAACATCCAGCCTACTTCCTGTCATCCTCCTCACCATTTTAGCTTCCCCATCCCAAAGAGCCCCTTTATTAAAAGCAGGTCTGGTCACCAGATTCCACCCCCCACATACACACACAATCCAGATCAGCCTCACACAGAGCCATCCACCCTCACCCTAACGACCGGCCACCGTTTCTGCTTCCCTCCTGCCTTCCCAGAGAACATGATTCCATTCCTCTCCTCCATTAAAAAAATCCCCACTGATGAAAAGGCACAGTGGCAGGGAGACAAAACCTATCTTTGACATGCTTGTTTTCTAGGAGAAGGTAAGCCTTACGCATGCAAGAAGCACAGAGTTGTATATTCCAATCTGTCCTTTTTTACCAGGGTCAGCTGCTAAATACCCTAACCTTTCATATATATGTGTGTATATTATATATCTGTGTACATATATATGTGTGCATATACGGTCACACACAAAAATAACGCCACCATATATTATACACATTTTTCGTATTATACATACACACACAAAAAAAATGATGCTCCCATATATTAGATAGTTTTTCTCATACACACACACACACACACACATATATATATATAGACACCTGCTTTCATATGCGTATCATAAAGGCGTGCATATATGCGTATAGACACATATATTATATACAATTTTCTTATATCTATATAAGTATATGTCTCTTGTGTGTGTGTATAGCTATCTGCATGTGTGTGTATGTGTGTGTGTATATGTGTGTGTGTGTATATATACACAACATATCATCAACATCACACCGCATTCAAGGCTTTCAAGGTGGTGTGATTTTGATGATATGTCGTATTAGACACTGCATTTATGTTTGTATAATTTGTATATCTATACACACACAAACACACACACACTTTCATATGCGTATCTATGAAGGCGTATGTATATGTGTATTACAGACACATACAGGTCTATCATGAACGGCCACCCACCGCACTCTGCCGGCGGACCCCTTGCCTGGCCCAGACCCTCCAGTCTAGCCCCCCCCCCCCGCCCCGATGTTCCTATTCTTATTTCTCGGGGGGAGGGCACCGCCTCCCTCCCTCCCTGGCTCACCTTGTCCATGAGCTTCCAGCACTTATCGACCATCTTCTTGTCGACGGCGCAGGGCTGGTGGGGGCCGAGGTGGTGGTGGTGGGGCTGGAAGGCATCCTTCATGAGCCCGATCAGCCCGCCGGGGCCCTTCTTCAGCGGGGCCGACATGGGGCCCTGAGGCGGCGGGGAGCCGAGGCGTGGCCCTTCCTTCCTTCCGCCGGGCCGCTCCTTCGCCGGCTGCCCGAGCGACTGAGGGGAGGCGGCGGCGGCGGTTCCACGAGCGTCGGGGGCGCGCCCGAGGGGAAGGAGCGGAGGGCTTGCGGGGGGGGGGCACAGGCGCGCGCCTGCCCGCCCGTGACAGGAAGGCGCGAGCCTCCCTCCGCGGAGAATTGTGATTGGCCGGGCAAGGGGGGGAAAGAGGCGGCGCCCTCCTCCGCGCGGCGCGCGGCTTCCCCGAGAGAAGGCGCGCGCTGATTGGCCGCGCTTTCGGCAGCCTCCCTGAGGATAAATGCGTTCCCATTGGCCCGCGACCGAAAGGAGGGGCGGTGGAAGAGAGAGCGTGCGCGCGACCGCCTGGCGGCTTTAAAAGGCGGCAAGTCCGGCTGGGATTGGTTAGCGTTTTTGCGGTGCCTGCATAAAATATTATGTCTTTAGTAGAATGGATGGGGGAAGGAGGCTTGCTCAGGCGCGCCCCCGCCTGTCACCACTTGAAGGAGGAAGTGAAGCAGCCTCTCGCCTAGAAAGTGGAAGCCCCGCCGGTGACTTATTAGCATAGCCACGCCTTTGGGACTTTTTCCCCTTCAATTCTTCCGGTCAGCTGTGCTGGGCAACGTGTTGGCCTGGGGCGCATGCTCCCAGAGGGAGCCAAGTCTAAGCATGCGTATTGTGGCGGAGGAAGCCTGTTCGGCTATGGCAGTTTTGGGCAAGCCTGGCTAGAATGATATTCTGCTTGCTTTTTGAAAGAGGCACAGTGGCAAAGACAGGGGAGCTGCAAACAGGTTTTGAGAGCGGTGAATACCAAACACTGAAAAGGGGGTAGGGGTGGCATCTGGAACTCCTTGCCCTGGCATCAAGTTGCATGGTTTGTGATAGGCACATATACAACATGTATTAAACACTTGTAACTGGAAGAGCACACATAGAATATATATATATATATATACACAGTGGAACCTCAGTTTTCGTTGGTAATCTGTCCGAAAAGAACCGATGAAAACTGAAACCAATAAAAACCGAGGAAAACTTTTCCAAACAATGAAAATCAAATTAATCCATTCTAGGCACTCCAAAAAACATACCAAAAACACATTTTTGGTGAATAAACATAAGAAGAAGAAGAAGAGTTTGGATTTATATCCCCCCTTTCTCTCCTGCAGGAGACTCAAAGGGGCTGACAATCTCCTTGCCCTTCCCCCCTCACAACAAACCCCCTGTGAGGTAGGTGGGGCTGAGAGAGCTCCGAGAAGCTGTGACTAGCCCAAGGTCACCCAGCTGGCGTGTGTGGGAGTGTACAGGCTAATCTGTATTCCCCAAATAAGCCCCCACAGGTTTGAATCCCTGCTCTGCCGCCTGAGCTGTGGGAGGCTTATCTGGGGAATTCAGATTAGCCTGTACACTCCCACACACACCAGCTGGGTGACCTTGGGCTAGTCACAGCTTTTTGGAGCTCTCTCAGCCCCACCTAGCTCACAGGGTGTTTGTTGTTGTTACCGCCAGAGAATTGAGAATAAAAATTGTCTAAGCATAAACCCTAATGTACCCTCTGAGGAAAAAGGAAAATATGTGTCAATGACACAAAGAAACCACTCCTTTGGGACAAAGCATTGCTCAAATAACTCTTTATTTTGTTTCAGTACATATAGATAAGCATTTTTGGTATGTTCTAGATTCTTTGATGTGCATGCATTATGTTACGTTGTACTCTCTATGATGTTACTTGATTTGGTCTCATGTGAATAGCGTTTATGATTTTGCTTGGGAAAATATTGTATTTTGATAGAATAGGTATATGTTACAGTAGTTTGTATTAGCTAGAGTTAGGGTTCTAGGGAGCCAGCCCTGGAAAACAACTGAAGCCAACACCCAGGAAAATCTCATCACCAGAACACAAAACCCTTTTGGATTACAAATTGAATCTGATGGTGGCACACCCAGATGTTCCAGCCATTGGAGAACGTCCCCGCACCATCATTGGACAGTTTGAACTTTCCTTTGTTCTAAAACCAACAGGCGGGAGCCTCAGGACAGGACTAACATGCAGCACCCATTGATAACAGGGTTCTTGGGTGTGTCATCAGAAACCAAGTTTTATGAATGGGACGCTTTCTACACTCGGACCTTGTGAAATCACGAAGAGATGCTTCACCCCGAGACTTTAGTTTTCATTCATTAAGTTGTAATTGTATATGTTGTTTTATGTGCTAATGTATTGATGTGTTCTTATTTGCTGTAAGGTGAAGGACCTGCCCCCTTACCGGGTCTACCCCCCCTTGATTGGAGTGTATAAAAGGTTTTGTGCTGGGTTCCGCGGTGTGGTCTTTGGCTGAGCTGCTTTCGAGGAATCATTTGGCTATAAAGAATCCCCTGCTTAGAAGGATCTTCGGTCTCCTGTGCCTGTCTTTTTCCAGTTTTGCTGCCACGAGCTGAAATTGCTTTGGGTCACCCCTAGACTCACTTTAAGTTACCGGGGCAGCGGCAACATTGTGAGGGGGGAAGGGCAAAGAGATTATAAGCCCCTTTGAGTCTCCTACAGGGGAGAAAGGGGGGATATAAATCCAAAGTCTTTTTCTTCTTCTTAATTAGGATGGAACTGATGGTGATGTGTGCCTATAAGACTGAAAGATGGGCAGAGTTATGAGACTTGGGAAAAGCAGTGAGACCTGAGAGAGTTAAGTCTGAGAGTGTAATGTCTCTTAGTCGCAGCAAATGCAACAATCCTCGACATGTTCATAGGAGAGCAGTAGAGTTTAATAGAGAGAGAAGCTTGGAGACATGAAGTCTCTGAACATAGACCCAGAACAAGAACTACAAGAGAGCCACAACCTGCTCATGATAAAACACCAGGCTTAATAATCATCGTGTGCCAGGAAAACAGTCCTTTAAGGAACATGCATCACATAGAGCTTCTATTAGCTGTTCCAGTTCTAATAGTTCCCATTGTTAACTGTAAATAAACTTGTTTTAAACCATTACAATTGTCCTGCCATCCATCACGACAGTACTTAACTCTCTACCTCTGCTATCGTAAGAACAAAGAAGTTGTTTTAATAGTCAACTTCCTTAGTCAACTTAATTGTGCTTTCTTTTAGAACCGGGCAAAAAGTTTTTAAAGTAACTTGTAAATCTGGATGCACTAATGAGCAGATAGAAGTTCAATGCCTAAAAGATACATTATGAAGAGGTAATGGGGAGATGAATGTCTTGGAACAAATGCATAGATGACTATAAAGAAACTGTCAGAAACTAATTAAAGTATTAATATTGTATTAAAGAAAAGGACCGTGGTTGTATAATTATAAGAACCAATCACAGAATTGATGATTTCATGTGTAACCAATTAGAAAAAGATACACTAATGTATGCAAGCTTTTTCTATAAAAGAAGGCTGTGTCATTTGAGGACTGGTCCTTTGTACCTAATTCCCTTGCTTAAGCCATAAAGCTGTGTTTACTACTCTCTGTCTCACCCATGGTCTCTGGATCTGGTGGGGATCCACAGGGTGTGCTTTTACAACGTTTGCAACCTGGGAGAATCAAGAATGTTCCCTTATTACTGTAACAGAAAGGCCTGAAAATAAAAGTGGAACTGACCTTCCCGCACCACAGAAAAAGACCTGCTACTATGCAGACAAGGAAGCTAAAGAAATTTCCTTGAATAAGGAAATTGAAAAGGAGAAGGGTGTGTGTGGCTTGTTTTGAAATTATTCACTGAGTAACTGTGGCAGCTCTGCTGCAAACCCACAGGAGTCCGGTCCAAGCAGAGTTAGAGGATTTTGTGGAAAAGACTCATTACCACAGGTTTCAGTGGCAGGGGCCTGTTTTTTGGCTGGAGGCCATTGTAACTTCGAGTTGCAGGTCAGCATTTGACAGCATACGGACATATATTTAGTCTCTCTGCAAGATTTGGAGCATGAGAAGACTAAAGCCTGTGCAAGTGGGGGACCCTCTTATAGAAGGCACTCCTGCGATCTCCCCCCCCCCCCCCCGGTTCTCTGCCTATAAACAAACAAACAAGTCAGGCAACGTGAAAAAGAAGCCGCTATGCACTTCCGTTCCCCCAGCAGCCACAGAGACTCCCTGTCCTTCGCATAACAGGATCCAAGCAGCTATTTCTCATGAACCAGTTGTGGTCTCTGCTGTTGGGAATGTGAATAGGGAAGCTGAGGTACAGCAGCTATGAAGAAGGGGCATTTCCAGCCAGAAGAACCTATTTTCTTGAAGATGCAGCAAGGCAAACCACTGGGGCATCTAGTTCAGAACTGTCTACTCTGATTGGCGGCAACTATCCAGGGTCACGGATAGTGCAGAATAATGCACTTTCAATCCATTTTCACAACTGTTTGCAAGTGAATTTGGCTATTCCACACAGCTGCAAAGTGCACTGAAAGTGGATTGAAAGTGCATTATTCTGCATATATGGAAGGGGCCTTAGATTTGTTGTTGTTTTAAAAATGTGATTTTTTTGGCTCCTTCCGCACATGCAGAACAATGCACTTTCAAACTGCTTTCAATGCTCTTTGAAACTGTGTGGAATGGCAAAATCCACTTGCAAACAGTTGTGAAAGTGGTTTGAAAACGCATTATTCTGCATGTGCGGAAGGGGCCATAGTCTGCCTTTCTCACTTGGACTCAAGGCAAATAACAATAGATAACTATCAACAGGATGGAACATGCAATGAACAATGCAACAGAAATTAGGAGTCTAAATACTGATCTGAAGCAAAGCACAAATGTTAACATGAAAGATTACATGATGTAAATAATGCATAGTAGGATCCTAGTTTCAGCAAGCTATATGTACTAGTGTAGACCACAGTTCCTAATAATTTTTCCAAGTAGGTATGGTGGCATCAGCCAGATTGTTTCATACGAAAGGAGATGAGTCCTCTGTTATCCTCTCTGTACATAATCTATCATTCAAACTGCCCCCTTTCATACCTCTTATACTAGAAGCAATATGGGCTTGACTATTTAAAAAAAAATTCTATATGATAAGCAGGGTAGAGACAACACAAAAATAAGGTTGAACTTCTTATCCAGTTTGAACCCTAGGTGAATATGCACACCCACATACCATAAGTTTCCCTGAAATTCCTAAATTTTGGACCTGCGTCCAGTCTCTTCCCCCTCCCCATTTTATTAAGTTCATTAGCCTATTTTGGGCAATGCGTGAATACCACACTGCCTTTAATTGGTATGAGGATTTGGACAGATGGGCAGAAAAACATAACTCATCTTGTTCATAACATGCAAATTGCAGTCTGATGTAGCCTCAGTTTGCCTTGGGAAGCGTTGTGCCGGGGCAGTAAAGTTACAACCCCACCATCTATGCTCAGTTTTGCTATTCAAAACTGGCTCTCCTGCAAGCAAAGGGTTAAACTCTTTTTCCTTTCCTGGTATGACCTTGAGGCAAATTGAGGCTGCATTTTAAGGACTTGACTGAAACCTCCATCTAAGCCTGACTGTAAATAGTAAAGAACTGTGTTTTGAGAGTGGGAGAAGTAGAAATGTCTTTAAAAGCATTCCAAGTCAGCTGGTCTGTGTCTGCCACATATCCCAGAAACCAAATTGACTTTGCTGGAAAAAAAACGCACCTCATTTACACAGTATTAATGTATATAAATAAATTATTTGGCAATACTTAATCCTTTTGAAGCAAACTGATTCAAAGGATTGCCATGAGTCAAAAGCACTTCACACACACACACCCCTAATCCTGTGTCCACGCTGAAATAAATGAAGTGGGAACGGACTACCACCCGCCCTGGGAAACCCCCTGCCCTGATAGCTCAGACAGAGGCACCGCTTTCTAGAGGAACTAGACAATCATGATTTTTGTATTTTAAAAATACAACGTCATTGTCTATCCTGCCCCAAAGTTGGCTTGTTGTAAGAACTTGCAAATGAGATAATTCTGCAGCCATTTGATGCAGGTCTGGAAAAAAAGAATCTGTTGGAAGTGTTTCAAAAGAAATGTCCTTTTTGCAGGCTTTCTTTTTGGATGCAAAATTTATTTCTGGGCCTTCTTCTCCCAGGGCTGGTGTCTGCCAAGCTTCCTTCAGTAACCATGGCACCAAACAGGGCTGGTTGCCTAGCAACGCAAAGATCCCTGCCTTATGCCACTTGGGATAGGCTCTTGAAAATGCAGGCATTTTTTCCTCCTCCTTGCCGATTGGCGGCTTGGCATGACACTCCTGCAAAAAATAGTGTAATGTTTCCAGCTGGGTAGCTGGCTGCGTCCTCTGAAGGCATCGGCAATTTGCTTCCAGGTATTTTTCTCCAGATTGCTCTTCCACAAAAAGCATAGTCTTGCATTTTTAGAAATAACGCAAGAGAAGGGCAGAAACACTGTAGGGGGGCCCTGGGAAGAAGTCCTCTGGTCTTTCTCTGCTGTTTCCAGATTAAACGGCAGGCAGTGGCTGAAATCATGTTGGGAACCAGGAAGAGTGAGAAAAACAAGTCGATTTGTATCTTTCATATCCTTTCTAATTGGCAGGCTGCACACGACATCCCAGAATGAGCCCCATGAGGAAAGGAAAAGGCAAAAAAGGAGGGAAACAAAAGAAGACAACCGTGGCAGGTACACTTTGGGCCGTGGGCCTGTGGATTCTGCAAGCCCACAGTTGCTTATCCCTCTGTCTGGGCTCCCTGCAATTCTTTTGTAGGCCAAGGGCCAGTTTATGTATAAATACTTACGCCAGTGTAACAACTCCTGGACTTCAAGTTCCTGTTCTGAATTGTGTATGTAACCCCTATGTTCAGAATGGGTTGACCCAGAAGGGCGTGGAGACTCAAAGCAGCAGGAGGCTTCAAAAACTCATGAAGTTGGAGGAAGCAAGGCTACCAGCCTGGGACCTTGATTTATTTCTGTATAAGCCAGGGGTAGGGAACCTTTAACACTCAAAGAGCCATTTGGACCTGTTTTCCACGGGAAAAGAAAACACTTGGAGCCGCAAATAATTTTTGACATTTAAAATAAAGATAACACTATATATATTGGGGTTTTTTAACCTTTTACCCCGCTCATTCTGAGAAGCGCATGGATGCAGGGTGGGCAAGGATGGGGCGGCTCGGCCTCGCCAGCTGCCGGGAAAGCGCCCGCCCCACTCGAACGGCGCGGGCAAGAGGGGAAGCCCGCGGCGCGGCCCAGCCGGCCGTGGGCCATTGGTATGCCCGCCCTGCTGCCTGCAAGGTGGACAAGGATGGGGCCGGCGGCTCAGCTCGTGGAGCCGCAGTGCAAGGGCAGAAGAGCCGCATGCGGCTCTTGAGCTGCAGGTTCCCTACCCCTGGTATAAGCTCTTAACACCTTGTTTAAGACCTTAGAGGATCGCAACTTGAACTTCCCACCATCAATGGAAAACATCTCTATAATATATTCTCTCCCTTATGTTTACCAGAAATAGCGACACTTAAGAGAAAATATCTGCATGGAAAATGAGTTCATGGGGTTCTTTCTTTCCTTTCAAGTCCACCAATTGCTGGGAAAATTACCAGCGTGTTTCCGGGCTTGCTATGTATGTAATTGATGGGAGTTCGTTTGGGGACCTTTATCATCTTGGATCCCATTCACCAAGCCTCTGAAGTCTTCATAAGCCAACCACCAGCAGGAAGAATTGGACTTGGCATTTATCAGTAGATTGTCAAGATAAGGACTTGAAATGCAACCTAGAAGGACTGTAAATTGTTAAAAGTTAAATGTTAATGTTAAAAGTGTTATTTGTTAAGGAAGTAAACCATTTTGTTTTAAAATTTAGTTCTTTGCAACTCCTTCCAAGTTCTGCCCCACAGAACCCACAGTTAGAGGTTACATGTACACATGCCAGGGGAGAGGCATATCTAGGGAAAATGTAGCCTGGTGCAAAATCTGAGTTTTCCGCACCTCCCACCATGGATGGCCGCCCTTCTCCCACCACAGCCAGAAAATGATTTTTTGCACCAGGTCATCTCACCCGGGGGAAAGGAAGGAGGAGAGGTTTGGGGGGCGATTTCTCCCCCACGTGACTAAACAGCCACAGCCCAGGGACATTTGACCCCTTATGTCCCCCTGGGAGGAATGCCCCTGTGCCAGGGACAAATCAGTCCCCAGTCCAGATCTCTTTCACACGTTCTCTCTCTTTCTCTCCCCACACAGATGAAGAAAAATACAGAAAGAGCCTGCTGGAGGTTGAGACTCTGAAACAGCACCTGGGTGAGGGATCTTCATTGGTACAGCAGAGAAGGGTTCTAAGGGAGAGGCAAGCTTTGAAACTTTCCATCAGGGTGGGAGTGAAGGGTTGCCAAGCCCTCGAGAGACTGGCACTGTGCCAACCTGCGAGGACGGTCTAGTTGCTCCTTTCTGGACCACAGAAGCAATTGAAAGGAATGTCTGTCTACCCACCCTGGCCTTTCCCATCAGCATAACAAAGCATAACCCAGAAGTACAAGAGCACATCTCCCCCTATCTTGTTCCGCGAGAGCCAGCGTGATGTAGTGGTTAAGAGCAGGTGGATTCTAATCTGGAGAGCTGGTTTTGATTTTCCACTCCTCCATCTAAGTGGCAGAAGCTTATCTGGTGAACCAGATCTGTTTTTGCACTCCTACATTCCTGCTGGGTGACTTTGGGCTAGTCACAGTTCATTTAGAACTCTCTCAGCCCCACCTTCCTCACAAAGTGTCTGTTGTGGGGAGAGGAGCTTGTAAGCCACCTTGAGTCTCCTTACAGGAAAGAAAGGAGGGGCATGAATCCAAACTCTTCTTCTTTATGAACTTCAACTATCTGTCAATGCAAATAATTCTGTCCAAACGGTGGGGCTGTATGCTCACGACATGAGCCTGTAATTCTGGACTCATTTGGTCTTAATGAGCAACAGAAAGGTTGTGGTTTCAATGGGCAGAGATAAGTAATTAAAAGGTCAAGAAATTGCAATTATAACGCTTTTTAAATAATGCTTCAGTCATTAGGAATTAGTTAATTAATTTGCTCCAGACTGAAATAATTTCCCATGACTTAGGCATTATAAAATTTGCCCTAGCATGATTGGGCATGACTGGGTAACTTGGAAGCTGTCATATTTTCTGTTGCAAGAAGTACGGTTCCAAAAAATAAAAGATCACCTTTAGCTGTTTTGTATCACTCTGTAAGATTAAAAGTGATAGGAAGGAGGAACTGTGAAGATAAGAATAGGTTCTGTGTCAACTGAATGCACGTAACCATACACCATATGCCTCCTGACTGCAGTTCTCCGGAGGGATGTGGCCAGGCAGGCAATGGCTGACAGTGAAGGACTCAAGCAGAGGCTGGCAGAGCTGGAGCAAGAACTAAAGGAGGCCCGGGGGGACAAACAAGATATTTATGAAGGTGTGTGTTTGTGTACACTGGGTGGCAGACCCACCACCTGGATGCAGAGCCAAGCCTGATCATTAGGGAAGGCGAAGGCCAAATTAGCCTGCCACGGGAAGGGAGGCCACGTATCCCAGCCGTGTCAATAAGGCAGTGTTTCATACTGCAAAAAGGACTTACCTGTCTCTTCGTTACCTTCTTTTGCTGGCTTTAGCCAGCATGTTCCTTGGGGCAGGGACTTGCCTGTTTTCTTAGCTTATGTTTTCCAGTGCCAACTATGCTGATGGTGCACAAAACAAACTCTTCTTGGGACTTTCAGCCCAAGGCAAGAATGGGGGGTGGGGTGCCACGGCTTCCCCCGTTCCTGGCCCTTAGCCTTATTGCATCTCTCCCCACTTACATATTCCAGAGATGATCCGTCAGTTTCAGCAACTTCAGCATCAGACTGATACTCGGATACAGCGCTTAGAAGCAGAAACTCAGAGCCTGCAGGAACAACTTGGTAATTTGTCCATATGCCATCCCGTAGTTTCCAGTGAAGTCCATCCCCAACTGGAATTCATTAAGGATATTTGCATAACAGATCCCTTTCCAACAGTATTTATTATAAAAACTGTCAAATTGTCTATAATGAACCATTACATTTATCCCAATTACAGGATGTTTGCATGCCTGTTACAGAACGCACAGGGGCTCTATCCAACGGACAATGACTATTGTTGCAGAAGAGGGAATGAGTCCAATTGACTAGATTAGAAAAGGAAAGTTAACCCTCGCTGTCCAAGTTTGAGGTGGCAAATTGATTGCCCTCAATGCTGGCCTCAGTTTGTACTGGGACATTCTGGTCTGGCTTACTTGGGATTTAATCGGGATACATACCACATGGAATTCAGCCCTCTGTATTAAAGAGGCCCACTCAGAAACAGAACTGGCTCTTCGATTGAGGACAGGCTGGGCAAAATGTTTCCTCAAGGATCACTGTGGCCCAATATTCATCCATGGACCAATGGCCATAGAAGAGGAATGATGCAGAAGTGATACCGTCCACTGAGACCATGAAAGAGTTAACTGGGCGATGCAAACTAGTTACTGAGGTCACAGTTTTATGGCCAGTCTATTGATTAAGCTACTGGTCAGCTAGTTAGACACTGCTTGCATGTTTGTGGTCCCATAGTCAGAGGTTATAAAGTCAGTTTCTTTGTTTGAGCAGAAGAGGGACCATGTGACCACAAGGTAGTAAGGTGTAATTAAGTGTAGTGCTATAGAAAGGTGTTCTTATTTTCTTTCCATGTAACCCTAATAGTTAGTAAAATTCATTTATATAAAAAGCAACTGTGTATTAGTTTCTTTTATGCTATTCTGCTAATATATTAAATTTATGCCAGCAGTTGCTCAGTTGCAAATGGGACCGACAAACTTGGTCCCAATTTACTTGCATTGCCTGTACATGGATTGTACATGTATTCATAGTTTGTCTCTTATATTCACAGTGGGCCTCTGCCAGTTGTGGGCCATGAGCAGCTGTCTCCTTTAACAACCGCCTGAAGCATTCCAGTTTTGCTTTAAAGGCAGTAGGAATGTGCCTCCCTGTGTAATGGTGGTCTGCACCCCATGGTCTTTCAAAAGCTTAGATTCTCAGGACAACCCTCCTTCTGAGATATCTCGTCTGTGCTGTCTCATTTTCTGTCACATGTGCAACTTTCCTTCCTTCCCTCCTTCTGCTTCCTTTTATTATATGTCCCCCTTTCCTGTTTGGCAGCTGCTTGCCGAGAGGATGTGCAGCAAAGCCGAGCCGATAAGGCAAAGATGCAGGAAGAGAAGGAAGAGGCGATCTCGAAGATGCAACGCAAGATTGACTCGATGGAAACCGAATATGAAAAAATCCTCCATGTGAGTTTGGGGATGGGTAGATTTCAAGCAGACCACTGATAAGTTATCATCTGTTGAAGCGTAGGGAGAGGGGAACCATTATTCCCCCACATGACTAATATTTGCCTCCAGAATATGCTAGAGCTAGACAAATATCTAGGCCCAGGTCAGGGACAAATCATTCATTTCATCCAGGGAGAACTCTCCCAAGTGACATAAGAGATGTCTTTGGCATCCTTAGTGGCCAATTGTTTCTCCACACTCATACAAACTGGTCAGTTAAAGCAGTCATTGAAAAAAATTATTTATTTGTTCGTTCCTTCGTTCCTTCCTTCCTTTATTTATTTTATGTTTATCCTGCTCTCCCCTGCCGCAGTGAGCTCAGAGCAGTTCACAACAATACAAAACAATAACATGTATTATACAATAAACAACTGTGCTCTAAAACATATAGGATGGTACTTGATCAAACTAGGATGAAACTATTCAGAAATGTGCAACTTTTAACCTAAAAACAAGAACCCAGAAACAACAAAACAAGGAAAGGGAGAGAAAGGGAGGCTGGCTAAAATGGAAACATGCCCATTGCTGCCCTTAACTATAGGCCTGGCAGAACAGCTCATCTTGCAAACCCTGCAGAACTGAGACAAGCACCCCTCCCACCCCCCCACCCCCCGGTCCTGGTCTCATTTGACAGACTGTTCCACCAGGCCAGGGCCGGAGCTGAGAAAGCACTAGCTCCAGTTGAGAACAGCTGGACACTCTTCAAGCCAGAGACCACCAGCAAATGAGCATAACACTCACTTGGGGCTGGGGGGGCATAATGGGAGAGGCAGTCCCACAGGTATGCTGCAAAAGGGGGGTTGTTTTCAGTGCACGTCCCTGAAAAATGTGCCCTGCCATCGTTTTGAACATTAATGATTGAGCACTTTTGCAACAGACATTGGCCCTTTCTGGACAGCACAAATAAAATGTCCTCAGGACATTTTTAAAAAGGATGTTTCATTTTAAAAGGATGTTTCATTTTTCAAAAAAGTGAAAGCAAGTGCTCTAACAGCATGAAGGGGTGGCAAGCGGGAAATATAAAATGTTTCCCGCCTGTTTGTGTTCGCACAGACAAGCAGGAGACGTCTTGAGGACAACTTCTGAAAAAAAGAGTCCAAATTTTAATGACTTTAAAATAAGACGGTTTAAGCAAAAATAAACCGTTCTGAGGATGTCTTGGGGGGAAAAGTTGGGTGGACGTCCTTCCCAGGATGCCCTCTTTCCTATCCTCAGGATGTCTTAGGGCCTTTCTCCACTTACCTTAAGCCCCACGCTACTCTCCTCAAGTAGCGCAGGGTCCCCCTGCACTCCCCACGACAGGGGCGGCGACAGCACAGCCGCCCCGCCGCTGCCACGCCCCCTCAGCACGCGGCATCCCTGACGCTGGAGAAAACGGCGCCTTTTGATGACCCCGCGCGGTGTTGTGGGGATGCCCAGGCGCACGGCATAGGGGGGATCCTTGTGAGTGGGGAAACGCCCTTAGTTGTGCTGGGCAGAAGAGCCATTCTTAAAGCAGCATATTCTGCCAAGTTACAGTCTGGCAGTGATTCTGCACCAGCTGCATCACTTCTGCTGCATCCTTGCTGGGCACTTGCAGAATTCACACACCCCTCCTCCTTCCCCTCACTGCCTTTAGCTTTTCCTTTCTTCAGGGCAGCTTAGACCTTGTGCTGTCCAAGCTGGAGGCTGCCAAACTTGGCTGGGAGAAAGAGGCCACATCCCTCCACCTGGAGTATAAGGACCGGCTGAAGGAATTTGGACTCAATCCGCTGGAGATCTGAAGGAGCATTCACCAGAACGTGCTGCCAAGTCCTCTGCGTCGTCCACGCAGTTTAGCACCGCCGTGTAAACTGTTCTCAACCTCAGGACCGTTATATCTTGCAAAGCAATAATTAAAGGGTGTGCCTCTAAGCATGAGCAGAGTGCCTTTCCTTCAATAACCAAATCCCCTCCCTTCCATAAGTCAGATTTGTGGGAAGAGTTACTGCAGACAACATCACTGAAATGTCCCTTGTCTTCTGCTCCAAAAGCGGGCATTAGTCATCCCTGGAGAAAAACAATAACTATTCTCACTAAAACTTGACAGGGTGAGAGAACCTTCATCTCTGTGTTGCAAAACGAGACTTGGGGCATCTTTGCAACTTAGACAGCCAAGAGGGTAGATTCCTCAAAGCTGTCATGGGCTTCCAAGGAGTCGAGTAGAATCAGAGTTGGAAGAGACCACCAGGGCCATCCAGTCCATCCCCTTGCCATGCAGGAATTCACAATCAAAGCACTCCTGACAGATGGCCATCCAGCCTCTCTTTAAAAACCTCCAAAGAAGGAGACTCCACCACACTCCGAGGTGGTGCATTCCACTGTCGAACAGCTCTTACTGTCAGGAAGTTCTTCCTAATGTTTCAGTGGAATCTCTTTTCCTTCACCTTGAACCCATTACTCCTGGTCCTAGTCTCTGGAGCAGCAGTAAACAAACTTTCTCCCTCTTCAATGTGACATCCCTTCAAATATTTAAACATAACTATCATGTCACCCCTTAACCTTCTTCAGACTAAACATTCCCAGTTCCCTAAGTCTCTCCTCATAGGACATGGAATCCAGACATTATAATATTTTGGTCACCCTGCTCTGGAGCCATTCCAGCATGACAATATCCTTCTTGAATTGTGGTGCACAGAACTTGACACAGGATTCCAGGCAAGGTCTGACCAATGCAGACTAGAGAGGTGCTATTATGTCCCTCAATCTAGACCAGGGGGTTCATGAATCTGTGGTTCGAGTGATTCATACTTATTTCAGCCCTTCCTGCCAGCATGGCCAATTAGGGGTTGGCCATGCTGGCAGGGGCTGATGGGAATTGTAGTCCATGAACATCTGGAGAGCCACAGGTTGCAGACCCCTGATCTAGACACTGTGTTCCTATTGATGCAGGTTCCTGCTTTGAACAGATCTCCACTCCCTCTCCCCACCCAACTTCAATCCTGGGTCCAGTTGTGAGAATCTGTGTGAAGCTTTTACAGAGTATGAAGGTGGAACCATCAGTGAAGCAGCAGAGAAGAGAGGAAAAGTTAGGCTGAGGATCAAGGGATCCAAGGGCAAAACTTCTCCCACCATCAGGAGTCTGTGCTGAGCTGGGACTCGGCTGTGCTGGTGGTAGTGATGAACGAGCAGCAGGTCCTAGAAGGGCTGGCTTAATCCATCCTGCCCCTGCATGGAACAAAAAACAAAGTATTGTAAAGTGCAGGAAGGCTGAGATGCAGTTCTAAATCCACCTTGCTCATATTACCATCAAAGTGGGTTTAGTATTCAGAACCCCATGCAAGCATTTCTAGAACTGTGCTTCTTACCTGCAGACCAACTGTAGGTAAGAGAAGGGCAGCTGCCAGTCAAAAGCAACAGCCAATCAGAACAATCACTTAGGTCATTTCCCCACTTACCTGGGTGAGTGGTTGCTGCGCGCTACTCCCAGTGCGTGTCATTTCTGGCGTGCTCCTGGGCTTCCCCACGACCCCGTGCTCTGCGCGGGGTCATCAAAAGGCGCCGTTTCAAGGAACGCCAGGAATGTCGCGCGCTGAGGGGGCGCGTCAGCGTCGGGGCAGCTGCGTTGTTGCCGCCCCTGTAGTGGGGAGTGCCGGGGGACCCCGCGCTACTTGGGGAGAGTAGCGCGCAGCAGCAGGTAAGTGAGGAAACGCTCTTGGTTTATTTTCCTCAGTACAAGCTTTATTTTAAATCAATTAGACCTATTCACTAGTTTTTTCCCTCTGACAGAAAAATCTTATTTTAAACCATTAAAAAAACAGATCAATTTCTTCCATTCCCACAGTACATACACAAAAACACCAATCGGGAGCCGACCAAGTTTATTTTTCCCGCCCAGCCGCCTGATCTCCCCGCCTGACATCCATTCAAGCTGCCACTCAAAAACAACAGCCATCAGAATATGGGACATTAGGCATGCTCAGACGTGATTCGGAAGTAAATGCAGAAGTCCGGCTCGTGCGGAGTAAACTGGAATATTTCCTATTGGTCCTAACTCTGCTCCTGGGCAGAAGCGGGGAGCCGTGCGTAGGCAGAAACTGGGATAAAATAGCCCAGTTATATATGATCCCGGTTCAACCCCAGTGTAATTGGCCTGTAACTACTACACTTTATCGTTGTCACAGATGGTAGTACCCACACAACTTCTGATGAAGAACAAGAACTGTTGGGTGGCATGTCCATCTTCATAACTTTTTTTGTTCCCCATTGTTGGCTTTGAGTCTCACTCGTTCTGTCAAACCCAGCTCTAGCATGGATTCTATCCTTGGGCCCACTTTCCAAAGCTGCCATTTACTCTGAAGAACTGAATTCTGTTGCCAGGTCACTTCTTGGAGAGTAGTCGTGCCCGCGAGGTCGCAAGGAAGAGGCGAGACGCGGAGATATCATCTGGTGGAGAGAGCCAGCAGCAGGAAGCGGGATCCGTGATCCTGGCTACTCTGCCGTGTGCTAGTCCCTGACACCTTTTATTAGGGTTTCTCTGGGGGCGTGTAAAGGGGTCGGATAGGCGGGAGAGCGGGAGAGCGGGAGATCATCATGTGATGCATGATCTCATCGGGTTGCTATGTGCAGGAGGAAGCGTCCGCGTCTGGGTATAATCCACACCTGGGGGAACGGGGGGTGGGGGAAGCGTGTGCGCCCAGAAGGCCGTAGCTGGCACTGGCACCGGCATTCCAGGCGCGCTATCTACGGTTCTGCTGGGTTCGCGGGCTCACCCCTACATTGGAGATCTCAACTCTGCTTGGAAGTTGGCAACCCTACATTCCACAAAGGACTTTGCTACCTCTTTGGAGAAGTCCTGTGAGCCGTCTCTGGGCAGCCAGGCATGACAAGGGAGGTCCATATCAGGAGGACAAGGAGCAAAAGTGGAGAGGCAGCTTTCTTGAAGCATGTTGGAAGAAGAGGAGCCACGGGTGTCAGGCATTCCTGGCAAAGCATCTTGGTTATCGTAGAAAACAAGAGGTGACAGTCCAACCTAAGAAAGTGAGAGGAACCCCAAACAACAGAGTTGGAACACTCTTTCTTTTGGAACCCAACCCCTCAGCACTCCCCCAGTGCCCAAGCTGACGCTTACCAAGTCAAAGAACTGGCTCCCTTCTGAATCAATGACCAGCAGCGTCACCCGCTTGCTGTCGGCGAGGATCTTAGACACCATTCTGTGGTGACTGAGGCCTTCGACGCTCTCTCCGTTCACGCCCAGGAGTTGATCGCCGTCCCTCATCCCTGCCTTCTCGGCCGGCAGGCCGGCATCCAGCTCCCTCAGAAACTGGCCTGCAAGTCACAAGTGGGCTGCGTTCACACGTGCAGAGGCAAAATGCGTTTGCTGTTCCTCTTGCAAAAAATGGGAGAGGGGTCCTGCCTGACTTCTCCGTATTCAGCAATGCTGGATCATTTTCTCTGCACAGTGCCACCCTCTGCAAAGGTATCCCCAAATTCTCTCCTTTTCTGAGGAGAATAAAGCCATTCTTTCGGCAACAGTGGGAGGAGATTCTCTATGATAAGGGATGGAGCATTAGATACTCTAGCCATGCTCGCATGAGGAAGCCATTCAGGAGGTCTGTTGTCCTCTTTTCAACAGTCAAGGAATTAAGGGATGCAGTCTTAACAAAACAGAATAGGCTTATTCTCTTGGCGATACCATGAGGCAGCTTCTAGGGACGCCTCTGAACTCTTGGGAAGAATCCATGCTTCAGTGGCTCAGCGCATGCCTAAGCACCAGGATCAACCCTCAGCAGTTCGGGTCTTATATGGAAGGCTTGGCCAGTCATGGTCAACAATAACATGCTAGATGGACCAGTTGGTCTAATGAAGTGTTAGTTAATCTGATGGACCAATAGGTCTGTTTTAATATATGAAGATAAGTGGTCTTCAACCTATAGCTGGAGACCATCATGTAGGCTGTTTGCCTCTGTAGATCTATCATTTCTCCCTCTACTTTTTGGAAGGGGACCTGTTGCTTGCGCGCATGTGTAAAGATGAAGGGTGACATACCCTCTACCACTCTTTGCATGCACAGTAAGAGGAGCATCAGGACAGCAACATGGCAACATGGCATGGAGAGGAAGGTTCAGAGAGATAAGCTCCGCTTCTTCCAGTCACGTGACTCCAATCTCACATGTTAGGAGGTTAGTTGGATCCCTGCTATGAAGGGACAAGGTGTTTGTAGCAAGAACAGAGCTCCTAAAAGCATCAGACTGGATGCTTTGATAGGAAGTATAACCTGATCTTTCCCAGCCTATGGCTGTTAACGGTGTTCCATGCTGGTTGGGCTGATACCCCTGCAGTACCAGATGCAAGTGTGGTGGTTGGCAATTCCCAAGTCCTTCGGTTGGCATCTGCTGTCACTTTCTCCCCAGGCCAATTCTCGTGACCTCACTCCATCCATTATCAGCCTGTGCAACTTTGAACTTAGATATTATACATATAGTACTGGGATCATTTCCCAGATGGTTTCAAGTCTGAGAGGAGCTCTAGGGGAAGAGCTCTAGGAAGGGAAAGGGCAAAGTGGCCCCAACCCAGATGCCCAGACCAGCTGCCTTACCCTTCTTTCCTGAGCCACATTCTTCTTCCTTCAGCAGGAACCCATAGCCATCTGGCCCTCTGGTCATCTGCAACTTCCGCACTTCAAAGGGAAGCCACAAGTTGTCGGCCAGGGAGGCCGTGATTTTGATGTTATGCTGTCGGTAGAACTCCTCTGACTCGGCGTCTATCACGAGGAGTCCCATGGGGCTGCTGCTCTGCTTGAGCTGGATTCAAGACAGACACAGAAGCATGGAGAAGAAAGCAAGGACACTGAATGAGAGAATGGATGCTTTGGAGGATGGAATTTATCCCATTATACTCCCACTGAGGTCTCTGTCGTCCCCAGTATCCACCCCCCCAGACCTCCATGTTTCCCAACTTGTCTGATCGATGCAGACTGCTTGGCACTTAGAGCTGCCAGATCCTGCAGGTGGGTGGTCTGTGCCAAGTGGTCTGGATCGATCAGACAACTGGCTGTCGTCTGTCTGGATCTGGAACAATGTGTGTGATCTGGTACCTTTTTGCTCAGCCTGGCATAAGTCCAATTCTTCACGCTCATTCCGTTGAGCTCCAGAAGCCACGCACCGTCCGGCACCCCTGCCTGGTCAGCTGGCCCATGGCTCACCACAGATACTCGGAAGACACCTTTCACACCTGCAAAGGAGAGCGTGGCAGGAGGGTCAGCCGGCTTGAGGAACAGCCTAGAAGCCGACAACCCTCAGCAGTCATGACAATGTCGGCTGGTTGTCTAGACAGGCCTTTAGAAGGGAATCTGGGATGGTTTCTCTGGTGAGTCCTGCTGCATCCTGACCCCCGGTAACTGGAATTTCAGTGTCCTCTTCTACGTTTCAGTTCCCCTCTGCCTATTGTACTAATAAATGCAAACATTTGAATTTGGGAAAAGGCAACATCGTGATTTCGGCAAAATATAAGCCAACCTATCCAGACCTCCTTGATTTTACATAATGCATTCTGACTCAAAATTTGAAGGGCGGGGGGTTGTCTAGCCAAATTTGCCTGTTTCTGGGGAAAATGACAAACTGCCCAAGTGCAGCAGGAGCACAGAACCGGCATCCATCCTTCCCTACCTTCTGGAGCAGAAACAGCGAAGCCAAAACCGTTTTGGTCCTTGGCCACACAGCACAATCGCGGCCGGTGGTAAGAGGGCAAGAGCTGAATCAAGTTCCGGCCAAGGGCTTTGGCCAGGGAGTAGGCATTTCCATCCAGAATGGTCAGCAAGATCTGCATGCCGCTGCTCCGGATCTTCCACACCACCTGCAAGAGACGGTCAAGCATGACAGGCAGGGTTGAGAAATACCCGAAGACTTTGGAGGTGGAGTCTGAGATGGCCGGGTTTGGGAATAGGAGAGACTTCAATGGGATATAATGGCAGCTTCAAAAGCAGCCAAACAAAGAGCGGGGCTTATTTTTCAGCCGGAGGGCTCCTAAAACCAGGAAGAATAATAGAATCATAGAGTTGGAAGAGACCACAAGGGCCATCAAGTCCAACCCGCTGCCATGTAGGAATATATTATTATTATTATTATTACTATTATTACTATTATTATTAATAATAATAATAATAATAATAATAATAATAATAATAATAATAATAATAATAATAATAATAATAATAATAATAATAATAATTCAATTTGATAAACCACCCTACCCCCGAAGGGCTCAGGGCGGTGTACAGCAAACAACAACAAACATAACAAAACAAATCGAATAACCCCAGTTAAAATACAAAACCTTAGAACTATAGCAGCAGCATCCGTCAATAAATAGTTAATAATTAATGATAATAAGGGGCGTCTGGCATCACACCCCAGTGATCAAATCCTGGGAGTGGTCAAATTCTGGGAGGGGGCTGGCAGATGGTCAGATACACAGCCAGTGGACAGGGCAATGAGAGGGGCGGAATCAGCGGCGGGTCCCCCCAAAAGCCCGGTGGAACAGGTCAGTTTTTACAGGCCCTGCGGAACTCCTGCCGATACAATCAATTGTAACAGCAGACAATCTCCGGGTGCCACCTGGAGGTTAGCAACCCTACTCAAAGCTCTGCACTCCACAGAAAGAGACTGAGACTGCTAAAGATGACTCTTCAAAGCAACTGCTCCATCTGCCCAGGGGCACTCCTAGTTTTCCTGGCTCCTTTATACCTATGTTACATTTTGGGGAAATGCCAAGGATGCCTTTTAAGAACGTTGTTTGCATGCAGGCACAAGCCTGCGAGACTCCTGGGCTTCATCTCAAAGTGAACACTGGTGGTGACGGGTGCCACTGAGAGATACCCCCAGAGATTAAACTTTCAATTACCATTAAAAAAAAAAAAAAGAAACAGCCTGCTGGCTGGCACAATTTATTTTAGAATCTGACACAGGGAAGCAGTTTGCAGAGCGGATGCGTAGAGCAGGTGGGAAAGAAGAGCCTTTCGTATTATGCTATGGAGAAGGAGAGCTCAAACACTCATCTACGGTGTGAGAATAGGGAGGAGTTTTTCAAATGAAACATTATGCTAAAGCAAAAGCTTTCAGGTGCTTACCAGATGCCTGCTTAATATTGCCCCTTTGTCCTATAAGTTCCACACAGCCATTAGTTTTCAAGGGGAGCTTAGGCCAATCCTGGTTTTTCAGCCTCAGTCTTTGCATACATGATCCAGGAAGGAGAATACTGATCAGCCTGTATCCATGACGCCAGTATTAAACAGCCGTACTACCCTGCAAGCTCTGCTCACAGCTTGATCCCAAAAGAAGTCAGTTTCAGGTGGCTGACTCAAGGCTGACTCAACCCTACCTCACAAGATGCCTGTTGTCCGGAGAGGAAGGGAAGGAGTTTGCAAGTTGCTTTGAGCCTCCTTACAGGAGAGAAAAGTGGGGTATAAAGTCAAACTCTTCTTCTTCTGAACAATGTGGGCAAAATTTGTGACATAAATGCCCTGACCTCTTAGGCTATTCTGGTCTAATTTAATCTTGGAAGCTCGGGAGGATCAGCTCTGGTTAGTACTTGGATGGAAGGTGACTAAGGAAGTCCAGGGTTACTATACAGAGGCAGGCAATGGCAAACCACCTCTGTCTATCTCTTGCCTTGAAAACCCAACGAGGTTGCCATATGTTGGTTGCAACAAGACAGCACTTTCCACCGCATTATATTTTTAGACAGGATTTTCCCCAGGACCAGTTGTTGGCCGGACTCCAGTAATAGGAGACAAGAGAAAGCTGTCAGCAAATGCCCAAGTGGAGCCCTTGTACCCACCTCTAAGCCTTACCCTGAGATGCTCCATGTCATCCACATATTCTCTGTTCACTTCGAGAATCCGGTCACCTTCTCTTAGCCCTTTGCGGTGGGCCAGGCCCCCTGGCTTCACTTGCCGTATGAGATGACCGCTGTTGCCCGCTTCTTGCCGCAGCCAGAAGCCGAAGCTCTCGCCCTCCTCTTTCTTCAGAAAGCAGAAGCGCACCTGCACAGTTCCTTCTGGCTCTGGAACGGACAAAATCGGACACCGTTTAGTCAGAACTAAACATAAGAACATAAGAACTAGCCTGCTGGATCAGACCAGAGTCCATCTTGTCCAGCTCTCTGCTACTCGCAGTGGCCCACCAGGTGCCTTTGGGAGCTCACATGCAGGATGTGAAAGCAATGGCCTTCTGCTGCTGCTGCTGCTGCTCCTGAGCACCTGGACTGTTAAGGCATTTGCAATCTCAGATCAAAGAGGATCAAGATTGGTAGCCATAGATTGACTTTTCCTCCATAAATCTGTCCAAGCCCTTTTTAAAGCTATCCAGGTTAGTGGCCATCACCACCTCCTGTGGCAGCATATTCCAAACACCAATCACACGTTGTGTGAAGAAGTGTTTCCTTTTATTAGTCCTAATTCTTCCCCCCAGCATTTTCAATGAATGCCCCCTGGTTCTAGTATTGTGAGAAAGATGGTAGCAACAGCACTGCCAAGTCTCAGCCGACTTACGGCGACCCCATAGGGCCGTGGTGGCGAACCTTTGGCACTCCAGATGTTATGGACTACAATTCCCATCAGCTGGCAGGGGCTGATGGGAATTGTAGTCCATAACATCTGGAGTGCTACAGGTTCGCCACCACTGCCATAGGGTGTTCAAGGCAAGAGACGAACAAAGGTGGTTTGCAATTGCTTACCTGTAAGGAATCACAAGGTGGCTTACCCTTTCCCTTCCTCTCCCCACAACAGACACTTTGTGAGGCAGGTAGGACTGATAGAGTTCTGAGAGAGCTGTGACTGGCCCAAGGTCACCCAGCAGGCTTCATGCACAGCAGTGGGGAAACAAATCCAGTTTACCAGATAAGAGTTCACTGCTCATGTGGACTGTGGAGGAGTGGGGAATCAAACCCGGTTCTCCAGATCATAGTCCACCTGGTCTTAACCACTACGCCACGCTGGCTCTTAGCACCCAGGTAGATGATCAGCTTACTGGCTGCGAGGCTTTTGAATTGCCCCTGTGCCCAGCTCAGTTTGGAAATGACCACCCCAGCAGTCTTATTATTCCCACCTTGATGAGGCCCAGGAAGGGAGGCTGGTGGGGATCAGCAGTCACCACAGTGCTGGGCCAAATAAGCCACCCCCAGGGCTTGAATTCCTCCTTCCCATGGGAATAAAGAACAACCTTCCCTCTCAACAGACACCCCAAAGGAAGCAGCTGCAGCCTCCGTTCCCCTCCGTGCCCTTTACCGGAGTCCTCCGCCAACGACAGGGCTGGGTTGTCGATCCCATTTTTCGGGTTAAATTCAAATCTCCTGCAAGATCAAGAAGAAGAAGAAAAAGAAGAAGAGTTTGGATTTATATCCCCCCTTTCTCTCCTGCAGGAGACTCAAAGGGGCTGACAATCTCCTTGCCCTTCCCCCCTCACAACAAACACCCTGTGAGGTAGGTGGGGCTGAGAGAGCTCCGAGAAGCTGTGACTAGCCCAAGGTCACCCAGCTTGAGTGTGTGGGCGTGTACAGGCTAATCTGAATTCCCCAGATAAGCCTCCACAGCTCAGGCGGCAGAGCTGGGAATCAAACCCGGTTCCTCCAGATTGGATACACGAGCTCTTAACCTCCTACGCCACTGCTGCTCCTGGGATGGGAAAAGGGCCGTGTTACCCAGACTGGGGGGGTGGGGGGTGGGGGCAGGTGAGGTTTTGCTTTCCAAACAGGCTTCATCCAGCCACAAGAGCCCCTTAGAGCTGTTGACTGATTAAGCTTTGGTCACACTTTAAAAACAAAAGAAAACAACCCCAGTTAATGATCTGCCTTCTAGCCATTTGACTGATTAAACCGATTAGGCCCCAGTCTCAGCACACCATTGCTGCGCCCCACGCATCGTGCTATCAACCCAATGCTCAGATACGCCCGTTGCACACAAGCTGGCCCTTTCCTGATTTTGGTGGCGCACGCGCATGCATTGGAACAGACGAAGCAACACACACACACTCATCTTCAGCGTAGCAGCAAGAGGAAGGCGCGTGGCACTTACGGGGTTAACTCCGTGGCCTCTGGAAGTCCTGCGAAAGGAAGAGTCTGGGGGTTAGTGTGCAAACGCCCATCCTGGGAGGCAGAGGGTCTCTCCTATCCAAAAGACGCTCTCACCCTCTCCCCTTTCTGCACAGGCCTCTTGGATTTGTTCCCGGGAAGAAGCTATCCAGCATCCAGAACTTAAACTGTAGTAGATGCATTTGGAGTTGAGGCTTGCTTGGACCCCCTGCTGCCATCAGGCAAGGTTTACATATTAGGGTGAGAAAATACTCTCTGTACATGCTCAGGGGGACACCAGTCTCAAGCAAACTTACAGGGAGAGTGGCGCCACAGACAAAATCTCCAGGTTATTTCCCGACCTACAACTGGCAACCCGAGCTGCTGCCCACCAGGTCTGTTCTTGGAGTCAGGGGCAGTGTGGGCCCAGGTAAATGTGGCAGTCCCCTCCTGCTTGAATGAAGGCCGGGAGTCAGCTGAACTCCTGAAGAACATTGCCCTCCCCCCAAATTGACCTGCCTTAAGCTGTCATTGAGTAGCTTGGCTGGAGAACCCAGCCTGGTTCCCCTCATTGACCCAACTCTACCCAGTGACCCTTCCCAGAGCTCTTTGTGGACAAACCAGTGAACTGTGGCGGAGGTCAGCCTTCATCAAAACAGCCCAGTTAATCTGGTATTTATTACTCACTCCAGTTTGAGACGGATAATTTGGCCACAGTAGGGGACTATGTGCCTGGCCAGGCTGTACAGGAGGAAAGGGCTAGAGTTGCCAACCAGTTGTCCCAAGTTGTGTCCTGTAACCTGTTTCCAGTGCCAGGGCTGAGGCATAATAAGCAGGAGCGGAAAATTGTCTTCTGAACATGTGCAAAATGTTGTGCTCCACAGCCAGGTCAGCATAGGCCAGGCTCTTATTTGAGATTCCGGCAAGCGTAGCCATTCAGTAGCCAAATTCGGAGACTTACAATTTCTTGGATTCATTAACAGGTAAATGAGCACCTTGGGTTGGCAATTTGAAGCGAGGTGCCTGTAAGGGCACAAGCAGAGGGTTGTTTTTGCACCGATCAGCCAGGCCTTCCCAGGTGAGCTGGAATAATTCCCTGAGCAAGTCTTGGCATCTTAAAAAAATAAACAACCTCTGGAATGGAGGGAGGAAGGGAAATGAGGAACGAGGACACGCCTCCATGTGTTTGGTTCCCGAGCAGCCAATTACTTTTACATGACAGCTGAAAAAGTCAACACATGGAGTACTTCCTGGTATTGGCAGGGCTTCCACCATGGGGGGATCTTTCTTCCATTGAACATTTCCTTTCAGGTAGCACAAGAGCAGGATTCAGCACAAAAGGTGGCAAGCCCTACCTGGTTTGGGACAGGGGTCTTTGGTCCCAAATGCTCAGGAATGAAGATTGCAAGGAGAAGTCCTGCGGACTGTCCCCCCAGTCAAAGATTGTTCGGTGGCAGCCCCACAATTTTTGGTGGTGTCCCCAAATTATGGAACAACTTGCCCGGGGCGGTGTACTTCGCCCACCCATCGTCAGCCTGGATTGGAGGTTTTAAATTGTGGGCTTTTATTGCCTTTCATTATAGGTTCACTGATTCTGTCAGCTGCCTGGAGTTCCGCAAGGGCGAAAGATGGCTAATGAATGTCCTAAATAAATAAGTAAATAAGGCTTGCAGATTCCAGGGCTCTAGAGAGAATTGCACACCCGAGACTGGGGTACATTTTGCATAGCACCTAGCTCTGCCAGAAGGTCTTAAAACCATAACTCCCTCCCCCCAAAAAGCATAGCTTCCTTAGGGAAAGGTTCTTCCAACATCTGGGAGCTGCAGGAAAGATCCCTCTGACAAGATGCGCTCCGGTGCTGGCTTTCCTGCACCCCTGTGCAATTGGGCCCCGCCCCGCCCCGCCCACACCTTGCTCATCACTTTGGGGGTTCTAGCCCCCTCATTCAAAAGAAGCTTACCTTCCTTCTGCTTCATGGCTGGCTTGGCGTTCTGGGGACAAGGTCCAGTGCGAAGAGGCCACTTAAAGTGAAGGGCAGACCCCGCCTTCTTGAAGAGATCACAGTAGCTTAATGTTTAAACAGGTGAGGAATCTTTAGCCCCAACCAAGCTGCCTTCTTCCCATCCCAGGAACAGATCAAGGAAATAAACATCATCCTAGCAAGGCAGAGCAGCAGGAGGCATTTCTAAAAGTGGGACGTCAATGAGAACCCGCAGCCCGGAGCGCCGCAAAACCGATATCCGGCACGGAGAGTGTGGTGTACGCCCTGCACACGTTCAGAGGCATCCTTGAGTTTGCTGCCGTGCGCGATTTTCAAGAAACTGGATTTAAAAGGGTGCTGAAGAAAATGTATCAACAGAAAGAAATACGCCCCAGGACAGAGTTCAAGTTCCAAAACAGGTTCTGGGACTAGTGTTGCGATCTTTTCTTTTTTAATTCCCCCTATGCAGATTTCCAGATCTTTATCGTAGGTCAAATAGCTTTGCCATTTGTAACTTGCCTGAAGACACTGGATGGAATGGGCTATACCTTTTAAAATCTCGCTTCCTTAGCAAAGTTCTGCTGGGTCGGGCCATCTAGCCCAATATCCTTCTTCCAACAGAGCCAGCCAGGTGCCTTTAAAAAGCACACCTGGTTGCCAGTCTCCAGAAAGGACCTGAGATCCCGCAGCAGTACAATTGACCACAGAGATCTGTTCTCCTGGAGAAAACAACCGCTTCAAAGGGTGCATTCTATGGAATGAACCATGCTGAAGAAGAGTTCGGATTTATACCCCTTCTTTCTCTCCTGTAAGGAGACTCAGAAGGGCTTACAAACACCTTTCCCTTCCTCTCCCCACAATAGACACCTTGTGAGGCAGGTGGGGCTGAGAGAGCTCTAAAGGACTGGGACTAGCCCAAGGGCACCTAGCAGGAATGTAGGAGTGGAGAAACAAATCTGGTTCACCAGATAAGAGTCCACCACTCATGTGGAGGAGGGGGGGAATCAAACCCGGTTCTCCAGATTACAGCCCACCTGCTCTCAACCACAACAACTCTCCGTGGGGGTGCACCTCCCACTCCAAATTACAGGTTTTTCCCAACCCAGAGTAGACAACCCTAAAGCCCACAAGCTGGTATTTTGAGATATATTGCTTCTAGACTTGGATGCTCCATTTAGCTATTACAGCTATCTTGACAAATCTGTCTCCCATGAATTTGTCTTCTAAAAACCCATAACCATGCCAGCCATCTTGTGGCAGTGAGTTCCTAAAATGCATTCCACATTGCGTGAGATAGGCTTTTGAAATGTTTCACAAGCTGTCACCATCCCAGCAGCTCGATTTCGTATATACCCATATGAGAAAGCAGCCGTAGGGAACTTTTCTGGCAGCAGCAGAAAGATACATGAACCATATGTGGTAAGTTGGGACAAAGTGCTTATAGTTCTGTGGAGGCACAACGGCAAAACAGTTTATTTTCTCGCATCATTCATTAGTTTGCTGCTGTTCCCAAGGATGTAACTCAAACCCTTGCCCAGAAATCTGCTGCTTGGATGGCCCAGGCTGAGCCCAATCTTGACCGATCCCACAAGCTAAGAAGAGTTGGCTCCGGTTAGTACTTGGATCATGGGAGACCACCAAGGAAGTCCAGGGTTGGTACACAGAGATAGGCAGTGGCAAACCACCTCTGAATGTGTCTTGTCTTGAAAACCCCACGGGGTCACCATGTCAGTTGCGACTTGACGGCACGTTCCACCATCCTGAGCTGAGTTACACCCTCTGCTTATGAAGGCACTGTAAATCCTCACAATTATGAAAAATGTACTGAGTAAACATGGAGATCTAGCAATAAATAGCCTCTTGTCCTAGAGTGCCTGTAATTAAATGTGCAGGCAGGAAGGGCAACCCAGCCCTACAACCTACTTTGTCAAGAGAAAACAACCACCTGTCCAGAAGATATTGTCGAAGGCTTTCACAGCCGGAATCACTAGGGTATTGTGGGTATTCCGGGTTGTATGGCCGTGTGGCCTTTGATCAAAGTGCCCCATGATATTCTTGCAAGTTAGATGGAAAGATGTGGACTAGACAATGCAACTGTTAGATGGAGTTGTAATTGGTTGATTGGCTGAACACAAAGAGTGCTCATCAATGGCTCATTTTCATCCTGGAGAGAAGTGACTAGTGGGGAGCCATGGGGTTCTACGCTGGGCCCAGTGCTATTCAATATTTTTATTAATGACTTGGATTATGGAATAGAGGGCAAGCTAATCAAATTTGCAGATGATACCAAATGGGGAGGGGTAACTAGTACTCCAGAGGATAGGGTCAGAATTCAAAATGACTTGGACAGATTAGAGAGCTGGGCCAACACTAACAAAATGAATTTCAACAGAAATACATGTAAGATACTTCACTTAGGCAGAAAAAAATGAAATGGAAGATCTTGTGGTCTCTTCCAGTTCTATGATTTTCTGCCAGCTTACTTCATATCTCCTCAGTGTTTGGGGTACAAACATTGGTCGTTTAGCCATTCATTGTGTGTGTGTGTGATCTGGACCCATGCACGCACCCTCACCTGCATGCGGGTTCTTCTCTTGGTCCTACAAATGCCGTTTCCCCCCCCCCCCCCATTAGTACTGCTTTCCTTGGATACCTCTTCATAAGATAACATAAGAAGAGCCTGCTGGATCAGAGTCCATCTAGTCCAGCACTCTGCTACTCGCAGTGGCCCACCAGGTGCCTTTGGGAGCTCACATGCAGGAGGTGAAAGCAATGGCCTTCTGCTGCTTCAAAACTTCAAAACTGGTAACTATCACCCATCCCTGAAATCATATCCAACTGCTTCCCCTTTCTCTTAACCAGCTCTTGCATGCTCTGTGTGTGCATGTTCAATGCCTAAAATGTATTTCTTGTTTTTATTCTTTAATAAAACCAATTTCAATTGCACAATCACCCAGGAGTGTCCTGGTATACATAGGTTCTTCACCTCTGTTATCCCTTCTCACTCCTTGTCTCCAGCTAATTCCTTCCAATTAGGTTAAAACAGCAGAGCACCAAACCCAACACGACGGCCTTAGCAATGTAGAGAAACTGTTTTGTCCCTTGGCTTCAGACATGGCTGCAAGAGGCATCACGGCCGCCTAGTGAGGGAAGCGCATTGGAAGAATAAGGCCAACTCTGTGAGGTATTTGTGTCTGGAATGGGGGAAGAGGAAGAGAGCCAGTTTGCTGAGCCTGGGCTACAGAACCGCAGGATGGATCCCATCTCAGCCTCACGGGATAGCCCTTTTTCCCTTTTAAATGGTCCTATTTATCTCCTTGCTCCGTGTGACCCTAAGCCAGATCTCTCACCAGACTCTATGCAGTGCAATGGGTTCACTCCAGATGCCGTTCCTTGCAAGCTGTGCAACTGAGCAGCCACACACATCATATGGTTGGTGTGCAGATTGGGCAGCCGCCCAGCAGGGGGAGCTCTTGCAGGCGGCTCAGTTCAGCGCAGTTCCCTACCATGCTTCAAGGGATTGTTGGTTCCAGGTCAAGTTGGTGATATGTCTGCTCACTGGAGACGCAAAGGGAGCACATGAAGAGAGCAGGCTGAAGGGTGCCAACCTCCAGGTGGGGCCTAGAGACCTCCTAGAATTCCAACAGGTTACCAAGATCAGTCCCCCTGGTGGAAATGGCAACTTCAGAGGGTGGACTTTAAGGCATCATATGTGGCTGATGTTCCTTCTCTTCCCAAATCCTGCCCTCATCAGGCTCTTCCACCAAACCTCTAGGAATTTCCTGGAGGTGGGAACTCTATCCCCAGAGCTTGTGTCTGTATGTAGGTCAACAACTGTTTACATGGCAGGAATGCCCCCCATGTGCTCCAGGAAAGCCAGTTTGGAGAGGCTGGTGCCTGTGTCCTCAAGCATCCTCAGGGAGAGGAGGAGGAGACAGTGCTTCAGGAAGCTTGCTTGAAGGACAGGGGGAGGCACAGGACAAGAGGTGAGGCACAGGACATTTCAATTCCTGATCCTTGGCAGAGGCAGCTGGAAGCGAAGCACAGGGATCAGGAGAAAGTCTACAAGGGCTTTGGTTTTCAATAGTTACCTTTGTCTGCACCTTGCAGCTTATTCTCCTGCTCCCAAATTGCCTCTCCCTGTCTGGAATTGGGATACACCAGGGTAGGGAACCTGCGGCTCTCCAGATGTTCAGGAACTACAATTCCCATCAGCCTCTGTCAGCATGGCCAATTGGCCATGCTGGTAGGGGCTGATGGGAATTGTAGTTCCTGAACATCTGGAGAGCCGCAGGTTCCCTACCCCTGGGATACACCATCTCCAGAAGATCAGGGAGCTAAGGCTTGAGAGTCACCTGTGGGTCTTCTGATCACCATTCTCTAATATGACCACTGACATTGGTTTCAGGATAGTGGGCATTGTCTGGTGCAGGGGGCTGTAACTAGCAGTTGGTTGCTACCTTGGAACAGCCACTGCCAGAGGAATGGGTAAGCTGCAAGCCTTCCTGAGTTACACAGCCCGATTTCAGAGAGATGGAAGTCTTGGTTGATGGTAGCTGCAAACCTGGGTCTCTACAAGGGGACAAGTGGCCCCCACAGCCTTAAAGAGCCCCCTGCTGAATCTTGCCCAACATTCTCTTGACCTCGTTCTCCACCCGCATGAACTTGGCCTTCTTCCAAGGGTTCATGGTTTGACGGCGGCTGCTCTCTAGGTCTTTCAGGAGCAGGCCAAGGTGCCCCTGCACCCGTTCACGGTCCCAAATGGGCAAGTTCTTCTGGACCACGTTCAGGATGATGGCCCAGTAGTCAGACACGTCAGCCCCCATGGTCAGGAAGACGAGCACCTTGACGCCGTCGCGGTCTTTGCGCAGCCCGTGCAGGGCCTGCTTACCTTCCTCGCTGATCTCATTGAAGTACAAACTGGCAGAAAGGAGAGAGAAACCTTGAAGCAGCAGGAAGGAGGAAGGTTAAAGCCTTTGTGCCCAATAAGTAAGAGAAGACTAGGGATAAAATACCCCATGGGAGAAGCTATTAATATGGGATATTTGCCAGGTCACACTCGGGGAACATGGGGTGTGACATCGTGTGTGCTTTAAGGGACAACTAAGAAGTGACAAAACATATTTCTAAGAATTGCTGTAGATTCTATGGCAAAACCATAGAATTTCTAGCAGTTCCTAGAGCTACCTTCCATCTCTCCTGTAAGGAGACTCCAAGGTGGCCTACCAGCTTTTTCCCCTTCCTCTCCCCACAACAAACACTGTGTGAGGTAGGCGGGGCTGAGAGAGTTCCAAAGAACCGTGACTAGCCCAAGGGCACCCAGCAGGAATTTAGATGTACCAAAACACATCTGGTTCATCAAATAAACCTCTGCCACTCAGGTGGAGGAGAGAGGAACCAAACCCGGTTCTCCAGATTAGAATCAATCTGCTTTTAACCACTACACCTCGCTGGCTCTCAAGTAGCTGGGATTTTTCAAGGTGGAACAGCATAACTAACGCCCATGCACAGGCCCAAGAAAATCAAGCTGAGGGAGAACTTCCGCTATTACAGTTGATCTCCAGATGACCAAGTCAGCTCCCCTGGAGAAAATGGCTACTTTGGAGGGTGACATTGTAGAAGTCAGAAGTCCCTCCCCTCCCCAAGTCCTGCCCTCCCCAGGCTCCGCCCCCAGATCTCCCCTACCCAGAGCTGGTAGTATGCGGGTTGCATGGAGAAAAGTTGAGACTCACTGTACTTTTTCCAGCGTCGCATGCCTCTTGGCCTCTTCCACCAGGGCCAGCGCGGCCTCGTCAGTCACAGAGTTGTAGGCCACGTCCAGTTCCCGCAGGTGCTTGTTCTGGGCCAGGTGCTGCGTGATCACCTCCACGCCCTGATTCCCCAGCGAGGTGTGCAGCAGCGACAGCTGGCTAAGGGACCTGTTGCCCGCTATGGCTTCTGCGAGGTAGCGGGCGCCTTCTTCAGTCACCGGGTTGTCTGCAAGTCTACAGAAGGTGACAAGAGAAGAGAAGAAGAGTTTGGATTTATAACCCCCCCCCCCTTTCTCTCCTGCAGGAGACTCCAAGGGGCTGACAATCTCCTTGCCCTTCCCCCCTCACAACAAACACCCTGTGAGGTAGGTGGGGCTGAGAGAGCTCCGAGAAGCTGTGGCTAGCCCAAGGTCACCCAGCCGGCGTGTGTGGGAGTGTACAGGCTAATCTGAATTCCCCAGAAAAGCCTCCACAGCTCAGGCGGCAGAGCGGGAAATCAAACCCGGTTCCTCCAGATTAGATACACGAGCTCTTAACCTCCTACGCCACTCCTGCTCAGTGGCAGGTAGGAGCATCAGGTAGGGTTGCCAACCTCCAGGTAGCGGCCTGGAAATCTCCTGGAATTTCAACTGATGTCCTGACAACAGAGCTCAGTTCCTCTGAAGAAAATGGAAGCTCTGGGCAGAGGACTCTATGGCATCAGACTCTTCTGGGTCCCTCCACAGGCCTGAGGAGAGGAGGGATCGCAGTGGGGTATAATGTCATATCCAGCTTCCAAAGTAGCATTTTCTCCAGGAGAACGAAGTTCTGCAGTCTGGAGATGATTTGTAACTCTGGGAGATCTCCAGACTCTTCCTGGAGGTTGGCAACCTTTCTTCCATGAACAAGAGACCCTGCAGTTGCAAAGACAAGGAGCAGGGAAGGGAACGATGCCTCACCTGCATAAGTTATTATGATTACAGTGGAATAGTTCGGGGTTTCTGGCTGCGGAGCTCAATGTCTATTTGTTTGATTACAAATTGGCCAAGTGTGGTGGCTGCAAATCAGTCCTGAGTTCAAATGTACTCTCTGACACAAATTCATCAAGTGGCAAACCAGAATCCCCCCCCCCCAATTTCACCCACACTATATTTATATATATATTGTACACATTTTTCTACGTTGCTTTTGTTAGAAATCTATAGCTTCCAACATTATCCTTCATCTTCTAAAAATGGCAGTTACAAAACCTCTAGTAGGAACACAGAAAACCAGCTACAGGCATGCACAAACCCCTGTAGCAGGGAAAATGAATAAATGAGCCAATTAAAAGCAGTGAAACTGATTTACTGAGCCAGTAAAAGCAGTAAAATTGACTAACTGAAATTGACTTACTGAGCCATTAAAAGTAGTAAACTGATGGAGTCACTAAAAACAATGATACTGATTACCTGAGCCATTAAGAACCACCCAAACCCTATTTAAACACCATTCTAGTTGGCACCCAGAAAGCCACCAGAGTGGGTGCCAATTACACAGCATTGTAAGGCCCCCGGCCCCTGACCTTCCAAGTGGGATTGATGACACCATCTAACCATTCCAGTTTTCACACTCACCTTAAGGTGCTCACCATACATTTCTCATGCAAGAGCAGGTCTCGGATCTCCTTGCAGGCATCTGGCCCCAAACTATTGAGCTGCAAGCTGGTGACAGAGGGAGGAAACATGTCAGTGTTTTATACTAGTTCAGACACTGTGTTTCATCCACTTCATATTTTGCTGCCCTCTGGTGACAGGAAAGACAACAGTCATAAGAACATAAGATCAAGCCAGCTGGATCAGACCAGAGTCCATCTAGTCCAGCTCTCTGCTACTCGCAGTGGCCCACCAGGTGCCTTTGGGACCTCACATGCAGGATGTGAAAGCAGTGGCCTTAAGAACATAAGAACAAGCCTGCTGGATCAGACCAGAGTCCATCTAGTCCAGCTCTCTGCTACTCGCAGTGGCCCACCAGGTGCCTTTGGGACCTCACATGCAGGATGTGAAAGCAATGGCCTTAAGAACATAAGAACTAGCCTGCTGGATCAGACCAGAGTCCATCTAGTCCAGCACTCTGCTACTCGCAGTGGCCCACCAGGTGCCTTTTTTCGGGACCTCAACCTCACATGCAGGATGTGAAAGCAATGGCCTTAAGAACATAAGAACTAGCCTGCTGGATCAGACCAGAGTCCATCTAGTCCAGCACTCTGCTACTCGCAGTGGCCCACCAGGTGCCTTTGGGAGCTCACATGTAGGATGTGAACGCAATGGCCTTCTGCGGCTGTTGCTCCTGAGCACCTGGTCTGCTAAGGCATCTGCAATCTGAGATCAAGGAGGGTCAAGATCGGTAGCCATAGATCGACTTCTCCTCCATAAATCTATCCAAGCCCTTTTTAAAGCTAAGTCCTAGGAGCATTTAAAAGTGCATTCCACAAGCTCACACTTTCAAAGAAACCAACTGTGGGCAAAATATAAGCTCTAAATAAATCTAAATGAGCCCCAGTTTAGACTTCATCAAGGCTATTGAGATTGTAAGATGCAGTTTGCGTCAAGGAGAAGATCGACAGGTTTAGAACATAAACTTGTTCTTTGTTTAGATTTAAATTGAGATTGTAAAGTGCAGTTTGTGGGGAGAATAAGTTTTCATTTATCTTAGTGATTATTCAGTACGCTTGTACTGCCAGCCACCTGGTGCAAAGTGGTTGGTTTCCTGTTGCACCTTCCCTTGCGTTTATTTGTACAAGGAGCTCAGGGTGGGATACCTCCCCTTTAGCTAAAAATGGAACCCATCCGCTGCCAAGATGAAGCCAAGCAGACACCAACACTCACTGGAGCTTTCTGCACCGTAGGAAGACCGGGAAAAGAGTCTTCAGACTACTGACGTCAAGGTGGCAAGACGCCAGGTTCAGTTCTTCCACCTCGTGGCTCGTGGTGCCCATCACAGAAGCCAGGACTGAGCATTTGAGCGGGGTCATCTTGACCGAGGAGAGGTTGATGGTCCTCAATGACTTGATGGCCTCAGCCGTGAAGCGCTCGTTCTGGAACTCATGCAGGAAGAAGAGGTAGTCCATGAGCTCAGATGGGGGCAGGCCTTTACGACTGTTGCGGATGACCGTCTTCTTCATGGCCTTGGCAATCTCAAAAGCCGCCAGGTTCTTGATTGGGCAACCCAGCTGGTCCAAGATGACCCGGTTGCGTCGCGACAGCAACCCACCCATAAAGATGGGGAAGAGTTCGAAGACCTCGTCGTCAGAGGCCTCATCTGGGTGGCGCATGGGGCCCTCCACCCCAAGGATGCTGAAGTTGATCTGATCCAGCACGTCATCATTGAAGTAGTCCTCTTCCTTAAACATCTCCACTGCCATGGTGCGAGCGATGGTGTCGCGGTCCTTGCTACTGAAGCGCATGAAGTAGCGGGGGAACATCTTGATGAGGTTGAAGAGGAGCGGCAAGATGCGCAAGGGGAGGACCTTGGAGACAATGCTGAGGACCACAGCCACGTCTTCGCTCACCTTGCCAATGACCTCAGAGACCTCCTTGCCCACGCGCTGCGTCAGGGTCTTCTTCTCCCCTAGGACTACATAAAGGGCTGCCAGGTACTCCTGCATGGCAGGAATGGTGAAGACAAACGTGTGTTCCTTGCCTGGCTGTACACAGGGAGTGAGGAAGAAGCGGAAGACGTCACTACGGAAGACATTCAGCAGGTTGAGTTCGCTCTCCACCTTCGTCTCTACCTCCAAGCAGCGGCGAAGGTCCTCCTCGGAGAAGGAAGTCTGTCGGGACATCACCCCTTCGTAGGCCAGTTTGCCCACCGTTTTGGCCGCATACTTCATCATAGAGATGTTGGAGGGATCGGTGCTGTCCAGCACCTCCCCGCTGAAGTTGAGCCGCAAGAAGCTGGTGTAAATGCCTGTAAGGGTTTGGGTAGGGGGCACAGACTTGGTAAAATAAAGGAAGTGCAGGGTGGTGCAGACCAGCCAGCAGTAGGAAGGCAGGAAGCAAGCGATCGCAATCTGGTTGTGCCGCTCCAAGTTCCTTGAGAGCATCTCCACCAGGTTGTCCCGCTCTCTCGACTCTTCGGCTGTGGCGGGACCCGAAACGCCGCTGCAGTCAGGTTGGCTCAGCCGCATCTGGAAGTACAGCTTCTGGCTGCTGATGTTGGAGAAACCACAGACCTCAACGTAGCGGCCCACGAACTTGCTGGGGACCCAACGCACGGCAGAGGGGCGGGTGGTGACAATGATGCTCGCCTGGGGAACAGGAGCAGATAAGGGCCAGAAAGGTAAATGGCAGGTAAGGTAAGAAGAGAAGAGTTTGATTTATACCCTCCTTTCTCTCCTATAAGGAGACTCAAAGGGGCTTACAATCTCCTTTCCCTCCCCACCCCACAACAACAAACACCCTGTGAGGTGGGTTGAGCTGAGAGAGCTCCAAAGAACTGTGACTAGCCCAAGGTCACCCAGCTGGAGTGCAGAAACACATCTGGTTCACTATACAAGCCTCTGCCACTCAAGTGGAGGAGTGGGGAATCAAACCCGCTTCTCCAGATTAGAGTGCACCTGCTCTTAACCACTACGCCATTGTTGCAAGAAGATATCCCTGCCCGCATCCCCGGCTGGTTTCTAAAATCCTGAAATGCAAACCTCTGGCATCATGTACTTCCTCAGCAGGTTGACCACAATGGCTGAAGGGAGGACCGGCTCATTGGGATCGCAGCAGAGTTCCGTCTGGGCCAGGCGGAAGTCCAAGTTGAGGCGGTCCAGGCCGTTGAGGACAAAAAGCACCTTGAGGTTGGCAGAGCCCAGCATGGGCACCACCTCCCGGAGATGCAGGTACTTCTTGGTGATCAAACGACGCAAAGAGATAGGTGCGTTGTTCTGGGACAGGTCCTCGCAGGAGAAGGGGACGAGCAGCTCAAAGCGGGGCAGGCGCCCGTGGCACCAGTCCATCACCATCTTCTTGATGAGGGTGCTCTTCCCAGTGCCCACCTGCGGGCCGCATATAGAATCATCGCTCTTCACTTGGCTGGCCAAGAATAACGGCCCATGTCGGCGAGGGCCCAAGACCGGAAGGGATGTTGGTGTGCTGTGGGTGCCTGGAGCTGGTTATGGATGGTCATCTCAGGAGAGGGCTTCAGGATCTCCTCCAGAGAGCTCTCTCGGATGACGGGGTCCACGTGGGTGGTGTCCAGTGAAAAGGACGGCCCGAACTGCCTCTCCTCATTGGGCTGCTGGCGAAACCAATCAGCCAGATACTTCTTGTGTTTCTCAATGGCTTCTGAGGAGGAGAGAGAAAAGAACAGAGACTCAAGAGGCATTTCAACACCACTAAAAGCCCTCTCCTAAAGTCCAACACTCAGAACACTTCCCTGGGAGTAATCTCCATTGGGTAGATCCAAGTGCAATGGTTTCGCTAGGGCAGTGATGGCCAACCTTTTTGAGACCGAGTGCCCAAATTGCAACCCAAACTCCACTTATTTATCGCAAAGTGCCAACCCGGCAATTTAACCTGAATGCTGGAGATTTTAGTTTAGAAAAAACCGGTTGGCTCCCTCTTCCTCCACCCCACCCGCTCGAGCAGGGGCCAGCCTGCTCTAGCCTCCAGCAAGTCCCACGTGCACTGCTCTGTGCCTCTGCGCTCCCCCCCTCCTTGGGCAGCAGCCACCCAGAGCACAGGCACCAGGCCCACCAGCCGAGTCCTCCCTGCTCACTGCGGTTCATGCACGTCGTGCTCAGTGGCCCAGGCCAGCCTAGATGTGTGTATGGGAGGGTGATTTTCCACCTCCCACATGACGAACTCTGTGTTTGCGTGCCCACAGAGAGGGCTCCAAGTGCCACCTCTGGCACCTGTGCCATAGGTTCGCCATCACTGCGCTGTCAATCCCTATGGTCATGTGGGGGTGCACTGCAAGGGTGCCCCGCCCCAAACTGAACTCAGTCCAAGCAGGATTCTGAGTAGACCTGTTTAGGATAAGAATTAGTCATCTCCACCTGGGTACAAAAACCAGCACACTGGAGAGACAGCTCTTTCCATGCGGTTTGCAGGATCAGTAGCAAAAGATGGCTTTATTGTGGCTGTAGATATATGTTCTATATATGTTCTATATACAACACAGATGCCCCTCTGATGCCTAAAGCTCACACTGGCTTACCAGAAGTGGCCACGTTTTTGAGTGCCATCTGGCTTGGTCGGGTGGAGGTAGCTTGAGATGGTCCCCCCTGATAGGCTCCTTGATGACGGTCAAAGGCCCTGCAAGAGAACGAAGGGAGATGTCAGGATAGAGAACCAATGCAGGTGACCCACTCACTGCCCAGGAATGGTGTAGCCAAGATACTTGGGAAATGGAAATGGATAGGACCTTAGACCCACCATCTCTAGTGACCCATAGTGGAGCTGCTAAATGGTCTTCAGTGTGGTGTAGTGGTTAAGAGCAGTAGAATGGAGAACCATTTTAATTTTCCATTCCTCCACATGAGTGACAGACTCTTATCTGGCACCCCTGATTTGTTTCCCTACTCCTACATTCCTGCTGGGTGACCTTGGGATAGTCACAGTTTGTTCAGAACTCTCTCACCCCCACCTGCCTCACAAGGTGTCTGTTATGGGGAGAGGAAGGGAAAAGGAGTTTGTAAGCTATCTTGAGTCTCCTTTCTGGAGAGAAAGGCAGGGTATAAACCCAAGCTCCTCCTTTTCTTCTTCTTTCTTAGATGCCAACATTCATCCAGATTCCTGGCACCTCCTGGCTCATACCTAGTAAGTGTGCTAGTAGCCAGAGTTGAAAAGCTCTGGATGTGTGTCGCAACACCTCTTGGAAAAAGCAACTCTGAGCAAGGGCCTCAGACACTCATGACTCATGCTGACTTCTTCCTGGACTTCTGTTGACCCCACCCAGATTTCCTCTGACTGGAAGGGCTGAAAAAGCATCTGGGACAAGTTTGGGCTTTGCCTGAGTAACAGTGAGCCTTCATTTTATTTGTCAAGCTGGTAGTCCTAGACCTGCACGCCCTATTCCCACCAGGCTTGGAGATTTGTACCTTCTGCTTGCCTGGGCAGCGTGTTACCTGAGGGGAGGTCTTAAAGAGTTCCAAGTCCGGTCCATGTGGAAGATCCTCTTAAGGAGGCGGCTGCTCCTCGTACCTGGGAAATCCAGCAGGGAAGGCGTGGTTATTGTACTGCATTAAGTTCAAACCTGTCATCCTTCTATTGATACTTAAATGGCATTTGCTGTTGTAAACCTAACAAAACCGTACACTTTTCTGTTAGTCACTGATGAAACTGGAGAACCAGCCCCCCCTCCCCCCCCCAAGCTCCCCTGGAGAAAATAAAGCTAAAGAGTGGGAGAGTGTGCCAATAATTTCTGAATTTCAAAAATCAAAAGTCACCCACAGCAAAAAAAAAAAAAGTGGGCAAAAATACAAATGTATTTTTGCAATGTACAGAAATAAAATAAATGTTATGATTTGAGACTTGTTCAATTATTCAAAGGACAGTACAAGAAACAATTTTAGACAAATTGCTTACAAAACATACATAGCAAATGAAAATCAACCAAGCTTCAGTTAGAAATAAAAAGACACACTCTCCATGGTTAACCGTACTAAACAAAATCTTATTACTCATGGGTGGTAACTTTTGTTACTTATGAGTAGTCTGTTAAACTAGTACCCTTTCCACCCAAGTAATATGTTCAGATAGTAACCAATTCAAATAGTGACAAGATCAAAAGAACGACTCCTGGTAGGGATGCTTGAAAAGAAGACATAAAGAAGAAGAAGAAGAGTTTGGATTTATATCCCCCCTTTCTCTCCTGCAGGAGACTCAAAGGGGCTGACAATCTCCTTGCCCTTCCCCCCTCTCAACAAACACCCTGTGAGGTGGGTGGGGCTGAGAGAGCTCCGAGAAGCTGTGACTAGCCCAAGGTCACCCAGCTGGCGTGTACAGGCTAATCTGAATTCCCCAGATAAGCCTCCACAGCTCAGGCGGCAGAGCAGGGAATCAAACCTGGTTCCTCCAGATTAGATACATGAGCTCTTAACCTCCTATGCCACTGCTGCTAAAGAGAATCTCTCCCTGTGATGAGCTGTCGTGGGCCGCAGGCTCTTCCGGAATTTTTGCTTGCCTCAATAAAAATCCTCATTGGGCTTAAAGCAGCTATAGATTTTCCATAATGAAATAATACTATATATGAAATGGCCATAAAGTACCTATGATACCCTTAACAATGTTCAAAGTGACAATATTGAAACTCAATACTGCACCAGTTGAATAGCGACGTGCCGGTAATAATCCTTTGCTCACTTAGGTTCTTTCAATGCAATTTGCAGGATCAGTAGCGAAATATAGCTTAATTATGGCTGTAAATATATGTCCTATATAATTCATCAATGTAAATACAAAAGATTTGTATGAAAAGAACAAATTCAACACGTAAAGTATAATTATTGCACCTGTGGGACAGCGATGCTGACACATTCCTCTTGGGCTCGCTAAAGTCCTCAAGTATAGTATTACAATGTGAAGTTTAAGTAAGTTAAGCTCTGGTAAGTAAGTTAAGCTCTGGTAATCATCAACACCTGGAAAATCCTTTAGTGGTTCAGTGAAGAAATTAAAGATAACATGACGGATCTAAATCAGAGTTCAGGCCTAAATAGTTTGGAGCTTGAAAATGGAAAATGATTCCACCTGAAGGAGCCTCCTGTGTAGATCAATGGACATGAGATTTGGCGTTTAGTTTAGCCAATCCTAAAAAACTTAATTCTTCGAGTAAATCATTTTTCTCAAGATAATGAGCTATCAAGGGAGCTTCTAGAACCCCATGCACAATGCGAGAAACTTGTTCTAAGATCCTCTCCTTTACAGAGCCATGCATGTTTTGTAAGCAATTTCTCTAAAATGTACGTAACTCCCTTCGAATAATCACACAAGTCTCAAATCACAACTTTTATGTTATTTCTATAAATTACAAGAGTGCATTTGCATTCTGTCCCCTTTTATGCTGTGGGCACCTTTTGATTTTTTGGATACCCCTGGTGAAAATGGCTGCTCTGGAGGGTGGATTGTATGGCATTGTACCCACCCCACTGAGGTCCCCCCTCCCCAAACACTGTCCAGCCCAGACTCCACCACCCAAATTTCAGGTATTCCCTAAGGCAGAGCTGGCAGCATGGAGAATGGACTTGTTCGGAGAGCTGCTCTTCATTATCCATCACTTTGCTCCACCCACCAGATCAGGAGGAGAACCGAGCTCTCCCTTACCTAGCAGAGCATCCACCTGCATCTTCGGTTCCAGTCGTTTCAGCTTCTTCCAGTTGTTTCTGCTTGGGGCAAACATCTCCGGCAGTGCATGGGACAGTGGGTGACTCTGCCCTTTAACTGAAACGCACACACAAGGTCAGCAAACAGAACTGGCTGTTCCTTCTCCTGCCAACTCCCCTCCCTATAACTGTGAGGCACCTGGCAAGATGCTTGTAGGGTTGCCAACCTCCAGGTGGGGGTCTGGAGAGCCCCCAGACTTACGTCTGATGTCCAGACTACAAACGTCAGTTCCGCTGGAGAAAATGGCAGCTTTGGAGGGCGAGCTCCCCTTCTCAAACTCCGCCCTCCCCGGTGTCCACAACCAAATCTTCAGGAATTTCCCAACCTGGAGCTGGCAACCCAACTGCCCAAGTCCATCATAGTTTATAAAAATCTGCTGCACTAGACCAGACTTATGTCAGTGGTCTGGCTCCTATGAACTTTAGTAGGGACCAAATTTTGTATGATTAAGGAAATCTTTTCAAGTCTTAAGCCCTTTTCTGTTCCAACATCCAAGGCTTAAAGGTAAAGGTAGCAGTGGTGTAGGAGGTTAAGAGCTCGTGTATCTAATCTGGAGGAACCGAGTTTGATTCCCAGCTCTGCTGCCTGAGCTGTGGAGGCTTATCTGGGGAATTCAGATTAGCCTGTACACTCCCACACACGCCAGCTGGGTGACCTTGGGCTAGTCACAGCTTCTCGGAGCTCTCTCAGCCCCACCCACCTCACAAGGTGTTTGTTGTGAGTGGGGAAGGGCAAGGAGATTGTCAGCCCCTTTGAGTCTCCTGCAGGAGAGAAAGGGGGGATATAAATCCAAACTCCTCCTCCTCTTCCTCTTCCTCCTCCGCAAGTATTGGGTCATTACTGACCCATTAGCTGATATTACATCACAAAATTTACTTGGCAGACTTTGTTTACTGGGTGGTTTGCCACTGCTTTCCCTGGTCATCTACTCTTTATCCCCAAGCAAGCTGCGTAGTCATTTTTCTGGCCTTGGAAAGATGGAAGGCCAAGTCAACCTTGAACTGGCTACCTGAAACCGACTTCCCTTGGGACCGAACTCTGTTCGAGAGCAGAGCTTTGAAGGCAGTACTGCAGCTGACCACTTTTTGTCATGGGGCTGCTGCCCACACCTCGGATTTATCATTTACAACATTTATACACCCTGCACCCCCCCCCCCCAGACCAGTAGTTGCAACACAAAAACAATAATCTTTTACAGTAACTGGAAAACACATTAGAGCGTTGTAGGGGTTCCAGGTTGTATGGCTGTGTTCCAGGAGTATTTTCTCCTGACGTTTTGCTGGCATCTGTGGCAGCAAGATGGAGCTCACCTGCGCCATCCAGATATAAAGGTCAGGCCCCCCCCCCCCCCCCCAGGATACATTCAGCTTCACCAAGGTGCCCTGTTCCTCTCATGAGCCTTTGATCCACCTGCTCCTGTAAATGGAACTCACCTTTGGCTAAGCTGTGGTAGCTAAAGAGAACCTCCATGTTTAGTTGCAGTGTAGCTTCCATCTTGTTGGGATGGAACGTCAGGGGGAAGGCTTGACCTCTCTACCCTGATTGTAGGCCACCTGGCACCCAGTTGGCCACGGCAGGGAAAAGGATGCTGGATAAGATGGAAATATTTATTTACACAGAGAGTGATTAAAAGGTGGAACTTGTTGCATGACGGTCAGAGGCACAGGTGGCCTCTCGTGTTCTAAGAAGGTGACAGTGACCAACATTGTTATCTGCCTTTGTTCAGGTGGATACAGGCACATGAATAATGTCCAGTTCCACACCCGAGGATCCTGAAAAGACAGCGATACTTTCCAGATCGGTACCTATAGGGATATTCCAAGGCAATGCCCACAGCGCCAGCTGCCTTTGGCACACAGCCTCGCTTGGCAAAGATCCATCAGCCCTTGAGAAAAAAAAACCAAAGTCAAATTAATAAAAACAAACCTCCTGGATGTAATTAAGAATGAGAAGAGGCTTGACAGAAGATGGGGCAGCCAAACAGATCCGGAGCTGAGTCATTGGTCCTAGAGGGTTGAACCTCTCTCTCTCTCTCTCTCTCTCTCTCTCTCTCTCTCTCTCTCTCTCACACACACACACACACACACACACACACACACACACAGAGGATGCTCAGAGTCTTCAAACACCAGGCTGCCATGACCAGATGCACACCTATAAATAGGGTGGTCAACTCCAGCTGGGGAAATATCTGGAGGTTTGGGGTGGAGCAGGGCTTCAGGCAGGGAGCTCAGTGGGGTATAATGCCATACAGCCCACCCTCCAGAGTCCCTGTTTCCTCTGGGGGGATTGATCTCTGTAATTGGAGATCACCTGTCATTCCAGGTCATCTCCAGGCCCCACATGGAGGTTTAGGCATAAATGAATCAGATAGGTGAACCTAGAAGGTAAAGCCAATGTCACGCTGCCCCATCTGTGCACAAATGCACGAAACAAAATCAACCCCTGTAAGTCTTTATCGACAACAGCATTTTAAACAATTTTAACTCCTTGTTACAATTGTAGATAATATATCAAGATACCTCAGCCAAGAAGACTGTATCAACATTTTCCAATAAGAAGAAGAGGAGGAGGAAGAGGAGGAGGAGGAGGAGGAGGAGGAGTTTGATTTATATTCCCCCCTTTCTCTCCTGTAAGGAGACTCAAAGGGGCTTACAATCTCCTTTCCCTTCCCCGCACCACAACAAACACCCTGTGAGGTGGGTGGGGTTGAGAGAGCTCTGAAGAATTGTGTCTAGCCCATGGTCACCCAGCTGGCATGTGTTGGAGTGCACAAGCAAATCTGGTTCACCAGATAAGCCTCCACAGCTCAAGTGGCAGAGTGGGGAATCCAACCCGGTTCTCCAGATTACAGTGCACCTGCTCTTAACCTCTACACCATGCTGGCATTCTCTAATTTTGTCTTATTTACAAATTAGCATACATATATAGCAGAAGCTTCCTACAAATCCTGGGCTTTCTGTAGCAAAAGACTCAACAACATTCATATATTTTTCAATGTGAATACAGTATGATTTAGGGTGATATAACTGCCGAATAAGTTATTATTTCGGTTCACCTTTTTCAAGTCCAACGCAACGCCTAAAAATAATAATGAAATAATGCTTGGTTTATTAGTTTCTAGATAGGATACAGTAAATATAGTTTCCTAATCTAGTCTAACTAAGGTAGAGGGAGATACAGGACCTGGGTCCTGCATTCATGGTTTCAAGATACAGAAGAGGGGTGGGGAGCAGGTGTGAAAGGTTTGAGGCTAAAGGGCAGTGTAAAGTCCTTCCTTTCCAACAAGGTCTTCTAGACCAGTGATGGCGAACCTATGGCACGGGTGCCAGAGGTGGCACTCGGAGCCCTCTCTGTGGGCACGCGCACACAGAGTTCGTCATGCGGGGAGCAGAAAATCACCCCCCCCCCACACACACACACACACATCTAGGCTGGCCTGGGCCACTAAGCACGACGTGCGCGAACCACAATGAGTAGGGAGGACTCGGCTGGCGGGCCTGGTGCCTGTGCTCCGGGTGGCTGCTGCCCAAGGTGGGGGGCACAGAGGAGGCAGAGATGCTAGAGAGCCACAGAGCGGTGCACATGGGACTTGCTGGAGGCTAGAGCAGGCTGGCCCCTGCTTGAGCAGGTGGGGTGGAGGAAGAGGGAGCCAACCGGGTTTTTTTAATCTAAAACCTCAGCATTCAGGTTAAATTGCTGGGTTGGCACTTTGCAATAAATGTGGGGTTTGGGTTGCAATTTGGGCACTTGGTCTCAAAAAGGTTCGCCATCACTGTTCTAGACTATGAACCCAACTGCCCCCTCCAGGAAGGAAATGCAGAACTAGAGCACCCCCATGCTGCTGTTAAAAGACCTCAAGCAAGGGACAGTCTGACAGCCCGAGATTATTGGTGTCCCCCTGGGTGTCAGACTGAGGTGTTTCACATCAGCCCAATATTTGATTCTTTCCACCGGAGATGCCAGAGGCTGAGTCTGGGGCTCTGCCACTGACCCAAAGCACCCAATTAAAGCTGCCTCATATTGAACCAAACCACTGGTCCATCAAGGACAGCCTTGTCTACTCAACCGGCAGCAGCCCTCCAGAATCACCTACTGCCGGATTCTTTGACTGGAGATGGCAGGAATCGAACCTGCAACCTTCTGCCTGCCGAACAGATGCTTCGCCACAGTGTACAAATGGGAACCTAACAGAGCAGCCCATGGCCCAGCTTCCCCTGATCGGCGCCAACGTGTGCTTATGCTCAGATCTCACCAACCCTCTCAGTCGTATGCTTCTCCCACCTCCAGCAGCAAGAGAATTACCAAAGGCATATGGAAATGAGTGGCTTCTGGCGATGCCAGATTAGCACCCACCACCTGCTGCTGAGCTTCCCCTGAGCTGTAGCAAGGGAGGAATTTTGGTGACGAGATGAGAGGAAGCCAGGAGAAAGCTGGGAACAAATGGAACTGCCAGGATCTGAGTCAGCCTCCGGGTCCTTCTAGCCGTTACAGGCCAAAACAACTCTTAAAGAACAACAGACTGATTTGGGCATCCAACTGATCCAGTGTGGTGCAGTGGAGCTAAGGGGCCTAGCCTACCTCGCATCGTTGTTGTGAAGATAAAATGGAGAAGGGAAGAATATAAGCTGCTTTGAGTATTGATTGGGGAGATAGGCAGGATATGAATGAAGTAAACAAATAAGACTGACAAATGCCTCTTTCATTAGTCACAGGACGTCTTAATTGGCAGATGCAATGAACAGCAAAATAACCTCTATAAATAACATCCAGTCATGGCATTCCGTATAACAAAAGAAAAATATTCATACAAATATTAAAATATAACATAGATAAAATAACTAAACCAATTAAAATAGCACATAATAAATCAATACATTAGGCTGGAATGTAAGTAACCATAAAGTGGCTAAGAGCAGGTGCACTCTGATCTGGAGGAACTGGGTTTGATTCCCAGCTCTGCCGCCTGAGCTGTGGAGGCTTCTCTGGGGAATTCAGATTAGCCTGTGCACTCCCACACACGCCAGCTGGGTGACCTTGGGCTAGTCACAGCTTCTCGGAGCTCTCTCGGCCCCACCCACCTCACAGGGTGTTTGTTGTGAGGGGGGAAGGGCAAGGAGATTGTAAGCCCCTTTGAGTCTCCTACAGGAGAGAAAGGGGGGATATAAATCCAAACTTTTCTTCTTATTATTTATCAAAGGTTAACAGTGTTAATAACGTTTTAGATACTAAAATGGAGATCTCCTTATTAGAGCCTTACAATGGGAACAGAATTTTCTGACCATTATTAATGGAAATTTTTCTCTGTAATAAAAGTGAAAGAAAACCATGACGGGGCTCAGCAAACAAATGGCATTCTAGAACAGTGGTTCTCAAACTTCCTAATGCCGCGGCCCTTTAATACAGTTCCTCATGTTGTGGTGACCCCCAAACTTAACATTTATCCATTTTACAGATAGAGAACACTGATGCACGGAGTCTTAGGCGACCCCTGTGAAAGGGTCGTTCGACCCCCAAAGCGGTAGTGACCCCCAGGTTGAGAACCGCTGTTCTAGAATGATGTGAGTTAGTGAATCAGGAGTTCCAGCCCCACATGGACATAGGCTCTCAGGTGCATTTTCATACAATCATTATAAGTTATTTTGGAAAGCGTCTCAAAGCAAGTTTTCCACCAGTTCAAGCACGCTGGTTAACAACCACTGTTGAAAAGGACTAATATAAAGCACACATGATGTCTGAAGTCGTCGTTAGCATTTAGGGATCCTGTCAGTCTACAAGATGATGCTGAGACCACATAAACAAAAAGCAACGCCTCGTTCCCTGGAAGAAGCACACATGTACAGTCTTGCATTTTCAGATGCCGTCTGCCCTTTGCATTGGGAATGGAGTGATAGAAGGAAGAAGCTGGGAAAAGACAGGCTTTGAACACAGATCTGTAACAAGGCAACAAACCACCTCTGCACTGCTGTTAATGCAATGCAAATGCATGTGGAACATGTGCATATTTTAAATGCATTAACAAACTTTCCAAATCAGCTGGCTTGCAGTCTTCACAAAAGTCAATTAAAACATTTGGTGACTGATGTGTGTTCAGTGCGGTTCCCTTCAACTTTCCTGCTGTAGCGACTAGACTGCTACAACAAACAAAACGTTTCCTGCACAAGCAAGCGAGCAAAGCCTTTATTGGCATAAACAGAAATAGGATTTTAAAAGCAAAAAAAGACAACATCAGATAAATACAGATCTGAATTATTTCCATAACAAAGCTTGTAACCTCTTCTCAAAAAACAGAATCAGGGCTGTTCAGCAGGAGAAATAGTCTGATAAAATCTGTTCGCTCAGGTTGGAAGAGGATACACAAATCGCCATATTTAGATCTAATTTTGGCAAATCTAGTGCAATGTAATATCTGGTGAGCCAATGTTTCAACTTGGTTGGTATTACAACTACACAACCTTTTAGATTCCTCTAGGTTATTAAACCTGCCATTTAGTAGGGCAGACGGCATGGCATTAAATCTAGCAATTGTGAAAGCTCTTCTTGAGCGGGGGTTAGTTAGAAAATATAAGTAATGGGCTGTGCGACCCTGCTCAAATGGAATTAAAAATTGTGTAGGAGAGCAAGTTCGTTTAGCTGCTGGATATAATTCTGCAAATTCCCAATCTAAGAGCCAACGTTTTAATAGTTTGTGCACTTCCGAACAAGAGAGAGTTTAATGTATTGTCGAAGGCTTTCACGGCCGGAATCACTTGGGTGCTGTGTGGTTTCCAGGCTGTATGGCCGTGTTCTAGCAGCATTCTCTCCTGACGGTTCGCCTGCATCTGTGGCTGGCATCTTCAGAGGATCTGATGTTGGGAAAGCAAGTGGAGTATATATATATATCTGTTGGAGTGTCCAGGGTGGGGATAATTATATATACTCCACTTATAATTATATATACTCCACTTGCTTTCCCAACATCAGATCCTCTGAAGATGCCAGCCACAGATGCAGGCGAAACGTTAGGAGAGAATGCTGCTAGAACACGGCCATACAGCCCGGAAACCACACAGCACCCAAGAGAGAGTTTCCTGCACAGATGTGCTTTCCACCTGGGAATCAAGTGCTCTTGGGAAAGATTATTTGGTGATACCACAGTCTGGCCACACTGTGTTTATCCCACCAGGAAAGAGTCAGACATAATCCAGTGGCCTTTATAAAGACTGGTTAAGCATAGCAAAGCAAGATACCATACAGCATTTTCAGTGCAGCACCAATGACACGGGACTCACACGGATAACTGGGCAACCCTCTGAATGCAGCTTTGGACTAGTACCCCTCAGCCCAACTTTGTCCGCCCTTGTCCAAAGCTCCTTCTTTCCCTTGCAAATCTCCAAAGTCAGGGGTGGGGACCTGCCTTGGGCTTATTTATTACCCAGTCAGCAGAGATGTCTGGGACCTTATGCAGACGATGCAGGAACGAGAAGGGCAAGATGCCAGCATAGGATTTGCACACACCAACAAGGAAATTTCCCACGCCATGAGGGGTGGCAGCAGATATCAAGGGAATTGGGGAAAGTTCATATGAAAGCCAAGCAAACATTTCACAAGGTCGATAAACCCCATCTGCCTATACACAGATTCTCATTCCAGCACTTTGCCCTCTTGTGGTGAGAATGGAGGCTGACTGCTTCAACACACATTTGGCAAGCAGGAGGGACGGGGACAAAACCCTGCCCTGTAGCAGTCACCCAGCTGGATGGTGCTCCTCCTCCTCTCTTTCGGGGGCATCCCTTTGTTTTTATTTTAATAACTCATCCTGCACAAAAATGGTTCCCATGAGAGTCAGCGTGGTGTCGTGGTTATGAGCAGGTGGATTCTAATCTGGAGAACCGGGTTTGATTCCCCACTCCTCCACCTGAGTGGTGGGGGCTTATCTGGCTAGCCAGATGTGTTTCCGCACTCCTACATTCCTGCTGGGTGACCTTGGGCTAGTCACAGTTCTCTCAGAACTCTCTCAGTCCCACCTAGCTCACAAGGTGTCAGTTGTGGGAAGAGGAAGGGAAAGGAACTTGTAAGCTACCTTGAGTCTCCTTATAGGAGAGAAAGGGGGTAATATAATTCCAAAACTCTTCTCTCTCTCTTCTCTATAGGGATGGCAACTCTGGCCTAGGAAATACCTGGAGATTTTATGGGTAGAGCTGGAGGAGAGGAGTTGATTTTATACCCCACTTTCCCCTACCATAAGGAGCTTCAAAGTGGTATACAATCACCTTCCTGTTCCCTCTTCACAACATACACCTTCTGAGCTGAGAGAACTGTGACTTGCCCAAGGTCACCCAGCAGGCTGCATGTGGAGGATAGGAGACTCGAACCTGGCTCTCCAGATTAGAGTCCATGGCTTTTAGCAGGACTTCAGTTGGGTACAATCTTCTCCAGGTGAACGGATCTCTGTTGCGTGGAGGTCAGTCATAATCCCAGAGGGTCTCCAGCCCCCATCTAGAAATTGGCAACCGTAGGGGGCAGCAAGAAAGCCACAGGGAGGGGAGGGGTGGGTGACAGGGCAGGGGCAAAGGTGGCCCCCGTGTCTAAGAGATGCCCCCAGCTGCACCTCTTCACTTTTCTTGCCCCCTCTCACTGTGGCAAACAATCTTAAATTATACAATGAAACAAATGACACACAGAGAAAGAAAAAAGAAGCTTTCACAAGGAAATAATTCCCACAGCTCTCGGGTTCCTGCTGCAGAGAGAGAGGCATTGTGATTTTGGGGCGGTGCATGCGGAGAGGGAAATCTGGGAAAGGATTTCACCTTGAAGCTGGAGCATACCATTTTCTCCAGGGGGATTTGCAGGCATTGGCAGTCTGGAGGTCAGCTGTTATTCCTGGAGAAGACCAGGTCCCCCCTGGAGGTTGGCAACCATAGCTGCCAGAGGCGCACTGATATCCTTGCCACATGGTCTCCTCCCTTCCCCCACATTCTCCTTATCAGTCAGACAATTTACTACTTGGGAGGTATTTTAGCATGCATCAGCCAGCCTTCCTCTTGGCCTTGCTCTCTGCTGAAGTTTGAAAATCTGGGACACGAAGCATTCAGCTTCCTCATGGGGGTCTCTTCAAAGAGCATCGTCTGCATGTGCAGGGAGACCCCAGGAATTGGGCTGCAAACATTCACTTGCAGTGTATCCCAACAGCATCTTTGGGCTCCCCCCTCAGCCCAATTCCCCGTCAGTCCCTTCTTCCTTCGCTTCCCCCCCCCCACCCCCTTCTCTTCTTTTCCTGTTCAAAAGCCAGCACAAAACACTCTAGGAATCTTCAGGAACATTTTCCTTGTGGGAGCCAGTCAAACAGAGTTGGCACTTGCCGGGGCACGGATGGTGGAAGCAGCCTTTAATTTTCGGAGAAATTGGAAGGAATGTGAGAAAGCATGTCGCTTACATCCTGCCCTGTCTTTATTCTCAACGGGATTTCAGATTTACCGGCTGTTTTTTTACTGCAAACCGAAATCATTTGAATGGAATCTGTTTTAAGGAAGGCTGCTCCCTCTGTTGCTGAGTTGCTAATTTGGGAACAGGTTCCCTGATCTAGATTCCAGTCGAATAGCACCTAAGAAAGAGACCCAGAGGATTTACGAGGTATAACTTCAAACAGCAAGGCTGTGAGTTTCCCACCTTTTTTGGCAGCCTGTTCTTTAAAAAAATCTTTTTTAACATTCGGAGATTTTGGGGGTTCGGGCTTTTGAGATTCAAAGCTATCTTCGTATCTGATGGAGGAAGCTTTGAGTCTCAAAAGCTTACACCTTGGAAATCTTGTGGCTCTCTAAAGTGCTGCAGGACTTGAATTCAGCCCATCTGCTGCAGACCCACACAGAAGGTCCACGTCCTGACCAGCCTCGCTTTCCGAAGTGCTTCATACCCAGGAGTTCTGTCTAACACTGTGGCAGCGAGACAAGCTGGCAGATTTTGCCTCTGGATCATTTTAAATTCTCTACCTATCACCAGTGCGCATCTCGCCCTGAGAAATGCTGATGCTGGCAGAGATTTGAACATCCAGCATCCTGAGCTACGCCCTCCGCCTGCTTCAACAGGGGAGCCAGACAACCGCTCTCTTTTTCTCCCCAGGCCCCCCTTGGCACAATCCAGGCTGCAGAAGTCGAGGGGGTGGGGTGGCCAACAGTGCTGGGAAGACGAGAAACACTGCAGCTATTTGGGAAAGGGGGCACGATGCCGCTTGGGGCTTTGTGGTTCTCGGACACTCAAGGTTATTATTAAAGATGCAGAGATCTTAATTTTGAGCCAGTGTGCAGAAATTAATGGCACGCACTCAACCCATTCACACAATCCAGTGCAGGAAAGAGTGTGGGTAAAGAGTCAAATTGATTCATCCCCAAATAATCCTTACTACTACCCTGTTTTCCCGAATATAAGACATCCCCAGAAAATAAGACATAGTAGAGGTTTTGCTGAAGTGCGAAATATAAGGCATCCCCCAAAAGTAAGACGTAGCAAAGTTTTTGTTTGGAAGCATGCCCGACGAACAGAATACAGAAATATAAGACATCCCCTGAAAATAAGACATAGCGCATCTTTGGGAGCAAAAATTAATATAAGACACTGTCTTATATTCGGGGAAACACGGTATGTATGAGGGTGTGAAAGCTGGTCAATAAGGGAAGAAAGTAGATTCCATTGAAATGTGGTGTTGGAAGAGATAGTATCATAGAGTTGGAAGAGACCCCAAGGGCCATCCAGTCCAACCCCCTGCCATGCAGAAACACACAATCAAAGCACTCCTGACATATGTTCATCCAGCCTCTGTTTAAAAACATCCAAAGGAGGAGATTCCACCACTACGGATTCCCCCCACCCCCACCAAAAAAAAGTGGGTTCTAGATCAAATCAAGTCTGAACTGTCCCTAAAAGCTAAAATGACTGGACAGAAGCTGTTGTACTTTGGTCATACAATGAAGGGACAAGAGTAACCGGAAAAGACAATAACGCAAGGAAAAGTCGAAGGCCAGAGAAAAAGAGGAAGTCCCAATGTGAGATGGATCGACTCAATCAACAAAGCCACGGCCCATCATTTGCAAGATAGGAGTAACACCATGAGCAAGAGAATGTTTTGGAGGACATTGGTTCATGGGTTTGCCAGGAGCCAGAGGTGACTTGAAGGCATTTAACACACTCAAAGAGCCATCTGGGCTGTTGGATCTGTGTTTGCTCTTTGGAGTGGCTCAGGTTGTGTCTCTTGGCCCCGGAGTTCCTTTCGCATAAGAAGCCACATGGCAGGAACTGAACCCAGGTCCCTCTGCACACAAAGCCGTGGCTCTTTCACTGAGCCCTTGACTGTTACTCCTCACTGGCCCATCCAGAGTCGGCGCCTTGTTCCAACAAATACTGGTGCCCAGGCAGTCCACGCAACAATCACTGTGCTTTGCCAGTGAGGAATCCACGAACTGTTGGTTCTATCCATCTGTTTCCTCAAACTAGTTAGGAAGATGAGAGTCCAGGAAGAAGCCCAGTAAAGTCCATTTCACTGGCAGGTCAGAAGCCAGAGAAGACTCAGTGTGCTTATGATCCACCAGTGTCAGCACACTTCACTTGCACATATGCAAGTTGGGTGTCCGGGCACACACAGCAGACATCCCGTCCGTCCCGGCCTTTATGCCAAGTCAGCTGCAGAAGAAAAGACAGTGGGTTTGGCAACCTGCATTCTTACCAGAGACCTCTGCGGTAAAGACCACTTCTTTATTTCTTCATCGTATTTTTAAACATTTATATGCCCACCTTTCCACAGAGCATCTCAAGATCCAAAGCCCCACACCTAGGTTATCTAGGGCTCATTCCACACATGCAGAATAATGCACTTTCAAACTGCTTTCAGTGCTCTTTGAAGCTGTGCGGAATAGCAAAATCCACTTGCAAACAGTTGTGAAAGCGGTTTGAAAACGCATTATTTTGCATGTGTGGAAGGGGCCTAGAAGAACTGTTTGGATTTATACCCCCTTTTTCTTAACTATAATGACTCTCAAAGCAGTTTACAAAGTCCTTCCCTTCCTCTCCCTGCAACAGACACCTTGTGAGGCTGGTGGCGCTGAGAGAGTTCTCAGAGAACTGTGACTAACCCAAGGTCACCCAGCAGGCTTTGTGTGGTGGAGCAGGGGAAACAAATCCAGCTCACCAGATAAGAGTCTGCTACTCATGTTGAGGAGTGGGGAATCAAACCCAGTTCACCAGAGTATTCTGCCGCTCTTAACCACTACACTACTGCTCTTAACCACACCACTACTGGAGCAAGATTTGAATCCAGTGGCAACTTGAAGAAGAAGAAGAAGAAGAAGAAGAAGAAGAAGAAGAAGAAGAAGAAGAAGAAGAAGAAGAAGAAGAAGAAGAAGAAGAAGAAGAAGAAGAAGAAGAAGAACAACAACAACAACAACAACAACAACAACAACAACAACAACAAGAACAAGAAGAACAAGAAGAAGAAGAACAAGAACAAGAAGAACAAGAACAAGAAGAAGAACAAGAACAAGAAGAAGAACAAGAACAAGAAGAACAAGAACAAGAACAAGAAGAAGAAGAACAAGAACAAGAAGAGTTTGGATTTATATCCCCCCTTCTCTCCTGTAGGAGACTCAAAGGGGCTTACAATCTCCTTGCCCTTCCCCCCTCACAACAAACACCCTGTGAGGTGGGTGGGGCTGAGAGAGCTCCGAGAAGCTGTGACTAGCCCAAGGTCACCCAGCTGGCGTGTGTGGGAGTGTACAGGCTAATCTGAATTCCCAGATAAGTCTCCACAGCTCAGGGCTGGCAGAGCTGGGAATCAAACTGGTTCCTCTAGATCAGGGGTTCTTGCAAGCTCTCCAGATAGCCTTTCAGGGCCTCTGTTTCCCATCAGCCCCTACCAGCATGGCCAATTGGCCATGCTGACAGAGGCTGATGGGAATTGTAGTTCCTGAACATCTGGAGAGCCACAGGTTCCCTACCCCTGCTCTAGATTAGATACACGAGCTCTTAACCTCCTACGCCACTGCTGCTCCAACAAAATTTCCAGGGCATAAGTTCAGAGACTCTTGAGAGTTTATGTCCCGGAAATCTTGTTTATCTTTAAGCTGCACTTGAATCTTGCTCTTCTATTGCAGACCAACACAGCTACCCACCTGAAACTGTCACCACATACACAAGCATGGTGTAGTGGTTAAAGTATCAGACAAGGGTCTGGGAAACACAGGTTTGATCCCCCACTCTGCCATGGAAGCTTGCTGGGTGACCTTGGGTACTCTCACTGGGCTGTTGTGAGGATAAAATGGAGGAGAAGAGAATGGCGTAAGTTGCTTCAGAGCCCATCTAAGAAGAGACGTGAGATATAAAGCACATAAAATACTTTTAACCACAAGGGATTGTCATTTCAGGGAGGATGTTGTCTCAGTTCACAACCTCTCCATCTCCCGAATGATGGTGTTAAACCAGTGCACCTTTGTGTGGTGTGAATGGGAGCTCTGGTTCCACCAGTACTGCTATTCATATCAACAGTGCAAACGCCAGGGAGCGTGGCTGCATGTGCCCAGGGCAAGCAGCATTGGCAGTTCTAAATTTAGATCTCACTGCCAAGAGTTCTCTGTCGCAGTATTTCAGCATCACGTCCCTTCTTCCACAGCCTCTTGGACGGCTGCTGACCCTGGTTTGAAGGCTTTTTGTGGGGGAGACAGACGTCACCAGGTTCTCACAAAGAAGGAAAAGTCACAGTGGGTTTCAACCATTGGAGCAAGGTGGGTGGAGTGTGCGCCTTGACAGGGCGGGGGGTGGGGGTGGAGGGGCAACGCCTCCCCTTGGCAGAGTGGCCAGCATCTTTCTCTCCCTCCAGTCAATTGCATGGAGTTGGCTTCAGCCATTTGGCTTTATGGAAACTTTGGTGCTGTGCAAATGCTTTCTCTGATTATCACATACTCTGGCCTGAAATCCCAGTTCATATCTCTGTGCTCCCGTGGACTTCTGAGTTCCTTCAAACCTGTGGTGCATTTCTACCGAGTTCATTTTTTATCCTGCCCTTTCTACAAGGAGTGTTCCATTTGAACCCACGTCTCCCGGATCTTAGCTGTACACTCGAATCATGATACTGTAATGATATGGCGCTGGACGATTCATATGGACTGCCAATGCAGTTTTCTTGTAATTGAAGGATGTATGAATAGGGAAAGCTGAGAAGCACAGGAAATGCACTCTGCACATGCTCAGAGGTATCTCTCTCAACTATTTCTGGCCTTGATCCTGCTGTTGAAAATAGAGTCCTGGACTCATCCTTACCAGTGCAGACTTGATGACCTGGCAACAGTCCCTTGCTCACAACTAGTCTACCTTGCAGGGCTGTATGCTATTCTATGCTCAAACACCTCACAGGGTGTTTGTTGTGAGGGGGGGAAGGGCAAGGAGATTGTAAGCCCCTTTGAGTCTCCTGCAGGAGAGAAAGGGGGGATAAAAATCCAAACTCTTCTTCTTCTCTTCTTCCTTGGTGGAAGGGTAAGATAGAAGCATGACCAACCGACAGAAATCCCATCTTCAGTTCTGAAAGTTCCTAACTCTCACCGAGCTGAAGTCTGGGAATGCAGAAATAGCGGCCCCTTCAGCGGCTGGGCATTTGTGTGTCTGTGCCGTTCTGCACGAAGCAGCTCAGATACAGAGACAGATGGAAGCTTGTTAGTTTGCATGCCAGAGAATCCTTCTTTGCTTAACCCAGGAACCTGCCTTTGTTCGGGACACCCACAGCCTCAGAAAAAGGTGCCACCCCTTATGGATGCTGGGGGGACCCATTCTACTGGAACACTCACCGCAGGGGACGTAACAGTCACACTCACAGAAGTCACAGCGGCTGAACCAGAAGATCCAACCCGCTGGCTTTGTGACGCAGGCGGAGATCTTGACACAGTCGTGCTGGAGAATGGCCGTCGAGTTAACCACGTCGGGGCAGGTGGAGGAGCAGCCGCCAGTGACGTCTCGCTTGCTGATTTCAACACGGCCTTGGAGGCAAATCCCTGCCCGGAGAGAGAGAAAGAAAGAAAGAAAGAGAGAGAGAGAGAAAGAAAGAAAGAAAGAGAGAAAGAGAGAAAGAGAGAAAGAGAGAAAGAGAGAGAGAAAGAAAGAAAGAAAGAAAGAAAGAAAGAAAGAAAGAAAGAAAGAAAGAAAGAAAGAAAGAAAGAAAGAAAGAAAGAAAGAAAGAAAGAAAGAAAGAAAGAAAGAGCAGACAAATGATTCAAAGGAGGATTCCAGGAAAGGACCAGGCTGCCGAAGAGACAGGCTGAGGCACTGAGTTAAGACTGGGCCAGCTGGTGCTTGAATCAGGCACAACGCTTTAGACTGACACAGAACTCTGTTGTTCGAATTTGATGGACACTCAGGGGAGCCAATGTGGTGCAGAGCTGTTGGGTGACAACAAGGGAGGCTTGGGTTCAAATCCCCACACAGCCTTGTCATTCACCAGGGCACACTGGAACAATCACTCCCTCTCACACTAACCTGCTTCGCAGGGTGCTGAACAGATAAAATGGAAGAAAGAAGAATGGCACAAGTTACCCTATGTTTCTTGGCAGAAGCGTGAGATGAAAATGTGGAGGCAGACCGAGGGGAGATTCCATAGGTTTCACCTGCAAATGAAGCCATTTCCTCCAGGCGAACTGATTTCTGTAGTCTGTGCTGGTAATTCTCTCTGGTAAGAGATCTCTTTGCATGACAGCAGAGCGCACAGAGGCGAAACACAGCAGAGTTTCCCCGGGAATGTGTTTGTGCTGAAAACTAAAGAAGCTCCGAGCCCATCCATAGCTTCTAACTAATGTGAGGAGTCTTTATTAGTGAACATTCCGGATAGAAAAGTGGAGAAGGAGGTTCTGTATTCTAATCTAACTAGCTGGATGGTGAGGGATGCTATCTGCACCTTTCTGCCGCATGGTGCCAGATGGAGGGATGCGTGCAAGAATGGTGGTGCGTGGAGGAGAAGCAGGAAGGAAGGAAGTTTCACAGAGAGCAGCAGTCTACACATCAAAGGTATGAGAGCAGTAGAGAAAAGGTGCCCAGGGTCTTGACCCCCTCTAGCTATCTGACTCACTGGTAAGTCTGTCAGCGTGGTGTAGTGGTTAAGAGCAGATGCACTCAGATCTGGAGAACTGGGTTTGATTCTGCCACTTGAGCTGTGGAGGCTTATCTGGGGAACCAGATTAGCTTGTGTACTCCAACACATGCCAGCTGGGTGACCTTGGGTTAGTCACAGTTCTTTGGAGTTCTCTCAGCCCCACCCACCTCACAGGGTGTTTGTTGTGGTGCAGGGAAGGGAAAGGAGATTGTAAGCCCCTTTGAGTGTCCTATTGGAGAGAAAGTGGGGGTATAAATCCAAACTCTTCTTCTTCTCTGACACTGAGGCAAGAGACAGGAAACGTTCCTTCACTTCCAACAGTTTGGAGATCAGTTGTAATTTCAGTCAATCTCCAGGTCCCATGAGAAAGTTGGCAACGCCTACCTCTGGGTGATCTTCGGCTAAGAACACTCTGTCTGCTAACCTGCCTGCTAACTGGTCTACTTGCAAAGATCAGCTGGAGGAGCCACAGGTGTGCACTGCTCCCAGACACACAGCAAGGTCTGGGAGAAGTGTGAGCAGTTCATGGTCCTGCAGGCACCAAAGCACTTACGAAGGCAAGTCAGCTTGGGGGTCCAGTACCCGTCGGATTGGCAGACGCTCACAGGATCTCCCACCGGCAAGAAGCCAGGCTGGCAACTGTAGCGCACCACGGAGTTCACCCACCAGTCATTGCCGTAGACCATCGAGTTCGGCCCCACTTCAGGTTGCCCGCAGTTGACTACAGGAAAAGAAAAAGGGTCAGATCTGTGGATTTTGTGGTGCTGACGTGGATTCGTTCAGGGATGGAAATGCTCAGTTGACTACTTTACACAACAAACAGATGGCTTGTGGAATCCACGGCCATGTGGCAAGGGAAGTAGGGTTGCCAACCTCCAGGCGGGGCCTGGAGCTCTCCAAGAGTTACAAGGATTCTCCAGACTGCAGAGGTCAGTCCAGTTGGAGGGAGTGGCAACTTCAGATCACTGCTGATCCCTCACCCCACATCTTCTGGAATTCCTACCCTGGAATTGGCACCCCTCCTTCTATATCTCATGAGCTCCCCAGAGGCTCCTGGCTTCTGGGAACAGAATGGGATCCAGCAATGCCATTTTGATGTGGGAAAGCATGAAAGGGTCAGGGACGGGGTGGGGGTGGGGGGCAGTCTCAGTTGAAAAGGCTCTGGCTGAACAAGGACCAAAACAGGATTTTCTTCATTCGCATTGGAAAGGATGTGAAAATAAGGACATCTACAGGTGGCAGAGGGAAGGGCCTCAACAACTGATTTTCAGAGGTATTCTGCTTCTAGACATGGGGGCTCCATTTTGCCTATCAGCCATTGCTAGGACTATCCTCCATGAATTTCTCTAATCCTTCAGAAAAAAGGATTATGGCTTTTTAATCCTGCACTTTGCCCCAAGGTTTCCTCTCCACACAGACTCACACACACCCCCGGCCTCTCCACACACACATACACACACCCTGGCCTCAGCATTACTATGGAACTGGGCCAGTTTCTTCACAACCTCGATTACCTTTTGTCCTGATTAACGGCATAGAATCTTTTGGGGCTGGGGAGGCAGAGAAGCCAGACTGTTTTCAGTTTGCGCCAATGAAGTCGCATTTGGACTTGGGTTTCCCAGATCCAGACGCCAGCCCGCTGCCCCCGCACGAAAAGCCACTCTTACCTCGACAAAATGCCTTGGACCCAAACCAACAGCAGCTGCCGTCCCCGCACGGGCTTCGCTTCACCTCCTTGTGCTTCCCTCTGCAGCTTCCGAAACAGAACGGAGCTGTGCCTGACCAGTAAGAGTCCGAGGTTGCTGGAGGAAGTGGAATGGTTGCATTTTCAGACATTCCCAACATTTGTTTCATGTACAGCCCCTGCAAAGTGTTCCAATGCCGCCTGCAACTTATTAAAATCAAATTTTAACTCTCTCTCCTGTTCCAAGTTGGAGCTGGCGACTCAACGTTTACGGCATTTCCCAACATTTGCCCGGCAGTAGATGAGCACATTGAAAAGCAGAACGGCAGCTTTAAGTGGGCTTTTATTGGCATCATTTCTTAACTGTTTGTTAGGTGGGGAGATGGTTGCAAGTGGGCCCTTGAAAGATGCTACCAGAGATGCAAAGTAGACTTTGCTATGGAAGTCAAGCCAGATTGGGGAAGGGGCCACAGAGCTCCATCTCTAGTGCTGCAAGACCACCATTTTTCGTATCAGAAGCATCCACATGAATATCAGAAGAGCCCTGCTGGATCAGAATGGTGACCCCTCTCTGGTCCAGCATCCTGTCTCACACAGCGGCCAGTCATCACTCTGCCTACATTATCAGGCTAACTCGTGCTGCAACTTTGTAAAACTTGGGTGCTGTGTGGTTTCCGGGCTGTATGGCTGTGTTCTAGCAGCATTCTCTCCTGACGTTTCGCCTGCGTCTGTGGCTGGCATCTTCAGAGGATCATTCGACAAAAGCCTTCGAAAGCCTTTGACAAAACTTTGTAAAAGTAGATTGGCAGTTTTCTCCACCCACGCTGAAGATAGCCAGGCAGACCGGGTCACCAACACAACCCTGGAACAAAGCGAGCCAAGTGTGCCCTGCAGTGCGGGCAACACCATAAGCCAGATCCCAACGAAGCAGCCGCTGCAGCACTGCGGACACCCAGAAGGGACTACTTGGCCCCGTTTCCTCCTGGCCACTGTGGTCCTCTGGGACAGGCACTTTCGTACCAAGTTCAAGTGACATTCCTACCCTGCAGTAGCTAGCTTGTAAAAAAGAGCGAGAGAAATGGCAGGCCCTGACTCCACCCAGATGCCAGATGGTCTCTCAACAACCGATTAAAAAAAAACTAGGTCTGCTGATGCAGGTGACCCTGGATGATCCCTCCCCCTTCTCTCCCCCACTTACCTTCTGGATCCTCAGCTGAGGGGAACATAAACAAAGGTAGGAAGAAGAAGAGGAGTCCCAGATGCATGCTGCCTCCAAGAGGTCCAGCAACTGAACGCTTCCAGACAACACTCCCCAGAGTTGCTTTAGCCCTCGGCCTTTCACAGCGTATGGAATTAGGAGATGATTCTCTTTCACTTCCTGCCATGGGCTTGGCCAAGTCCGAGTGTTTGCTCGAGGGCCCTAAGAGAGCCCACATTGATTCTAGGCCCAGGAAAAGCAGTTTTTCTTCTTGCCCAGGCTCTAAGCAGGACAAGGAAAAAAACCAACTGGGTAAGCCTAGAAGGAAAAGCTTCCATTAATCCGGCTCCAAACCACCTGTTTGCTCCTTCCCCACAGATAATCCCAGAGCAGAAAGCGATTAGACTTTCTTCCTCTGCTGGCATCCTTACGGGACCATCAGGGCTGGAGTCCAGCACAGCAGCCAAAGGATAAAGCCATTTCCTTCAACTCCTGTTATGATTTTCAGCCAGCAATACACAGGGGCCAGCTGACAGATTTGATGCCTGAATGAGGCAGTGAAAGGGCAGAAGGCAGAGCACTGAGTTCAGATGGGGAAAGCCCAACCCAAAGCAAGCCTTGCCATGTTAAGACTCGTCAGCTGCTGCATCCTACTACGCAGGGTGGTTGTGGAAACAAAATGATGCAAGGCCTGTGAACATACAGCGAGTCTTCTGTTCAAAAAGTTGCCTTGTGCAGAAGTCCAATGACTGGTTTGTATAGGAAGAAGAAGAAGAGTTTGGATTTATATCCCCCCTTTCTCTCCTGCAGGAGACTCAAAGGGGCTGACAATCTCCTTGCCCTTCCCCGCTCACAACAAACACCCTGTGAGGTAGGTGGGGCTGAGAGAGCTCCGAGAAGCTGTGACTAGCCCAAGGTCATCCAGCTGGTGTGTGTGGGAGTGTACGGGCTAATCTGAATTACCCAGATAAGCCTCCACAACTCAAGCAGCAGAGCTGGGAATCAAACCCGGTTCCTCCAGATTAGATACATGAGCTCTTAACCTCCTACGCCACTGCTGCTCCTGGACAAATTCGTCACCAGCTCTCCCCGCTCCCCTCCACAAAACAGCCCTTCCTACTCAAGTATTCTTCCCATTGTAGCTGAAGAAGGGAGCTCTGGCTCTCAAACACCCCAGAACTCTTGTCCACCAGGTGCTACCAAATTTGAACCTTGCTACCAGACCCTGTACACGACTCCCCCCATCCCCTTTATGTATGCAGGGGAACCAACTGAGGTGCAACTCCATCAACTGGACCCCACTGGTGACAGCCTTTGATTGAGATTTGACAAATCTAACCCACTGGTGTGAATATCCGGGAGAGACTGCAGGAAACACGGCATCAAGCAAGAGCTGGCAGCTGAATTTTTTTTATTATTTTCTGTTGTTAACACAAACATTGCAATTCAGGAGTTAGAACCCCAGTCTGGGAGAACATAATGTGACAAGGGTGAAGCCTTCTCTCCCCACACCGCCCGGGTCTTCCAAGGACTCTCAGGCTGGGTGGAAAGAGCTCCAGCACATGATCCGGGGCTTCCTTAGTGACCCAGCAGCTCTCGTGTCACAAAGACAATGTGAGAGGCAGCTTCAAAGGCAGGACACGTGAACTGGGGAGCAGCAGCTGGGAACGAGGTCCTCTGAATGTCCCTCTCCCAGAGCAAGACGGGAACCGGAGAGTCAATGAAGCATCATCACCCAGGGAGGTTGCTGAGGATGCTCAAATTCAGCACGGTCAAGTAAAGATCGAGTCAGGGGTTCCTGCCCCAGCAAAGAATTTCAGGCTGAAAATAAGCCACGTTTCAAAAGACGGGGGGGGGGGGGGGTTGCAGTTCACGCATGCACCAGAGGAGTCATGTTCATGTCAAGGAGGCAGATTGTCTGGCATGGACACATTTTGCCAGGGGCCTGCCGAAGAACGGAAGAATCTTCCAAAGAGTGTTGTGGGGTGGGGCGAAAAAAAATGTCTCTTGGAACATTGAGCGCCTCCAAATCAGCCCCAATCCTTCCATTCGCAGAATGGGATCAGGGCGCTGCACGCCAGGCATTCCAGCCGGTGATCCAAGGAAGGAAGGTTTCCCACCACCCTTTGCACCGACCGGCAGAGCAGCGGCGTCCCCTCTTCCCTCTGCAAGATCGGCCAGCAGCAGAAGCTGCCAGCTGACCACGAAGTGTGTGGGAAAGAGTGTCACCCTCCTCCTCCCTTTCCCCAGGCAGCACCGATGGCCTTTGGTTCTCAGAATGTGCCTTCAGGAAGCAGGACACTCCGCCTCTGGGGGAGGAGGGGCAAAAGGGGGACCTGGAGGTCCATACGGGGAAAGGCGGGGCTACCAGGAGGGTCAGACAATCTGAATGCCCAGCTCCTCGGCTGTCTTCTGCAGCCTGTCCATGACATTCTCCTCAGGCTCCGTGGCAAACTCATCTGGCACTGCTGCTCGGCCCTCTGAGGGTGTGTTGGCCATCACATAGTACACAGTTTCGCTCTCCCCGCGCTCATTGGTCCTGTTCACAACGCGGATGATGGGGCTGGAAGGCGCACTGGGCTCTTGCTCGGAAGACACGTCGGCTTCTGGCTCTGCTGGCTGCTGGGGGGACACGGCTGGCGGCGAGTCCACAGCAGTGGCGGCCTCCTCTGCAGGGGGTTCCAGGATGATGCCCTGCAGGCTGCCCTCAGACCCCGCCAGCACCATACACTGGGTCGTGTCGTCCAGCACCTCGCCTTGCTTCTCCCGGTCCTTCAGCAGCTGCTCCGTGAGCTCCACACTTTCATAGCGCACCAGCTGAAGCCTCATGTAGCCATCCTCATGCTCCTTGTACCTGGGTGGGAATTGCAGAGGAGGAGGGAGTTACTGGGTCAGGGCAGATCCAAAGCGGAGCGGGGAGGGGGGGGGCACCCAGTTGCAGAGACCCAGTTCTCTGCTCCTGGCAAACTCTGGTGGCCAGCAGGGAGTCTAAATATTGGACAACACAGACTAGGCAGATAGGGAGAGAGTCCGTTTTTAAACGCCTGAGATCAGAAAAGAATTGGTAGCTGGGAGGCAAATTTACACAAATCTTTCCAGAGAATCTCACTTCAAAGGGAGAAGGTGCTTTCAGGGGCACAATGAGGTCCTACAGGGTGACAACTGGCCATCCCACCTGATCTACTGGGACAGGAAATTGCTCTAACTTCTGACAAGGAGAACAAGGACATGTTTTTGATGCTGGGACAGAGATACTGAGCTGCACCACCTAGTGGTAATTTGGAGGCCTGCAAAGCATCCAAGGCAGGGGAATTTGAGAGAACGGTGACAATTCTGGATTCCTCTTCCAAAAATAGACTCCACAGAGTCACTGTGCTAGCAGCAAGGAGTCAGAAATCACTGTTATCTCAAAAACCCTGAGCGCAGGCCAGAAGCACCTCTTTCGTGCTACCAAGAGGAGACAAGGCACACCTCGAGATCATAGTCCGACTCACTAAGCACAGCCTTCTGGATGCCAGGCGACGGCAGCGGCTGTCCTTGATGGCCCTGGTTCCAACAGGCTGCTGACTTTAGCAGCCTTGGGAAGAGGCAAGCAGAGGAACAGCAAACCTGTTTTCTAATCCATACCCTCACTTGCTCTGGGTCAAGGCCCACGTACCTGAAGCGAGGGTGGCCCGAAGGCCACTTGAACTGGTGCTTCTTCCGGAGGTGGACGGTGAGGTTGTTCCCACGGGTGAAGCATTTGTCACAGACGTGGCATTTATAGCGGGGCTCCAAGTCGCCCTGGAGGTGTTGAGGAAGAGAAAGCAGTGGCATCTCAGATAGGCTAAAAGCTTTTCAACAGCTCAGTTTCACAGAACTGCTTTCTGAAGAGCGTAAACAGGGTGCCGTGGAACCTCTGCTCCTCTCCTTTCCTGCCATTTCCGATAAGTTCATTGATTTACAACTCTTGAACAGCAGAAACATTTTACTCAGGTTTTTTCTGACACAAGTAATAAAAGGACAGAAATAAATTCTGAGACCACAAAAGTAAACTTAGGATCATTATCTCTGAGCAACTACAACAAAGTTTCTGAGGTATGGGGGATTGCACTTTTGTAGCGTACAAACAAAGATTCTGAAATTCAGCATCCTGAGAATCTCAGCATTTTTAAAGGTAAATTCTAGTCCTTAGGAAAGTATGGAAATCTCTGGGAAAATCTCTCAAAGCAGTAGAAGGGACAAAGCGGTGGTGGACTTCTGTGCCCAGCATCCTGTTTGCCTCTCTTAGGGGGTATTTTCAAGTATGAGGCATGCAAATTCCATGGATTAGATGTCTGCCTTCTGATCTCAGCAAGCCTCTGTGTTTTAGGTGGGAAAAATTGGGAAAATTTCATTTAGATTCTAACTACTGTATATACTGGCGTATAAGACCACTTTTGAACCCTGGGAAATCATCTGTAAAGTGTGGGGTCGTCTTATACGCTGGGTACTCTTATATGGCGAGTATATCCCAAACTCTATATTTTAACTGGAAAAGTGGGGGGGTCGTCTTATACACCCAGTCGTCTTATACGCCGGTATATATGGTACTAACAGCCATTCAGAAGTTTCTGCAGCTGTAAATATTCTGGTAATCCACCCCCACCCCGCCGGTCACTGAGGACCTTTTAAACAAAATCCACAAGGAAACAATCCGAGCCCCCACATCTCCTTCCCACCTCATGGACCTTCCTGTAGTGCAGTTTGATGGAGCAAAGGGAGCGGGCGCTAAAGCTGCAGGTCTCGAATTCGCAGCGATACGCTGGCTCTTTGCTGTGCGTATCCAAGTGCTTCCGGAGGTCGATGAGATTCTTGCAGCTAGAAGGGGGGGAAAAAAGAAGGAAGGAATCTCAGAACCAGGCACGGATGGAAGTAGACGGCAAGCAGCGAGAAGCACGGAGAGACACGTTCAAACACTCGTGCGCTCACACTGGGAAAAACACCTGCAATCGAAAAGGATGTCACTGGACGGGTCGAGTTTCCAGAAAGACAGAGACCAGCCATGTTTCTCGATAGCTGGGCCCCTCCTCTCTGCTTGCGCTGGCGCAGCCTGGCTTTACCTGTGGTCGCAGTAATTGCACTTGAAGGGCCGCTCCTCACTATGCCGGAAGCGGATGTGATTCCGCAGGGAGGAGGGCAGAGGACAAGTCATGTCGCACAGGGGACACTTGTAGTGGTTGACTGCTCGAAAAAAACGAGAGGGGTGGTCACCGGGAGGGGAAGGTCAGTGGGAGGGAGGATGGGGGCAGGGGAAGAAGCACACTTTGGAGCCAAGGGGCAGCCACTCACCGTGGTTCCTCATATGATCCCGCAACAGCCTCTCTGTGGCAAATCTCTTAGAGCAGTGGGAACACTGGAATCGCTGTTCTGTAAAGCAGAGAGAGTTGGGGCAGGAAGAATGGGGGCGGGGGGAAGGGGAGGAGGAACAGGAGGCAAAACTCAGTGGGATCAGGGGTGAGGACTCCTCCACATCAAGAGTGGCTGCCATGCTGCACAGGGGGGCGGCAGGCAGCCTCACGCAGATATCAAGCCCTTCCTCTAGTGTCTCAAACCCTGGCATTCTGTTGCTCCTGTTGGTGGGAAGGGGGCAGTGCTTCATTGGTAGAGTGTCTAGGTGCCTGATTCGATTCCCAGAATCTCCAGTTAAAAGAATCAAGTAGAAGGTGATGTGACAGTCCTGACCCCTCGGAGAGCTGCTGCCTGCCAGAATAGGCAAAACTCACTTTGACAAAGCCATGGCCTGAGTCACAATAAGGCACGTGTGTTGCGTGTGCTCTCCCTTCCTTCTCCATAGCACAAGAGAGATTGCATCTGTGGTTTAGAGGAGAACTTGTATCCTACTATTTATTTACAGCAAACAAGCAAGGTGAGTATTGTATTCGACAATACAAGGTGAGTATTGCCTACTCAGACTGGCAGTGGTTCTCCATGGTCTCAGGCTGAACCTCTTACATTACCTACTGCCTGGCCTGATTAAATGGAGATGTTGGGGTCTGAACCTGAGGCTTCCACAGAGCCACAGCCCCTCCTTCTAGAACATTCCGTTGATACTTGTGGACTGTGCAACATCCCCCTTTAAATACAAGAAACATCTCCACAGATTTAAGCACTGCTCGTGAAACCACCAAAGTGTCTAATCCTCTTGGATGCAAACTATTTTTACAAAGATGAAAACTGACTGTACCAAGATTCGTGCTTCCTCATATACAACAGTCACTGCTCCTCTGCATTACGCTACTGGCTGCCCAGATACTCACGTTCTAGGGCAGTCTGACGGCGGATGTGATCAAAGAACTTGGTGTTGTTGGAGAACATCCCGCCGCAGGTGGGGCAAGCCACCACCTTCTCCTGTGTATGACTACGCAGGTGTTCGCGCAACTTGCACCGGCCTTTGAAGGTACAGTCACAATCTAGAAGAAAGGTAACTCTTAGAGCCTTCTTTGCACCAATATGGCATGCACCCAAACAACTTGACTAATTTATTTGGCATTGCGGCAGGGAATGAAAACTCGAAGAGGCTCTCCTCACTGCTTTTGATTCCTTCTCACACACACACCCAATGCCTTACATGTCCTGCCATGTTTAGATGGAGCAGCTTTAACACCTGCCTTTTCTGTCAAGAGCCTGGGTTTGATCTTGTAGTCTTCCTTGACTATGGAGGCCCAGGTCACATAGCCAGAGAGGCCTTTTTTCAACTCTGACAGAAATTGGTCCAGAATGCAGTGGAGAGGCTCCTCACCTGTACAGTGGTGAGGCACCATATTACACCAGCATTAGGCCAGCTGCACTGGTTGTCAATAGAATTTCAGGTCATGCTCAAGGTTTCAACCTTTAAAGCTGTGAGCCATCTGGGACGCTCATACCTTTGAAACCACATCTCCCCGTATTGTCCACGGAGGACACTTCGATCCTCCAACTGTAACCTCTTGGTGGTCTCTGGCCCCAAGGACGTCAGGTTGGCCTCAACAAGAGCGAGGGCTTCTTCAGGCCTGGCTCCAGTCTGGTGGAACTCTGTCAGGGCCCTGCAGGACTTTAAAAATTTCTGCAGAGCCTGCAAGACAGAGATGTTCCACCAGGCCTTTGGTTGAGGCAATCCACAAATCCGTTTAGCCAATGAGAAGTTGGCTTCCTTTATTCTGCGCACGTCCAACTTGCACATCCCCTCCCCTGCCTGACAAATAGAGAGGACTTCTTGTCAGAATAGGGGATGAAGGGATTTTTAAGATGAATTGTGCGGATTAGCGTGCTGTTGAAAATGCTAGGATTTAGATATGGATTTGTTTTAAGTTATCAATTACGCTTTTAACTCAGTTGTAAGCTGCTCCGCACCCGGCCTTGGCCAGGAATGGGCAGGGTGTAAATCCAATAAAATAAATAAATGAAGCTTCTCCACAGAGTCAAGATACACCACTCACTTTTGTACAAGTGCCAATAAATGCTTCTAATAAAACCGCCAAACACAATCACAGGCTTTCTGGGAAACTTGACATCTCTTTTTCTTGGGCCTTCAAGCCAAAAATGCAGAGCCCCACGGTGCACACCCTCCCTCTCCCAAATCCCCGCAGTTCCTTTGCAACCCTAATCTCTACCTTTCCATCCACAAAAGACAACATGATTCTCCTTCCCGACAGCTTTATACTCCGTGCAGAAGCTGTGATCCTCCACATGCCTATAGAACCATTCAGGATTATCAAACGCTCTCTGATGGGAAAAGGGAAGACAGAGAAATCAAAAGGTTCGTGCACACAAAAAACACAACAGGCTCTGGAGAAGAATTTAGACATCTTGTGAATCTCTCAAGCAGCTTTTGAAGAAAGGAAAATAAAAGGACGTGCTCAAGCTAAAAACATCTTGGTTCATGAAATGAATCTGAAGCACATTTTAGGGGTTTGACAAACATGTTTTAGTTTTCTGCCGAATATATCCCTATACGTGACCAGACCACTGGGAAGACCCTGCAGGATATTTAATAGCACTGAGTGGGAGGGGACAGGCTAGTAGTAGAACATCTGCTTGGCATGTAGAAGTCTCCAGGTTAGGTTAAAAGGCAACCATCACACATGAAACAATGCTTGTCCTGAAAGTAATTCCCACCTCTCACCTCACAGTACTCCCATAAGCAAAGGAAGTTCTCCTGAATTTCAGGAATAATGTTCCGGCTCTGAAAGTCCAGCTGGCAGGGGGTCAGGTCCGACTGGCTACGTAGGGCTTGAAGTCCCCACTGTTTCAACTTGGTGTGGTAGCAGTGGAAGTACACGTGGCGGGCAAGGTCTGTCGGACTCTCTGGAGAACAGAAGCCACATTCCTGCCACAGGCAGGTGTATTCTTCTGGAAGGCAAAAACACCAGTATTCCCATTTGAGGAAGGCAGCATCATGTGCAAGTCCCAGGTATGTACACTTGCAGGCAGAAGACCTTTTCAAGTTATCAGTCTCCCCAACAGGTGTGCACATGTGGTACAACTGCTCCTTCTATTGAAGTTATTAGCATTGTCCCTGAACAAAAAATGAACTAACGGCTCTTCCCTCCCATAGACAAACACAATGTCTGGTATATATGTCTGACTCCTACTTTTCTTTAGGTGCTCTAACAGCCATCACACAATTCCCCCCGTGGCTTGCTTCACCCTCTACATCAGCCTAGTTTATTTAACTTCCAGACTACGATAAATGGGTCCCCAGCAGAGAAGGACCTTCACTCCCCTCCCTGTAGAATCATAGTCCTAACTATTTATAAGACTGTTACCATGACTTAAAAAAAACAGAAAACTGCAATTAGGAGGCCTGCTCTCCCCTTTTCCAAAAATGCTTTTGATTCTGATGAACTGTGTTTTAATGAATAAAATCAACCATTGTTGAAGCAAGGGAGGGGAATAAGGATGTTGGAATTTAAGCTATGACAACTGTACAAGTACGTTTTTCAGAGAATATCACTGCAACTTACACTGAAGGCCTATTCAGGGCAGACTTTGGATTTTTAAAATGAACTCTGTGCATGCCCCTTACCGAGAGAATCCACTTCATCTTCGTCCTCCTCTTTCCCGTGGAGGTGCTGCTGCAAATGCTTTGACACATGCTCACAGAACTCTTCCATCTTGGAGACCACAAAGGTGCACATGTCCCACTCACACTGCAGGACCAGGGCTTCTTTACTGCACACTTTCCCAGGAGGCATGGTAAGAGCACTGGCAAAAGACAGAGAAGGAACACAATTTATCTTAAGCTCAGGTTTCCAGCCATCCTTTACCATAACAGAAATAGAAATTTCATAATGACTGAAAGAAAACTCCAGGCAGCTGGCAACTCTACAGCTCACAGAAACCTGTCAGTTCTGACTGCATTCACTCTGCATATGCGCTAACCCCTGTGATAAGGTGAAACTATTTATACAGCACCTCACAACGTTCAAAGCACTGATTCCAATGCTCCTCCAACAACTCTACAGAACAGGACAGAATCATTATTATCATCCTCACATTTCAAATGACGGAGGCAATCTTAGAATGTGAGAACAGGCTTCCCTTGAGTCACCAAAGGGATCTCCTGCCCAACGCAAGTTTGGACCAAACAGCAAACAGGCAACATGGATAACTACGATCAAGAACAAAACCAAAACCATGCAGAGGCTAGACAAGTCAGTCCGTGCAAACCAATAGTACACTGTTGTGCTGTGTGGTTTCCGGGCTGTATGGCCGTGTTCTAGCAGATGCCAGAGATCCTCTGAAGATGCCAGCCACAGATGCAGGCAAAACGTCAGGAGAGAATGCTGCTAGAACACGGCCATACAGCCTGGAAACCACACAGCACCCAAGTGATTCCGGCCGTGAAAGCCTTCAACAATACAATAGTACACTTCTTGGTACTACATTTTTTGTATTATAATAAAAGCTATTAAATAAAATAACATGTCTTATTTTTATTGAACCTATGTACAACCACTATATAACTTGACTTGGATAAATAGAAGTATAACATAACCAAAGTTGAAGCTGATGAGCAAACCACAACAAAGCTACGTTTGTCAAATACATCAAGCTAACCTGCACATATTTCTTCACATTTCTAAACGGCAGAGGGCATCTTAAGACAGTGGTTCCCAACCTGGGGTACGCACACTCCCAGGGGCACGTGCTAGAGCATTTGGGGGTACATGAATGAACTTGTGTATTGGGTTTGCTAATATTGGAGTACAATATTAGAGAAATTAGTTGCCAGCGGGTACGCAACCGAAAAAAGGTTGGGGACCACTGTCTTAGGATGCGAGAAAAGGCTTGCTTGGAGTCACCAAACGGATCTCTCGGCCAAGGCAAGCCTGGCACACGGGACGCTGCGTGGCATTTGGCACCAACTCTTTCAAACCCACGTCAGTTTCACACTTTTCTTACAAGCACTTAAAAGTGCAAAGTGGGAGGGGGCGGGGGGGGGGTCGCACAAGCCGTCCCAAGGGTGAGTGGTCGTGCCCACCATGAGGCCAGAGAGTAGGGTAGGAGAACGTGCAAAACTGGACCCTGTTTCCACACCGCTCCCTTTCACTCCCCGCCCAGACCAAACAAGACCAAGTGACACTCCCCATCAGAGCCCCAGCCCCCTCCCCATATCGGCCCCTGCCTCGCGGGCCTCCCCTGCCACGTTTTTTGCGGTTTCAGCCAGGGAATAATAAGAGCCCCCCCGTCCAACTCCCTCACCCCACCCGAACCCCTCAGCCGAAGAAGCCGATTTTCGGGACGCGGAAACCCCTTTTGGACCTTTGAACGCAGGCTTCGGGAAGGGACACTAGGCCCCGTCGCCATAGTTACCATCAATTTTCTTCCCCGCCAACCTGCCCCTCGATAGCAACTTCCCTACCTGTGCGCAAGCGAACCGCCCGGAGGAATCCTCTCAGCCAATCAGAACGCCGGCGTTGGCCTTAACAGCCAATCAGGGCGTCCGGAGGATAGGGTGGCGAGAGCGCCTACCGGGGCTGTCAAAACAGTCCATCCGCGTGTCTTTTCCGGCGGGAAACAGGCACCGTCCAACATAAAGGTTCCGGGCTGTAGGGCAATCATTATTAAAAGGTGTGAGCCAAGAGAAGTAGGACGATAAAGGGGCGACGCGAGGAAAAGGAAAGGTTTCAAGCGATATGATGTATACCAGTGATGGCAAACCTTTTTGAGACCGAGTGCCCAAATTCCAACCCAAACCCCACTTATTTATCGCAAAGTGCCAACCCGGCAATTCAACCTGAATGCTGAGGTTTTAGTTTAGAAAAAAATGGCTGGCTCCCTCTTCCTCCGCCCCACCCACTTGAGCAGGGGCCAGCCTGCTCTAGCCTCCAGCAAGTCCTGCATGCACCACTCTGTGCCTCTCTAGCATCTCTGCCTCCTCTGTGCCCCCCCCCCCCCGCCCCCCCGGGCAGCAGCCACCCGGAGCACAGGTACCAGGCCCGCCAGCCGAGTCCTCCCTGCTCACCATGGTGTGCGCACGTCGTGCTCAGTGGCCCAGGCCAGCCTAGATGTGTGTGTGTGTGTGTGTGGGGGGGGTGATTTTCTGCCCCCCACATGATGAACTCTGTGTGTGCCCACAGAGAGGGCTCCGAGTGCCACCTCTGGCACCCATGCCATAGGTTTGCCATCACTGATGTATACTTTCCAGGTTTGAAACAGTGGTTCTGATGGAGTCTCCTGCAAGGGATCCTGGGGCTTGTAGTTTTTTAAGTAGAGAGGTGCCACTTTATTTACTGGTGAGTTAAGGATACTTGTAGAAGAAGCAGAAAAAGAGTTTGGATTTATACCCCACTTTTCTCTTCTGTAAGGAGTCTCAAGGCAACTTACAAACTCCTTTTCCTTCCACTCCCCACAATAGGCACCTGGTGAGGTAGCTGGGGCTGAGAGAGTTCTCAGAGAACTGTGACTAGCCTAAGGTTACCCAACAGGAGTGGGGAAACAAATCCAGTTCATCAGATAAGAGTCCGCAGCTCAGGTGGAGGAACGAGGAATAGCTGAAATAAAATGTTATCAAGACATTTGTTGTACCTTGATTCAGAGGCACAGAACTTGTCTACATACTACATTGCTTTCACTGAACAGAAGATTTCAGTCCTGGACATAACCTTGTTCTGCTGCTGCTCAAAACAATTGTGGAATAAAAATGGGGTTGCTGGCTCTGCGTTGTGAAATTCTGGAAATTTGGGGGGTGAAGCTTGGGGAGGACAAAGTTTGGGGAGGGGAGAGACCTAAGTACAGTATAATGAGTATAATAACATCATGCAGACTATCCTCCAGAGCAGCCATTTTCTCCAGGGAAAGTGATCTCTGTAACCTGGAAACCCGATGTAATTCCAGATCTCCATCTACTACATGAAGAATGGCAACCCAAAATAAAACCAGCCTGTGGCCCGCATGCAAGACACAACCTCCAGCTTGGTTTATGTAGCCCTTTCATTGTTAAATCCACAAATTCAGCACAAATTTTCATTTGACACTGGCCTGCCTGGCCAAGGTCAGCAAGAGAACCTGCTTCAGAATGAGGCAGCAGACCTGATATCTGCCAGCTCACACCTTAGCTTTGTTTGTGCCCTTTTTGGTGTACACATGCAGGCTTGGTGGGAAAAGAGGGTGCCTTTAACAACTGCAGATTGTCCCTCTCTGGTTTTCTTTGCACAGAGTAATACCAAGGCCTGTGTAGCCAGACCCCATGCACGAACAAACAGTACAATCCTATGCAGAGTTACTCCTGGCAGAACCCATAGACATCAATGAGCTGAGAGTGGGGTAACTCTACATAGAATTACACTGCTAAATTCAGTGGGGACATCTTACACATTAATGTGATAGCATTCCAGCCTGGGCCAACTGCATTCCAGGAGTGCTTATTAGCAGAAACCGCCAAACATAGCTTCCGATGAAACCTAGGATGAAAAGTAGAACTGCTTTTGTGCATGAACACATGAAGCTGCTTTAAACTGAATCACGTTCCCGGTTCATCAGGGTCAGTATTGCCACTCAGACTGGCAGCTGCTGTCCATGGTCTCAGCCAGAGGTCTTTCACATTGCCTACTGCCTGTTCCTTTTCAACCAGAGATGCTGGTGATTGAACCTGGGGCCTTGTGCATGCCAAGCAGATGCTCTGCCACTGAGCAACTGGCCCCTCCCCTCCCATGCAATGCTATCAGATGTCCCGCAAGAACCTCCCAGAAACTAAATTTTAAAGCTGAAAATTATGAATGACAACACAGAAATCGATGCAAATTGCTGTAGGCAAATCCCAGACAGCTGCCTGTGTTAGTGACAGATCTCAGAAGCTAAGCAGGGTTAGCACTTGGAAGGGAGACCATCGAGGACAACTATGCAGAGGAAGACAAAGGCAGGCCACCTTTGCTTCTTACTTGCCTTGAAAGCCCCTTACTGGAGTTCCCATAAGTCAATTGCAACCTCACAGCACCTACACATGTAATTAAGTTTGTCAGATAACCAAAAGTATAAACATTGTCTTGACTTGTCAATTGATAGAGCACAGGCTGTTGCGGAATAAATGCATACTTCCAGTGGGACAGAGGATGCAGCCATGGGCAACAGACAGGGATGCCCATCTCACAGAATGATCGCCCATATGAGCACTTGGGTGTTGTAAGCTTGCCCCTTTTTTCATTAGTGTAATTTTGGAGGCTCAGTGGCAGAGCATCTGCACAGCACGTTCCCAGGGCCCAGGCTCAATCCCTGGCATCTCCAGTAAAAAAAAAAAGACCTGCCAAGAGGTGTTGTGAAAGATCTCTACCTGAGATTGTGGAAAGCCACTGTCAGCCTGAGTAGACAATAGCGGCTTTGAGGGACTGATGACCCAGTTCAATATAAGGAAGCTTCCTGTGTTCATGGGAGATGTTTACCAAGCTGCCACATGTTGGATTCTGCTCACTTTTCTGCTGGCATGAGAGGGAGTAAGAGAAGTCTCTTCCAATTCTTCTCCCTGAAGCAGTTTTGCCCAGGGTGGTTTTTTGTTTGTGTGGGCCTTACAACCCCCAGAAAAGCCTTTTCGCAGCTCAGACCTAACCCCGTCTCCGTCTTGTGCCAGTGGAGAAGCGGACAAGGTCCAAACCCCTTGTCACATGGAAGCATGAAACAACTGTATACTGAATCAGACCCCCAGTCCATCAATGTCGGTATTGTCTACTCTGACTGGCAGCAGCTATCCAGGGTCTCAGACTGAGCTTTTTCATACCACCTACCTAATGCCAGATCCTTAAATGGAGATAGCCAGGATTGAACTTGGGACCTCCTGCATGCCAAGTAGGAGCTCAAGCCACAGCTGTTCCCCACCCCTGAACATCTGAGAACTAAAACCAGTTGCCTTTTTAAAGGCTGAAAAAGAGAGAGAGAGACCTTCTTTGGTTTGCTCTGCCCTTCGGATTCTAATCTTGCCAAGAATTCTCATTCTTGCCTAGCTCCTCTTGCTGACACACTTGTAAAGGGGTTCTTAGGGCAGATGTTTCTTTCGATCTGCCTGAAATGCTCCACTTCTGGAACACTGCTTGCATTCAGCTGTGGGGGCTTTCCAGAGAGCAGTTTTGTTTTTTAGCTTCTCTGTGAAATCTGACAACAGGTAGAAAAATGTCCTTTGTCCTGCAACATGATCTGTGTTATGCTGCACCGCAGTTGGTCGTCGCCCCAGAGAAGGAAAATGATGTGGGCATTTGTGTAAGCAATCTGCTTTTTAAAGCAACCCATAATATAAGCCATGCCCTGGCAGCTGTAACTTGCTACCAATACAAAGTACACACCCACTCTTTTCCTGTTCATCCACCTTGCAGTTTTAGGCTGAAAGACAGTGTCATTCTGCAACAGTTGGCAAAGAATCCTCCTTTGCTTATTCAGAGATTGAATCTTCACCCTGAGAAGGTGCCATTAAAAAGAAACCCCCATACATATTTCAGCTTTGTTTTCAAGTACAAGGCGAGACACAAAATGGGCTCATCCTTTATTATTTTGTTTTCCATTAGGAAATTCCCAGAAATTTGACCAAAAAGACCATCGCGTCCTGGTGAAGTTGAGGCTCTTTTCTGAAGTATGCTTAGAATAAGCTTTCAACCATACCTGGCTTCTAGAATGTCTTTGAAACTCCCTGGCAGAATTGCTCCCTCGATTAAATATTTTATCCTGCAGTCTAACTGTGTCCTTAGGTAATGTCAACAGTAGCCCACATAAAGGCCATTGACACACTTGTGATGATCTTTGCATTGAAGAAGAAGACAATGGCTTAGGATTTATACCCCGCCTTCCTCTCCTGTAAGGCATCTCAATGTGGCTTACAAACTCCTTCTGTTCCTCTCCCCACAAAAAGACACCTTGTGTGGTAAGTGGGGCTGAGAAAGTTCAGAGAGAACTGTGATAGGCCCAAGGTCACCCACCAGGCTTCATGTGGAGGAATAGGGAAACAAATCCAGTTCACCAGATAAGAGTCCACAACTCAGGTGGAGTGGGGAATTAAACCCGGTTCTCCAGATTAGAGTCCACTGCTCTTAACCATTCTACTATGCTGAGCGCGCATTCATTCCCTTTGGTTTGATTTCTGGTTACGCACACATTTTCCCCTGTTTGGAACTCACTGAGCTGTCAGATCAGATAATCCCTGTGGTTTCTGAAATTTGTTAAGGTGCATTTTTTTCTCCCTTTACAGGGAAAGCAAAGGAGATCACTGTGCAATAAGGTTTCTTCAGGTTTTCTCACTCCTCCCCATCTTCCCCTGCACACACAACAGTAGTTTCTTCCACTCTTCAGCCCATCAGTTCAAAACAATCAGAGGGGCTTTTTCTTTATTTCAACACTGAAGGTCTATCACTGGAGTGATAGACCGTTGAAATTGACATGACATTGACATGGTGTAGCAAAGCAACCCTACCAAAGATGGAAACAGGGGGAAAAAAGTGGAAAACAACCTCCCCAAATGGAAGGAAATGGTGGGCAGGAAAAATGGCAGATAGAACATAAGAACATAAGAACTAGCCTGCTGGATCAGACCAGAGTCCATCTAGTCCAGCACTCTGCTACTCGCAGTGGCCCACCAGGTGCCTTTGGGAGCTCACATGCAGGATGTGAAAGCAATGGCCTGCTGCTGCTGCTGCTCCTGAGCACCTGGTCTGCTAAGGCATTTGCAATCAGAGATCAAGGAGGATCAAGATTGGTAGCCATAGATCGACTTCTCCATAAATCTGTCTAAGCCCTTTTTAAAGCTATCCACGTTAGTGGCCATCACCACCTCCTGTGGCAGCATATTCCAAACACCAATCACACGTTGCGTGAAGAAGTGTTTCCTTTTATTAGTCCTAATTCCCCCGCCCCCCCCAGCATTTTCAATGGATGCCCCCTGGTTCTAGTATTGTGAGAAAGAGAGAAAAATTTCTCTCTGTCAACATTTTCTACCCCATGCATAATTTTATAGACTTCAATCATATCCCCCCTCAGACGTCTCCTCTCCAAACTAAAGAGTCCCAAATGCTGCAGCCTCTCCTCATAGGGAAGGTGCTCCAATCCAATAGGATTGGTTAGGGACACTTTGCAATGGGAGAATCCCTTGTAAATAAAAAAAAAACTGCAGGAAAAACCCAAAGTGAAGCAAACAGCCTCAGGGTTAGTAGTGCATGAACAAATGGCCAAAGACAGGAGGTAGCCATGTTGGTCTGCGGTTGAATTGCTAGATTTGAGTCCAGTAGAGGAGACCAACCAGAGTCCAGTAATGGAGACCAACTTTCTAGAGTCAATGCTCCCTTTGTCAAATACCATCTGACTCTCGGAAGCTTGTGCGTGCATAAAGTACTGTCAAGTTGCAACTGACTTATGGTGACCCTGTAGGGAATCTTGTTGATATCTAAAGTGCTATCAGACTGGAATCTGACCCATACAAAATCATTCTGGGCTGCCCTTTTCATCCTTCAACATCCCAGACTCCTAGTGCTTTAAGTGCAAGCGGGCCATATCGAGAGCGTTATTCTTTTATCCTTAAATGGAAACTTTTTTTTCTTTGCCCCTGAAGCATCCTTTCGGTCCAGTGAAAGAGCCTTTTCACCCTGCTCCCTCGCTGATCATGCAAATTGCATCCAAGCAGACATCAAAGGATTTGCATGTACACAAATCCCAGGCAAGCCATTTTGAAGGCACGGCCTAAATTGTGGGGAAAGGCCATTTGCGCCAGGCTCATCTGGAACCCGACTGGGGCACCATGCTCAGAAGCTCCACTCTCAGGTCCCAACCTCCTGGAGGCTTGCTGGGGAGGAAATCCCACTGAATACAGAAGGGGAAGCTGCCATCATTAATCATGGAGACTGGTAGGTGACGCTGTCCACATCTGTGATGCCTTTGGTGAATGATCAGTCTTAAAAGGGGATTTACTATCTCCATCGATAATATGGGAAGTGGGGGGCCCCATGGTGGGGTGATACTTCTTAAGGACATCCAGGTAGAGAATGAAGCAGCGGCTGAAATGCATTCTGGGAAGCACAAATTGAAGCCACTTTATCTGCCATGACTTTGAATCCCGTTCCCTCATTTAATGGGATGCCTTGGCTGTCTAACCTAAAACAAGCAATTCTGTTTTCTACTGTTCAGTAATATAACTGCTTTGGGGCATCCACGGTTATCCTAATTTTTAGTACGCATTTTCACTGTTGTGAGCACTGAGAAATTCTAGGGTCAGCACTACCTGAATTGGTTCCCTTGGGAGAAGAGAGCACTGGGGGACTATGACTTTTTATAGCATTTGCTGTATTTGGTGCTGGAGTGCCGTCAAACCGCAGCCAACTTATGGTGTCCCCATAGGGTTTTCAAGACAAGAGAGAAACAGAGGTTGTTTGCCATTGCCTGCCTCTGTGTAGTGACCCTGGACTTCCTTGGTGGTCTCCTGTCCAAGTACTGGTTAGGAGTGACCCTGTTTAGCTTCTGAGTTTAGATGAGACTGGGCTAACCTGGGCCATCCAGGTCAGAGCAGAGATATACATAGGTGGTTTCCCATTGCCTGCCTCTGCATAGCAATCCTGGGCTTCCTCGGTGGTCTCCTATCCAAGTTCTAACTAAATGGACTGACCCCCATTTAGCCAGATCAGGCCATTGGAGAAGAGACTGCTGGAGAAACACTGATGCTGGGAGCAAGCAGAGCCAAACAGCCCTTGCGGTACAGGCAATGCAACTTGAGCCATTTGGCTTTATGGTTGCTGGGTCACCCCCCCCCCCCCAAGCCACTGCTGAGTAGCTAAATCCAGGTAGACAAACTCCTGAAGATTTGGGGATGGAGCCAGGGGAGGACAAGGACCACAGTGAGGACTAATGACCTAGAATCCACCCTCCCAAGCATCTATTCTCTCCAGGGGAACTGATCTCTGTAGTCCAGAGATGAGCTGTAATCCTGGGAAATCCCCCGGCCCAACCGGGAGGCTGGCACCCCTAGCTTGTGGCTATGGCCCAGGTGTTAGCTGAACAGCTCCAGTCCCACGGCCAGCTCTCCAGAACTCCTGGAATTATAACTGATCTCCGTAGTGCAGTGATCAGTTCCTCAGGGTGGAAATGGCTGCGATGAAGGGCAGAGGCCTACCAGAAGAAAATGGCGCCTGGGGCAATTTTTTTTGCGCCCCTCAGGCCTTTGAGAGGGGGGGGGTGCTGGCCACTGCGGCTTCCGATAGAGGTGGGGGTGGCAGCAGCTGGCGCCAAGCTGAGAGCCTGCCGCAGGCCTACTTCCCGCCCGGTACCGGCTACTGTCGGGCCGGTCCCCCCTCCATCGGAGGCTGCATACCTGCCAGAGGGACATGTGCAGGCTCCTTGACCACAGTTTGATCACATGGGGTAAGGCTCAATGTTGCGGCCCCCAAGTGATCAAATGGGTGGCACCACATGTCCTTCTGACAGGTACACCCCTGTTGAAGGATGAACTTTATAGTATCATATCCCACTGGGGTCTCTCCCTTTCCAAAATTCCACCATCTGAGGCCCTACATGCAAATCACCAGTAATTTCCCAAACTGGAGTTGGCAACCTTATTGCCCTTCCTACAAACCCAGTCTGGTCTTACAACAGGCCACACGGAGCGGCATTTCCATCACTAATCCGCAAAAAAGGGGCTCGATTTGGAAAGGTAAATCAGAAATTGAAAAGATCAAACAATCCTGTCCTGGGCCTCGGGTGTTTGTTTTCGCCCCGGAAACGCTCGTCTTTTTGTGTTTTCAGAAGGATTAAGCCAGACTTCATGTTCGCATTTGTAACATTTGACTAAAAGCTCTTTCTGAGCCCACGCTGGCAGCCACAGGTGCAGAATCCATCCCAGGGCAGAGGGCAGAGGCAGAATTGAAAGGCGAGCTGCCTCTTTATTCTAGGCTGGCAGCAGGGGCCTGAGGGTTGGGCGCACTTCAAAAGCAAAACATAAAAACATACTGCAAGTTGAAAAGCCAGACTCCCAAGAGGCAGATCGCACTGATAAGCATTTTAGGGGCTGGTGGTCGTGGAGAGAAAATATCTTTTGTTTTGGGCGTTCGGTTCTCTCTGCAGGGACAATTCTATGCAGGAAGACGAGCGGTGTGTGGCGCAGTCGCATGTTTCATTGATAGATGCACCGCCCTCCGTTCTTATGTGTCCTTTCAAAGGTAGCTCCTGCTTATTTAAAATTTCAAACCAGTTTTCTGTTGCAGGAAAAAGACAAAAAAAAATTACAAACACAATTCTCTGAAAATAGCCAAAGACCAGAGAGAGATTTTGTTTCTTTAAAGAAAAATAAAAAAAATGGCAACAATCAGATAGCAGGTTTTGCAACTGTGAGAAATAGTAACAAGGACGAGTGGCAAGGGAACAGAACCGTGGAATCCGGAAGCCCTGGGTTCAAATTTTACCTCTGCTTGGAGCTCAGGACGCTGCCTCAGGGTAAAAAGCAGCTCTGAGGGTCCATTTGAGGGCATGAAAATGATGACATTTAATGCTGCTCTATGGCCCCTTCCGCACATGCAGAATAATGCACTTTCAATCCACTTCCAATGCACTTTGCAGCTGGATTTTACTGTGCAGAATAGCAAAATCCACTTGCACACGATTGTGAAAGTGGATTGAAAGTGCATTATTCTTAAGGTGACCAGATTTTCAGCTTTTTAAAGTGAGACGCGCGCACACCCACAGGAGCACAGTGCCTTTTGGGGTGCTCCCCCTGTTTCCCGCCCTGTGACCGGGCGGGAAACCGGGAGCCTTAAAGGCAGTGCGCCCCGCGTCGCTAGGTGGAGGTTGCCACACTTGGGCGCTCCCCTGTTTCCCGCCCTGTGACCGGGTGGGAAAAGGGGAGCGCCTCAGAAGGCAGTGCGGCAGCCTTCCAAAAATCGGGAGATTTAAAAAACTCTGCGGGACGCGGGACAAATTGCTTAAAAGCGGGACTGTCCCGCTAAAAGCGGGACGTCTGGTCACACTAATTATTCTGCATGTGTGGAAGGGGCCTAATTAAATGAACCAGGCCACCAAAATCAGTTGTCCACTCCAACCGGCAGCAGCTGTTCAGGGACTTACAGAAGCCTTTCACATCACCTCTTGCCTGTTCCTTTTAATTGGAGATCCAGGGATTGAACACGGGTCTTTTTGCAGGCCAAGCAAATGCTCTATCACTATGCTACAGCTCCTCCCCAAGGCAGGGATAATGTTAGAGCAGGGCAGAGTTACCCCTTCAGCCCCAACCCCAGTCCAAATTGTGAGTATATAGCTGTTGTTCACTAATCAAAAGCACTTAGGAGATCCATGCATGGGTGTCAAACTCGCGGCCCTCCAGATGTTATGGACTACAGTTCCCATCATCCCCTGCCAGCATCATGCCGCGAGTTTGACACCTGTGCCAGAATTCACGGCACCCCTTCTTCCCTATTTTGCCCTCAAAACAACACTATGAATGTGTGTGTAAGTGGCCCAAGGTAACCCACTGAGGCAGAGGCGGGATTTGAATCTAGCTTTCCCTGATCCTAAGCCAGTAGTGGTGGGTGGGATATAAATTTAATAAAATAAAAATAAGCCAACACTCAAATCACTACTTCACACCAGATACAATCTGTGAGAAATTTATGTGCGTATTATACAGTGCTGATTTGATGTTCTAGTAATATTGAAAAATGCATACATTTTACAGGAACATTTCAGTGCAAGGAAACAGAAAATGGCACGAACAGAGAACTTGACAGTCTGGTTTTAGAATTATGGACATATAGAACTGAAAGGTACCTCAAGGGTCATCTAGTCCAGTCCTCTGCACAATACAGGAAATTTACAATCTTTGCAAAAGGGAGAGTTGAAATCAAAATGGGACTTTGGGATTAAACAGGGTGGATAAATATGAAACCACCCTTAGCTTTTATTTGGCATGCTGCTGTGGAGCTAATTTTCACAGAAAGGAGATGTTTAAGTCTTCAAGCGACAAAGGAACATGAAACCAAGCAGACTGTGTGAACCCACAGATCAAATGTTAGAGAAGCGCAATTCGCTTTGTGAGGGCCAAGATATATGTTTACAGTCCCGCAGACCCAACTTGTGTTTCCTGCAGACATACTGCAGCTGTAACTTGAGAAAGAAGGCAGCCCAAATAAATGTCTTTTGTTAGCTTGAGAGAACAACAGTGAAATCAGTGAAATGCCAGAGTGCACAACATGGTATAGCCTTACGATGAGTAGCATGTGGACGTTTATGTTATATTTGGCTGAGTTCCCATTCATATTCCTATCACGGCTCTGGCATTTTTTTTCACATGAGGTTCTAGTCGATCTGCAATGAAAAAGCAAAGCGCAGATATATTATGTATTCAAAAAACACATATGAAGAAAAAACATGAACTTATTTTAAATAATAAGAAATTGGGCTAGGTGAATGTGGTTGCAGTTTATATAAACAACTTACATACATATATATTGTGGAAGAATTAAAAGACCTGGAAGGAAGATACCTTATTTTGAAGATTAGGCTTCTAGGAAACAAAATCTACACATTAGCCACAATTTATGTCCCCCCAAATGCGATAAGAATTTTTAATGAGAAAAAAATAAAATCTATATTAGATTTTCAAAAAGAAGAAATAATTATGTTTGGTGACATGAAAACAGTAATGGACACAAAAAGGACAGATTTTAGGCCATTCATATTAATCAATACAATCTTCATTTTGTCCATTTTACCCAAGTGTTGCAGCATGGTCTAATAATTTATCTTCTTCTTAAATGATGCTCCTTTGATTTTATTTCTTATTTATGATTTTAATTAATTCTCTTTAGAATTAGATGGAGATTTTCTATCAGGTTCCGTCCCAGTTTCTTTGGATATATACTCAGCTGATAATTGTTCTGCTGGTTGTTTTGCTTGTCCCATTGTAGCAATTGTTCTTTTACCCTCAGGTAACGCAACTTCCAAAGTGAATGGAATTCTCCAACTATACCTTATTTCTTTCCTTTGCAGAATTTGTCTTAAGAAAACAGAATTCCTCCTTTTTATCAAAAGACTGGTAGGGAAGTCTTGGAAGATCTGAACTTCTTTTCCTGCCATAAGCGGGGATGCAAAACTTTGAGGAAGAAATATCCTTTCAGCAATGGGAAGCTTTACAGGCAAAAGGTATAAAATTTATAGCCCGCCAAACATTAGGAGAAAATGGATCAAAATGTTCTATTGGTGGTACATAAAAGGATATAACTCCTACTGGTTCCTATCTTTTTCTCTAATTGTACAACTTTGTATCTAATTCTTGGTCTTTCGCCATTCCATAACACTTGTGTATTTGATTCAGCCATTCCTTCAAAGTCAGATGCCATGGAGTTTTGTGGTGTCCACCTGCCTCCCTGTTTGTCTTCCTCACCAGCGTAACTTGGGGGGATGGCAAACATGCCAGTATGGCCCCAAATCTGTCCTAAACCTCCCCACCACACACACACACACATCAGGATTGGGCTCTAATATCTTCTTTGTGCTTCATTAAACATTTCAAAAATATTTTAGTCTTCTAAAATTGATTTTATTGTTTTAGTCTTCTAAAATTGATTTTATTATTTCTGTCTTCTAAAATTGATTTTTATTTTTTATTGATTTTATATCCTGAAAGGGATCAAAATTTTCCAATTTGTTCCATTATATGTTGCTTCGTTATGGGTTTGAAACTGTCAGTACCACCTCATCAGTATAGCTTTTCATTTTAAATTGTTGTCCATCCACTTCTTGTCTGATCTTAGTAGCCAGTACTTCTGGCACGAGAATAAATAGAGTGGAGATAATGAACATCCTTGATGTGTTCCTCTGGTCGCACCGCACCCCCACTCCTCATCCCCCTATGAGTCACGGGTCATGAACTGTCTGGCTCAGTCACCAGGCGCAGGGACAATGGTCTTGCCCCCAGGTGAGGATTAGGCTCAGATGCTTACGCTCCTCTCCGCACGTAGCTAGGTGAGATCATGCATCACATGATGATCTCCCGACCTCCCGCTCTCCCGGAACTCCCTCCATTCCTCCCCTCTACACGCCCCCAATAGAATCACAATAAAAGGTGCCAGGAACCAGCACGCGGGAGACTCGCTAGGAACACGGAGCTCCGCGCTCCCGCTGCTGGCGATCTCCACCAGATGTTATCTCCGCGTCTCGTCTCGTTCTTGCGCTGACCACGTGGCTCGACTACAAGCTGGTGCCGAAACCCGGGAATCCTCGAACCTCCACCCTGCTCACCGTCGCCTGGGAAAGGGCCGCGATACCGAAGTCCGCTGGATCGGCGCATCCAGGGACCACCGTTTCGGTATCGCCTGTCCTCTGGATCGGCGCATCCAGAGACACGCGTCCTAGGACACTCTCTCGTCCGGCGGAACACCCGGTGAGTATGGGAGCTTGCAAAAGCAGGGCTTATGACAAGCACGTTGACGAACTGAAAGCGTTAGCGAAATGCGGCAGGGTCCCCGTAAAGAGAAGGGAGCTGCGCAAATTGGTTGAGGAGATTGAAGCTCAATGTCCATGGTACCCAGAGGGGGGGACATTGAATCTTAAGGACTGGGAAAACATCGGGCGCACTCTTCGCACAGAGCCTCGCGCGCCGATGTCACTGCTACTGACGTGGAGACAATGTTATGTCGCCATCAGCCTGCAGACCTATGGCTCCCTTGCCGTAGGCGCCCTCCTTCGATCTTTCACCTTCAATTTCAACCCCGGAATTTTCTCTATCCGCTAAATTGGACGCCTGTCCTCCTTCTGCCCCCCTTGCTCCTCCGCCCATTTCAAATTCTCGCGGCTCAGCCGCCTCCCCTTGTTCGCCTTCATTTTCCGAAGCTACCGCGACCTCCGTCCAAGCGCCCGCGTAATGGCGCTGGGTTTCAAAACTTTCGCAGAGCGTATTAGCCACGATCTGCAAAGAAACCCTAACGGAAGACGATGCCGATATTCGCGCATTGTGCCCCGTCCACTTCACAGATACCGAAGGGGAGGGTGGCATTGTTCGGCGGGTTGTCGAGTACCGCCCTTTAAGCTATAACATCCTCACTGAGCTCCGCAAAGCGATGCGAGACGTAGGAATCACTAGCCCCTACGTGAGAGGCATGCTGGAGGCAATCGCGAGGAATCACCTAATGGTTCCGGACGACTGGAAAACCACCTTTCGCGTGCTCCTGAGCCCTGCACAATTTGTGATCTGGGAAAGCGAGTTCCGCCAGCAATGCATCAACAGGGGAGCCGCCTCCGGCGGTGCCTACACAGCCGCTCAGCTTTACGGTTTCGATGCTTTCGCCAACCCCAACGATCAGATTGTCCTGCCTGAGGCCACCCTTACGGTCACCTCTGAGTGCGCCTATAAGGCATTTATCAAGGTCCCCAATTCTGGCCAGCCCACCCAGAGCTTCTCCGCCATACGGCAAAAGCCCCAAGAACCCTATGCCGAGTTTGTGAGCAGGCTCCAGGAAGCTCTCAAAAGGCAGGTAGATAGCGAAGAGGCCCAAACGAAGCTCCTCATGCGCCTCGCTAAAGAGAACGCCTCCACGGAGTGCCGCAGAGCAATCACGGGCCTGGGCAAAGATCCTGAACTGGCCGACATGCTTAAGGCTTGCCAGGACATCGGATCTTCCGCCCACCAGCTAGCGCCTCCTCGCCGCAGCACTCTCCACCGGCGGGAGACAGCCTCAGGATGACTGCTTTAACTGCGGCAGACCCGGACACTTCCGAAGGGAGTGTAGGCAGCCCGGTGGGGGGGCCTACCACCCCGGGGAGGCGGGTCCTCCCCCAGGAGGAGAAGGCCACCTAAAACCCGGTGCCCACGATGCCAGAAAGGCTTCCACTGGAGAAACGACTGCCCGCCGGGAAACCCCCGCCCGGGCATCTCCCCAGCCCAGGACCAAGGAGGAGAGTACTAGAGCAGACCCAAACACCAAGGCCCCTGCCAAAACCACCCCTCTCGTGGCATCTCGCCGCATGCACCCAGCCTATCTCCTTTAAGTTCCCCCACGAGGTTCTTGTCGCCCCAACCCAGTATGGCGAACCCATCCCTACCGGGACTATTGGGCTAGTGCTGCCAAAGACCTCTGCCGCTGAACAGGGACTGTTCATAGTCCCCGGAGTGATCGACTCCACGCACTAAGGACCCATCCATCTCCAGGTCTGGACAAACATCCCACAGGAATTGCCTGCCGGAGCCAGCTGCGCCAGTTGATTCTCTTGCCCCATGCGTTGCCAGCTGCCGACCCCAATAAAGGCTACAAGCCCCAGCAGCCAACATGGCGCAGCCCACACCACCATCGCAGCGGTGGAGACGCCTATCGGGAGCTCCCGCCCCATACCTGGAGCTCGCCATAGAAGGATGTATGTTCAAGGGCCTGGTGGACACCGGCGCTGATGTTACCGTCATCAGAGCAGCCGGTGGCCCGACCAGTGGCCGCACTCAAGGCTTGCCCGCACATCTGGGGGGTGGGGAGACAAACCCAGCGAGACGGAGCATCCGCCAGCTCACGGTCAACAGCCCAGGACTTCGAGCGGCAGCTCACAGTCCGCCCATCGTTTTAGACATCCATGTCAATCTCTGGGGAAGGGACCTCATGAGTCAGGTCAAAACGACTTTGGTCTGGGATGGGTAAAGCCATCACAGATCATTGATCCCAATTGTGCCTTCCGAAATTTACTTTCTAATTTCCGTAAGGAAACTGTTTCCCTCTCCCCTTCTCTTCTCCTTCTGTTTTTCGACCAGTAAAGGCGGGAGGGCCAATTGGCTGACTGGCCCTCCCTGGATTAAAATCTGGGCCCGTCCTGGTACCACAGCACTGCCAGGACAGGCCCCAGGTTAAAAAGGGGCTGCCACCATTATGCCCCTAATACCCAAACCTGTTTGGGTTATGGCTGCCCAGCGCCTGGCAACTTTACCAATACCACGTTCAAAGCCAGGCGCTTAGCCGAAACCGCCTTAAGGAGCGGTCTCCGGGCGGCAATTCCCCAAGATAATTCGATCACAAATTTCGCGCCACTCCAGCCTTCCTGCATTAGCCACCAAGGTCACGGTAAGTGCAACTCCCTTGCAAAGAACCCCCCCCCCTTTTTTGTGTGTGTGCGAGGATCTGCCTCTAATCGCCTGATTGCTTCATTCCCCGGATGCACCCATCCCCCCAAAAAAGGCGCTTCCAAAAGCCCCTTTTGTGTTGCTGATTAAGCATGCATACCCACAATCCCCCCAAGACCCGCCTGTCCCCTCCCCTCGAGGCTCGGACCCTCGCCTTGACGCACCCTGATGACGCTCTGAAGCCAATTCCCACCAGGGTCGCCTACCTCCTGCCCTCCCTGTCAAACAATTAAAGAAAGAGGAGTAGGCGGCCCCCAGTAGGATTGCATTAAAAGCAACCTTCACGCAGGCTGCAAAACAAGCCTTCTTATATTAAACTCTAAACCCCAACTCAAACAAAAAAACTCGATCTTGATCTCCCGCCACCCGCTCTAGAACCGAGCCTGGCGGGACCCGGCCCCCTCCCATAACCTGGGGAAGGGGGTGTGTTTCAGTCCTTCTTCCTACAGGTCCCTGTGGACTCCGCCTCGCCATGACAGGCCAGCCCATGGAATGGCGCCAGGAGGAAACCAACCCCATCCCGGAGATGGAACACATCTCTCTAAAGGATCCCGCCCAGCGGTCTCAACAGGAACGCCGTTGCCAACGCCCAAAGACCCGAATGACCTGGGGAGACGTCAAGGCGACCGCCAGCCAAGCTCAAGAGCTGCTGCGCCAGCAAGGCCACCCTGAGACACCCGAGAACCTCTGTGCCGCTCTCTTTGCAATCATCACTGCCAACTCAGCGGCCACCATCCTTTGCCTGCTCTGCTGCCTCCTGCCAACGGCAATCGGCCACCCCCTGACGAAGCTTTTACCAGACCAACATCTGGGAGCAATTCGCCGCCGCTGCCAACGTCTCGTCCTTTTGCCTGGGCCAGTACCTAGGAGTCGGGAGCTTGCTAAGCTCCTGCCTGCTCCCCGTCTGCAAAGCGCCCGGAGACTTCCTAGCGGAGTCTGGCTTAAGCCCCTTTATGAATGCTTCGTCCATCAAGTACTCTATGAGCGCTGACTGGGGACCCGTCGTCCAAACCCTCCCGGCCGGCGCTCTCTCCCTTGTCACCAAGACTGTCGCTAATCACGAGTCCAACACCTGCGCCCGCATCTCCGGCGCGACGAGACGGGGAACCGACCCGGGCCCATTCACCGGCTCGGCCAACTGGAACTGCACACGCACGGAGGACATTCCCCCCGCGTACGGGAACATCTTGCTCCCAAAGGGTTGGTTCTGGACTTGCGGGGAGAGAACTTTCAACTACATCCCTGCTCGGCTCTCTGCCGGGACTCTTTGTTTCCTTAGTCGCCTCACCATCGTCCTGCCTCAGGCTCCACCCCAGGAGCCCAGGCGCCGCCGCCGCCGCTCCGCTCTGCCCCTCGACCCCTCTTGCCGGAGCGATGCGGTTGCCCTCTCGAAGCGGAGTTCGTCTCCCTCGCAACTTCCCTAGTGGGAGTTCCCGGACTCACTTCTTACAACGCTAAGACCATTGGCCGGCTGGCCTGTGCCCTTGCGAAGTCCATCAACTCTACTTCCATTGCTCTGGATGCTCTGGCCTCCGAGCAGCAGGAACTTCGTCAAGCGACCCTAGATAATCGTGCCGCTATTGATTACTTATTGCTATTACATCACCAAGGTTGTGAGAATGTACATAATATGTGTTGTTTTAATCTTTCTGATAACTCTCAATTGATTCATATGAAAGTGCGTGAATTGCAAAAAGTTGTATCCAGTTTAAAGTATGATGTATTGCCCAATTGGTGGTCAGCCCTCTGGAGCTGGCTGCCGGGAGGATGGTTGAGTGCCATCATACAGCTCTGCATTGGTTTGATTGTATGCCTCATCGTCGGGTCTTGTATCGTTCAATGTGTATCTAATATTGCCTGTAACGTGTGTAAGAAGCCCCTCGACTTTCCCCTGCCCCGCAACCAAGTTCTAATGTTACACAAGCAGCTCAGTCAGCTTGACCAGACGGCGGAGGAGACAAGCGTCCCTTTAAATCACCCCCTAGCATTTCGGTCCCCCTTCTAAAATGTAAAAAAGGAGGAGATGTAGTAATGCACTGCTGACCCAGCAGCACCGTGGTAGAACGTTGGCACACCAGCGGACCTACGGCCTTCTGGTCGCACCGCACCCCCACTCCTCATCCCCCTATGAGTCACGGGTCATGAACTGTCTGGCTCAGTCACCAGGCGCAGGGACAATGGTCTTGCCCCCAGGTGAGGATTAGGCTCAGACGCTTACGCTCCTCTCCGCACGTAGCTAGGTGAGATCATGCATCACATGATGATCTCCCGACCTCCCGCTCTCCCGGAACTCCCTCCATTCCTCCCCTCTACACGCCCCCAATAGAATCACAATAAAAGGTGCCAGGAACCAGCACGCGGGAGACTCGCTAGGAACACGGAGCTCCGCGCTCCCGCTGCTGGCGATCTCCACCAGATGTTATCTCCGCGTCTCGTCTCGTTCTTGCGCTGACCACGTGGCTCGACTACATTTGAAACTGTCAGTACCACCTCATCAGTATAGCTTTTCATTTTAAATTGTTGTCCATCCACTTCTTGTCTGATCTTAGTAGCCAGTACTTCTGGCACGAGAATAAATAGAGTGGAGATAATGAACATCCTTGATGTGTTCCTCTTTCAATTTGAAATCTATCAGTTAAAACTCCATTTATTAATATTTTTGCACATTGTTTTGTATAAATACTTTGTACCAGTTCATTAATCTGGAACCACAATTTCTATTTCAAAATGTCTTCAATTAAAAAAAAGACTAGGCCATATTATCAAATGCTTTTTCTGCATTCTGCATTCTGCATAAAAAAGAAACACTGCTTTTTTCTTCTTTTTCATGAACTGTATTGTGTTAACAACAAAATAGATGTTACCCTTCATATATCTTTTAACCTGTCTGATCCTCATGGATTAATCTTGTTATAAATTTCCTTAATCTTTGTACACTTACTGAATTTAAAATTCTATTGTCTATATTTAACAGCAAAATTGATCTATAAGACTGTGGTAACGATGAATCATTACCTTCTTCACGAATCAAAGTTATGTGAGCTTCTTGCTACAATGATGACAATACTTTCTCTTTACTTATGGGTCTTTTTTCCCCTGTTCCTTTATGTCTTGCAATATTTTTTGAATTGTAATGTTTTGTTTCACTATATCCCTATATTCATATGTGAACTTCTCAGTATGTATTCCTTTTATATACTTTTCCATTCTGTCTTCTGTGGAAACTACTGGATTGTGATCTGCAAAAATCTTTGGTTGTATATTCACAGTCTCTAGATTGATAATTAAGGATTTAGATATCCAACACATATCCGTCCTTGAATATGACTGATGTCTATCTGAGAAAAAAAGGTATAGTTTCTAGTATTTGGACTTTTTAATCAGCCATGCATCTTCTAACTCTAGCATTAGTAAACATATTTTGGGAAAACCTGCCTGCTTTGGATTTTTGGGCAAGCAGCAGGTAGCCATGCAGGAGGAGGAGGAGGTGGCAGTGGAGGCAGCAGCGGCAAGGGCATACCTATAAAAATGTGGGGAAGGGACAGCCGAATGTGCCCCCCAAGTGACATTAGCAAATGGCGCCTGAGGTGTTGACTCCAGGTATGCCCCTGCCTGCACAATGCAGGAAATTCACAATTAACCCCTCCCCTCCCCTAGTGACCCCTGTTCTCTGCCCAGAGGAAGACAAAAAACCTCCCAGATCCCTGGCCAATCTGAATTGTCCCCTTTGTGGAAGGGCTGTGCCTTGGTAGTAGAGCTTCTGCTTGCATGCAGAAGATCCCAGGTTCAATTCCCGGTATCCCTCATTAAAAGATCCTGACATCGGGAGATGTGAAAGTCTTCAACCTGAGATGTTGGAGAGCCACTGCCAGTTTTTGTAGACAATATACTGACCTTGATGGACCAAGGGTCCGATTCGGTATAAGCCAGCTTCATGTGTCTGTGTGTCCATTTGAGTTCAGGGCCACCTTAGTTACCTGGCCTTCCTTTGCTGTCACCTGCTCATCCCTTCTTTCTCCCCTTCTTTAGTCCCTGCAGATTACAGCAAGCGAGTTTATCAAGGCGTGCGGGTGAAGCACACGGTGAAGGATCTGTTGGCAGAAAAGCGATCAAGGCAGACGAGTGGCTCACGCTTCAATGTAAGTGGGGTTTTCAGAACAAGAAGGCATCCCTCAAAAAATGAGCCTCTGGCTTCAATGGGTTAAACATACTTGGTTACTTGAATAGCCCAGATTAGCCAGAACTTGTCAGAACCTGGAAGCCAGCAGGGTTGCGATATATCGAGGGACGAACAAGTGCAAACCACTGTGCAGTTGCTGTAAGTAAAGATACAACATGTGCGTGCCAACTCACTACAGATGTTTACACAGATGCAGAGGTGGGATCCAGCAGGTTCTCACCAGTTCCTGAGAGTGGGTTACTAATTATTTGTGTGTGCCGAGAGGGGGTTACTAATTGGGTCTACTTTTCCGTTAGAAATTCCATTAGGTCCAAAAATCATAAAGTCCTGTTGTTTCCTATGTGGCTGGTTAGCGAAGGTAGAAAACGGGATAATTCTCCCTGTTGGGCTGTTTTAAAAACATGTTTTAGAAATATGGTAAAGTTCCTTGTTTAAGGAAAGTATCCTTCTTTTGATTTCTAGAAACAAAACTAAGTACTTGAAAGTATTAAGTATTTGTCAGGCAGTCAATTAGAGGAGAAGTAGTTGTTTCTGTTGGCAGTAGACGATAGGACTTGCTATAATGAGTTTAAATTATGGACAGAAAGATACCAGCTGGAAATTAGGAACTTTTTTTTTACAGTAAGAGTTTTTTACAGTAACAGAGAAATTATTAATACCCCGCCCCTGGAATGCCCAGCCACGCCCCTGTCGTGCCCCGCCCAGCCCCACTGGCGCTACGCCACTGTTTGAATCCCACCACCATGGGAACCTGTTACTAAAATTTTTGGATCCCACCACTGCACAGATGCGCTTTGTTATAAATGAGTGAGCACACACACACACGATGTGGCATGCCTCCGAAGATGCCAGGCCTAGATGCAGACAAAATGTTAGGAGCAAAAACCAACAGGCCACAGCCATACGCTCCGGAAAACCCGCAACAACCAGTTGTTTCCAGTCATGAAAGCCTTCGACAATACAAAGTTAATCTTTACAACAACCCTGCAAGGTGTTCGTTTTATCATAATCTTTGCATTGTAGACAGGATGGGAGGAGTGTGGACTAGACCCGAGCACTTTGCCTAAGTCCACTGGGATGAGCTTCCTTGTTCGCTCAGACTTGCCACTGTTCTCAAGAAAAAAGAGAGAGGTAACAAAACAGATAACTTAACCCCAAAGCAAACAGCAGGTGAGCAGGGCCCAGCCCAGACACCCAATGTGGTGGGCGCCGCCCTTTCCTAGGAACTGGTCTTTGGAGCCTGTTCAAACCCTCCTGCTTGGTCAAACACAAATCTCTCCGCAGCAGCTGTGTGCATCTAGCATCCGCAAGGGCATTTGGGGCCACTGGCTGGTGACTGAGCGGCCAGAGCTGCCAAACAGTAACTATGATGGCCCACTCTGTATTTTCCAAAGAATCGTTCTATTTGCATTATGACACATGCATTGTTTGCATTTTTGATTTAGTGTGTGTGAGAGGCAAGGCAGAGGGGGGCTCCCAGTCGACTGCTGGAGACCCTCACCTCCCTTTGCCTCCCTGTACAGCCAGCCTCGTCTATTGCAGCAAAGCCAGAGGTTCTGTAAAGAGGAATAGGTTGCTTGGGAAAGAAGCTTTTGTGAGCCAGAGTTCCCCTTCCCAGATGTATGGAACATCCATACATTCATATATGAAAATATGTAGCATCAGAGGAAGGGGGGATAGCATAAACACTGCTGTCCAAGCACAAAGGAATGCACGAGGCAGAGTTGGCCATTCAAGCTTCACCTACTAGTATTATGGGGAGAGAACATGAAGGTATTCTGGACTTCTGTTCCTGTTCCCCTTTTCAACACATTAACAACAGGAAACCATGACAAGGAGAAGGTTTTGTGTCACACTTTGGCTCTTTGGCAGACCCCGAACTTGGGCAGACCCCGATCTTAAGTATCCAGCAGTGCCCGTGCCAGATTTGTGTCTACTTTGCTGATAACTGGCAGGGCTATGCAAATACAGATGGGCTGTGTTATCATTACAAGAGGCTTCGCTCACCAGGTGCTTGACCGGGGCTGGGACGGGACTTGGCAAGCAAATGCAGCCTTTTGCTGAAGCCAAACCCTTTGGGCTCAAAGAACTGCTAAATTCTTACCAGCTGGCACTGTGGCTGTAGCAATCCCCCCACCCCCCCAAGAGGGCTGGCCAGACAATTCAGGCACATTGTAGGTGTTCCCCACAAAGCTGCCATGCAGGAAAATGGGGAGATGGTCATGTAAGCCACTTTGAACCTCCTTACAGTTGACAAAAGCAGGGTATAAATGCAAACTCTTCTTCTCTCCTTGATGGCACTGGGCAGTTTGCAGTTAGGAGCACAAATGATGGAGAAGAAGAAGAGTTTGGATTTATGTCCTGCCTTTCTCTCCTGTACGGAGACTCAAGGCAGCTTACAAACTCCTTCCTTTCCCCTCTCCACAGCAGATACCTGGTGAGGTAGGTAGGGCTGAGAGAGTTCAGAGAGAACTGTGGCTGGCCCAAGGTCACCCACCATTTGCCACAAGAATCGCTCTGTCAAAATCTGGGTTTGCGGCAGGGAACTCTGACAGATGTTCCAGCTGCTCCACGTTTAGTCCCAGCCAACCCGAAGAAACCTAGGAATTGAAAAGGAGCCCCCCTCAGTCTGGGTGCTTGAATTGGTTTCAATGCAGCCCCCCCTCCCCCAAAAGCCCATCCTTGAACCTCAGTCTTTTCATTTGTGAGCCGCAACCTCACTCGGAACGGAGGAGCCCTCCTGTGCCCGTTTCCACGAAGGCGGCTCTGGGCCAGGTGGCAGCTAGGCACGCCAACCAAAAGGAAGTCTTGACACTGGCAAATTTTAATTCAAATCTAAACCTCTGAATTTGGTTGCTTGCCACGGCAGGAACCTCCTGTTTGCAGTATGCAAACTGGAGGCTTCTACGCTGCCACTCCAGGATCATAACCGGGAAAGGTGGGTGGGGGCTTTTCTTCTCTTGCTGGTGTTTTTTGTTTTTGTTTTTTGTGTTCAGCAAGGGGCAGAATTAGTCTGGAGAAGAGACTTGGCTCTAAAAACAAAGTAGGCCCCTCCACCGTCACCCGCAGTTTCAGCCAGCACTCAACTGGACTTGCTTGGTTGCAAATATTCGTTCCTGTTTATTCTGCTCCCACTGGGGAGACGGATCAGGTAGGCAGCGTTGTGGGAGGCAGTTTTGCATCCAATCCCCGTTGCCTCATCTTCAAGTATCCATCCATCAATCCATCCTCAAAGCCCGAATTCCGCCCTTCTCAGCAGTGACTAGAAAAAGACCCCCGAGCATCGTCATGAGGAAGAAAGGGCAGGTTGAGCTCTCAGGACCCCCCATTCAGTTTAATGGGGACAAAATAAACAAGTTGCAGTCAGCTTGAGAGGAGGGGGTGGGAAAGAATCCTGCACCTGGCATCACGGGAGCAAAGAAAAGGTCTGTGAATGCCCCCGTGTACTTTCTCGTACATAATGGCTGCCATTCAGCCATATGGGAAAAAAAGAGAAGCCCTGGAGAGTGCTGAGGAGCCCAGTGCTGCCTTCCATTTGGAGGGATGGTACCAAAACACGAGCCATCATTCTAGCCTGTTCGTCCTCATGTTACCACGGGGTAACGGGTTCAAATATTTAAGCCAAAAAGCTCAAGCTGACAATGAATAAAATCAAAGAAATTTTTATTTAAGCCAACAACGGGCAAGTTAGCGTCAGAGGAGCCACACTAAAATGGCTGCAGTTTCTTACTTTTATAGGATAAAGACAGGTTACATCAAAATGGCAGAAAAGAATACACCCCAAAATGCCCTCATCATCAATCAATCACGTAGAAAGGAGGAGATTTTCCCTTTCCCCAAAACATTTGGGGCAGGCTAAAGCCCTTATTGGAAGATGTCAGTATTTCACCCCTTGACATTTGGTGAACTAAGGCCCTGTCTCACCTTATCAGTATTGTTCTTAGCTGCCCTATTTTCCAGACAAAGAGCCTAAACATTCAGCCATGTTCCTAACTCTGTATCAGAAAAGGGCAACCTCAAGGTACCGTCAGAGACATTGAGACCTCAAAAACAACTTGGTTCACAAATTCTACAGAAATGAGATCAAGGGGCATTCTTTCAGGGTTGTTACAATTCTGGTTAGCAGCAGTGAAAGAACAGTAAGCAAGAAGGCCAGCATGATTCTTTGGTCGGCAGCTTTATGGTTGCCATCACCCCATTACAGGAAAACTAATGGGGGAAAGGAGAACAGCTTTACTTATAGATAGAATTAAAACCCTTTACCCTATCTCTGCGCCTACACTCATGTGCACATTTTGTTAGTTTACAGTTCTCAACAACAGTCTTGCTCACTTGGAAGGGAGGGAGCACAAAATAGGAAGGATGAAATCTGTGGTTTACTTCTTTGCATTTGCCCTCTGCTCTGGGGGCCCATTCCCTGCCTTGGAACCCCCAGAAAAGCATCCCATTCCGAGGCAGGAGTCCCACTTCTGTGCAGCTACACTGACTGTAATTGCAATTTTTGAGGGAAGAGGGAATTGTGAGCAGACCTGGAGGTCCACCAGGGTGGAAAAATTCTTAATGGCCTTTATAGCCTGCATCATTCAGGGGAAAGCACCCAAGCTGGGCTGCAACAACGGCCCTTTCTGCACAGATCTCCTAAAAACATTTGTCAAGTCAAATTTGCTAGAGATGAGTGGCTGAGCTCTTCTTTTCCCCTTCAGGGCAGCGTCACAACCACGCAGTCATCGTTTCTCCCGCTTGCAGGTAAGCATATTTTTTTAGACAAATACCCCCGTTTCATTTCCATCCCATCCTTCTTTTCAGGTGGCTGGCAGCTTTTGGGGTGGGGGGTGATGGGGAAGGTGGAGTCTAGGGAGGGGAGAGCCCTCAGCCATATACAATGCCAGCGAGTCAACCCTCCAACTCAACTATTTTCTCCGTGGGAACTGATCTTGATTGTTAATTGTAATACCGGAAGTGCTCCAGGCCCCCCCTGGAGATTGGCAACCCTTGCCCCTTCACACCTGACAAGATAGATAAAGCGAAGCGACAGGGTCACCTGGTAAGCTTCATGGTTTCAGGGCTCATCAGTAAAGCTCTGAACTTGGGTCTTTTTCATATACTGTGGAATGCAAGGCCCAAACATCATTCCTTTGGTTCTGGTTTGTGCATATACAATCACAGAATCATAGAGTTGGAAGGGTCCATGGAGGCCATCTAGTCCAATCCCCTGCTCAATGCAGGATCAGCCTAGAGCAGCGATTCTCAACCAGGGTTCTGTGGTACCTTGGGGTGCTGTGAGCATGTCCCAGGGGTACCGCAGCAACACTACTGGCCCCTCTCACTTTTGTGGTGTCTCCCGCCGGCACCAGCAAGGATATGGAGCTAGCCCAGGGGGCAGGGCCTGCCGCAAGGTCAGCAGCCACTTCCCACCCCCCACCCCCCATGCTTCCCTTCACCCGGGGGGGGGGGGTGGCAAGCAGGGGAACTGGGAGGGGAAGGTGGCAGGAGGATAGCAGGGGTACCATGAGGTCAAGGTTGGAAAACACTGGCCTAGAGCATCCCAGACAAGCATTTGTCCAGTCGCTGCTTAAAGACCACCTCCCCCAAGTGAGGGAGAGCTCACCACCTCCCTAGGCACCCAGTCCCACTGTTGCACAACACTTCTTGTAATTTTTTCCCCCTAACATCCAGTCGGAGCCTCTCTGCCCGTTATTACAAGTTCTCTCCTCTGCTGCCAACAGGAACAGCTCCCTGCCCTCCTCTAAGTGACAGCCCTTTAAATACTGCGTGTATGTATACACAGCTGGATCCCATCCCATACATAGATACAGTCTCATATAGATAGCAAGAAGCACATAATCCCCTTCCTGCACGGAAGTGAAGGCATTACAGATAAACAGAAGGTTATATATCTTTTAAAACAGCCACAACTACGAGCTGTTGGAAGCGGTGGTTAAATTTTTAAATGGTGTTATTTTAACTCGTCAGAAGTTGTAAAGGCTGTTATTATCTTGCAATGTTAATGTTAAACTATTTATATGCCATTAAAGGTATTCGAAATCAAAACTGATAGTCTCATGTGTCACAAAAGAAACATTTCTTCTTTATTTCTGAAACCAGACTCTGATCTGGAGTACTGGGTTTGTATCCCCACTCCTCCACATGAAGCCTGCTGGGTGCCCTTGGGCCAGTCCCAGTTCCCTCCAAACTCTCTCAGCCCCACCTGCCTCACAAGGTGTCTGTTATGGGGAGAGGAACGGAAGGAGTTTGTAAGATGCTTTAAGACTCCTTGCAGTTGAGAAAAGCAGGGTATAAATCCGAACTCGTCTCCTTCCTGTGAGGCTCCTGGAAAAAAAGAAATCCTCCAGGCATGCATGTTTGAATGTGTATTTGGAGGCATGCGTATTCAGCTCAGCTCCTCGTCAATTTCTGATCTGGCACTAACTGATTTGTCCGTTGCTGAAAGGGTCTCCGGCTCTGTCTGGCTACTACGGGGTTCGGCGGTCCCTGGTGGCAGATATGGATTTACAGAGCACTAAGCCGATCGCCAGCGAAGTCTACACACCGTCCCTCCTAGCAAAGCCCTTTGCGTACGAATCGCACGGGGTTCAGGGCTATCCTTCTTTGCTGGACACCTATTTCAGTGACCAATACGGGGACCACCGCATCACCCCAGTGACCTCTGGCACCACGTCCCTCTTCGGAGCCTCGCCGTTGCCTTCTGTCGTGCCATCTTTCCCCAGTGACTCTTCACATTTTTTGAGTGTAAGTAGAGCACCTCAGCCTTGTGCGGGCTGAAGGAACAGGTTTCTTTGTGTTTACTCAATGCAAAAAACAACTACAATTCAAAAAGTAATTACCCTACGCCTCATATCAGTAAGTGGGTACAACTGTTCCAGGACTGTATTGTATCAGGTTGTTTGGATGGGAGACCCCCAAGGAAGTCCAGGGTTGCTATGCAGAAGTAAGCAATGACAAACTACTTGTGTTTATCTCTTGCCTTGACCTCGATGGCCCAGGCTAGCCTGTTCTTGTCAAATCTCAGAAGCTAAGCAGGGTTGTCATGGTTAGGCTGACCAGACGTCCCGCTTTGGGCGGGACAGTCCCGCCTTGAAACAACTTGTTCCACGGGTTTTTTCCAACGTCCCGGGTTTTGGAAGGCTGCCGCACTGCCTTCTGGGGCGCAAGGCAGTGCGGCAGCCTCCCGCAAGGCCGCAGGAGCGCACGGCCTTCTGGGGTGCTGCCGTTTCCTGCCCTGTCACAGGGCTGGAAACGGCAGCGCCCCAGAAGGCCGTGCACTCCTGCGGCTTCACTCGGCCGCCCACCCGCCTATCCTGGTTTGCGAAGGTGACCATCTGGTCACCTTAGCCATGGTTAGTACTTGAAGGGGAGAAGACCAAACAAGGTCAGGGTTGCTTTGCAGAGGCAGGCAATGGCAAACCACCTCTGCTTATCTCTTCCCTTGAAAACCCCATGGGGTCGCCCTGTTTGTCCCTAACATGGATAGCTCAGACTAGCCTGATCTGCTCAGATCTCAGAAGATAAACGGGTTCAGCCCTGGAATACCAAGGTCACTATGCAAAGGCAGGCAATGGCAAACCACCTCTGCAACTCCTGCAAATCCTACCAGGTCGGATACTACCGTGTTTCCCCAAAAATAAGACAGTGTCTTATATTAATTTTTGCTCCCAAAGATGTGCTATGTCTTATTTTCAGGGGATGTCTTATTTTTCTGTGTTCTGTTAGCCAGGCATGCTTCCAAACAAAAACTTTGCTACGTCTTACTTTCGGACTTTTGCTACGTCTTACTTTCGCACTTCAGCAAAACCTCTACTACGTCTTATTTTCAGGGGATGTCTTATATTCGGGGAAACAGGGTACATGGTGGCAGCTTCTATCAATCATGTTGTGTCCCATCAGACTTAATTCTCTCACACTCACATGAGGACCAAAGGGGGATTTTTATACCCCTTACAGCAGTTCCTCGCAACGCTTTTCAAAACTGAAAATAGTTATACTCTTGTGCATGTATCCTACGATGCTTCAGGAATAGCTCCCAGGGATAGTGCAATAAAGCCATAGGGAAAATCAAGCCAGAAGACAACATAAAACTCAGGAAAGGTAAATTAAATAGAACAATTTAATGCAGCATGAAACAGACACAGTCTTAGAGCAGAGCCATCTTTTGAGAACTCAGCATTGATTGGGGAGAAGCAGAAAATCTGATTATTTTTTTAATGGCCAAAAAGCTAGTTGCTTTGGGAGGCCTCCTCTTCCCACCATTCAAGATGTGCTTTGTTTTCGTCCTCAGGAGCAAGCCCTGCCCGACAGTCTTGGCCAACCGGATGTCTGTCCCGACTCCCTGCAAACTTCTTCCGCTCCAGGTTGCCTTTCCTCCCATGAGCCGGGAGGGCCTTCCCAGTTCAGGAATCCCAGCTGGAATCCCCCCCTTGCTGGAACTCAGTCCTACTCCCTGCACGCTCTGGAAGACGCCCACTATACCTCCAGCTACTCGACTGGCTCCCCGTACCCCTTCTCATCTTTTATGACTGTGGCCAACGATCTGACACCCAAGATAGTCCATGCCGTCCCAGAGGAATCTGCAGACACCACTTCTCTCCACGACAGCAGCTCTCTCTGGCCAAAGGAAGATGGCAACCCACTTTGGGGGTCCTATGAATGTCGACGGACTTTCTAAATGGGACTGGCAATAGATGGACAAATCCAAAGTTGCCTTCTTATAGCAAAACAAATCCTATAATTTGGTCTGGCTGGCACTCAAGTTCCTGCTCCTGCATGGGTCCCAATCTTATTGAACACAGCTTCCTGAATCACTCATATCATTCTAGATGATAATATTCCAGCATGGTGTAGTGGTTAAAAGGGATGGACTCTAATCTGAAGAACCAGGTTTGATCCCCACTCTTCCACATGAAGCCTGCTGGGTGACCTTGGGCTAGTCACAGATCTCTGAGCCTACCTCATAAGGTATCTGTTGTGGGGAAAGGAAGCAAAGGAGTTTGTAAGCCGGTCTGAGAGTACTTAAGGCTGAAAAATCCAAACTCTTCTTCCTCTTCCTTGTGAAGAGGGAGCAAGAAATTGGCTCTGTGCTAAAGGAGGCTATAATAAAAAGATAAGCTGAAAATAATACACATCTATGGCTTGCCTTACCTGGGAAGGATAAATGTTAGGGGTGCCAGCACCAGCTTGGGAAATCTCTGAAGATTTGGTAACACTCGCTGAGGACAGTAGAGTTTAGGGAGAGGAAGGACCTCCGTGACATATAATGCCATAGAGTCAACCCTCCAAAGTAACCATTTTTCCCAGGGGGTCTGATCGCTGTTGTCTGGTGATCAGTTGCAATTCTGAGAGATTTGCAGCCCTCACCTGGAGGTTGACAAGCCAAAAATTATTCCATCCCTCTGCCCCAAGCTGTAGTAGCTGAGGCTTAAGAACACTGTCCCTACGGTCCAAGCACAGAAGCAGCTGTCTTAGGGCAGAGGTTGGCAGGGCCCAACTCAATCTAATTCTGGAAGATCTGATTCGGGAACTTTAGGCACATCTCATCATGAAATCCCTCTGCAGGGGCCAACCACAGGTGTGGGCAAAATGTTAGGAGCAAAAACTACCAGACCACGGCCACATGGCGTACAGAACCCACGACAGCCCATTGGTTCCAGCCTTGAAAGCCTTCGACAATACAAGTGAATAGAGAATTTGCAGCCAATCTGGCTGAGATGCGGTAAACTCAGATGAGGCCCAGTAACGTTTTGGAAATCCAGAAAGTTCCACAGATGCCTACCATGCTGAAAATGCAGTCCTTTAAAAACTTGGGTTCCTCTCCTGAAATGACAGGCCTACATGCCGAAGACACATGAAAGGGAAGTGCATGGTAAATAATAATACACCGACCTAAGCCCTTCGGGGGAGGGCGGTATACAAACATAATAAATAATAATAATGGTTGCCCTCTGGAACTCACTGTCACAAAGTCACCCAGTTGGACCAGTTTCCAAAGGGTTATATGGCACATGGAGAATAAATCCACCCAGAGACTACTGTTCATGGTGTGAACAGTGAGATTAAAAACTGAGGAGACACATCAGCAGTCAACAACCTGTAAACCTCACAAGGCATCTTGCTGAGACGTGGAGTTGCCAGGTGGAGGCTGAGAAATTCCTGGAGGTTTGCAGGTGGAGCTAGGGAAGGGCAGAGTTTGGGGAGAAACCTCATATTGTCACAGGGTCCGCCTTATAAAGCAGCCATTTTCTTCAGGTGGGAGGAGGGTCTGATCTCTGTAACCTTGGCTCATTCCGCAAATGCAGAATAATGCACTTTCCAACTGCTTTCAATGCTCTTTGAAGCTGTGCAGAATGGCAAAATCCACTTGCAAACAGTTGTGAAAGTGGTTTGAAAATGCATTATTTTGCATGTGCGGAAGGGGCCCTAGAGACTAGTTGAAACTCTGGATCTCCAGACCCCATCTTAAAGTTGGCACATCTTCATTTATCTCCCCCACTTCAACAATGCTTGAATTCTCAATAATCTAAGGCCACTTGGCACTTACTCTCTGCTTGATGCCTTAAGCAGCACACCTTAGAGGAGTCACCCCAGTGTGTAACGTGGTCCTACACCCGGATGTAAATCACACACTATCCAGAGGGCTTTACTCCTGGGTAAGTGTGCATTGCAGCCAAAGGATCGTGGCTTTTAACAACAAACAGGATGGTTGGGAGCAAAAGAAAGCTGCCCACAGACAGGGGATTCTGTAAAGTTGGGGGGGGGGGGGGCTTTTCCTAGCATGCTGAAAAAATTATTTTATTAATGTTAAAAAATCTGTCTCTGTAAAAAAAAAACGTGATGACTGTGCATTCCTATTACCCTTAGGATGTGAAGAGCTGTTGATAGTCACTGGAAAAACAAACAGGAGGTAACTGTCCAGTGCAAGCCCCTGAGAGTTTATATCACCCAAGGTTTTATCGTTACCCTGGCAGTGGAGAGATCAGGCTGGCCTCAACCAGCCCTGGCTCCAACCTGGTGGAACGCTCTGTCAAGCGAGACCCGGGCTTTGTGGGACCTGATGTAGTTCCTGCAGGGCTGGTAAGACAAATCTGTTCCACCAGGGTAGGGTTGAGGCAACCACGGTTGCTCCATTCAGCCTCCCCCACCACGTTTTCCATTCCATTTTATGGCTTATCTGAGTCTATCCCTTCGGAAAAATATTATGTGTCGCCACCTAGGTTTGCTTTTGGGTTTAAGTGTTTTATGTTGATTCAACTTATTTATTGTTGTCCTTGTCAGAAGCCGCACCGAGCCCACAAGGGTAGGAGCACCACACACATTTAATAAAACAGACAAATATATAAATGCCTCCTGGAGACATTTTGGGTGGAGGGAAATTCCCACTGATTTATCCGCCCTCGTGATTCCATGTGGGCCTGAAGTTTCTCTGCCTCTTCTGTGATTTGCAATTTGTGGACTTCCAGACAACACCCTGGGAAGAGAGTGCTTTTGCAGATAACTTGAAACAACTGGAGCCACGGCCCTTCTGATAACACAGACACTAGTCTACAAAAGCCAGTACTAAATTTTTAAAAATGTTATCTCTAAGGTGCAGCAGGATTCCTGTTTCTTTCGGCTACAGCTATCCGCTCCCCAAGGCAGTTTTAAAATAGGGTGTTGTGGGTTTTCCGAGTTGTACGGCCGTGTTCCACTAGCATTTTCTCCTGACGTTTTGCCTGCATCTGTGGCTGGCACAGGATCTTCGAAAACCCAGAACAACCCAGTGATTATGGCCGTGAAAGCCTTCGACAATACATAGTTTTAAAATGTGTTCAAGAACTTACAAAGAGAATGAACTACAAACGGCAGAAGACACAGTCGGCTGCCTCTAAGGAGACTTCAGGACCAGCAGGAGGAGCTGTTAAGACACAAACAACTTGTTCCAGCCTTCCATCAAAACAGAAGCACTGAGCGATGTGCTACCAGCAGGTGTTTTCCTGCACTCCATTCCTGCTATAAATAGTTGTTTGCATGCCTGCAGCTATTTCCCCCTTCAGCTGATGGGTCATGGAGGTTGATAACACCCGCTAGGACAGTAATGGTGAACCTATGGCATGGGTTCCAGAGGTGGCACTCGGAGCCCTCTCTGTGGGCACGCACACACAGAGTTCATCATGTGGGGGTGGAAAATCACTTGTGGGGGTGGAAAATCACACACATCTAGGCTGGCCTGGGCCACTGAGCACGACGTGCGCGCACTGCGGTGAGCAGGGAGGACTTGGCTGGCGGGCCTGGTGCCTGTGCTCCTGGTGGCTGCTGCCCAGGGTGTGTGTGTGCAGAGTAGGCAGAGATACAACAGAGGCACAGAGCGGTGCATGCAGGACTTGCTGGAGGCTAGAGCAGGCTGGCCCCTGCTGGAGTGGGTGGGGCAGAGGAAGAGGGAGCCAAGCTTTTTTTTCTAAATTAAAACCTCAGCATTCAGGTTAAATTGCCAGGTTGGCACTTTGCGATAAATAAGTGGGGTTTGGGTTGCAATTTGGGCACTCGGTCTTAAAAAGGTTCACCATCACTGCCCTAGGACATTTTCTAGTCCTGGCTGTTGATTTCAGACTTCAGGGTGGGGGGGGGGGGGCCTCACTTGCCCGTCTTCCCAGTCTGGTTCCAAACAGGAGTCGTGGAACAATTCAGTGGGACTGATTTCCCAGCACAATGTTCATTTTCCATATCATGGATCCATTTGAGCTCTGTATAGAATTTGGGCAGCCTTTTGACACAGCCAGCTACCATTTCTCCTCCTTTACGCCCATGTCTTGTACACAGTCTTCCAACTGGGCACACCAATCCTTGCAGTTAGCCAAATTTTACATACCCGTAACATCAATTTTTCTCCTAAATAGCCTTCATGTCACTCCAAGGTATAAGCTTTCATGACTTGCAACCTGGGTGGTCCAGGCAGGCCCGATTGGATCTTGGAAGGCAAGCCAGGTTGGCCCTTGTCAGTAGCAAGGAAGTCCAGGATCTCCACACAGAGGCAAACCACTTCTGAATGCTGTTTGCTGAGACTTGCCCAATCTCATCACATCTCGCAAGCCCTGCTTAGTACTTGGATGAAGATCATCAAGGGAGTCTACATCAAGGGTTGAAGATCATCAAGATCATACACAGAGGCAGGCAATAGCAAACAAACCCCTGCCCTGAAAACCATAAGGGGTCGCCATAAATCGGCTGTGACTCCATGTTTTCATGAGACAGTGTGTTGTCAAAAGCTTTCACAACTGGAATCAACCGGCTGCTGCTGTGGGTTTTCTGGGTTGTGTGGCTGTGGCCTGGTAGTTTTTTGCTCCTAACATTTCGCGTCTATGGCTGGCATCATCAGAAGCATGTCATGGTGAGATGTGTTTCTGTGACACAGTGAATGCATCTCACTGTGGCATGCCTCTGAAGATGCCAGCCAAGACCGGCCGCTCTCGGCCCCCATCCCTTCTCACTCCCCCCCTCCACCACCCCCCTTTCAACTTTCCAGAGGGGATTTTCTCCCCCACCCAAGACATCCCAGCCGAGCCCTCCTCCACTGACAGCCCCTCCCCGTCCATCAGGGCCAGGGAGGGAGAGAGGGCAGCCAGAGTCCCCCCCCGGCAACAACAACGAACCTCCAGCAGCAGCAGCAGCAGCCGCCGCCAACCCTGCAGAAAGGGACACTTCCTACTTCTCCCCGCCCCCATGAGAGCATTATAATGCGGGGGGGGGGAGCGTTATAATGACAGCGTTATAACGCGGGGGGAGCGTTATAATGAGAGCCCCCGCCTAACCCGAACGCCCCTCGCGTGGATCGGGGGAGGGGGGTTCAGCGCTTGTAATTCATGGCTTTGGCCACTGGGGGGCAGCAGCAGCGTCCTCAGTGGCTCCCCTGCCCTAGCATGCTGCCTTCCAGTGGCCAAAGTCATGAATTACAAGCTCCGACATCCCCCCTTGTGTTCCCCCTGACCATCGTTATAACGATTGTTATAACGATAGGGTACGTTATAACGATGGTCAGGGGGAACACAAGGGGGGGGGGTGTCGGAGCTTGTATTCATGACTTTGGCCACTGGAGGGCAGCAGCAGCATCCTCAGCGGCTCCCCTGCCGTAGGCTGCCGCCCTCCAGTGGCCAAAGTCATGAATTACAAGCTCCGACACCCCCCCCCCTTGTGTTCCTCCTCGACCAGCGTTATAACGATCGTTATAACGATGGGGTCCGTTATAAATGTTCAATAGCCCTGCTCGTGTGATTTGATTGCTCCCCTCCCCTCTAGTGGCTGGGCTGCCGTCCAACATCACAAACTGCATCTGTAATTCAATGGAAGTGCCCCTGAGTGAGAGGGAGATTCTCATTCACAGTTGTGGCCCAAAATCTCTACTTTTTGAAGTTTGGCTGTCTATGGTAAGCAAATAAAACTCTGTGCATGCTCAGAGTCACTCTATTGTTTATTCGCTATTCAGAAGATCAACAAAATAGCTATGCTGGTTCAGTGCAGGAGCTCATCTAGAACCCACCAGATGCCACATGGAAGGTAACAGGCCTCACCTGGTGACTGTCCCCCAGTATTTCACCCAGAGGTCCGTTCAGTTGTAACGGCTAATAGCCAACAATAGATGTCTCTCCCATGAATCTTTCCAAGCCCCTTTTAAGCCCATCTAAACCGAAGGCTGTCACCTCATTTTGTGGCCATGAGTTCCACAAGTCAACTGTGCCCAGGGTGTGAAGTAGCATTTTCTTTTATCTGCCTTAAATCTACTGATGCGCGTGAAACATTAGGAGCAAAAACTACCAGACTGCAGTCAAAGAGCCTGGAAAACCCACAGCAGCCGGTCAAAGCTCACGTTGCGAGATATGTAGCAAAGAGATGTTCCCAATGAGGCCTTTAGGTGGCAGTGTTGGCCAAGAAACCCTACTGGCTTCCCACAGTGAAGGACAACCTGGAAAGTATTTATTTTATTAAATTTCTATACTGCCCCTGCCCTCTTGGGCTTGGGGCAGTTTCCAACCATATATGCACCCATTATACAATAATTATCGCTATGTACTATCAATTAAAATTCTTAAAAACTATACATTCATCCACTACAAACAGGATGGTGAATCATCTACTATCACTGAGACCCGCTAAATTTTAAAAGTTGGGCAGGTAAAAGCAGATCCAGGTGAGGATGGAGACTGGAGGGCAAATCTCCTTCTCGCTCACTAGAAGGCTGTCAAACAGGAAGTTCTCTTTGGCTTTAAGACTGAGCTCTGAGTTCAGTTGCCATCTCCAGATGGAGAAATCTCTGCAGGTTTGGAGGTGGAAGCTCGCAAAAATGGGGTTTGGGAAGGAGAAGGCCATTAGCAGGGTATAATGCTGTGGCATCCATTCTTCAAAGCCACCATCTTCTCCACGGGAACTGATCTCTGCCCTTGGGAGATCAGTAGTAGTTCCAGGGGTGCTCCAGGCCCCACCTGGATACTGGCAACCCTAGTCTTTGGAATCTTATCAAGAATTTATCAAAGACATCAAGAGGACCAGATTAGCATCCCCAGTCAACTGTGGGCTGATGTATGGATCATTTGTTGCAGTGCTCAGCTTCCCAGAATTGGGCATGCTCCAGAGTTCGTGGTATGGCCAATACCCCATATGAACCGAGTGCAAATGTTAAGATATGCCCCAGAATCCTCTGCAACACACAGCAGTTCCATGGCAAATGCAACTGGGGGAGGGAATCTTGATTTTTAAAATTTCATTTAAGCCTCACCTTTCTTCGCAATAGGGACCCAAAGCAGCTTACATCATTGTCCTGTGCTATTTCATCCTCACAAAAACCCTGCAAGGAAGGTTAAACTGAAAGTGTATAAGTGGCTGAAGGTCACCCAATATGCCTCCATGGTAGAGGGGAGATTCACACCTGGGTCTCTAACCACAGCACCTTCTTAAGCCAACCAAACTGATGCACTGTTATAGATAGGAATCCTGAACATCAGTCAAGGTCAGAGGTGGGATCCAAAAATTTAAAGAACAGGTTCTGGTGGTGGTGGGATTCAAACAGTGGCGCCGCCGCACGCACACACCTCCAGTCCCTATTGGGCAGGGAGGTTGCTTTAGTAACCCCTTCTCGGCACTCAGAAAAAACGAGTAACCACTTCTAGAGAGGTGGTGAGAACTGGTTGGATCCCACCTCATGTCATGGTGTATTAAGGACAACATACACCACAGGCATTTTCACCCCAGACTTTCACACTCTTTCTGAGTTGGTGGTGCAAATGCAGGAATTATGGACTACATATTTCATTCAAAAACAGCTCTTTTCCACTGTGGCACATTCACAGACGTACCCATGGGGTTCAAAGGTGGCCAAAAAAATTGCCCGTATGCCTATTTTGCAACTCTACAGAAGAACATGGCATGCTTGGCAAACAAACTGGTAGGTATAGAACCAGCATGGCCCCTGGATATTGGGGAAATGGTTCTTGGCTGCCCAAGGGTTGCCGGTCAGAGCCGGTGGCAACTTCTACTAGTGCTGCATTCCTGGACAATCCTTCAGCCTGTCCATTTTTAGAGACAGCCGGCGTAAACGTTTTGTGGAATGAGATGGTAGACTGCGGTGGGAAGACATTGGGATATACTGCATCCGACTGTTTCATTTTGTATGTCCTCTAATCTTTTTTTTTAAAAAAAAACCCTGCATGTGGTAATCAAGCTTGTAAGGAAGGGGTTCAGCTTTGCCCTGTTCCTGTCACACTAGCTGTCTGCATACAGGGAGCTTTAAAAAAAAAGAGGAACATTTCCAATGTGAATCCCTCAAGGAAAGCAATTTGGAATTCAAGCTTTTAAGAAGACTAGGCAAAGAGTGAAACGCTTTTTAGAAATGTGATGTGTTGCATCCACTTTTTAAGAGCTTTATCTGCCGAGGGAAGAAACCGATAACTTTGGACCTCCACACCCACTGGCAATTGCACATTCCTCTCCCTGGAATTTCTCGGTTTTCGAGATCCTGTTGAGACCTGTCTCGATGGAAACACAATCTCTGCAGACTGTGTGTGTGTATAGCTGGCCTGGCTTCCTTGGGTTATTTTGAACTGTTGCCACATCCCCCGCCCCTTTCTTCTTTAGTCAAGCAAGTCTTGGAGAGGAAAATAACCAACAACAAAAAAGCAAGAAATCCTGGACTTTGCCCGCAAGACAAACATGCTATCGAGAAAGGCGGGCTGGTGTAACAGGCAATCAGTGGTGGGCCAGGCTGTGAACGCCAGATGCGGTCCAGATAGCTCAAAAGGAGAACCTATTTTGCACGCAACCTGCGAGGCAGGGTTGAAAGGCTTAACTGTAGACTATGTTCTGGTCCAGAATAGCCGTGGAACCCCGCCACCACCCCTCTGAATTTCTCCTCCAATTCTGCAGTTCTGGACTTCTAATATATTTGGCCTTGGGACACCATCACGTTAGGAATTCTCCAATGTTCTAATCATTAATATTTGCCTCTCCATCTTGGAGGTAGGTCTCTGATATCCATACAAATAAAATGGGTAAACAGCGATCAATCTGATGTACCGATGCATCGAGGTTCTTTTGCGTGCTGTTTTTCTGTGATGCAAGAACATACATGCAACAGGAAAAAGAAAAGAGGTTGATGCACAATTCTATCCAGTTTTAGAACAAAAATAGTGTTTTGTCGATTCTTTCTGGGTTGTGTGAATTATATTTTGGAGAAGGTAGCCATGTTGGTGTGCAGTGGAAGAGTTAGATTCGAATCCAGTAGTATCTTAGAAGTGCACCAGATTTTGGGAGTATAAGGTTTTGAGAATGAATGCTCCTTTCATCAGATAGATATATTATAATATAGGGAATTATACTGTTGTTACCACTACACCGCACATTAATGCACAGACCGAAAAGTGGCATAGAATGTCTTGTATAAACTAAATGCAGGATCTGGCAATCATTGCAAACTATGCGAGACCTGATTCCAGAACTGGTTTCCAGAAATTCTGCCAGTTAAAGGGAGTAGAATAGCACACAGCTTGGAGAAATTTCTGAATAATAAAGGAGAAGAATACAGGACAAATTCATTCCTCTACCTGCTGGATCCATTTTCTCACAAGGGCAGACCTCATCCTCTCTATAGCCCTCGCCTGGACACGTAGAAAAAGAAGAGTTTGGGTTTATATCCCACCTTTCTCTCCTGTAAGGAGTCTCGAAGCGGCTTACAAACTCCTTCCCTTCCTCTCCCCACAACAAACTCCTTGTAAGGTAGGTGGGGCTGAGAGAGTTCGGAGAGAACTGTGACTGTCCCAAGGTCACCCAGCAGGCTTCATGTGTAGGAGTGGGGAAACAAATCCAGCTCACCAGAGAAGGGTCCACCACTCTTAACCACTACACTATGTAAGTGAATGGCAAAGGCAAAAGCATGCTGAAGCATGAACAGAGCACATTTCATTTTTTGCCCTTCCCTAGGAAATATAGCTTGGAGGAGTCTTGAGAAAATAGGTTTTGGGAAGTTGATGTGACGACTTTGTTGTCTTGTGCTGAATGTTCTCAAAGCACACACATTTGGGTCAGAACCTCCTAGCCCAGCATTCTTAAGAGTATAGCCAGGCATAAATCCCTAGTCCTACAAAAGTAATTTCTAAACCTCTGTGTAAAAAAAAAAAAAGGAAAAAAGCCCCTAGCCAACCCAGATAATCTATTACATAAACTGCAAACAGTAGGATGAATCAACTGGGCCCCAAAGACACATTTCACTCCACAACGAAGACATGTCTAGCACCAGACGCTGTCCTGGCTCCATCCCGTTTAAAATCTGATAAAAGCAGGAGGACGCAGATTCCAGAAGGGCAGGGAAATTTCAATGTCCGTCACAGCAGGAGGGCAGCTCTTTTTCTTTAGCTGTCACTATTGTCAATTCTGCATTTGCTGTGTGCAAGTGGACTTCAGGCATGAATAAGATCGTCTGCTAAATGAGCAGGGAATATATACATTTCCTAAATCCTAGGGGGCACCCGAATGCCTCCCCTCACTGGGTCGCACATGCCTTTGTTGGCAACCCACTTGGCCTTCTACTGGGCTGAGAGCCAGGCAGGTGTACAGGCCAGCATATAGGACTAGAACTGGAGTGGACTGAATTCAAATTCTCCTTTGCTCATATGGGTGACCTGGGGACCCGTCACACGCTCTCAGCCTCGCCAACCTCACACCAGGGTTGTTGTGAGTCTGGGGCAGAAGAACGGAGAACCAGGTAAACCCCTCTGATCTTGGAATGATGAGAGGTAAACGTGATAGACAGAAGGATGGGCTGCGGCAGTTCAGGATACAGGCCAAAGAACTGGGAAATAAGGAATTCTTGGAGTTTCGGAGGGCAAGCCTTTGAGCATGAACCGTCAGCCTGTTTACTCCAAAGGAGCCCCCAAAACATCTCTTAACTCAAGTATGCCATTTGACCAGCTTTGACAGGATTTTCTTATGGTGGTTAGAAAATGGCCCCCAGCCAGCTACACAGATTGCAAGCTAGTCACTATTGCAGCGACTTTTCCATGCAGGTAGTTCTGGGCTGTTTTGGGGTACTGCATCACCCCAAGCAAGAGATGCCCGTCGTTTCCCAGTCTCACACAACTACTGATCAAATCTGAGCCGCTGCTGAGGGCTTGACTTTACTCTGGCCAAAATGTGCCCCCACCCCCTCCAGGGCACATCATCTCCCTCTGCCCACTGGGCCGCCCCCAGAGGTCCCTTCAGAGGTTTGGCTGGAGAACCAACCCTAAGACAGTCAGATGTGAACACACGAAGCTGCCTTGTACTGAGTCAAGCTATTTAGTCCTTCAAGGTCACTATTGTCTGCTCAGGTTGGAAGCTGCTCTCCAGGGTTCTCGGGTGGAAGTTTTTTCACATCACTTACTGCCTGGTCCTTTCAACTGGAGATGCCAGGGATTGAACCTGGGACCTTCAACATGCCAAGCAAATGCTCTGCCACTGAGCCATGGGTCTCCCCCGGAAGTGGAAGCCAGCACAAAGCCCCACCGGCTGGGCCACCTGAATCACCCTGTTGTGAAAATGGACTGTTTGCCGCCATTCACTTGGGCTCTCTGGGGGCGTCCTGAAAATATTGAACTGAGTTCCAGAACCAAGTCAGTGCCAGATGCTCAGGTCTGCCACGCTCGATCTACAAATTCACCACACATTTGGCCCCTGGAGTGGTACAAATGGCTCCTGTAATGGCAAACTGCCCTTCATTTACTTCCTTCCTCCACTGCAAACAGCTTCCAAAGTTGTGGCCGATGACTTTCCCGCCTGTTTGAATGGAGAACAGGAAAAGGAAAGAAGAGGAATCTGTTAAAGGGGTTGAAACCATGACTCTGCAAAGGGCAAAGATTATTTCCACCTGTCCTGACAGCACACACATTTCCTAAAAAGCAATTTCCACTGATTTCCCCGGCGCTTCATCCCATTTAAATACATGGGGATCTTACAGTACTGCTGAATAAGAGCCAAACCATGTTTTGTAACTGCATTCCCCGGCTGTATTTTTAAATGGTTCTGCCATCCGTGCCTCTGGGCCTCTTTCTGCCTTCAAGGAATTCTTGGGTTTAGAAGCCAGAGTCTAAATTTGGGCATCAGAAAGGTTAATTGCACCTGAATCATTGGGGTTGTTCCAGGAGACTCCATACCTGTTCTCCGTTTGAAGCCTCCAAATCCATTGGCATTTCCCCTGTAATCCCTCTGTTAGGTTTCCTTTCCTTTTCTCATCTCAAAAGTTCCTAAATTAATTAGCATTTTGTCTTGGCAGTTTACGTCAAAGGAACTGCTGCACTTTTCTTCAAATTGTTGCTTTAAAAAGAAAATTCCAGTCTTCTTGTTGAGGCATTTCGACATTTCTCTCCACCTGTCAGGTGGAGTATTTTCCTCATTTGGAATGCACACCTACCACAGTGGGATCACGGCCCCTTAACAAGCAAATGGGGGAGGGGAGCAAAATGACTTGATGGCTTATTATACAGGGTCCGGAAACAGACCTATTGTCTCTTTCACACAATTCAGACCCCCACCCCCCCACACACACCCTTTTCATTAAAAAAAAAAATTAAGCTGTCTTTTTATTTCCAAAATTCAGGAGTTGGATTTCCTCTTTTCCTGATTGGTGTAAATAGAATTATGGGTGGGGTTTTATGCAGGACATGCCCCAGAACATGTCACGAAGGAATCAGCCCCAGAAGATAATTGCTGAAAATGGCCTCTGAGCATGCACAGAGTGCTTTCACCTCTCTCCTGAATACCCAAAGTTCACCCTTGTGCATCTGGAAGCAGGCATACACAGCTTCTGTCGGCAGCTCCAAATCGGGTTAAAAATTAACCACCCCTTCCTGGATGTTATTGATATTTACAATTGAGTGGTTATTAGAAAGGGCCTGTTTTATAGGATCACTTCAAAGGGATGGGGGGATCGCCACATCTTTCGGGATCCCTCCTTTCCTGCTTAGGGGACGGAACACCCCCCCCCTCTCTTTCCATTAGTATCTCTATGTGAACTTTATGGAATGGGGGGGGGGGCAGAACCCCTATTTTGCCACGCCCCCAGTGCACAGGGGTGGGGGGTTTCTTCTGTGGTCCAAAGAGTTAATTTGAAGACACTCTTCCAAAGAAAGAGAACAGTTCAGAACCAGAGGAGGCAGCTGTACATTTGCAGGAGTGAAAAGGTGACTCTGGAGCGCCCAAGGATTCCCGAGGAGCATTTTGAAGCTTAGCTGGAGACCACTCCCTAGCTCAAATGTATATTTGTTGAACATTTTTTTGCAAAAAAAATGAACTGGAACAATGGCCAAATTATATTTGTGGTAGATGATTAACAGCACAGCCTACATTCTGGTTCACCGAGCTATCTAGTGCAACCCCGGGGGAAGGGGGGGACACATGAAAACACCGTGCAAATTTTTTGAAATTTCACCCAAGGGTAAAATGACCCGGGACTGTTCAGTGCAACTGAAGGTGAACAGGCAAACACGGCGATCCCGACACAGGCGATTTTCCAGAATACAAAACCCCAGCACCTACATGGACTGTGGAGGGGGAGAAACAAATGTGCCCACATGAAGCAAAAGAAAAGGGGGGAATGCCATGTGGAAGCAGGGCGGGAAATATCAGGGGAGGCCATGCCACAGCCCCACTGCACCAGCGCCAATTCCTGGCAGGCCTCAACAGCCGTGCCTGGCTATGCCACGCCCCCTGAGGGCCATCTTTGCCCTAAAAATCTCCAGTGCGGCCCCCCAAGATGTACGATGGCCCCCCAAAGTCTCCTCGCCCATTGCAGGGGCACCCCGGATCTTAACAGGAGGGAGAGGAGAAGGGCTGGAGTCATCTTTTGTCTCCCCAAAGAAAATAGAGACTATCTTCAGGGGTATCTGCCCTGTTTGCGGCGGGGAAGCTAAAAGGCGGACAATGTCCCCCCGGCAGGGGTCTCGGGGAGGTGGCGGAGGTGAATCTTATATCCTGAGCCCCTCAGCTACGTGGGGCAGTGGTAGGTTTCATTCAAAAGTAATCCATTTTGTGCAGCCTTTGAATATTCAAATTGAAAGTATCGCGCAATCATTGATTGTCAAATCATTGGTTTCTAGAGGTTTTAAATACTTGGCTTGTGGGGAGAAAAATTCAAACTTATATCCGTAGGTATAAAACATTAATATAGTTTGCTTCCCACTCGAGAGGTGCCCAGTGGACTTGGATTTTTCTTTTAATTGTAAAATACTGCTTTTCTTGTGTGTCCCATGCTTGCAATCTAGGAAGCCCAGAGGAAGGATTCTTTTTTCCTCCACAACTTTTGTTTTAGTGTGCAAAGTTTCTCCTCTTCTGCAACATGTCAGGTAAATTGCATTTTTGGTCTTTATCTTCATGGGTGTTTTTTTTTTTTAAGAGGGGGGGCGGCAGATTAATTCTCTTCCCTGTGATTTTTGGGAGCATTTTGCCTTCAACTAGAAAAAGGGGGGGGGGGAGAGGGAGGCAGAGAGTGGAAAGGAAGTCAGTGGTTTGGAGCATGAAATGAGCCATGAAATCAACCGTGTGTGTGTGTGTGGTTTTTTTTTAATGCATGCATGTTAAAAGCAGACGATGCAAACTCATATACATAAAATATATACACACCCAGCGCCATAACGCGAGGGCTGCGGGGGGAAAGCAATCCTGCAGCAGGAATGGCTCTGGAATGCGGCTGCTCCAAACGATTGTTAAAGAGATTTTCGAACAGGCGCACAAACACACACACACACACAATGCTAATCCTCCGCTGGTTCGGTACATTTGTGCACATTTCAAGCCACGGCATCAGGGGCTGCTGCACATCCCCAACCAACCCCTAACCCGTCTCCCCCTCCGCAGACGGGTGCAATTTAAGGCTCCCAGCAGTTTAAGCTGGCTGGGGATTTGCTGCGGATGTTCATATTCGGGGGATGCTCAGAGCGCAACAAGGGGGCTAAGTCAGCCGTGGGGGATCTCCCAATTTCAAGCTGCGCCGGGGGGCCCCTCGGACTTGGAGGGGGGGTCTCCCAGCTCCCTCCTTGGCCAGGCGCTGAGCAGCGAGGGTCCCCCTGCCTTCCCAGCGAGCGGTGCGATCTCCTCGGCGTCCAGGGGCGTCGCTGCCGCGCAACCGAATCCACGCGGGGCCCGCGTCCCCCCAACCGGGCAAAGGCAGCCGACCTCTCCACCCCCACTCCCCGTCCGGTCGCCTCCGACTCTTGAGGAGCACGTTACGCGCCTGCGCGTGGCTGCCACCGGTTGGGAGACTCCGGATCAGCACCTGGGCCAGTGGGAGGCATCTCTACGGGGAGAGTTTGCAATTCGGTGCAGAGTCCTTCCTGTCTACAATCGTTGGTGGCGACTCCAAAAAAGTCTGCACCGGGAAGCCTGAATTGGGGGGTGGCGGGGGGAGATCGGAGGAGAGCTCTCCTCATCCCGGGGAGCAAGACCCTCTGAACCTCAGTTAAGTCAAACGGAATGGGGGGGGGAAAATACCCCCCCCCCCAAGGGTACTTTTACACGTGCTGAATAATCCACTTTCAGTTCACTTTAAGGCTGGGTTGCAAGCGGGTCTGTCCGTTTCAGACCCTATAATCCAGCCGCCGCAGCGCGTGAAAAGTACATTATTCCACCCGTGTGAAATTCACCATTAAACCCCATCCAAGCCCCGCCTAAACCGTGGGGGCCCGCCCCAACCCTCCGCGCGTTTACTCGGGAGTAAGTCCCTCCCTTCCAAATCTGGAAGGATCGAGGCGGCGATGGAGGCTGCGAGCCTTCCCCGCTTGCTTGTCGCTCACGGCGACTGCTGCACCCGGGGGCTTACTCCCGAGTAAACACGGCTAGGATCGGGCACGGCTGGATTCTCAAGCTCCCTCGTCCGGAGCATGCACGCACTCGCCCCCGCACAGGCGGCCCGTTCGGTGGCTGCGATCCCTTCCGCGGAAGGCGGTTGAGGGGGGGGATCGGGGCCAGCGGCGGTCGGTCGACCTACTCACGGCGCTCCTGCCCTTCGGAGAGCTCCGGCGCTTGACGCGGCTGCGAATCGGGGCTGCGCAAGCTCTTCCCGCCTGGCCTACCTTGCCGGGAGGCAGTCGGGGCTGGGCGAGATGTTCCCAGCTGCGCCCGGCCAGACAGACCCCTCTCTTGGAGGGGAGAGCCCGACCGCTCTTCCCGCAGGGCCTTCTGAGAGGGACGCCCCACCAGCGACCCATTGCAGCAGTCAGGACCGTAGCCAGAAAATGTTCTCTTGCGGGGGGGGGGGGGGGGAATGAGTCCAGTGGTGGCCAGCCCATCCTTGTTTGTTTTCTTTAATATTTCTTTTTATTGGTGCTTTCTTATTTGTGTATCAGTTTTTTCCCTGAGAGCAGGGGCTGATGGGAGTCGTAGTCCATGCACATCTGGAGGGCCAGAGTGGGACACCCCGATATAATGCAACATGGCTGACTAGCATCAAGGGTCTCATAAACAATGCAATAGGCCTAGGATTGCAAAAACTAGAAGAGCAAAATGAGTTTCAGACCTCCCAAGACACCCCCAGGGCTTTTAAAATTAGGATCCTTCAGCGCTGCCAACTCAAGCCAAACTGCATTGAGAATTCATGTTTAGAAGATTTATGAGAGAACATTTACTTACTAAGGCTCATTCCGCACATGCAGAATAATGCACTTTCAAACTGCTTTCAGTGCTCTTTAAAGCTGTGCGGAATAGCAAAATCCACTTGCAAACAATTGTGAAAGTGGTTTGAAAATGCATTATTTTGCATGTGCAGAAGGGGCCCTAGAGAATTTGCACTTGAAAGACTTGTGAGGGGTTTCACACCAACCCCAGTGCTGATTGGAGGGGCAGCAGGGCAAACGTTTGATGGAACCCAGCCCCCTTTTTTCACCACCTCCGCTACTGATTGGCTGAGGGGATGCTGGGCCCATTGTTCCTGCAGGGACCCTCTACTTTGGTCACCTCCTTGTCTGGCCCCAGCCAACGGCTTGGGTGATGGGAGTGGAGAACTGATGCAAGAGAACTGAAGGGGCTGTTGGGTGCAGAGTTTGGGGGTGGCTCCAGGGAACAAGACTGAGCTAGGGGCTAGGGCAGCCAAACGTTATAGGCGTCCAGGAGAGTAAAAAATCACTTCAGCCTCACTTCACACAGTTTAGAGGCCGCTGCGATCCAAAGAGCTGGAAGAGGAGTTTGGATTCATACCCTACTTTTCAACCATAAAAGTCTCAAGGAGGCTTACAAACCCCTTTCCCCTTCCTCTCCCCACAACAGACACCTTATGAGGTAGGTGGGGCTGAGAGAGTTCAGAGAGAACTGTGACTAGCCCAAGGGCACCCAGCAGGCTTCCTGTGGAGGAACGGGGACCTGAATCTGGTTCTCCAGAACGGAGTCCATCTGCACTCATGCACGTCCTTCTTGGGATGCTCTTTGTCTCCCCCCACACCAACACCAACATGTTTCCCTGGGGTCACTATGAGCAGCTGTGGATGGAGTCTCACAACAACCCTGTGAGGTGGGTGAGACTGAGGGAACGTAGCCGGTCCAAAGCCATCCACTGAACTTCCTGACTGACCAGGGAGGGACTGTGGCTCGGTGGTGGGACACCTTTGTGTGCCAGGGTCCCACGCCTTAGTCTGTCTCCAGCTTCCCTGGCTAAAAAGTGGTGATGGGAAAGATCTCCACCCGACACACTGGAGAACCGGTGCTGGTCTGAGAAGACAATACTAATCTTGATAGACCAATGACATGACTCTCTAACAGGCAGCTTCGTTGGTGGATTTGAACTCAGATCTCCCAAATCATAGTTCAGCTCTCTTAAGTATGACCACACTGGCTACTTTCATTTTACCTGAGTGACAAATTCAGAAGACGGGGGAAGATGTTCTGCAGCTCTAGAACTTTCCTATGGACTTCTTCTCTGCTTATATAAAAGAAGAGAATAAGAGTTTGGATTTATACCCCGCCATTCTCTCCTGCAAAGAGGCCCAAGGCAACTTACAAATTCCTTTCCCTCCCTCTCCCCACAACAGACACCTTGTGAGGTAGGTGAGGCTGAGAGAGTTCTGAGAGAACTGTGACCGGCCCAAAGTCACCCAGCAGGAATGTAGGAGCTGGGGGCGGGGACGACAAATCTGGTTCACCTGATGTACAATCAGGAATGTCTTCAGATGACTTTTCCAGCTGATCTGAAGCTACATCTCTGGGGCGGGGGGGGGGGACATTGGGGGACATTGCTGTGGTTCTCTAATTTTCTTGGCAACCAGGAGTGGGTTGTAGTGGTTAAGAGCAGGTATATTCTAATCTGGAGAACCAGATTTGATTCTACACTCCTCCATATGAGTGGCAGAGAGAGTCCTATCTGGTGAACTAGATTTGTTTCCCCACTTGGGCCTGTCAAAGTTTGTTCAGAACTCTCTCAGCCCCATATTTTGTCCTCCCTCCCTCCCTCCATCTGACCTGGTCTGTTGCTCAAATCAGATAATGTAATAAATATCAGACAATTTAATACATACCTCACAAGGGCCCCTTCCGCACACGCAAAATAGTGCATTTTCAAACCACTTTCACAACTGTTTGCAAGTGGATTTTGCCATCCCGCACAGCTTCAAAGAGCATTGAAAGCAGTTTGAAAGTGCATTATTCTGCATGTGCGGAATGAGCCAAGGTGTCTGTTGTGGGGAGAGAAAAGAAAAAGGAGTTTGTAAGCCACCTTGAGTCTCCTTACAAGAGAAAGGTAAGGTATGAACCCAAACTCCTCCTCTTCTTCTCCCTGTTCTTGACAAATGTTCTGTTATGTAGGGTGGTATACTTATCAGTCCTACATTGCTCATAGTGGGCAGGTCTGAGGCCTGGTAAATCGTGGCAGTTTTGAAGTGGGGGCATCCCAGCCCATTGCAGGCAACATGTTCATCGGTCTGGTGTCCTGCTGGAACTAGTGCTCCGTACGACCGAGTGGTGCCCAGTGTTTACCAGGGGCAATTTGATGTCCAGCGTTTGCTGAAAGTGACGGGAGCAGATTTGCTTTTGCCATAGCATGAACGAGAGATTGCAGACAGTGACAGGACCCAATTGAAATGGCTTCTGTTTATGGCTTTTCATTACCAGTACTTAGAGGCCACAAATCACATGGTACTGGGTCAAAATATGCCGCCACAAAGAGCGGCGTGAGCCCTGTTGGAAAGGGCGGGATATAAACCGAAAAATAAAATTTGAAAATAAAATAAATGTTCGAAAATGGCACCAAACAGCATCCTTGGCCACTCCTGTCGCAATAGAAAGGTCTTCTTTAATGCCCCGTTAGATATTTAGCCCAATTAGTGTGTAAAATCTCAGGGTGGGTACAAAATGCTTGATGTAATATCATCATCAAATAGCAGAACTATTGATGCCAATAAAATCCTTTCATCCCACAATCTATGGTGATGCCTTTATTAAACAGCAAGATACGAATCCAGTTGCACCTTAAAGACGAATAAGATTTCCAGGATACAAGTCCTGGCCCTTTGAGGAAGAAGAGAAGAGTTTTAGATTTGTACCCCACCTTTCTGTCCTGTAAGGAGACTCATGGTGGCTTACAAGCTCCTTTCCATTCCTCTCCCCACAACAGACCCCTTGTGAGGTAGGTAGGGCTGGGAGAGTGCAGAGAGAACTGTGACTAGCCCAAGGTCACCCAGCAAGAATGAAGGAGTGTGGAAACACATCTGGTGAACCAGATAAGCCTCCGCCACTCAGGTGGGAATCAAACCCAGTTCTCCAGATTAGAATCCACCTGCTCTTAACCACTGCACCAAGCTGGAGATACCTACATGCATTGAGAGCCATGACCATTCTGTTTTTGATTGGCTGGAGCTCTTCCCAGGCACAGTGAGCCTGATGAATAAGCCTGCTGCTCACAATAACCAGATCTTACAAAATATGACCTCTGAGCTCCAGTCTTCTCTGCTCTGGCTGGTTAGGGGCTTTCCAAGGACTGTGGCAGTGAAAGGCGTGGCAATGTGGCGTGCAAACCAGACCTCACTGACAATGCTGTAGCCCAAAATAAACCAACTCATTCGTGACACCAAGCCACGCTTCATCATTCGTAATATAACTACCGCACTGCTGTTGTTTCTGTTCTCTGCAACACTCTCACTTTTGATTCCACCCGTTCAGGAAAACCCAAGATCTATCAAGGTGTCCGTGTCAAGATCACCGTGAAAGAACTTCTGCAGCAGAGGAGAGCCAAACAGGCTGTGCCCGAGGAAGCTGTAAGCACCCTCCCTCTTCCATGTGGGGTTTAGGAGGGTGGGTGGGTGGGTGGGGTGGCTCTTCCTGTTGTAATGGTGAAGTGTCTTCTTTCTGTGGAAGGAGTGAGACATGCCTGCCCCTTCGTTCTTCCTCGTGCAAAGGCCTGTAGCTGTGGACCAGATGAGACAAAGAACTCACCAGACTATTGATGGTGGGGATTGCAGGGTGAAGTCCCCACCCCCACCCCCCAAAAAAAATTTGAAAGGAAGAGAAGAAAATCCTCCATCTAGAAGAGTAGTTTGTCAGGGACAAAAGGGGGAGCTAAAACTCTTCCCTTGATGTTCCAGCTTTCTATGTGCTGAGAATATAATTCTCACAAAGATGTTTCAAGTGTACTCATATTCATATGAAAAGGAGGGGTCTGAAGTTAACTTCAAAAAGAGACCAGCCCCTCCCCCCCACAAAAGCTACATGCATTCGGCCCCCTACACCCAGGCCCCAAGCATTTCTTTCCAAACCTGCCATGCTTGTAATATTCAAAGCAATCAGACAGACCAAACTGGAAGGAAACTGGGGGATTGTCTGGAGAGGTGTCCGAGGAAACTGGTTCTGGTGGGTTTTCCGGACTGTGTGGATCTTGTCCCTAACGTTTTGCCTGCATCTGTGATACACAGAGGTGTATCACAGAAAGAAGACACAGTGTGTAATGGACTTCTCTCTGTGATACACCTCTGAAGATGCCAGCTACAGATGCAGGCGAAATGTTAGGAACAAGATCCACCAGACCATGGCCACACAGCCCGGAAAACCCACCAGAACCAGTTGAATCCGGCTGTGAAAACCTTCAACAGTACATTGTCCGAGGAAAGTTGAGCTCCCCTCCATAGCCCCTTCCAATGATAGCATTTGACATCCATTTCCCTGCTTGACGTGTGAGCAGGGCGTACCACGTGTTTGACCAAACCTGGCTGATTTATTTTTAAACGTGTTATGTTTGAGGTAATAGGAGATCGTGCTGCGTGGCCTTAAATTTGCAACACAAGGAGGCATATTGAGGTTCAGGCGTATTGAAGACTGTTTCATCATTGATGCACCTGACCTTCCTCAGCAGTCCTGAGTGCGCATGCTTGTGTCAAAAGCATCATGAGCTTCGCTGCATCAAGACTAGGTTGCCACCTAGCTCAGCGTTCTGGCCATAATCCCATCAGCCAGCTGGCATGAGGCCCTCTATTCAAAACCAACCAGTGATCTACCAGCATGTCACCTTCTACATGTCCCTGCTTTAAACACCACTATGACGCACCCCATGCCCACGCCAAAGTAATGTGGCCTTGTTCAAGCACCAATCTGCACATGTGAAGGGGTTGCCATCTGCGTTGTCGTTATTTGGGCTCAGTGGCAGTGCCTTCAAGTGCGGTCGGTTCACACATTCAGCCGCCAGCTGTCAAGTGTGTAGCCGTATGGCATAGGGAAATCTGTCCATGCATGCATAAATGATGTCTTGATGAGTGGCGGCTGAACATGTGGAATGTTGACAACCACTGTGCAAGTTTTTTCAGCAGTGGTGTGTTGGATATGACCCAATTCATACAAGGGGAGCATCCCTGTGTTTTGCAGTCATTGACTGATGAATGGGCATGTCCGAATCAATGCAGAGGAAGCCCCTATAAAGCCAGAACGCCTTTCACTTTGGCTGGCTTCGTCATCTCTTTGCATAAAGATGGTGGCAGCCCATTACTCTTTCCTAGTTTGCACCACTGGAGGGATCTCCCTCCCCCTCCACCCCTAAATTTAGTCCCCATGCCACCTGTTGCTCCTAACAGCAGAAGACGGAGCAGGAAACTGTGCTGTGTCACCTGCAACCACAGAGACTCCTTTTTTCTTTTTTCTTTTTTTTTTGGTGATCTGATCTTGTTTGCAGTGGAACAGAAAAGTATTCAGTAAGTCACATTCACCCTAAAATATCCCTTTATGCCACCAGACAGACAGTATAAGACACGCAACATAGGTTGGTTTCTAGCCACATTGTTAACAGCCCATGGCTCTCTTTTAATAATAGCGAGGTTTTAGGAGACAGGTAGGCGAGCCAGTTAGATCCCCTGGCAGGAGAGAGGCAGGTGGGAGAATGAGAATTTTTCTTTTGGCTTTGAATGCTGGAAAGGCACAAACCTTCTGAGTTACACCGAACCCTTCTTCAGACAGCACCGTTTCCAGCAGATACTAATAACAGGATGCAGAGGATGGAATGGAAACCTCTCTACTCATGTATGCACAAAGATGGGGTTGCATTCTTTTTTTCTTGGTCAGCAAACCTTTGGGTGAACTTAATTTTTTCAGGTACAGTCAGTGCTGTGAATCATGCCAACAGAAATCAAAATTTTATTCAGGCCATAGGACTTGGCAGTTCATTTAGCAACACACACATACACCAATTACAATACCTAATTGTGCTTCAAGATGATGGCTTCATTTCAGTTTCAAATTCGCTTCAATTTCGTCCATAACTACTCCTGTTTTTACAACTCCCTTCCCACCATCCCTAACCCGTGCCTTTATGTGATCTGATCTTGTTTGCACTGGAACAGAAAAGTATTCAGTAAGTCACATTCACCCTAAAATATCCCTTCTTGCCATCAGACAGACAGTGTAAGACACACAACATAGGTTGGTTTCTAGCCACAGTGGTTTCTAGCCACAGTGTAAGACCTGCAACATAGGTTGGTTTCTAGCAGAGAGCTGCTGTTTTTGCAGTATATAAAGAACTCTAACATTCACTGTGATGCTCTCTTAGATAAAGACTGGAGTAATGAACCCATTTCCTGGAGTGCACTGCATTGCCCCTTTGGCTCTGCATGCTTAGGAGACCTGGATTTAAATGCCACTCTGGGAACTTGAATCCCACCATGGTAGGGGGAAAGATGCACTCTGCAGTCTGCTAGTAGCGAAGGTCTAGCACGAGTGTCCTGCTGTGTACATTTGTACGGTTGCCAACTCCAGGCGAGGTAATCCCTGCAGATTGGGGCTAGAGCCTAAGAAGGGCAGGTTTTGGGGGAGGGGAGAGAGAACAGCAGGGTATAAAGCCATAGAGTCCACCCTCCAGAACAGCCCTTTCCACCAAGGGAATGGACCCCTCTAGCCTGAGAGATCTCCAGGGCCTGCTTGGAGATTGGCAACCTTAAATTTGTGTAGAATTTTACCAACCGATCTCTGCTGGAGTTGGTTCTGGACACAGGGGTTTGCTCTTCCTCTGTGGTGGCCCAATACCAAGTTTGAGACGGTTACCACTGGAAAAATCAGAGGAACCACCACTCAAAGGCAGCAGGACTGTTCTTATTAGGATGCACGAGATTCACTTTTCAAAATGACTTTGGCTTCCTGTTCAATTGTTGGGAAAGATTCACTTTGCTGGAAACCCCCACGTGCGGACCCTCCGGAGGAATTTTCCCTTGTCTTATCTCAAAGCTTTTGGACGTCGCCCAGATGATTTGTCCAAGGAGAAACCTTTGCATTTTCTTCGAACTTCTTTTTAACAACGTTTCGGTTGTCATCCCAGACAGCTGGAGCGCCGGGCAAAGGCAGCTTGCCTCCGACACACAGGCAGCTGCTCAAATACTTGCCCCGAAGGACTGGATTGTGTGCAAGCAAAGGACGGCTATAAATTCCAGGGGAACCGCTTTGCAAATAAGACCTGCTGGTGGCTCTTGACCTTCCTCTTACCTCTGCGATTTCCTGCTCCCCAGGTGGTTTTACAGAAGTGTGTAGAAAATATGTTTCAAGAGTGGCACCCCGTCCCGTGGCAAACTACAGGCGCGGAACAGGGCACTGCTGAAGAGGTGTCAGGTATCTCATGCTTAAACAGCTGAGGAGTACATTATTGATCTCAGAGAGCACTGAGCACCCACTGTGTGGAACCAGAGAACAGCCACAGCCGTCTTTTTAAAATCCTGAGCTCATGGCCGCTGCCCTTGCATGCAATAATTCAGCATTTGCAGGGAGAGAAATCCTGGACTTACCTCCACTGTGTAAGGGAGTGGATGAAGGGGAGGGAAAGAATTAGACATCCCCATGGAGAAACCTGCCCAGCTTGGCTGGGCTTTTGATGTCCTCTCTTCTGTTCCCAGGTGTCCAGCGATGGCAGTGTCCAGCTCACGGAAGCTTTCTCCCCTCCCTGTCCAGGTTGGTACAAAAAGCCCCCCCTCCCCCTTTTCCCTTGGCCCCACTTCATATCAAACTTTCTCGGGGCCGCATCTGGAATCCTGTCTTGAAGTCGGCCACCTGCATTTCATTAGGGCCGCAACCAATCAGAACCTTGGAAAGAGCCTGCTAAATGCAGATGACGGGTGGGGGGGAAGGTAGGTCGCAGAGCAATTTTTAAAAGGTTTTTTTCCCCCTCTAGCTCAATTTGCTGCTTATCTTTGGCTGTCGTGTTTCCCAAAGGATCAGTCACAAAGGAAATGTCAGTTGGCCGACCACCCTGGATCCATTCTTTCCCTCTCTCTTCCCCCCTCCTGGATCCAAGTGATCTGATCAGCTTCTTCCCAATCAGAATTTGCTGCTTTCTTATCTCTTCTTTCTCTCTTTAAATCTTCTCAGTATTTCACAGTTATTTTTTGTTGCATCAAATTGGCCAGGTTAAGAAGCTGGAATTTGGTTTTTTCAGCTCAATATCCTGTATGTGTTGGTAGCTAAATGAACATTTAAAAAAAAACACCTCTGGTTGGGATATTTGCAGGTATATATTTGGACAGGGAAATGTCGAAATAATCAGGAAATGAATTTGCTTATGTTAATACAGAAATGTGAGATATTCATAGCCTTCTCTTCTGGCTTGTAAAAATATATTTTTTCCCAAGTAGGAATCTAAAAAAAAAAAAGGCAAATAAACAGCATTTGCTTGGATTCTACCGATGCATGCAAATAAAAAGTAACTTTACACACAAGAGAAATTCCATGCAGCTGAAATAGAATGGAGTGTTGCAGTACCACAAAGACTCTCCAATTTCTTGTGGCATAAACCTTTGTTTTGAAGGTGAACTTTATTGTTCCAAACCAGAAGGCAAGAAGAATCATTTCATGACGTCCTCAAAATATGACAAAAATGAAGTGGTTTTTTAAAAAAATAGAATCTACATGATCAGAGCCTTGGGCTTCGAAAATAGTTTCTTATGTATGGTCAGTTTCTTCTATGACTCCATATCGGTATAATTCTATATGACTCACCCTTTTTACAAAACTTGAACTTGTTTTGGCCCATAGTGGCATCAAAAGGTAGGCCAAGGCTAAGACTTGGGTTCAAATCTCAGCTATGAATTCCTCAGGGTCGTTTTGAGCCTAAGTTTATCTCACTGTATTCTTTTGAAGATGAAATGGGACAAGAACTCCTTAGAGAACAAGCATATGATTAATATATTCAATGCCTACATTGTAAAATGCTTGAAAATATAACCAGGAAAAGTTTCTCAGGACTTCTGAAATAGCCGTGACCATAGCAAAGACAACCCGGTATTATTGCCTAAAACGATTTTCCTTTTTCCAGTCACCAAAAGCCTTTTTCCAGTCACCAAAAGCCTTTGTTGTGAAGTTTGGAACAACGGCTCATTCCGCACATACAAAATAATGCACTTCCAAACTGCTTTCAGTGCTCTTTGAAGCTGTGCGGAATAGTAAAATTCACTTGCAAACAGTTGTGAAAGTGGTTTGAAAAGGCATTATTTAGCGTGTGCGGAAGGGGCCAACAGCTGAGTTTTTGAAAGTGGGGGTATCCAACTCAAACCCTGGCCAGCATGGTATAGTGGTTAACAGCAGATGGACCCTAATCTGGAGAACTGGGTTTGACTCCCCATTTTCCATGTTCCTACACATGAAGCCTGATGGGTGACCTTGGGCCAGTCACAGTTTTCTCAGAACTCGCTCAGGCCCACCTACCTCACAAGGTGTGTTGTGATGAGAAGAAGGGAAAATGCATTTGTAAGCCACTTTGAGTTTTCTTACAGGAGAGAAAGGTGGGGTATAAATCCAAACTATTCTTCTTGTTCTTTACACAGAGAACACAAAAAACTGCAGCATGGGATAATTTTTGTCAAGTTACCATCCTTTCAAAATGTGTGCCACCTCAGCAAATAATTGGATGGCAAAATACCTCATAGTGCATTTCTCTGTGATCTTTATGTGAGGGGAAGCCAGGGTTTGCATTGGACATCCACAGCTTTCAAAAGCTCAATTTGCCGTGGTGAATTGACTCAGGAGGTGAGAGGATAGCAAAAGCTAAGAACTTGGGGGAAACGTCATAGTGTGTTTTAAAAGAACCCCCAATTTGGTGATTTTTGAAAGTCACGGGGCAAAGGAAATATTGTGGGGCAAGACTGGGGCAGGCCTGCTTCAGCTTTGGGAACCGTGCAGAATTCTTGGCTGCACAGGTATATCCTGCTCACCCTGGTATATTTTGACCATGCGGAAACGCTCTTTGTGTGTCAGACCCACTTTGAGCCAACCGTGGCCTGCAGCAGTTCTGATACCCCACGCTCTGTTGCTTCTCTCCTCCTTCTCTTAGGAGCCTATGTAGACTCTGTCTCTTCTTCATCCTCCGGCTGTGTGCAACCGTGGCAGTTCCAGAGCTGCACTTCCTGTGAGGAGATCCCCAGCTTCCTGGAGCAGCTTGTTGACTCCTGCCTTCAGACAGAGATGCCGTTCGACACATCCACTGGGGCTGCTCAAGACAGTTTGCATGGTTTTCCTGACATCTTCCAACCAGACTCTGCCTGCCTCAACCAAAGCCTGGTAATTTGACGCTCCATCTTTGCTCACCTGGATTTCATTGTTTCATTCAGTAAATTTGCTTCACTGTGAGGCAGCTTCCCAATCACAAGGGAACAGACAGTGAAAAAATGCTAAGTGTGTGTGAAGCATGAAGATAGAGCTGTCCGGAATAGGAGAGATGCAAGAGAGGCAGTGTGGTATAGTGGTTAAGAGCGGCGGACTCATGTCTGGAAAACTAGGTTTGATTCTCTGCTCCTCCACATGAGCAGCAGACTCTTATCTGGTGAACTGGATTTGTTTCCCCTCTCCTCCACATGAAGCCTGCTGGGTGACCTTGGGTCAGTCACAGTTCTCTGTACCTCACAAAATGTTGTTGAGAAGAGGAAAGGAAAGGTGACTGTAAACTGCGTTGAGGCCTTGAGTTCATAGACCTGGCAGGCTTTGGTTAGCCAGGAGTTCCATTGCTGGGGGGCCACTATGGAACAGGCCCTGTCTCTGGTACTCACCTGTGAAACTAGAGACACACAGGGTGAAGACTCTGATAAAAATCCCTGGCATCTCCCATCCAGAGGATGGAAGACCTTTGCCTGAGATCTTGGAGAGCTGCTGCCAATCTGAGTAGGGCGGGGTCTGCAATCTGTGGCTCTCTAGATGTTCATGGACTACAAATCCCATAGGCAATTCTGACCAGGGCTGTTGTGGGTTTTCCAGGCTGTGTGGCTGTGGTCTGGTAGTTTCTGCTCCAGATGTTTTGCTCACATCTATGGCTGGTGTGTGGCTTGCCTCTGAAGATGCCAGCCATAGATGTGGGCAAAACTTTAAGAGGAAAAGCTACCAGAAACACAGCCACACGGCCCAGAAACCCACAACAGCCAGTTGATTCTGGCTGTGAAAGCCTTCGACGATGCTATTCTGACCTTGATGGACCGAGGTTCAGTCAAAGGCAGTTTTGTGTGTATTCCACAAACACCACCACCACTTCACAGCTCTTTGTGGCTAGCCATCTGAATGATTGTTTTTAATTAAATGCCTCCTGCCTCTCTTTCCTCTCTGTCTCATTTTAGGGGCATGCATCTCTGGATTCTTCGGATCCTTCCAGTTCCTTTGACTGCAGCTATTCCCCTCCTCAGCTTCCTTCGTTTACTCCACTGGGTTACAATTCTTCTCCATGCCTGGATGTCAAGAGCTGCATGTTTCCATCATCAGAGGGAAGTCCCTACCCACAGCCCCCCCACACCCACTACAACCACACCTCGTCCACATGTTGCTGCACATCTTGTGGCTCCCAGCGCTTAGACGCTTTCAGAGTCCCCGAATATTTCCCCTATGCCAGCACAGACTGCCGGGATTGCACTCCTTCCCTCTCTGTGGCCGATGACTTCTTCCGAATGGACAGGGCCTGGGACACCTGCTACAGTTAATGGTATCCATTGCGCTACGGAGTTACGTAGATTGTGACTGGCTGCTCTGATTCTGAAGTATATGAAATAATAAGTAGGTGAAATGATGTCTTGTATTCAGCAGGTTGGAGTTGAAATGCACAAGCTTCCTGGTTCCACAGAGTTCCTCTTCAGGCAGAATGGACAATGACCAGCGTTTGAAGTCTGTATGGACAGCACTGTTTCAGAGGGTAACCATATTGGTCTACAGCAATGTTCCCTGTAAACTGCGTGTGTGTGCAGCCGTTCAGCCACCGTATTGCTTTTGTGCAGACATGGGTCCGCTCTCTTGGGCTGCTCAGTTCCGTGCATCTTTTTGGACTGCCATGCAACACTGCAATGCTTAGAGGGAGCATTGATCTGCAGTAGAATCACAAAACAGCTAGAAAGTCATGAAGTACTCTCTCTGTGTGTATATATAATGCTGCCAAGTCACATCCATCTCATGGTGATCCCAGCAAGAGTCTTCCAAAAGAGAAGCAGAGGTGGTTTGCCATTGCGTTCCTCTGCAGAGTCTTCCTTGGTGGTCTCCCTCCCAAGTACTGACCCTGCTTAGCTTCCAAGATCGAGCTACTCCATACTGTCTTCCTTGGTAGCGCTTTAGAGACCAGCAAGATTTTTTTTGGAGAAGGCTTTCAAGAGTCAAAGTTCCCTTTGCCAGATGAGGGGAGCTTCGACTCTCATAAACTTCTATTCTGAAGTAGAAGCCTATTCTGAAATCTGAAACAAACCTTGTTGGTTTGTTAGGTCCTACTGGATTTGACTCTAACTCTTCTATAGACTAGACTGTGGGCACCAGGAAGCCAAGAAAATCTGGATTCCATGAGCTGTACAATAAATCATGCAATTTTGTATAATCTATTTTTTTTTAACATACCGTGTTCTGTTTCTGATCATTCTGGAGAGGGGCAAAGGGATATGAAGAGCAGGGAAACCCATTGGGTATCTTCTTCAGCAATTTTGCCAACTTCTGGAATTTTACCAAGCACTTACATCTTGCGTTTTTTAAGCATACGATACAGAAGCTTTTTTTTAAAAAAATTAAAAACCTTGAGATTCTTTGCTGTTACCTGAGCATAATTCCACATTTCCCAATATTTCAAGGCAGGCAGGGAGTAATGGGGGGGGGGGGGCACACATAGTCTGCCTATTAAGCAAAATGGTTATTCTCCAGTCATTAGCTTTCGTTGTATGTTAGAGCTGTAATCGTTTTTTGCCTGCTTTTCATTCAGCTGGATGCAGAATTTTGTGGAACTCAAAAGCTTGCCTACTAGCAGGAAGCACTTTACCTACGTCTTCTCTCCATGCTTGAGTTCAGATCAGATAAGCGAGCGTTTCTCCTCTGCTTTCGCTACTTAACCCGCCCTGGGCCTTTTTCCGGTGGTGTTTTTACTGTGGGGTTCACATAAGGGCTATAATACTTTTTAACCACATCACAGTGTTTATTTTCCATCCATTCTGTCACTTTCTTTGTTTTAAGATTCCATTAAATGAACTTTGACCGATTTACTGTGGATTTGTCTTTTTTTGTCTTTTGTGCAATACTGGCTGTGTAGAAGCCACGTCTAGTGAGTCTGTGACTCACTAGAGTCCATTTCTGAAGCCACATCTAGTGAATCTGTGACTCACTAGAGTCCATTTCTGTAAAACTGGGGGGAAGGGGATGTGGGCTTGTACGTGTTCTTGGGGGCTTTCCACTCTGAAACTGGGTCTGTCCCAGTTGTCGGCACCATGCAATTGGGCCATAATTTTCCTGGAGAGAGGCGGCCAGTGGGGGGCGGGGAGGAGGAGAGAAAGCAGAAGATAAGGGCAGATAAAGATAGTTGGCTGGTGGGGGGAAGGAAAGGAAGTGGCAGGAAAGGAAGAGAGGCTACGGGGCTTTCGGGAAAGGAAAAGAGGAAATCGCGGGGGTGGGGGAAAAACGAGGTATGTCATAGAAATACTTGCGGGTCCTACAATTGTATTTCTGAAAAGGCCTACAATATTTATTAATGCAATAGGACACAGCAGGCTAGTGACATAAAATCAAAAGAAGCAAAAAACTGTTTGAAAGCTGAAGAAAAAGCACGGGTGAAAGCCAAAAGAAACAATCCAAGGGTCAGCAACTGTGTTGGCCAAGAGGCACAAGCACAGTGGCTAGTCAGCCTTCTCCCTCCACCAGCGCCCGGTGGCATGTCCCCATGCTAGAAATTACGTCCGTACTCTGAGGCCAAGCAATGCAGATTCGTCCTGCTGAATTATGGAGAAGGACAAGGAAGGATAGTTCTCTGGGGAGTGACGGAGAGAAGAACGACATGGTGTGGAAAAGGGAATAAATACTCTTCTACCGAAAAGGGGGAGTGGAAACTAGCCCCCCAAAGAAAGTCAGAGGAAAATGGGGAGGGGTGAGGTTGAATGCTGCCACTCTTCCGAGGCCCTTTTGTGGCACACGTCCTGCTACTGAAAATGTTTGTAAGCCCCCCCCCCCTTGGGCCCTTGGTTACCAGGCCCATGGCCAGTGGGAGGGTTCCCACCTATCTATCTATCTATCTATCTATCTATCTATCTATCTATCTATCTATCTATCTATCCCTCTATCCCTCTATCCCTCTATCCCTCTATCCCTCTATCCCTCCATCCCTCCATCCCTCCATCCCTCCATCCCTCCATCCATCCACCCATCCATCCACCCATCCATCCACCCATCCATCCACCCATCCATCCATCCATCCATCCATCCATCCATCCATCCATCCATCCATCCATCCATCCATCCATCCATCCATCCATCCATCCATCCATCCATCCACCCATCCACCCACCCACCCACCCACCCACCCACCCACCCTTCCTTCCTTCCTTCCTTCCTTCCTTCCTTCCTTCCTTCCTTCCTTCCTTCCTTCCTTCCTTCCTTCCTTCCTTCCTTCCTTCCTTCCTTCCTTCCTTCCTTCCTTCCTTCCTTCCTTCCTTCCTTCCTTCCTTCCTTCCTTCCTTCCTTCCTTCTTTATGATGGTCATAGACCAGCATAAAGTAAATAAACTAAAACTAAAAATATAAGCTATATTAAAACAGTAAATATATATCTACAAAGAAAAAAAACCCTACTGGTAAAAGGAAATTAGGAACATTAAGGAAATAGGATAAAAGCATAAATACAAAAAAGGGTATGAAAGCTTAGAAGCTATACAAGAAGGATAGGCATAGGGGAACAATACAATTGGTAAACGGAAGGCTATATCTCTCAAATCATTAAGCCTGCTTTATTGCACAGCCATAGACCATCCTGCGATGAAGGTCCCCACCAAAGGTTGTCAACCTCCAGGTGCTAGCTGGAGATTCCTTGGGATTAAAACTGATCTCCAGGCAACGGAGTTCACCTGGAGAAAATGGCCGCCTTGAAGGGTGCGCTCTGTGGTTTGCACCAGGAACTCCTGACTCCAAGGTCAGTTTCTCAGAAATTCCTGACATCTTTACCTGGTGAATTCTTGACTTTTGTGCAAACCCACCCCTGGAACCCAGGTTGGAGGAAGCAGATTGGGCCGGGTGGGTGGATTTTGGGCACAGAACCCCAGGCAGGTACATCCTAGGTTAAACACACACACCCTCCTGCCCCTAGCCCTCCCTGCTGCATCCAAAGCTGCTGCTTCAAGAAAAACACAAGAAACAGGAATGGAGGAAAGGTGCTGGTAAACTTGTTGCCTTTTCCTTAGTTGATGCTGGCCGGTCCGAGTCAAGACTCTGTGGAAACACTGTGGAATCCGGCACCAGCTGTGCCCTCTGCTGGCCATTAGTTATTAGCTATTCCAGCTATTCATGTTGTTGCAACTTGCAGGCAGCCTATCTGAAGTGGTGAGCCATTCACTGGAATTCATGTTCAGGAGTAAGCAGTGGCGAACCACCTCCGAATGCCTCTTGCCTTGAAAACCCTACAGCAGGGGTGTTGAACTCATTCGTAACAAGGGCCAAATATGACACAAATGTGACTTGGTTGGGCCAGGCCAGTTGTATGCAAGGGCCACCTTGGCTGGCCCCAGAACAGTACTGGGGGAAGTGCATGAACTGGTGAGTCTACAGTAGGGTGGGTGGTTACCTTGAGAGGGGCTTACCAGGACCACAACGCCCACCCTCACTCCCAATCCTCCAAAGCAGCTATTTTCTTCAGGTGAATGTGTAAAGAAGTTCTGGGACAGAATGGGTCTCTATTCTCTAGAGATCAGGTGTCATACTGGGGGTATTTCCAGGGGCCACATGGAGGTTGGCAACCCAAGGAGTATCAGGTGACCTAGTCTAGCCTGTCATTGCAAGACACTCCCTCCTTTTAAGTGGACGCCCAACTGCAGCTGGTGATGGTAGCAGCCAGCCTGCCAAAAACTCCTGCAAGCCACCATTTCAAGACCCGAAGTGGGCTGATCCCCTTGGAGTTGTGTGACTAGAGACGCCCAGCCCACGTTTTCTGTCTGGTGGGCTGCCAAGAAACCTGCCTCAACTATGTCAAAGGAAGTACAAGCTGCCGAGAGTAGTGTGGGAGTGTGTGTCTGAAGATTTTTTGGTTCCGAGGCATGTAGGGATAAATGGACTGTTAACTTAAGGCCTGGCCGGACAGAACTCTGCGTTGGTTACAAAGGAAAGATGCAACAGAGAAGCAGGGCCAAATCTTTGTCCCTATCTACTGCTCATTCTTGGATTGAACCCTTTCACTTCTATTTTTAGTATTTTGGATTGCCTTCTACAATCTGCCTCTGAAAAGATCCAAATATCACAAACATCCCCTCCTGATCTGTCTACACAACTGCCCTGATGCTCCCTGTCCTGGAGTTTACTTTGGATCTAATGATGGATTTTTTTTTACTTATTTACTTAGACTCTGCCTTCCTCTCCAGTGGAAACCCAAAGCGGCTTAAAATGTTCTCCATTTTATCTTCAGAACCCCCCTATGAGGTAGGCTGGGCAGAATGTGTGTGACTGTGCCCAGATCACCCAGCAAGCTTCCATGGTAGAGTGAGGATTTGAACCTGGTTCTCCCAGATCCTAGCCTGACACTCTACTACTGCACCGTGTCTGGTTCACCAGACCTACAGCTGTAATAGCCTGTTTATACTTTGACCAAATGGCCTTTCTTTCTTTCTTTCTTTCTTTCTTTCTTTCTTTCTTTCTTTCTTTCTTTCTTTCTTTCTTTCTTTCTTTCTTTCTTTCTTTCTTTCTTTCTTTCTTTCTTTCTTTCTTTCTTCCTTCCTTCCTTCCTTCCTTCCTTCCTTCCTTCCTTCCTTCCTTCCTTCATTTATTTATAATTTTATATACCGCCCCTCCCCCAAAGGGCTCTGGGCGGTGAACAGCACAATAAAACAACAATTACATTAAACCCCCATTAAAACAGCAAATTAACAAAATTACATTGGCGTCCAGCATAAAACTTCATAAACCCACCCTGGAAGGAAACAAGATAAGAGAGCGGAGGGCCCCCATAAGTATTAAGACCCAGAGTGTAAAGGGGAAGGAAAGTGGGGGAAAGGGGCGCTTATCAGCGGCCGCCCCCCCCCCCCCAAAGCCCGGTGGAACAATTCGGTCTTACAGGCCCTGCGGAACTCTCCAAGATCCCGCAGGGCCCAGACAGTTGGTGGTAAGGTGTTCCACCAGGCAGGGGCCAGAGCTAAAAAGGCCCTGGCCCGGGGAGAGGTAGTGCTATGAGCACACGGAGACTGCAAAGGGAAACTTTTCCAATTTTGTTTTGTAGTGGATTTAAAAAAAGAAGCCCTTCATCTTGGAATCCTCACCTCGAATGAGAGGAAAGCCATTTTACACACACCCACCCACTCTGGTGTAACAGGTGTTGCAAACTGCAGACCGTTTGCTCTAGAATCATAGCCAACAAACAGGCGGCTGCTGGAAGTCTTGCGCGAGAGCTGCTATATAGCTATCAGGAGTGTTGGAGCATAAAAGTCAAACACCAATTAAAGATTAAACCCATTTCCATCTGTTAAGGCATGGTTTCGGAAGGAAACAGGACTTCCATTCATAGGAGTAGATCACGTGATGACTTCTGGCCGTGAACAAAGGGGCAAGCGAAGCAGGATCTGGAGATCTCCCGGAAGTCAAACTGATCTTGACTACAGAGATTTTTATTTCTTTATTTTATACACCCCTTTATCCCATTGGAGATTGTAGGTCAGGTGGCTTGTATAATCCCTCCCCCTCTTCTCCATTTTATCATCTCAACCTTGTGAGTAGGTCAGGCTCAGAGCGTGTGACTGACTCCAAGTTACCCATCCAAGTTTCCAGAACAAAGGGAGGATTCGAACCTGGTTCTCACAGATCCTAGCTCAGTGCTCTAACCACTAGACAATACATGCTCTCACATCAGTTCCCCTGGTGGAAAGACTGTTTTGGAGGATGGATTCTATGGAATTACCACCTTGCTGAGCTTCCTCTGCCACCCTCCCCATCCTCTGCTTCCAAATCTTCAGGAATTTCTCAAGCTGGACAGAAAACCCTACTTTAATGTTTTGGGGGTTTGGGCCAGAGGTGGGATCCAACCAGTTCTCACCACTTCTCTAGAATTGGTTACTAATTTTTTCTGAGTGCCGAGAAGCGGTTACTAAAGCAACCTCCCTGCCCATTAGGAACTGGAGGTACGTGTGTGTGGCAGCGCCACTGTTTGAATCCCACCACTGTCAGAACCTATTATTAAAATTTTTGGATCTCACCACTGTTTGGGGCCATTGTTATTTTTATTTATTTATTTATTTGGCCTTGTTCTTTTTCTTTCTATTAGCTGCCTGAAGACCAAGTAGTTATTACTGGGCTGGCTAGGCCATTCTTTGCAAGGGTTGTTTTTAAGTTCCATAATTTGTTGATTAATGGATGGATTTGGCTTATAGGCTGCCCTTACCCATGTGGGCATAGGGTGGCTAGCAGTAGTCCTCGCAATACAACATTAAAACCAACAACAATATGCTCTGATAAATATCCTGGCGCCATTCAAATCAGTCCGAGGGGGATTTTGTTAATGATTGACCACTTTGATGATCTTAGATCTGATAAAACAACAAGATGTTAATTTTTTAAAAAAGAAATACATAAAGCACAGACGAGACCATCTCTTTTCCCTCCGGCTATTCCCATATCTGTGGTCGGCTCGCTGGCTGAAGGCCAAACCAAATGGTACGCTGTACTCTTCCTGTGCGGTAGACTGTGTGAAGTTGCCGACTTGTGATCCAACAAAAAAAAAGATACCTGTGTAGGAGGAGGGGTGGAGTCCTCTTGGCTCAGAATAGATCTCTTGTTACAGTTGGGGTTGCCAACGCCCAGGTGGTAGCTGGAGATCTCCTGGGATTACGACAGCCATCCAGATGGCAGAGATCAGATCACTTGGAGAAAGTGGCCACTTCAGAAGGCAGACTCTATGGCAGTGGTGGCGAACCTATGGCACGGGTGCCAGAGGTGGCACTCAGAGCCCTCTCTGTGGGCACTCACGCACAGAGTTTGTCATGGGGGTGTGGAAAATTCCCCCCCCACACACACACACACATCTAGGCTGACCTGGGCCACTGGGCATGACATGTAGGTAACCCTGTTAAGTGCTATTAAACTCCACTGATTTTCATGGGAAGAACTAAAGCGCAATCCTTTACCTGGGAGTAAGCTCGGTTGCTGGCAATGGGACTTGCTTCTAAACCCTCCTAGGGTCGTGATTCACCCATTTGAAGCGTTGCATGGTTGCTTCAAAGCAAAGCCACCGACTACCACCAAGCTTACTCCCAAGTAACGTGCACCTTGGAGCCAACTGTTTTTTCTAAACTAAAACCTCAGTATTCAGGTTAAATTGCAGTGTTGGCACTTTGTGATAAATAAGTGGGTTTTGGGTTGCAGTTTGGGCACTCGATCTCGAAAAGGTTCACCATCAGTGCTCTATGGCTTTATACCCCACTGATGTTCTTCCCTTCCCCAAACCTGAAGGTCAACAGGCATATTTCTATATAATCCTGTTTGCAGAGTAACAAGCAGAATGTAGCTTTGTGCACCACTTTGTGATAAGATCAGTTATCTAGCTAAAGACCAGCCTTTTTTAACCTCAGAAATCATAAACAAAAAAAGCTTTACTTAAACTGAGACAGAAATAGACTATGTTGTACATAAACAAAGTATCACTTATATACATTGATCCATTCACAGTTCATTGTTTGGTTACAATTTCAAACTTAGGCCGTTTCCGCACGGGCGAAATATGACGTCGTGGCAACGGTAAAAGAACCGCCATAGCGAGAGCGTTCGCACGCGCAGCGGCGGAGGTGCGCATTCTCGCCGTCGCGGAAACGCTAAACCGGCGCGAAGACGCCGTATTCAGAAAACGCTTAAAACCACTCTTTTTCCCCCTGTGACGCATCGACGCCGCTTTTCGTCGAACAGCCGCAAGGGAGCCCTCTTCAAAATGGCGACTCCCAGACGGTCAAGCTCGGTACCCTTTTCCCCCCACACACACCCCCGTCCGTCCCTGCTGCCTTCCCTGCATGGCCAAGCACCTTTCCCAGACCCATGCACTGGGACTGACAGTAGCTGGGAGGGGAGGCACTGACAGATGGGGGACGGGCAGGACATCAGGGCAGTCACGTTGTCCATCGCACTGCTGCGTGGGCATGACGTCGGGCCTGCACGGCTTCGCAAGTGCGCAGGCGCAACATCGCGAGACGCCGCTTCCGCAGCGCTTCCGTGCGAACCGTCACATTTCTGCGGGGCTGCGGACGCCCGCAGCTCCGCCTGTCTGTGTGAACGCTTTTTTCGGGATGCGTCGCAATTTGCGACGTCATCGCGTCGCTGCTTTTGGCCGTGCGGAAACGGCCATAGTCTAGAATATTAAACATTTCAGTCAGAGCCTTTTTTGGTTAAACAGAACGCATAGCATCTTTCCTCTGCAAGAGTCACCTCTAGAATGTTCGTAGAGATCTCCCCCCCCCCCAGCCCCGCCAGGTATTTTCCAACCCAGACCTGGCAAACCTAATCACAGCCTAGATCTGTGGTGGCGAACCTTTGGCACTCCAGATGTTATGGACTACAATTCCCATCAGCCCCTTCCAGCATGGCCAATTGGCCATGCTGGCGAAAACTGATGAAGTATAATCAACTTGCTATCTGGAGTGCAAAAGTCGCCACCAACTTTAGATGATGAGTCCAGTGTTTCGGGCAGGTTAGTTATCAGAGCTCTGGGGATTTTCATGACCCAGCACCAAAATTGTCTATTCACTGTCTGTCTGCAACCTGCGGCTCTCCAGATGTTTATGGACTACAATTCCCATCAGCCCCTGCCAGCATGGCCAATTGGCAGGTTGTATAAATCTTTCTTCCTATGCATTTATTTTTCCATTGAAACAACTTGGAAAGTTTCCAATCCAAGCCTGGGTTTCAGCCAAGAGGGGCTGCAGTCTTTGTCCTTAACCTTGGAGTTTCCAACTTCCTGGTGGGGCCTGGAGGTCTCCAGGAATTGCAATTTATCTCCAGACCACAAGATATCAGTTTCCCTGAAGAAAATGGCTGTTTTGGAGGGTGGACTCTAGGGCTTTATATTCCTCTCTCCTTCCTTCCTCTCTCCAAACCCTGCCCTCCCCAGCCTCACTTCCAAAATCTCCAGAAATCTCCCAACCAAGAGTTGGCAACCCTACTTAAACTGCAACCTAGGCAGAGCTCTCTGCACGGCGAAGGGATCAGTGAACAATCTGGGGTGGAACGCATGTCAAAACGCAGACGCTCTCCCAAAGAATTTGGACCAAATAAGGAAGAAGTGTTGATTCAGAAATTATTCAAATATTTCTGTTGGAAGAAGGGCGGAAGATTATCCTTTCATCGGGAGCGAGAAGGTGGGATGGATGTTCCAGAGACATTGCAGAGATAAAGCCACAATCTGCAGGTGATTCTATCAACCAAGACAGAGCCCAGAGAATTATCCGAGACAGTGGAAGACATGAGCTGTTTTGAGGATGAGTTATTGCCTGCACCAGGAACTTCTGAAAGATAAAGGAAGGTGAGACAGGCAGAGAGAGAGAGAGAGAGAGAGAGAGAGAGAGAGAGAGAGAGAGAGAGAGAGATGGGTCAGTTAGAGCTCTTGGATTAAAGATGTTCAGCAGAGATGCACATTCTGTCCCAAAAGGCAGCCTTTCTTATCCACAACCAGTGGAACATTGCAGAAAACATGTCCATCTTGAGTTTCAGTGAGAAAAGTGGACTATAAATAAAAGTACCTAAATAATTGAAATGCTTTTTAGGAGAAGGTTTTACTCAGACCTAAGACCACCTACAGCATTACATAATAGGAGTCTCGAATGGAGTCCAAACTGTAAAGCACAACTTTATCAGCCTTGGGGAGTTCCGTTGATCGAATAAATAAATAACTCCTGTACATACTGTAGACACAGACAACATATTGCCAAGGATACTGTTTATTGCTTAGCGTAAATAATTTGGGCAACTGTTAATGTTATACTGAGTTTGATGATACCTTGTTAAACAGTTACGTTTTTAAACAGTTAAAAGGGTTCTCAGCATCCAGATATGCTGACGGTCTGAATAAGATTGCTTTCATCCAAATAATACACTAGTTTATTACAAAATATGCTTTCTAAATTCAGTTTTTTATTTTTCTTGTCTCTGGGGGAAGAAATTAAGATAAGATGTGCTGAGGTTAACATAGGATTCACCAGTCTGTGATACTCCCTTCCCTCACACTCTTTGAATGAGCTTGCTGTCTTGCTGGAAGAAGAGGAGGAGGAGGAGGAGGAGGAGTGGGGAATCAAACCTGGTTCTCCAGATTAGAATCCACCTGCTCTTAATCACCACACCACACTGGCTCTCAGATGAAGTATTATGTTTCCCACTGTCATAGTACAGGTCTCAGTCACAGGGAAATGTTGCGTGGTCTGTTGAGATAAGATTGGAGGTAACTGCCTCGCTGGACTCGCTGGTTCTTCCCAGTATCCTGTTCCCCAAAACAGCCACATAGATCTGTCTGCTAACTCACAAAAAGGACATGTCCTTCACATAGAGTTGCCAACCTCCAGGTGGTAGCTGGTGATCTCCTGCTATTTATTACAAGCTCGTGGCTGTCAAGACCATAATAATCACGCAGCAACTGGCCTTTTATAAGCCAAAGTCAAAGCTGCTCTTTAGACCTGCCCTCTGCACAGTCAGCCACTGCTGCCTGCATAAGTTCACACAAGTTCTCTTGGGTTGCTGCAAACCCTTTTTGTTTTAAAGCAAGAAAACAGATTTCTCTGTGTCTGTCTGTGTGCGTTTTAAAGATGGGAAGTTAACAGAGGTGATTTGCCGTTGCCTTCCTCTGCAACCCCAGTCTTCCTTGGGGGTGTCTCACTCAAATTCTAACCACGGCCAATCCCACTTAGCTTCCGCGATCTGATGTGATCAAGGTAGTTTGGGTCATCCCTTTCCTTGTGCTTCTAGTAAACTGTGGCTTCAGGCCATGCATTGTTTTCAAGGGTTGGGTTTCTATCTTGCCTTTCTCCCGCTTAAATGCATGTCTACATAGATTGCAGGCTACGGAGCTATATGTAAATATTTGTATGGCCCATAATTAAAAGCTGCCGCTTTGATTCGTGGTGGCATTTACTGGGGGACAGAACACACACGCGCACACCCTTGGCTTACATTAAACCTTGTCGTCTGCCAGGAATGTCTTTAAGGAGACAAAAAGCAGACGGAGGCACCTGGACAGCTCTCTTCTTGCATGGCTGTTTGTCACTTTCACAGGAGCTGATGGAATTCAACTTGTGCATGACTTTTTGAACTGTGGATCTGTTCTTTACTGCACATTAAGCTTCAGAACTGCCCATTGGTTTACTCACTGCATATTTTTAAGACCCATGAATCCTCGTTTCTTGCTTAAGCACAGAATTATTTCTGTATTTGATAGCAGACACCCAAAGGCTGGTAGATTCCTCAGTGATGTGCAACCATATTTAGAACTGGGCTACAACTGCACAGGTGATAAGAACCAAGATGCTCCACCACATCCAAACTCCGGAGACTGTTTCCAGAAGTAGACAACTCAGAGGGAAAGCACAAAGATCTTTGCCTCCAATTTATACTGATATCTGCCATCAGCTTAGGAAATTTCATATCTGGTGGTTGCTGGAATCAAAGGCACCAGGATGAGACACAAATCTAGAATGCTTACATTTTCACTTTCAGAATTTATTTCCCAGATATAAAAGTGCTGCATTCTACATTGGCAGGACAAAAAGGAGAAAGCTGTCTGTCTGAATTTGGAACGTGTCATCTGCTACAATCTAAGCAAGTCCCGGTCTTCAGGGAACCAAAATCTTTTTATGTGTGACAGGGCTACTGGACCTGAATTCTAAGGAATATCTGACACAGAGAGAAAGAGAGAGTGCATGCAAGCAAGCAAGCAGTGTCTGTCCTGGACGGCAGAATGCTTCTGAGCTGCTGTTTCACATCCTGCAAATGTAAGCATCAAAGCTTTTACCGTGCAGTTCTGCACTCTTGTGCACTGCTGCGTGGGGAGAGATGCTGAAAGATTTAAATAAGAATCTGCTGCCCTGAACTGAACAGTGAACGAACATGGATGAATGAATGAACAGTGAATGGAGAAACCCATGCCTCTGGCTGAAAGAGCTATGCTCTGAAACCTACATTGTCAGACCGTCAGAAGTGGAACGATCTACCCTAGAGCAGTGATGGTGAACCTTTTCTAGACCGAGTGCCCAAATTGCAACCCAAAACCACCTATTTATCGCAATGTGCCAACACGACACTTTAACCTGAATACTGAGGTTTTAGTTTAGAAAAAATGGTTGGCTCTGAACTGCATGTTACTTGGGAGTAAGCTTGGTGAAGCAACTGTGCAACGCTTCAAATGGGTGAATTACGACCCTAGGAGGGTTTACTCAGAAGCAAGCCCCATTGCCAGCAACTGAGCTTACTCCCAGGTAAAGGATCGTGCCCAGGCCAGCCTAGATATGTGTGTGTGGGTGGGTGGGTGATTTTCTGCCCCCTCACATGATAAACTCTGCACGTGTGCCCACAGAGAGGGCTCTGAGTGCCACCTCTGGCACCCGTGCCATAGGTTCGCCACCACTGCCCTAGAGAACCTTCCCCACAAATGTGCTACCAACATTTTTCCACTTTTCTGTGCGAGAGACTTCATTTGCCAAAGGATGAAGACAGCATGCAGAAAGAAGAGGCAACATGACCAGGGAGTCCCTTTTACAAACTGTTTATTGTTTTCTCCATATACATGGCGCTTAGCAGAGGAAGCAAGCAAACGGAAGGTCCCTGCCCAGAGGAACTTGCAGTCTAAATATTGAAAGGGGGGCACAGAGGGAGCCCAAAAAATAACAAATACAAGCAAATTTAAGTTATACCAAGAGAGGATGGGAATTCTGAAGTCAGATCAAAGGCTTTGTCTGGGGTACAGAGGAAGCGGGATGAGGCATGATGGAAAACTTCTGGGAGGAAATTCCAGATCAGGAGGGGCGGGCAGCAAGAGATCCGGCAGAGGGTAAAGTGCTGTCTGGAAGAGTGAAGGTCTTCCCTTACAGCTGAGCAACTTTTGGAGAATTCAGGGTTCAAGACTACAGAACTCAACCCAGCAGATGGTCGGTCACCTTTCCCCGTGCTTCAGACAAAAATATTGCGACACAGAATCCAATTCAAGCTGCTCTTTGCCACCAGCACTCCAAACAAAGAGCCAATTGTCTCTGGCAAATGGCTCATGCCAAAAATATAAAAAGCTCCCAGGGAGAGAGAGCAGGGAAAATCGTAAGCACCTTCCTTCTTCCTCGTTCACCTGTAAGTCTTGCAAAGACTGACCGTTGCAGTATTACAACTTCGCAGTGCAAAACCTTGGGCTGTCCAATGAAGGAAACGAAAACAAGGTGATTTGCAAGACAGCAGTGAGAACGCATCTGAAAAAGAAGAAGAGTTTGGATTTATACCCCACTTTTCTTTCCTATAAGGAGTCTCAAAGAGGCTTACAATTGGCTTCCCTTCCTCTCCCTGCAACAGACACCTTGTGAGGTAGGTGGGGCTGAGTCTGTCGGGTCAGTATTGCCTACTCGGACTGGCAGGTGCTCTCTGGAGTCTCAGGCTGAGGTCTTTAACATCACCTATACCTGATCCTTTTCTCTTGGAGACGCCGAAGACTGAATCTGGGACGATCTTCTGCCACAGAGCTGTGGCCCCTCCCCGTGTTCAGTTGACTTGTGGTCTTGAGTCCCTAGTCCACTTTCGGAGGCTGTGAGAAAAGGCCTAGCTCTGGTTTCCATGGCACGCATATGCATCAAGAAAGACATGGGTGTATTGCACATCACAATGAGGGGCAGGCTCCCGGCCTGCACTTCCTTACCATGAAGCCAGTCTTTGTAGGAAATCTCTCAAGTGTGAAGCAGCCCAATGAGACTGTGTATGCGAAACACTTTTGAGTGTCCTGAATAAAGATAATTCTGATTGCTTTCTCCTAACCACATAAAGCGCTTGTTCCTTTGAACGCCAGCCAGATCTGAAGTACATGAGGAAACTTTTTCATAACACAAATTCATTTACCTCAACTAAATATTTACAAAGAATACAGAGTGTCTGTTTAAAAAACAACACAGAAGATATGCCTGACTCCTGAATCAAAAAGTTGTGAAAAAATTTTTTTTAGTTTCCAGAGGTATGAGGTGGCTGTTTTCAGTTCAAAGATGCATTTACGTGGAAAGGTATTTTTTCTCCAGTGTGGGATTTGCAAGAATGGTTGTGACCATCCCAAAAAGTATGCAGGGCAAGCAAGCCAATGTTGGCTTGAGACTACTTAGGAAGTTACAGGTTAAGTTTCATCCCAGGAATCCACCGCTTCAAAATAGAGCCATGGGAAATGGAGGCAGTTTTAGGCACAAAGAACTGAAATGGGCGTCCGAGGCAGATCTGGCACACCAAATCCAGAGGTGCCTGCCTGCAGCATCAGCTGGCAGCATATCCTGCCATGTTCCTTTCCTCCACAGACAAGTAGGGCAACGACAGGGCCAAAGGCAAGCCAAAGCCACCTGCAGAATTGGAGGAGGAGGGGTCACATTTTCAACAGTTCTCAACTGTTCTCCATGTTGCACCAGACCGCTGTACGGAAGTTGCTGCGTGGTTCCCAAATGTGGTACATGCCAAGGCTGCCCATTCCTAGGCCCCTTCCGCACACGCAAAATAATGCATTTTCAAACTACTTTCACAACTGTTTGCAAGTGGATTTTGCTATTCCACACAGCTTCAAAGAGCACTGAAAGCAGTTTGAAAGTGCATTATTCTGCATGTGCAGAGTGAGCCCTAGAGATATTTAGGAGTGAAACTTGGCAAGGAGCTCAGAAAGGTGTAATGCCGAAGAGTCAACCCTCCAATGCAGTCATTTTCTCCAGGGGAGTTGATCTGTATAATCTGGCAATCAGTTGTCATTCCAGGAGCTCTCCATGCCTCACCTGGAGGTTCACCGTAGTTAAAAGGAGAATAAAAAGCATTGGAAGATTGTTTCTTGAATATATAATGCTTTAAAATGTATAAAAGGTTTCAGGTGCAGAGCCCACTGGGAGGTTCACAACAGCCACTGTGACACTCATCAATTTGGCCCAAAGAAATGGCTAAGACATCTAAGTTTTACTCCTGGAGAAGAGCCCGGGGTTTCTGTAGTGAGAGCCAGTGTGGCGTAGTGGTTAAGAGCAGTGGAGTCTAATCTGGAGAACAAGGTTTGATTCCCCACTCCTCCACGTGAGCGGCAGACTTGGGCCAGTCACAGTTCTCTCTGAACTCTCTCAGCCCCCACCTGCCTCACAAGGTGGCTGTGGTGGGGAAGGGAAGGTGAGATTGTAAGCAGCGTTGAGACTCCTTAAAGGCTGAGAAAAGCAGGATATAAAAATTCCTCTCTTCTTCTGTGAAATGTTTGCATTTTAGGAAGGAGCAAGGAATGCATATCCTCTCTGTCCAGCCTCATGAAATACATTTCTTTTTCAGTTCCTTTATAGTTCCTTTCATTGCTCATTATTTCTTGCTGCTCTGACAGGACATCAGGCTGAAACCCCCCCCCCCCCCCCCGCCGCTAATGTGCATTCAGGGACTACAATTGTCTTCTTCTGGTAGCCGTTTTTCCTTATCATCAACAGATCTGTACCTGAAAAGAAGGCTTGGCTCTCTCCCCTGACAGGCAGCAGGGCCCGCTGAAGCCTCACACTGCTGCTCTCAGCAAAACTGAGAGGTGCAAACCTTCCCTCCTGCTGGAGCAAGGGGTGCCAGCTGTACTACCTGGAAATTGGGGGAGGGCAGAGGTGTGGTGTGGGGAGGGACAATGCCATAGAGCCCATGGGGAAACTCCACTGCAAAGCAGACAGCCACACGGCAACAAGTGCAGCGTCCACCCTTCGAAGCTGCCCTTTTCTCCAGGGGACCAGAGGTGGGATCCAGCAGGTTCTCACCAGTTCCCAAGAGTGGGTTACTAATTATTTGTGTGTGCCGAGAGGGGGTTACTAATTGGGTCTGCTTTTCCGTTAGAAATGTATTTCATGATGCTGGACAGAGAGAATAGGCATTCCTTGCCCCTTCCTAAAACGCAGGAGCAGCAGTGGCGTAGGAGGTTAAGAGCTCGTGTATCTAATCTGGAGGAACCAGGTTTGATTCTCCACTCTGCCGCCTGAGCTGTGGAGGCTTATCTGAGGAATTCAGATTAGCCTGTACACTCCCACACACGCCAGCTGGGTGACCTTGGGCTAGTCACAGCTTCTCGGAACTCTCTCAGCCCCACCTACCTCACAGGGTGTTTGTTGTGAGGGGGGAAGGGCAAGGAGATTGTAAGCCCCTTTGAGTCTCCTGCAGGAGAGAAAGGGGGGATATAAATCCAAAACTCTTCTTCTCTTCTCCCTTCATTAGGTCCAAAAATCATAAAGTCCTGTTGTTTCCTATGTGGCTGGTTAGCGAAGGTAGAAAATGGGATAATTCTCCCTGTTGGGCTGTTTTAAAAACATGTTTTAGTAATATGGTAAAGTTCCTTGTTTAAGGAAAGTATCCTTCTTTTGATTTCTAGAAACAAAATTAAGTATTTGAAAGTATTAAGTATTTGTCAGGCAGTCAATTAGAGGAGAAGTAGTTGTTTCTGTTGGCAGTAGACGATAGGACTTGCTATAATGAGTTTAAATTATGGGCAGAAAGATACCAGCTAGAAATTAGGAACTTTTTTTTTTTACAGTAACAGAGACATTATTAATGCCCCGCTCCTGGAATGCCTGGCCACACCCCAGTCGTGCCCCGCCCAGCCCCATTGGTTCTATGCCACTGATTGAATCCCACCACCATGGTTACTAAAACTTTTGGATCCCACCACTGACCTGATCTTTCTAGTCTGGAGATCAGATATGGTCCTAGGAGGTCTCCAGGCCCCACTGGGGGGCTGGCAGTCACTACTTTTGGCAAATACCCAGTACATTTGGAAATGAAAGGGACTCCCCAGATGTTGGCATGGGGGGGAATGGCACCCAAGGCAAAACCTGCTCTGAGTGCCCCCCACTCTCCACCACCACTCCCATGCCCCACTTACCTGGCTGGGCTGCTGCTGGGCGCCCCTCGGCCCCCCTGCACCAGGCTGTTCCTTCAGCCAGCGGAGTTTCCGCCGGCCAGCCTGGTGCAGCAGGGCCGAGGGGTTCCCAGCAGCGGCCCAGCCAGGCTGCTCCTTCGGCCAGCAGCTCCACTGGTGGCTTCTGCTCCCGCGACGGAGCAGCCTGGCAGAACGAGGCCAAGGGGGAATGTGTGGGGGCGATTCTCCACTCCCCACATGACCAACTGGCATGCACCTGGAGACACATGACCCCACATGTCCCCGTGAACACTCTGCCGCTGGCACCTCCTCATTGATATTTATGAGGCCATGGGGGGAAATTCAACACAAAAGGAAGCCTGCTTGCACATCCTTCCTTGAAACACAGGACAAAATCCAGACCCTCCTAATCACGCTGATACGCCGGTTTTAAAGTCCTTCAACGGGGAGACTGTTGCTTAAATCGTAGGCGCCGTTGTTTTCGTCTTGCAAGAGGAGCTTCTCGATGGTCAGCGTGCCCATCTCCTTCTGCGGATCCTCCAGCTCCTGGGGGACTGTTTCAGGCACCGAAACAGGAGGAGGAACAAACTGGGAGGGGCCTGGGAGGGCAGTCGAAGCGGGCGGGTATTGAAGAGAAGGGGCTGGCAACGTTGAGATGGGTTGAGTCCACGGGAAGTAGCTCAGGGGCGGTTGCTGGTCCATTGCGTCCAGGTGAGGCACCACAGCCGGAGTGGAGGGTCTCGCCTGTTTGAGAAAATGCGCAAAGCCGTCAAATGAAAAACATTGCTAATCTGTGCAAGAAAAGTCTCAGGCCGTTGAAGTGAAAGGGCTGTTTTCTCCTATCAGAGCCTGTTAGTTTCCTGGGTTGGAAAATTCCTGGTGATTTTTTGGGGGGCAGGGGGTGGTGGATCACAGCGGAGGCCAAGTTTGGGGAGCACAGTATAATGCTGTAGAGCCAAGGCAGGTATTTTTTCTGGGGAAACTGATCAGCAGAGTTTAAAGCGGAGTCACTCTGGTAAGATGAGAAGGTCTATAGTCTTCTTGCACTCACTGCAGCCTCCTACCACTCTTGGAAAAGAATACTCTCCACGCAAAATGTTCTTTCCATAGGAAGGTTTTACTTTAGCAGTTGCAAAATTACCCAAGTCTATTCTATTCAAGACTATAAGACTATACAGAACTCTTCAGCAAGAACACAGTGAACACACACTGAACTTAACACTCTGAACTCAGACTCAGACTCTTTCTGAACTTAGCATATACAAAGCATTCAACAGGCAGGATACTTTTCCCCCACCCCGGCAACAGCCTCTCATTGGTCTAGAGTCACAGTTGAACTCACCAATCATGTTAAAAGTTAACTGTAGCTCCTTCACGCTAGAATGACTGTCTCCGGCCTCTTTGTTGGACAAACTTCTGCTAACTATATCATGACAAAACTGATCTTTGTGATCTGGAGATCAGTTGTAAGCCTGCGAGATCTCCAATCCTTAACTGGAGGCCAGCACCCTGTCCATCAGTTTAGATCTGGTTGAGAAGACTATTTCCTACCCCAAGGGGCAGGTTCTTCTCGGTGGTAGCAACTAGCCTTTGATATTTGATTTAATAGTTTTTCTGCTGAGTCATTTAGATTGCAGGCCTTGTTTCTTTATACTGGATTTCTACTGAGGTTTTAAACATTTATTTTCTAAGCGGTGGTTTCTGAATCATTTATTTATAGTAGATTTCTATCCTGCCCTTCAAGTACACCCGAAAACATTACAGTAAAAACATCATCATAAACATATAAAATATCCTAAAAACAAACCTAACCACAATCAAAACCAATACCCACAACTCCCATCCTAACTTCCCCCCCACACATACACACATGTGTATGGCAGGTTGCAAAAAAGCCGGTGCACTGGGAGTAGGGGGCATCAATCACTCAAAAGCCTGGGGGAAAATTGAGGTCTTAACCAGGCGTCGAAAGATGTACAACATCTGCGCTTGCCAGACCTCTAATGGGGGGGACATTCCATCAAGTGGGGGCTATCGCAGAGAAAGCCCTCCGTTCAGCACCAAGGTCAGTCCATATGGCAGAAGGTGCTCCCATAGATAGTCTGGTCCCAAGCTGTTGTGCCAAAGAGATGTTATTATTTGATACTACCTCTTAGCGATGGATTGAGCCTCTAAACCACAGATGTCAAACTCGTGGCCCTCCAGGTGTTATGGACTACAGTTCCCATCATCCCCTGCCAGCATGATGCTGGCAGGGGATGATAGGAACTGTAGTCCATAACACCTGGAGGGCCACGAGTTTGACACCTATGCTCTAAACAATGATAAGGTTCCTTTTTTTGGCTCGTTTCCCTAGAGAGCCAATAGAAGCCGACCAACCTGACTACAGATTTCACTGTTTACTAAACATTTCTACACTATACAGCTAGTTCCATTGTTCAAAATGGGTTTATTCTGCTCTCTGTGTGTGTGTTTGGGGGTGCTTATATAAAACACCTTGAGTGCCATTTGGTGATGGCAAACTATATGAAGAAAATTATTATTAATTGCAGTTGAAAATGCGGCTGTATCCCAACGTTGTGAAAATATTGTGCAGCAAACCAAAAGCTGAAATATATCATCCAGGCCTCTCTGCTGATATTCAAATCTGATATTTGATATTCTGGGTAGATAGACAGAACAATGGGATTTATAGCCGTCTTCCGTTACAACAGCTCAAATATTGTGAATCAAAACCATGGGACTTCTTTGCTTAGTCGAGGCTCCGGGTAAGCTGAGCCTTTCATTATTCTGCAGTTGAAAATAACTATATCTTAAGAGTCCTTCAGTACATGAAGCTTAATACCATTTGTGTTTCAACTAACAGCATAGGAGTTTTGTTCCCCCAAATTTTCCTCAGAATCATCCAAGATTTAAAATGCGGATGTTGAACATTCACCAGATAATATTCAAATATTCACTGGCCATTCACAATTTCACAGTCTCCTGCCAGGCAGGAGAAAAGCAAAATGCAAATGTTCTAAATAATATTTGGTAATGATATAAATTATAATACTTGATCATTGATAATGGTGCGATTTTGATGGGGGTGGGTGGGAAATTCACATTCGAATTCTGCATATAGGCACACCAGAAGACCTGCAGGAGAAGATCTTTCAGCAGTTGTCCTTTGGACCCCCTTAAATCTTTCTCAGCAGCTCTGTTGTGGGTGCCTAGTCCATCTGAGATAGTGTTGCCAACTGAAGCTGCACCCTGGCAGGGGAATTCAAGATGCAGGCAATTTGGTGGGCACCAACTTGTGATGTCACTTCCGGTGTGAAACTGGAAATGACATCATTGCATTGGAGTGACATTCTAAGATTCTCCCAAGCCTCATAGAGTCAAATCACCCACCTCCACTTTTCCCCACCACCTTGTTGGGCAGTGGCAGGAACAAGTGCTGAAGGTCAATATAATCTGAAAACCCTGTGGGGGTGCCATCAGTCAGCTGCAATTGGTGGCACTTTCGACCGACCAACCAAATGTGCACACTTGTGCCAACTTACCGCAAAGTTCGTGATCAGTGGCTGAGATGCGTAGGTCAGTACTGAAGATGTTCCCACAAGCGTATAACTGGGGCACATGGACTGAACATACATATCCGCCGTGTAAGGACAGCTGACTGCTTCGTGAGACACATAATCGGGGTAGGTGGTCCACTGGGTCAAAGGCTGTAAAGAGGTGGGCACGGGCTGTGCCAGCCACCCCGAGTAGAGTGACGTTTCGTCAGTAATGGGCAATGAAGAAGCCACCAAGTCTGATTCCGTGCAGGCCTGACCTGCGATAAAGACCAACAGTGAAAGTTCACCAAAGAGAGGACCAGAAATCAAAACAGTGAACTAAAGGGCGGGGGGAGAATTATGAAAACGTTACCAGCGGGTGCATAAGATGGAAGAGGCTGATGGGGGAAAAACACCTACAGGAAAAGAAGAGATTGGCATCAGGTGTTTAAGCAAGATACAAATACCAGAAACATGATTACTCAGAGGCCAAAGAGGAAACTTCTCTCAGCATTTTTCAAAGCCTGATGAACTCCAAAGCAAGCACAAGAAGCAGTGAACATAAATGGTTTGGAGAACGGAGAAGGGATACTTCTGGCACCATCTTTTCTTTTCCACTCTCATGTGTTCCGGTGGCTTGCTTAAGTCCTGGAGCAAATGTCAGTCTCAGGCACGTTGCAATTTTGCCTCCTTGAGAAGTTCTGGAAAACTCCCTTCCAGATCGATTTTTAATCCGCCATCCCCAATATGGCTGCTAGGATAGCTGACATCACAAAATCTGCGTTTCTTACCGTGGTTCCTGCAGCCACGTTTGTGTTCTGAACGCTTCCACGTTTTCGCTTCAGAAGCTCTTTCACTGGCTCTTTGACACGGACACCTTGATAGGGGCGTGGCAGGGGTGGGTGCTCAAGTGTAGAAGCTAAGGGGGGAAAAGAAGAGTTTGTGCTAAGCAAGAATCACACCAAAAGTTCCTTTGAACATGTGCAGAGTCCGTTCCCCACAAACCCAAGCTTGAATGTTGATTGTTGAATGTTGACTTCTAGGCTGTGAGAGGTGTAGATTTCTTTGTGGATTTGGATGAAGCTTATTTCAAAATCAAGATTTTGAACATTTTCTTCCAAAGTTTTAATGGCCGGCATTAGCAAACGTCAAAGCTTGCATTTCAGACCATTTCACAAAATTTCTGGTCATTTTCTCTGTGCTTGTATCTTATCGGGGTAACTTTTAGGGCCAGCAGTGTAAACTGAATTGAATCTGGTTTGGCTATACTGGCTTCAACCACAGGATCCTGAGAATTGTCATTTGGGCAAGCATTGAGGATGCTTTGTTGGAGGACAATAAACATATTGTATTTATTCTCTTCTTTTGTATTTAATTCATTTACATTCTGCTATTATTCCTAGTAGAGTCCCTCAAAGGATCTTGTATCATTCTCTTCTTCTCCATTTTATCCTCACGACAACCCTGTGAGGTAGGTTAGGCTGAGAGAATGTGAAGAAGAATAATTTGGATTTATACCCCACCTTTCTGTCCTGTAAGGAGACTCAGGGTGGCTTACAAACTCCTTTCCCTTCCTCTCCCCACAACAGACACCTTGTGAGGTAGGTGAGGCTGAGAGAGTTCTGAAGAATTGTGACTAATCCAAGTTCACCCAGCAGGAATGCAGGAGTGTGAAAACACATCTGGTTCACCAGATAAGCCTCTGCCACTCAGGTGGAGGAGTGGGGAACCAAACCCAGTTCTACAGGTTAGAATCCACCTGCTCTCAACCACTATACCACAGTGGGTTTTACAGGTTTTATAGTTGCTAGGGTGTGCTGTTTTGGAATCCTGATGAATGACGAAGTTGGGAACTGCTATAAATGCATAGCGTGCCACGCAGCTATGCACTCATGTTTCCGTAACCGGGAAGGTTACAGGTTACAGGGCTGAAGCTATTGAACTGTTAAGACTTCCTCTGCGCTGCCTGGTCTGTAGCCAAACCCAAAGCCATTCTGAAGTCTTGCTACAGCATGAGTCACAAGGAAATATAATTCAGATTTGTTCCTATCTGAAACTGTTAAGCGTTATCACACGTGAAGCATTTTGCGGTATCAAAGTGCCACGGCATCAAAGCTCAGGAAATCTGTGAAATTTAGATTCATGGCCACATTTGCTTTGCATACCCCAAAGGGTAACTCCCCTCCCCAGCAGCAACTTGACAAATAGGCCAAGGCTGAAATACAAGAGGAGTCCAAATGCATTCAAGGTCTGATAAGTCCAAATCAGCCTCATAGTTATGTAAGGTACCAAGTACTCAAACACAGTTCAAGATCTCTGTAGAAGCAGAAGGTTGAGAAGTCCCACTGACCATAATAGACCTACTTGAATGCTTCAAAAGAAGTCCACACCGAGTCACATATCAGACTATCATGCTGCTAGTGAACTCCAGACTCTGGGAGTTATAACAGACAGTATTTTAGTCTGTTTTTGTCTAACAGTAACAAAGAAGCAATTAGCACATTTAGCAAATTACCTTGAAATATGGGTAAGAATAAATTAATGTTGATAAGCTTCAAGGGGTAGAGGAGAAAAGAGAAACAATCGATAAGGTATAGAAAAAAATAACATTATAATTAGATTGTATAAGAAACATCTGTACTTGTAAAAGTATTCTCCTTTAAGTTATTAAACTTAGGATAAGTGGGACAAATTCTGAAAGGCATGTCTCTTGATGGTTTGGTGGGCAATCCATTTGTGTAACAAATGAATTTGAATTTGTGTACATGGTGTTGTATTTTGAATTTGATAAGTTGTCAACTGGTTGTGGTTGTAAGCTATTGACTGACTGTGGGTTAGGGTTAGGGTTAGGGTTAGGGTTAGGGTAGGAAGCACTGGAGCCCGTGGGGGAAGGCCGGCAGGAGGCTATCTATGTCCTGGCCTTGGGACACTCAGCTTCAATTCTTTCGCACCTCTTTCTTTCACACATTCTCTGGGAAAACGGGAGGGGGAGAATCAAGGCCCAACAAGGGGATAAATGCCACTGTAGGCCACGTCCCTCAGAACTGGCTTCCTTTGGTGATGAGTGCTTGATGCCAACTCAATAAATACTGGTCCAAGACCTAACACTGAGGCAGCTTCATGGGATGCAATGCCCCCTCCTTCCTGGGTATTTTTCTAGACTGTAATAATTGTTTGAGGTCTGAGAGCCAAACACTAGAAAGCTATCATGGTCGCCGGCCCCTGACAAGAATATCTCTTTTAGGGCTGCAAGTTAAACATGGCTGGCTGGTCTTTAAAAAGAACAGCCACCTTGCCAGGAACACCCAAGCAGCATCCCTCCGCACCTGGGCAACCTGGCAAGGTAGAGCTGCGCTGGGCAGATGAATGGCTCTGTCACGGTTTGTGCAAACATTGACTCCCGAAGGAGCAGAGAGGAGTCTGGCTGCTGTCTTGTTTTTGCCAGGAGAGGGAACGTAATTAATTGCTATCCAGGAGAGGGAATGTTTGAGCACGACTCCCCAAAATTCCCCAAAATGTTCAAAATATCAACAGTCTCTATCAACATACTTAGCCAGTTTCCGAGGAGCGTGTCTCTCACGTTCTGCCTCAGAAACTTCATAAGCCCGGTGGAACACTCAGGCGAGATGACAAGAGTCCTAAGCTGGAGAAACAGACTCTGCTGCTTTCAGAGAGGGAGACCGCAGCTTGAAACGCTCCCCACCAGTGGTGGGATCCAAAAATTTTAGTAACAGGTTCCCATGGTGGTGGGATTCATACTGTGGCGTAGCGCCTATGGGGCTGGGCTGGGCATGATGGGGGCGTGACCAGGCATTCTGGGGGTGGGGCATTCCTGGGCGGGGCTATGGCAAGGACGCAGACGCTGCGCCGGTCCTTGGGCGGGAAACGAATGCACGCAGGCGCAGGCTGCCACACACACCAGTGCACCTCCTGCTAGACTGCTTCAAGTTCTGTGCACTACTGCTGAGAGGAGGGGCGTAACTAAGGCAAAAATCACATGGCAAAATCACCAATGAGTAACCCCCTCTCGGCACACACAAATAATTAGTAACCTACTCTCGGGAACCTGTGAGAACCTGCTGGATCCCACCTCTGCTCCCCACATAACATAAAAGAACTCCCTGCAAGCAGCAAATGACTGCATTTTCTCCCCCTCCTCACCTTTGAGGTGTTAGTTGTTTAATTCACAGGGTGGGTTTTTTTTAAACCTGAGTATAAGGAAGTGCTTGAAAATTACATTCCCACACCAGCGCTCTAAAAAGGAAAAGCCCATTCTATTTCCTTATGTTTTGGTGGGTTTCTTGCTCCAGGGTTGCCATCTTTGGGTTGGGACACCCCTAGAAATTTGGTGGTGGAGTCTGAGGAGGGTGGGGTCTGAGGAGGAGAAGAACTTCAATAGGGCATAATACCATAGAGTCCACCCCCTCTAGCAGCCATTTTCTTCTGGGGAACTGATCTCTATGGTTTGCAGATCAGTTGCAGTTCTGAGAGATCAAGCCATAAATTGCTCTGGCCAATAAGCTCAAGCAGGTCTCTGGCCATAATGAGTTTTAAGGTTGCCGGCAACCTTGATGCGGGGCTTGGGGATCTCCCAGAATTACGACTGCTCTCCAAACTACAGTTCAATTCCTCTGGAGCAGGGGTCTGCAACCTGCAGCTCTCCAGATGTTCATGGACTACAATTCCCATCAGCCCCTGCCAGCATGGCCAATTGGCCATGCTGGCAGGGGCTGATGGGAATTGTAGTCGATGAACATCTGGTGAGCCGCAGGTTGCAGATCCCTGCTCTGGAGAAAAAGACTGCTTTGGAGGCCAGACTCTATGGCTGATTCCGCATGGGCCAAAAACAGCGGTGTGAAAACAGTGTGAAAACAGTATAAACCCCTTTACACCGTTTTAAACCCATTTACACCATTTTCGCACTGTTTTCACACTGCTGTTTTTGGCCCATGCAGAATCAGCCTATGGCATTTAAACCATGTTGAGGACCCTCTGGTCTCTAAACCCTGCTCTCCCCAGCTTCACTTCCAAATCTTTAGAAATTTCCCAACCCAGAATTAGCAACCTTTTGAATCTAACACTGATCCTGGCCAAGAGGGCAGCCAGGCTGGACATGGAGTTGATGCCCTTTGGAAATACCCTCCAACCAAATCCCCTTAACTTCTTCTTTTCCAGTTCGCTGAAAGTGGACTTTTTAACTTTCAGATGAATCACAGCAACTGCCCAATGGCAGCGCATTGACGATTGGGGAAAGCTGACACGCTCAGGCGGCGGCTTCTTCGCCTCCGCCTCTGTCATCAGGAGTTGTCAGGAGACAAATCCATCACTGGGGCAGGGCAAAGCCACGGCAAACATTTATTTTCTTCCCTCCTCTTGCTTTTCTAATTTAATCACTTTCAAACACGTGCACACCATTTAGTTTTTTTTTAAAAAAAAGAAATAAACATTGGGAAGTTACAATGGGAACCTTTTCCTGTTTGCAAAACAACTGACAAAACAAACATTCAAAGACCAAAAGGGTGTGGTGACAAAGTATATGTTTGAAAGAAAGCCCACGTCTTTGATAAGAACAAACCAACTGGGGGATCTTGGCTCATAGATTTGAGAAGGGGCGAAAAGACAGCATTGCCCAATTTCTCACACCTTCGTTTTTGTTTAAAGAAAAGCAACCATGCTTGACTTTGTATATACAGATCTGATCCCTTGAACACAACAGCAATGTGGATGCATTCAAACTCTGGAGTTCTCTTCAAGAGTACTGAGGACACATCCACAGCACACATTTTGGGTGGCTTCACATATAGGGTTGCCAGCCTCCAGGTGTGGAGGTCAGCTGTAATTCTAGGGGATCTTCACCCCCACCCCCACCCCCACCCCCAACTGTATGTTGGCAGCCCAATTCCCATGGGGTCTCTGCTTGGTAAGTAGCCAGACAAGTGAGATAACTAGGGTTGGCAATTCAGGTAGCCCGAATCGCCGAATATGCCTGAATCAGGGCCGTTTTGGGCATATTCGGGCCACATTCGGCCCGAATACAATGGCCCCGAATACGAGCTGATCTGAATACAAAGTATTCGAATCGGCTTGTTGACATTCAGAATTTGGCGGCATTTGAGGATCGTTTAAACAGTTGGAACAATTGGAATTGGGACAGAAAGACTAAACATTGGAACAGACCTTCAAGAGCCATTCAGTATAGACACATCTTTGAAGAGGAGTTCTGTGCTATCGAGAATGTCACCAAACTGGGGTCCTCAACTTCCCAGGGCACCTCTCGAGAACAGGGCAAAAGAAAACTCCGCTGCCTTGGATGGAGTCTTGGAGCTGGATTCCTCCCTGACCTCCGAAGCACCTGCTCCCGATTTGGCTGGCACACTAGAGAGTATCAGGTAGCATCTGTGGGAATAGCTTCTACCTTGTCCTCTGGTGTCAGCTCAATGCTACATCAATAGGCAAAAGATAAATAAAACTTCTTTCCTTGGTTGTCAATCGCTCCATCGCCTTGCCTGTAAAGCCTGCAGCCTCAATTTGACGCCATTGGCATCTCCCGTAACACTCTGATCCGCTCTCTGCGCCAACGCATGTCAAGGCTTGTCTGCGGGAAAGAGTCTGTGCGGTGGACACAGTCACTTTCCCAAGGAATTGCACAATAATTTGCCCCCGTTGGAGCAAAGCTGGCAATTAGAGCCAGCAAGGAACGGTTCCAAGTACGACCTCAATTTTGGGGTTAAATTGGGGCAGGGTGCTTCGATAGACATTTCACCCAGTGCCAAGATGCTGAGCAAACAGGCAGGAGTGTTTGCGCTGAGATCAAAAGCCTGTCAGTGAAAACAACGCAGGCTGGAGCATTCTGCATGGGACTCCCAGGGGCGCACGGGATGCCGGGAAGCAGGAGTCCAGCAGCATTTTTAAGACTAGCAGCTTTTATTCTGGCATGCAACTCAGTGAGTCAGAGCTCGCTCCTTCAGATGCTACAGGAAGGAAATCGTTTTGGAGATTTTTACAAGAAAAATCAGAAAGGACGAGGAGTGGGCCAGAGAAAGGCCTGGTGTGAATAATTTCTTCTGATTTCCTGTATCTGACTGACAGCCCCATCCAGGGGAGGGGGGCTGAATTGCACCATGGGAGTGGCACATGCTCGTGCCAGTGGATTTGCCCTCCCCAGGGTACTTACCCCAGTGGAAAGGCAGAAACGTCAGCAAAAGGCCATTGTCACACCTCCCATGCCACCACTAACCAAGTTGGCACAGCAGTGTCATGGGTGGAGGGAGTCCCGGGAATGGAGCTGATATTAGTTGGCTTCCATGCGGGGTTTGCGGCAGTTACCTCTTAGACCAGGGGTGGCCAACCTATGGTGCTCCGGATGTTCATGGACTACAGGGAATTGTAGTCCATAAACATCTGGAGCACCATAGGTTGGCCACCCCTGTCTTAGACTTATGCCACCCTTTTGGGTGGTGTACATTCATAGAGCCCAATGGAGGGCTCGCTGGCAGTGGGGATTTTTTTCTTTGCTGTTTGCCACCCCATCCCATTGGAAAGCCCTCTTGGAGGTGACAGGGTGGCATGGTTGCTGCACCCCGTCCTGCTGCCAGGGCTTTGGATGGGGCTGAAAGGGAGCTTTGAGTCTCCAAAGCTTATACTTTGGAAATCTGTTTGGATTTTACAAGTGCCTGGTTCATTCAGTCAAGCAAGAGTTAACTAGAAGCACATGAACTTCTGGAAAGATCTCTCTTTTCTTCTTCCAGCAAAAGAGGAAAGGCAGACACAAGGCACAGATAGACTTTACAGATACCCGGACTGAGCACTTGCATAGATAGAGTTTGCTGTTCTTACATTTAGTGTAACTTTATGTTGTTATCCAGTAGAGTTCTACAAAACAACACACTCGCACCCCTGCCCTGTCATTAACTCTACTAATTCTACTAAGTGGTTAAGAGCAGGCGCACTCTAATCAGGAGAACCAGGTTTGATTCCCTGCTCTGTCCCTTGAGCTGAGGAGGCTTATCTGGTGAGCCTGATTAGCTTGTGCACTCCAGCACAAATGCCAGCTGGGTGACCTTGGGCTAGTCACAGTTCTTTGGAGCTCTCTCAGCCCCACCTGCCTCACAGGGTGCTTGTTGTGGGGGGGGGGGGAAGGGAAAGGAGATTGTATGCCCCCTTTGTGTCTCCTTACAGGAGAGAAAGGGGGTATATAAATCCTCCTCCTCCTCTTCTTCTTAATTCATTGCAATACAACAAAATCTCGTTGCTCTTTATGGTGCTGCCAGACTTGAATGTTGCTTGTCTGCTGCAGTTCAACATAGCCACCCATGCGAAACTAGGATTCCTTGTGTATTGGGCTGCAACTGATATGGTTGTTACACACATAATGGCCAGAGCTTCCAGTCTCCCCTAGGGTACACACCCTGACGCATTAGTGCCGTGGTGGCGAACCTTTGGCACTCCAGATGTCATGGACTACAATTCCCATCAGCCCCTGCCAGCATGGCCATGGCACTAGTGAATACAGTTGTCAACCTCCATTGGTGGTTGCTGATCTCCTAGGATTACAATTGACCTTCACACTGGACAGATCAGTTCTCCAGGAGAAAAGGACCACTTTGGAAGGTGACCTTTATGACACTATACCCGGGAGAGGCTCCTCCCTTCCCCAAACTCCACCACCCCCAGGCTCCATCCACCCAAACTGCAAGTATTTCCCAAACCACACACTCACACCTGCTGCCACCTGTTGAGCTCTCTTTGTTATCCACAATACATGAGACAGTTTACACTTTAACAAAAACACTTCTCAGTGCAGCAGTTGGTTGATGAAGCCTGAGTGGACATCACTCACCCCACCAAGCGCTCCCAAGGCGACTTCGCCTGACTGGAGATACGGATGAACACTCAACGGGTATTACTGCTCAAAGCTTTCAGCAGTGTGCTCTGAGCCTCAGCTTCATCAGCTGGACAACCAGCTCACTTTGGGAGGTCATTAATTCATAGGGTCATAAAGATGCCAGCCTCCAGGTGAAACCTGGGGAAGCCCCTTTCCACACTACAGAGCTCACTGGAGAAAATGGATGCTTTGGGAGTGGAATCCAGGCTTTGTAGTCCACTGAGCCTCTGTCCTCCCAGGCTGCACCTCCAAACCTTCAGGAGTTTCACAACTTGGACCTGGCAACACTACCCCAATTCCAATCCCGGCTGGTGGCCAGGGAGGTCCACCATAAGTCGAAGTGACTCGATGGCACATAACACGCACACGGAGGCTCATTCCGCACATGCAGAATAATGCACTTTCAAACTGCTTTCAGTGCTCTTTGAAGCTGTGCGGAATGGCAAAATCCACTTGCAAACAGTTGTGAAAGTGGCTTGAAAATGCATTATTTTGCGTGTGTGGAAGGGGCCGGAGCTCTTCCGCTGGAGAAAAGGGTTCAACAATGGTCAGCCTAGCCATTTAGTTCTATCCTGGGCTCAGCATGGCTTGGGCTGAGCTTTACATTGCAGGCTCGAAGACAGCAGTTTAAAGCTGGATCCAGGCAAGCCAATCCTGGCACGAAATGGGTCTAGCTCAGTGTTCAACTGTGTCCCTGCTCCCAAACTCCACATGGAGTTCAGGCTGGGGTGCAGGGGGGGGGGGGTGGCAGCTCAGCAATGTGCCTCCAATGTGCTCCGGCCAAGTGGCCCCGGGCTTGAGCCCTCCCAGTTACGCTACTGCCTCCCCTGCCCAGTTTTACAGCTGAATTATATCCCTTTCGCCCATTACCAATTTTAAAAAAGTTTCCTAGGGGTGTGAGGGTGAAAGAAATGGCAGGGGGTGGGGAGCTGAGGTGAGAAAATGCACAGGAGTCTGTCACAAGGATACTCAATTGCCATTGCAAACACCTTGGTTAAATCGAGGATCGATCATTGCCATGTGGAAGTAGCCTGCCTACCGCTGTAGCCATTACCCCGCCAAACATAAGAACATAAGAACAAGCCAGCTGGATCAGACCAGAGTCCATCTAGTCCAGCTCTCTGCTACTCGCAGTGGCCCACCAGGTGCCTTTGGGAGTTCACATGTAGGATGTGAAAGCAATGGCCTTCTGCGGCTGTTGCTCCCGAGCACCTGGACTGTTAAGGCATTTGCAATCTCAGATCAAAGAGGATCAAGATTGGTAGCCATAAATTGACTTCTCCTCCATAAATCTGTCCAAGCCCCTTTTAAAGCTATCCAGGTTAGTGGCCATCACCACCTCCTGTGGCAGCATATTCCAAACACCAATCACACATTGCGTGAAGAAGTGTTTCCTTTTATTAGTCCTAATTCTTCCCCCCAGCATTTTCAATGAATGCCCCCTGGTTCTAGTATTGTGAGAAAGAGAGAAAAATTTCTCTCTGTCAACATTTTCTACCCCATGCATAATTTTATAGACTTCAATCATATCCCCCCTCAGACGTCTCCTCTCCAAACTAGAGAGTCCCAAACGCTGCAGCCTTTCCTCATAAGGAAGGTGCTCCAGTCCCTCAATCATCCTCGTTGCCCTTCTCTGCACTGTTTCTATCTCTTCAATAGCCTTTTTGAGATGTGGTGACCAGAACTGAACACAGTACTCCAAGTGTGAGTAATGCACCACGCTTCTTTATATAAGGGCATGACAATCTTTGCAGTTTTATTATCAATTCCTTTCCTGATTATCCCCAGCATAGAGTTTGCTTTTTTCACAGCTGCCATACATTGAGTTGACATTCCCATGGAACTATCAATTAAGACGCCCAAATCCCTTTCCTGGTCTGTGACTGATAGCACTGACCCCTGTAGCGTGTATGTGAAGTTTGGATTTTTTGCCCCTATGTGCATCACTTTGCATTTTGCTACATTGAACTGCATTTGCCATTTCTTAGCCCACTCACCCACCTAATTTATCAAGGTCGCTTGGAGCTCCCTTCTGCAATCCTTTGTGGTTCTCACCACCCTACATAATTTGGTATCATCTGCAAACTTGGCCACCACGCTACCCACCCCTACTTCCAGGTCATTTATGAATAGGTTAAAGAGCACTGGTCCCAATACGGATCCTTGGGGGACACCACTCCCCACATCTCTCCATTGTGAGAACTTCCCATTTACACCCACTCTTTGCTTCCTGTTTCTCAACCAGTTTTTAATCCATAGGAGGACTTCCCCTCTTATTCCTTCATTGCTGAGTTTTCTTAATAGTCTCTGGTGAGGAACTTTGTCAAAAGCCTTTTGGAAATCCAAGTAGACAATGTCCACTGGTTCCCCCTTATCCACATGCCTATTTACATCCTCAAAGAACTCTAGTAAGTTTGTAAGACAGGATTTGCCTCTGCAAAAGCCATGCTGACTCTTTCTCAGCAGGTTTTGCTTTTGTACATGTTTTATAATTTTATCTTTAATGACAGATTCTACTAATTTACCAAAGACAGACCTTCACTATTTGGTTACCATTTCACCCTTCTAAAAAGGCAAATGAGGGAAGGAAGGCAGCGTGGTATAGCTCAATATCATCAGATCTCAGAAGCTAAGCAGGGGCGATACTTGGAAGGGAGGAGAGTGAAGAAAACTCTGGCTGATTCCGCATGGCCCAAAAACAGCGGTGTGAAAATGGTGTGAAAACAGCATAAACCCTTTTACACCATTTTAAACCCTTTTACACCATTTTCACACTGTTGTTTTTGGCCCATGCAGAATCAGCCTCTGTGAAGGAAGGCAATGGCAAACCACCTCTGCTTCTTACTTTCCTTGAAAGCCCCTTACTGTGGAAGCCAGAAGTTGAAGGAGCTATATACCCACCCACAAAAAACAAATGCAAAGCAAAAAGAGAGAGAGACTTTCAAGTGGAAATTCTTTGGTTTGCTGCGACCATCTTTATGATAATGCATCATTTATGAATCATTTATTGACATTTAATTCATGGTGACTAATGCAGACAGAGGCACAGGAAATCTTCTCTGGTTAATAATTATACATGCTGGAAATTTACTTTCCTGCGCAATTACTGGTTACATTTTGTAGGTTCTCCATCTCTTTTTAGAACGAGGCTCTAATTTCATTGCCATCCTCTGTGCATCTTAAGTGCAGTCAGGTCAATTCCAACTCCTGGAGACCCTATGAATTAATGACCTCCAAAATATCCTATCATCAACAGACTTGCCCAGGCAACAGGTCTTGCAAACTGAGGGTTGTTGCTTTCTTTATAAGAGTCAGTCCATCTCTTGGGTCTTCCTGTTTTCCTGCTGCCTCCTGCTTTACCTAGCATCATTGTCTTTTCTCATAATGTGACCATATAGGACCATACATTTCAACTTGCCTTTTCAACTAGCAGCTCAACATAGCCTGTCCAGCTCTCCCCTTCCCTGTTATCTTCACTACAGTAATGTAGAGTACCCTGGGTTGTGTGAGAGGGTAGTTGCTGGTCCAAAACCATATTCAATGAGAACTAGAGCCCAAGACTATTTAAAGCCAGTGTGGTATAGTGGTTAAGAGCAGGTGGATTCTAGTCTGGAGAACCGGGTTTGATTCCCCACTCCTCCACCTGAGTGGCAAAGGCTTATCTTGTGAACCAGATGTGTTTCTGCACTCCTACATTCCTGCTGGGTGACCTTGGGCTTTTGGATTCCCAAAATGACAGATAAAATAATTGGTTAGGATGCAGATGACGAAGATTGTGCATTGCCTCCCTGCCACAATCTAGAGACAATAATTCCTCTCAAAGAATAATACTAAAGAAAGGAGCATTCCTCTGAGCATGTGCAAAGTACCCATGGTTTGTCAGTCAATAACCAGGTAGATGAAGGAGGCAAAGAATCTGGATCATAAGTAGCTGTCTCTGACATGCTTCAATTCCTGAATCTCCCCTTTCGTGTGGTGGATAGTTAAACTCAGAGGAGAAAAACTCTAAACCTGCCTTCATATTTGGACAGCAGCCCGTCGAATGGCATTTAGCAAGCTTGTAATTTTTCAGCCACAATTCCTAGCTTGTAAAATTTGAATGGCAACGAGCTACCACAAAGTGGGCCCAATGGCGTCCAAAGCACTTTGGACAATTAAATAGCAATGCAAATTATAAACATCTGTGGTTATTACTGCCCTAACAGCACTCAAGCGCCTTGTATCCATCAATGATAATTACATTTTTTTTTGGAAAAAGGGTCCAAAACTCACATTTTTGCCAGTGCATATTCTGTGCCAGTAGGAAGCCCTTTTCCCCTCGCTCTCTGTCTGTTTTTGGGGCTGCTCTTTGCTCTTGTATGGGATGATCGACTGTCCAGATGTTCCTTTCAGATTTTTTTAAAAAACCAGGTTGCCGCTGACGGGCATAACGTTGTCACATCCTCTTACCCACAAGCGCTAGAGATTCAACCTCCCCCCCACACACACACACACTCCTTTGCTGTGTGTTGCTCTTTGCCACAACACACAGCTGTTCCAAAGTGACAGTAACAGAGAAAATGTTGTGCATCAAAGACACTTTTTAATCAGAGGTGCTTTTTGCAAGTGCGCCCGAGAAAAACGGCCTCTCTTGGGAGTTTGTTCATCTTTGTTTTTTGTTGGACTCTTCATCTGAAAACGTCTTGGGAGGACTTCAATATACGGAGGGATCGAGAGCTAAAATCTTTTACTAACAGCAGTTGATGTGTCCTGTTATTTACACCAGATGAAGGATCTGGTCCAGAAACGTTCAGCCATTATTTCAAAGAGAGAACCAGTTTGGTTTTGGTTTTATTTTGGACTCTTCACAAGAATCTGGAGTCCCTTGGGGCTGCTTGACTGAGACTCAGAGAGGAAGCACCTGCGAGAACGTCACGCATCGTTGGACCAAAAGGCCATGTTAAAACGGAACATTTCCTATCAGAGAAGACAGTGGTCACTGTCTGGGGAACGGAGCGCCAGGCTGCCCAGATGTTAGTCAAGACTGGCTCTTGAAAATACAGAAATGTTCGGGAAACAAAACTGCCATGTCGGTTTCGGACGAGACTTGAGTACGCGATTGTTCATCTTGAGCATTTTGGGGCCTCATCTTCAGTGGCCGTGCTCCTGAGCCATCAACAGCACTCAGAAACCTGGTACAGAACAGTGCTGGTACATTATCTTCATCATTTTATGTACACATCAGAAAATTTTCTTCTGTGATATCTAAAAGGGGAGCTGCATTGGCCTGTGGCAGCCAGAACAAGCAAGAGTCTTGCTGCAGAAGTCCAGGTGCCTCTCGAGAGCTCTGCCTCCAGAGTTCTGAGCGATTTCTGAGACTTGGGTATGCAAATTGGGGTTGCCAACCTCCAGGTGAGGCCTGTAGATCTCCCAGAATTACAACTGATCTCCTAAGGAGATCACTTCCCTGCGAGCAAATGGCTGCTTTGGAGGGTGGGTGGGCTTTAACACATTTTTATCATGCTGAAATCCCTCCCCAAATCCTGACCTGTCTAGACTCCACTCTCGCCTCCTGATCTCCAGGAATTTCCAAAGCTGGAATTGGCAAATTCTGAGAGTGTTAAAAGCATTAATGATCCAGAGCCACTTTTGTGAAATGGACGATTTTGATGAGGAATTTAAAAGCATGGTAGAAGGGCTAGTTTGTGGGATTTTTACCCTTCAGTTTCTCTGTCTAAAAAGCTCCAAAGTCCATTTTAAAACAGTTTGAAAAACATCACATATAACACCACCTATGTACCCAGCGCCCATGAAAACGTCATTAATAATAAACAGCGACTGATAGAAAAACCTAAAATACAAGATACAGAGACCCAAAAAGATTGACATTAGCCAGCAGGTGGCACAGTTGTGATGGTATCCAAATTTTCAAATGTGCTCCGGAGCATGGGAAGAGTGCCTTTCTCTACTCACAGAGAAATCAGAGCAGAAAATCAGAGTATGGAAACTTGTTAGTCTCCTGGGAGAGAGGTTTTTATTGGGAATTTGAGAAACTCCACCAACTTAGTGTCTTGATCCTCACCTGGGATATGACACGCTTGCTTGCTCCCTTATATTATATTGGTTGGGTTTTTATGCCATCTTGAAATTATTAGTTTTAGTATTTATATCGTGCAATTGTATAATTTTGTATTGTTTGTATTGTTTGTTATTTATATTGAAATGTAAAGCTGCCTTGAGTCCTTTGGGAGATTGGTGGAGTATAAATGTAATAAATAAATAAATAAAATTTAGCGCTAGGGTCATTCCTGTGGGGCAAAAACAAATGTGATGAAGAACCTAAGTATCCTTCTATGCGTCAAATGCAAATTGCAGGCGCTTGAAGCCACGATTTGCCTTGAGGTAAGGGAGAAGAGATTTAACTTTTCATCCTCCTCTCAGTTTCATAATCTGAAAAGGGGCTCCCTGTTGTCATTTCAATGGGGGAAAGATGTGCTTTTACAAAATGTGTTTTTTCTTCAAAATGTTAATAGTGTGTACGGGTGGGGGGGAAGGAGGCAGAGTTTGGATTTATATTCCACCTTTCTCTCCTGTAAGGAGTCTCAGGGCATCTTACAGCCCCTTCCTGTCCCCACAACAGACACCTTGTGAGGTAGGTGGGGTTGAAAGAGCTCTGAGAGAACTGTGACAGGACCCAGGTCATCCAGCAGGCTTCTTGTAGAAGAAGAGGAGTTTGAATTTATAAACTGCTTTTCTATCCTGCAAGGAGTTTCAAAGCGACTTACAAACTCCTTCCCTTCCTTTCCACACAATAAATACCTTGTGAGGTAGGTGAGGCTGAGAGAGTTCAGAAAGAACTGGGACTAGCCCAATGTCACCCAGCAGGCTTCATGTGGAGGAGTAAGGCAAACAACCCCAGTTCACCAGATAAGAGTCAGTTGCTCAGGTTGAGAAGTGGGGAATCGAACCCGGTTCTCCAGATTAGAGTCCACTGCTCTTAACCACTACACTACGCTGGTAGTCTCATCTATGCAAGTAAAGAAAAGAAAAGCATACTCTGAAATTAGCCATTTGCATCTTGGCCTGCATATATTATCAATAGCATCAAAACAAGCGCTCCCCCAGTACATTTCAAAAATGAGGAAGTTGCAAAAGGAACATCATCCACAGATTTTGAAAAAAAACACACGAGAGCATTCCACACCTAGGATGCTCTACCACCCCTGTGTTGTGTATACAGGAAGAAGATAAACCCCAGGGGTATGCTGCCAAATTAAACCTCCCACCAAACAGAAGCCAGGAGCAAAACCTTTCCCCAAACTAGAAGGACAGAGAGTTGAATTGAGGAGGCTGAAGAGCGGTTGCTAGACCGAGGGCTCTTCTCATGCTTCAAGCGTTTTCTCCCTCTGTGTTTGGCAGGGAGAGCCACACGGCCGGCCCGACTGATCCACCATCACAAAACGGGAAGGAGTATATGAGCTGCTTTGAGACTCCTTAAAACAGTGATGGCAAACCTTTTCAAGACTGAGTGCCCAAATTGCAACCCAAAACCCACTTATTTATCGCAGAGTGCCAACACGGCAATTTAACTTGGCTTTGAGGTGTGTGTTACTCGGGAGTAAGCTTGGTGAAGCAACTGTGCAATACTTCGAATGGGTGAATCATGACCCTAGGAGGGTTTACTCAGAAGCAAGCCCCATTGCCAGCAACTGAGCTTGCTCCCAGGCCCAGGCCAGCCTAGATATGCCCAGGCCAGCCTAGATATGTGTGTGGGGTGTGTGTGATTTTCCGCCCCCCCCCCCGACGAACTCTGTTCACGTGTGCCCACAGAAAGGGCTCTGAGCGCCACCTCTGGAACCCGTGCCATAGGCTCGCCACCACTGCCTTAAAAGGTAGAGAAAAGCAGGGTATAAATCCAAACTCTTCTTCTCTTCGTTACACCCTGACGAGGTCTTCTCCACCCTGAAACCCACCATTTCCGGTCTCCACCCCAAATGTCCAGGGATTTCCCAACCCAGAGTACGTAACCCTAAGGTCCCTTCCAAACAGGCAGAATAATGCATTTTCAATCCACTTTTGCAAGTGGATTTTGCTGTTCCGCACACTAAAATCCAGCTGCAAAGTGCATTGAAAGTGGATTGAAAGTGCATTATTCTGCATGTGCAGAAAGGGCTTCTAAATTCTGCTGCAATCATGTAACAAAGAACTCCTTTCACCTACAAAGTGTTCTTAAAATGATTTCCAGTCCAGAAAATGGCTAAAGGTTTGAGAGGCTTCTGTTAGGATAAAATGTCTCAGCGTGGGTCAGTTGACAAGTTTGGAAGAGGAGGGTGTGGAAGGCGGCTGTTTTTCATCCAGGACATTTCTGAAGGTTGGAATTCTTCCTCCCTTCAGCTTTGGAACAGAACAACCAAACGTCAGCTTGTAGATTCGCAGCTTGAGGATTCACTTCCGTCCTGCTGCTCAATGGGAGAAGAGATGCAAACATCTGAGAATGAATATCTTCTTTAGGATTCTGTCCCCTGCCCCCTGCCCCCCCCCCCCCCGGCCTTTCAATGTACTAGAGAGGCTGCAGAGATTATACCAGATGGAGATGTCACTTACTGGCGACTGTTAACCTGAGAATTTGCAAACATCCACTTGACGCAGAAGGCCTCATTGGGACAGGGTTTTTTTTTAAAAAAAGAAGAAGCTAATTCAAGATTGCACAAAAAGCAAAGCAGGTTACTGATGAAGATATTTGTGTCACTTTACTCCATTGCCACGTGGAAAACTATTTATTTTCTGTACATTTATTACCCATTCATCACCAAAGTCCCTGGTCAGGGTACACCATGAAAATACAATCATATAAAACCATCCTGAAACCTCCTTAAAAACCATCCCCACCCCGCACCCTTACCTATCTTCTTAAAATATATACAATCACCCTATCCCAATGAGGCCTTCTGCGTCAGGTGGATGTTTGCAAATTCTCAGGTTAACAGTCGGCCAGTAAGTGACATCTCCATCTGGTATAATCTCTGCAGCCTCTGCAGCTTTGGCTTAACCATTCATTTACAAAATCAACAGCCAACATTTTTTACAGCAGTAACAACTTATAAACCTCTAAACTTTTTTTTACAGAGGTGACAACTTATAAACTTCTCCTTTTAAATGACAAACATCAAAGTGTTGTAGGGCACAGGGAGTTTGTTTGGCCCCCTCAGTCTCACTGTTAACAATTTCCCAATACAATTGCTTTAGGCAGCAATTGCTGCTATTATAAGTTTCTTCAGGACCCTCTCCACTGTATATGCACAGTCAGTCTCCTGCATCCTCTGCTAACTCATAAAGGAGGGTCATTTCTAATTCATAAAAAGGCAAAAAAGCAGGAAAGAGTTGGAGCCCCCTGCAGAGAGGACAGGTGTCTCTAGGGGCTGTTGACTTTGCTGTTCTTGGAATATCACAACGTTTGCAGAACACATCTGACTCATGAAACTTGTATGCATGGATGTTTCCGGGGTGAACCTGCCACCTGCTGGCTGCGAAATGCCCAGAGAAGCTGATCCAGGGGGAGGGGGGTGAGTTTCATTGTCATGAACAAGATTTGCATCTGGGTCCTGGCTGTTCTATGGCCCAGCCAAAGACCTGCTGCCATTTTAAGTGTCTGCATCATGTGGTACAAGAGAAGGACCCCGAATCACATGCCATGCGGGGGGAAAGCACCGCAAAATCAAAGGAGAAAAGGAGGGGCTTGTATTGTTATATATCGAGAAACTGGTGAAGATCAATACTGATTTAAATAATGACTTAATGTTCATGGGTGTAATGGAAGACAGAAGGGTGGACAAACAATATAGTTATATGTATAAAATAATGACCAAAGCAGCCCATGCAACAATAGCCTTGGGCTGGAAAGAAAAGAAAAAATGGACACTTCAGAGATGGTTAGAATATATTTGGGAACAAGTGACTCTTGATATTTTCGATGTACTAACCAAAAATAAGATGTGGTGAGATAAACAGAATGAAATTTTGAAGATATGGATAATATACGTGGACTGGATGAAAGAAGCTCGACTCTCGAGTCAACGAAGAAATATGGGAGGAGAGGCGACAGAGAATGAACTTAGAGAATGAACTGCTGTTTGTGTGACAAAACTATGAAGAAGAAGTAATGGGGGAGGGAGAAAAGAGGGGAAAGTATTGTTTGAAAATGTATGAAGAAGGAAATTACTATAAACTGTAAAATTCAAATGATACAATAAAAAAATTTTTTTAAAAAAAGAGAGAAAAGGAGGGGCTGAATAGACCTAATGGGGCAGCCCAGCGTGGCCGCTCACCCAGGGGACCAGAACTACAATTGCCAACTAATCCATCCTGTCGCCACTTCTGGACTGAGAAATACCTGGAGGTTTTGGAGGCGGAGTCTGAGAAAAGTGGGGTTTGGGGAGAATCTTCAATGGGGTATAAATATAATGCCCTAGAATCCGTTTTTTTCCAGGTGGTGACCTTTGTTACCGGGAGATCCATTGTAATTGTGGGAAAACTCCAACCACAATCGGGAGGTTAGCAGCCATGGCTCCCTGTCTCTCACACGCAGGAAGGGATTTTTTTTTTCAACATGACCCCTGTTTTGACATGTGAGCCTTGTGCAAAAAAGAAAGAATTCTTTTCTCTTTTTCTGCGCGCTGATTGAAATGATCGATTCGCTGGTCAAAATTTGTAGGATGAGTTGGCTAAGAGTTCTTTACTCAAATGACAGGTCTGTTTTTGTTGAATCTCAACAACTGCCGAATTTGAAAGAAGGGTGCAAGAATACAGCCGGCCGATCACTCCTTTTGAACTAGGTGGAGGAGAACGATAATGTGGCATTCAGAGCATAAATGCACGTATTCTTTTTTGCAACAGACCAAGTGATAAAACAAATTTGCCCCTTTCCTGCAAGTTGCAAAACCCTTGGGAAAGCTTTGTGGTGTGCGTGGAGAAAGGATTTGTGGCTGTGAAGGAACAAAGCGTTCTAGCACGGAAGAGCACAGGTTAGACATCTCCCAGCCCTGGGCGGGGGGTGGAGGGTGGGGGGAGCTCTCAAAAGTTTTGCCACAACTGGTTATAATCAGGAGGGACAATGGTCCTTCATGGCTTCCCTTACATGCTAAGAACCCTGGCACATCCCCCACTCTTCCAACCCCTTCTGTTTTTCAGGATCCCACGGACGACACAGCGTACCCGTTGAGATTTGGAATTGCTGCTGCCCCCAGGGAAGGATTGCAGGAAATGCCCTACCTGAATGTTGTCACTGAAAACACAACCCTCGAAGGGCCTGCCAGTTCCACATGCTGCAAGCCAAGAAGAAGAATTTGGATTTATATCCCCTCTTTCTCTCCTGCGAGGAGGCTCAAAGGGGCTGACAATCTCCTTTCCCTCCCCCCTCCCCCACAACAAACACCCTGTGAGGTGGGTGGGGCTGAGAGAGCTCAGAAAAACTGTGACTAGCCCAAGGTCACCCAGCTGGCGTGTGTTGGAGTGCACAAGCTAATCTGGTTCACCAGATAAGCCTCTACAGCTCAAGTGGCACAGCAGGGAATCAAGCCCAGGTCCCCAGATTAGAGTGCACCTGCTCTTAACCACTATACCATGCTGAAGAATCCATCATTAGATCCAAAGTAAACTCCAGGGCAGGGGTTTTATCAAGCGCCAGGTTGTTTCTTACATATTTGTTTACGTCACTTATACACATCACTTTATATGTCACTTACATCACTTTGTTTGCATCGCCTTTCTTCCCCATCGTGACACAAAACAGCTGACATTTGTCTCTGGTCCTCCATTTTATGTTCACAACAATCCTGTGAGGTGGGTTAGGCCGAGTTTGTCTGACCAGCCCAAAGTCACCCAGCAGAGTGGGGTTTTGAACCTGGGTTTCCCAGATCCCAGTTCACTGACTGTCAAAAGAAAAATATAAAAACAGAGGAAGTCAAGCCGTGGCAATTGCTTTGTGGCTGGCTCCGCCTCTTGGGCAACCATTTTGTTTCTGTGCCCAACATGCCGTGGTCAAATGTCCAAATATGCCTGCAGTATCAAAAAGGTTGGGGGATCCCTGCTTTAACCTATCACATTCCTCCAAGGATATAATAGCTGGCATCCATTGTTCTCCTCTCTTCCTTTTCCCTCCACAACAACCTTGTGAGGTGGGCTTGTAATTTCACCCTCCCTTCTTTTTTCCCCTTCTCCGCCCTTATCATTTTTCCGTCCTCCCTTCCTCTCACATCCCAGTTTACTGTCATTTCCTCCATCCTCTCTTCCTTCCAGTCGGTAAGAAAAAGAGCTGACGTGTGTATTCTTGGGAACCAGGTGGTCACAGCTGCTGGCTGCATAAGACTGGTGGTTGGCGAGACTATAGAAGCCGAGGGGCTGTGGCTCAGTGGTAGAACATCTGCTTGGCATGAAGAAGGTTCCAGGTTCAATCCCCGGCATCTCCAGTTAAAAGAACTAGGTCACAGGGGTCTGCAATCTGCGGCTCTCCAGATGTTCATGGACTACAAATCCCATCAGCCCCTGCTAGCATGACCAATTGGCCATACTGGCAGATGGGAATTGTAGTCCATGAACATCTGGAGAGCTGCAGGTTGCAGACCCCTGAACTAGGAGGTGATGTGAAAGGCTTGTTACTAAGACCTCGGAGAGCTGCTTCCAGCCTGAGTGGACAATACTGGCTTTGATGGACCGAGGGTCTGACTCAGCACATGGCAGCTTCATGCAACCATCATGCATTTCACTGTCTTGAAGGGTGATCCGTGTCTCTGTTCCTGCCCCTCACGCGGTTGGAGGTGGTCTTGGGCAAGCTGGGGGAAGGAGTTGCAAGGAAGAAGGCAGGGCTGGGCTTGTTTTATGGGGGCACCAAAGGTGCTTCCGGCTGCCTTTAACTTCCAGCTGCTTTTCAGGTCTAGGTGGGGAGAGAGGGGGGGCTGGAGGCGCTCCTCAGCACGAAATGTGCTTGACTCCGGCGTGGAATGTGAATGTTTGAAACTTCAAAAAGATAGGAGGCCGCTGTTGTGGGTTAACAACTCTGTGGGTGCATTACCTCTGGCAAGTAAGTGTTCCTTGTTTAAAATAGAAACAGTTAAATATTTGAGTTCTCTATCAAAGCAGAGATTTGAGGCTAGTTTGTGTGCCCAAGATGGAGAAAATGCGTGCAGGGCTGGCCCATTGTTTTTGGGTGCCCTGGGCCAACAGGGGTTGCCCGCTCCAGGTTGGGAAATTCTTAGAGTTTGGGGGGGTCTGGAGAGGGTACAGTTTGAGGGAGGGAAAGGACCTCAGCAGAGTATATAACGTCATAGAATCCACCCACCAGAGCAGTTCTTTTCCTCCAAGAAAGTGAACTCAGTTGCCTGGAGATCCATTGCAATTCAGGGAGACCTCTAGGCCCTGCCTGGAGGTTGGCAACTCTAACAAGGACTTTGGTGCTTCCTGCCATTCAAGTGAGAAGCGGTGTAGTGGTTAAGATCTGGAGAACCGGGTTCAATTCCCCACTCCTTTCCTCAAGCAGCAGACCTCTGATCTGGTGAACTGGATTTGTTTTTCCCACTCTTTCACATGAAGCCTGCTGGGTAATCTTGGGCTAGTCGGAGTTCTCTCAGAACTCTCTCAGCCCCACCTGCCTCACAAGGTGTCTGTTATGGGGAGAGCCACTCTGAGACTCCTTACAGGAGATAAAGGTGGGGTATGAATCCAAACTACTCTTTCTCCTCCTCCTCCTCCTCCTCCTCCTCCTCCTCCTCTTTTACTTCTTCTAAAATGACTGTTTTACTAACTGAGCATTCAAAATGACCAATGTGAAAATAAAAATAGACAGCCTTTCGAAAGCCCCCATTATGGTAGCTATAAGACCAGAATCAAGAGGCAGGGAGATTCTAGAAGCCGGTTGAACCCCAACGTCTGTTCCAGCCAGTAGAGGAGGCTCCTGTTGCCCTTTTGGCACCCCTGGAAATCTGGGGGGCTAAGCAATCATCTAGGTTTGGATTTCCAAAAGGCTTTTGACAAAGTTCCTCACCAGAGACTGTTGAGAAAACTCAGCAATGAAGGAATAAGAGGGGAAGTCCTCCTATGGATTAAAAACTGGTTGAGAAACAGGAAACAAAGAGTGGGTGTAAATGGGAAGTTCTCACAATGGAGAGATGTCGGGAGTGGTGTCCCCCAAGGATCCGTTTTGGGACCAGTGCTCTTTAACCTATTCATAAAGGACCTGGAAGTAGGGGTGAGTAGCGTGGTGGCCAAGTTTGCAGATGATACCAAATTATGTAGGGTGGTGAGAACCACAAAGGATTGCAAAGAGCTCCAAGCGGACCTTGATAAATTAGGTGAGTGGGCTCAGAAATGGCAAATGCAGTTCAATGTAGCAAAATGTAAAGTGATGCACACAGGGGCAAAAAATCCAAACTTCACATACACGCTACAGGGGTCAGTGCTATCAGTCACAGACCAGGAAAGGGATTTAGGTGTCTTAGTTGATAGTTCCATGGGAATGTCAACTCAATGCATGGCAGCTGTGAAAAAGGCAAACTCTATGCTGGGGATCATTAGGAAAGGAATTGATAATAAAACTGCAAAGATTGTCATGCCCTTATATAAAGCAGTGGTGCGACCGCACTTGGAGTACTGTGTCCAGTTCTGGTCGCTGCATCTCAACAAGGATATTGAGGAGATAGAAAAAGTGCAGAGAAGGGCAACAAGGATGATTGAGGGACTGGAGCACCTTCCCTATGAGGAGAGGCTGCAGCGTTTGGGACTCTTTAGTTTGGAGAGGAGGCGGCTAAGGGGGGATATGATTGAAGTCTATAAAATTATGCATGGGGTAGAAAATGTTGACAGAGAGAAATTTTTCTCTCTTTCTCACAATACTAGAACCAGGGGGCATTCATTGAAAATGCTGGGGGGAAGAATTAGGACTAATAAAAGGAAACACTTCTTCACGCAACGTGTGATTGGTGTTTGGAATATGCTGCCACAGGAGGTGGTGATGGCCACTAACCTGGATAGCTTTAAAAGGGGCTTGGACAGATTTATGGAGGAGAAGTCGATTTATGGCTACCAATCTTGATCCTCTTTGATCTGAGATTGCAAATGCCTTAACAGACCAGGTGCTCGGGAGCAACAGCCGCAGAAGGCCATTGCGTTCACATCCTGCATGTGAGCTCCCAAAGGCACCTGGTGGGCCACTGCGAGTAGCAGAGAGCTGGACTAGATGGACTTTGGTCTGATCCAGCTGGCTTGTTCTTATGTTCTTATGTTCTTAGGTTTGCCTAGATTCTATTCTGCTTTCCCTCCCCCGACCATCATGAAATCCATCTGGAGCGATTTCCCACATCCAGGATTCCATCGTTCCCCGCCCCCTCCCCTCGAATAACTTTAGGGATGCTTCAGGAATAGTTAAGCAACTTGAAAAATCGTGCTGCAGAAATTCATGTTGTTCAGATAGACTGCTCTTGCTCCACTTGTGTAGAAAAACTGATGACCACTGCCATCCAATATCACTTCATCTCTCTCTGTCTTGTTGTTGTTTTCTGTCCTGCTATCGTTATTTGATAGCTGAGTGTACTTTATCATATTATGCTCCAGGTCCAAATGCTTCAAAGGTTCTATTCTGCCTGGCATGCTGCTCTTACTGAGCCTCCAAACATGCTCTGTTCTTTCATCTATCAGCCTGGGAAACTCACTCAATAATTTCATATTTAAAAACTTATTTTTTTTCCAGTCTTTTATCAACTGTTGATATGCTTCATGACCTCTGATGCCAACTTTGTGTTCTCCAGGACAGGTGCCCTGTCACATACACACATGCACAGGCCCAAAGGCACTTCTGGAACATGCTTCATGCTTTCTCTCCCCTCTTTTAAAGCAGTTCAGCTGGAGGCCCAGACAACACTGTGCAAACAAACTGCAGGTGTAACGCAACTCCTTGCAAACCACAACAGAGGCCTGTGCTGGAGACAAAAGCCCATCATCGCTGGCAGCGGGTGACACTGGTAGCGTTTCAGCTGGGGATTTAAAAGGCCGTTGTTTATTTAGCATTGATAGTGGGATCAACTCATTAACCAAATGCAAGAGGCCAGCTTTTATGCTGAACTTTCAACTCAGCTGCAAAGGCACACTGGAGCCATGCTGCCGGACTTTAGAAATAGGTGTAACCACCACATGCCCTTCACAAATAAATAAATCCCCTCCCCCTATTCACAAAGTGGAACATGAGGACAGAACGCACCAGGAATCTTGCTTTATTTGTTCCATTGAGAAAAGAATAGATGGATTCCACCTTTTGACTTCATACGAAGTGCCTGATGCATTTCAAACCCATTGCAAGACTACAGGAATAAGCAAACACCAGAGCAGCAAAAAAATAATAAAGAAGAGTTTGGATTTGGATTTGTACCCAGAGGTGGGATCCAGCAGGTTCTCACAGGTTCCCGAGAGTAGGTGACTAATTATTGGTGTGTGCCAAGAGGGGGTTACTAATTGGTGATTTTGCCACGTGATTTTTGCCTTAGTTATGCCCCTCCTCTCAGCAGTAGCGCGCAGAACTTGAAGCAGTCTAGCAGGAGGTGCACCGGCGTGCGTGGCAGCCTGCGCCTGCGTGCATTCATTTCCCACCCAAGGACCGGCGCAGTGGCTGTGTCCTTGCCACAGCCCCGCCCAGGAATGCCCTGCCCCCGGAATGCCCTGCCACGCCCCCATCATGCCCCGCCCAGCCCCATTGGCGCTACGCCACAGTTTGAATCCCACCACCATGGGAACCGGTTACTAAATTTTTTGGATCCCACCACTGTTTGTACCCCACTTTTCTCCACCACAAGGAGTCTCAGAGCAGCTTGCAAACTTCTTCCCTTTACCTTCCCATAGCAGAGACCTTCTGAGGTAAGAGGGGCTAAGAAAGTTCTGAGAGAACTGTGACTAGATCAAGGTCACCACCTGGAAGAGTAGGGAATCAAACTCAGTTCTCCAGACCAGAGTCCACCACTCTTAACTACTATACCATGAAGGAACAAAAACTCCATGCAAAAAATGTGCATAGAAGCAAACCTCTTGCGAAGTTGCCAACATTCACACAGATGGAGTGCTTGACAGACCTTCTCTGATAGGCCATTTATAGACTTGTGGTGTCTTTCATTCCCTGTGGGTTGGATTCTCGGTTATGCACACAGGCCCCACACTTCAGCAGTCACTTTGCCCTCAGATCAGACAATTCCTCCCCTCCTCCGTTTCCAAAACTGGTTTAAGGGTGACTTTTTATCTCCCTTCACAGGGAAAGCAAAGAAGATCAAAGAAGATAAGCTTTGGGTTTTCTTTCTCTGCCCACACCACACCAGTTCCTCCCATTCTCCAGGCCATCATTTCAGAACTATCAGAAGGGCTTTAAAACAAACACACACATTAAAGGTCCATTGCAGTGACAGACCAAGTAAAACTGACATGAAATTGACCAGGTCTAGCAAAAGTAGCATTAGGAATGGTGGACTCTAATCCGAAGAACCAGGTTTGATTCCCCACTCCTTCACATGAGTGGTGGACTTTAATCTGATGAACTGGGTTTATTTCCCCACTGCTCCACATGAAGCCTGCCGGGTGACCTTGGGCTAGTCACAGTTCTCTCAGAAATCTCTCAGCTCCACCTACCTTACAAGGTGTCTGCTGTGGTGAGAGGAAGGGAAAAGGAGTTTGTAAGAGCCAGCAGGGTGTAGTCGCAGTTTAGAGTGGTAAATTCCAATCTTCTATTATTATTATTATTATTATTATTATTATTATTATTATTATTATTATTATTATTATTATTATTATTATTATTATTAATTGTATTTATAAACCACCCTCCCCCGAAGGGCTCAGGGCGGTGAACAAAACATAGAAATAGAGCACACAATAAAATCAGTAATATCAAATTGGATTAAATAAACATTAAACAGTGGCTCTATCAATGTTAGAGCCCACCTTTTGACTTCATGGGTTTGATTCCCCACTCCTCCACATGGTTCTCCCTTCCTATTTTATCCTCACAACAACCCTGCATGGTAGTTTCAGCTGGGAGGATGTGACAGACTCAAATGTCAGGAGGCTTGAACCCCAGCCCCTAGTTCAACCCTAATCTCTGCATGAGACTGGCAGGCAAATGGAAAATAAAAGGGGAATGAAAATAGAGTTCCCCTGAGCATATGCAGAGTGCTTGTCCCTGACTACTGGAAAAGAATAGGTTGCTTTGCATACCTGAGAAGTTTGTAACTTTAGGAGGAGGTGCCTTGCGTGAGTCCAGACTTAGAACTGAAAGAGCTAAACAATAATATACCAAAGATGTTCATGGCCAGAAGAATCAATGGACTATTGTGAGTTTTCCAGGCTGTGTGGCCGTGAACTGGTAGTTTTTGCTCCTAACGTTTCACCCACATCTATGGCTGGCATCTTCAGAGGCACATCACAGTAATAGGAGTTTATAGATGCAGGCAAAACATGAAGAACAAAAACCACCAGATCACAGCAACCCAGCGCAGAAAACCCACAACAGCCAATAAACCAAAGGCTCTATCTCTGTGTCAGCACAAGGAAATAAGATCGCCAGCCTTCAGGTGTAGCCTGAAGATCTCCCAGAATTGCGACTGATCCCCAGACTGCATCCATTACTTCCCCTGGAAAATAGAGGCTGCTTCAAAGCATAGATTATATGGCCTTATACCCCACTTGGTCCCTCCCGAGCATCAACACCCAAATCTCCAGGAATTTCCCAATCCAGAGTTGGCAACTCCAGCAAAACATCTCCCCAAAACAGGCAAGCTGCTTGATGGTTTGCACGTGCCATTTGCTCAACGGGTAGCATTATTCCTTCTCAGGACATTATGGTTTTTGATCCCAGCCAGGTGACTGGCAGGCAGATGACAACTGTGGCGGCCCGGGAGCGATAACTGTAGTCTCTGTCGGCCGCCGCCGTGTTTGCTCTTCCCATGGAGGGCTGGGTTCGCTTCTAGGGGGCAAACTAGGCTGCATTGTGTTGCTCCAGGAGCAAATCTCACTGGGTCTCAATTTACCAATTAAAAACAACAGCCACATGCGATACGATCGCAAGGCACGGTTCCAACGCACACCTCTCTCCGACAGTCTCTCCCCATGTCAGCGCAGCGCAGCTGATTCCTTTGGAAGTGGCCATGAACATTTAATCTCCGCTCGTCCCACCCTCTGCGCACATGAGAGTCGTGTTTAAAGATCCATGGTTTGTCTGTCAGCTCCAACCTTTCACGGAGAACCGGGTTTGATTCCCCACTCTGCCACCTGAGCTGTGGAGGCTTATCTGGGGAACCAGATTAGCTTGTGCACTCCAATACATGGGGGACCTTGAGCTAGTCACAGTTCTTCGGAGCTCTCTCAGCCCCACCTCCCTAACAGGGTGTTTGTTGTGGGGGGAAGGGAAAGGAGATTGTCAGCCCCTTTGAGTCTCCTTACAGGAGAGAAAGGGGGGATATGATACAGAGAACTGGGATCCAACCAGTTCTCACCACTTCTCTAGAAGTGGTTACTAATTTTTTCTGAGTGAAAAGAAGGGGTTACTAAAGCAACCTCCCTGCCCAATAGGGCCACTGTTTGAATCCCACCACCATCGGAACCTGTTATTAAAATTTTTGGATCCCACCACTGGATATGAATCTAAAACTCTTCTTCTTCTTCTTCTTCTCCTCCTCCTCCTCCTCCTCCTCCTCCTCCTCCTCCTCCTCCTCCTCCTCCTCCTCTAACCACAGCCCAACTGAATTTTCTGTCTCCCACTGCTGGACTTTGGAGCAGTGGTTCTCTGTTGATTTCAAAGTCAGGAGGGGTTTTTTTTAGGGCTTTCAGCTTCAGGTTGGAAAATTCCTGGTGATTTTGAAGGTAGAGCCTGGGAAGGGTAGGATTTGGGGAGGGGGTGGACCTCAATAGGGACCAGAGATGGAGCTTGGGGGGGCAGAGCCAACAGTATAAAGCTGGAGCAGGTGAGCCCCCAGTGCTCAGTTTGTTCCTGGCCTCCACAAGGCTTAAGTCGAGCTTTATACCGCTGGCTCGAAGAAGACCCGGAGAGAACCAGAGTGATGTAGTGGTTAAGAGCAGGTGGAATCTAATCAGGAGAATCAGATTTGATTCCCCACTCCTCCACCTGAGTGGCAGAGGCTTCTCTGGTGAACCAGATGTGTTTCCACACTCCTACATTCCTACTGGGTGACCTTGGGCTGGTCACAGAAACATCAGGAGAAAATGCAACTGGAACATGGCCACACAACCCAGAAAACCCACAACCCTCTAGCTTTGTCTGTCTAGGAGCAGCAGTGGCGTAGGAGGTTAAGAGCTCATGTATCTAATCTGGAGGAACTGTGTTTGATTCCCAGCTCTGATGCCTGGTTTATCTGGGGAATTCACATTAGCCTGTATACTCCCACACACGCCAGCTGGGTGACCTTGGGCTAGTCACAGCTTCTCGGAGCTCTCTCAGCCCCACCTACCTCACAGGGTGTTTGTTGTGAGGGGGGAAGGGCAAGGAGATTGTAAGCCCCCTTGAGTCTCCTGCAGGAGAGAAAGGGGGGATATAAATCCAAACTCTTCCCCTCTTCTTCTACAATAGAGTATCACTAGTTCTGAATAAACTGTACCAACTCTCAGTAGTGAAATCGCAGACTGAATTGAACAGCACCTGGATACTGGGTGGCCAGTTCTGTGTCAGGCACCTTAAAACCTGGAACCAGCCAGATGTTCATTGCACCCAGCTCCCACCAAAGGCCTTTGAATGGCAAGATCTTCATGTGGCTGGCTGGCGGAAGATGTATCATTACGAAAGGTGAGTTTGCATAGGGAAATGAGCGTGGGTCGCACACACAGGTGTCCCTTGGAATCGGCACCTCTGTATTCAGAGCCAAAGGAACCCGCTCAAAGCAAAGAACCGGGAGATGTGTGTATCGGGAGCAAACCCCCCCCCCCCATGTCAAATATTTACTCAGCCAAAGAAATGCTGGACTCCAGAATCAATACGCTGTTTTCCCTCCCGTATCATTCCAACCATTCATAACCACCTCAGCCAGAAGGAGTACCAAGAATCTGGTTGTGGCCCCACACCTGTGCACACACACGCTGCGGAAGGGGCGTGTCTGTCCCTGCAACTTGAAAGACAGTGGCCTATAAAATCCTGTTATACAAATATAAAGATATGGTGTGTTAACAAAGCTCGATGCCCTGAAGCAAGTGGTCATGTAGGAAAACCCAACGGCCTAAGATATTTGGTGTTCTGTGTGCGTTCCCAAGTAGCCCTTTCTTACAGTTTTCCACTCTGGTATGGACAGATGTGGGGACTGCACCTGTTGAATTCCTGCTTGCATGAACCATCTCAAAAGAGAAATGGAGTAGTCTGATGGAGTTTCCCCAGACTGGAGAAAGAAGCCTTCTGTTTTAAGGACCATGAAGTGGATTTCTTCTAAACCAGGTTCAGCGTACACACGCACACCTCAGTCTGTGAATGAACACCCAGAAATACAGGCTCAAACTAGCCCACGGAGTATGTGCATCCTCGTTGGGGCAACACGACAGAAAGCCCAGATGTTCCCCAATTGGACTTTCAACAGATGTGCTCTGTAAGTTCCCAGGCGAGAGTTGGCTTTGGATCAGCCGGCAAACGGAAGGTGCTCTCAACCTCTTCCCACAACTGCCCCATTTTCCTGACCCGAAACGACCTCAGGGTCATTGAGGAAACGCACATGTATGGATGGATACAATGAATTTACTGAATGGGGTCATTTCACATGCCCTTGAGACTCAGTCTGAATGGATCCAGCATCTGCCTGAGTATTAAATTCCAACCATGGGATTCTTGGTGCAAATGTAATCAAAAGCCCTCAGAGTGGAGAACAAGAAAAAGAAGAAGAGTTTTGGATTTATATCCCCACATCCAAGTATCGATCCTTCCAACTTATGGTGACCCCAGCAAGGGACTTTCAAGGCAAGTGAGAAGCAGAGGCCTTCCTCTACAGAGCCTTCCTTGGTGGTCTCCCTTCCAAATACAAACCATGCTTAGTTTCCAAGATCTGATGAGAGTGGGCAATACCATACCAACTTCCCTCCCTCAGGGCTTATCTAACCCTCCATAAATAACCAAAGCTTAGTTGCAGGCTGGTTTGCGAGAAAAAAAATGCAGCAGGTGTTCAAAAACAAAAACAAAAAAAACCCCAGAATAATTTACGACCTCCCGCACAGAGGAGGTGCTGTGCTTCAGGTGAGAGTATTGTTCAAGAGAAAATAATGTGGCAGGAAACCAATCTAAATCATGGCCAAGGGTAACTCATCAATCCACCCTTCCGAATGGATATGTCAGTTTCTTATCTGTGAATCAAGCGGATGATTTGAAGCAGAGAAAGAGACGAGGAGAAAATCCAGGTGTAGAAATGCTTGCCGGAGCCCGAGAGTGAATGATCCCTTGGCAAGGAAAGAGAAATAACTTCCACATTGGATCCAGGAGATCCACGCATTTCCACTTAGAGCCACCAGCTGTTTTACCGACCCTGCTCCTGAGGACCGTAGACAGCCAATAAACATGCATTGCTTCGAGGGTGTTGATGCTCACTGACAGTGATGCCAAAAAGAAGAAGAGTTTGGATTTATATCCCCCCTTTCTCTCCTGTAAGGAGACTCAAAGGGGCTGACAATCTTCTCTCCCTCCCCCCCCCACAAAAAACATCCTGTGAGGTGGGCGTGGCTGAGAGAGCTCCCAGGAACTGTGACTAGCCCAAGGTCACCCAGTTGGCATGTGTTGGAGATTAGAGTGCACCTGCTTTTAACCAGTATACCACGCTGGTTCTAAGGAGGAAAGGGTTTGTGGCGAGGGACGCACAGGTACCAGGGGAAGGGGAGGGTGCCAGGACCACCTTTGCTGGGCAGACCCCGAAACTGGCCCTTATTGGTCCAGGCTGCCCAGTGCCACCTATTCTGCATGTCTCAGCCTGGCCTACTAAAAAGCTGGCACCGGGGACTGAGAACACATGGAATCCATTTGTAAACATGAATAATTCCAACACAGTGTTCTGACAGCAGAGGCTATTCAGCGATCTCCCCGTGAGTCACCATGAATCGAATCACCATGATGAAAAAATCATAGAGGTCAGTTGCACGTGTGAATCGTCATTATTATTATGCAGAACCCACAGACTCCAGATAAAAGGCCCAGCAGCACAGTCACCGTCAAAATCTTGAAAAGATTGCCTGTTGTGGCTGTGATCGGTCTGTCTTCTGGGCTGCGTGGCTGTGGTCTGGTGGTTTTGGGTCCTAACGTTTTGCCCACATCTACAGTTGGCACCTTCAGGGGCGTGTCGCGGTGAGATGTGTTTCCCTCCATGGCACAAATCACTCTGACATGATGGCACTGCACAGGGGCATTTCAGTCAGGGCAGATGTGTTTCTTAGACAAAAAAAAATATTCCAGAAAGAGAAGGCAGCGTGGCCAATGGGCTTTGCTCTCTCCTCCTTTTCTGTCTTTATTGCTGCTCCTCTGCACTTTTACTGTGCCCAGTCCAAATACCTGTAAACCGAGATGCTGCTTTCCTGAATGGGCAGAGTGGATGGGTGCGGGTGTCAATATTTTGCTACTTCAGCCTCTTCGCTGCCTGAGCTTTGCATACTCCTGAGGCTTAGGAAGCACTTTCTTCAGCTATAAAAGAATAAAAGGACAGCTGGATACATCGCCCCGGCCTTGCCAATTAATTAGGCTGTAACTACCTTATTTTTTTAGATAAATAGCAGATGTCACAATTATTTGCAATGACTGTAACATAGCCTTGAACAAACAGGGCGCTTTGGCACTTTCCCACGAAATTGTATGCAGATGGCTTTTTAGGGTGGGGCCAGGCCTTTCATAGTGGGAGACAAAGGGAGGCTTTGCCGCAACTGTTTGGCTCGTTCTCACTCCTGGCTTAATTCACAGGAGCTCAAAGCATTCCCCCATCCCAACCTGCAGTTAAGTTATTTCTGCGAACGAGCGTCCCCTTAAGTGCTAAACTCAAGCGTGCAGTTTCTGATTCTAGATCCTTGGAAAACAATATTTATTCTCTTTAGGTTGTCAGTTTTTGTGTTGGAAGGAATCCGGTGGGTTTAATGCCTGTGCAGCCAACCAGGATTCAGCACTTTTAGGAGGGAAGTTGTCTTAGCCTGCAGTAGAAGATCTAGATTTGAACCCAGAGCCACCCTAATGACCAACAAGATTCCCAGAGTATAAACTTTCAATGAGTCAAGAACTTCAACTCCCGGAAGCTTATACCCCTACATAGGTTTGAAGATATGTTTGTGTGTTTAAAAATATATAGGAACCATTTTCAGCTGAAACATTTAATTTTTCTGAGCAATTTTTCTGAGAAAAAACAATAAAACGGTCTTTTCAAAATGTTTCCAAAACATTTTAAATGCTTTGTGCAGAAAAAACCAGTGTTTTCTTTCCATGTGATGAAAAACTTCCTCCCTTGCTTTTTGAAGATCAAGACACAAGAGCTACCCAAAACCCAGGCGCAGGCACGGCCGGTCTTTGGGGTAGTTGGCTGCAGGCCCTTGCCATGATGTATCTGTTTTCTGCTCTGAAAAGCACAATCCCACACCTCCAACATGGAGAAACAGGAGCGGGGAAGGTTTTCATTTAATTATAGGGCTATGATACCGAGAGCTTCTGTTTCTGCCAGTCTGAGTTTAGGCTCACGGAGACGGAAATATGTAATCCCCACTCGTGGGAACCATTTGGGGAAACTTAAACCTGCAGATTCCCTTTTTGGCTGATTCCTTTAGGGGAAGAAATGAGCATCGGTTTGGTTACCCTTCTGGAGAGGTTTCTGGAATGATTACCATCAAATTGTTGCCTCTCTGTTTAATGCCCCACCCCTCCAGTAAACACCAGCTCCTTTTAATAGCTTTGCATTATTCATAAGAGTGTTGCATACTTTAGTGAAGGCAAGATTAAAAGGAAGACAAATAAAAGAAGCAAAGTATTCCTGGTGGTGGAATGGACAACATTCCACTCAACAAAACACCTGGTTGCTTGTAGTTTTATGAACTCGCTGAGGGGATAAGGTTGCCAATCTCCAGGTAGGTCGGTGCATTTGATATAATAACTGCAACCATGGCTCAAAGCTCAATTATAATGTATTATTTTAAATCAATAAATATTTTGCCAGATAACAGCCTCTGCGTATCATTTAATCATTCATTTACAAAATCAACAGCAAACTTTTTTACAGAAGTAACAACTTATCAATTGCTAATTTTTTATTTTTTTACAGAGGTAACAACTTACAGCTCTGAGTTTCACGGCTCAGCAGGCATCAATTAAACTGAGTGGGGATTCTACAGTGTCTGTCTTCTCCAGTAGGGAGAAGAATTTTTGTTTCTCTTTGTTTTAGAATTTTCCAGCATCTAATTTTTAAGCTGGCCTTTGCAAATTCTTCAGGAGCGACGACAGAATTCAGTTTCCTGTGAAACAAGCAGCTCTGAAGAGGAAATGTTTTGCTGTATGCTTAGAGAGCCTGTACAAACCTGCAGGGCCAACGCTGGTTCCAAAACAATGGCACCTCTGAATTATGCAAACATTTCAATAATTTTGCTTACCTCTATAGAGCAAGACAGAGAGAGAAAGACAGAAGAGAAGAGATTGTACACTGCGGGATTTAAGGGAACTGGCCAGAGATTTTATCAAACTTGGCTTGAGATTACCGGTCAATCACTGCCAAGGCCAAACCATAGGATTACGAGACACATTAGGGGCATGACCAGAACTTTAGCAGATTCATCCGGTTTTTTGTTAGGCCTGCAACGAAACATGGGTAGAGCGTTCTGCTACAACTTGCTCTAGAGGTGCACTGGATTCTGAAGCCTGTTCCCGATACCATAGCTGATTACCTCTGAATTATTTTTGCTAAAAATTAAAGAGTTCCACACCAGCATAAATTTATATCTTTGTTATAGCTTAAGCCTCACAGTGGAAGATGAAGGAAAGGCCAGATCCTCCAACTTATTTGCAACAGTCTGCCAAGTTGGAAGGTATGCTCACATTTCTTGACTGGGGCTTGCTTGCCTGCTGTGGTTTCCCAACCCACCACTGGCTCAGTTTGAAGGATAGCACATCTCAGTGGTGGCAGCCACAGAATGTTGGCAAATAGCGCTGTGAGAAAAGTGAAAGGTCAGTCAGGGTAGGAGAAAAAATACACAGATGTTTATGAACAAAAGGAGATGGGTGGTGGGGTTATTGAAGGAGAGGAATGTCAGCAAGGCATAAATGCTAGAGCCTTCCCTCCAAAGGGAAAGCGACTTCTAACATTTGGAGAACAGTTATAAATCTGGGAGATCTCCAGGCCCCACCTGGAACTTGGCAACCTTACCACACTATTGTTCTGAAAAACACTGCAAGGTGTGTTCTGCAAAACTAGAGATCCCAGAATTTCAGCAGCTACAACCGCTTGGCCTGTCATCTAATTCTGCGCAACCCATAGTCTTTTGCCTTGTCTTTTCCTTGAGTTCATAGCACCATCTCGTGGAGAGTGATTAGAACAACATTCTCTGGCACAAGGCTCTCCAAAGCCCAGAATTTGTGGGAAGACCACGCAAAAAAGCAAATAAAGTTCCCTAACTCAAAGCCAGATTTATAAAGCCTAGACAACTGCCTGTTGGGATAAAATTTTCAGGAGGAGCAGTTGTTGTGGGCTGCCCATCAAACTCGCCACTCAATAAACTGTGAAGACAAAAGGAACACGGTTAATATTCATCTGTTTCCTACTAATCCATCTATGGTCAATGCACAGTTAAATTCCTGGATGCTTCAGTTATTCTTACAAGGCTTCTGTAAGTTCATAGGGAATGCATTTGTTTTGGTTCATTTACCCAAGGCGTGAATGAATATGAATCTACAGATGCACATCTGCAAATACATTAGGTTATGGGATGGAGGTAAATTGTGCACATAAATTGTGTAACAGGCTCAACTTCAAGTTTGAACCATTTAGTCTGGGTGGACTAGACTTCCTAAAGTAATATTACTATGGAGAAGATAGAGATATTAGGCCACTAGCAGAACTCTGGGCCACTTTGGATTATCATCATCATCGTTGTTGTTGTTGTCGTCATCATCTATAATTATAATTAATATTAATTCAATTTACACCCCGGTCACCATACTTAGCAGGCTCAGAGTCGTTTAGATCATAAAATATACAATATACAATAATATGCACAACAATATACAGTATGCTCTAAAACCTGCCTACATGGCACGTAATTAAATCATGATGGCATCTGAATTTCCCAACCCACAAAGCAACAGAAGGGAGAGACAAATAGGAGGGAAACGGAAGACAGGAAGGAGCTCCACCATGATAGAACCAGAATCTACCTCTGTCCTCAACTATAGGCCTGGCAGAAAAGATCCTTCTTACAGACCCTGCACAATTGTGATAACAGACAATGGAGGAGACGTGGGGCCACACCAGAGCATTTGCCCCCTCCACTGGTGTAATGGGCACCACCCCTCTGCGATGGAGAGGGCAAAGGCATCAGCAGCTGGGTGCCCTTTAGCTCCGTAGCAGCAAAAGCAGGAAGTGGGCACCACCTCAGAAGAATGCTGACATCCAATCAGACACCTGCGCAAGGGGGGGGGGGCAACTGGGGTGTTCCCAGGGGTTGAGCCAACTTCAGTCAACTTCCTTCCGGCCTTTAGGGCCCAGAGCACTGTGGCCAGGGCTTCAGATTTATGCCACCTTTTGGGTGTGATAACTCTCTTAAGCCCTATGGAGGGCTGCCAGGTGGAGGCCCTTTGAAGGTGACACCATCCCCAGCTGCCTCAGGCTTTGGATTGGACTGCACATCCTTCAAGGCACTGTTCCCATCCAACATCCCACAGAGTTCTCAGTCACAGGGCTGAGAAAAGCCCTGGCTCTAGCTGAGGACAGACGAATACTTGACTACCAGCAAGTTGTTACCAGCAGAGCACAATGCGGAGAGGCGGTCTTGCAGAAGTGGCCAAGAAAGGCTTGCCAATGATTTCGGAAAGATCAGCTCTTAGGCTGCTGCCTGTTTCTCCAGCTGCAGGACTCTGATTGAAGCCAAAAGCTGCAGAAGAGGCCCATCTAGTAAGGCACCACTAGGGGTCAGTGCTGAAGCTTGCAAGAAGGCTATGAGCTGAGAAACTGATCGCTTCTCAAAGGATTAACACAATAGTACCACCCTTTGTTAGGGCCAAGTGAGAGCTACTGTGGAGGCGTGGTTGAGAGTTTTGAACTAGAATCTGGGAAGCCCAGGTTCAAACCCCCCCCCCTTGTGCCATGGAGGCTTTCTGGGTGACCTTGCCCAGTCATAGGGCCTTTCCCCACTCTCTTCGATTCCCCCTATGAGAGCAGCTGACATCTAAGCCAGCCCAGAAGCGTCCCCACAACCCCTTCACGCGGGGGGTCATCAAAAGGCGCCGTTAAGAAGAGCGCCTGGGATGCTGCGCGCTGAGGGGGCGCGATAGCAGCAGCGTCGGGGCGGCTGCGCTGTCGCCGCCCCTGTCGTGGGGAGTGCCGAGGGACCCCGCGCTACTCTCCTCAAGTAGCGTGGGGCTTAAGGTAAGTAGGGAAAGGCCCATACTCTTTCGACCTTTAAAAACAAAGGGGCGCGCTGCCGATTAAAGTGCTTCCCAGCCAGCTGTTTGAAACCCGGGTTTTACAGAAAGAATCACGGACAGCTCGATTCTCAAAAAAAAAAAAAAAACCATTTGGGGGGACTTAACACGGGGCAGCCACACTTTAGGGGCGGGAGCCATGTAAAGTTCCCCCATGAAATGTTTTTTTTTTCTTGTCCCCAGCCCAGGTTTATTGGCCCGTGCGGAAGAGAAAATGGCTGTTTTAGAAGGTGGGATCTATGGCATTATGCCCCATTGCTGCCTCTCCCCTCCCCAAACCCCACCCCCTTAGGCTCCATCTCCAAAATCTCCAGGCATTTCCCAATTTAGAGCTTGCAACCTTGATACCATCCTCTGCTGGAGCCCGCTTTGAGATGGAAGAAAAGCTGAAAATCAGGGCTTCTTTTTAAGGATGGCTCTGACGTGGTTTTCCCAGGAACTGATCCAGCCAAGTAATCACTCTGGATTCTCAGAGAGAATGGAAAGTTGAAACGGGGCTTGAGGAAATACATCTGTTCAAGAAATCTTGCTGCAACAGATATTCCCCCTCCCCATGCAGCAGCCCCTTGTGCATAATCGACCCCAGAGAATGAGATGAAGATTGAAGTTGATAAAGTCTACAAACTAGCTTCTAGTTTTGTTCTAATGCCCCAAATCCCAGGAGGCATTCTGGTTCATTTTGTAAGGAAGAAATCCAGGGATCAAAACTTAGCAGATTTAACCCTGCCACCTGCCTCTTTCCACTGACACCCAGCTCAATCCAACTGCATGCTGTTCTTTAATCTTATCCTGGAATAGTTACCATCCTATCCCCATTACGTCTCTCCCTCTCTTCCTTCCTAATCTCTCTTTCCTTGGAAAAGAGGGTGTGGCTAATTCAGTGACAGCTGACATCACTGAACCTTTACCTGGCCTTAAAAAAACTCGGCAGAGAACCAGCTGTTGATACACCCACAGGCAGCTTCCAGCGTCTGACTGCAAAATCATCCCTATGAATCTCATCCAGTCAGGAGTACTTTCCCCAGTCTGAGCTGAGCAAATATATAGAGAAGATGCTGGATCCATCCGCTCCTCACCTGCAGGAACAAACAGCCTTATCTCAGGGTGCCATCTAAGTAACGTCTCTGGGACTCAGCAGGGATTCCGGCTGTGCTGTGGAAGTGTGGAGAGCAGCTTTGGTTATCAATGGGGAAATTAGACTTATGGAGGTGACAGAGACAGAATACAAATAATGTTTTTACCTGCACAATGGAAACACTGCAGAAGGTGGTCGGATCAAGTTCTCAGCCCATTAGTGGCCCAAATAAGGAGGTTTGTGGCTACACTGGGGGCCAGGGGTCCCCTACACCAGGGGAAACAGCCAGCCCCCCAAATTATTTTCAGCAGAGTCCATCGTTACCCACCTCCGGATTAACTGAATTCAACAGTGCCAACTCTACAAACTGGGATCCACGTCCAAATCAGCCTTTGGAACTACCAGGCACCAGAGGTGAGGCCAAACTCTTCTGTGCATATTTGAATTTTATCACAGGATGCAGTTGAATATTTTTACTCAGCAAAAAAAAAAAACAGATATTGATTCCCAATCAGTTTATCGGGGATGTGGGTGTGTGTGTTTCTCTTGGCAGCTCCTGTTCATTGCAGGGAAACTGAGGAGGATAAATTCATGCATGCAAACCTGTGTGGCAATCTTTAGTTCATACTCCCTGTGACATGGACTCTCTGAGATGTTTCTTTACAGGATCTGGAAGTTCTGTTCACATTTTGGCAAATTACAATGTGATTCAGCCTGGCCTAGAGGTTATGTAACCCAACAATGAGTCTCTCCCATTCTCCATCCCAGGTTAATGACATGCACAAGGAGTACAAATAATATATTGTGGTCTGTGAGGTTCAAGCCAAAGAAATATCAGAGCCTGGGCTAAAGCCATTCAGGGCCTAAATCCACTGGAAGCGTATATTGATTTTATATCAATTGCAATGGTTTCCACCCCAAATCCTGAAAATTGTCATTTGGTGCTAGAGTTGCCAACCATTTGCCAGCAATCTTGGAAGCTTTGGGGAGTGGGACATGGGAATGTTGTGGCTCCTTGCCCTTCAACATTTTGTTACATACCCAGAAGTGATGTCACAGAGTTGCAGTGATGCTCTAGGAATTTCTGAAATCTCTCGGATAAAAACCATAGAGATTTCAGAAATTCCTAGAGTGTCATCATGATCTAATTTCTGAGCATATTAACAAACATGATGGCACGGTATTGTGGAGTTGTAATTTCCCCCAATTTGGAGCAACGGGAACAAAATGGGGGGGGGGGGGCAAAATCAGCATCACATGACATCACTTCCAGTTCCAAAACACAGCTTTCATTTCATCTTGCCCCAGAATTACAACTCCCAGGAAACCTTGGGAAGAGGGAATCCCGAACTGGAGGTGACATTGCAGTGTCACTAGCTCTGTTTTTTAGAACCTCCAGCCCAATTTTGCTGCAGGGTTCTTGTGTGGATAAATGCAGAAGAGGAGAATATTGGTCGATTCCGCACTTGGGTTATCGATTTAAGTTCGAGCTGCGTTCGACCTAAGTGCTCTGCACAACCATTGGTTTTGTACCAGCTTCGCCCCATGTAACGGTCAAATTTCCAACTCCAGTTGGGAACTACTACTTTTTCAGGGAACCATGCTCGAACTCAGCTCGATTCCAGTAAAGTGCGGAATCTCTGGTGCCAGGAGTTCCCCATTCAGCCAATCACAGCTGTGTGTTTCGGGCATGCGTACAGCTGGCCAATCAAAAAACGCCACCTTCGTCCCTCCATTCCTGTGGCAGTTCTTTTAATAACGTGTGTGGGGGTAGACGGAACATGTAGCCAATCGGAATGGAGCGGTGAAGAGGCACAGGATGATTCCGCCCTCTGAGCTGGGATCAAGCTGGTTGCAGTGGGGAACAACAATGGCTTCGACCTAGGTCAGTACCCTTCTCAGGGAACTGGGTCGAACCTATTTTACTCGTGTGCGGAATTGCCCATTGAGTCCCCATTGGGAAGAGAGAAAGGGTATAAATGAAGTAAATATATGAAGACAATTGTTATGCTCCCGACTTGTTTACTTATATTTTCTAACAAACCCTGCTCAAGGAGAACTTTCTCAATTGCTAGATTTAATGTCATGCTGTCTGCCCTACTAAATGGCAGGTTTAATAACCTAGAAAAATCTAAAAGGTTATGTAGTTGCAATACCAACCAAGTTGAAACATTGGCTCACCAGCTATTACGGTCGAATCCCCACTTGAAATTTGCACGCAGATCCAAACCTGTTCGTTGTGAAACCGTGTCCTCTTCATCGGAGTTTCTCCCTCCCCACCGCAGCAAGCACACAGCAGACACACCCGGTTGCAGAACTCTTAGCAATCCCCACTACCAGGCGACTTCGCTTCGCTGGTCTCCCCTGATTGGCTGGTGTGCCTTGATGGGGCGGGACCTTTTCCCACTGCAGAAACTTACATTGTAGGGGCGTGATAAAAAAGAGCATGTAAAAATTTAATGTTTAACTGTTTAACTGTGCAAACAGTTCATTGTTACCTGTGTAAACCATTAACAATTCAAAGTTACATGTTTGACTGTTTAACGTTTGCATCCCCTTCTGCTGGCCGATCGCAAAAGCAGAAATGAAACCAAGGAAAGGCTGCACGCACATCGCAGTGCTAATTGGTTGCCCGAATTCAGCGTCACACTCCAGGCCGGGAAATGAGTCAGGGTTTCAACCCTCATCCCTCCCCTCGGATCAGCTCTGAACCGTGTTAATGGGGTCTATGCCACTTGCAACCAGGTCCTGCCAGAACGCGCATTAATGGGGAGAACGAGCGCCAGAAATGGAATCTGCCACGCAAGCAATGGGGAGGTCGTCCCTCAAACCTGGTTAGTTTGTGTTCTGAAACCTGGCTAAGACACTAGTGGGGACTCGACCTAGATTTGCACTAGATTTGCTAAAATTAGATATAAATATGTCAATTTATATCCTCTCTTCCAACCTGTTAACAGATTTGATCAGACTATTTCTCCTGCTGAACAACTCTGATTCTGGTTTTTGTGAAGAGGTTGCAAGCTTTGTTATGGAAATAATTCAGTCAGTAACAATATGTATTTATGTGATGTTTTGTTTTGGTTTTTTGCTTTTAAAACCGTATTGTTTGCTGTGGGTTTTTGTTGTTGTTCTGTTTATGCCAATAAAGGCTTTGCTTGAGATCCCTACTTGTGGGCCTTCCAGTGAACATCTGTTTACCCACTGTGGAAATAAGGATGCTGAACTAGATGACCCCATCAAAAGTTCCCCTTATGAGTGAACTGGCCCTGATTCTTACAATGGAGGGAAATGTTAAAAGAAGACTCTTACAGATGAATAATATGCCTATTTGCTCAAATGTATGCCCTTCACTATTACTTACTCCCAAGAAAATGTTCGTAGGACTGCAGCCTTACTGGATCAAAAATGGGCGCTGAAATTCAGGTGGCCAAGTCCAGTTTGGGAAATTTCTGGAGAATTGGGGGGGGGGAAATATGGGGAGGCAGGGCTTGGGGTGGGAAGGGACCTTTGTGGGGTATGATGCTATGGAGCCTGCTTGTTTCCAAAGCAGTCATTTCCTCTAAGTGTTCTGATCGCTGAAGTCTGGAGATTGGTTGTAATTCTGGGCTACCTCTAGGCCTCTGTAAAGATTTGCAGCCATAAGGGAGATAAACATGATTCATGTTCTGGATCCATCAGAAAAATAAAAGGATGATTAGACAAGTATGATAGTTCATGAGGGTTCTCTTGAGTGCCAAGTGTTCTGAACCTGGCACAACCCCAAGAAATGCCATGATGTCAGCGAGCATCCAGGGCCAAGAGCATAGCTCCCATGAATCCACAAGTAAAAACTTGTGGCTTTGCTCTGGCTGGCTAAAGCTGAAGTATACAGCCCTAAAGCATGCGCTCCTTCCTACCCAAGACATGCCACCATAACCTTGTAGAAATGGAAATATTCTTCACTGAAGGAAAAATCTGGCCAATGCTGAGGACATTTCAGTATTGAAAACACAGTTCACAGATTACAGATTTATTTTTTTAAGTCATTTCTCTTTCCAAAGAATCCTTGTTGGGTAGCCTTTCCACAAAGGCTTGCACAGAGAACTCTGTTGTAGGGTTTTCTAGGCCACCTACAGGGGATTGCCATCCTCAGCTATTCCTAGAGAGAGTAAATGGCTGTGAAATCAGTTGTTTGCACAGTGATACAGATATATTCTGAGAATTGAGAATCACAGCATACAATGTTCAGCTCGGAACTTGGAGAAACATTTAGGGGCTGTTCTCTGATCCACTCATGACTTTCAGTTTGTCTTCGCATGGATAAATCTCTTGTCAACTTTGGCTTATTCTAGAAAATGCAGGTCTCACGGACGCATTTCTTTTTTCATGTGACATATTTGTTTATCTAGAAGACTTATGACATGCATTTGCCAACACATGATTCCACCTCACCAATCCCATAATGGTTTTCAAATGATCTTGGCCCTTTCCTACAGCACAAATAAAACGTTTTGAGGAAGGTCCATAAAACATTTTCTGCAAAAGTTCCACCCAGCTTTTTGCTCAAAACATTTGGGAAATGTTTTATTTCTTCCTCCAACAGTTTCTTTTGGATATGGTTATTTGGCAATCTTTTTTCTGAAAACATTTTCAAAGCATTTCCTGCTTGCTGTGCGGAGTTCAGAACATGTTCCTATTTCCCCCGCCCGATTACAAGATCTCATTTTCGTTTCTCTTGCACCCGCCATTTTCTGCCATTTCAGTGATTCTCCAAATTGTCCACCATTTGCTGAAGCTTCCTATGAACCAGTTTTCTTCTCTGGTTTTGTTTTGTATGACGTATTTTTGAAGCCACATAGGCGTGGCATGAGAATTGACAATATGCACAGATTTTGAATCTCCGCAGCTCCAAAATTTTCCATTTGTCTTCACATGAATAAATCTCCTGTCACCTTAGGGCAGTGGTGGCGAACCTTTGGCACTCCAGATGTTATGGACTACAATTCCCACCAGCCCCTGCCAGCATGGCCAATTGGGAAGGGGGCCAGTGGGACCAAAGGTGTGAGCTCTTATCTGAGTCCTATAGGAAGGATTATAGAAAGTACGGCTGTCACGGTACATTTATTTTTTCATGTGACACATTTGTTTATTTACCACTTTAAAATTCCCCCTCACCAATCCCACAACAGTTAGCCTTGTTAGCCCACAGCTATTAGAACATTTGTGTCATTCTCCCAGGGAAGGAGATTTCTAGGATCAACTGGCTCTAGAGTTCTGATTCCAAACCATACAGAAAGAATGGGGGCTATCTAGCCAGCTGGCTCTATGGCTCTCTTTTCAAAGTACTGGCTTCTGCGACTTCCTTTAGCAGTGACGTACAAGTTAGGTCTTCCAGAGCTCTGGAGAATTTAAAAAAAAACACAAGTTTACCCCATGCAGTGCAATTGATGTTTGTACTGATCAACACTTGTGGCAAATACTCTGGCTAGACCTCACACCACCACCAGCGAGAAACAAAGTGTGTTGCCTAGTCTCGCTCAGATGGCTTTTGAGTTGCTCTCTCAAAGCACCTGCCAAAGTATGATGACCTTATAAACAGCATTGATCTTTTGTGTGTGTGTGTTATCCATTTTTTTTTCCAGATACTGCATTCACCGCCAGTGCTCCTCCAAAGAAGTACATGGGTGTGAGGGTCAAAATGCCAGTGCGCGAATTGCTGAAGAAAATACGGCTCTCCAAAGGAATTGATTCAAACAGCAGCAAAGTAAGTTGTGCATCCCAAAGGAGAATGAGCCGTAGGAAATGCAGGATGTTTGATGCGTCCCCACTGGCTCATTCATGTGGAATGTGGGGCCGGCTTGATGCTTTTTGGTGCCTAAGATGGCAGATTCGAAAGACACCCCTTCGCTAATTATCTCAACCACAGATGAAGGCCAGCTGCACAAAAGGGCTACCATGCTCACGTGCAGCTCACACATTCAACAAACTCAAGCTGTGTATTCTTAAAGGCAATACTGTATGTATTTAAGAATACATAAGAATATTTTAAGAATACAATATGTATTTTTAAAGGCAATGCGATTGGAAATCCACTATTAAATCAAATATCTACAGTCTTCTACTAATCCGGTGATAAAGAATAATCCTCTGGACTAGTAGAAGATTGTAAATATTTAATAGTGAATTACATAGCCGTTTGTTGAATGTTTTAAATAATATTTTTCAGTGTGAAGCATGATTTGAATGCATTTTGTGATATAAATAGAACCACATAGTGGGTTTTTTTTCTTTAGCTACACTCCCTATCACTCCCTGGTGATTCTTCTTTTGTTATTTTTTGGGGATATGGCTTTCTAAAGGTCAGCAACCCTGTATGAGGAGCTGGAAGGATGGGGAGGCATGAGGGGGACCTAGTGATGGGCAGAAAGGGGCCCCTGGGGATAGCCTTCTCGGAGCTTCCAAAACCTAGAGTCGGCACTGCCTGGGAACATACGAAGTTGCTTCATCCCAGTTTAGTCTATTAGTCCTTTCTGCTGGATTTGGTCTCCTCTGACCGAGCAGCACCTGCAAGTCAAGCAACTGTCAAAAAGGAAGAAACTTCTCTTCCGCATCATGTTCTATTCTGCTTCTGAAGACATGTTAAAATGTCTGTTTCCGAACAGAGCTGTCTACAAGGGGAGTAGATGTATTGGGAGAAGGGTCGCTTGGTGCTTAGGACCATCCTCCTTCAATTGGTCCAATGCTTTGATACATTTTTTTTGTAATGTCAATTTTGTACGGCTTTGGCAAACTTTTCAGCATGTACTTGGAACTATCTGACTGATCAAGACTAATGATTCAAATTCATTCTTTCTCTCCCTTCTCTCCTCCCCCCGTCCCCCGTACCATCAGGAGACCTCAGTAAAAGCAGAAACCAAAGCGACTCTGGCAAGACCAGGTAAGGAATAGCCCCTTTGAGAACCTGTGATCTTGAGAAATCTTTGCTCTAAGAATAGCATCTGACTCACCTGCCATTCTATAGTCCTGGGCTGGGCGGCTGCATCACGCGCTTCTCCGTGTGGGCTCCTGAAAATGTAACTGCCTCTAAAAATTATAATCACATCTTATCATTATAACCATTGTTATGTCAAACATTAGATGGATTGCAAATATTTCGGTTGGTTTTGAATGTCCTCTTTTCTCTTCATCTCACACAGGGGAAAAAAGAGTCACTTCACAGAAGTGTTACCAGTCGGTATGTGGGATACTTTTTGCTTTTGATAACCCGTATTTCCTAAGCAAAGGATGGAACTGGAGACGTCACGCCCCATTTTAATTTCTTGTTCTCTTTTTTAGAAAAGGTATAATTCCCCGATAGATATGAAAAGCATGGAGGACCTAGATATTCTGGTGGAAGTTCTTGAGGAAGACCTGAGCAACAGCCATTCCCAGCTAGAACTACGGGTGCCTCAGTCTCATTGGGATCATGCGCACCCGCGATTTCAGCCTCACTGGTGGGAAACTGAGAACAACCAACAGCCAGACGGAAACCACTCAGGGAACAGTTGGGATTCTACCAAATTCCATCAACCTTGTTCGTTACCAGATTCTGGTGTATTTTGGCATGGATGGTCCAAACATCTGGATGGTTTTGACGACAGAGTGATGAAGCTGCATCTGGATCCTTTCACAGTGCAGCCACACTCACACGTGGAAGCAAGACAACACGTGCAAGGGCACAATCCTTTCCCAAAGTCTATGGGGACTTTCCAAGGTTTTGCTGAAGGGTTTGGGCATCACTGCCGCAATCTGCCAGAAGATATTGAGTTGGACCCTCTGGAAAACGATTCCACTGCTTTGCAAGGTGGGGGACAGTTGAAGCCAAACTGTGGGGCTTTAGCAGGGCAGGACACCTCAAATATTTCTTTGTTCCACTTCCAACTCTACCAAGAGGAGAGCCGGCTAAGGAGAATCCCACAGGAGAGGTTGTTTGAGTCAGATACAAACGGGAGCAGGTCTGTTTGCTACTGATAACATTCTTGACTAAAACTTGTTCCCTTTTTGGCTTTTCCCGCTGCCGAGTCCTTGAGTGACCCTCAATGTGGTAGTTCTCAAAAAACTTCTCTAAAAAATACAATAAAAATTCAAAACCAGTATACAAATACAATAAAGCAGGAAAACTGCAATATTTTCTCTTATAACCATCAGTCAATTTAGCAGCCTCAGGATAAAAACTCTGAGCTCGTTCTTGAAATGCATTTAAAAACAGGTAGCATGAAAGTATATTTGCTAGTGGAGTGGTTAGAGTGTTGGACTTGTATCTGGGAGATGCTGGTTCAAGCCCCCGCTGTGGTTGTTTCAATCCTTGGAAGCTCTTGGGATGGGGTGGCAAGAGTGCTTCATCCCACTGCACAGGAGGCCAGATAAGAATCGGGCTGTCGTGGCATCTTTGAATCACTTTGAAGTGGTGGCGGGGTCTTTGTGGCAGAAAGAAGGATGCCCTTCCGTCCAGTCTGGCCCACTTGAATCAGCAGGAGTTTTCTGCCTCCCTGATTTACAAATGCCCTTTTCCCCTAATGAGAGCCAGTGTGGTGTAGTGGTTAAGAGCAGGTGCACGTTAATCTGGAGAACCGGGTTTGATTCCGCACTCTGTCACTTGAGCTGAGAAGGCTTTATCTGGTGAACCAGATTAGCTTGTGAAACCCCAACACATGCCAGCAGGGTGACCTTGGGCTAGTCACAGTTCTTCAGATCTCTCTCAGCCCCACCCTCCTCACAGGGTGTTTGTTGTGAGGGGGGGGAGGGAAAGGAGACTGTAAGCCCCTGTGACTCTCCTTACAGGAGAGAAAGTGGGGGATATAAACCCAATTCTTCTTATTCTTCTTCTGACTGCAGCAAACAGGTAAATCCAGCAGCTGCCTTCTCCTGCACACTGTTTTTTCTGACTTAAGTTACCCAGGGAACCGGTGTTATGTCCACTAGCAAAATCACATGGCTATGTGGCTGCATGTAAATTCTACAACAGACCCCCAAAATGAACAGCCAACTCCATGTAAAGCATGGAACTCTATGCCTTTCTAATATTTACACTTGGCCTTATTTTTACCCCCATGCTATAGAGGAGAGCACTGAGAGAGGACAGTCTTAGTCAACCACTGAGTGATTAAATGCATAAAGAGAAATTTGAGCTCGGACCTCCCGTAGCCAATGACTGCTTCCTTGAGCCGTCAGCCTGAGCATTCCTAGCACTCCTTGAAGCCACAAACCATTGTTACCATGACCAAATTCTTTGTGTTTTGATGTTTATCATTGTTCTCCTGTAAGTAGGGATAAGATTTCTCCTCTCTCTCTGTCCTCCTCCTTTTTTTTCTGAATCATCTGGCAATAAAACTGGGTGGGAAACCCAAGTTCATTGACAATGAGTCTACAGCTCACTTCCTCGGAACTAGGAGGGGGCAAATTAATCGGGATTAAAAGTGAAAGCCAGACGTCAAGACCAGTGTGAATACGACTCGGCGTATTTAAACTGCAAATGTTTGTTCCCCAAATCTAAATATTTGTTTCCTGAATCTTCTGGAGGTCAGCAAATACCAGGAATGTGGAATGCCTGTAAAGAGAGTCCTGTCTTTAAAACAGAAGTGTTTGGGTTCCTCAGGGTGTTGTGGGGATTGATGCTAGCATGGAGTTCCCCCAACCACATGAGATGCTCCACTTGCAATGCTGGATTCCAGGGGCGTACCAGCCAGGGGGACATATGGGGTCAAATGTCCCCAAGCTGCGGCCATTTAGTCACATGGGGGGGGCAGAAAATTGCCTTCCACACCCCTCCTCCTCCCCCCCCCCCCCCAGGGTCCATACACTGACTTCAAGACCCGGTGCAAAAAACATTGTTTGGCTGTGGTGGGGGAGGGCGGCCGCCCATGGGGGGCGGGGGCAGAAAACTCAGATTTTGCACCAGGCTACATTTTCCCTCGATACGCATCTGCTAGATTCTTTTGAGATTTTTTGTTGGAGTGGCACTCTGTGCTAGCTTAGGGTTGCCCACCACAACTCTTGTTGAACTTGCCCCGTGCAAAAGGAGTGGAGCCCTGTGCTCAGGAGCCGACTGGGAAGTGAAAATAACCCTAGGAAAAAATGTCCAGCTTAGCAGCTGAGCCATCGAGGTCAAGGCAAGAAACACACAGGGGTGGGTGGCCATGGTCTGTCTCTGGGTAGAAACCCTGGACTTCCTTGGTGGCCTCCCATCCCAGTGCTAACCATGGCTACCCTTGCTTAGCTCCTGAGAGACGATGCGGTTGGGTTAGCCTGGGCCACCGAGATCAAGGCAAGAGGCATTCAGAGCTGGTTTGCCACTGCCGGCCCCTGTGTGGCAACCCTGAGCTTCCTTGGTGGCCTCCCATGATCCCACAACAACCCAGAACCAACCTTCAGCTTCCATGATCTGATGATGTCAGGCTAGCCTGGGATATCTGGTGCACCTCCTGCTAAATTGCTTCAAGTTCTGCACGCTGCTGCTGAGAGGAGGGGCGTAACTAAGGCAAAAATCACGTGGCAAAATCACCAATTAGTAACCCCCTCCCAGCACACACAAATAATTAGTAACCTACTCTCGGGAACCTGTGAGAACCTGCTGGATCCCACCTCTGACAATAACCCTGTGAGGTAGGTTAGGCTGAGTGTGTGTGACTGGCCCAAGGTCACCCAGTAAGATTTGAACCCGGGTCTCCCAGATCCTAGTCCAACATTTTAGCTACCACACCATGCTGGTAATATTTAACACGCTGGTTCCGTTTAATGAATGAAACATGGAAATGCCGCAGAAAGAGAGAAAATCTAGATATTTAAAACAATTTTGGAAAATTCTGTACTGATTGGTTCTGGTGGGTTTTCCGGGCTGTGTAGCTGCACTGAGTCCTTGCTATCTGAGGCATACTCCTTCTCTCTGGAATTTCTTCCTGCTCTTGTACAAATTCTCACCTTTTCTTTCAGCCTACTGCACAAGGCCGTGGCACAAGGCAAGAGAGCGCTGGCATGTGCCCTGGCTTGGAGACTGGCCCTACAGGACAGAATTGACCAGGAGGATGCACGGAGGCAGGTAGGAGCAAGCTTCAGTTCCTGATCGGCAGCACCACTGCTGAACCCTCAGATCTGTTAAGTGAACTGGATCTGTTTCCCCACTCCTACACATGAAGCCTGCTGGTAACCTTGGGCCAGTCATACTTCTCTCCGACCACTCTCAAATAAGATTAGACAAGAAAAAGAGAAAAAATATATTAAAATTATTATTGTTGTTGTTTGTTGTTGTTGTTGTTGTTGTTGTTATTGTTGTTGTTGTTGTTGTTGTTGTTGTTGTTATTATTATTATTATTATTATTATTATTATTATTATTATTATTATTATTATTATTGGGTTTATAGACCGCCCTCCCCCGAAGTGCTCAGGGCGGTGAACAACATATAACAGAGCACAATAATAAATTAAAATCCAATAAATATAAGTTAATATGGCTCTAATAATAAACCCTATCTTATTAAAAATACAACATTATTAAACTTAGCATTAAACTAACAATAAAAGAAGATGGCGCCAGCTTAAGTTCACCCAGAGCCCCAGAGGGGGGATGAGGCGGTGGATCCACTTGATGATATAATAAAGGAGGGGGAGGAGGGGAGGAGAGGGAGGGGGCCCCTATCAACGGCTAGGCTCCCCAAAGGCCCGGTGGAACAGCTCTGTCTTACAGGCCCTGCGGAACTCAACCAGATCCCGCAGAGCCTGAACAGCTGGTGGGAGAGCGTTCCACCAGGCGGGGGCCAGAGCTGTAAAGGCTCTGGCCCGAGTGGAAGCTAGCCGTATCATTGAGGGGCCAGGAATCACCAGTAGGTTGGCCTCTGCCGAACGCAGAGACCGATTCGGGACATCAGGAATAAAAAAAACTTATGAACAAATTTTTGGAATTTTATTGACAATTGTTTAGAAATAAGACAGCTGAGGAAAAAAGGTAAATGACTATTTGGATAAATCCAATTTGACCAAAGTGAAACAAAACACAAAGAGAAAAATTAAATGCCCTAATAACAAAACAAGAAGTTAGAGATGCTATCCAAGACACAAAACTTGATAAAGTACAAGGTCCAGGGTAAGTTAGCTGTGACTTGATGGCAGAGGCGTAGCTCCAAGGGAACGGGGACATGACACACCGGCGCACACCCCTGTGAGGGTGTGGCGAGGGTGTTCCAGGGGCGGGATGGGGCGGAGGACACACCAATTCACCAGGCACTTTCCCCCCTTGCTACGCCTCTGCTTGATGGTATTTTCTACCATGTGAGCTTAGGAATGTCCTCATAATTATTCCATTGGGAACATCAGATGGGGGCCTTCTACTCACCTGCAGTTTACACTCTCTTTTTATAGAGGAAATATCACTCGGAAACTTATCTGATACAAGCTGCGGTTATTTACACGGAACGGTTGCCAACTTCTGCACCACGCCCTCTCCCAGTTTGATGTGCTAGGATTAGTCAATGACCCTTGAGATGGCCCAAAGGGAAACCTTCTTCCTTCACTGATGGTGGCCACTGATCAAGGCAAATATCGACAGCCCCTCGTGTATGCTGTTCTCTCATTCATCCCCCCCACTGAATTCTGTTTCCCGCTCTCCTTCTTTCATAGACGGCACTGCATGTAGCAGCTCAAAGGAACTACCACCTTATAGTCAGCGACCTGGTATCCCTGGGAGCGAACGCCAACAAGAGGGATGAGTCCGGGAAGACTCCGTTGCACCTGTGTGCAGAAAGGGGCTACCCCAGAGTTCTGGAAGTAAGTGGAGCCCTGACAGGGAGGAGAAGCTGTCAGGGTTGCTTTCTTTGGGTTGGGAAATACCGGGTGGGTGGAGGCTGGGGAGGGCAGAGTTTGGGGGGGGGGGGGGGGCTCAGCAGATATAATACCATAAAGCCTGTCTCTCTAGATACAGAGTACAATTCTATTCCATCCTTCTTTCAATGAGTTCAGGCTGACCACATACCTGATTTCCAGATTTTGTCCTCACAACAACACTGTGAGGTAGACTGCTGTGAGAGACAGCAGCAGTCCTACGGTCACAAGAATCACTCCAGCTGGTAGATAGCATCTCATGAAGCATCTTTCTCCAGGCAGTCCAACTGCCACCTATAATTGCATTTCTCCCTTCTGAAGACCTTATGGCAGAATGCATCTCTGCTCACCATCTTGTTCGCACAACTTATTCAGTAGGTGAGGTTGAGGGAGGTCTCACCACCGACCCCTGGCCCCTGGCCCCTGGGTGGCCTTCATGGGATTTAGCTGAGAACTGTAAACACAAACCTGCTCCATCTGTCAGGTCAGCAGGAACTTTAGAAAAGCTAAAGGAAAATAGATTCCTCAACCTAAAACAGCTGCTTTGCAAAAAACTTTTGTATTGTGCCCACTGAGAGAATGTTGAAAAGTGAGACTCGGTCCAGACGCAGCACAGCTGTTTTACGGGCGACGGCCACAGTTTAGGGTCTGCATTCATGGTTTTTCCTTTTCCTTTCTAAAATTACAGGTCTTGAAAAATTGTCAGAGAGCAGGCACTCGTTTAGAAGTGGACGCAACTGACAACAAGGGTAGGTCTGAAAAGACTTCACACTGGCAGTTGTTCCTGAGGTCAGTTATCCATGTGCCAGTGTGGAGAGGCAAAAATCACATGGTTCGTTGCTCAAAGGAGATTGATTTAGAGCCTGCCTGCTTTTTTTCGGTGCTTGGAAAGTAATCTCAACACAATTTTTTACTTGCCATGTTTTCAAATCACAGACCAAAAGCATGGTGTAGTCGTGGTTAAGAGCAGGTGGAATCTAATCTGGAGAGCTGGGTTTGATTCCCCACTCCTCCACCTGAGTGGCAGAGGCTTATCTGGTGAACCGGATGTGTTTCCACACTCCTACGTTCCTGCTGGGTGACCTTGGGCCAGTCACAGTTCTCTCTGAACTCTCTCAGCCCCACCTGCCCCACAGGGTGTCTGTTGTGGGGAGAGGAAGGGAAAGGAGCTTGTAAGTCACCTGGAGTCTCCTCACAGGAGAGAATTCTTCCTTTATGAAACCAATCCATCTCATGTTTTGTCTTCCTACCTTTCCTGCTGCCCTCAACTTTTCCAAGCGTTATTGTCTTGGCCAGTGAATCTTATCTTCTCATGGTGTGACCAAAGCATGACAGCCTCAGTTTAGTCCATAGGTATCAAACTCATGGCCTTCCAGATGTTATGGACTACAGTTTCTATCATCCCCTACCAGCATGATGCTGGCAGGGGATGATGGGAACTGTAGTCCATAACATCTGGAGGGCCACGAGTTTGACACCTGTGTTTTAGTCCATTTAACTTTACAGGATCACAATTCCCATGGTTCACAGTAGAAAGGGAATGACTATTCAGTTTAAGTCTGCAGTATAGACCCATTCAATACAATCCACTGCAGAGTGGCTCCAGGCTAATGCGGTTGATTTCAGTGGACTGAATACACTGTAACATTCTTCGCCTTTTTCCTTCGCAGGTTTAACGCCTTTGCAGAGTGCAGCTGTAGCTCATTCTGCCATCGTGGTGAACCTGGAAAAGAGCAGCCTCGGTCCCGAAGTCTGGACGCTTCTGACCCTGCGGAAGGATCAGCTCCAATGCGGAATGGCCTGCCTGCTGGAGATGGGAGCTGACCCTGGGGGGCAGGTAACTCTTGGGTCGATTCCGCACTTGCGTTATCGATCTAAGTTCGAGCTGCGTTCAACCTAAGTGCTCCGAACAACCACTGGGATTGAAGTGGTTTTGTACCAGCTTCGCCCCATGTAATGGTCAAATTTCCAACTCCAGTTGGGAACTACTACTTTTTCAGGGAACCACTCAGCTCGATTCCAGTAAAGTGCGGAATCTCTGGTGCCAGGAGTCCCCCATTCAGCCAATCACAGCTGAGTGTTTCAGGCATGTGTACCAGCTGGCCAATAAAAAAATGCCACCTTCGTCCCTCCATTCCTGTGGCAGTTTTTTTAATAACGTGTGTGGGGATAGACAGAACATGGCTGTAGAATAGTAGCCAGTTGGAACGGAGCGGTGAAGAGGCACAGGATGATTCTGCCCTCTGAGCTGGGATCAAGCTGGTTGCCATGGGGAACAACAATGGCTTCGACCTAGGTCAGTACCCTTCTCAGGGAACTGGGTTGAACCTATTTTACTCGTGTGCTGAATCGCCCTTGGATATCAGAAGGCTGCTTTTATGTCGCTTTTGTGATGGACTGGTAGATTCCCTCCACCCTTTCGTCTCTCCACTGCCTGTGCCCCACGTGTATCGTTTTCTTCTGTTCCCAGGAGACAAAATCGCCAAGCCAGTCTTCAAATTATGCTGCAAAGGTCCAAGAAAATAGCAAGCTGATGTCTTTTCTTGATGTTCAAAGGCCCCAATGGCAAGAGGTAATTCTTTTGGATGCAAGGGAGAAAGTCTGGCATGTAAACTGGGTTGTCATGTCCACTGGTAGGAGATGGGGAGGCAGGGTTGCCAAATCCAGGTTGGAAAACTCCTGGAAATTTGGAGATGAGGCCAGTGGAGAACAGGGATCTCAGTGGGGTACAATACCATAGAGTCCACCTTCCAGAGCGTCCATTTTCTCCAGCGGAACTGATCTCTGTTTTCTAGAGATGAACTGTAATTTGGGGGGATTCCCAACACTTCACCTGGAGGCTGGCATCCCAACATGTATATGATGGGATACCTGCATGATTTTACTTCTTGTGTTAACAAGTACAATGTAGGAGAGTCAAGATGCCTTCAATCCACTGTTGACTGTTTTCTTCCACAGTGTTACATTATGAAGCTTCTGGCCACAAGAAATCTTACTTAGGTAGGATTTTCCTCCAGTAAATGGGGCTGAATTTGGAGCCACAACACACTCTTTGGCCCATTATGCATGGAACTCTTGCCTGCACAATGGGCTTGTAGTGGGGTCTCCTCACATTTCTCTGTTAACACACGAGAAAGTACTCAATTCCTTGCTGCAGCTTGTCTGCTGAAGTCTCCCAAGTCTGCTTTTCCTGGTTCTCTTAACTCCACCCATCAACTCACTCTTAAAGGCACAGATCTCGTCACACCCTGTAGTCTCAAGATTGCTGGCATTGTAAAAGCAGTGTTTCTTTTGAGCATAGGCCCTTCCTCCAAAGAAGGAACCGTCTGAATTAGATTAGATTAGGGCCTTTTTCAAACAAGTTGCATAAAACAATTCAATAATTTAAAAAAAAAAAACAGTTTACCATGATGTTCCTCTGCACTCACCTCCTCCAAACATTTGGACTTCTTTTTTTTGTTAATCCATAGCTTTGTTGCTTAGTTGATGTCTAAAATAAAAAAGGGGGAAAGTTGAGTCAAGCACAGGGGCTTCGGAAATGTTTCTCCTGCGTCTGCATTTTGCCTTCAGGAGAATTAGCTCTGGAAAAAAAACACAAAGGGGGAGAAGAGAAGCTTTGAGGCAACAGAAGCCAAGCAGAGATAAGAAGGAAAGAGGGAGTTTGTAAGAGGAAAGTTTTAGAAACAGAGACATTCTTCTCAGAACAGAGGGCCTTTCCCCACTCCCTTCCATCCCCCCTATGCCACGCGCTGCTCTTAGCGCGCGGCATCCCAGGCGCGCACCCAGGCATCCCCATGACCCCGCGCTCTGTGCGGGGTCGTCAAAAGGCGCCGTTCAGAAGAGCGCCTGGGATGCCGCGCGCTGTGGCCGCCCCTGCCGTGGGGAGGGAGGAGGAACCCCGCGCTACTCTCCTCAAGTAGCGCGGGGCTTACGGTAAATGGGGAAAGGCCCAGAGACTGCAGAGAAGCAGGAAGTGAAGCTGAGCTAGAAGGGTCCAGTCAGGGGACGACAGAGCAGGAGAAATAAAACGTTGCATATTTGACAGCACAGAAAAGGGAAACATTTTGAAAACGTTTCAGAGAAAAGAATTTTTGTATGAGGAAGATGAGATGCATTGGCTGAGGTGGAGTTGCATGCAGATGTCCACTGCATGACTAGCAACCTGAAAGCCCAGCTTAGCCCAATCTCTTCAGAAGTTAAGTAAAATCAACCGCAATGAATATATGGATGGGAGGCCACCCAGGAAGTCTGGGGTTCCTCTGTAGATGCAGGCAATGGCAGCCCCCCTTCTACTCATCTCTTGCCTTTAAACCCCCATAGTTCTGGGGTTGCTATGAATCAGTTCTGACTTAATGACGCACAGTTAATTAGCACATGACTGCAACAAGCTCAATTGCTCTGAACGTTTCCTTTATGCAGGATTCTGCCACCGTTCCTGGACCAGATGGAAAGGCTCTTTCCTGTTTACAAGGAGTTCCAGAGCTGCCCCTGCCTTCATTTGCAGGCATCTTTCAAGATTTTCCTGAAGGCATCTTGTAAGTGGGAGTATCTCAGCTAGCATGGACTTGTGAAACAATAATCCGCAACATAGCTGATGTGTATTGTCGAAGACTTTCATGGCCGGAATCACTGGGGTGCTGTGTGGTTTCCGGGCTGTATGGCCGTGTTCTAGCAGCATTCTCGCCTGACGTTTTGCCTGCATCTGTGGCTGGCATCTTCAGGTGCTCTGAAGATGCCAGCCACAGATGCAGGTGTAATGTCAGAAGAGAATGCTGCTAGAACACGGCCATACAACCCGGAAACCACACAGCACCCCATAGATGATGTGCCTTGGTAGGAAAGTAGTGAATACTAGATGATCCAAAGCGTGTGGAAGTCAGTTGGTGGGATACCTCAAACTTTGAGAGGTTTGATGCTCATTCTCTGCTAAGCTGTTGCTGACAGAGCAACTTGAGATCGGAAAGCCTCAAGCGCCATTTCCCACCCACCCCTCCTACGCCTCTGTACGCGTCCCTCCAAAATAAGCCCCGGCTTGCTTCTGTCAGGAGTCAACTGAGGCCAACTTTAAGGCATTGAACGTATATTAATTCAATAATGAAATTCTAAACCCATAGCCTGAATTGACCTCACAGTGAAGATGATATCACACACTTTACCGGAACGGATCTGGAATAAACAGGAGATGAGCTGACCAGAATATTCGTTTCCAGCATACCCAATGCTTCCTTTATTGAGACATTTAAAGTTTTATAACTGTCATAACAAAAGGGCTTGCAAGCTAGTCTGGAACTGTAACGATGGGGAAATGAAACTTGTGAACCATACAAAAATCTTTTCCAGATAATTCTGGACCCTTCTTTTCCACCCATGTTATATGATCGTGATGGGCAGTCGTGCTTGTCTGTAGCAGAAGAAAAGAGTCCAGTAGCATCTAAAAAAAACTAACAAAATTTCTGGCAGGTTACGAGCTTTCATGAGTCACGCTCTTCCGCTACAGCTAGAATGTGAGGCCAGTCAAGTCGGAACCTCCTGCTGCCCTCATCTACAGGCCTTGGGGAACAGCTCTGTCTTACAGGCCTTGTGGAATTGTGGCAGGTCCCACATAGCCCAAGTCTCATTTGAAAGAGAGTTCCACCTGGCCTGGGCCAGGACTGAAAAGGCTCTGATTCTCGTTGAGAACAACCAGAGCTTTCTTGGGTCAGGAGCTCCCAGTAAGTTGTTATTTGCAGAACTCAGTGTTGTTGGGGGGGTGGGTGGGGGGGGGAGGGTATCAGAAAAGGCAATCCCACAGACCATTTAGGGTTTTGAATGCTGCTAGTACCAGAACCTTGAACCTGATCCAGTATTCCACTTGGAGCCAGGGCAGGTGATGGAGCACCGTTTGGATATGTGCTGTCTATAGTGTCCCTGAAAGGACTAGTACAACTGCATTCTGGACAAGTTGAAACTTCTGGAACAGTCTCTAGGGCAGCCCTGCATAGAGCAAATTGTAGTAGTCTACTCTGGAAGTGAATACTGCCTAGATCACTGCGACTAAGTTTGTGCAAGACAGGGAGTTGGTATCCTAGCCTGGTTTAGATGGAAGAATGCCAGCTTGGCTGCATTGGTGACCTAGGCCTCCACAGAAAGGGAGTCATCCCAGATCACACCCAGACACATAATGGTCAGGTCCTTTGGAAGTTCACCTCCTTCAACCTTCTGCTGCTGTTACAATGCATAAGGTAGCCCAGTGTGGCCACCAGTGTTTTGCAAATTGCATCCCATCCAGAGCTGGAAACTGGCATCCCATCGCCAGGTCTCCTTGGCCCAGTCATTTCAGCCGACTCTGTTTCAGACATTTCATTATGGCTGCCATAAAATAATATATCCGCGGTGACACCTGGCTGGTTGCCCATCAGCAAATATAACTGGGTGTCATCAGCGGACTGGTTGACACCCAGCTATATTTCTTCATTTCCCCCTGAGCAACGAAACCTAAACAGCATCCGCCGCAACCCAGCCCAGAATTACATGGGCACAAGTCTGCTGGTTTGGATCAACTTGTACCTGTGTTGGTCCATGGCTGCCACATTTTCCTTGGGAGCTCTTCTCATCATGGCCCCTACTTCCATAGGCCTGGTGGCCATACTGGGCTACCTTATGCACTGTAACAGCAGCAGAAGGTTGAAGGAGGTAAACTTCAATCAGAGATGTACCAGAAGGAAATGGCGCCCGGGCCAACATCTGCTCTGGGCACCACCACCACCACCACCCCCGTGCCCCAACTTACCTTTGGAAGCTGCAAAGGCCATCCTGCAGGGAAGCAGCAGGGTGCCGGCTCCTGCCTTCCTCGGCCTCCTAGGGGGGAAGGAGCTGGCCTGCAGCCGTGGTGAACAGCTCACACCCCAGCACTGGGGGATCCGCCGGGCGGGTCACCGCACCACAGGGACCCGGCGCCCCCCCATGGCAGGTGCACAGGGACATGGGCTCCCCATGTCCCCATTAGCAGTACGCCACTGACTTCATTAGGACCTGACTCAATCCCAACATTTTACTGCCTTTCCAGTGACAAGGGCTGAAGAGAGACCCATCTAGAATTACCTTCTTTATAATAAAAACTTGTCCCATCCTACAAAGAAAGCAAAAAGTGCTGAAGATATTCCATCCTGCTTTTAGGGTTGCCAGCTTCCAGGTCAGGCTTGGAGACCTCCCAGAATTACAACTGATCTCCAGACTACAGACATTGTTTCCCCTGCAGGAAATGGCAGCTTCAGAGGGCAAAAGCTATGTGGTATATCAATTATTCTAGGCAAGACCCCTCCCCAGATTCCCCCCTCCCTAGGCACTGCCCCCAAATTTCCCAAACCAGAGTTGGCGACCGTAAGGAAAGCTGGCATATGGGAAAGCCCTTGGCTTAGAAGCAAGCAGCAATTTTCAGGGAGTTGAAAGCAGTTTGTTGGAGAGCGCCACTTTCAAGGATTTGCACACATTTGTCTTGTCCGCTTTCGCCTCTGGTCAAGCAGGTTTTTGAAAATATAAAAAGCTTGCTAAACCTGTTGACCCAGAGCTTAATGAGGGACAGAACATCCATAGCAGGAGCAGCCAACCCCCCTTTCAGATTGCCTTTGGCTTCGAAACAGGTTTATCACAACTCCATGTCTAGTTCCAGATTTTATCCTGCCTAGTTTGTAATCTTTGATTGTTAAGCAGCTGGTTTCTGTGAAACTGCATTGGTTGCTACATATGGAGCTGTATGATACTTTTTTTTAAACAAAGGGAGACAAAAGATTATCCAACAATCAGTAGATAGAAATTTCCCTTTGAAGTCAATGGGAAGGGTTCTTAAAAAAATTATATGCATAATAAGATGATCTTTATAAGTCCTCAACAGATCTCAAAATTAAGATAATTTGATTACCATGTTAACGAAAGGGAATTGTCTGCAGTGCAGAGCTGTTTCATTAACCCAACAGTGCAGATGTATTTAATGATTGCAACAGATATTTTTTCTTTAGATTGTGCACTAAAAAAGTGAAATAACCTTGGAGATTTTCGCAATAAGCCTAATCAGTATAAATTGTGCATCAGCATTCCAAAATTGCAATCCTACAAAGCTAAGTGTGTCTAGAGAGAGGAAGAATTTCATGGGTGAGTTAAATGTGCACAACTTCTTTGACCGGGAATTTGTACAGCAAAGAATGATGACACACAATAAGACCCACTTTCAACCACTTACAAAATTGAGATGCTGCTGGTTTACATTTGTGCTTGCGTATGTGTGTGTTTTAATTCAGCTGAATGTTGTCAAATTTGTACCTTTCAGTGGTACATGAGAATATCTGTGCTCGCAGTTATGCTGAATAAATATTTATAATTTTCAAACTTTGCTGTGTCTGTGGTTTATCATCAGCAAGTGCCAAAAATGACTGTTGGAATTGCCAACTGGATCTAAGCCCAGTTTTCTGGATATGACTTTGTAACCCCAGTTGAAGCAGAGGACGACTCTTTTAGGGCACAAACAGAGAAAGGCGGGGAGTCTTACTCAGTTCCATGGAATGGAAATTGTGGGCTCAGTTTGCCTTGTAGCCATGCAGAGGAGAGGATTTGAACCTTTCAACCTCCACTCAGTTTTGCAGCTGGAAGTCAGGATCCCTGCTTAATTGTTAGCATTTTAGAAAAGAAACCAAATAAAACATTTTGAGGCAGGAAATAAAACCTCTCCTCCATGGATTTTCACAAGTTTTTTAGCCCAAGATGTTTTATTCCATGCCTCAAACTGTTTTATTTGGATGCTGCTCCCAAGTGATCTTTTTCTGAAAATGGTTTGCTGGAAGCATTTCTTTTGTGGAACCATGTTCACTTGTACAGATCACTTTAAAACATTTGCCAAACCACTCTGCAGTCCCTGGACTTCCTTGTTGGTGCCATTTTGTGAGCTCACGCTGGCTGGCAGTCTCGTGCTGTATTTCCACCATTTTAAAAAATTTCAGGGGGTCATGTCCAGTGGTGGGATTCAAATGATTTAACAACTGGTTATTTGCAAGCACCATTTTAACAACTGGTTCTGCCAATGTGGTGAGATCCTGCTGACTCCCACCACTGGTCATGTCTACATACCCTGTTTCCCCGAATATAAGACATCCCCTGAAAATAAGACGTAGTAGAGGTTTTGCTAAAGTGCGAAATATAAGGCATCCCCTGAAAATAAGACATAGTGCATCTTTGGAAGCAAAAAATAATATAAGACACTGTCTTATTTTCGGGAAAACACAGTAGCTACATGGTCACAGCCCCTAGAGCCGTGGTGGCGAACCTTTGGCACTCCAGATGTTATGGACTACAATTCCCATCAGCCCCTGCCAGCATGGCCAATTGTTGGCCATGCTGGCAGGGGCTGATGGGAATTGTAGTCCATAACATCTGGAGTGCCAAAGGTTCGCCACCACTGCCCTAGAGAATCACAGCATGAGGCTTTGAAGCCTTGTAGCATCAAATCAACAGATTTGTGAAAAAGCCTTGGAAAGACCACAAAATGGTGGCCAGGAAGCATTTTTGTGGGGTTGAGTGTGGACAAACAGGTTTTTTTGGAAACATTTTGCAAACATTTACAAAATATTTTCAGGAGTTTGTGCGGAAAGGGCCAGGGTCCGGTAAATACAAGTGTGACGGAAACAGTTCCATCTTGAAGGCCCATTCTCCATTTGCGATAAACTCCAAATGACCTCCCCAGAACTCTTCGTGTCACCAGTCTGCCTTGGTCCCTCTACAGTCATTCAGTTCTGCCTTTGTATCACAGCAGAACAACACCACCCCCTGGCAAGAAATGGACCCTCCTGTCTCTGGCCCTGATGGAGCGCTGCCATGGTGCCGCCCTGATTCCTAGAATTCACCGGCTGTTCTGTGCAAAGCTGTTCTTCCAGGAACTGTCAGTCCACCCGGCCTTTGGTTGGGCGTGGAAACGGTAACACCCAGTGAGGCATGTCGTCGACTGTGGTCTCTCAAGCCTAACTGGAAACAGCCTCTCTCGTAAATCCACAATGAGACATTACCACAGAGGCACGCATGCCAGAAAGGCAGCTTTTCATAAAGCGCAAGAAGGGATTTTTCTCATTTTCTCATTTTCACTGTTACTCTAAGGAGAAAATTAGGAGGGGAAGGGAAAGGCAGGAATACTCCCTCCAGAAAAGCTGACTTCCTCTGGAAAGGAAAATCTCCATCAGATAACCCCATGGGAGTTGCTCAGGTGTGGTCCAGTTCATTTGAATGACATAAACGGAAGTTGCCCTGGCTGGATCACAGGTGTGAATGCATTTTGTCTGCACTGAAGGTCATTTTGTGCAGTGTTGTTTCCTTGAATACCTGAAGGAAAACGGTACCTGGGGATGTTAACTTGACCACTTCGGTGATCATCGAATGAAGGTGATCAACGGCTTATGTTTTGAGAACATTTTATCCCATGCTTCCTACATAGAGCTCGAGCATTCTCCTCTCTTCCATTTTATCCTCAAAATGTTTTAAATGAATGCCCTTTTAAAACTATTTCTTAGTCGAAACAGGCGTCATTTGTCTGTGCATTCTCTTCAAGATGTTTCCCACTGCCTTCCCTGAACTTCCTGCTGGGGCCATTTTCTCTTCTCACTCTTCTCACTTCTCATTCTTCTCACTTTCTCTCCCACTTACCAGTAGCTGGGCGCTACTGTAGGCAAGTAGCGCAGGGTCCCCCAGCACTCCCCACTACAGGGGTGGCGACAACGCAGCCACCCCGACGCTGCCGCTGTCGCGCCCCCTCAGCGCGCGTCATTCCTGGCGCTCTTCCAAACGGCGCCTTTTGATGACCCCACGCAGAGTGGGGAAGCCCGGGCAGCACGCGGCATAGGGAGGTTGTGGCAAGTGGGGAAACGCCTGTTTCTGTTTCCCCTGTTCCCCCTCCTATTTTTGGAGCATTTGAGCAGAGTTTCTTCATTTTGCAGGGGGCTAATCATTGCAGGATGGACTATAGCAGACACAGAGAATCACAGCACCCCACACACTGTGAAGCGTGGAAGTATCATTTGGGTAACATAGTCTTTAAAAAGGAAGAGATCACAAAATGATTGCCAGGCATTTTGAGGGGATAAGTGCAGACGTACATCATGGTAAATGGGGGAATTGAAAATGTTTTAGAAACGTTTTAGGGGATTTCTGCAGAAAGGGCCATTGTCTGCCCCTGGCATTCCTTGAGGGTCCCTCATCTACATACTACGCAGGGCAGACCCTGCTTGGCTTCCAAGATTTCATTTATTTTTGGATTTATATTCCGCCCTATCTTTTGAAGAACTGTAGGTTAGCTTGGGTTATCCAGGCATGGGCAAAACCCCACACACACACACACACACACACACACACACACACAAGAACATAAGAACATAAGAACATAAGAACGAGCCAGCTGGATCAGACCAGAGTCCATCTAGTCCAGCATTCTGCTACTCGCAGTGGCCCACCAGGTGCCTTTGGGAGCTCACGTGCAGGAGGTGAAAGCAATGGCCTGCTGCTGCTGCTGCTGCTCCTGAGCACCTGGTCTGCTAAGGCATTTGCAATCTGAGATCAAGGAGGGTCAAGATTGGTAGCCATAGATTGACTTCTCCTCCATAAATCTGTCCAAGCCCTTTTTAAAGCTATCCAGGTGAGTGGCCATCACCACCTCCTGTGGCAGCATATTCCAAACACCAATCACACGTTGCGTGAAGAAGTGTTTCCCTTTGTTAGTCCTAATTCTTCCCCCCAGCATTTTCAATGAATGCCCCCTGGTTCTAGTATTGTGAGAAAGAGAGAAAAATTTCTCTCTCTCTCTCTCTCTCTCTCTCTCTCTCTCTCTCTCACTCACACACACACACACACACACACACACACACACACACGTGTGTGTATGTGAATGTAAAATATCAGGCATATAAATACACTATCAATATTTCAACAGATAGTTTGGCTAAGCCCCTTCAGTAATTCTACAGGCCTCATTTCAGAAAACCTAAGGCTACATTTAAAAAAATCAACATTTTAAAATAATTTTAAATATTTTTTAAATTAAATAAAAAGTTTTTCGGAGTTTTTTTACCAATCCAAAATATACTATTTGCGCTGCAAAATGTATTTGCAACTAGCATCCTAATGGTATTTGCAAACATATTATTAGTTTGGTTGATAGAATGGGGATTTGAAGCTGTCTCTTCCAATTTCTAGTCTGATGGCCCCAGCTACTACGCTGTGCTGGTTCTTCTTTGCAAAGCCCCTAAGTAATTTACAGAACTCATTCTTAAAAGAAGTGGATAGAGGTCATTAGCTTAAAAAGAGGACTAGACAAAAAATAATGGAAAATAAATCAGCCTGAATAGTGATCCTATTCCAAACAGAAACCAATAACATGACTCCCCTCTCCTGTCTATTCCATATGGTCAACCTCATCAACTGTGAAAGAAAAAAACAAGATATTTTTCTAATGGCCCCTGAAAATCTGTTTCTCCTATTGTGTTTGGGCTCTGGTCATAGGAGCTGCATGAAGCCTCCCTGTTCAGAGGCAGTATACATCCGAATAGTAACTGCAAAAAACAGGAGCAAACCACGGCTGCCAATTAACTGAGGGGCTTCTGGGATCTTCAGTGCAACAACTTGGATGGCATCACTACAGAAATCTCTGCCAGGCAGGAACCATACCTCGCTGCAGGGCAGGATGCCAGTGTATAATCGGCCACAATGTTGTGTAAGTTGTATTTGGTTTTATTCACCATGTTCTTAATGAAGTTGAATGGCAAGATTCGGGGGCAAATGCAAGCACCTTGATTTGGATTGGATGTTCACAAGCTGTTCGGAGACTTTGAGTTGCGAAGGGGAAAATGTCAGATTACGAAACCTGCCCAAGACATGCCGCGGCTTGGAGAAGAAGCTGAATCCTGTCTTGCTGCCCTGGAAGCAGCGCAGGCATGCTCTGGCTGTGTTTGTGTTCAAAGATTATCTTCGGGTCAGGAACTCCAACAACGGCAGCAGCACACGGAGTCCGTGAATGTGCCCCGCAGGCGGCTTCTTTAAAGAAAGGGGTCAGTTGTCTCCTTCCTCTCAGATGCCTATCAGTCGGAAGGCCAGCCGTTCTTGGAGTTCACGGCATGTTCCATTTCTCTAATTTGATTGCAGCGCTGTGGAGCTGCTTGTCCAGATGCGATGGGGCGCCCAAAAGGGAAGAGAATATGCAGACTTCAGGGAGAGCAGATCCCAGGACATGCTATTATCTTTGGCATCCAAGACGTACCAGGGGGAAATGGCAGCCAGGGCAACAATGCTCAGGGCGTTCCCCCTGCCCCCCCCCCCCCCCATGCCCCACTTACCTTAGCTGGCGTAGGAGGGTGGCGGCGGTTCCGGCCAGCCTGACAGGACCAGGCCTGGTAGGACCGGGCCTAGGAGAGCCTGCCATGGGCCTGCCTGGCACCCCCCATGTGATCTAATGGGTGGCACCTGGAGTCAATTGCCCCCCCCCCCCCCCGCCCATATCCCTCTGGCAGATATGCTACTATTTGGCATCATTGACTTGGCCCAGCACTTAGCAAAAGCGCAATTCTCAAAACATTTTACAGAGAGTAAACCCCCTCGAATAAACCCAAGTAGGATTCTCAGTAAACCTACTTAGGACTGGACTCTTTTTAAGAGTATACAGAATAGACACAGCTATCAGGTACAGCTATCAGGTCGGAACACCAGGAGATCTTCAGGCCCCACCTGGAGGTTGGCAACCCTGCCACATGAGAGTCTCCCATGCAAGGTTTGGAGGAAAGGCAGCATAGAGCGCCTCCTGTCTTTATAGCCCTTTCCTGCAACCTCCACACTGGGGGCAAGGGGGTGTCTTCTGAAGAGGCCTTATGGATGGCAGACCAATGCCTGGCAGGTGTGTATATGTCTGAGAGTGTGTAAGAACTTGGGTGCTGTGTGGTTTCCAGGCTGTATGGCCGTGTTCTAGCAGCATTCTCTCCTGACGTTTCGCCTGCATCTGTGGCTGGCATCTTCAGAGGATCTGATGCCAGCCACAGCCAACACGGCCATACAGCCCGGAAACCACACAGCACCCAAGTGATTCTGGCCGTGAAAGCCTTCGACAATAGTGTGTAAGAACCTTTGCATGGGGATGACTCACCTGTAAAGGCATTCTCTTCTGCTGATGTAACAACAGATAAAAGGGTTTTCTGGAACCCAGCAGGTCTTAATAATGCGGATTAAGACATGCTGAATCTTGAAGCCCCTTCATCACTTACATGGCTTACATCACTTACACTCAAGGGGTGTTCTCTGAGGCAGAAGCACCAGAACAGAGGTCTGCAACCTACGGCTCTCCAGATGTTCATGGACTGCAATTCCCATCAGCCCCTGCCAGCACTGGCCATGCTGGCAGGGGCTGATGGGATTTGTAGTCCATGAACATCTAGGGAGCCACAGGTTGCAGACCCCTGCACCAGAAGAAGGTGGCAGCAAGAAGGAGGTGGTGAGTCTTCTTCAACAGAGGGAATTCATTCATGCCATAAAGCCTGCCCTCCGAAGCACCCCCTGTCTCCAGGGGAACTGCTCTGTGTAGTCAATTACAATTCCGGGAGACCTCCAGACCTCCCCAGGAGGTTAGCAACCCGAAGAGAAAGAAGTGCAAGCATGGCAGACATGAGGAACTGCAGGATCTCATCTCCCTCCTCAGTGGTTGTAATTTTTTGCTGCTGCCACCACGGTCTCTTCTCCTCCTCCTCATCCCAGCAGCTGCCGCTGGATACTCTGAGCTAAATCTTAATGTGGTTTTTTGGATGCGCATTGTGACTGCTACAGCAATCCAAAATGGCATCCAAACTCTGAGAGCCAGCATGGTGCAGTAGTTCAGAGTAGGTGCACTCTAATCTGGACACGGGGTTTGATTCCTTCCCTTGTAAAGATGGTGCTGGTAGGTTTTTTGGGAAGGGTTTACCCTAAAACAGGCGTAGGGAACCTGCGGCTCGAGAGCCGCATGTGGCTCTTCTGCCCTTGCACTGTGGCTCCACGAGCCGCTGGCCCCATCCACCAACTGCCCATGGTCGGCTGGGCCGCGCTGCGGGCTTCCCCTCTTGCCCGCCCCGTTGGAGCGGGGCGGGCGCTTTCCCGGCGGCCAGCAAGGCCGAGCTGCCGGCTTCATCCTTGCGGGCGCATCCATGCGCTTCTCAGAATGAGCGGAGTAAAAGGTAAAAAAACCCCTGTATATATAGTGTTATCTTTATTTTAAATGTCAAAAATTATTTATGGCTCCAAGTGTTTTCTTTTCCCGTGGAAAACAGGTCCAAATGGCTCTTTGAGTGTTAAAGGTTCCCTACCCCTGCCCTAAAACATTGAGGGAGGGGTGATTACATCATGTTTTTCATGTGTTTCCAGAAATCCCATTCATAGTTGTGATCCCCTCCCCCCAACTTCCAAAGCACAGGGTTTGTATGATCCACCCCAGTTGTGGCTAACCCTAATATACAATCACAACGTTCCCTGCAGCCATTCCCGAGGCGCTCTACCTCTCCTTTAGCTTCAGCATAGAACCAAAGTCCAGCTAACTTTTAAAAAACATTACTGTAAACAGCTTTGTAATTATCAAGCGTATTTATTACCTGGGCATAGTAATGCTTCTTTGGAAAAGCAATTATAGAAAAATCAACAAAACAGTCCAAAGGGAGAGGTGTGGCTACCCGTGGTCTATGCCACCTCTGCCTCTGTCTGCCATGTTTATCATCTTTTACATGAATGGACATTTGGACATTTGGACATTTCCTGCAGATTTGTAACCTTAAGTGCTAGAAACTTGGCTTGAAAAAACAAAGTTTTTTCATAAAACTTAGATCTCAAACTGAGTTCAGGCTGACTTTGAAAATAAACTTGACCTCAGTTAACACTGCTGAATGATTTGTGTATGTGATGGGTGTGATAGTTCTGAGGAAAAGAGGCTGGGTGTGTTTGTTAGTAACCGCACACAGTAACTGACATGGCCTATCAAACAGATTTCGCTGCAATTAAATCTTATCTTTCCATCCCAATAGGAATTGCCAGGAGAAATTGGTGTGCACAACAAATGCCTGCAGGAAAGAGAAGTACCAAAGATTTTAATTCGATAACATGCAGATGCGTGCCAGTTTTACCAAAACATTTCCTTTGGGGTTTTCCTCTCCCCTCCCCTGCTTTTTCCCACGTCTTCATCATCCGTGCCCAAGAACACCCAAACTCTCCTTTGAAGCTGAAAATCTTGGAACCCTGACTAGAGGTTTCTTAAGAAACTGAGCACTTCGGAATTAGTCAGTATAACAAAGCTTATCATAATCCTGTGTGTGCTGCCATGACTTCTTAAGAAGGGTGAGGGACGTCAAGCAAACACAGGCCGCCCTACCAATGTCATGTGTTGGACAAGCTAAGAGAATGGGCACCTCCCAGGTCTAATAAAAAATTGCCTAATCATGGTTTGTCAGTGACTTGCAAAATTAAAGGACTTACTAAATGCCACAAGCACCCCCTGGCTGGTCAAGCTGTGAGCCCCAGGTGTTGAGACAGGTGTTCTTTTAATAGATGATCCAGGTAGAGTTGCCAACAGATGGTTCTTAATAGCCTTTTCCGCACAAGTCAATGAAACTGCTTGCAAAACCTTTTCAGCCCCTCTGATTTGTTCACATTCACCCCCTCTAAACGATTCCTGGGGGCCATCTTATCCTTGTTTCATCTTCTTTTTACTTCTCCGTGGATCTGATACTTCGATGCTTCGAAGACAATTGCAACTCTTCATAAGTCATAAAGGCCCTTTCCCCACTCACTGTTTGCTGCGCGCTACTCTCGCCGAGTAGCGCGGGGTCCAACTGCACTCCCCACTACAGGGGCGGCTACAACGCAGCCGCCCCAGCTCTGCTGCTCTTGCGCCCCCTCAGCGCGGGTCATTCTGGCGCTGCTCAAAGCGGCACCTTTTGATGACCCCGCACAGAGCGTGGAGCAGTGGGGAGGCCCGGGGAACAGGACCCTCATGCTAAAAAGGTCCTGGACCAGACGAAACAGACGTCATTTTAAAAGTGGGGAAACAGCCGCACTTGAAACCTTGGGTTATATCACCTTTGGAGATACCTTTTTTAAAAAAATGAAAATAAACAGGTGAAGAGGACTGAGTGAGCTTAGAAAATGGTGCCAAGGAGGAAGTCTGGGGACTGCAGAGAGGCAGGGAAAACATTTTAAAGAGTATTGTCGAAGGCTTTCAATGACGCCAGAATATTAGTGGTGCATTTAGTTTATATGTATGCACCTTAGCAGCATTCTCTCCTGACGTTTCACCTGCATCTGTGGCTGGCATCAGATGCCAGCCACAGATGCAGGCGAAACGTCAGGAGAGAATGCTGCTAGAACACGGCCATACAGCCCGGAAACCACACAGCACCCCATTTTAAAGAGGTTCACACAGCAAGCCAAAACATTTTGTGAAGTGTTAAAGGTGTAATTTGCATGACACTATGTAAATATCACATTTTATCAGATGGAAATATCTCTATGCGCTCTGTCTTCTGCACTGGGAAGGAGAGAATCGTAGCCACTGAGTTTAATTTTCCAGTCATTTGAACAGGACTGTGGTATAGGCTACTTTTCCTGGAACGCAACTCTGTGCATGCTCTTTTTCAGCGGGCCCACTAATCTCCATAGTATTCATAAAGGGACTTGCCCCAAGCCCAAACTGTCCTCCTCATCTTAAAACATTACATACCTGTGCACTTCACCTGCCCAAGAGGTGGCAGACGGCTTTGGTTAGAACATATGTTAATTAGTACTTTCCGATGCTATAATTACCGTTCTTATCATCCCCCCTGCCAGCATCATGCTGTGCAGGGGATGATGGGGAACCGTAGTCCATAACATCTGGAGGGGTCATGAGTTTGACACACCTGTGTTAGAAAGTATTCTTTTGGCTAAAGTCGGTTTTCATTGGCCCAGGAACACCATAGAAGGAGTATAGGACTGCTACCCAAGGGTGGTGCATGAGAAGAATAACATGGTTGGGGATTTTTTCCCCACCCTGATGGAACTGAAGGCTGGTTTGTTTTTGCAGTGTCGGGTCATTAATTTGTTCCCTGGTCATGCCACCACCTCTCTTATTACACCTTCAGAGCCATACAGTCTAGCTGTGACCTTAATCACGTGTGTTTGACTATTGGAACTAGCCAAAACAGTTATTATTTATACATTTTTTTTTAAAAAAAAGAACAAATGACAGCCAAAGTGTACAAGCACAAGTCAGGATTTCAAAAGGGAAAAGTAAGAACAATTTCACTGAGAAAAGAGGCCCGTATCTTTATTTCATCAATCATGCTCTATTGTGTAGAGCCTTATTTCAACTGGGTATCGGGTGTCCATGGGAAGCTACTGTACAATAATGTATGTAAGCTGCAGCTCAGCTTCCCAAACATCTGAAAGTTTAGGGGCCTGGCCATGGGTTAATACGGCCCTGGTTGGTGACCCTATCAACTGTTCATTCCTGTTATCTGAACCCTTCAGTGGAAATTTATCCTTGTTCCGCGCATAACTTTCACTCTTGGCCTATGAAATATTCAAAGGTGAAACTTCCAATGGGTAAACCACAAGATGTTCTGAGCTGTGGAAAGATGTCCAGTCTCCCCTTGATTCTGGCCATTTTCATGGCCTCCTGCTCTCCCAGCCACTCCGAAGACTGTGAAAGGGGTTTGCGCTGTCAGAAGAGGGGACAAAACCTGCCCACCTGTCCAGCAGGTACAGCAAAGTAGGCAAAGAGTGCTTTCCCTTTCATTCTGCGTGTGGCCTGTGTTTGTCTGTGACAGTCGCTGAATTTTTCTTCTGATGAATTATTGGTAGGCTGATTTTAAAATGCATGCCTTGGCTAATATAAAACAAGTGTTCTCTGTGCAGCTGTAATGTAAACGTATTTATTAAACGCTTCTATTTTGAACACGTTTTTAGCCATTGTTACTACTCATAGCCCATACCAGACCCGCCCCCTTCCTTCACCACCCTCTTATTTATTATTCTTTACTTATTATTAACTTCTATATTTTCCTTATGTTTCAACTCCATGAGCAGGGTTATTTTAATAATTCTATTTTATCTGTTTGAATTTTTATTGCGGATTTGTGCTGGGTTGGGACTGTATTAGTAAACACATGAAATTTCACTTTCAATATTTGATATTTGAAATTGATATCTGTGTTTGATGCTGCACAGATGCAGGCAAAATGTCAGGAGAAAATACTACTGGAATATGGCCATACCTCGAAAACCTCAATCCGCTTATAGCAGGTATAATCCACTCGATGTTATGGACTATATTTCATCAGCCTCTGCCAGTAATAATTGCTGGTAATACTGATGGGAAATTGTAGTCCATACCATCTTGAGTGCCAGTTCACCACCACTGCCCCAGTACCCCAAACGTTAACATCCCATTGGTTTCAGTTCAGTTTTTTTCTCCCAAAGGTTCTGCCTTCGGATGGAAACTTCACTTCCTTCCTCGCGTCTAGAAGTAACTTTCCTCGGTCCACAGAAGATGGCCCCTCTCACTTGTGCATTCCATGCCCAGCAAACTCTTTTAATGATAAACGTGGGCAGGCAGCTTGCTTCCCGTGCGGCTCAGAGGCCACGCAACCCAAGGAAGGCCAGAAAACATGTACCTGCCTTCGGCAAGGCCGAGTGTTTCAGGTAGGGAACTCACTCCTTTGATTCCTGACTGGTGTGCACCAGGAAGGGTGATGGCTCGGTGGCAAAACAGCTGGGTCCTCAGTTCAATCCAGAGGTGGGATCCAGCAGGTTCTCACCAGTTCCCGAGAAGTGATTCACCATTTGTGTAAAAGCCGCAGAGGGGTTACCAATTAATCTGCTTTCCGCTAGAAATTCCATTAGGTCCAGTAAAAAATCATCAAGTCCTATTGTTTCCTATGTATTGGTTAATGTAAGATAGAAAAACGGGATCATTCTCCTGTTGTATTGTTTAAAACATGTTTTGTGAAATATGGTAAAAGTTCCTTGTTTAAGGAAAGTCTCTTTGATTCTAGGAAACAAATTAAGCATTTGAGTATTGGGCATTTGACAGGCAGTCAATTAGAGGAGAAGTAGTTGTTTCTGTTGGCAGTAGACCGGACTTGCTATAATGAGTTTAAATTATGGACGGAAAGATACCAGCTGGAAATTAGAACTTTTGTTTTACAGTAAGAGTTTTTTACAGTAACAGAGAAATTACAATGCCCCTCACTTCCCCAGAATGCCCTCAGCCCCACGCCTCATCGTATTCCTACCAGCCCCATTGGTGTTATCACTAATTGTTTGAATCCCACCACCAAGGGAACCGGTTACTAAAATTCTGGATCCCACCACTGGTTCAATCCCCGGCCTCTCCCATTAAAAGGATCAGGTTGTAGGTGATGCTTGGAAACTGGAGAGCCACTGCCAGTCTGAGTAGGAAAAAGAAGAGCTGGGCATTATAGCTCACTTTTCTCTCCCTACAAACTCTGTTCCCTTCCTCTCCCCACAACAGACACCTTGTGAGTTAAGTGGGACTGAGAGAGAGCAGAGAGAACTGTGACTGGCCCAAGGTCACCCAGCAGGCTTCATGCGCAGGAGCAGGGGAAACAAATCCAGTTCACCAGTTTAGGAGTCTGCTGTTCTTAACCACTCTCCATGCTGACAATACTGACTTTGACTGACTGATGGTCTGATTCAGTAGAAATCAGGTTCATACGTTCACACATGCAAGTTTCCTTGACAGAGCCATTGAGCCTTACAGCCCTGGTCTCCGCCTGGTGGAACGCCTACCACTCAGCACATCCGGCCCCGCGGACCTTGGGAGTTCCGCAGGGCCTGCAAGACTGAGCTGTTCCGGCTGGCCTGAGAAACCAGCCGCTAACGGGTGCCCTCCTTCCTGTGGCCCCGACACCTAGTTACATACCAGCTTAACATGACCGCCATGCCTTTCCAGGGAGAGAATTTTAAACAAGGAAACTGGGTGCTAAATCCACACATTAATTATATCTCTAGCCATTGAGATTGTAAACCAAATTTCTGGTTTTATCGCTGCTTTTAAATGTTTAACTATTTTATATTGTCATTTTATATGTTGTACACCTACCAGAGTCCTTCGAGGGATAATGGTATAAAGTTTCCACTAAATAATAATAATAATAATAAATGAAGTGAAAGGCATGCATGTGTAAACCATCTGGTGGAGGAGGGTTTGGGATACGTATTTTTGGATACAGCAGTCAGACAATCTGAGAATGCCTGCTGAGTAAGAGGCTTAAAAAAGCAGGACTGAGCTTCCCCAACACTCTTCATAGGTGTCAAACTTGCGGTTTGACACCTGTGCTTCTAGATGAAATGCATCTTCTCCCCCTCCACCCCTGCTTCCCCTTATAGCCTAGTGATGCTTCAGTGTCCCTCTGGATATAAAAGCCCTGTACAGAAGCATTGCAGAAGGTGGGACTGGTGTCAAGCAGAGCCACCCTCGATCTGTAGAGACGGTGTTGTCCCTGAACCAAGAGGGTCAATGAAGCTAACGGCGAAGAGGGATTCACTACTGTTCGAAAAGGTACCATATGCGCAATGTAAACCATCCCGACATGCGATCAGTGCGGCTTTATTTATTTATTAAAGCAGTTTTACATCACCTTTCCTTGTGGTTTAAGGCAAGGTACAAGTCACGTTTAAAAAAATGTATTGTCAAGGTTTTCATGTCGGAACATTATGTTAGGCTGGTTGGTCAGAATTAGCCAGATTCAGGTATTGGCACTTTCAGAGATCCTCTGAAGATGCCAGCCACAGATGCAGGCGAAACGTCAGGAGAGAATGCTGCTAGAACACGGCCATACAGCCCGGAAACCGCACAGCACCCAAATAGTTTAAAAACATTTCCAGATAACAATAGTAATAATAACAGCAGCAACAGCAGCAGCAACAAACCCCGAACAAACCCTTCCCATCAAGTCCTTCTTTTTCCCAGAAGGTGAATGTGTAATTTGGGATCGGCTCCAGGCTGATTTAGTCAGTTCTAGACCATGCTGTACAGGATGCATACAGAAACCTTTATGGACACAGTCTGAAGAATTGCTATGGAGACCACGAAACACTCGCATGCTGCTTTGTGCTGTTTTGATTGGACTTGACCAAAAAAAATCATAGTCACAAGTTCTGAATGTTGCTTGGAACTACGATGATGGCTGAAATCTCTTGTGGTGTTAAAAGCCCTCTCTCTTTGCTGCCACTTTGGTAACAGATATTGTAGGTTCGCTCATCTGATCTGTCTTTAGTTGAAGTTACCTGTAGAGTCACAGCTGTTGCTCCAGAGCACAGCTGAACTTGCCACACCAAAGGGGAAAAAAGACACAGCTCTGCTTCTCCTTGTATGTCTTCAGGCTTTGCAGCTTGTTTGCATGCCAATTTTTTAAATAGGGTGCTAAATCTGAAGTGGCAGGTAGGTGACATCTCAGGTCTGGCAAAGCTTTAAATCCGAACTAGTTGGCTGCTCTGGTTTTGCTGGTGTATTTATTGTGATCAAAGATCAGCCAAGCAGCTCAAGTTTAGCAAAGGTCTGCTAGCTAAAACACAGGTGCTTAGATTAGAAGACACAAATGTAGAATAAGTATATTTCAGTCCCCACTGCTAAGGGGGCCAACTCAACTCAAAGGCCCCTTCTGCACATGCAGAATAATACACTTTCAATCTGCTTTTAATGCACTTTGCAGCTGGATTTTACTGTGCGGAATAGCAACATCCACTTGCAAACAGTTGTGAAAGTGGATTGAAAATGCATTATTCTACATGTGTGGAAGGAGCCAAAGTTGAAGCCACTCCCCACCAGCCCAGCTGCCCTTGTGTGGGGACTGAACATCTTGAGAGTCTTTCAGGAGGTAGCAGATTGCCAAAGTAACAGCTGCTCCGTATCTATTGATCTTGTTCTGTTTTCACACCCTTTACTAGGTTTGTGCTCTCCCCGGAAGATTATCAGGGTTACGATAAAGTTCTTGGCCTGTGCCTTTGCCAAAACGAGAACCTGGACCAGCTGTGCAACCCCCAGTGCAGAAGGCGACAAAGCGGCATCTTGCAATTTGCCTGCCACCCCAAACCTGCCCGACTTTCCGTGACTTACAGAAACAGGAGCCAGGTAAGAAAGCAAATGGGCCACTCTGCATTCGAAGGCCATTTAAACAAGGCAAGGGAGGTTTGTGGACCAGGACCCTCACCCACCTTTCCAATGGGGCTCACCCACACTATTTTCACTGGGGAGAGGGTACCCCAGAACCATCCCTTCTAACTTCTTTTAGGTTGACATATTATTAGAAGAGATCACAGCTTCTCCACACGTGCTGGATTTCCATGCTCATGAAGACTGCTCCTCAGAGGAGAATAACGAATCCCATCCTGTATATGTGGTTAAAACAAATGGTAAGGGAGAAAATCTATAGTTTCCTCATGGTCTCCCCCCTCTAATTCAGGGGTCCACAGTGTGGTTTCTGTGGGCACGATGGCACCTGCCAACACCTTTCTGGATGCCCGTCAAGCATTTTTTTGGGAAATGGGCAGGACCAGGTGTAGCTTCCATTGGAGATTTGTTTAGCGGTGCAGGTTTTTGAAAACATTGCTTTGGCAGCAGCTGCCACTGTAACACAAGGATGTGTGACTGAAAGTTAGCAGCAGCAGCCATTTTGTGGCTGGTCCCACCTCCCTTGGCCGCCATTTTGTGGCTGACACCGTGTTAGAATTCCAAAAGTGTCACAAGCTCAAAAAGGTTGGGGGGCCCTGCATCAGAATTTCTCCAGATAAAATAGTGCTGTGAAGGTGTCGTGAGAGACTTAATTTTAAGGATGCTTTTGAATATCTTTTTATCCCAAACTCTCTCTGGATTTCAACATTCCAAATCAGCTGGGCCACAGCAAATTTCTTTTTGGCTTTCAGGAAATGGGTTCTTGGGAATATACAATCCAGAGCCAGAGCTGCTACACTCGTTCTTTGCCTCAAGTGAGATTCTGATGGCCTCCCATAACCTGTCGCAGAGGTCCACGGCTTCCCCAGGTACGGCCTTTTAGCAAAATCACAAAACGGTAAAAAATAATTGCACATTAGTACACACAGGGGATCCTGTATACAGAGCCCATTTCACTGAAGTTTTGTGTTTCCACAGACAAATCTGACAAAGAACATTCTAGATTTTACAGGGCACAGATGCAACCATCCAATTCGACGCTGACAATTTCATTTACTGGTATCCTGAACCCAACCACGTGCCTTAGAATCCACAACATGATCATGTTCATTGTTTCTAAGGAACATTATCCAGTCTATGATGTGTAAGTATAAATGCTGAACCCAGTAGAACTTGGCTGGCTGGGACCACTGTTCACAAAAATAAGGTATACTACTTATGCCGACATAAATGGAAGAATGATTAGAACTTCATTCACACACAGGCATTCACCTGTGCTTTGTGATTGTCAATGTGTTGTATGAGCCTTGATTATTAAGGGCCACAGATGACGTTCAGCATCTGTGAACCCAATCTGTAGACAGCCATGGAGTTTTAGAGAAGAATTAAATCATTTAAAAATTCTGTGAGCACCTGATCCTAATTTTTGAATGGCCGAATTCTTCTCTAAATTTTTATTTATTTATTTCATTTTTTATAGGGATGCTTTTGGCAGAGGCATTTTACTTTTGGGTAAAGACTGAATTATGTAGCTGTCAGTTCTATGTCTCATTTATCATAATTTATACAATGGTGTTGGGTGCTAAGCTTCCAGTCACTGGCATGTCATATATATATATGCCAACACCTTTCTGGATGCCCGAATATGTATATACCTTTATAACCTTTATACCTTTATAATGTTTATACCTTTATATGTATATACCTGTATAACACCTTTCTGGATGCCCGAATATGTATATATATATACACAGTAAAACAACAATCATATTAAAACCCCATTAAAACAGCAGATTAACAAAATTACATTGGCGTCCAGCATAAAACTTCATAAACCCACCCTGGGAAGAAACAAAATAATGGGGCGGAGGGCCCCCATAAGTATTAAGGGGCCCAGAGTGTAAAGGGATGGGGATGGGGGAATTTTATTGCGCAACTTGAGATGCTAATTTACATTTCTTAAGAGGAAGGAATCAAGATTTTGTATTCATTTACAAATGGATCAAGATGGCTGTCAGGCTGCACACAGTTGTTCACATTCCCTGAAGAAAATCATGGCGTGAACCCTGCTGTCCTTCCAGCAGCCATCTTGGCAAAACATTGGCTTTGCCGCCTCTATGGAAAGCACATACAAATTAGAAACCTATTGCTTGTTCTGGATTTAAGGCCATGTGGGCAACCAACGTTTGTCTTGTGGACTGTTCCTAGCAACAACCTGTACAATACGAACAGCCAGTTTGACTGGGGGGATTTCCGTGGCCTTGCCGAAGAAGCCACGTTGACCGGCCACTCCAGCAACGCCTTCCTCTTCTTTTACCAGTTTCACGATCCGGGAACTTTTGTCTTCCGGCTTAGCAGCAACCAGCACAAAAGAATGGTTTGTTTCAGGGCAATGGCGTGTGTGGTTTACCATTGCTTACCACAGAGTTTTCAATATGGTATAATAGTATTTGTTTGCAACTGTAGTGTGTGGTCTGCTGTCTCCGTGGCAGCAGTGGGCAATTGGTTTATTGGTGTAGCTGTGCCATTCCTCTGTTTCTCCATCCCATTCTAGAAGATGGGTTGGGAAAGAACCAGAGACTGATTTCATTCATACATTGTCAAGTGCAGCAAACTTCAAATAGATATTTCTTCCTGTGTAGCTCTCAATATAGTCACAGACCCAATGCAGGCACATTGAGAACTGCCTTTCTGCTTTTTACACATGCACACCACTAGTGGGAAAAGGGGCTTTTCACTTGAGTTTTCCTCATTGGTTCTGGCTTCATACAGCTTTGGTTTATCCCGAAGGGCAGTGGATGCATAACTCCATGGCATAAGTGCCATAGGGTGGCACCCTCGTATTCCTCTCTGTAAGGCACGCACAGAACCCCCCCCCCACACAATAACACATACAATATCTAGGCTGGGTCTGAGCTGGTTGGGTCTTCGCATTATTAGCATTAAACCTAAGACCTAGTTTTGGGGAGGCAGTGTAGGTAACCCTGTTAAGTGCTGTTAAACCCCACTAATTTTCATGTGAAGAACTAAAGCATGATCCTTTACCTGGGTGTAAGCTTGGTTGCTGGCAATAGGGCTTGCTTCTGAGTAAACCCTCCTAGGGTTGTGATTCACCTGATGGAAGAGTTGCACGATTGCTCCAAAGCAAAGCCACCGACTACCACCAAGCTTACTCCCAAGTAACACATGCCTCGGAGCCAACCATTTTTCTAAACTAAAACCTCAGTATTCAGGTTAAATTGCTGTGTTGGCACTTTGCAATATATAAGTGGGTTTTGGGTTGCAATTTGGGCACTCGGTCTCGAAAAGGTTCGCCATTACTGCTGTAGGGATACCAGCCCCGGGGGGGGGGGGGGGTCCTCGAAATTACAACTCATCTCCAGACTACAGAAATCAGTTTCCCTGGAGAAAATGGATGCTTCGAAGGGTAGACTTTATGCCTTTGTACTCCACAGAGGTTCTTGTGCCCCCTGGGCTTGGTGATTCGGTAAATCCAAATCACAGAACCACCACCCAACAAGCTATAGTTCAGCGCTCCATGCAGGATCTATCCCCACCCCCAGGGCTTTTCAAGCCCTGTGGGGCTTCAAAAACATTGGCAGGGAAAGGATTGGCCAGATCCTGAGCATGCAGGATTTATCCCCTGCTGGTGCTTTATTTGGCTTTGAGAAAACCAGATCCAAAATTTACTGATGTTTTTTTATCAGTGCTCGTGCCTCGTCCATCCTCAAATCCCCAGGAGTTTCCCAGAGTGACATGTTGGTGTCAAGTGCTGTCAAGTCGCAGCCCAGGTGTTGTAATCCCAGCAAGGGGCTTTCATGGCAAGTGAGAAGCAGGGGCGGGTTTCTGTCGCCTTCCCCTGCAGAGTCTTGCTGGGCTCCCTTCCAACTACCGACTCAGCTTAGTTTTTGACATCTGACGAGACCAGCCTGTCCCGTGCCGCCTTCCCTCCTGCAGCGATGTCAGCATGTGCAAAAAAGTCAAAAGGGGTTTGCTTTTATACCGCCAATGATGACAGCACCCCTCCCTTGACACTCCTGGTTATTTAAGGTATATGCAGAAGAAAATAAACTGATTCCACAAATGTAAAAATGCAGAGGAAGGACAGGCATGCAGGAGAAGCCAATTCCAGTGCTTAGAGATCGACTGCCAAGAAAATCAGGAGACAGCAGAGACTGCAAAAACCAAGGTTTGAAAAGCACTTTAAGTGACATGTCTGAATTTGGTCCAAATCCTCATTCAGCACTTTCTAAAGGGATGATTATTAGAAAATAGGTGAGCCAGTCACTTGACCGGCTGACCTGTAATTCCCCTTTTGAAATCAATCAATCAGAGTTTCAAAGCAGAGGTGAAATTCTGGAACCATTTAATGGTTACTTTGAAGAGGCTGTGGCAAGAGATCGGATCGGGGAGGAAGCCCAGGAGATTAGGGCCGCCAACCTCCAGGTGGTTCCTGGAACTCTCCTGGTTTTACAAATGATCTCCAGATCATAGAATCATAGAATCATAAAGTTGGAAGAGGCCCAAAGGGCCATCAAGTCCAACCCCATTCAGGAACACACAATTAAGCACTCCTGACAGATGGCCATCCAGCCTCTCTTTAAAAACCTCCAAAGGAGACTCCACCACACTCCCAGGTATTGCATTCCACTGTTGAACAGCCCTTACTGTCAGGAAATTCTTCCTGATGTCTAGGTAGAATCTCTTTTCCTTAACCTTGAACTCATCACTCCTGGTCCTAGTCTCTGGAGCAGCAGAAAACAAGCTTGCTCCCTCACCAACATGACAGCCCTTCAAATATCTGAACATGGCTATCATGTCATGCCAGAGACAACATAGATCAATTTTTCTGGAGAAAATGGCTGATTTGAATGGTAGACTGTGTGGAATTCTACCCAGCTAAGGTTGTTCTCCTCCCCATACTACACCTTCCCAAGGTTCCATCCCAAACATTCCAGGTGTTCCGCAAACAACAAACAAACAAAAAGATGTTCTGAGAGTTTTTGGTAGAGGGGCAGGACCTGAATTATCCACATAAATGGCTCCACCAAGACCCACGTTTGCACATGGTTGCCCAATCCTGCGCAGGTATTTTGCATGATTTTATATTGTCACCTGTGTTGCATGGTATTGGCTTTTTTGGCATTGCGTATGTATACTGGTCTGATGCCCCAAAGCATGTTCATGTGGATATGCGCACATGCATGTTTGAGAACTGCCTAGAGCAGGGTGCAATGGAGGCATGAGTTCCCTCCCTCCATTTTAGAACCTGTACATTTTGGCCTTTCAGTAGCTACTCTTTAAAGCTGGTTCTAAAAAACTATGCAGTGCCTGATCTTCTTTTTCTGTGGATATATCTATTTCACACAGTATGTCCGAGTTCTGCCGTATGGTGCACAGTGTCATGAAGAGGGGCCCTTTTTCCCAACGACTCCGAGGTACGTCGTGCAAATGGGGATTGCAAAAATCCCAGATCTCATCCTGAAGACCGATTGGCAAGTCATCGGTGGTATAATAATTGGAGTCTTCTTCCTTCTCATCATCTGCCTGTTACTAATTGTGAGTCAACTTCCCTCACCCCAGACAGTGTTTGTGTGTTACAGTTGTATAAATGTTCCTCTGGAAATCTGGCAGTGTTACCCCTTCCTCATTTATTTCTGCTGTGGCTTTTGCAGGAACTTTGTCAAACCCTCAGCTGGCCCAGGAAAGGAAGCCCCTGCCCTCGATTCCGAAAGTTGCAGCAGAAATATAATCTAGACAAATATTCCTCCCGAGAATCCATGGTCCTTGCTGTCAAGAAATATCATCCTGGGATACAGAAAGACAACAGTCTGGATGAAATCTCCAACCAGGTGGAGAAGAGAGGTCTGTGTACTAAGGAGACCATTAAGAAAAAGAGAAAGTCAGTTGTTTGCACTGAACTAAATTTGGCGGATGTTCCACCTTTATAGGGCACACCTGTTTAGATCAGGGGAATCTGCTACCGTCAATTCTGCTAGGTACCTCTAGGGTTAATAAGCTGGCTCTAAGGTTTTTGTAGCTAGGTAAATGAATGACAAATGATGTATTCTTGGACTTGTGTGTTCATTGTAGTTCTCTGCCTAGGTAAGTGTGAAGCATGGAACTCCGAGGAACAGATTGACCTGGACTCCTTCAATACCAACATCTTCTTTGAAATTCTCCTTACACAGTCTCTGGCAGTTACAGCCAAACTGAGCCAATTTAAAGAAGAGGTGTGTATTGTATCTTGTTTGTTTGCTTGTTTGTTTGTTTGATGAGAAACCCTTTCCCATGTGGGCCTAGGGCATCTGGAATCACGCCTGGGATTCCCTCACTTCCAATCTGTGGTGCTGCATGGAATAAAATGGTTTTGCTGAGTTATTGCTGTTCCTGGTTCAAGGTTCTTACAGTAAGAAACCTTGAGCACCCCTGGAGAATCACTTGGCTGGGCGGTGTGTGGTTTTAATCATTCAGATAATCTCCAATGTGATACTACATGAAATTAAAATACATGCTTAAAGGAGAACTGTTGTCATATATTTTGAAAATCCAAGGTGTAAAACTGAACGTTTTTTTATTTTATCAACAGAATTTACAGAAAAGAATGATTAAAAGAGTAAAAAATAAGTAAACAAATACAAGCATAGCAATAAGAATACAATTAAAACCATTATAATCATATCAGAATTAAGTATTAAGTGTATCTGCGTTTCTAATCTTGTAAGCTTCTTAATCATATTAATAAAAATGAACTGACTTTAGTATACGGAAAAGAACAACTTTAGACATTAATCATTCGAACCATCAAATTAATTTTTGCTACACTCTCGATGATTATATTTTAAAAGGAAATTAATAAACAGATTCATATAATGCCATTCGTATGATTTTATATATATATAGGAAAACATATTATTATACTTCACCAGCAATCACAGTTCACTCATTTTCTGCACTGTCGTTTTCTTTGCAGCTGAAAATCTTATACCACAAGCTTTTGGATGAAACAGCCTCACTTCGAGACCTCTGGGTCGCAAGGATGTGCATCCCAGACAGAGCAGAACCAGGCGACAAAGCTCTAATTGAGAATTATGCGAAAGCAAAGGACCAGGTAGAAAACGGAGGGGATCAAAGGCCCTGGTCAGTTACGGAAACCTCCAGAGCCTTTGAACTCCTGTATTGTTCTGAGGGTGGCCAGATCCAAATTGGGGAATTGCTGAAGATTGGGGGGAGGGGGATGTTGGTATTTTTGCAAGTATGTCACACTTCAGTCATGTAAGAGTTAACTGTGTGTATGTAAACCAGTTACTGAGGTCACTGTTTTATGACCAGTCTATCGATTAAGTTATTGGTCAGTCGGTCCGACATTGCTTGCATGCAAATGGTCACGTAGGCAGAAGTTATAAAGTTAAGTCTGTTTCTTTGATTGACCAGAATAATCAGGAGTCTGCAACCTGCGGCTCTCCAGATGTTCATGGACTACAATTCCTATCAGCCCCTGCCAGCATGGCCAATTGATGGGATTTGTAGTCCATGAACATTTAGCATTTCTTATTTTGTTTCTTATGTAACCCTCCCTAATAGTTAGTAAACTCTTTTATATACAAGCAACTAAGAATCTGTCTCTTCTGTGCTAATATATATCAAATTGCCAACAGTGGGGCCTTCCCTCCCCAAACTCCACCTTCCCCAGGAATAGCCCAGAACCTCCAGAAATTTTCTAAAACAGAGTTGGCAACCCTGTAAAATATCTCTTTGAAGGCATTGTGGCTCTGGGATAATTGGAAAAGCAGAAAAAATATTGTTGTCTTAATAAAGAGTGCCAACTTTTGATACTTCCTTCACGTTTGCCTCAGTTATTTGCTGAGAAAGGCTTTTAGAAATATGCAGAAGTGGATGATAAATCAATTGAAAATAAATCCCTTTAATTGGCCCTGGTTGCTATAGATATGAAATAACAATATGCTTTTCTTCATGGTAGTTAAAGGGGGAAGGAGAGAGGACCCATATATTACTTTGAGTAGCAATTTTCCTGGCCTCTTGAAATACAGTTGCCAACCTCAAGGTTGGGCCTGGAATTCCCCCAGAACTGCAACTGAGATCCAGACTATAGAGATCAGTTCCTTGGCAAAAAATTGAACCTTTTAAAAAAAAAGATTTATTTTATTAAAACATTTTTATCCTGCCTTTCCTCTTGGTTCAAGGTAGTTTGGAGGGCAGGCTCTGGCATCATATCCATACTGAGCTCCCCCCCTGCCCAAACCCTGCCCCTAATCTTCAGGAATTTCACCACCCTGAATCCAACTTTTTGCTTGGTTTGGGGGAGGGGGTGCATCTGAAACCGGTTTCCAAAAGTGTGATCTCACCACCACACTCTGAATGTGGTGAACTGATAGAACTTGGGAACTGGTTGTAAGTGTGTGGATGACTTGGTGGCCAAAGGACACCTTCATTTCATGTTGTAACCAGGCGGAGGCGGAGATCATGCACCGAAGGCAGCTGGCAGCGGAATACGAGCAGAATGTGAGCCGGCAGCTGCATATGCTGACCCAGGACCTCAAAGGCCAGGAAGAGCACTGGGTGGCATTCCATTCTTCCCTCCGGGAGGCAGCAAGACTGATGGAGACACTCACAGATGTTCTGGCTTCTGAGGATGGCCAATCCTCTGGGACAGAACCAGACCATCAGAGGTGAGAGTCAATATCAGACTTTGGCTGATTATGCCTGCTGCATGGTGGGGGTGAATGTCTGTCACAGCAAGATTTCTTATACTGGTGTATTTCCTTGAGCCCCGCTTTCACTTTCCATTCTCTCTGTGGCAAGTGACACCATTTCTTGTGCAACTTTAATTTTGCACTATCAGAGTGTGGCATATTTTCTAGTGAGCACAGTTTTGCCCCAGATGTCTTACCTCTGGCCATGGCCAGCCTATGTGCAAAACAGAAACATTTGCCCCTCAAAGAAACAGGAACTTAGAAGCCAGCAAAATGGAAATGCTGAAAAGCCCAAAGAGAGAAGCTGGTCACTATTACACAGTGGGAATGACAGGGGTGTGTGGGTTTGAACTCAGATCTCAAAATCCTTACCGCAACAATCCACCCCCTATACCACACTTTGTCTCCTTTCTGTTACTTTCCCCTACCACTTCATTACTCATTTCCTTGTTTTGCCTCAGTTCACACTTTCCATGTAAGTCTCGGCAAATGAATGCAAGTGTTCATACTCATGTACCACAATAGAATCACTAATACTTGTATGTACAGGCATAATTTCTTGCTTTGAGATGCTTTTGTGTCTTTGCTTATTGTGTTGTTTTCAGGCTATTAACCCTTATAGATGCTGCAAGCAACCAGATGTCCAGCACCATCATAAAGGAGTGCCAGAGGCTGATGGTGTGGGGCATTCTGGGAGAAGGGTTGGGAACTCAGCTTATTGACAAAGAGAAGTCCAGGTTGCTCGCCAAGGAAGAACTTGTAGGTAAATGAAAAGTCTTTGAAATCAATGTCTTTATCCAAGGAGAAAATTACTATTTGTTACTATTTTTCATCATTACTGTTGACACAGGTAAGCACACATCTGCACTACAAGGTTATATCATTCTGAAATTAGCTTAACTGTGATGGCTTTCCCCCAGTGATCCTTGGGACTGTAGTTCTGTACAGGCACTGGGTTTTTTTAGAACAAGATCATTCTGAATCCAGTAACATCTAACCAGCAAGATTTCTAGAATATAAATTTTTAAGAATCCCAAACTCCCTTAGAAGAAAAAAGGATCTTTGACTCTCAAAAGCTTATATTCTGTAAATCTTGTTGGTCTTTAAGCTTCTATTGGACTCTTCTGCTACAGACGAATGTAGTTACCCAGCTGAAACTGAGATTTTTGGAGATCATAAGAACATAAGAACATAAGAACTAGCCTGCTGGATCAGACCAGAGTCCATCTAGTCCAGCACTCTGCTACTCACAGTGGCCCACCAGGTGCCTTTGGGAGCTCACGTGCAGGATGTGAAAGCAATGGCCTTCTGCTGCTGCTGCTCTTGAGCACCTGGTCTGCTAAGGCATTTGCAATCTCAGATCAAGGCAGATCAAGATTGGTAGCCATAGATCGACTTCTCCTCCATAAATCTGTCCAAGCCCTTTTTAAAGCTATCCAGGTTAGTGGCCATCACCACCTCCTGTGGCAGCATATTCCAAACACCAATCACACGTTGTGTGAAGAAGTGTTTCCTTTTATTAGTCCTAATTCTTCCCCCCAGCATTTTCAATGGATGGCCCCTGGTTCCAGTATTGTGAGAAAGAGAGAAAAATGTCTCTCTGTCCACATTTTCTACCCCGTGCATAATTTTATAGACTTCAATCATATCCCCCCTCAGACGTCTCCTCTCCAAACTAAAGAGCCCCAAACGCTGCAGCCTCTCCTCATAAGGAAGGTGCTCCAGTCCCTCAATCATCCTCATTGCCCTTCTCTGCACTTTTTCTATCTCTTCGATATCCTTTTTGAGATGTGGCGACCAGAACTGAATGCAGGACTCCAAGTGCGGTCGCACCACGGCTTTATATAAGGGCATGACAATCTTTGCAGTTTTATTATCAACTCCTTTCCTAGTTATCCCCAGCATAAAGTTTGACAGATATACAATTGCTAGGTTCCCTTGACTGCACTCTATGGCAGCTTTGAAACTGGCTCAGAATTGTAGTTTCAACAGATCCTGTAAAGTTAATTTGCATATCTTGAATTTCCAATCCTTTCCCTCTCTGAACCTCACTTTCTCCAGGCTCCAGGCTTTTCCCAACCTGGAGTTGGCAATCCTATTTGAAAATAGTGCAGCTGTGCATGAGAGGAGAAGGCTGAAGAAAGGGGTGGGGAGCTTATGAGACGAAGGATGTTCAAGGCTGCAGTTATAATGAAGCAGCCCTGGTTTGTTCCTTTCGTATGAACGTCGCCCCTGATGTGACATCTGACCCTGCCCGACATTGTTCCTCTTGTTGCCTAACAATGCTCCATAATTATTTAGAAAAACACTGTTTCCGCACAACACGTCTAATACATTTTTGAAATGCTTTAATTTTTTCTCCTTTGGTTTTGTTGCTGTTCTCAGGACCAGGTGGGTCAGTGAAGGCACATGACGTTGTGTACCAGGATGCCACCAGTGGATTAATAATGCCCACCCCGGATGCGGTTATGCTGTTGGCCGACCAGTCTCTGACACCTGTGTCAACCGATCACTTCCTGCATCCTGACACTGGGAAAATGCTCCCAATAGCTGGGAATATTGGCTACAATCCTGCCAGTGCTAAGCTGATCCCTGTGGTTGATTATGCATCTGGTAAGGGCCATGCTTCACCCGAGTTGCAGGCAGATCCACTGGTGACCATACAAGGCTTGGCATGGACTGAATGTTCAACCAGGCCATGTGATCTGCTCCCAGTTGGTTCCATGCTGAAGCTGGGGAGGTCCCATTGGCCATGAATGTGCTATCTTCAAAGATGCCTGGAGAGAGGAAGGAAGGAGCACAGGTGACTTCAGTTCCTGGACAGGGACCCAGGGGTGAGGAAGTGGGTGATAAGAGGAAGGCAAGAAAGCAGTAGGAGGCAGGTGGAGGGGTGGCAGCAGAAAGGGGTGGCGCTCGCACTTTACCATGCCAGTGAAAGAGCTAGGACTGCCAAGCCCCCACTGGAAACAGGGGATCCTCTGCCCCCAGGTGTGGTTGATAAGAATTTCCAGTTTTACCACAGAGTTTACCATAGAGTTCCTAGAGCTACCCTTTGTCTCTTCTGGGTCACTCTAGGAATCACCAGGAATTCTATGATAAGAAATTCTTATAAGTAGGCAAGGCCTTATTTTTCTTTTCAGTTTTTCTTCCAAGATATTGTTTCCGCACAACCCTCCTGTCTGTTTTATCTGCACACGTTCTCATGTGGTCTGTGATCACTGGCTTCTCTGTTTAGGTGAGATTCATCACTCAGAAGTCCCCGTCTTCCCCTACGTGCCTTATCCTATTTCTCCCAGGACTGGATTACCAGTGAAGAGCAACCTGCCAGTGTTTCAGCTTGAAAAAGTTTTTAAATTGGGGGGCTTCATGCCCGATCCTGCGACGGAGATCGAGGTGCCGATTCTTGCTGTTACGATGCACCCCCAGACTGGTCAGAAGTTATCCTTAGGTGGGACATACCTGAACCCTCTGACAGGAACGGTAACCCCACTTGAAATTGGTGGACCCATGAGAGCGCCAGAAGGAGGGAAAATTGTTCCCATTCTTGGGGTCACCTTGGATAATAACACTGGTAAGGACAATGTTTCCCGGCCGTTGTTGTGTGCCTTGATGTTATCACCCAGATTTGCTTCTGCAAAAGTTTCATGTCCATTTCATTACATTACATTTATATCCCGCCTTTTTCTGGAAGACTCAAGATCCCAGAGCCATTGATGGAGTCTTATTGATGGAGCAGCAGTGGCGTAGGAGGTTAAGAGCTCGTGTATCTAATCTGGAGGAACCAGGTTTGATTCCCAGTTCTGCCGCCTGAGCTGTGGGGGCTTATCTGGGGAATTCAGATTAGCTTGTAGACTCCCACACACGCCAGCTGGGTGACCTTGGGCTAGTCACAGCTTCTCGGAGCTCTCTCAGCCCCACCCACCTCACAGGGTGTTTGTTGTGGGGGGGGAAGGGCAAGGAGATTGACAGCCCCTTTGAGTCTCCTGCAGGAGAGAAAGGGGGGATATAAATCCAAACTCTTCTTCTTATTATTATTATATAAAGTCTTATTATATTGGCCCTTCTGGTTTGGGCTGAAGTAGCTTTTCTTGGCCCCAGATGCAGAAGGGCAGAGGTTGAACAACAACACATTCCATGTCCTCTTGTAGCTCTGTTCCCTTCTGTGATGGAGCCTGAGCAGTTCCTTCCACCTCACACCTTCCCTCATGGTTTTTAAATACTTTAGCCATGCCTGGGGCATACCAGGGACCTCCGTCGGCTCAATAATTTGTTTATGGCAGTGTGGTGTAGTGGTTAAGAGCGGTGGACTCTAATCTGGAGAATTGGGTTTATTTTTTATGATATTAAATTTGATTTAACAAATTTCTTTAAATGTGATTCCCCACTCCTCCACATGTGCGGTGGACTCTAATCTGGGGGACTGGATTTGTTTCCCCGCTCCTCCACAAGAATCTTGCTGGGTGGCCTTGAGCTAGTCACAGTTCTCTTCTAATTTTCTCAGCCCCACCTGCCTCACAAGGTGTCTGTTGTGGGGGAGAGGAAGGGAAAAGGGGTTTGTAAGCCTCTTTGAGGCTCCTTACAGGAGAGGAAGGCAAGGGTATAAATCCAAACTCTTCTTCTACTCTTCTTCCTTATATCCTGCCTTTCTCCCTTAAGGGAATCTCAAAGCAGAATTCTCCTCTCCTCCATTTTATCCTCACAACAAAATTATGATCATTCATATGTTCTTTTAATCATTGTTGCTTCATTCCTGTTGTTGTTATTATGTTTTTATAATCGCTGGCTAATAAATATTTTAATTAATTAATTTAAAACTCTGTATGATAAGCGGAGGGTGTGTGTCTGGTCCAAGGTCACACAACGAACCTCCATGGCAGAATAGAGATTCGAACCTGGTTCTCCCAGACCCTAGTCCAGTGGTGGTGAACCTTTGGCACTCCATATGTTATGAACTACAATTCCCATCAGCCCCTGCCAGCATAAACAATTGGCCATCCTGGCAGGGGGTGATGGGAATTGTAGTCCATAACATCTGGAGTGCCAAAGGTTCGCCACCACGGCCCTAGTCTGACACTTTAACCACTGTGCCATGCTGGCTTTTGCGAGCTATAGGAGCATGGTCAAACCTGCCAGGGACCAATGGCATCCCTTTTCTGCTGCTAAGGCTGAGCTGCCAGACAGCTGGCTGATGTTATGCCAGCTTTGATGCCATGTTATGCCAGCTTTGATGAGCCCTTTGGGGGAGGGCGGTATAAAAGTGGAATAAATAAATAAATAAAAATAAAATAAATGTGGCAACAAGAAGGGGGGTGGGGTCTGGTGCCAACATGTGTGCCCCCAGAAAAATTTATAACAATTTAAAAAGAAAAAAAAATAGTAATAATAATTAACTTCTAAGCAATAATTTACCCAACAGTAAATTGCATAGCCCATGCTGAAAAATTCTGAGAGAAACCTTTGACTTTTCAAAAAATTATTTTAAAAGCTAATGAATCAATAACCATTTTCCATAAAGTTAAGTCAGAGAGAGAGAGAATGAAATTAAAGAGATGACTGACTGCTATTAAAGAGTGGCTCTATTCATTAATTTGCCTTTCAAAGCTGACTTAAAGCTGGAAATAGTTCTGTTGATCGATTAATGTAATAGAAGTATTAGAATAGGTCTGTTGGAATTATTTCTACCAGAAGGCTGGTAAGTGTTTTCCAGGCCATTCAGTTTCATATCACTCGTTTTAGAAGGCAGGATGTACAGAATCTTACATTTCTTTAACTTCCTGCAGTGACTGGGCCTTTCCCCACTTACCTTTAGCCCCGCGCTACTTGAGGAGAGTAGTGCAGGGTCCCCCTGCACTCCCCACGACAGGGGCGGTGACAGCGCAGCCACCCCGACGCTGCCGCTGTCGCACCCCCTCAGCACGCAGCATCTCTGGTGCTCTTCTTAAGGGCGCCTTTTGATGACCCTAAATCGTGGGTACGCCCAGGCACGCACCTGGGATGCCACGCGCTGAGTGCAGCACGTGGCATAGGGGAAATGGAAGAGAGTGGGGAAAGGCCCACTGACGGAAGGCACCCAAAAATCTCCACAGGGACAAAGCTCCCTAAATTGACTGAAATAAGGAGATGCCAAATAGCACCACAAAGACAAAATAAATTTTATTCTAACCTAAACTCTCATGGGATTAGTGCCTCCTTGTCAAATGCATGTAGTTTGTTCCTCGCTTTATTTATGTGGTTGTGAAGAAAAATAATTAATATTAGGTCCAACGACCATGAAATGTTGTAAGTATAGAGTGAGATGTAATTAGGTAAATGTCACATTAATCAAGAAATGGACACAGACCTTTCACAAGAGCAGTAATTGGAAATTTCCCTTGTTTTTAATGTATATGAGAGAGAGAAGGTACAAAAGTTTTAATCCCAATTCCTGCCCAATTTGTGAGGGTTTGGTATGTCAGGGAATCCCGCAGATATACAGTTGACGTTATAAATACCAGATGTTAAGGGGAAATATCTGCCTACATAAAGCCCAGAAATGAATATGAAAACAACATGCTAAGGGGAAATTGTTGGACTACTCTTGTTTTTCTTTAACTACAGGAAATGTAATCCCTTTGGGAGGGTTAGCAGGTTCCTCGGAGAGCTTTATGCTTATTGGGGATACGTTCATCGAGCCACTGAGTGGGAAGATGGCTCGAGTGCATGGCGTTTGCCTCCAGCAAGGCAAAATGGTCCCCTGTGCGGGGGGTTATCAGGCATTATTGGAAGCCAGCCTTCTCGTCGCTCAAGTCCACACAGTTAAAGTCCTAAGAGAATATAAAGACTCCATCTGTGAAGATCTGGGGTCTGCGGGGGACAAACAGAGAGCCCTCAAAGCTGCTGAGGAAGACATGATAACGGCTCTGTCCCGGGGGCTTGATTACTTGATACACAGGCTACGAAATCTAGAGAAGCAGCGAGCCATCGCTTCCAATCTCAAGAGCACCGGTGGCAAGCTAGGTATGTGATCTGAAGGAAACAAGGTCAGGATACAGGAGTTGATAGCAGACTTGAGCGGTACTACTCAAAGTAGACAAGTGGGCATGTACAGCAAACTCCCACCTTCAAGAAGAAGAAATACTCCACACAGCTGTTTCTTTCAAAAGAAGGCTTTTACCGTAGAATTGCTATATGTACATGATACTATATACAGAGTATATTAAGCAGTCCAACAAAGTGCTTCACCAGGCACTTGTTTCCCTAAGGTGCCCCCAGCTGGCCTTTCATCCTGGCCATTATCAAATGTGACTCGCCGCCCTCCTTCCCTCTCCTTTGGGGAGAATTTTAAAAATAGGGTTGGTCGGACGCCTCCATTATTATTACTATTGTTATTGTCATCGCTGTTTTAATGATTTTATAATTTGTTATTTATATGTCATGTTGTACACCGCCCAGAGCCCTTCGGGGATGGGGCGGTTTAGAAGTCCAAAAAATAAATAAATATAAATATAAATATAAGGAACAAAGTTACAATACATTGCAGTTGCTTATATACATGGTTCCACCAATCACTGTAAAGGTCACTAGCAACTGGATTGAACCGGTCTGCTTGCTGTTCTCCAGCTGTCAGATCATTCGTATCTTGCTGACTCATACCTCTGCTGGATAGGATATGATCACCATGATCTAACTGTCATGACATGAGTAACAGTGAATGTGTGTGGTTCTGATGCCAAAGGCCAGCCAGTGTCTCCATGACAATCACCTGAGGAGGTCGCCATGTTGAGCTGTGTAAGCTGTGAGTGGCTGCTGGTCTGAATGGACCAAAGGTCTAATTCAGTATAAGGCAGCTTCATAGGTTCATGTGTGTCTGCACCCTTTCCCTACCAGCTGGTTTTCTGCTCAAGATTCCCCTGCACTAATTATCATCACAACAGTGAGCTTTTGGCTATTATTTATTTCATTCTGCCTCACTTCTCTGCATTGTTTTTTGCTATTTAAATCCTAATTAGGGATGATCAAATATCCCAGCACAGAACTTTGGATCCCTGCAGTGTTTGGAATGGAAATCCCAGATCCTGGAGGTTCACGCTTGATGGTGCCGATCCTTGGTGTGGAGTGTGATTGGAAAACAGGACAGCCGATGCCACTAGCAGGGACCACAGAAGATGCAAATGGGAAAGGTGGGAGACCTGTTTGTCACCTTGAGTGTGTGGGGCCAGGACCGCGTCTCTGGTCCTACACAGCTGAATTAGTTTAAGACTAAGTTAGAAAATACCCAAGAAGCAGGTTTGAAACAGAAAATAAGTTTACTGGACAGCATAAGTATCTGACCAGGGTGTCCCCTTAAGTAAGAGGCACCCCCACCATAGGAAAGACCTTAGTCTTTATAGATACAAAGAATACATACGTCACAGTTCATCCCCATAACCACACACATAATCCATAATCTTTCCACGTGCTATGTTGGAACGGCTTTAAAAAATCCCACTGGATAGTTCTGTCTCCTTGTCACATTAAGACAGCCTCTATTCTACGTGTCACATTCCTTCTGTTATTCAAATGCTGCATGCTGTTTCTCACGTCCCTCTGCCCATATGTAAATGGCTGCAATAAAACTAGCTTGTTGTCTTGCCTTTCTAGTTTCCAAGAAAAACCTGTTTTCTAAGTTTGCTCCTGGAGAGGGATATACCTCTTCAGGCAATGCAGGTTGACATTCTTTAAGATCATAAAACTTCCCTTTTCCCAGTTTAAAATGATTTTAACTTTAACAAATTATACAAATATTGATTTTAACACAATAGAATTATAGTGAAATACCCGTAAATATGAATCTCTCATTATCATTTCTGTGTTCATTTAACATATATAGAAAAACACTTTTTCCTATTAACTAATCACATTCTATAGCTAGTTCTAACCCAAAAACAAAGTTATAAAGTATATGTCTGCTGTCATGTTGGCCTTTAGTGACAAGATCTTAAAGATGTTTATCTTTGCTTGCCTGCATAATCACTGACAAGCTTCTAACATGCCTTTTGACCTGCTGCTAAACAAGCAGTCTTATTAGTCACTTATACAGAAACCCCATTTTGATTCTTCGAGTCTTTGGTTCATACAACTTCCATATTTCTTGATCAAATACAAATTTATAGACATTCTGGTCCATCTCCACAAGTGAATAGGGTGAGGGGTAGGTCCTTCTTGTTTCTAATCTCCTTTTGGAAACAGCTAGGTGGAATCCTGTAACTTTCATAAGGACTGTGGTAGATTAGTGATACACCCTTCTTCCTAAGTGGGGGGGGGGGGCACCTCTTCCCACTTCTATGAATTAATTGCCTTTTGAAAATTTCTAACCTTGACCAGATCCCACAGGCCTGTTCCAGTAATGATAGCACTTTCTCCCTGGCCAAGGAACTTTTCTCTGATGTAGAATGAATGCTCTCATGGCTGGATCTGTGTGATCCAGCTAGGGTGACCAATGCCTGGTTGGAAAATTCTGGGAAATATGCAAGTGAAGCCTGCGGGGTTTCGGAGGGGGAGACCTCAGCAGATTATAATGCCATAGATGAAGAAGAAGAGTTTGGATTTATATCCCCCCTTTCTCTCCTGTAGGAGACTCAAAGGGGCTTACAATCTCCTTGCCCTTCCCCCCTCACAACAAACACCCTGTGAGGTGGGTGGGGCTGAGGAAGCTCAGAAGAACTGTGACTAGCCCAAGGTCACCCAGCTGGCATGTGTGGGAGTGCACAGGCTAATCTGAATTCCCCAGAGAAGCCTCCACAGCTCAAGCGGCAGAGCGGGGAATCAAACCCGATTCCTCCAGATCAGAATGCATCTGCTCTTAACCATTACACCACTGAGATATGCCCAGGCCTTACCTAGATTATTATAACCCTTGTGTTTTTTTTAGGGGGGGGGATCAAGGTGTAAACACTTCCTACAGCTTTAGTTGCTCCTTTGGGGCCACTTCTAGGTCTGGCTCCAATTGCCATTGGCTTCCGAACCATTGATCCTATAACCGGGGAGACAGGACCGGTAATCGGTGCTCAGATTAACCCCTGGACTAACGCCGTCATTCCTATTGTCCAGTCCCTGGGAAGTCTGCCACGAGGAAACCCAGACCCAGATCTGGTAAGGATCATTGCTTTCTTGGCCCCTTCCTGCAGCTGGTGGCTCACTAAAGGGGCAGATCTGTTGGCTGCGGGGGTGTACTGCTCAGGGGGCATATGGGGTCAAATGCCCCCGGGCTGCGGCCATTTTGTCATGTGGCCATTTTGTCCCCCCACACCCCTCCTCCTTCCCCCTGGGTCCACCCACAAAATGTTGTTTTGTGATGGTGGGTAAGGGCAGCTGCTTATAGTGAGGGGGGAGTGGAAAACTCAGATTTTGCACCAGGTTACGTTTTCCCTAGATACGCCACTGGTTGGCTGTCTTTTGCAGCTGGCAGCTCTGGACAAGGAGGTACGATCCAGGCAAGCCTACTGGGAAGGCCAAAGGGAAAAAGAAGAGGAGCTGCTCAGGGAGCTGGACTTTTTACTGCTGCGCATCCTGGAAGCTGCCAAGCTGGGGAAGATGAAAAAGGTGCCGTCTCTGGCCTCGGTCTCTGTCTCTGGCTGCTGGGAAGCCTTAAATCACAGGCGGGCTCGCTGGCTTGGAGGCAAGCAGCCGGTCCTCCCATGCAGCTAGGCTGTGTGTGTGTGTGTGTGTGTGTGTGTGTGTGTGTGTGTGTGTGTGTGTGTGTGAGAGAGAGAGAGAGAGAGAGAGAGAGAGAGAGAGAGAGAACGAACGAACGAACGAACGAACGAACGAACGAACGAACGAACGAACGAACGAACGAACGAACGAACGAACTGTGGTCAATTTTAGGGTTGCCAGCTCTGGGTTGAGACATTCCTTGAGATTTAAGGGGTGGAGTTTGTGGATGGCAGGGTTTGGGGAGGAGTCTCAGCAGGTTTAATGCTACAGAGTCCACCCTCCGAAGCAGTCAGTTGTGGTCATCTGGAGTTCAACTGTAAAAGCAACCCAAGCCTCAACCCATTGGAAACCTTGCTGGACAAAAACCCCACCTGGCCCCACCCACCTTCTAAAAAAAGCTTGATCTAGACCAGAAAAGGTGTCGGCGGGTGCCACTGCACCCACAGGCGCCATGTTGGGGACCCCCAAGTTAGAGGAAGTCTTCAAGCTGGAATTTTAAGTTTTGTATTTTGTGGTGTTTTAATGGTGGATGTTTTAATAGGAATGTTTTAGTGTTGTAGCCATCTGGAGATCTTGCATATAAGAGGGGTATAAATTTAATAAATAATGGCAGTTCAAACAGTTATTCAAAATTATTAGAACAGTGAACAATTCCAACATCATCAGAACAGCAGAAATAAAAGGCAACAGAGAGGAAAAATAAAACACAACATCTTTTTCATTCTTAACATAACTAACTTAACCCAACCCCAATCTGGGTGAACGAAAAGGGTTCCATTTACCAACTGAAAACTACTCAAGGTCGTGGTCAAGCAAGCGGCTGTTGGGAGGGACTTCCAAGGGTGAGGAATCACCACAAAAGGCTCCACCCCTGGCAGTCTAAAGAGACATTTTTCTCCCTGCAGGTGAAATATAGAAACAAATTAAAACCTGCCGAAGGACTCTGCCACTTCCTAGAAGTAGCCTCAGCGCAGGAAACTCAGAGGAGGATCAGGAGAGACCTGAATGCTCTGTGGAACTCTGAACAATATCTGCAGACAAAAGGTCGGGGAACGCAACTTCCGGCAGGGTGTCAGTGGAGGGGAGGAGGCCATTGGGGACATTACAGTTGGGAACCTGCAAAGACTCGCGGAAGGCGTCTCATTTCTCCCACGTTTCAGCTACATATCATGGTTCAGCTCTTGTCTCTGCCACAATCTCACCTGGGCCCTTTCCCCACTCACCATTTGCTGCGCGCTAATCTCGCCGAGTAGCGCGGGGTCCACCTGCAGTCCCCACTACAGGGGCGGCAACAACACAGCCGCCCCAACTCTGCTGCTCTTGCGCCCCCTCAGCGCGGGTCATTTTGGCGCTGCTCAAAACGGCGCCTTTTGATGACCCCACGCAGAGCGCGAGGCAGTGGGAAAGCCCGGGAACACGACCCTCGCACTAAAAAGGTCCTGGACCAGACGAAACCGACGTCATTTTAAAAGTGGGGAAACGGCCCTGGTGAGCTTGAGCTTGACACTCTCTCTTCACCTTTGCCACATCTGCAATGTGGGGATGATGGCAATATTGGTTCACAATGTAGGCATGGTAAACTCCTCACAGTGCAGGATCAGCATAAAACACACCTGACCAGTGTTCATCCAGACACTCTTTGAAGAGGAGCTCATCGCAAACCTGGGCAGTTGATTCCACTGCTGAACTACTCTTACTGTAGAAAATTTTTCCTAATATCCAGCCAGTAGCTTTCCAATTGTGATTTATACCCTTGATTCTAAGTCCTATCCTTCGCTGCCAAGAGGAACACCTCCCTGCCCAGCAGTGGCATAGGAGGTTAAGAGCTCGTGTATCTAATCTGGAGGAACTGGGTTTGATTCCCAGCTCTGCCACCTGAGCTGTGCAGGCGTATCTGGGGAATTCAGATTAGCCTGTACACTCCAACACACGCCAGCTGGGTGACCTTGGGCTAGTCACAGCTTCTCGGAGCTCTCTCAGCCCCACCTACCTCACAGGGTGTTTGTTGTGAGGGGGGAAGGGCAAGGAGATTGTAAGTCTCCTGCAGGAGAGAAAGGGGGGATATAAATCCAAACTCTTCTTCTTTGTCGTCTTCTTCTTCTTCTAAGTGACAACCTTTCAAATGCTTAAAGAGAGCATTTATGTCTCTCCTTTGGGTAGCAACGCTCACCTTGTCCAGAACTCTTCTGTCGATTAAGAAGTCTGCAACTTGACTTTCTTTTTTCTTTCTTATTATTCTTTTTTTTCTTCTACAACAATAATTTACGCATAAATTAGAAGAAGAGTTTGGATTTATATCCCCCCTTTCTCTCTTGTGGGAGACTCAAAGGGGCTTACAATCTCCTTGCCCTTCCCCCCTCACAACAGACACCCTGTGAGGTGGGTGGGGCTGAGAGAGCTTGCTGCCTGTACAGAAATTAGAAAGACAAATTCAGTATGGATGTTATACGTTTGTAATTGAATATTTTTTGAAATTTTGCTTTCCCCCCCATGTATAACTTAAGATGTTCTTTTTCCTTTGTTACTATTTTTTAGAAACTTAATAAAAATTAATTAATAAAAAAGTCTGCAACTACCCTGTTTCCCCGAATATAAGACATCCTCAAAAAATAAGACATAGTAGAGGATTTGCTGAAGTGCAAAATACAAGGCATCACCTGAAAGTAAGACATAGCAAAGTTTTTGTTTGGAAGCATGCCCGACAAACAGAACATAGAAAAATAAGACATCCCCTGAAAATAAGACATAGCACATCTTTGGGAGCAAAAATTAATATAAGACACTGTCTTATATTCGGGGAAACACGGTAGTAACGTGGGAAGAGGCTCTTTGCCACCTTTCCCCGTGAACCTCTCCAGCCGGACTTCTTTCTCGCACTTGTGATGATGCTTTCTAATGGGGAGGGTTTTATTTGGCCACTCCAGTGGACAAGGATGAGCGGGATCAAGAAGCCCGAGTGATGCTCTTGCTCAGAAAGATGTTGGAAAGGCTGGTGCAGTTTGTCCGAAAGGTGCAGCTAGAAGAGGGACGGATCCAGATGAAACTGAAGGAAGCTGAGCGGCAGTGGAGCAAAAGCTCCCTCACCGAGGAGGCCATGCGAGAGAAATCCAGAAAGGTGACTGGGATGGTGTTCTGATCCTACTTGGTCGGCAGAAACTGTTTGCTTAGAACACAGAGCCAAAGGAAAGCCATAGACCAGTGGTGGCGAACCTTTGGCACTCCAGATGTTATGGCACTCCAGATGTTATGGACTACAATTCCCATCAGCCCCTGAGTATAAGGTAGCTTCATGTGTTGCTGTGTTGTGTTCACAACATGCTGGTATATCCCTGCAGTACCACAGCAGGGGGATAAACACAAGTATGCTAAAAGTTGCTTCGCTTCTCTGTCTCAGGATCTTCTTTCTGGATCGGCTCAGTGTTTTGTGAACTATCAGAGCACGGGGTTTTACAACATGGTCAGTGCTCCCCGAGGAAGTTGGGAAGTCATTAATCGCAAACTGATCCCATTGGCCATGCTGGCAGGGGCTGGTGGGAATTGTAGTCCATAACATCTGGAGTGCCAAAGGTTCGCCACCACGGCCATAGACCCTTAAATGTCCTCTTTTGGAGTGAGATATTTGTTGGGACTGTGTTATGTAGTGTGGTGTAGTGGTTAAGAGCAGGTGCACTCTAATTTGGAGAACTGGGTTTGATTCCCCGCTATGCCACTTGTGCTGTAAAGGTTTATCTGGTGAACCAGATTAGCTTGTGCACTCCAACACATGCCAGCTGGGTGATCTTGGGCTAGTCACAGCTTCTCGGAGCTCTCTCAGCCCCACCCGCCACACAGGATGTTTGTTGAGGTGGCGGAAGGGAAAGGAGATTGTAAGCCCCTTTGAGTCTCCTTACCTGAGAGAAAGGGGGGATATAAATCCAAACTCTTCTTCTTAATAAGCAAGAGAAAGAGAGGGAATAATGAAGAAAACCGTTGAGAGCAGCAGGGTCAAAGGATTGTGAAATAACAGGGTGAAATGTAGTTGTGTAATATGCAAACCCAACAAAGAATAGTCCAGAAACCACTCACAGCACCAATCATTGGCCCCCTCCCTGATTTTGCTAAGTCAGTTAACTCTTCTCACGGCAGAGGAGCAGTGGTAGGATTCAAATAATTTAACAACCGGTTCCGAAAGGACTCAGTGGAGGATTACTACCAGTTCCCCGAACTAGACAAAAAATTAGCTACTGGTTCTACAGAACTGGTGCGAATAGGCTGAATCCCACCACTGCAGAGGAGTCCCGGGTTTTACTAAAAATGGGTGATGCCTTCATTTACAAACCTCTGCTGCTCTTCCTTCCAGACCACACTTCATCTGGTGGCGGAATTCCAGAATCACACTACGAAGCAGCAGGCCAGCCTGGAGACAGCATACTGCAGGCTGGAGTATCTCCGATACCTGTCGGATACTCAGACCCTGCAGACGAAGGTATGTCACATGGAGGGTGAGAGGGCAGGGCGCCATGGCAGTGGGCCCAGGTGGGCAGCATGGTGCAGGCCAGTCCAGGAGCCCAGGAGATGGCCTGCCACCCAGCACCTATCTGAGCCCCACCCTCCCTCAGTCTGATGGCTCCCTGGCTCTGGTAAGTGGGGCACAGGGGGAGGGGCACAGGGGGGAGCACAGGGATCTGGGCAATGGGGGGACACGAGGAGGTGGTCATGCCCCCAGGTGCAATTTATCCTCGGTACGGCACTGAGTATGAGGTAGCTTCAGAGGTGGGATCCAGCAGGTTCTCACAGGTTCCCGAGAGTAGGTTACTAATTATTTGTGTGTGCCGAGAGGGGGTTACTAATTGGTGATTTTGCCACGTGATTTTTGCCTTAGTTACGCCCCTCCTCTCAGCAGTAGTGCACAGAACTTGAAGCAGTCTAGCAGGAGGTGCACCGGCGTGCGTGGCAGCCTGCGCCTGCGTGCATTCGTTTCCCGCCCAAGGACTGGTGCAGCGGCTGCGTCCTTGCCACAGCCCAGCTGAGGAATGCCCCGCCCCCGGAATGCCCGGCCACGCCCCTGTTGTGCCCCACCCAGCCCCATTGGCACTACGCCACAGTTTGAATCCCACCACCATGGGAACCTGTTACTAAAATTTTTGGATCCCACCACTGGGTAGCTTCATGTGTTTCTGTGTTGTGTTCACATGCTGGTATATCCCTGCAGTACCACAGCAGGGGGATAAACACAAGTAGCTAAAAGTCCTCTGTCATCATCATCAACAACCTTTTATTGGCATGAGTTTAAAATACAACAGAGAGGTTGTGGAGAATCAAGTTAAAATAAGTAAATAAAATAAGTAAAAGACATTTCCAGCAGTTAAAACAATAAATAAATAAATAAATAAATAAATAAACTAAAATCTGTGGCGAATCTGTTGTGCCAGCGCCAGGAATTTGGCAACGTCTAGGGATCTCTGAGGAGACTGATCACAAACCAGATAGAAAGATTTGACCTTGTCTGATGAGTAGGCATAGTTCTCAGTGTATGGGTCTATATATTGTCTTCTAGATGAAGCATATAGTTCGCAATCTAGGAGGATGTGCTCGATTGTTTCGATTGCTTTTTGTGAGCAGGGACGCTTCTCTGTCTCAGGATCTTCTTTCTGGATCGGCTCAGTGTTTTGTGAACTATCAGAGCACGGGGTTTTACAACATGGTCAGTGCTCCCCGAGGAAGTTGGGAAGTCATTAATCGCAAACTGATCCCATTGCTCAAGACTTTGGTTCAGACGCTGGAGGAAAACAAGATGCACGACTCGTCTCCAGAAACACTTCTGCGTCTGGCTTCTGGCGAAGGTACAGTTTGCATAGTGGTAATAGACAGAAAGAAGCCATTTTGAGCAGCTCGCACCTGCAAATAACCGAGCAAGAATAGTGCTTCTTGCACAGATGACCCAAGAGAGAGAACAGAATGTAAAAGTCAAGTGCATTTATGAATATCTTAAAGGCAAACACTTAATTATGCAGTCATAAGCCCCTGTGATAAAGATTTGTAATCCTGTTTGGGTAGAATAAATTATGTTAGCTTGGATGACCCCATCCCATCCCACCCACCCCCCCTTTTTTTCTGTCACTTTGGAAGGAAAGAGGGAGCTAGGTTTTTTCATCATCCTTTTGACCAAAGGGTTTCTCACAATATTACTGTGTAACAAACTTGGCCCTTTCCCCACTTACCTTAAGCCCCGCGCTACTCTCCTCAAGTAGCGCGGGGTCCAGCTGTACTCCCCACTTCAGGGGCGGCGAGAACGCAGCCGCCCCGACGCTGCCTCTCTTGCGCCCCCTCAGCGTGCGTAATTCCTGGCGCCTTTTGAAATGGCGCCTTTTGATGACCCCGTGCAAAGTGCAGAGCGCGGGGTCGTGGGGAAGCCGGGGCGCACGCCAGGAATTGCGCACAGCAACCCTTGGACAAAGGTGTGGGGAAAGGGCCGAAGAGCATTACATTTGACCCAAGTCTTCTGTGGAGACATGCAGATATATTGGCAAACCTATGTAAACGTGGCTGAAGTTTTCCCTGCCCAGTTGTGCAATCCCAGTGATTTCAGGAGTGGGGGGGACATTGGAGGAACTACCAGGGGACTAGACTCTTGGCAAATTCAAAGTCTTCTGCCCCAGACAGTAGGATTTTAATGTGGGAGGGAGTCTCTAAACACTCTGCATCTAAACCGCTTTGCTCTGCATTGATTCCAATTCAATTAAATCAGCAGGGTAAACAGACTCTGCTAGCACAAAATTCCCACCCCACAGCTTGGCAGCTAACAAGCCTTGGAACAGACAATCGATAGCAGGACTTCTCCCTGCCCTCCCCAGAGCATTCACGTGTATAAATTGTGATGCAACAAGACTTTTGGTTACATAATAGATCTCTGCAGACAAGAGAGGCTGGAGTTGGCTCTGTGCATAGTTTGGCTGGGAAGGCCCATGAAAAAGAAGCAGGGCTCTACTGATGAAGGCAACGTGGTCCAAAGGAGTGGCCTCTTTTCAGAAAGCCAGCGTAGTGTAGCGGTTAAGAGCAGGTGCACTCTAATCTGGAGAACCAGGTTTGATTCCATGCTCTGCCACTTGTGCCATGGAGGCTTATCTGGGCAACCAGATTAGCTTGTGCACTCCAACACATGCCAGCTGGGTGACCTGGGCTAGTCACAGTTCTTCGTTGCTCTCTCAGCCCCACCCACCTCCAGGGGCGTACCTAGGCAAACTTGAGCCCTGGGCAAAACCTGAGTTTGATGCCCCCCCCCACGGGTGGCCCCCACCATGACCAAACAATAATTTTTTCCACCAGGTCGTTTCAAAGTCACCATCACATTATAGAACATCCCCCAACTCACAAATCTGAACATAGCAATGGGCCATGCCACACAGCCGAAATAATATTTGGAAAACATTTTCAAAATGCTTTCAAAATGTTTTATTACTGCTATGAAAACATTTTATGGTGTTGTATCCAGTCCCCCCCAATTGGGGGAAACAGCATCACTTTCAATGTTATTTAAACTGGGGACCCCAGATTCTCCCTTTAAGGTGGATTTAAAAGGAGAATCTGGGCTCCCTGGTTTAAACAAGTGATGCTGGAATCCACCCCCAAACAGCATCATTTTAAATGGTGTTTAAACTGGGGACCTCAGATTCTCCCTTGAAATCCATGCCGAAGGGGGTAGATTTAACAACAACAACAACAACAACCACCACCACCACCACCACCACCACCACCTTTATTAGGCACTGAGAGAATAAAAGAAAGAAAACAAGCATTGGTGGGAAGGGAGTGAATTTAAAAAGAGAATCTGGGGAAATTTAGGCAGTGCCTGTTGTCAGGGGTGCAATTATTAAGATAGCAGCACCAAAATTTCAGATTGTCTTCGTGAGACCCTACTGATGATACCACCCAGATTTGGTGAAGTTTGGTTCAGGGGGTCCAAAGTTATGGACCCTCAAAGGTGTAGCCCCCATCTCCTATTAGCTCCCATTGGAAACAATGGGGATGGGGGCACTCCCTTTGGGAGTCCATAACTTTGGACTCCCTAAACCAAACCTCACCAAACCTGGGTGACATCATCAGGAGAGTCTCCCAAAAAATCCCTGAAATTTTGGTGCTGCTAGCCTAAAATCTGCGCCCCCTGCAGGCCAAAAATGGAAAAACACTGAAAATACAAAATCCCTCACAAACCTGCAATTTTGTCGCCCACCACAAGGTGGCGCCCAGGGCAGCTGCCCACTTTGCCCAATGGGAGATACGCCTCTGCCCACCTCACAGGGTGTTTGTTGTGGGGGGGGGGGGGGAAGAGAAAGGAGATTGTAAGCCCCTTTGAGAAAAGGGGGGATATAAATCAAAATTTTGCCCACTGTGAATTGCAGCCCTTTCCACGGTACCAGTCATCTCGACCTGTTCAGGAATGCAACTTCAGTTGTTCAAGGCTGGCCTCTGCCTGGTTGGGTCCAGCTTTAAAATTCAGACTTCAAGGCTCACGGTTTAAAGCTAGATCCAGCTGAGACCAGCCTTGAACTGCGTGCCCCCCAGCTACATGTGGGGTCCCATGGTGGAGGCGGCAGTTGAACCCCTTACCTAAGCCCAGCCATGAACTAAGCCCCCACCCCAACTTCCATGTGAAGTTTGGGAGTGGGAGGACAGCCTTGAACTGTACACCTTCCCCGTGAACTCCATGTGAAGTTTGGGACAGAAGTGCAGTTCAATGATATTCATTGAACTCAGATATTATTATTATTATTATTATTATTATTATTAGTAGTAGTAGTAGTAGTAGTAGTAGTAGTAGTAGTAGTAGTAGTAGTAGTAATTATTAATTATCAATTATTAATTATTAACTATTATTATTTATTATTATTATAATTATAATATTTATATTTATATTTATATAACCGCCCTCCCCCGGAGGGCTCAGGGCGGTGAACAGAACATAGATAGAGCACAATAAAATCAGAGGCTAAAATCAGTTAAATATTAGTTAATTTGGCCCTATATAAATAAACCCCTCAGACTTGTGGGGGCAAGACTTGTGGGGGGGGAGGGCTCCGGGCTGCCTGGTTCCTCCCCCAAGCAGCACCCAGGGCACGAACCCTGCATTGCCCCACCCTAGTTATACCCTTGCCTGGAGGTTGGCTGCTGTATCCTCTGTTGAGGAATCTTCCAGGTCCAATCCTGACACCCGCCTCTGCCGCGCAGACCTGCAGCCCGGCTTGCTCAGCAATTCCTTCGATCTCTTTGGAACGCAGACTTGAAAAATACGGCCTGAACTGGGAAGAGTCCCAAAAAGCCTTGAAGATTTGTCAGCACTTTCAAAATAATTGGTGGTGATTTAAATACCGAGAACTGCATTAAAGTAATTAATACAAGACGGATTTTTAAAAATGATCTTTCCTCCTTTGTGCTTCTGTGCCTCCAGCTGCTATCGATCGCTCTTTCCACTGCAATGGTTCAGCTGATTTCTCTTTGCTACCTTTCCACAGAAATCTGGGGTGGGGGGAATATCCGTCTTGCAAAACGAGGAAATGAAAAGAGGGACTGGTGTCTAATTGCCTTTACATTTCGGAGTGGTAGCCATGACTTCCAGACTGCTAGCCTTGAAGTCCACACACGTATAGGCAGGACTGCCGGAAAACTGGCGCTCTCTGCAGACCTCATTTATTCTACAGGCCTTTGATAACTGAACCTTCCGCCGTCTGAGTCTGCAGAATTTGCCGTTCTTTGGCTGCCTTTTATTACTGGGTTTTCCGGTCAACCGCTGTATTTATGTCTTCTCACTGTGCAGGATTTTGACCTATAGCGCTTTTTTTGTTTTAATCAGTTTGCTAATGGGATTCTTGTTTTTGTATTTGTGAGCTATCTTGGGGATCCCTGAGAAAGGAATCAGAGTATGAACCCTTGAAATAAATATAACTCTTACTCCATGTACCAAGCCTTTCTTCTCAGACATGCTGCCACCTCCTTCTCTTCCTCCAAATGTCCCCTTCTCCCTCTGGCTATGCTGTTTTCTTCAAGTAAGGTAAGGGCTGTTCAATAGTGGGATGCACTGCCTCAGAATGTGGTGGAGTCTCCTTCTTTGGATGTTCTTAAAGAGAGGCTGGATGGCCATCTGACAGGAGTGCTTTGATTGTGTGTTCCTGCATTGCAGGGGGTTGGACTTGATGGCCCTTGGGGTCTCTTCCAACTCTATGATTCTATGATTCACAGCCTTAAAAAGTTTGGAAACCCCTTTCTCTAGGGTAGTGGCCCACCAGAAAATGTCCCTGTAAACTAAATGACCAGTATGTCCCAACAATGCCTCATTTCTATCCATGGACTGAGCTATTTCAAGCACCTAACAGAGTCTACAACCCTGCTGGAGGAGTCTCTCTTGTTTCCTTTGCTTTCTCTTGAAGGCTATTCATCCAGAAGTACCTTGAAGGCATCTGAAGCGTTCAGGCCCGAAACGAGGCAGAAAACCATTCCAGCAGTCTTGGTCTCTCCTGTGCTGCCTTCTGTTGCCACGCCAAACAGATCCCAGCTACTGCAGGAAACCCAGTTGCGGTGAGAAGGGGCGACCAAGACTTTCTTCTCTCTCTCAGAGCTCAACTTGACCTGGAGTGGAAGTGAAGTTGCCAATTCTGGGTTGGGAAATCCTGGAGGGTGGACTCTAGGGAGAGAGAGGTTTGGGAAGGGACTTTGACGGGGTGTAATCATAGGTGTCTGTTGTGAGGCGAGGAAGGGAAAGGAGTTTGTAAGCCACCTTGAGTCTCCTTACAGGAGCGAAAGGCAGGGCATAAATCCAAACTCTCTTCTTATCTCAGAAGGCGAGGGCACCCGAAGAAAGACCTCTGAAGATGTGTCTGTTGTGGTCAGGCAGATTCAAGAGCCCTACTGAGCCCTCCAGGGGAGGGCGGTATATAAATGAATGAATGAATGAATGAATGAATGAATGAATGAATGAATGAATGAATGAATGAATGAATGAATGAATGAATGAATGAATGAATAAGACCCACCACATTTGTGAGTATATTAGTCTGACAGGACTGTTTTCTTTTGGAGGCAGAATGTTCCTTGAGAAGCATGCCAGCGAAATGATGCACCTGCAGCTGTCTCTCCTGGCAGAGGAAATCAACATGATCACTCACTTTTGTGACTCATCCAAGCTGAAGAAGAGTATGGTGAGACAGCTTCACATCCTATTGGGGGCGGGGGAGGGAGGGGTTGTGAGAAAGAGAGTTTACTTCCCAAAGTCACCCTCCTCTCCCCTCTTCTTGGCCGTTTCCCCACTTTTAAAATGACGTCCATTTCGTCTGGTCCAGGACCTTTTTAGCGCGAGGGTCGTGTTCCCCGGGCTTCTCCACTGCCCAGCGCCCTGCGTGGGGTCATCAAAAGGCGCCATTTTGAGCAGCGCCAGAATGACCCGCGCTGAGGGGGCGCAAGAGCAGCAGAGTCGGGGCGGCTGCGTTGTTGCCGCCCCTGTAGTGGGGAGTGCAGTTGGACCCCGTGCTACTCAGCGAGAGTAGCGCGCAGCAAACAGTGAGTGGGGAAAGGCCCCTTGTTAAAGCTGGACACTTCCGTGTGGACTTAGAGCCAAACTGCATATGGTGGAGTTTCACAACTGGAAAGCAGCATGTATTATTTGACCCTTCACAGCAACTAAGGGGAGAGATCCAAATACCCATCGTGTTAAAGGAGGAGTGTGGCTAACTCCTCCCACCCCAGAAGTTTTCTCACTAAAACAAAAATGGACAATGTCAGTTCAGAAGGTAGCCATGTTGGACTGGAGTAGAACAGGTAAATTCAAGTCCAGTAGCATCATAGACACAGTCAAGGTTTGGGGTGTATAAACTTTCAAGTTAAAGGTCCCTTCATTAGGTATCTAACAAAGAGAATGTGACTCTCAAAAGCCAGTGTGGTGTAGTGGTTAAGAACAGGTGGATTCTAATCTGGAGAACCTGGTTTGATTCCCCACTCCTCTACTTGAGTGGCGGAGACTTATCTGGTGAACCAGATGTGTTTCCGCACTCCTACATTCCTGCTAGGTGACGTTGGGCTAGTCACAGTTCTTCGCCCCTCTCTCAGCCCCACCTGCCTCACAAGGTGACTGTTGTGGGGAGAGGAAAGGAAAGGAGCTTGTAAGTCACCTTGAGTCTCCTTACAGGAGAGAAAGATGGGGTATAAATCCAAACTCTTCTTCTAATATGCCAAAAATCTTTTGGTGTCTAATTTCCTACTGGACTCAGATCTAACATACCTAACGTGCATGGAGAAAGGTTAGTATTAGACTCATTCCCTGAAAAAGCAAATGGTGGTGTGGGGAGGAGCAGAATTAACATCCACTTCTGAACCACAATCTCTAGACAAACAAGATAACAGTTTGGGAGTTCCAGTTGTGGAGGTCCATCCTCACGTGTGGGTTGGGATCCTGATTTCTTTTATCCATTGATTTAATTTCTTCCAGCATTTTACAAATAAAAATAGATGTTTCTGCCTACTTGCAAACTATGACCTGGTTCTCACACCAAGGTTTCCCACCTGATCCCTACCTGCCCAGTCCTCACACCATTAAAGACTTCTTCCAGCTGCTGGTTTCAGGCTCTGGAGGAACCTGCCCTGCGGGGATTCCAGAGCAGAAAATGTTGGTTAACCGGCTGGAACAGTTTCCTTTAAAGAGCGTTTGTCAAGGACTGTATCCAGTGGTGGGATCCAAAAATTTTAGTAACAGGTTCCCATGGGGGCGGGATTCAAACTGTGGCGTAGCGCCAATGGGGCTGGGCGGGGCACGATGGGGGCGTGACCAGGCATTACGGGGGCGGGGCATTCCTGGGCGGAGCTGTGGCAAGGACGCAGTCACTGTGCCAGTCCTTGGGTGGGAAACGAATGCACGCAGGCGCAGGCTGCCACACACGCCGGTGCACCTCCTGCTAGACTGCTTCCAGTTCTGCGCGCTACTGCTGAGAGGAGGGGCATAACTAAGGCAAAAATCACGTGACAAAATCACCAATTAGTAACCCCCTCTCGGCACGCACAAATAATTAGTAACCTACTCTCGGGAACCTGTGAGAACCTGCTGGATCCCACCTCTGACTGTATCTCAATGGATTTGGTTGCAATTTTAAAACAGCAAGATATGTTGAGCAATGTTAATCATCTGGTGAGGTTGTCATGGGGGTGGCCTGGCAGTGAAGAGGAAGCCATGCTCTAAATTGTTGTGTCTGTGGGTGAATATTTAGGTGCATAGGTGCTACAGGCCACATGGGCTGAAAACCAGTAAATGCTGTGGCTCACACTCGCATTTGTGAGTGGCACTCTCCAAATCTCCTTCAAAGAGAAAACAGGGATCAAAGAAAGATGCTGACTTATCTGGACTAGATCCAGATGTGATAAGATTGTACTGGGAGAGTCGAAACACACGTGCATTAGAAAACAGTATAATTTCATGTTTCTAAATTATGCAAAACAAAGGGGTTTTTTTCTATTTCTCCAGGAAACGGCAAGCGGTGCAGACTCCAAAATAGCCAGTGACTGGCAGGACCTCCTGAAGGAGATGGCTGAATATCACCAGCATGCCGAGCAAGAGCTTAGCCAGCAGCACTGCGAGGAACTGAAGCAGACCGGGCTCAGCCCAGAGGCGTTCACCCTCCAGGATGGCGTCTTATTTTCTCTGGAAGAAATTTTGCAGTCCTTGGAGTTGCTCAGGGCCAGTTTGCAAATGGCAGACTCCCCCTTGGGTGCCGATGTTGTCCAGCAAGAGAGCGTGAGCATCCTCTGGACCATATGGGGTCAAATGTTCCTAGGCTGCAGCCATTTAGGCGCACGGGGTGGAGGGTGGAAATCACCCACCCACACATACACACAATCCCCCCCCCCCCCCCCCCCCCGTCCATACACTGACTTCAAGACCTGGTGCAAAAAAAGGTTGTTTGGTCATGGTGGGGAAGGGCGGCTACACATATGTGGGGGAAGGGAACTCAGATTTTGCACCCGGCTCCATTTTCCCTAGATATGCCTCTGCTTTGGACCTCTCCACTGTGCAGATCAGGGCCGGTTTTGGTGGTCGGAGACTGTGCCTTCCCTTCCTCTGCTTGCCATTGTGCCCTGCCCACTCATACCTCCCTCTCCACCTGCCTACCTTCTTCTCTTGGACTACCCAGCTTTCTGTCCTTCCCCCATCCACTTGCTGATTTTCCAGTCCTCCAGGGCTCACCCTCTCTTCCCTGGGTTGTTCCCAATAATGCAGTTTCAAGAGTTAGCATAATCTGCTTATTGATTGAGAGTTGCAATTGATTGAGAGACATGCCTGGCATCGCCAGATCTGAGAATTCCCAAGCAAACCAGCAGCTATATTCCCCTGCAAGTTCCCTCCCCACACAGCTTCCCCAAACTGAAACCATTTGCTGGACACAGATGTGTTTCTGCACTCCTACATTCCTGCTGGGTGACCTTGGACTAGTCACAGTTCTCTCTGAACTCTTTCAGCCCCACCCACCTCAGCAGGTGTCTGTTGTGGGGAGAGGAAGGGAAAGGAGCTTGTAGGCCACCTTGAGTCTCCTTACAGGAGAGAAAGATGGGGGTATAAATCCAAACTCTTCTTCTTCTTTATGCCTTCTTTGGAACTACTTCCTTCCTGGTCTGAATTGTCTCCCCTCATCACACCCTCCACTTTCCAAAGAGCAGAATTGGCAGGCTCCAGGCCTCAGCTTTGGTGAGCCTCACCTGGGATTCTCCCTGATATCCACATTTACGGAGCTTCCTGTTAACAGCTTTTCTCTTTCACTCAATAGAAAGCTCAAGCTGTGGGGACCAGCTTCGATGAGGGCTCAGTGGTCCATATAGTGCAAGCCACATCTGTCAAGATAGTGAAGCAAGAAGCTTTGAAGCAAATGAGGGTATACCGAGTTTTGGACGCATACAACCACCTCCAGGTACCTCTCCGTCCTTATTCCCCTGCCTTATTCCTTCAGCTTTGCCTGCTTTCTTGGATTTCCCTTGCTTTGACCAGGAGCCTCTCTTCCAGTGGAGACACCGCAGTTCCACTGATATGCTTTCTCTGATTTGTGTCTCAGAAGTGTACATTCCCTGAAAACGTATTGCAGGCTCTGGACCACCTTGGTTACAGAAGCACAGGAGAAACGGTAGCCCACGACGTGGCCCAGGGGTCTGAAAAGCAGCAGGTGGAGAGAGTTATGGCTTTTGTCCAAGAGCATCACACGGGAGGGGACTTGCTGGTTCAACTCAAAGAAGGGAACGAGGCTGAACTGAGGCAGCTGCAAACAATGGTCCAAACGGAGCTTCAAGCACAGATAGACGAGAAGGTACAGAAACAACCATACGCTTGCTGGGCCCAAAGGCTGGGATTCACCTGCGTAGGACCCTTCTTAGCAGAACATCAGCTTTGCATGCTGGAAGTCCTAGGGTCAGTTAAAAGATTTCTGGAAGCAGGTGGCAGGAAATGACCTTCCCTGGAGAGGTGGGAATGAGCCAGGCAGACAGAGGGTCTTGGGGGTGAGTGCTATGGAGTCACAATGACCCTGCAGGACTTTCAAGGCAAGGGAATCTCAAAGGTGTCTTCCCATTGCCTGCCTCTGCAACATGCCCCTGGTGTTCCTTGGAGGTCCCCTATACAAACACAGCAACAACAAGAAGCCTTTACTGGCATAATTCAAGAGTAATTCAAATAAAACAAACAAAAAATGCATCTAGTAGAGCAAAGCAGACTTCAGATGTTTTAACAGAGCATGATCTCTTGCAAGAAGTTTGCTATCACTTCTTTTAACACAGGATCAGAGCTGTTCAATAAGTGTGAGATTTTCACAAAAGGATCTCTGTCATCCAAGAGCAGAGGAAAGCACCGGGAATGTTTGGCTCTGGTTTCTTTGTGCTTAGGGCATAGCAGGAGTGTATGTTGGGCAGATTTGACCTGGTATGACAAACAGGAGCATAATCTAGCTGCCGGATCCAGCCCTCTGTTTCTGCCTCTGAGGACCACCAAGGGTGTGATGTTAAATCTTGCTCAAGCAAGGGCTCTCCTGTGAGTAGGGTTAAACAGCTGGGACAATGTTTCTACCCCACTCCAAACATGTTTGCTCTCCCCAGCTGCAGGCCAAAGAAGCAGATGCAATTCGGGAGGCTGAGAAGCTGGTGCCCAACCCCCCTGCTCCACATGTGGCGTATAACCTCTTGACTCAAAGACATCTGCGGCAAGCAGTACTAATCTTGGATGGTGGCCTTCGGCTCCAAGGAACAGATGTTAACCCTCCAGGTGAAGAAAGTCACCCAGAAGACCTCCCTGTGGAAGTAAGAGCTTGGTTTCTTCATACAGATCACCTAGGGAGGGCTCTAGCTAATTTTGCTGCTGACTTAGATATTTCTTCATGTTTCATGTTATTTTATGAGGAGGAGGAGGAGGAGGGGGGAGGAGGGGGGAGGGGGGAGGAGGGAGGAGGAGGAGGAGGGAGGAGGGGAAGGAGGAGGAGGAGAAGGAGAAGGAGGAGGAGGAGAAGAGGAGGAGGAGGAGTTTGGATTTAGATCCCCCCTTTCTCTCCTACAGGAGACTCAAAGGGGCTTACAATCTCCTTGCCCTTCCCCCCTCACAACAAACACCCTGTGAGGTGGGTGGGGCTGAGAGAGCTCCTAGAAGTTGTGACTAGCCTAAGGTCACCCAGCTGGCATATGTGGGAGTGTACAGGCTAATCTGAATTCCCCAGATAAGCCTCCACAGCTCAGGTGGCAGAGCTGGGAATCAAACCTGGTTCCTCCAGATTAGATACTAATTATTGGTATCAGTTATTATTAGATATTAATTATTGGTATCAGTTTTAATCTCTGTTTTAGTATGGTTTTAACTCACCTTGTCCTCTTTGGAGAAAAATGGGCTAAAAGTATTGTAAATAAATGAGCAAGATCATCTGATGAGACTCGGCATATATATGCAACATCTATAAATCCTGGACTGATTTCCACATGAACCAAGACCGTTTCTGTTGTAGCCCCAGAACTAGGCACAGTGTTCCAGGTGAGGTCTGACCCATACAGAATAGAGTGGTGCTGTTACGTCCTTGCTTTGCTGTGTTTCAGGGCCCGTTGGTGGATGATGATTTGAAAGCTATCTTACAGCTGTTGAAGGAGAAAAGGGGGTGTGAGTGCCTCCTGCTGGAGCTGAAGCAAACTGTGCAGATGTTGCAGCTGAGAGAGCAACAGTATCAGGAGGTGGCCCAGGTGTTGAAGGCAATCACCTCACATCAGGTGACAGCACAGCTGGGCTCTTAAGGAACGGAGTGGAAGGGACAGGAGTTTGTCAACTGCCTTGAATCTCCTAACAGGAGAGAAAAGTGGTGTCTAAAGCCAGACTTTTCATTTTTGTCCCCATCTAACTTCATGTGGTGTTTATGTTACAGCATCTGGATGATGCTGACCAGATAATCCACGAATTGCGAGAATTCAGGCAGCAGAAAACCCAAGAGCTGAAAGAGCAGCTGGGAATCTTGTTGCCACAAGACCAAGGACCAGAGAAGAGCTCTTCAACTTGTGCAGGTAAATTCCAGGTAAGACCATGGCAAGAAATTCATCCTTTTGCAGTGAGCCCACCATGACACATAGTCAGATTTATGTTGGCGGGGGGGGGGGGGGGCGGGGAGATGCCTACTTTAATTTTAAACACCTTCTAAAAAGCTGAGCTTTTCTCCCTCTAATTGTCTTGTAGAGAGTGACTAAATATAAATTTCACCACAATAGGAAGTCAACAAAATAACACTGTATAGGAACATCAGGGAGAAGTCACAGTTTTTCCTGTGCAGGAAATTCACAACTGCTCCCCCGAACCCACGTACACATACTCCCAGTGAGCCCCATGCTCAGAAGATGGTGAAAAAACCCTGCCAGGATCTGTGGCCAATCTGGCCTGGAGGAAAATTCCTTCCTGCCCCCAAAGTGGCGATTGGCACTACTCAGAAAATGTAAGAAAGGGCCACAGGAGCTGAGAACTGACTCATCCCTTTCTGCCCCTCCCTCTCATGATCTGGCTAAATTCACAGAATCAGCATGGCCATCTAGCCTCTGCTTCAAACAGAGGCATACGGCCTATAGCAGGGGTCTGCAACCTGCGGCTCTCCAGATGTTCATGGACTACAATTCCCTGGTGGCAGGGGCTGATGGGAATTGTAGTCTATGAACATCTGGAGAGCCGCAGGTTGCGGACCCCTGGCTTATAGGGACATGGGGTCACCTGGCCATCTAGTCATCTGGAGAAGGAGTTTTCTCTGGGTACCATCTCCCCCCTCCCATACACCTTCAAAACCTCTAAAGAAGAAGAGCTCACTACCTCTCGAGGAAGCCTGTTCCACTAAGGACAGCAAGAGCTGTCATAAAGTTCTTCCTAATTTATTTTACTTATTTTAATTTCAGCCCCCTTTTTTTCTGGTCTGACTTTCTGGGGCAACAGAAAATGGCTCTGCCCCGTCCTGTGCATGACAGGCCTTCAAACAGTAGAAGTCTGCCCATTAAAACAGTGTTCAGGAAGGGATAGCTACCACTTTCATGTCTTTTCATTCCTCCAGTTTAAAAGTTCTCTGTCAGGAAAAGAAGATAAAGAAAGGATAAGAAGGGAGGGAGCCGAGGTTTCCCAAGAAATGCGTTTGGAAGAGCTGGAAGAGTCATACCGGGGACAGGTATCTGCGGAACAAGCTAAACTGCAGGATCAGCTGGAAAGAGGAGAAGTCCAGAGATACACGATGCAGGTGAGGCGAGTGTACTGTTTGCTCTGAAAAGATGCAGGAAAGGAATTTGGTCTGTGGAAGGGTTTAGGTACATTGCGGAAAGCTCAGTTCTGAGAGGCATTTAGGATCCCGTGGCTGTTCCTAGTCACCAGGATGAAGGCAACTACACAAGAGCAGCCAAGCTGGCTAAGGCTGATGGTCCATCTAGTCCAGCATCTAGTCCAGCTTCCCCTCTTACACAAAAGAAAAGTTTGGATTTTTCTCTCCTGCAAGGAGTCTCAAGGCAGCTTACAAACTCCTTCCCTTCCTCGTCCCACAACAGACACCTGCTCTTAACCATTACACCATGCTGCCTCTCAGCCAGCCAGATGCCTGAGGGAAGAAGAGTGAGTTTGGATTTATATCCCCCCTTTCTCTCCTGCAGGAGACTCAAAGGGGCTTACAATCTCCTTGCCCTTCCCCCCTCACAACAAACACCCTGTGAGGTGGGTGGGGCTGAGAGAGCTCCGAGAAGCTGTGACTAGCCCAAGGTCACCCAGCTGGCGTGTGTGGGAGTGTACAGGCTAATCTGAATTCCCCAGATAAGCCTCCACAGCTCAAGCGGCAGAGCTGGGAATCAAACCCGGTTCCTCCAGATTAGATACACGAGCTCTTAACCTCCTACGCCACTGCTGCTCCCACAAATGGGCCTGCTGGCAAAAGCCCTCCCAAGCATCTGACATGGAGGCCGTTCCTGCACAGCAGCAGAAATGGCTGTCCACCGGCATAATTAATAATGAATTAATTAATGCTGGTGGAGCTTCAAGACTTTGATTGTGTGTTCCTGCATGGCAGGGGGTTGGACTTGATAGCCCTTGGGGTCTCTTCCAACTCTATGATTCCATGATTCCTTTCCCCCAAGATTCCAGGAGGCCAGGTCTGAGAGCAGAAGCGCTATGCTTCAAAACATTTAATTCTTATTCTTGTTAGATGCTAATGAGAGAACATGACGAGACTGTGACTTTCCTGGACAAGACATTTCGGCAAGATGTGGGCAAACTCAGAGGAAAGGCAGAGAAGGAGAAAAAGAAGAAAGGCGCTCGTCGTAAAAGTCGAACTTCCCTGACCACCAAGGCTGCCTCTTTACAGCAGCGAAGACAACCTGATCTGGCCGAGGACAAAGTTGTCTCCCTCTTGGCACAGAGTAGGTCTCATGGGCACTAGATCCAAAGACCACTGGCTCTTGCTGCTTTTGGGGAGAAGAATCATTCATGGGCTTTTGGGTGCTGTTATGGGGTCCAAACTCAAATCAGTCCACAGTGGTGCCCATTCAGATGCTGTAAATGTGGGAGCAGACAGTGGTTGTGGTGGAAGCTGGCGGTTGTTTGTCTTGTGTCAGAAGGTTAGTTTACGTGGTCATGGCATTTCATGGCATTACGTGGATCATGGCAACCTAGTTTCACGGGTGCACCACGGAGGGCTCGTGCCAGGCGCTGCCATTTCCTTGTTTCTCTCCCACTGAAGCCAGCATCTCAAACAGGAAAAGTGGCAAAGACATCAAACGCATCTACTGTTCTTCACTTAGCGTAACGCTAATAGGCTTTGTTCTGCTCTCTCACAGGCTTAAGAATCTTCAGACAGGCAGAACTACTGGTGGCATCAAGAATTGTGCTCCTGAATCCTCAGATCAGACCCTTTCTGTCCGGTACGGCCTCCAAATTGATTCCTTCCACGTCATCTGAACACATGAACACAAAAAGCTACGTTAGACCCTTGATCCATTAAGATCATTCATGTCTACTCTAGTCTAACAGGGGCTGGCTCTCCAGGCTCTTTGGCTGAGATCATCCACATCACCTGTGACCTGATCCTTTTTTAAGCTGGAGATGCCAGGGATTGAACCTGTGACGTTCTGCATGCCAAGCAGAGGCTCTACCATTAAGCCACAGCCCCTCCTTTTGATACTGCATGTGACTTTTTCATAGATACGCACAGAGAACTGAACTGACGCCAGCTCAGCTATGTGTTTGCCTTCCTACCTCAATCTCTGTTGACAAGACAAATCTTCCAGCAATACATGTGTATGTTGTTCCCATTTCTGTAGATGCTGATGGAGCCGGTGGTCCGAAATCTTCCCAGCTCCTTACTCTTCTGAAAGACATGAATGTCCAAATCCAAAGGTGTGCTATTGCGGCTGGATTGCTAGACCCCCACTGTCCAGAAAACGGTAATTTCCTTTGCCCTGAGTGGCACTTCTCTGGTCCTCAGAGATTTGAATTCAGTACCACGGACAGTTGCTTATGTTTCGGAAGGAGCCTAAACATTTCACAGTTGTCCTTGCAACTGAGAAGTTGGCCTATCTCATGCACGCTCCCTCTCCTAAATGAGACGGGTAACAAAGGATTTGTGTAACTTTGACTGCTCTACACTAACCTGCATGTCCAGTTAGGTGGCAAAGAACTCAGCACCCTGATAATCTCTGCTGTTGTTAACCATAAAAGGGCTCCAGTCCTTCTCGCTGCAACAAGAAGTATTAATATATGTCATATAAGTAGGGATATATCTTGTATAAGAGTGAAAATTGTCTTCCTGATCAGGTCAATTTAGTGTAGTCATTCAGACCACATTAGTGTAGTCATTCAGACCACATTCAGACCACCTAAGTGGCAGAGGCTTATCTGGTGAACCAGATGTGCTTTGGTGCTCATTATTATTTTTGTCTCGGTCTGATCAAACCCTTTGAGCTTCCAAGTGGGTGAAATTGTGCTTTGGCCATCTGCATTGCTGCATTTGAGCCCAACTTTTTTATTTTTGTTTTCTAATTGTGTTGCTTCGTGTGCGTCGTGAGAGCAGAAAATGGACTGCACCGCAGGATATATCATTAAACCATTAAAAACAATTACAGTCCCTTCACATAAGTCATCAGCCAAAGTGAATCTGACTAATGTTCCTCTTCCTTGCAGATGCTGTAAATTCTTTCCAGGATATAATGAACATTCAGATGGACCCCGGGCCAGGAGAACTCAGACCGCTGGACCCACCAAGCCTTTCTGCCAAGGAGTTTGTGATCTACCAATATGGCATTGTCATCTTGCAGTTTCTCAGGCCACTGATTGAGGTAAGGGTTCAAAAAGGGCGAGATCCCAAAAACTATTCCAGAGTGGGACATAGAACAACCAATACAGCACCCAGCAAAACCTACAAATATCCTGAAACATCACTGCTTCAATTTGAAAACACACAGAGAAGCTACAATCTCTTCTTTTCAGAGTAAAATCTGAAAATACATTGATTTGCATTAGTTTTTACATCAACTTGGGTTGCTCCCATGCAGCACGGTTTTAGTCATCCGATTTCATTAAATAGAAGGTTTGGAACCTGCTTCTTGGTGAAATGTTCCCAAAGTGAGAAACAAACAAACAAAAATTAAAATAGAAAAGCATCCCGTTAGGCTCATGCAACTGTGCATTTTTCCCCCCCTTTAGGGATGCCAGCAATAAGGAAAACAAAGATTTGAGTGAAAATTCCATTGCTGAGGAAGGGCTCACCTTTCCTCTCACTTCCAGTTTACATCTACCTCCCGTCACAGTCTTTTGCTTCTTTACTCTCAACCCTCGGCATAGGATCCTGGGTGATCTGCTCCAGACCATTCCCAGCCAGAGATCCCACCAACCTTCTCCCTCAACCTTTAAAGGGTCTTAGCCAGGTCTGGAGCAAGCCCAGTGGCCTCCCTCTATCCATAAGCCCTATGGGGTGAGATCAAACCAGTGAGGGACCAGTAGGACCTTCTGATGAATTTTTCCCCCTTCATTCCTCTTCCCCATCCTAGAGTGGAGCCTCCCAACCAGAGGTGGGATCCAGCAGGTTCTCACAGGTTCCCGAGAGTAGGTTACTAATTATTTGTGTGTGCCGAGAGGGGGTTACTAATTGGTGATTTTGCCACGTGATTTTTGTCTTAGTTACGCCCCTCCTCTCAGCAGTAGCGCACAGAACTTGAAGCAGTCCTGCAGGAGGTGCACTGGTGTGCGAGGCAGCCTGTGCCTGCATGCATTTGTTTCCCGCCCAAGGACCGGCGCAGCAGCTGCGTCCTTGCCACAGGAATGCCCCGCCCACGGAATGCCCGGCCACGTCCCCGCCGTGCCCCACCCAACCCCATTGGTGCTACGCCACAGTTTGAATCCCACCACCATGGGAACCTGTTACTAAAATTTTTGGATCCCACCACTGCTCCCAACAGTTGATAGTCCTGCAGCTGGTTGCAGAGGGCCTGCTGTTAGTGGCTCTTTGATTCGTAAAGGGTCAGCTGCCATTTGTCAGCTGGCTTGTGTGAGAACCTTTACAAGGTGCCTCTGTGACACCTCTGGGCCTAGTGGGCTTGGCCATATGGGAGGCTGGTGGTGTCTTCGCCACCTCCCAACACATGGACACGCTTTTCCGTAAGTTTCCATTATTCTGCAGGGTTCCAAATTGTCTGCTTGGAGCCTCAAACACTGTCATTGTCTTGGCTGAGATTTTCATTGCAGTAATTAATTAATGGATAGACAAAACCAAAGGGTTGTGTGTGGGGGGGGGGGTGTTTCCTGATTCCTGACTATCATGGCAGCTCCCAAGAGAATTCGCCACCCTCCGGCCTTCTAGATCTGCAGTGATATTTCTTCTCTTTTTTTCCTTGTAAGGCTCCAGAAATTGAATTATGCATCGCCTCCAGCATTCCTCCTATGAACGCACCTGGAAATGCCTTCCGGAACACTTTCTATTACCAGGTATGTTGTGTTACTTGGAACATCCATCACATTAAAGGCAAGGACCATAATATGACTGTAAGAGCACCGAAGCAGGTGGTTAGCTTACTGAGCACGCTCCAGCAGGGACAAAATGTTAAGGCATTGGAGCTTTTCTTGACACTTGAGATATTTCAACTGGAGTTGCCAGACATTGAATTTGGGACCTTTTGCATACAAAATAAGTTCCAAAAGTCAAGAGAAGAAAGAAAGAAAGAAAGAAATGCCTCAAATTAAGATGCAGTGGATTGCATAGACATGAAAAGATATGAAGCTTCCTTGTCGCAAGAGAGACCATTTGTCAGTATAGCTCAGTCCTGTCTCTGCTTGCCGAATCTCACATACAGCTTCCTGATAGTGAATCAGGCTCTTAGTCTATCGATCTCAGTATTTAGGGGTCTGCAACCTGCGGCTCTCCAGATGTTCATGGACTACAATTCCCATCAGCCCCTGCCACCATGGCCAATTGGCCAATTGGCCATGGTGGCAGGGGCTGATGGGAATTGTAGTCCATGAACATCTGGAGAGCCGCAGGTTGCAGACTCCTTTACCCAGACTTGGCAGCACCTCTGCAGCATCTCAGGTGGGGGTCCTTCACATCACCTCTTACCTGGTTTTTTGTTAAAGTGGAGAACCTGGAATTGAATCTGAGACCTTCTACACGCCAGTGTGGTGTAGTGGTTAAGAGCAGCTGGATTCTAATCTAGAGAACCAGGCTTGATTCCCCACTCCTCCACCTAAGTGGCAGAGGCTTATCTGGTGAACCAGATGTGTTTCCGCACTCCTACATTCCTGCTGGGTGACCTTGGGCTAATCACAGTTCTCTCTGAACTCTCTCAGCCCCACCCACCAACAAGAGTGTCAGTTGCGGGGAGAGGAAGGAAAGGAGCTGAAAGCCACCTTAAGTCTCCTTACAGGAGAGAAAAGGGGGATATAAATCCAAACTCTTCTTCTTCTTCAAAGCCCCTCCCCCTTCCCCATCCTGCCAAGGGCGGCTTCTTTGGAACACCACAGGCAGAAGACACCAGGCCGAAAAGTTAGAAGGGGATAGAGAAGGAGGCAGAGGACTGATACAGCAGCGCTCCATTTCTGCACCAGTCCCTCACAGAGACTTTCGGTCTTTCTCCTCTGCAGTCTCCCAGCAGCAAACTCTTCATTCTGCGGAAGTGCCTGAGCTGCGTGGGCAGCTTCGTCCTGCTTCTGGTGCACTGCCTGGCTCACTTCGCCTCCGGAGACTTCGGCCAAGATTCCAGCCCAGCCTTCCGGAGACTCTTTTATCAGGTGTGTATATAGGAGCACCTGTGCTGTCAGCCTTTGGTGCTGGAAGTTCCGTATATTACCCACAGAGTCCAGGACCGAGCTACGTTCTGCCTGCTAGGCCTGCTCTTGATGAAGACAAATCCTGAAGAACTCTGCTGCTAGTTTGGCACGGTTTTTCTAATCGGATCTGGGTGAGTCTGCCCATCCCGGTTATCCTCACCTGCAGCCTTGTAAGCTCTCAATAAAAGTGGCAAAATCCACGCACAACCACCCCTGGCTGCTCCTTTCAAGACTTCTTATTTTGCCTTTGCTGTCTCAGGCCAAAGTGTGCACTCCTGCTTTTTGTTTTGTTTTTTAAAGGCATACCTTGTATTATTTATGCACGTAATGATGATCCCCTTTCTCTTGGCCTCTCAGGCGCTGAAGGCCTGCCTGGGTGAAATGTTCTCTCTTCGGCTCCAGACGTCAGCAGTTCTGGAAGACAGTAAATCTGCCGCGAGGGTTGTGAGCGAGGCTTTCTTGAAGGGCGAGGAGATTGCAGATGAGAAAATCAATCTCCTCTCGGACCTCTTTGGTGCTGAGCTGAAGACTTCTGAGGAGGTAATTCCTCAAGACACTTCCAAGCACGCCTTTCTAGTTTCAAGGTGGCACAAAAATCATTGTCAAGAAACAGTCTGACTCGCGGCCTGGGCATCTCCCAGAATTATGACACAGCGATCACTTCCCCTGGGGAAAATGGCTGCTCTAGGGGTAGCACACTATGGCATTTATACCCTACTGGGCTCCCTCCTTCTTGTTAGGTGTGTCAAACTCATATTCTTCCAGATACCATTCATGAACTTCTGAATTACTCCATCAGTCCCTTCCAACATGGTTACTGGCTATGTACTGGCAAGGAGCTGATGGGAATTGTAGTTCATGAACATCTGAGGGTCAGCTGAAGTTTGACACCCGCTATAAAACTCATCTTCTCCAGGCTTCACCCCCAAATCTTTAGGAATTTTCCCATCTAGTGAGGCAACCCTGCTTGGCTGGCATGATGATACCCCTGGCCACCTGCCCTCATGAATCCTCACCTTTCCTTCTTTTGTACACCTGGCACCTGGCACCAAAGCGGCACACGGGCACCCTGCTGCACCCAGAACTGGAGGACCTGCTCAAAAGCAAAGTGTCTGAAAAGAAAGCAGAGTATCATTCCTGCATCTTCTCTAAGGGCCAGAAGACCTCGGCAATGAGGTGAGAAGTGGGACTGAGACCTGGTTTTTATACCCCGCTTTTCTCTACACCAAGAGTGTGTTGTGGGCAACCCATTATTATTTAGGGAGGGTGCCAGGGCATGATTCCTGGCACTACTTTGCTTATAGGGGTGCCCCCTCTGCACAAGCAAGGGAAGCCACCGTCAGCTCTGAGTAGCCGGGGCCTCCCGTTAAGAAGCAATGGGTTGACCTACCAACCCTCCTTAACAGCTGGTAGACCAGCCCTCCAAATAGATGTTTACAGTTGAAAGTAATTAGTCCGTAGCCTTGAGGAAGCTGGGATCTACCTAAAACTTCTTAATGGGGGGAAAAACCAGCCCTCCAGAGAGCTGGTTACCCATGAGTGAAAGTGATGGTAGACCTGGTGATGGTAGACCTGGTTTCAAGATGGGGGAGACCTGTTGGATTTGAGGGGAGTGCAATTTCAGTGCTTCCTTTCTATAGATCAGTGATGGCCACTGGCGTTCCTGCCTAGGGACATGGCACCCTTGTCCCCTCGGGCGATCGATTGAGTCGGGTCACGGGAAGCCAAAACATCCTCCCACAGAGGGAGGGATTGCAAGCAAAGCTCCCAGCAGGCACTGAAGCAGCTGACTGCTCCCAGTGCTCAGTCGGGAAGCCCTCACCACTCTTGTACCGGGTGGCTCGGAGTAAGTCCAGGGGCGGGGAGGAGAAGTCCCACTGGGTTCTGTGGAGCAGGACTGGGAGCTCATACTGCCTCCCTCCTAACCAGCATGCCTTATTCACTCCACTTAGTGTGGTGATTTCTCTGAAGCCTTCTCCGGCAGCCTTGGGCTAGGCACAGGAAAAGAGGCGTGTTGAGCAGGGAGCTCCAGAGAGCAGCAGCAGGGAACTGAAGATGATGCTGACGCTTTTGCTTGGTAAACCTTCAGATGGGGGGTGACTCCCAGAGAGATTTACATGCTTAAAGTTAACCCCCCATGCACTGGCTTGGAGCTGTTTCTCAGGCTAGCTTAGCCTACCCTCATAGAGGTTGGTGTGGAGGACAATAATTAGGAAAAGTGGTGGGAGAGCCATATAAACCTGTTTTGTTGGAGGTAGAGGGAGTGATTTGTGAGAGAGGATGACTGATGTTACTGGTAAAACCTTCAGATGGGGTAATTTGTAGAGAGATTTCACATGCTTAAAAGTTAACCCCCATGCAACTGGTTTGGACTGTTGCTCTCAGGCCTAGCAGCCTACCACCTCTATAGGGTTGAGGTGTGAGGGACACAATTAGGAAAGTGGTGGGAGAGAGCCACACCTGTTTGCACAGTTGTAGGAGGTGGTTTGTGAAGAGAGATGCTGATGTTTGCTTGGTAAACCCTTCAGATGGGGGGGTGACTTGTGTGAGAGATTTACATTGCTTAAAAGTTAATTCCTCTTGGGTAACTGGCTTGGAGACTGTTTCTCAGGCTAGCAGCCCACCTCATAGGAGTTGGTGTGAGGACACAATTAGGAAAAGTGGTGGGGAGAGCCATGCCTGTTTTGCTGGGGGTAGGAGGTGATTTGGTGAGAGAGGATGTTGATGTTTGCTTGGTAGAAGCACTTCACAGATAGGGGTGACTTGTGAGAGATTTACATGCTTGAAAGTTAATTCTCTTGCACTGAGAAAGCTTGGAGTTGTTTCTCCAGGCTAGCAGCCTACCTCTCAGGAGTTGGTGTGAGAGGACAATAATTAGGAAAGTGAGGTGGGGAGAGAGCCATGCCTGTTTTGCTGGGGTAGGAGGCATTTGTGAGAGAGGATGCTGATAAGCTCGCTTGGTGAAAGCCTTCACAGATGGGGTGACCCCAGAGAGATTTACATGCTTAAAAGTTACCCCACTGCACTGGCTTCGAAGCTGTTTCTCAGGCCAACAACCCACCTCATAGGGTTGGTGTGAGTGAACCTAATTAGGAAAGAGAGTTGGTGGGAGAAAGAAAGCCATGTATGTTTTGCTGGTGGTGGGAGGTGTTTCGCGAGCCGGTGCAAAAAACGTGGGGGAGGGTACCAATCATATGCACTTGGGGTGGGTGGGGCACCAAACTCAGATTTTGTCCTCGCCCAGTTTTCCCAGATTCGCCCCCCAGGATGGCAAAACCTTTCGGTGACCCGGAAGTGCTAAAATGGCAACCCAAAACCCACTTATTTATCGCAAAGTGCCAACTTGGCAATTTAACCTGAATACTGAGGTTTTAGTTTAGAAAAAATGGTGGGCTCCGAGGCGTGCGTTACTCAGGAGTAGGCTTGGTGGCAGTTGATGGCTTTGCTTTGAAACAACCATGCAACTCTTCCAATGGGTGAATCACAACCCTAGGAGAGGGCTTTCTCAGAAGCAGAGATCCCATTGCCAGCAACCCAGCTTCCTCCCAAGGTAAAGGATCACGCTTTTAGTTCTTCGTGATGACAATCAGTGGGATTTAACAGGCTTAACTGAGTTACCTACACTGCTTCCCCAAAACTGGGTCTTGGGTTTCATGCTAATAATCGAGCCCAGCAGCCCAGGCCAACCTAGATGTGGGGGGGGTGTAGTCGACTCAACGCTGGGTCAAGCGCTAAAGAAGCCAGGACGACGCTGAGAGATGGCGTAACATCTCAGTGGAAGATCGCCAGCGGGAAGACCGAGGTCCGTGTTCCTAGCGAAGTCTCCGCTCCGTCGGTTCCCGGCACCTTTGCTTGCATTGTTACCTATTGGCCAAGGGGCGTGCAGGAGGAGGACTGGGGGAGTTCCGGAGAGCTGGAGGTCGGAGATCATCAAGTGTGATGCATGATCTCATCTGGCTGACTTCTATGAGAGAGTTTAGCGTCCGAGCCTAATCCCTCACCTGGGTAGGCAAGACCATTGTCCCAAGCCTCGGGTGATTAGCTTCAGACAAATTCATGACCAAGGGACTCATGGGGGGGATGAGGGAGTGGGGGTGCTTGACGCGACCGCAAGGTCAGCAGGTCCGTTAGCATGCCCAACGTTTACCACTGGCACTGCTGGCCTGCAGTGCACTACTACATCTCCCTCCTTTTTTTTACATTTTAGAAAGCTGGGGTCAAACGCTAAGGGCGCATTTAAGCGCTTATGCTCCTCCGCCCGCTTGGTCAAGTTGACCAAGCTGCTTGTGCAACATTAGAACCGGCCAAGGGTAAGGGAAATGCTTTAGGCTTCTTTACACCACGTTACAGGCAATATTAGACACGCATTGAACGCAAACAAGATCCCATAACAAGGCACAATAATTAAACCAATGCAGACAGCTGTACAATAGCACTTCAACCATCCTCCCGGCAGCCAGCTGCCCTAGAGAGGCTGGACCACCAATAAGGGGCAAAACATCATACTTCCAGATTAGATACAACCCTTTGCAGCTTCACGCACTTTCATGTGGATCAACTGGGAATTATCAGAAAGATTAAAGCAACACATATTATGTACATTCTGACAACCTGCAGGATGTAACAGCAACAAATAATCAATAAGCTGGCCGCGATTGTCTAGGGTTAAGCTTGACTGTTCCTGCTGCTTTCGGAGGCCAGGGCATCCAGAAGCTGGTGGAGGTAGGAGTTGATGGATCTCAAGAGGCACAGGCCAGCCGCCAATAGTCTTAGCACAGGAAGCGGTCCGGGACCCCACTAGGGAAGTTGGGCGAGGGAGACCTAACTCGGCTGGAGAGGGATGGCCCGCCGCCCACAGGAGGGGTCGAAAGGCAGGCCGGAGCAAAGCAGGCGTCCGGCTCCCTCGGGTGGAGCCTGGGGTAGGACAATGGTGAGGCGACTGAGGCAGCAAGAGTTCGCAGGGAGTCATGGGATGGTTAAATCCGCCCCTCCCCCAGGTGGTCCAGAACCAGCCCCTGGGGAGCAGGATGCTTCCTCAACACGGGGAATGTCCTCCATGTGTGTAGTTCCAACTGGCCGAGCCGACGCATCGGGCCCGGTCGGTTCCTGCTGGGCGCCGGGTGATGCGGGCGCAGGTGCTAGGACCGCGGGTTAGCCACAGTCTGGTGACAAGGGAGAGAGCGCCAGCCGGGAGGGTTTGGACGACGGGTCCCCAGTCGGCCATAGAGTATCTGGATGGATGAGGCATTCATGAAGGGCTCTCAGCCCAGACCCTCGCCAGGGAAGTCTCCGGGTGCTTGCAGACGGGGAGCAGGCAGGAGCCCGCAGGCTCCCTCTCGGCCTCTGTGGGTACCGGCCCTGGTGGCAGATGAGACGCTGGCAGCGGGCAGCGCAACCGGCCCCAGATGTTGGTCTGGTGAAAGCTGCCAGGGTGGCCGATCGCCATCGGCAGGAGGCAGCAGAGCAGGCAAAGGATGGTGGTCGCTGAGTTGCGGTGATGATCGCAAAGAGAGCGGCACAGAGGTTCTCGGTGTCTGGGTGGCTTTGCAGCAGCAGCTTAGGGGCCTGGCTGGTGGTCGCCTTGACGCCTCCCAGGTCAGCTCGGTCTTTGGCGCTACACGCATGCTCCTGCTGGGATCGCTGGGCGGATCCTCTAGAGAGATGCTGCCCATCTCCTCGGGATGGGGTTGGAGCTTCTCCCAGCCATTCCACGGGCTGGCCTGTCATGCATGGTAATCGGAGCCCACGGGAACCTGTGGTGGGCGAGGGACTGAGTTCCACACCCCTTCCCAGGTTACTGGGGTCAGGTCTGGCCAGGCTCAGCTCCCAGAGCTGCATGCATGGGAGAGATTGGGACTTGTGTTAGTGTTTAGATTAATATGGGAAGGGAAGAAGGCTTGTTTTGCAGCCTCGTGAAGTTGCTTTTAACACTCCGCCCTGGGGGGCCTACCACACCCTCTTCTTAGCTGTTTGACAGAGGGCAGGAGGTAGTATGCACCTGGTGGGAATTCGGGTCAGAGCCATCAGGGCGCCAAGGCGGTGGGTCCCAGCCTCGAGGGGAGGGAACGGCGAGTCCTGGGATTGTGGGTATGCATGCTTAATCAGCAACACAAAGGCTCTTTAAGCACCTTTGGGGGGGGGATGGGTATCCGGGGAATGAAGCAATCAGGCACAGAGGCAAATTCGCACACAATAAAGGGAGAAAAGGAAGGGGGTTTCTTTGCAAGGGAGTTGCACTTACCGCGACCTTGGTGGCTAAATGCAGTTGGATGGTGCTAAATTTTGCGATCGAATTATCTTGGGAATTCGTCGCCGCATCGCTTCCTTATGGGCGAAGCATGGAGCCTGGCCTTACCGGTAACACCGATAAAGTTGCTAGGCGCTGGCAGCCATAACCCAAACGGGTTTGGGTATTAGCGGCATAATGGCGTAGCCCTTTTAAACTGGGGCCTGTCCTGACAGTGCCAAGTGTATCAGGATTCGGCCCAGATTTTTTAATCCAGGGAGGGCTAGTCAGCCAATTGGCCCTCCCGCATTTTACTGGTCGAAAAAAAACAGAAGGGAAAAGGGGAGGGGAGAGGAAACAGATTTCGTGGGAATTAGAGGCACTTCGGAAGGCACGATTGGAAATCACTGATCCGGTGGACGGCTGAAGGCAACGATTGAAATCAATGATCCGCGGACGGTTTTACCCATCCCAGACCAGAGTCGTTTAACCTGACCTCATGAGGTCTCTTTCCCCAGAGATTGACATGGATATCTAGAACGATGGGCGGACTGTGAGCTGTCAGCCGGAAGTCCTGGGTTGTTGACCGTGAGCTGGCGGATGTTCGGGTTCGCTGTTTGCTCCCCCCCCCCACCCCCCCAGATAAAGCGGGTAAAGCCTCGGTCGGCCACCGGGATCACAATTCGCTGCTCTGATGACGGTAACATCAGCCGTGTCCACCAGGCCCTTTGAACTTACATCCTTCATGGCGAAGCCCAGATGACTGGAGCTCCCCGATAGGGTGTCTCCAACCGCCGCGACGGTGGTGTATTGCCATGTTGGCTGCGTTGGGGCTCGTATTCTTTATTGGGTCGGCAGCGGGCAGCGACATAAGCAAGAGAATAGCTGAGCGCAGCTGGCTCCCGGCAGCTCCTGTGGGATGTTTGTCCAGACCTGGAGGTGGATGGCCTGGTGCTGGAGCTCCATCACTCCGGGACGGCGAACAGTCCCTGTTCAGCTGCAGAGTTTTGGCAGCACTAGCCCAATTGTCCCGGGTAGGGATGGGCTCGCCACCGGGTTGGGGCTTAATAAGAACCGTAGTGGGGAACTTAAAGGAGATGGGCTGGGTGCATGCGCAGATGCCAATGAGGGTGGTTTTGGCAGGGCCTCTACGCTTGGTTTGCTCTAGTACTCTCCTCCTTGGTCCTGGTTGAGACGCCTGGCTGGGAGTTTCCCATCGGCAGTCGCTTTCTCCAATGGAAGTCCTTCTGGCAACGTAAGCAACCGGGTTTTAGGGTGGTCTTCCTGGGGAGGACCCTCCTCCATCGGGTCGTAGGCCCCCCCCCCCCCCCACCGGCTGCCTACACTCCCTTCGAAGTGTCCGGTCTGCCGCGAAGTTAGCAGTCATCCTGAGACTGTCTCCCCGGGTGGAGAGGCGGCTTAGGAGGCTAGCTTGGTGGGCGAGGGACCCAATGTCCCGCAAGCCTTAAGCATGTCGGCCAGTTCAGATGCCTAGTCTTCGCGGATTCGCGGCACTCCATGGAAGCCTTGGCGGTACATGAGGAGCTCTCGCTTTGGGCCTCCCTCGCCATCTACCCGCCTCTGAGCTCCTGAGCCCGTCTGGCCACCAGCATAGGCTCTTTGGGTTTTGCCGGATGGAGGAGAAACTCTGGGTTGGCTATCGGGCATTGGGGACTTTGATAAATGCCTTATAGCTAATCTCCAGAGGCTTAATCGGCGGCGGCCTCAGGCAGGACAATCTCGATCGCTGGGATTGGCAAAAGCATCAAACCGCAGTTGAGCCGGCGTAGGCCGCCAGAGGTGGTTGCCTGTTGAAGCACTGTTGGCGGAACTCAATTTCCAGACCAATAAATTGTGCAGGGCTCAGGAGCATGTAAGGTGGTCTCCAGTCATCTGGGACCATTAGGTGGTTCCTGCGATGGCCTCCAGCATGCCTCTCACGTAGGGGTTAGTGGACTCTCACGTCCCCGCATTGTGCTTATGGAGCTCGGGTAAGGATGTTATAGCTCAGGGCGGTACCGACAACCTCACGAATCCATGCCATCCTCCCCATCGCATTCGGAGTGGACGGCACAATGCGTTAATATCGGCATTCTCCGCCAGGTTTTCTTCTGCAGATCGTGGCTATCACGCTCTGGCGTTTGAAACCCGCCATTACTTGGCGCTGACGGAGGTGCAGTGGTTTCGAAATGAAGGCGGAGCAGGAGGTTGAGCCACGCGGGAGAGTTTGAAATGGGTGAAGGAGCTGGGTAGAAGGAGACAGGCCGTAATTTAGTGGATAGAGAAAATTCGGGTTGAAATTGAAGGTGAAAAGATCGAAGCGATACGGCCACAGCAAGGGAGAGCCGAGGGTCTGCAGGCTGATGGCTAATAAAACATTGTCTCCACGTCAGTAGCAGCTTAATATCGGCGCCGCTGGTACTCTGTGCGCGTAAGAGTGCTCGAGCGTTTCCCAGTCCCAGATTCACCGTCCCCTCTGGGCACCATGGACACTGAGCTTCAATCTCCTCAACCAATTTTGCGCAGCTCCTCTTTACGGGACCGTGATTTCGTTAACGCCAGTTCGCCAACGCAAGCTTGTCATAAGCCCCGCTTTTGCAAGCTCCCCATACTCACCGGTGTTCGGCCGACGAGCGTCCTAGGATCGCCAGAACCTTCTGACGCGCCGATCCAGAGGACAGGCGACACCAAACGGTGGTCCCTGGATGCGCCGATTCAGCGGACTTCGGTATCGCTGCCCCTTCCCAGCTTATCGTGAGCAGGGTGGAGGTTCGAGGATTCCGGTTTCGCACCAGCTTGTAGTCGACCCACGCTGGGTCAGCTTAAGAACGTAGACGGCACGCTGAGATAACATCTGGAGATCGCCAGCAGCTGGAGACCGAGGTCCGTTCCTTAGCGAAGTCTCCATCATGTGATGCATGATCTCATCTGCTACGTATATGGAGAGGAGCGACCGTCTGGAAAGCTCAATCCTCACCCGGGGCAAGACCATTGTCCCCTGCGCCCGGTGATTGAGCCAGACAGTTCATGACCCGCGGACTCATGGGGATGAGGAGGTGCGCATGCTAATCGCAGCATCAGCAGGTCCTGCTGGCGCCCCAACGTTTACCACGGCACTAACGGCAGTGCACTACTACAGGGGGGGGCACTCTGTTTGCACGTGCCCACAGAGAGGGCTCTGAGTGCCACCTCTGGCACCCATGCCATAGGTTCGCCACCACTGCTATAGATACACCCCTGGTTGTGGGGAGGGGGCTGAAGAAGAGGAAACAGTAGCCAGACAGTGGTGAGCCCCTGATCAGGGCCAGACTTGGGCCATTTAGGCATGCTTTACTTCCCCCACGGCATTTGCTTTGTAGTGGGTTTTTCTTGTGGATTTTTGTTTGCACAGGAATTCTCCACCTGCAAAGCATCCCTAGCCAAGTTTTTTGTCTGCCCCCCGGCCCCCACCCTTCATTGTTTCTGTGTAAACCCCATTTGGGGAGGTTGCCTTTTTCTGTGCTGTGAATTTTTTACAAGTTCTTCTGATCCTTCTGGTGGCTGTAAAAGTGGGAGCAACTGCCATAAAGTGGGCTGGGGAAGGTGGGCGGGAGCGAAAACCTGAGCGCCGGGCTACCATTGCCGATCTCCACTTCCTCTGCAAAGGTCCCAACTGTTTCTATGGAGACAGCGATTTGCCGATCTGAAGGCGGGGGGCGGGGGGGGTGACTGCCAAAGAGGGGAGGAAACATGTGCATCACCGAGAATCAACTCTGAAGACAATGTGTGCTCGATGCAGAGGGACATAAATGACCTGGAACTGAGGTCTTCCCAGCTCAGCCTCTTTCCTCTCTCAAGTGGAGAAAAGAGGTTGTGCTTCAGCCGCTGAGGTCTGGTTTATGTTTTCGTTGACTTAGCTCAGTGGCCGGAAGCTGCCCACACTCCATCCCCAAAGCTGCGGAAGACAGGCTGGAGGGATTGGCCCAGAAACTGACAAAAGTCCTCGAGAAGGAGCAACGTGTTCCAAAGCAGGCGGCTTATGAGGATCAGACATTCGGTGAGCCAGAGGAGATCAGCGTGGAGAAGGACTCTCTGTTGCGGGAGATGGAACAGCTGGAAGGGAGCGGACCCAACAGCGGAGAGAGGCCGGAATGAGCCCCATGGAGCATATCTAGGGTTTGAAGAAGAAAGAATTTGGATTTATATCCCCCCTTTCTCTCCTGTGAGGAGCCTCAAAGGGGCTTCCAATCTCCTTTCCCTTCCCCCCTCCACAGCAAACACCCTGTGAGGTGGGTGGGGCTGAGAGGGCTCCGAAGAGCTGTGACTAGCCCAAGGTCACCCAGCTGGCATGTGCTGGAGTGCACAGGCTAATCTAGTTCACCAGATAAGCCTCCACAGCTCAAGTGGCAGAGTAGGGAATCAAACTGGGTTCTCCAGATTAGAGTGCACCTGCTCTTAACCACTATGCCACGCTGGAGGTTGCCAGACTCCAGGTGGCTGGAGATTACCCACTATTACAACAGGTCTCCGGGCAGCAGAGATCAGTTCACCTGGAGAAAATGGCTGCTTTGGAAGGGAAGGCTTGTGGCATTCATTCCCCATTGAAGTCCCTCCCTCCCCTCCCTAAACCCCGCCCTCTTCAGGCTCCACCCCCAAAGCTCCAGGTATTTCCCAACCCAGAGTTGGAAGTCCTGACTGCATATCAAAAGGATGGAGAGAAGAGGAACATTTGCTCCAACAGCTTTACTGGGTCAAACCCATGGTGTATCTAGGCCAGCATCCTATCTCACACAGTGGCCAACCAGATGCCCTGGAGGGCGGACAAACAGAGCATAGAGGCCAATGCCCTCCCCTGATGTTGCCTCCAGTGACTGGTATTTCAGAGGTTAACTGCCTCTGGGTGTAGAGGTTCTCTTCAGTCATGGCTGATGGCCACTGATGGCTGTCTCCTCATTAATTTATCTAACCCCTTTTAAAGCCATCTACACTTGTGAGTTTCACTACGTCCACTGCCTGTCCACTGCATCTACAATTCAATTACTATTGGAGCTGCCAGCTGCACACCACTACTCATTGAGTGCTGTCACATACCCACTACTCACTGAGGGGCTCTCACAGCCTGCTCCCTTCACCCTTTGTTATGCCCCGTTCTAGCATATGGAAGAAACGAGGGGGGGACCTCTCTCCATCCACTTCCTTTGCAACCTTCTCCTTGACCTCAGCCACTGACTTTTGCTTCCAAAAACAGACAGAATTCTTTGTTCGATGTAGGCATCTAATTTTGCTTCAGCCTGATGCCTGTGATTAGTCACACAACTCCTGCTGATTATAAGCAGTCGTGGACGCACAACGCAGTTCGCTGCAATAATGAGTCAAATGTCCAAGGCAAGATTTCTTGTAACGAATCAGAGCTTTTCTGGAGGCTCGCTTCCACTTTCCATTCTCTCCGTGGCAAGCAAGACTACGTCTAGCACAATTTTAACTTGCTTCACTGCCAGAGCGGGACAGATTTGCCCGTGGGCTGATCTTTCACCCAGATGTCTCCACCCACAGCCAGCCTGCCTAGCTCCACCCTACAGCCATGCTTTCCCCCCTCCCCTCTTTCATGCAGCCAGCTCCGTTCTGCTTCTCTAATTGCTTATATCAAAATATCAATATTTCAATAAAATAACAACAGAGGATTTTCCCAAGGAATAGTACTGGCAGGGTCTTTTTTTGGCTCCACCCCACCTCCCCCTGCTCTACATCCACCCTCCATGATGATCAGGAAGGCTTTAAAAAACTTTATTTCAAACCAGCCTGTCTTTTAAAACAAGCCTCTCTCTTCCCTGCCATGGCAGCAGTGGCAGGAATAGAGAGAGAGCGATAGGAGTGTAGCTTTAAAAACTGGTGCCCAGGGCATGCCCCGGGCATTGTGCCCCCTGCTCACAGCTTCCCCTCCACCCTCTCAAGAAAGCCTATTGTGCCTTTAAAATACAGCCTTCTATCTGAGCTCACCAAAGCCAGGAAGAGACTGGGGGTGGGGGCAAGGCCAAGGAAGGAGCTAAGGTAGGTTCACTGCAAGGTCCAAAGAAGAACAGCTAATCCCTTGCTTGATGCACTGATGGTGTTAGGATCATGCATCTGAATTCCCTGATGCATGTTTGAACTGCAAAAGGCAGTTGCTGTGGGCCTTGTGTGGGTCTGGGACTGTGGCTCTCAAGGCGAGGAGGTCTAGTGCTTCGCCCAACACCTTTTCCTCATTTGGACTCCCACCCCACCCCACCCCTGATCAGCCCAGAGTGGAACACTTCAAGTCTCTCTTCTCCGGCACCTCAGCCTCAAACAACATCATTCACCCCTCGCTTACACTACTCAGTATTTGAACACAGGATCCCAGCTTCAACTGACCAATGGGAAGCTGGGATTAAAAGGCAGCCTTGGGCCTCAGCAAATTCACTACTGTCATGAACTGAAGAACTAGGTTGCTAAACCTCGAATAGGCATCTAGATGTTAAGTGGGACTGCCACCTCTGGCAGCCCCTGCCAGCATGGCCAATTGGATCAGACATTTTGGCCAAATGGCCAATTGGCCATGCTGGCAGGGGCTGATGGGGATTGTAGTCCATAACATCTGGAGTGCCAAAGGTTCGCCACCACGGCTCTAGGTAGTGTCTGGGGATCTCCTGGGATTACAACTAATCTCCAGATGACAAAAATCAGTTCCCTTGGAGAAAATGGCTGTTTTTTGAGGGGGTACCCTAGGGCATCATAACCCTACTAGGGACCCTCCCCAAACCCTGCCCCCCCCCCCAAGATTCTGCTCCCCAAATCGTCAGGAATTTCCCAACCCAAAGCCAGAAACTCTAGAAGAATCCTTTTATCTCTACGCAGATTTTTCTTTCCCCCAATCCATCTCTCATCACCCGTGATGTTGTTTTGATGTGAAAATGCTGTCAGGATTCAAATACAAGGAGTCACAATAAAACGTTCCTTCCAAAAAAAATGACTGATTTCACTTCTGGCTATTCATCCATGGTTAGAACCCAACTTTGACCTGATCTCAAATGATTTCTGCCACATCTTGACAGTGAAGTGAGAAGGCGTAGGAGAGACTGGTGTGGGGTTGCAAGACAAGAATTGTTTATTCTTGATGGTGGCCTCAGACCAAACAGATAAAGCAGAGACTGGAGGAATCGTTCCTTCTTTAATTTGTCCCCATCCTCAGCATCTGGTATTCAGAGTTGGTGGCTAAATAAGATCCTGGGTTCAAAACCACAGCAAGCCCTAACTGGAAGCAATTATACTCACCCAGAAAAATTACCTGCTTCAATATAAGCCAATTTCAAAGGTGTACAAGTGGGCCATCAGGAGCTTTTCCCAAAGCCTCCTGCATTTACGGAAAACTGGCCAAAGTTGCAAGAACACCACCACTCCAGGTTAGTGTCAGAGCTCCATTCAAACTTGTTGTTCCCAAGCATTCAGGCAGGGGTGAAGTCCCAGGTCTTTGCATTCTACTTGCATTTTGCCGGACAAGGTAGCCCAGACACCCAGAGCATTGGCTGTTGCAGCCGAAGAGGGTGGGCGGCCAGGTGATCTCTCCTGCTACTCAACAGACCATTTGCAGGAATTTCACTTCTGAAACTCCGAGGAGCCGCTTTGCTTGCCCGTTAAGTAATGATCCATTTGCACAGCCAGGCTCCAAGGCCTGCTTTAATGCATTTGTTATTACTTCCATCTGAATCAGTTAAACGTCTTTTGGATTGTGTCAAGTACAGCAGAATTTATACCCCCAAGAAAGCCCACCCAAACGAAGCACAAGACTTCTATGCTGATTGAACAAAGGAGCTCTATGTTGGCCTTTTACTTGCCAAGAGATGGGAGGGGGGGCGCTTCCAAGAAAGGCTTTTACACCTCTATACCTCCAGGAACAGTTACAGCCCATTGCATATGTGGACAGCTTGTTCAAGCAGGGCTTAGCAGAATTATAGATCCAAGTAAATGCAGTGCACCACGACTGGTCCATTGGGGAGACAGACTCCCTCAGCTAATATAGTATTGACGAAACTTTTATCTACCCTCTCTGGTTTGCTGTGGAATAATAAAGAAGAAATACACACACGCTTACTTCCTCCCTCCTAGAGAAAGGATTCTGGTCCAACTGGCAGTTGCTCTGAGATTGGGGAAAGATCTGCTGGATTTGAGTCCGGTTGCATCTTAGAGGCAAGGAAGATTTTCAAGGTATGAGCTCTCAAGAGTCCTGGCTCCCTTCAACAGACACAAGCTGGAACAGGTCCAGAGGAGGGAAACCAAAATGGTAAAAGGTCTGGAATCCATGCAAGGAGAGACTTAGGGAGTTGGGGATGTTTAATTTGGTGAAGAAAAGGTTGAGAGGTGACATGATAGCCATGTTTAGATATTTAAAGGGATGTCATGTTGGTGAGGAAGTGCTCACTGCACCCAGATTCAGGGACCAGGAGTAATGGGTTCCAGGTGAAGGAAAAGAGATTCCATCTAAACATCAGAAAGAACTTCCTGACAGTCAGGGCTGTTCGACAGTGGAGTGCACTGCCTCAGAGGGTGGTGGAATCTCCTTCTTTGGAGGATTTTAAAGGGAGGCTGGATGGTCATCTGTCAGGAGTGCTTTGGTTGTGTGTTCCTGCATTGCAGGGGGTTGGACTTGATGGCCCGTGAGGTTCCCTTAGGCAAAGGGAAAAGGGAAACATGTGACAACCTTGAGCAGTAAGATCTATTTGGCATCTACTTCCTTGCCATAGGAAACGGAGATAAATCTCCTGACTCACAACCTTTAGAAGAAGAGAAGAGTTTGGATTTTATACCCCACCTTTCTCTCCTGTGAGGAGACTCAAAGTGGCTTACAAACTCCTTTCCCTTCCCCTCCCCACAACAGACACCTTGGGAGGCAGGTGCTGCTGAGAGAGCTCCAAAGAACTGTGACTAGCCCAAGGTCACCCAGCAGGAATGTAGGAGTGTGGAAATACATCTGATTCACCAGATAAGTCTCAGCCACTCAGGTGGAGGAGTGGGCAATCAAACCCGGTTCTCCAGATTAGAATCCACCTGCTCTTAACCACTACATCCCGCTGGCTCTCAGAGTTGGGCTGCCTTGGGTTTTAATCCCCTCTTCTCCAATGAAGAAGCTGCACCAGCACTTTAAAAACACATTTCAGTTTATTAGTCACTGGATTTCCTTTTTACCTTTCCACAAACACCATAAAAGCAGCTCAGTTTTCAGTCTTGCCATAAAAATACATTAAATATCATCTAATTAAAACATTTTCAATCCCAAAGTGCGTATAAAAAAAGAGTTACAAACACAGAGAAGTAAAAAAGACCCGGGAGACAGGAAGAGAAAAAATCTACCAGGTATTCAAAAGAGTTCCGCTGGTTGAGAGTTCCAGCTTCCTCAGAAGGCGGCAGTTTCTTCCCCAATGCTCAGAGCGTACAGAGCAGTGATGGTTGCCACTCTATCGGTTGGTGTTGACCCAGTGGTATCGGTCCACGCGGGGAGCGGCAAAACCTGCCGATGGCCGACAGGACTTGAATGCCTTGTATTGGAGATAATATGCGCTGAAGGGTGCTGGAGAGGCCGTCATGGTGCGCATCTTTCACGGTGGCTCACTGGGCCCAAAGATCGAATGGCTGCTTGCAATAGTCACTGCACTGATACCAAAGACAGAGTGGCAGATATGAACACCACAGCAGGAATACTCAAAGGGCTCATCCAGCGCTTCTATACCCAGTTAGCTTAAAGCCCTCAAGACTTCTTGTCACTCGGAATGGTGGGGCATTATAGAAACAAAAATTAACAAATTAGGCTATTGTATTGTCGAAGGCTTTCAATGTCGAATATTTTCAGTTGTGGATTATTAAGGGTCGACTGATGCTGATTGTGGCTGGCGCATCTTCAGATCCTGAAGATAGCCACAGATGCAGCAAAACGTCAGGAGAGAATACACTAAGCTCCCAGAAACCAACAGCACCCAAATTAGGCTATTCTTTGGACCACTCACATACCATCTAAAAGAGATCTCTTCCAACTTCTGAAGAGAAGGTTGTTTGACCAGGAACATCAGATCCTACCAAAAGACTTCCAGGACTTGTTCTCCTTAGCCTCTAGGTATCACCTACATTGGTAATATAGCCTCAATAATTCGCACCAGATAACCATGCCCAGGCCTCGTAGAGCAATGATGTGGGCCCGCTGCAATGCCCCTTCCATCAGTCAGACAACAGGGAGATTCACTCAAAACTCCTTACCACCAAAGGCTATGCATATGCAACGGAATTAAAGTTGGACTCTATAGACCATATTTTACCTTTATTGTCCACTTTACATAAGTACCCAGAGTCAAATACTTGTCACCCTGCTACTCAAAAAGAGTATGCATCTGACTTGGGTAAAAGATTACCTTCTGTTGGACAGCCCCAGTAGCGATGCAAACGATGCAGTCACCAAATTTTGGATTTGTATATAAACAGCTTTTAGGAGCAAAATCCTTTAACATCAGCCTGCTCTCTACCTGTACATTTATTTTAGTTTCCCTACTTCATTAAGGGATCTGTAGCATAATGTTGTTATGCCAATAAGCAATTTTGTTTGTTTGTTTGTACCCAGTTAGCCATAGCCTTGGGAGACCAGAAGAAAGTTGGTCACATAAGGCTAAACTTCGCCCCCCCTTCCAGCCCAGCCCATATGGAGACCTGAAGGCTGTTTATACACTGGTGTTGTGCCCCGCACTGAAGGGAGATTCTCTAAGGGGCAGAGCTTCTGTTACAGACGCCTCTCACACTCACTGCGCAGAAGATCCCTTGATCTCCACTGTTTGTGAGAGCAGGCAAAGAGCGACCTTTTTCCTCTGCTTTGCAGAGAAGGTGAAAGAAATGGCCCCATGTTCTTCTTTGCTTTGGGCTTATTGGCTTCACCTTGCCACCCCGCTCTACATCCGCCCTCCCCGATGATTGGGAGAGCTTTGCAAAAGTTTATTTCAACTTCAGGTATTTGTACCATATTAGATCTATCGAAATAATTATAGCTCCAATACAGGAATATCAAAATAGCAAGCCTCTCTCCTCTCCCATGGCAGCAGCAGTAAAAGGAAGGGTGGGAGGGGTGTGTGTGAGAGAGAGGGGGGAGCTACAATATTAATATAACTGCAACAACAACAATATTGATACAACAGTAATTTAAAGGGCTTTAAGAAAGCCAGCAATCTTGAGACTACCATGGGATGAGATCTGTGCCTTTAAGAGTGAGTTGATGGGCAGAGTTAAGAGAACCAGGAAAAGCAAAAACCCAAGAGAGTTCAGTAGGCAAGCCACGCAGTAGACACGGGAGTGCCTCCTCGCATGTATATGGAGAAACGCAAGGAGACCCCACTGCGCAGCAAAGAGCCCCAAGGTAAGCGTTCCATGCATAATGTGCCAGAACACCCTGTTTCTCACCTGGTAGACACTGTTTGGGTTGCTCACTGTAGGGATACTCTTGGCTTGCGCAGACTTCCCTCATCAGAGGAGGTACTTAGCAATCAGAGGTCGCAGCCTGTCCACAGCCTGGCTGATGCGTTGGGAAAGGTCCTGATCCTCTTCGTTGCCCTCAAAGTGGGCAACCGTGAAAGGTGGGTTCTTCTCACCGTATCTAGATGAAAGGGATGAAAGGTTCAGGTGAGTCACTAAACAATTGGAGGTATTCAGGGCAAAACAACAGCTTCCTTGTGAATGCAGCTAATCCGCCCTCTGCATCAGAACCACGGCATTCACACACACACAGTTATTTTGTATAGCTTGTGCAGGAGCAGCCCCTGTGCCCTGTTCAGAACTGACGCTGAACCTGGCAAGAAGTAAACAGAAGTAACAGAAGTATGGCAAGAAGTAAACAGCCATTCCCAGGAGCCAATGCATCCAGCGAGCCCAACGGTCTTGAAGAAGACGAAGACGAGGGAGGAGTTTGGATTTCTACCCCACCTTTATCTCCAAGGAGAACCTAAACTGCTTAAATCAGGGGTGGCCAAGCTAGAGGCCCAGATGTTATGACTGTTGGCACGATAGCCCCTGCCAAGCTTGGCTAATTCGGGTTTCACATGCTGGCAGGGGCTGGGATGGGAATTGCAGCCCATGAAATTCACCATAGGCTTGGCCACCCTTAGCTTAAATTCTCCACTCCATTTAACCTTCAGAACACAGCTGTGAGGCTGTCCCGGGGTCACCCATCCCTGGCAGATGGAGGATTCAAACCTGGGTCTCCCAGATCCTAGTCTGACACTCTAACCAATACACCACACTGCCTTTCCACAAAATACACACAGATGTCCCAGGCTGAGTCATACCAATTTTCCCTAAGGAGTCCCTTCGACCCTCCATCAATAGTTCATAAAGTTTTCAGTCACTTCAGGCACCAATCAGGGCAGAAAAGTTGGATCTTTCCCTCACCTGCAGCACACATCAAATGGATCCACCCAGATGGTCAGCTCCATTGGCAAGCCGAGTTGCCCAAAATCCACACTGCTCTCCACGCAGGCCTGTTCCAGTAGAGGATCTCTCATCTGAAATCTGTTTATCCTGATACATCTGGGGAGACAGAAGAGGTACCTGGCTAGTCCACCTCACTGGCGTAATGCCCATTGGGAAAGGTGGGCAGCTGCCCAGGGCATCACCTTGTGGGGGGCATCAAAATGCTGGGTTCGTTTTTGGGTATTTTAGTGGTTTTCATTTCGGTTAGTCCGCAGGGGCGCAATTTTTATAGTGGCACTCGTGGTCTTCAGCGTGACATCTGGAGACTGTCCCATGCTACCTCCAAGTTTGGTGAGGGATTGGTTCAGGAGTCCAAAGTTATGTGGACCCCCGTGCGGTGTTTTCCCTATCCCCATTGTTTCCAATGGGAGCTAATAGGAGATGGGGGCTACAGTTTTGAGGGTCCATAACTTGGGGAGTAGCATAAGGACAGTCTCCTGATGATATGCTGAAATTTTGGTGCTGATATTTTTAAAAATGCACCTCCTGCAGGCATCAATGTTCTGGTGCAAAAAAAAAAATTGGTCGTGGTGGAGTGGTCACCATGGGGCATTAACTCCTGTGGTTTTGCCCAGGGCTACAGTTTGCCCAGGGCTGCCTCGTTACGCCCCTGGTCCACCTTCTCTACCCCCCAAATTAGTGATCTTGCCCCATTTGACTTAGCCAAAAGCAAGAACCTCTTCTTGTGGGATGGATGTTCGATTCCTGCCATGCCAGACTACATACTAGGGACACAGTGAACTTGTCTGAAAGGGTAGGCCTCAGTCCAAATGTGTCCATCATAGGATTGAAAATGCTTTGGCTGCACATCTGTTCCTTTTCGACTAGTAGTGAATAGGTGGAATAACTGCAGCCTCCAGATGCTCGATTCAGTTTATCATCCCCTGCCAGCATCATGTTGGTAGGGGATGATGGGGAACTAACGGCTATAACATCTGGAGGGCCGCGAGTTTGACACCTATGGACTACAGGATGGACCATTCAGGTTTCACCAAGGATAAAGGTGGGCAAGTATTCATATAATAGAGACAAGGCCGTACCAGTTCATTTGGTACCCAGACATTATGACTTCATCACTGTAAAGCTAAATCAATTTATCTCTACACCCGTCTACTGTGAATCTGCATGCAAAGTGTCCACCAGATCCTAGAAAATAAAAACTCAAGAATGTATATGTGATTCTTTAACACCTGTACTGAACAACCAATATAGAGAGGTATTTAGCACTGGAGATTGATAGGCGAGGCGAGGCTGACCTGAGAAGCTACGCAGAATTGGCTCTGGTCAATATTTGGATGGTTGACCACTGTCAAAGATCAGGGTCGCTTCTCAGAGGCAGGCAATGCCAAGTCCCTTCTGAGCAGGTCGCTATATGTTGACTGAGACATAACAGTACTTTCTACAAGGCCTGCTCCAGTAAATGGCTTATGTAAACAAGCTTATGAGGTTTCACATTTGAAGTTTGCTAGGCATCAAGAGATGCCAACAAGCCTAAATTACAAGGGAAGGTGACAGTTTCCCATCTGAGATTTTATTTATTTATTATATTTATATACCGCCCTCCCCAAAGGCTCATTTTGAATTTCAGAATCTCACGTGTGAGGTTTGGCGGGGGGGGGGGGGTGTCTTGAATATTTGCCAGCCTTTGTTTCAGCTATGCAGTTCCAGTTTCAGATCCTTACCCCCATCACCCAGTAGTAGCACACCTCAAAGGTGCTCCTAGCATCTCTGATGTCACAGCCAACACATCCGGTTTGCCTGCCCATCAGAACCAGCAACCCGCGAGTCCCCGTTTTAAAGACGAGCCCATGTGCATCTCCTCTACCTGAAAGCCTGCCCTTTGGAGGGATTGTCCAGGTACCAGTGGTTCTTGTATTTCTCAAACAAAATCATCATCAGCTTGGATGCAAACTTCTCAGTTTGGTGTTTGCTCAGTTGGCCGTTCCTCTTCACCAGCCGCATGATGAAGAAGACTGAAACAGCAATTTCATCTTTCATATCTTTTTTTTAAAAAAAAGAATGGGGGTAGCTGAGTCTCCACTTCTGTAACACAGATGGGAAAAGATGAGGAGGGAATTTCTTTTAGAGAGGGCTTTTCATGCTTGACCCTTTTCCAGCCCATCCACTCATTTAGAATAGCAGCCAGGGGTTGCACAGAGATCTGTGCCTAGATTCCTACTTTGGTCCAGATGTGGAAGAATATTTAGAACATAAGAACATAAGAACTAGCCTGCTGGATCAGACCAGAGTCCATCTAGTCCAGCACTCTGCTACTCGCAGTGGCCCACCAGGTGCCTTTGGGAGCTCACAGGCAGGAGGTGAAAGCAATGGCCTTCTGCTGCTGCTGCTCCCGAGCACCTGGTCTGTTAAGGCATTTGCAATCTGAGATCAAGGAGGATCAAAATTGGTAGCCATAGATCGACTTCTCCTCCATAAATCTGTCCAAGCCCTTTTTAAAGCTATCCAGGTTAGTGGCCACTCACCACCTCCTGTGGCAGCATATTCCAAACACCAACCACACGCTATGCTGAAGAAGTGTTTCCCTTTATTAGTCCCAATTCTCTTCCCCCAGCATTTTCAATGGATGCCCCCCTGGTTCTAGTAGAGCCAGGAGAAAGAGAGAAATTTCTCTCTGTCAACATTTTCACCCCATGCAGCCTCTCCCTCCCAAGGAAGGTGTCTAACCACTCAATCATCATCCTCAAGCTGTCTCTGCACTTCTTTCTATCTCTTCAATATCCTTTTGGAGATGTGGCTTTAACAGAACTGAATACAGTACTCCAAGTGTGGTCGCGACCACCTGCTTTTATATATAAGGGCATGACAATCCTTGCAGTTTTATTATCAACTCCTTTCCTAATTATCCCCAGCATAGAGTTTGCCTTTTTCACAGCTGCCAGTTAGTGTTTCTGACATGCCCACAAGATAAGGATTGCTCTGCTACATCAGATTAACGCCTTCTAGCTCATATTCCTTTGTTAACTGTAGCCACACGAATGCCTTTGGTGGGCCTTAGAAATTGTCTAAAGGGCATAGCTGTCAGAGATATACTGCCACTGGACATGGAGGTTCCACTTTTAGAAAATAAAGCTAAAACAGATTGGCCTTTTAAAAAATGGTGTGGTGGGGCATCACAACACCTCATAGCAGTCAACTATTTCTTGGGCAAAGAATTTTTCCTTTTGTCTGTGCTGGAAAATAGGTCTGTCTACTCTCACAATAATATCTACAATCAGTTCAGCTGAATGTATTAGTCATGAAACAAACCATATGCCAATAAATCTTAAAATAAGACAGTCTTACCATCTAAAATAGTTACTGTTTTTTAAGTGTACATACAGTTTTAATTTTAAAATACAGATTTGGGGGTTGTATGATTTTTAAATGTAAAAAGTTCTGCCAAAAATTTTGTCACCTCCAATGTTGCGCAAGAATTTTTACCGCCCAACAAATATTGAATACAAAGATAATCCAATCTATCTCTCGTTTTAACAGAAGTGGAAAAACCCTCTGTTGCCGCCTACACGTATACTATTGACATGATAAGAGGATGCACTGCGCAGTTTCAATCTCCTGAACACTGCAAGAACATACTCTAAAAGAATAAGGAATACCAGTTAACCTACTATTAAGATTTTCAGTAGGAAATACATTTAACCTTGCCTTCGTGAATAGCCTTCTGTAATTCGGTACCATCAGTGTACTCAGATATAAAAGGGATCTCATATTTTAAATGAAATATAGCCAGAAAGCACGAAGATAATCAATTTGCACACCACAAGTTTATGCACTGCTGGGATACACATTCTCTTCAACAGCATTCTTCAACAGCCTCTCAATTGGCCATGCTGGCAGAGGGTGATGGGAATTGTAGTCCATAACATCTGGAGTGCTGTAAAGGTTCCTCACCACGCACTAGGATCAAGACCCCTGTCACAGCTTGGGCCAATAATTCCAGAGTAGCACGCTCACCTCCTCCACGCTAAACAAGAGGCTGTTTTAACAAGCACGTGAACTTCAGGAGAGGAAAGGTATGACCAAGAACTCTTCTGTGGAGTTGCTCAAAAACGAGGGCATAGTTCAACAAGTGAAAGAGGCAAGGGCAGCTGGGGAAGCTCTCTTCAGGAAGCTTTGAGGTTATTTAAAACCACATCTGAAGAGAAGCTTGGCCAAGATTGACACCGCAAACCAAGAAGGCCTTTGGCCAGCCGCTGTGGGAAACAAGATGTTGAACTTCACATGAGAGCCAACTGCACTCCTACAGTTCACAGAGGAATAGCCTAGCAATAGCTATTGGCCATCACAGCTAAATGGATCCTCCATGTTCCAAGGCACTATACCAGAGAATACCAACCAGGGAGAACAAACAGCAAGAAGAGGCAACTACCTTCATTCCCTGCTTGTGGGCTCCCCAAAAGCATGTGGTTGGCTTCTGTGGAAATTCAGTTGGATTGGCCTGCCTGGGCCCTTTTTGCTTCCTTCCCCCCTCCCCTTTACAAGTCACTAACAACAGTCACTTATAGTTCCAGCAGCACCCAAACTAGCCAGCTTCCCAGCTGTTAACCATAAGCAACAAACATATCACCTCCAGACGAGAACAGACGAAACCTCCTCTAGGCAGAGATGCTCTGGACACGAGCGTACACCAGCTACCCTCCACACCACCCAGGAACAAAGGAAGAGACGGAGCGTACTACAATTACTTTTAAAACCACCACGGTTGTGGCTTTACGCGGCCTCTACCAAACCAGCTCCAGTTCTCCTACTGACTAAACAATCCCCGCTGTTGTGGCTTCAGGATTATATGGCAGGAAGGGCTCAGCAGAGCTCCACAGCTGTGCCGCATCAAGCCGAATGCCTGCAGTGCTTTTAAAGACCCCTGTACGCTTTACTAACCCATCCGGACGCTAATGGTGGAGTCCGCCCTGCCAGCATCCTTCATTTTGATAATTCGACTTCGGCGCTACGTTCAAACCGGTAACGCTTCCTGAAAAGTGTAAGGACCGGTAAAATATGCGCGGTGCAAGTATAAACATCACTTCGGTAATCATGGCGCAGCCGTTGTGCGTTTCCGTTTTCTCTCAGCTCTACCAGTTTTCCACTTCTTGACTTCACAGCGATCCGAAGATGCCTGGTATCCTCGAATACAGGGGGCAACGAAGAAGCAGCCGTTGAATCATACTCTCCCCGGCAGCGGGCTTAAAGGTGGTGCGCATAAAAGCACTTCTGCCAACCGTAATAACCTGACGCTATTTCGGAAGGCATTTCTGAGGTGTTAAAGTTGGTTTGCCAGGCTAAATCAACCAGAATAACTTTGAACAAACATTCGAAGCGCAAATATTAAAGCAAAATGCATAACGCTGACCGAAAACGCAATCCCAAGCACGACCGCTGAAACTTACCAACGTTCGGTCCGGTAGAGCGCATGAACTTTTGAAAGCCAAACAAACCTGAAACCAGTTCGGCGTAAACGTTCCGCAATTAACCGAAATTAGTTGGAAAACAAGGTACCGAAATAGGTAAACGGGAATCAACAAATTCTTTATCCCAGGTTTACACCGGTAAAGCGCAAAGCCCATCAGCGTCCTGCGTTTCACCCGTCGTCCGGTAAAGAATACGCATCGAAGCCAGATGGTATTTTCCTCCCATGATGAACCGAAAAGCCCGCCGGTAGAGGGCCTGGCCCCCAGCGCACCCGCTGATAGGGGCACCGGTATCCCGTATGGAATAGCCGGCCCAAAACCTTCTACGCCAGATATGGGCGAATTTTCGGCCATTCCGCCAGCGAATAGACCTACCAAAGCCAACCCCTGGAAAATGTGTTCCGTCCCCGGCAGAGCCAATATTGCACTGATATTTCATTTGGCATGCTGGCATGGCATAAAGCTTCAACGGAAACCACAAACCACCCTCCCAGCGCACGCCTTCCAGCCCGAAACCTGCTTCGCCGAACGAAACCGCCTCAGTAAACCCAGCGGTAGCAATATAATTCAGCGTCACCGAATCGTTATCACATTCTGGCATGGGTGGCGACTTCACTGCGCCCGGCGATTCGAACGGTATCCCATAATTCTTCGACGTAACGGGCAAAGCCCGCCGGAAGGTTGTCAACCGCAACGCCTTCTGCAAACCGCCACAACCCGGAGCAAACACAACGTCAACGAGGAACGGAATAATAATCGACGCCCGGTGGCGAGCTTCCGAGCCGTGGAGGCAACCATAGCCTGCCAGCGAACCGTTTTGTAATCGAACAATGAGGTTCCCACCGGCCAGTTTAGTAAAGCGATTGCGGAGGAGGGCAGCTGGTCAACCCTTCAAACGTGGACGGACCCAAAATCAGGTGCGTGTAAACCGGCCCTGCGACCGTTGAAAATGGAATTGAAATGGACCGACCGGCCAGCCGGCCCACGAACAGAAATGGAAATGGAATGGAACACAGCCGGAAGGCAAAATAACGGAACCGAACGGAACGAACAACGGAACGGAATGGAATGGAACAACACGGACGCGGAACAACCGAACAAACGGAATGGCCCCGGCACGGAACAGCCGGAATGACCGGAAAATGGAATGGCAGCCAGACGAAATGGAAGGAACAAAATGGAAATGCCACCATGGACCCAGGAAATGGAATGGAAATGGAAGGAACACGGAAGGGACGGAAGAAATAGTGGAATGGAATACGGAACGAACGGAAATGGATACCAGCAGAAATGGAAGGAATGGAATGGCGGAAGAAGGAAACGGAAGAATAACGGAAATGGAACGGAAATGGCCGGAAGGAAATGGAATGGAAGAATGGAAGGTGGACCAGAAGCCCAGTGGAAGAACGGAAGAAGGACAGTGGAAGAAGGAAGGAATGGAATGGAACAGAAGGAACATGGAAGGAACTTAGGCAAGGGAAATGGAATGGAATGGAAGGAGACGGAATGGAATGGAACAACATGGAACCAGGTGATTCAGATGGAGCTGGATTAGGTTCTTTAAATAAAATGGCAATGGAGTTCTCATGAGTGGTGGCGGAGCCAGAAGGGCCCTAACAAAGCAGTGGAATGCGAAAGGACAGTTGCTGCTTCAAGGCAATGGGACCTGGGGGGTATGGTTGGGTCCAATAAGCACTGAGTGGGGGTGTCCGAAACAGCCGTCACTCCAGGACATATCAGCCATCCCAGGGAGTTCTCAGGCTATCGTGGTTTCAGTGCTGGATTTGGGACTCCCATCTGTTGAACTGAGCATGCTATGAAGCAGGTTTCTGTCTAGTCTGACCATTGATCCATCTAGCCCAGTTTAGTCCCCTCTGACTTTCTGGCAGTCCATTTCCAAATCACCTGTGCTCTTTCTGTAAAAAGGATGCCGATTGAACCTGGGACCTTCTGCATGCAAACGCTCTACCACTTTGCCACGATCATCTCTCTTTCATTACTGCACAGAAATAAAGTGTCCCTCTACTACACAGTAGAGATCTTTCAGCACCTGCTACTGGAAATCCTTTATCCCAAACCCCAAGGGATTGAAACTGAGATGCTTTACATGCAGCATATACAATCTGAAGCCTCTCTTCTCATGAATCGACCTTCTGCCAAGCCATGCTGTTGGCTCTGGTCTGACTGGCAGAAGACTGCCAAGGCTGAAGGCAAAACAGGGCCTTCTGCACCATGTTTAGTGCTAGATATAGCTGTGGCTCAGTGGTAGAGCACCTGAGGTCCCAAGTTCAATCCCCAGCATCTCCAGTGGATCAAGCCAGAGGTGGGATCCAGCAGGTTCTCACAGGTTCCCAAGAGTAGGTTACTAATTTGGTTGCTGTGTGGCTCGGCTGTATGGTCAGAAATTCTAGCAGTGCCCTGGACGCTTCGCCTGCATCTGTGGCTTCGCTAAACGTCATGAGACAATACATATGTTACCACTATTTGTGTAAAAGCCAAGAGGGGGTTTACCACTGGTATTTTGCCATCGATTTTTTTGCCCTTTAGGTACGCCCCTCCACTCAGCAGTAGCAACAGAACTTGAAGCAGTCTAGCAGGAGGTGCACCGGCGTGCGTGGCAGCCTGCGCCTGCGTGCATTCGTTTCCCCAATTGCTGACCATGCTATAGCCGCGTCCTTGCCACAGCCCCGCCCAGGAATGCCCCGCCCCCAGAATGCCCAGCCCCGCCCCCATCGGGCCCCGCCCAGCCCCATTGGCGCTACGCCACAGTTTGAATCCCACCACCATGGGAACCTGTTACTAAAATTGTAAGTGATGTGAAAGACCTCAGCTTGAGACCCAAAGAGTTGCTGCCAGTCAGAGTAGGCAATACTGACATTGATGGACCGAGGATATGATTCAGTATTCAGGCAGCTTCGTGTGTTCATATGTACATTCATATACCATTTCTGTCAAGGACTCAGCCTTGTGATGGATAAAGGAATCTCAGGGCAGATGGTTTCTGGCCCTTCATCTTTCGGACATGAGCCATTCATTGGCTACATCATCTATCAAACCTGAATACAGAATGTTGTGACATCTGCTACGATCGAATAGACCTTCCAACCTCTCAGCTTTACAAGAAGGAAAAAGAGAACGTGGGCGCTGGACTTGTGCCGGAAAACCAGCCTCGTTACTAGGCAGTGTAGTTAGCTGATTGACAAACACAACAGTCACTAACAACACGGCCAGGTAAAATGGCCTGCACTTGCGTGAAAGATGATGGGTATAATTCCCCCACAGGGATGGTAGAGCCATACAGAAGCCACCGTCCGAAGATGATGTCTAGCAAAAAGCCGCCAGTTTGTGGCCTGATATTGCTCTGGATTGTTATAACTGCCTGCAAATTAATGTAAAAGGGTGAAATGTTAATGGTTTTATGGACGCCCATATGGAAAAATTTCCCTGCAGCCAGAGAACTCGAGAACGAGATAAAAGCTATCATTGACATCTATACGTCAGTTGTTTAATAAAAGTTACCAGTTCCTTTATATTTCCATGTCTGTTTTCTTTCCTTTGAGATAGTTTCAAGTGGGTAGTGGTGTTGGTTTGCAGCAAAGGAACAAGATTCAGGTCCATGTTTCTTGTCCTAGACTGAGCAATAAGTCTCTTTGGATGATTATCGGCTTTCATCGGGTCGGAATAGTTAGGCTGTGGAAGAACATCATAGTATGCCTTCGATAGAGGTGGCTGGCATCTTCAGAGGATCCTCTGAAGATGCCAGCCACAGATGCAGGCGAAACGTCAGGAGAGAATGCTGCTAGAACACGGCCATACAGCCAGGAAACCACACAGCACCCAAGTCTCTTGATCTTTCCTTGCCTGCCACCCTACTAGGCTTTCAAATTCCAGGTGCGGACTGCAGTTATCCTAAAATTACACCTGATCTCCAGATGGTAGAGAGCAGTTTCTCTTCATAAAATGGCTACTTCAGACAGTGTGTTATACAGCAGGTCTAGCAAAGTAACACTAGACCAAAGGTGTCAACCCAAACACAAAAACAAAGGTGGCAGGCACCCTCCCCAAATGGAAAGAACAAGGAAGCGGCAGGCAGGCAAAAGGGTAGATCGGCTCACCTAGAGATTCTTCACAGCAGGAAAATCCCAGGTGCAAACAAAAAAACACGGGAAAACCCCACAGCGAAGCAAAAAGCAGCGGGGTAAGTGGTGCATGCATAAATGGCCCAAGACTCCAGCAGTAACAGAAGTAATTCCCCAGTTGGGTTGCCAACTGCCAGGGGGTGGCTGGAGATCTCGGAGAATGATAACGGATCTTTTGGTGAGGCATCAGTTTCCCTGGAGAACTTGGCTGCTTTGGAAGACAACCTCTATGGCTTTATACTACGCTGAGCTCCTTCGTTTCCTTTATTAAGTTTGTATACCACCTCTCCCCTTATGGCAGTGATGGCGAACCTATGGCACGGGCGCCAGAGGTGGCACTCGGAGCCCTCTCTGTGGGCATGCACACACAGAGTTCGATATATGGGGGCCCCCACACACACACCTAAGCTGGCCTGGGCCACTGAGCACGGCATGCGTGTACTGTGGTGAGCAGGGAGGACACGGCTGGCGGGCCTGGTGGCTGCTACCCAAGGGGGGGGGGGCGCAGAGGAGGCAGAGATGCTAGAGAGGCACAGAGCGGTGCATGCAAGACTTACTGGAGGCTAGAGCAGGCTGGCCCCTGCTTGAGTGGGTGGGTCGGAGGAAGAGGGAGCCAACCAGTTTTTTTCTAAACTAAAACCTCAGCATACAGGTTAAATTGCTGGGTTGGCACTTTGCGATAAATAAGTGAGGTTTGGGTTGCAATTTGGGCACTCGGTCTCAAAAAGGTTTGCCATCTCTGCCTGATGGGCTCGGGCGGTCAACCTAACCATTACACAATATACAGTCAGTACATAACATTTAAAAATTCCCATTTCCTCCAAGCTTGACCCCCAAGTCTCCAGGAATTTCCCATCCCAGATGTGGCAACCCTACACCTCGTCAAGTCAACTGACCCTGCATTGTACACTGACCCTGGATTACGTTTAAACAAGGAATTGCATCAACTTTGGGGGGCCCAGGTGGACCCCAAACGTGGTTCACTCGTATAAAAGTTACAGAAGCTAAAGCCTTAATATGCATTCATTAAATACGATCCCCAGTTCCAGCCGAGCAAACGTTGTGCGCCTCCAACCAGCGCTGCTCCGCTCAAGAGCCCCGAGATCCCGCTAGTACGGGCATCGCGTTGGGCGGCTCTGAATGCGGAGTAGAAGGCAGTCTGGATCCGGAGTCACGAGTCTGGATCCGGAGTCACCCCACTGGCCCGGCCGCCTCGGCCCCGGGAGCAGCGGGCTGGTCTCCATGGCGACGGCGGCGCCGCGGCGTGGTTGGGCCTAGGGCGGCCGGGCGGTTGGGCCTATAGGGCGGGGCGGCCGCCGCCATGGAGCCTGCGCCTCGGGTGCCTTCGGCGCGGCTGCAGGCCGAGGCGAGCGGTGCGTGGGCCGCGGCAGGGCCGGGGCTGGTGTTCGCGGGCTGCGGCGGGACGGACGTGGCGCTGGCCCAGGCCTTCTGGAACTCGGTCACCCTCCAGCCGCCCCTCGAGTCCTGCCTGGGCCCGCCTCGGGGCTCGCTCACCCCCGGCCACAGGAAGCTCTCCAGCGCCAACGGGCGCCGCCGCTCCCTCTTGGCCGACGGTGAGGGCGGGCAGTGGGCCCCTGAACGTGTGCAGAGCGCCTTCGTGGCCTCCACCGCTTCCGAGGGGCACGAAGGACCGTGCAATGGGCGGCGCTCCATGCCCCTGAGAGAGTGCAGAGGGCCTCTTTCCAATGCCAAAAGCACAAAGCAGGATCTGTTAATAGGTGGCAGTGCCCCTGAGCAAGTGCAGAGCGCCTGTCTCACTGGACTGCAGGGTAACTTCAACCTGCTCGGTCCCCATCATGCCTCAAGCATTAGGCTGGGAAGGACTTTCAAATCGTGGCATTCCCAGACGGGCTTAGTGTTGCCCATCCTAGAAAGATGTCCCCTTTCTGGCAGCAAAAAGAGCTTTGCAAAGATTATTCTATCTATGGCAGGGGTCAGCAACCTTTACCACCCAAAGAGCCATTTGGACCTATTTTCCATGGCCCCGAAGATCGACCGAGCCGGAGAGGTGGCTCCACATCCACCTCCAGTTTGGCCCCTCCACTCACCTTTCCTTCTAGCGCTGCTCTGGAAGGCTGGAGGGACACGCCCACGCTACCCTCCGATCTCCAGGCCATGCAAAGCCGCAGTATAAGGCTGAAAGAGCCGCATGCGGCTCTGGAGCCGCAGGTTGCAGACCCCTGATCTACGGCAACCCTGCCTGGAAGGGCAGGAGTGTGATCCCCGCATTGCAGTGGAGTCTGGGAGAGCGGCTTCATACTGGACCTAGGGAGATGGGGCAGGGGGTGTCTTAGTGGGGACCCTGCACCAAATCTCATGATACCTTCCCCCCCACTTTTCCCGTGTCAACCCTGATCCCACCCCCCTTCAATGTAATCCTCATTTCTTCCTTGTGGGTCCGCTTTGGGACCTTCAGATTGATCCACCTTCCTGTTTTGGGCCAGAACCTTTGGGGAGCCGTTCCACAGCCTTCTCCCGCTCTGGTCTTCCCCACACCCCCATTTTGCAGGAGTCAGCTGGTGTGTTCATGTGGGACACCCTGGAAGCCCCCTTTGAGGAGTCATGGTTGAGCATCTCTTTGGCCTGCAGTCAGTGATACAAAGGACATCTTGCCCCTGGAGAACCCCTGCCAGTCTGAGCAGACAATACTGACCTTGATCAATCCATGATCAGATTTAGTGTAAGGTAGCTTCAGGGTGTTCGTTCGTTCGTTCGTTCATTCATTCGTTTTTATATTTATACCCCCACCCTACCCCCAAAGGGCTCAGGGTGGCTTATAGTGGCATTAAGCCTAAAACAATACATTAAAAATACATTTATATTCCACTCTACCCCAGCCAAAGGCTACGCTCAGGGAGGCTTACACTTAGTCAACATATACAATCACTTAGTCAACATATACAATCACTTAGTCAACATATACAATCAATATGCAATACAATAATCAATACAATCTATAAATCAACACAGTCTGTCAATATTACAATTAACAATGTAAATAATTTAAATCAGAACAATAAATAGTTAACATTTACAAAATATTCAAGCTTAAGCACCTCTCCCTTTTCCGTGTCAATCTTCAACAGTAGATAAAGTTACCCCAATAACTTTAAAATAAATAGGAAATAATAAAACAATAGTTCCCACTAAAACCTTCTAGACCCGCCCACCCACCTCCCTTCTCCAAATGTATCAAGTCAGACCAAAAATGAAAAGGAATATCAGTATCTGGAGGTCTGAACCCCTAATTTCTTGGGCTGGGGGGGGGCTGCCCTGTTCTAATTAAACTGAAAGGGATCCACCTCCAAACTGTGTTGCTTGTTCTCGGATAGGTGGTTATCTCAGGTGGGGTTTGCACACATCTTTAGTAAGGGTTCCAAGCACTCTCATGCCTCATATTTTCTGTATGCAGCTTAAGAGGTGAAGTCTGGGTTCTGGTCCCATGCTGGACAATTTAGCCATGGGTGGTGCAGAATCGCTTCTGGTTAAGGAACAAAAGTGGGAATTGGAAGAAAACACTTCTCCTTTGGGATGTCTTTAAGTGCCTATGATTTTCTTTCTTGTGTTTCTTTGCAGACAGAAGTTCTCTTGCCCAACCTTCATCAACTAGTAGTAAGTATTGGGCTTCCTTTTAGCAAAATACTGATGCAGATTCAGACCCTGGTGAAAACTATTACTGTGGGATTGAAGGCACATTGCCCAGTAAGGACCAGTCTTTGATTACAGCAACATGAAGTGGTAGAGTCCTGAGATAGTAGAACAGACTGGGTTGGTTCAGGCTCTCGGTCAGCCTGGTCATATTTTTAGTATTACCTTTATGTCAAAATCAACTCCTTGCAAGTGGAAGAAGAGTTGTTTTTTATTTCCTGCTTTTACAATCACATTCCCTTCCCCACAAGAGACACCTGGTGAGGTAGGTGGGGTTGATAAAGTTCTGGGAGAACTGACTGGCCCAAGATCAGCCAGCAGGCTTCATGTGGAGGAGTGGGGAATCAAACATGGTTCATCAGATTAGAGTCAGCTGCTCTTAACCACTACACCACACTGGCAGGGCCATCTTAACGCATGGGCATGCTGGGCAGTTTCCTGGGGGCCTCAAATAAAAGGCCCCCCCATACTAATCTATGTATGTTGAGACTTGCTATCAAATAAATAAATACTATAACTGTAACTATTTGTTAGTGGAAAATGCATATTCAGCATGTGTTTTACTAATAATAATGAACAATATTAATGTTCAGTGTATTGTTGAAGGCTTTCATGGCTGGAATCACTAGGATGTTGTGGGTTTTCCAGGTTGTATGGCCGTGTTCCAGTAGCATTTTCTCCTAACCTGTTGCCTTCATCTGTGGCTGCATTCAGTGGTCTGCGCAAACCAAGTTGGTTCTTTCTAGAAGTGCCTCTTCCTGCCCTGTCTTTCAGCCAGCTTTGGATCCATCACCAACTTCATGTACTTAAACTACTTCAGTATATCCTAAGTCTAACTTTTTCAGACATTCAAGACTGCTAGTCTGAACGATTCTTGAATTAGTCAGTAAAATACTTTCTTTTGGTGACTTGTCTTTCTTTTTCTTAAGGAAAGATAGAAGCAGAAACCCAGGGAAATCCTGAAGTGGAGAGTGTGGTCGGAGAGAAAGCACAGTACCTTCAGAAGGTGAGATTTGCTGAGTGGGGGCTTTTATCCCCTACCAAATGAAGTTTTTTCCTGGGTTTTTTATAGCGCTGGGAGGGGGAAGATAATTTCTTCTTCTGAAATCAACTTTAAATATGGCTGCTGATTCCTCTTATTCTCTTTTTTCTCTTTTCAAAGAGGGATCTCACTTTCACTTTTCTTTGTAAAGAAATCAGTGCACCCTTTTGTAACGTCAACCCCCTCCACTGGGATTGTCAGTACCTTGAATGAAGCCCAGTAATTGATGAACAGCCAATGGAGTGACTACCAAACGGGAATGATGATACATATTTCACCCTAGCCTAGCTACACCATTTTGACTAACTAGAGTTTCCAAAGTAACATCAAGGGGCTACCATTACAGTAATCTAGTCTCATTGTTACCATGGCATAGATCAGATTTCCAGATTGAGTCCGTCAAAGTCAGGGGCCGTCTTGAAGGCTCAGCTGAGTTGGAAGAAAGCATTTTTTTGCAGACATATTACTTCTCTTCTTCAGCACTGATGCTGGATCCAGTATACTCCCAAGGCTGAGTCAGCAAGTCCTAGTTGAACCCCATCGAAAGTGGGGAAAGCAGGGTCTCCCAGCCAGCATCCCTTCTGTGTTGTCTAGGTTTAGTTTCAATGTATTCGCTTTCAGCCATTCAACCTCAGCACCTACATATATGAGAAAGAAGCAGCCCTTTCTGTATTGTAGAGAGTTTGCAGAGATCATTGCAAGCTCGGAAATGTAGCCTGCTTTTCAATATCCCTGCCCTAGAATGCTTTCTGTCTGATTATCTGTTTCAGGAAGGGAATGGAGATTATTGAATTGCCTTGTAAATCTAAGAGAGGAGGAGATTCCAGACTTGGAAATATCAATTTGAAAAGAGCAAATGCTTTGACATTTCTACCTCAGTGGTGTTTCTGAATTATAAGGAAGCAAATGCTTGAATTGTATAGATCCAGGAGGCCCCCTTCATATTCTTAGGAGCTCACTCATTCTCCAGAAAAATATTGTGGTAGCCAAGCCGTCACAGTCTAGCGATATGGGTGCTGCAGTTTGGGATACTGGGCTGTACCCTCCCTGTCAATCATAGGAAATGCTAAGACATTGAAACCCAATTTGCAACCCCTGAAAATTTTAATCAGTTACCTCTCAGTTAATCAGTTATCCGATCTTTCAACAAGCATATTACCGAAGACTTTCATGGCGGGAATCAACTGGCTGTTGTGGTTTTTCCGGGCTGTGTGGCTGCAGTCTGGTGGTTTTAGCTCCTAATGTTTTACCCACATCAGTGGCTGGCATCTTCAGAGGCCCATCATGGCAAGATGTGTTTCTCTCCATGGCGTGGTGTGGAGCGATTTGTGCCACAGAGAGAGATGCTCTCCACTGTGCCCAGGAGAGAAATCACTCCACACTGTGCTGTGGAGAGAAGCACAACTTACCCTGACATGTCTCTGAAGATGCCAGCCACAGATGCGGGTGAAATGTTAGGCGCTAAATCCCCTTTAAGCAAGCCATCTTTCCAAAGGTATTTTTGGAACCATGAGGGCAGGAAACTAGGTTCTGTTGTATCTGTTTCTTTTTCAAATAAAAGTTGAGCGTCTAAAGAAGCCGAATTCATGCATTATTAAGTTGATTAATAGGGAAGAAGGAAGTGGGGCTCTCTAGTTAAATCAAGTGAAGCTCTGATACTGTGCTAATTGCCAGTCTATAATTAGAGGGCATTTCCTAAGTTTGGGGAAATTTTAGATTCTTTTTTCTCTTTTATTCAAAATGAAAAGCTTTATGTCTCGTGCCTGGGAAAGGAGCCAGCTTCAAGAAGTCTTTAGGAGGAGCTCAGAAGTGCTGAGGTTTGCAGCTGTTTCTTGCAAGCCAGCACTCTTCCTCACTGCAATTAATAACAGTATAATGGATTTAATCCTGTACCATCCATTAGAGCTATCTCGTGGAAATGAAATTACTGGGAGAAGAGGCCCCTGCTCGCTGGTTATTCTGTGTTAAATAATTCTGCAACAGGGACAAGATCGACCTGGTGCACCTTCTTTCAGAGTCCAGTCAATTCTGCAAGCCTGGTTCGTTTCAGCGAGAAACTCATTTTGCAGGATTCCGTGGTATATTAAGCAAACATACCTCACAGTTCTGACAGAGATATATTGTAATTCCTGCCTTTCCACGTGTGTGTGTGTGTGGACATAAAGTCCCATGAAGTCGCAGCTGACCTATGGCGACCCCAGCAAGAAGCTTTCAAGGCAAGTGAGAAGCAGAGGTGGTTTGCCATTGCCTTCCTTGGTGGTCTCCCATCCAAGTACCGATCTTGCTTAGTTTCTAAGATCCAATAAAATCAGGCTATACTGAGCTACCTTCCCTCTAAGCCTTCTACATGGCACTGTGTAAATTTCTTACACACAGAGAGAGAGAGAGATGTAAACATACGCAATATCTGTATCTTGCAGGCCCTAAGAAAAGCTTGGAAAAGAATAATGAGAAGAGAGAGGTTCTTAATTCCCTGTTGATATCATGTTCCATGTAAGGATGGGAATGTCTCTAGAGCCCATTTTGTTTCTGGCGTATGAAACTTGGTTTTGCTGACACAGCATCACGAGAATAAATCCATTTCCCTTTTTCTTGTGCTTGAGAGTTTTCCAAGCTATTCTTTCCGAGTAACTCCCAGAAATAAAAAAAAAAGGCAAAGGTCTAGCTCATTGTGAGTGTTTCTTCTCTTGAAACCGAACGGGGAGAGCTGTCATGCCAGTATAAATCCCAAGAAGTGCAACTTTATAGGAAGCAGCTGCACTTCAGGATTCCATTTTGCCCAGAGAAATTTTTGTTCTTGCTTTGTAGAGAATTGAGACATCATAGCCAAGCTATCCTTTAAACCCATAGCTGCCGGCACCATTTTAGAGGAGAACGGAGCTGGTTCTAAAACTGCTACACTCTCCTCTAAAAGGGCATCAGCTTCAGCTGGACCCGCAGCTGCCCTAATGTCCAATATGGCTGTCAGGGTGGGTTGCTTGCAAGGCTCGTGTTCAGCTACACTGATGCTCTCCTGACTTGGTTAGAAGACTAGAGGGCTTATAAATAGTTTACTTCAGGTCCACCAACCTTTTTCAGCCCCTGGTGACCTTTGACATTGTGACGCAGTGGTGGGCACAACCACAAAATGGCCGTTGAGGGAGGCACAGCCACACACATATACACACAGACAAAGGAAGCCAACGGACACAGGTGGGTGTGTAGAGTGCCGTCAGCTGAGTTATGGCGGCCCCACTTTTCAGTGCAAGCGAGAAGCAGAGGTGGTTTGCCATCGCCTTCCTCTGCAGCCTTCCCTGATAATCTCCCTTCCAAACTGATGAGGTCTGACAAGAAAAAGCTGTACCATAGAGAACAAAACCAACAACGTGGCGGCAATCTCTGACGAAACCGTGTTATTTTAGTCTGCACAGCCAACCAGCTCTCCAGTGGCCAATCAGAAGCCCTGCTAGGCAGCCCCACTTGACCCCACCCCATTTCTAAAATCACTTCCCAGGCACCAAGAAAGAAGAAGAAGAGTTTGGATGTATATCCCCCCCCTTTCTCTCCTGCAAGGAGACTCAAAGGGGCTTACAATCTCCTTTTCCTTCCCCCCCTGTACAGCAAATACCCTGTGAGGTGGGTGGGGCTGAGAGAGCTCCTTGGAGCTGTGACTAGCCCAAGGTCTCCCAGCTGATATATGTTGGAGTGCACAAGCTAATCTGGTTCACCAGATAAGCCTCCACAGCTCAAGTGGCAGAGCGGGGAATCAAACCCAGTTATTCGGATTAGAATGCACCTACTCTTAACCACTACACCATACTGGCTAAGTATCAGTGAGCACCATGGCACCCGAGGTCACCATGTTAGCAACCCCTGGTTGAAATAAATATGAAATTGATAAATATGGTGCAGTGCCAGAATGTTCAAAACACTACATGTGCATTATTGCGCGTTCCTAACAGCCGCCCTCTATTATTAGGTTCTGAAGCAGAGAGACTTGACCAAGGTCATCGTGTGACTTCCCAGCAAAAGAGGGATTCGAACAGGAGTCTCCCTAATCTACAGCTCCTTGTCTTAGTTGTGTTACACCGGATGTTCTTTAAATGGTGGGCTGGTTGAGCATGAGAACATGGTGGAAAGGGGGGAGGGGTCAGCTGCAGTCACTCTGCCCAGAGATTGACACGTGTGGTAGAGTGAGCAGAGCATGGGCGCATCCCAACTGCTTTATTGGCTGCACGTTTGTGCGAAAGTGTCCCTGCTGCCTTTCCCTGCGCTTCACTGTGGCTCGCTGTTTTTTGCAGGCTAAGCGGAGAAAAGAAATCATCGCTTTGCTGAAGAAACAAAGGGAAGAGAGGATCATGGTGAGATGGAGGGCTCCTATCTTCCTGATGTACACCTTGTCTTGAGGGAGGTCTTCTGACGGGGGGTGAGAGGTGCCACAGATCACAAGAACTGGACCCTACCTGGTGTTACAGACGGGGTCAGGAAAGTACATCTTTCTCCCCTATGGATAAGCCCATCAGCTGAGATCATCATCCGAGATGTGTACAAGTTGGGTAGGGGGCTGTACCTGATGCGTCTCCCCCAATTAGGGCCGTCCACCTGGCACCTGTTTTTCCAATGCCAGGTGACAGTGCTCCCAGTCTGCTGTCTTTAAGTGTCTATTTATTTATTTATTTAAACCTTCCTTTCTCCCCATAATGGCTAACATCCTTTTCCTTTCCTCCATTTCATCCTCACAACCACCCTGTGGTTAGGCTGTGAGAGAGCAACTGGCCCATGGTCACTCAGTGAGTTTCCGTGGCAGAGTGGAGATTCGAACCTGGGTCACCCACATCCTGGTCTGTCACTCTAACTACCCCTTCCAACCAACTATGCTGCAGGGGGGTGGGGGGAGCTTTTTGTGTTCATTTTTATTCAGTTTTCTTTTACTGGCTGCATTGTTTTTATTCCAACTTGCTATCCTGTTTCCAGTTTATTCCTGTAGCTGTTCAAGACACTTGACAATAGTCCTACATTTCTAGAAAGGCAGTCGAGTAGGGTTTAAAATGCATAGACGCAGGAGGCAAAACCACATTCCTTGGATCCCAGCACAGTGTTGGTGGGGTCGAGCAAAAGAGGTCAGCTTGGAAGCCGCAGACAAGACAAGACTCTGCAGTGTGAGGGTGCTACATTTGAGGCCAGGGACACTTTAGAGGCCCACAACACGTTCAGCTCCTTGAGGAGCATTAGATTTGGAAAGCTGATCCCCTGAAGGTCTTGTGTGCCTCTGAGGTTCTCCTGGCCTAGAACCTAGCTCTTCTCCTGCAGGCTGTTCTCCCTGGGTGCATGCAAGTTCTTAAAGCAGCCTATTCCTTTATTTCTCAGAAAGAAGCGATTTCTCGTCCACACAGACCAAAGACCAAAACGGAAGAAAGGTAATGGGTCTCACCCCTCTGGCAGCTTTATTCCTTGTTTCAACCCTCATGTAAGCTTAGCTTTCTGGAGTTTCCTTGCACGTGGATCACTGTGGTGCATTCCAGACTGCTGGAAGTTAAAGATGGAATGGCCAGAGGTTTGGGTTTGGGTGAGCTGCATTTACTGTTGTGTTTACTGTGACCAGATCGGGGAAGGGGGAGAACATTGTCATCCTGGGGAGAAAAATGAAACAAGCCACATTAACTTCTAGGAAGTTTCAACCCTAGAGCTCCTGGTTCTTCCTAGAGCTACCTGGAAGTGAGAGCTCTAGGAATCTCTGGAAATTCTATAGTAAGAAGTTTTGATTTTACGGTAAAATTTCCAGCAATTCATAGAGCTTCCACTGCAGTCCCCGTGTCAATAATTTCAGTAAGCTAGTTCACAGTTTCACATTCTGGGTGAACGGAGAGGGGCGGCCATGTCTGTGGCTTGCTGCCAACCACGAGGGGTCAGAGTTGGCCTCCAACCCAACTTGTGAGTTTGGAGCAGTTTCCTGTCTGACTGGCAAGTGCAGCCTCTGGAGTGAAGCACACACCCTGTTCTTTTTCTTTCTTCCTTTTTTTTGTGCGATGGTGCATCTGTAAAAACATCCTGTCTTGGCTGATATGGGACAAGTAGCAAAGATTATTCTGATCGGCAGCCTGGGCAACAGCCTAAACTGAAGGTCTCGCTGCTGTTAATTTCAAACACTAGCAAAACAGGGCGATATCGGCACTCTGTATCTGTCGAACATCAACGGTGGTGTCTTCGTTTCTCTTGTGAATAGTTTTCTGTAGAACACAAAACACAGCTTGACGCTTATCATCCTGATCTTGCAGCAAAAACATCGGCTCTTGTTTTTAAGAGGTGCAAGAGAGTCGACAGCTTTTTAGCAAAAGGAAACACTTTCATTATTTGTTCCTGTGCTGCAGATGTGGTAAAACAGGTACACAAATTCTTAGCAGTTGGGCGTCCAATGTCTGTCAGTAGGCTTTAAATTCCTTACCTTTCCTTTACTTTCTGAAAATGCTGACCTGATATCTCACTCTCCCTTAACTCAGCAATTTCTTCTCTTTTTTAATGTGTTAATTGACAGCATTTTTCTTAGCCGTGACAACTTATGACCCACGAGGAAGCAGAAGTCTGACCTAGCTTGCTACATTATTAAAAGCCGTTTTTAAAATGTTGGCATAAATTCCGCTCTCCGTTAGCATATGGAAATTTCTAGGCACGTCTATTTATGCACAATCGCTTGAAGGCTCCCCCTTGGGCAACCTGATCCATGTCAGTGGGATGGTTGTAGATTTCCCCCCTCTTTGTGATTTCCTGCTTCTGAGAAGCCCTGTGACAGAATTCTAGTTTCCATTCAGGTGATTTGCCCCAGGTGTGATGATATTGGGAAGTGGGGCGGGAGGGCTCTTTCCTGTTTCCCTAGCACATCCTCCATCTCAGTATTTAAAACCAGATGGGGGTCAAGAGATCTATTCCTTAGCAAAGTAGCAATTTCCCAGATGAGGGGCTGGGAACACATTGTGAAATTCTCGTCAGTGTGTCCAGCCTGCTTGTGGAAGAAGAGTCTAGCCAGGATACCAGCCATTGGTGCCAAAATGAAAAGATAACTCCAGGGGTACATCCTCTTCATTTTCATGGAGATTTGGGGGTGGGGCCTGGGGAGGGGAGGGACCTTAGAAGAAGAAGAAGAGTTTGGTTTTGTATCCCCCTCTTTCCCATAAGGAGACTCAAAGCGGCTGACAATCTCCCCCCCCCCCCCCCCCCGCAAACACCCTGTGAGGTGGGTGGGTATGAAAGAGCTCCAAAGAACTGTGACTAGCCCAAGACATATGTTGGAGTGCACAAGCTAATCTGGTTCACCAGATCAGCCTCCACAGTTCAAGTGGCAGAGTGGGGAATCAAACCCGGTTCTCTAGATTAGAGTGCACCTGCTCTTAACTATTACCCCATGCTGGCTCTCTTAGCAGGGTAGAATACCACAGAGTCCACCCTTCAAATCAGTCATTTTTTTCCTTGGGAACCAATCTCTCTCATCTGGAGATCAGGTATGATTTTGGGAGGTCTCCACCCCCCACCCCCACACCTGGAAGTTGGCAACCTAAACGGGGTGAGGTTTAGTAATTGCCTTGATTTTTCCTGCCCCTGTTCGTTAGCAAACACACACACACCCCAAACACTACATGTGTTTTTTGGAGGGAGGAGTTAAATCAGAAATTTAATATTGTTATAACAATCTATGTATCAGGATCTCTGAATTGCCAGCTTTTTTTTAAAAAGGAAGTTTCTAGTCCCTTTCATGTCAAGGGGGACCTGGATTTTGTCTTCCATGACCATGTTTTTTTATGACCCATGTGCTGGTGGCGCCGTCCTCTTTGTCTCTTCTTGTCTGGCTGGCTGGCAGGTCATGCCCCATCCCTAGGCTAAATATAGCAAAGACTGAACAGTTCATTTCCTGCCAAGCTCTTCCCCTTCCCTGCGCCACCCATGGAAATGGCCTTCAGCTCCACGGGGCTCGAACTCAGCAGTAAGGAACCCAGCAGGATCGCGTTCTCCGTGACTTCAGGCCACAGAATGATGACTTCCTTCCCAGCAATATGGATTGGGGCCGTGACATGCTGTGTGTTCAGAGTGTTGGTCACCTGTGGGCCTGTTTGTACAAAAATTCCCTAGCTCTAATTATCTGTCTTGCGTGACCACTGAGCTCTTTCAGATCTGTACAATATTCTGCCGCCCCGAATCTCTGGCAGGTGTGTCTCAACTGTGACCCTCCAGATGTTCATGGACTATGATTCCCATCAGCCCCACTCAGTACGGTCAATTGGTGAAGCATATGGGAATCATAGCCCATGAACATCTGGTGGGGGCACAGTTTGAACATTCCTGTGCAAGTCTTTCTAGAATCCCTGGTTTCCCCGCCCCACCCCCCTGGTATTCAAAGGATTCATTTTTGGGGGCTGTTTTATTTTTTGGGAAATAGCAGCTCTCTTGTGATCACATCCAGTTTTGTTCTGAATTACAGGACCAAACTACGTGTTTGAGGCTTTTAATGAGTTGGGTCTGATTTTTAAAAAAAATTAAGGAGAACTTAAATGGACTCAGGACGTTCTCTCCCCCCCCCCCCCCCTTGTAGGAAGGGCTCCTGCCTGCCCCCTCCCCAAGCCATTTACTCACACAGAAGTAATGCTGGGGGGCGGGGAGTTATTTCTCAGTTTTTTATTGCTCTCTGGGTGAAATATTCTGCACCTGTGGTGCTGATGGAAAGCACCATCAAATAGCAGTCGACATAGGCCCTTTCTGCACATGCAGAATAATGCACTTTATTTGTATTTATTTATTTATTTATTTGGACTTTTTAGACTGCCCTCCCCCAAAGGGCTCAGGGTGGTGAACAATAATAATAAGCAATAAAAACTCAGTTTAAAATACAATATAATATAAAACACCTGATCCAGACGGCAACAGTTCCCTTCACCATGCCCACGGGAGGCCTAGATGTTATATGTGATCTACCAATCAACATGGCTGGCAAAATGCCCCTGCTTTTATTGGCTCGTGCGGAAAGGGCCTTGGAGAAGCCGTGCTCTCCAGACCTCAGTCTCCCTTCAGGAGTATGGGGTAACCTCACTGGGCCACAGGGGTGTTGCAAGTATTGCTGGAATAAGGAATACACTCTGAACACTGAAAGCACTCTAAATATGTGCAACGTTAGTATTTATAATCACAGTCTGTTTCCTGGTTGATCATACCAAAATCAGTGGGGTTAAGTGGGGGGGGGGGGGGCTTCACAGCCACTGGATTTGTACCTTAAATTTGTTTCCTCTTCTCTTTCAGCAAGTTAAAGATATCAGAATCCGACTTGGAAGATCAAGAAAGTGTCAGAGCATTAATTTGAACAATTGCGTCCAAGTGGGCAGCTTGAAGAGAAAACCATTTGCCCCTTCCCCTCAGAAATCCTGGTCAAGTTACACTTTAGCTCTTAAGGTATACAGGCCTTGTGAATTCCGTGCCAAACTCTTACCCTCAACAGCGAGAATTGACAGTGCTCTAGCAGAAGCTAATGGCTGCTTCGATTCAGATGACAGGTTTCTTGGTCCCTGGAGTCAAATAAGTAATAGTAGGAAAGTGTGTAGTAATACAATTAAACTCCTTTTTGAAATACAAAACTTAATTGTTCACATCGATTTGTGGTGTTACGGGTGGTATTTGGAGAAAAGACTAGCAGGGATTCCAGAAGCAGTGTTCCTCTCTGGCCAAAATAGTGAACAGGGCCAAACTGGTTAGAGTGTTTGACTGGTAGACACAAGTTTGAATCCCCACTCTGCCATGGAAGTTTGCTGAGTTGATCTTGGGTTGATCACACATGCTCAGTTGATGTAAGCCTGTCTCACACAGTTGTTGCTAGGGTGAAATGGAGCACAATGTAAGCTGCTTTGGTTCCCCGTTGGAAAGAAAGACAGGGTTCAAATGAAGTAAAATAATAAATAAAATAATAATGAAGCAGTAAAACTGTGAAGACTCTGGGTCAAATCAGTATGCCGCCGTGAGGCTCTCTGGGTGACCTTTGACCTGCTACTGTCTCTCAATCTGGTCTGGCCTTGATAGACCAAGGGTCTAATTCCATGTGGCAGACTCATGTGTTCAAATAATGGGTCTTTAAGAAACCGTCTTTCCACCAGATCAGGAAAATACCCTTCCATTCAATCGTATAAAAGCAGGCATTCTTCTAAGAGCAGACTTTCACTCATTGCTGTTTCTGACAAGCCTTGTGAGTTTTCCTGAACTATATTTTTCAGCACTACAATTCTTCTAATTGTGTGTACCGTTTGTTTTTGACATCAACGTTTTGAGCAGAATTTGCAAACGCTTAGTGCACACCCTTGATTTCAGAAGCCAGGAAATGATATTGAGAGTTCGGAGGAGGGTTTTAAAAGCATTGCCTCCAACTATGTCCTTTTTAAATTGTGGGCAGGGGGGATTATGGATCATACAGATATGCAGACATTCCATTAAACTGAAGGAGAGAACTTAACTGTCCATCAAATTCAAGGAATTCTGCATTATACATACGTATGATTCTTCCCTTCTAGCGATCCATCATGGCTAATTCACCAGTAAGCCACAGAGGCTGAGCGCATACCTTGCGGGGACCACTTGCAAGATTACAGTTCTTTGTCTCTCTGTTGTCAAAAGGGCCGGGCGATCGATTAGTTAAAAGGAAGAATGTCATAAGTTTCTTCCCTCTGATGCCAAAGCTTCTGTTCTATTAAAAAGATCTATTACGAGGTTTACGTTAATGCTAGACTTTAAACATTTTCTGTGTCACACTTTATAAAAAAAAAATCCAGTCTGCCTTGCAACGCCCACTGCCAATTTCCTGTCAAAATCAGCAAAAGTTTTAATTAACATTTTAGCTTGTCAGCTTCTCCAGCATGAACTGTGATTTTTTTTTTCCACATGGAGCTGTGATTGGGGGAGTGGCAGTCTGTACCCGGCTCATAACTCAGGGTGCTGCCTGGAAAATTGCTGACGCTTCTTGCACGGTGGTATTTTAATGTTAGCTCTTTGGAGCCATTAGAGAGCAGCCATCCAAGCAACCCTTCATGCATGAAGAGGTGCTCAGAAGATGGAGCATCCATCTTCTTTGCTGCATCAATATTACTAAGAGCAAACGCTCATCACTCACTGATGGGAGAAAAAAGTTGTTTGCAGCAGGATCGGTCCAAAGGGAAAATCCCAAAATGAGGACCAGATATGTCTTATGCCTGGAATTAGGACCAGCCCAGAACGTCCAGAAACACATTCCAAGCCCTGATGAGCGGAAGCTCGCTGGAAAGCCAGGAAGCAGATGAAGTCCGTCTTCCCAACTCTCAGGAAGGAAGCAGGAGAAATGCAAAGTCAGCATTCCGCTTCTGGAAATATTGACCAAATATTGAATACAGCCCATCTGCTGCAACCAAAGGAACAGGAACCTTCTGGGCATCTTAAATCCTAACATTTATTCCAGCACAAGCACACCTGAATGCACGAAGCTACCTTATACAAAATATTGACCAAGGAAAGATTTTCTGCCCCATGCATTTCTGTGTGCCAAAGTCAACAAAAGGTAGCCCAGGAGACTTTCATGTGAGCCCAGAAAGCATGGGTCCATCTTGGCAGCAAGAACCATCGCGCAGCGGAAGAGCCAAGTGTGCAGAAAGCTGGCTCTGGTGTGGAGATAATGTCTACGTGCACACAAGGACACATGAAGCTGTAGCATCTCAGGCGGGCACATATCACTGACTGCCTGGTCCTTGTCACTGGAGAAGAACCTTAAATGGCCTGCCTCCAGCACGCTAACAACAGCTTTGCAAAGAAGGCCAGTCTGTCAGGCTTAGTCCTGGGAATTGGGTCCCCTTTGGACCTCAGCAGAGAACTCTTTTTTCCCTGGAAAATATTTTAGGTCTATCAAGTGCGGGGAAGAAGCTATGCCCATCTGCTGCAACCAAAGGAACAGGAACCTTCTGGGCATCTTAAATCCTAACATTTATTCCAGCACAAACACACCTGAATGCATGAAGCTACCTTATACAAAATCAGACTATTGGCCCATCAAGGCCAGTATGGTCTTCTCTGATTGGCAACGGCTCTCCAGGTAACATCACCTGTCCCGTGATTCCTTTGACTGGAGACACCAGGGACTGAACTTGGGACCTTCTGCTGAAGGAAAAGGTTGAAATCACAGGCCTGAGTGAACTCAAGTGAGCAAAAATGTAGTTTTCTGGGGTGCTGTGTGGTTTCCGGGCTGTATGGCCATGTTCTGGCAGCATTCTCTCCTGACACTTCGCCTGCATCTGTGGCTGGCATCTTCAGAGGATCTGAGAGAATGCTGCCAGAACACGGCCATACAGCCTGGAAACCACACAGCACCCCAGTGATTCCGGCCGTGAAAGCCTTCGACAATGTAGTTTTCGTTCTATAGCACCTTCTATTTTAGCGGAAGTCAGCGTATTCAGTAAACGTAGAGATTGCCACATATTGTAAGAACATGCCGGGCTTATATAATTGCTGACGATTTCTTCCATTGCTCTCCGTCCAGGGTTATTTCTAAACCAAGCCTGGCTGACCCTAACTCATACAAGTTCCCTCTTTCTGTGCTGAGTGGGAGAGTTAAAATGAAGGAAGCTGACCTTTCCCCAGTATTAGCATCAGCAGAGCTGTCCTGTTTGTAACGGTCTATTTAAAAAATCCTTTGCATTAGTGTTGATGTTGAAGATAAAATGGTCTCTTGCCCATGCGGTGAGATACTTACTCTTTTCCTTGTGCCCAATGAAAAATTATTTTTAATGATCCTCTCTGTGTACCTTTTTGGGTCCAAATTCCCAGCCGGCAAACCCAGTGCTTCAGCGCATGTCAAGTAGAGGCTCTTCCAGTGAACCCCATTTCCACATGAGCAGATGCCCACGTGTGCATGCAGGGATGCCTCCGGGCTGGGTGTGGGTTGAATGGCCCCTGCAACGCCAGCTTGTACTATACACCGCCGTTGGTATGGCCTGGAATCTCAAATTGGTAAATGCCATTCGAAAGAGATAAGTTGGCAAATTCTTGAAGTATGGTGATCTAATACAGTCCTTTTTAAAAAATTTAAAATAGGGGGCTACTTTGGATTGATTGGTTCGATCTCTATTAATGCGTCCATATGGTAGATCCAATCCCGCAGATCTGTTCCCTGACTACCACTATTGAGAACATCATCTGGTATAGAGTAGCGTGTTTGCATGGAGATCAAATATTCTGAGCGAGGTTTCTCTTGGACCAGATTCAACCTCAGACTCTGGCCAGCTGGTACTAGCTCAGAGGTCCGTCCGCTCAGGCTTGCTCAGTTCTCAGCCTGCCCCTAAAGAGGACCCTGAAGTGCCAGCTTCAGAGGGCAGAAGTGGGTGGCGCCGGCATGGCACAGATTCGGATGCAATCCAACCAGGGGCATCCATCCACCGTGTGGACTGTGACTGTCCTTCCCAGGTGTGGCTGAAAAGGCGCTGCCTGGTCCAATCAGCAGGGCAGCTGGAGAGGGGAAACAGTGGCCAAGAAGAGCCGCGCGGGCAGGGCAAGGCAGGATCCGAGCAAGGACCCTGATGGAGAGTAACCACCATTAGGGTGGCCAACCTCCCGGTGGGGCCTGGAAAGCTCCTGGGTTCACAACGGCCCTCCAGTCGACAGCAATCCCTCTCCGGCAGCTTGGGAGGGTGGGCTTCTTGGGCGGGCGCAGCCCCCTCCCCTCGCCGGACCTCCCAGCAATTCCCGGGTTGGCACCGGCTCCTCGGCAGGGAAGGAAGGCTGGGCGTGCCAGGAGGGGCGGGGTCCGGGGGCGGGGGGCTGTGCCAAGCGCCTCCCGGGGGCGGAGCGGCTGCCTGCCCGGCTGGCTCGCCTGGGTCCAGTGCGCTGCTGGGACGACTGGGGCAGCGATGGGGCGCCCGCTGCTCTGGCTGCTGCTGCGGCTGCTGCTGGGCGGAGAAGCCGCCTCCGGGCCGCTGCGAGGCAAGACTGGGGGGCTGGGCCTGGGGCGGGGGGCAGGGGGCGTCTCTCCCTCCGCGGCCGCGGAAAAGACCGCTCGGGACCCCCGAGGGGGCTGTGCTGCAAAGACTGCGGGGTGGGACCAGATCCGGCGCCCTGGGGTGCGACACGCCGTCCGGAGAGACTGGCTAGTTTGCGGGGATTGGCGCTGGCCCGAAAGGGAGACGGCTGTCTGAGCTTGCGTAGAGTGCCTTTCTGCTGCCGCAGAGGCTCTCCGGCAGCCGCTGGGAGGGACTGTTGATCGGGACGCTGAGGCAAAAGGCTCCGTCTCAACACCTTCCTCACTCTTACCCTGTTTTCTCTTTTCCACCTCCCTTCCCTCTCTCTTTCCACCTTTCTCTCCCTCCCTCACTTTCTTTCTCTCTTTTTCTCCTGGCTTTTTCTCTCTCTTTCTCCCCCTTTCTCTCTGGATGGAGGATGCACTACAGAGTAGTGTCTGAGAACAAGATCTTGGGGTCTGGGTGGGCAGCAAGTGTGATGCAGCGACAAAAAAAGCTAATGTGATCTGGGGCATTCCATCCAAGATCACAAGAGGTTTGTGGGGAGGGGGCGCTGTTTGGGAGCTTGCCCTGGGAACTATTTTCTGTGGATATACCTGGCCGGCTGCCAGACGGGTGTTCAAGCGTGGAGTGGGAATCGTGGTTCCTTTGGCAACATCTGTCATGATTTAGTGGACAGGTTGGCCAGAAATATATACAGCCAAATGGCTGAGGCCAAATATTGTGTAGTGCTGGAGCATTTCAGGCATTCTTTCTCCTTAGAAATGCACCCCTTAAATATACCCTCCCAGCTTTGGGGGTGTGGCTTGAGTCTGAAAATAAGTTTGGCCAGAGATTCCCCAGATGGATCCTCGCCAGGCCAGCTTTTGTGAATTTTCTGCCTCTTCTTTACTACGGCCAGCCATTATTTCCAACCTCATGTAGATGGTATAAGGGAAAGGAAAACAGATTCCACCTAAACATCAGGAAAAACTTCCTGACAGTCAGGGCTGTTTGACAGTGGAATTCACTGACTCGGAGAGTTGTGGAGTCTCCTTCTTTAGGGGTTTTTAAACAGAGGCTGGATGAAAATATGTCGAGAGTGCTTTGACTGTGTGTTCCTGCATTGCAGAGGATTGGACTTGATGGCCCTTGGGGTCTCTTCCAACTCTATGATTCTATACAAATCCAGTTGCAATGATGCATTCTCAAAACGGGTTTTTTTAAAGGCATTTTTGTTCGCTTTGGTATTGGAATGCTGTGGGCATTCCCACGTTTTCTTCAGGTGTTCCTGACTAGGGGCATGACCAAGTCGAAAAACTGCTTTGAATATGGATAAATCATCGTGATTGCTGTGCTTTAGACATGTAACATCCTGCTGTGTTTCTGGATTGTGATGGTGTGTGTCCTTTTCACAAAAAGAGGACACTTATGCAAAAAGAGGATGAAATGGGAGATAGGATGTGACTTTAGAAGAAGGCAGGTATAAATGAATTACATTAAATGCTGAAATCGGTGTACGGACTTCCATGCTTACAATTTAGGGGCAAAACACGTCTTTTCACCCACATCAGTTTAAATGCACATGCTATCATACTTCTAGGGAGAAAGTGTCTTGTATTTGTATGCAGTGAATTGTGGTCACACGGATTATGTGTAAGGTGGGTATGTATAATGAGCCTGCCTTCCCTGCACAAAAGAAATTAGTGCGCTGTAATTTGAAAATCCTCTCATCTGAATGCTTAGACTGTGAGCTAATATATGTTGACCAATGTGTCTCAGATTAGTATTTGCATCTTTTACTGAAGGGCTGAGTAAGGGTAACGGAGATAGCATGGCCTAATTGTCCCCGTTTGCTGGAAAGAAAAACAGAAGCCAAGACAAAGAGGTGGCTGCACATTGGCTAAAAGGGGGTTGAAGTGGGCCTCTTGGGTTCAGAATTACTGGACTGAGTGATATATGGTACCCATTTGATTCGTACAATGTTTCCTGATAGTAGTCTCTGCAGTAAGCGCAAAAAATGTTCAGATTAAATGTGTGCATGTAAGTGTTCAGGGCCATGCGCCAGTGAGCCCATGGATCTCTGTGCATGTCCACAATTGTTACTCCCAGTATTATCCATCTGCTAAGTAACATGTAAGTCCCCTCTCTGCAGGGATTTGAATGTAGGCTTCTAGTATCTAATCCCTCCCAGTACTAAAACTTCCTCTTGTGTGGATGTTCTAGACGATTATTGTTGTAGCAATATCCATTTCAGAGTTAATCCCTGCAAAATTAATGACTCTTATGAAATACTTGCCAATTCAGACTTATTTCCAACATGCGTTAGAGTGAGATCACAGGCTGGACAGATGACTTGGAGCAGTGGCTGGAATGTGGCGAACTGCATTATTCTATTCTCTGCCTTGGCTAGAAATAACTTCTAATTTTGCTGATAAAACACAGACGATGTACTAAACGGGTTGTAGAAACCTGGTTCTGCTGCCCCAAAGCAGCCTAGCTGTTAGCTGTGGATATTCTGGAGACACGGTCCATGCCAATTTTATACTAACGATCTGTTCTTTGTATTCCTTCCATCCATCGCTGCCTCCCCAGCTGCCGACCAGTTTCTCCGAAGAGGTAGCTGCTTGCGTCTTTTTCCTCAAAGCTGAATGTCTGCCAAATTGTCAGTGGGGATTGGGCGGTTTTTGCTGGGCTCAGCCTTTTAAAGTTCTGTGTCACCTGCAAGAAGTAGCAATTCTGAGTGTTTAAACAATTGCAAAGATATGTGGAACTGAGCATCAGTGCACATTCTGTGTTACACTTGAAGGAAGACAAGTCTGGGACATCTTTCACAGTGTGCGTTAGGAATATCTCCCAGAGAGTTATTACTTCTTTATATAGAAAAATGTATGTGGAACCTCTCCAGAGATATTTATAATAGTCTCTTCTTAAACTTGTCTTGTGCTCTTGGTTTACTGAAACAGAATCCTTGGCTTATGTAAAACTGAATACTGGATAAACTTGCCAACAATATTTGGTTTTCTTGTAAGTCATAATACTTGTTTGTTTGTTTTTGTGGCCGTCACTTTCCCTATATTTTTATTTTTAAAAGCCACACTATCCAATGGATAAAAGAGATTGAACTTGTGAAACTAGGCCTATGTTGAGCTAAGAGACCCTCGGTCTATCTAGGTCAGTATTGTAACTCTGACAGGCAGTAGCTCTGCAGGTGGAGATCTTTCTCATCTCCTGACAACAGCAAACCCCCTCTGTTCCTCTCCTGCCTTAGAAACCCCATAGGGATCACCAAAAGTCAGTTGTGACTTGACGGCACTTTCCACGACTGTCCTTTAAAATAGGGACGTCCCCTGTCCTAATCTGAGAACCCTGGATTCTGGGGATGGCGAGAACTTGGCAAGAACTGTAAAAATATGTCTAAGTGATTCCATAGCATGCAATAAAAGAAGGGTTTTTTGAAATTAATGCTAACAATTATTGAGAAATATTCCATGCAGCCCCTCACAGATCATGCCATTTCTCCCTCCACCTCCTCCCCCCAGTCTCTATGAAACAGGTTCCTTTCTTTTTCCCTTTCCTCAGGACAGGCCATCTGCCGGGGTGGAACCCAGCGACCCTGCTACAAGATAGTTTACTTCCACGATGTGTCACGCAGGGTGGGCTTTCGGGAAGCCTTCGCGAGGGCATGCAGAAGGAGGCGGAGGCACCCTGAATTCAAACTTGTCGAAGTTACGCTTAGGCAGAACAGAGGATGATAGAGAAGATCATTGAGTATCTCTCCGCTTCCGATGGCGATTTCTGGATTGGGCTTACGAGAGAAGAAGACCCTGACAACAGCACGGAATGCCCATATTTGTACTCGTGGTCTGATGGAAGTTCCTCTCTGTTCAGGTGAGTCTTGGATAGGGATGTGGAAATGGCAAACCCTCAAGCACGGCGCAAGTCAAATGATAACGTGAGCTGTCATTAACAGAGGCCCCTTCCGCACACGCAAAATAATGCGTTTTCAAACCACTTTCACAACTGTTTGCAAGTGAATTTTGCTATTCCGCACAGCTTCAAAGAGCACTGAAAGCAGTTTGAAAGTGCATTATTCTGCATGTGCGGAATGAGCCAGAGCTTCTTTCCAAGTGTCAGTTGGATTCCCTCTTCGGAGAAGTCTTGGGGTTTCAGCCCAGCTGGGTTGACAAAGGCTTCTGGTTGTTACTGAATCTTGTTCTCACTTGGGCAGGATTCTGTTCCACTTGTTTCAAAGGCTGGAGGCTCTCAGATTGTTTGCTAGTTGTCCCAGGAATGGAGCGCCTAGCGTTTTTAAGTATTCAGTTATTAGGCAGATGGATTCAGATTGGGACCCCGCGGAGAATCGGGAAAGAAATAAACCCTCTCCTGGTTTTATTTATTTATTTATGTTATTGATGACAGTCCGTCTTTTCCACTGGGACTTATGGCGGGTTATGCAAGAGTAAGTCAACATCATCACCAGGAGGGGACGCCTAATAAACAATGCAAAAAGTGTTTTATCTCTTGGTGTCGAGTTCCAACTGACTTATGACCCTCATTCCTTCTACCTTGAAATCCTCACCCACGATCCATCCACAAGCAGGTGTCTTTGGGACTTCCATTGTCTCAGCCCCTCCCCTGGACTAATAATAGGAGCCTCTGAAATGAAAGATTTATATGATCAGCCCTCAAAACTTCAGATGGGCCGGCCCTTGCTATTTGGGGCAGGGCGGGGGTGGGTTGGACAGATAGGAAGTGGCGGCAGGTGAATTCACAATTCCACTTTGACCTTTTGGTGGGACAGAGCATAGTTAGTTTCAGGTTGTTAGCCATCTTGGTCTGAAGCAGAGAACACGGTTTGAGGTCCATTGGCTCATTTAGGACCAACCAAGTTTTATTCCTTGTACAAGCTATCTCTTGCTGTGCATGAAAGCTTATCCCAAGAATAAAACTTTGTTGATCTTAAAGGTGCCACTGGACTCTTTTCAGCTCAGGCAATATGAATTATGCACATTAATACAAACCACACTTTCTCACCCTTTACATGAGTATCTTTCTGAATCATTTTGTTACAGTGCAGCCCCGCTGACTGAGTGTGTCCTGTCAAGTGCACTGGCGTAATGCCCATTGGGCAAGGTGGGCAGCTGCCCAGGGCATCACCTTGTTGGGGGCATCAAAATGCTGGGTTCGTTTTTGGGTATTTTTAGTGGTTTTCCTTTTTTGGCCTGCGGGGGGCACAGTTTTTAGGCTAGCAGCACCGAAATTTCAGCGTATCATCTGGAGATTGTCCTTATGCTACCCCCCTGGTTTGGTGAGGTTTGGTTCAGGGAGTCCAAAGTTATAGACTCCCAAAGGGGGTGCCCCTATCCCCCATTGTTTCCAATGGGAGCTAATAGGAGATGAGGGCTACAGGGTTGAGGGTCCATAACTTTGGTCCCCCTGAACCAAACTGCACCAAACTTGGGGGGGGGGGGTTATCATTAGGGCAGTCTCCTGATGAGACCCTGAAAGTTTTGAGACTGCATTCAGAAATGTGTCTTCAGTTGCACAACCCCATTGATAGCAATGCCAGAAAACTTCAATGCAGAACAAAGAGTCTTGGGCAAATTTCCGGATGTTCGTGCAGGGGGGGTATTCTTGGACGTATCATCACCAAAAATTTTAGGGGTATCATCATGGAGACTGTCATGATGGCACCCCCAAGAACGTTTGGTGCAGTTTGGTTCAGGGGTCCAAAAGTTATGGACCCCTCAAAGGGTATCCCCCTCTCTCCTTAGCAAGAAGAATGTGTGGGATGGGGTACCCCTTGCTCGAGGGGTCCATAACAATCTTGGACCCCCTGAACCAAACTGCACCAAGATCATGGGGGGTCCCATTAGGACAAGTTTCCAGATGATTTCACCTCTGAAACAATTATGGTGCCGTAATATCTATTCAAAAATGCGCCCTGCAGGAACATCCCAGAAATTTGCCCAAAGAATCTTTATTCTACGATGAGTACACCCCTTCTATATTATTGCACAATGAAGGGGTTAGATGCCATGAGGCTCACATTTCTGAATTCACAGTCTCAAAACTTTCAGGGTCTCATCAGGAGACTGCCCTGATGATACCGCCCAGGTTTGGTGAAGTTTGGTTCAGAGTCCATAACTTTGGACTCCCTGAACCAAACCTCACCAAACTGGGGGAGTAGCATAAGGACAGTCACCTGATGATATGCTGAAATTTTGGTGCTGATAAGTCTAAAAATGCACCCCCTGCAGGCACCAATGTCCTGGTGCAAAAAAAATTTGGTCGTGGTGGAGTGGCTGCCCATGGTGGGGGGGGGGGGCATCCAACTCAGGTTTTGCCCAGGGCTACAGTTTGCCCAGGGCTGCCTTGTTACGCCCCTGGTCAAGTGACAGGCGACGTATGGTGACCCTGTAAGGTTTTCAAGGCAAGAGACATTAGGAGGTGGTTTGCCATTATCTGTCCTATTCCCTGCTCAGAAAAAAAGTCTCTTGAATAATTCAGCTGTGATAGTTTGCAAGAAGGCAGGAAAGGGGAGTCTTTGTGACCTCACTGGCAACCCCACATATTTTCTCCAACCTGTGAACGGGAGAGGCCCTTAGACATGTAGAGGGATTGCACGCTACTAATGTGACAGCAGGGCTAATGTTTGATGCTAGCTTTGGATGACAGATCTGGAAGGGACTGCGGGAGATGTTGCCTAACTCCATCAGCACACCAGCCTCCACTGCACACGCACTTGCAGACAACGCCAACAGGAGCAGTAGATGGATTTGCTTCATTTCGTGTTCCTGATCTCCTGAAACAACCCTCAGTGGGGAAACAATTCATCATGGATTATTTGCTTGGTTTCCTTCAGAAACTGGTACATAGACGAGCCCTCCTGCGGAAGTGAAATCTGCGTCGTGATGTATCACCAGCCCTCTGCCCCTCCTGGTGATGGCGGCCCGTACATGTTTCAGTGGAATGATGACAGATGCAACATGAAGAACAACTTTATCTGCAAATACTCTCTGGGTAATGAGTTGTTTGTGCTGTGTCCTGTCGTACCAGGCTGGGGCCACGAGGGACGCTTCTCGTCATTTTCAAAGGGTCTGTGACTCCCTGGTCTTGTGCCTCAGACACACAGTGTCTCCCTGTGACGTGGAGTCAGTGACTTGGTAAAGAAAGGAAATGTCTGGATTTTTGAGATGGGGAAGTGAATTCCATGTGTCACATGTCTTCATTACTCAAGGGCACAGGATGAAAAAGGTCCTGATGATAAGGAACTCCTGTGCTATCAGAATGGGTCTTCACAGTCCCATCCTAAGCGGAGTTGCACTCTTGTGACAATTGGCTTAGAAGAACGTCACACTACTTAAGTTGGTATTTTCCATGTAGACAGTTTCAGTGGCATCTGCATTGGCTTGCAGTAGAGCAGCTAGATTTGAGTCTAGAAGACCTTAAGTGACTAACAAGATACTGAGGGATTTCAAGAGTCAAATACTCAGGGCTTTCAAGGGTTAGCCAAATGGGTGAGAAAATATGGACCTGTTTGTGTTTTCTCCTGCTACAGAAAAGCCAACTGTTGCTTCCAAAACGAACGCCTCTCAAGCAGGTAACTTTTACATCAGTAGACGTGTGCATGGAGCGTAAAGCCATGTGTGGACATTGATCTGAATGTGACTCTAAGAGCTTCAACATAGTACAAGAATATTTAAGACGACTGAGCCTAGTCGGCACCCGCCTAACCAGGCTGACGCTTCCAGGGCTTGTTGTTAACACACAGTTATCTCAAATTAGAACTGGAACAAGATTTCACTCGATCCCTCAGCCTCAGCCATCCTGTGGCTCCAAGGGAACGCCTTACAGTCTCATTCCAGATTGTGGTCTTCATGCTCGTCTCTTGGTTGCAGCTTAGCTGTTGCTCTGTGTTTTGAATTTTTTTCGAAGAAAACTCCTTGTTCCTAAAGCAGTTCCTTTAAGTAATTCAGCAGTTGGGCTGCATGCAAGGTTTTCAGCCAGAGCTGTGGAGGACTGGCCTCTCCATGTGGTGGGGGGGGGGGGGGGACTTCTGCCAGAGGTAGGATCCAGTAGGTTCTCACCAGTTCCCGAGAGTGGGTTACTAATTATTTGTGTGTGCCGAGAGGGGGTTACTAATTGGGTCTGCTTTTCCGTTAGAAATTCCATTAGGTCCAAAAATCATGAAGTCCTGTTGTTTCCTATGTGGCTGGTTAGCGAAGGTGGAAAACGGGATAATTCTCCCTGTTGGGCTGTTTTAAAAACATGTTTTAGAAACATGGTAAAGTTCCTTGTTTAAGGAAAGTATCCTTCTCTTGATTTCTAGAAACAAAATTAAGTATTTGAAAGTATTAAGTATTTGACAGGCAGTCAATTAGAGGAGGAGGAGTTGTTTCTGTTGGCAGCAGACGATAGGACTTGCTATAATGAGTTTAAATTATGGACAGAAAGATACCAGCTGGAAATTAGGAACTTTTTTTTTACAGTAAGAGTTTTTTACAGTAACAGAGAACGCCCGCACGCTCCCGCCCCTCGAATGCCCAGCTATGCGCCCGTCGTGCCCCGCCCAGTCCTGACCATTGAAAGTCTACGCCATCCTCGTTTGAATCCCACCACCATGGGAACCTGTTACTAAAATTTTTGGATCCCACCACTGGCTTCTGCATGCAAAACTTCTGCCCTGCAGCTTCATCCTTGGCATTAACCAAAAGATTTCTTTCTCAGATGTCGTAACAGAGACTTCAATGATGGCTCCCCCAGAAGAACCCATTAAAGAAGATGTAAATAATATAACTGTCAAAGAAGCCAAAGGTACTCCCTTTCTCTAGGATTGTTTCACCCGTGGAGCTTCTTTAAGTTGAGTCGATCCATCAAAGTCTATTCGGACTGGTGGCAGCTCTCTGGGATCTTTTCACATTACTTATGGCCTGATCCCTTTTTTAATGGGAGGCGTCAGGGATTGAACCCTGGGATCTTTTGCATGCTAAGCAGATGCTCTACCATTGAGCCACAGCATGGTGTAGTGTGTAAGACAGGTGGACTCTAAACTGGAGAATCAGGTTTGATTCCTCATTCCTCCCCAGGAGCGGCGAACTCTTATCTGGTTGGTTTCCCTGCTCCTACATGTGAAGCCTGCCGGGTGACCTTGGGCCAGTCACAGTCCTCTCAGAACTCTCCCAGCCCCACCTACCTCACAAGGTGTCTGTTGTGCGGAGAGCAAGGGACAGGAGATTGTAAGCCACTTTGAGTCTCCTTACAGGAGAGAAAGGGGGTGTATAAATCCAAACTCTTCTCCCTCCTTCCCCCCCAGAACATATTGAGCTGCCTTATACTGAGTCAGACTCAGGGTTCATCAAGGTCAGTATTGTCTGCTCAGGCTGGCAGCAGCTCTTTAGTTCTGAGGCAGAGTGATTTCACACCACCTCCTATCTAGGAATTTCTGGATGTCAAGTGGATGCTCTACCACTGAGCCACAATGACCCTCTCTCCTTCATTACTTCAGGAAATGGAAGCATCTTTTTTGTTGCATGGCAGAGATGGTTTAAAATGCTCTGTTCTCTCTGCTCACAAGAACCCTTTTTGGGTGGTCTTCTCCCCACTCCTCAAAATCAGTATGAAAAAGGGCAAAATTCTGCATTGCACAAAAGGATCCGGCAAGCAGTGATGCAAAGTGAGCTACTTTTTAAAATTCTTCCACCAAAAGGGCAAATGTGACTTTGTTCCCCCTCTTCCAGGTCCTCTTTGGAGCCTTGCCTACATCTTAGTGCCCAGCATCCCTGCTCTGCTCCTCCTCTTGGTCATCACAGCCATCTTCAGCTGCTGGCTCTGCGCAAAGAGGCAAGTGTGGTGAGAGTGCGTGAGGTGGACAGGTTGGTGTTGGGCTGTCGTGGGGGGCAGAGGAGCCCCGGAAAAGGTGTGACTTTTAAAACAAAAATGCAACATGAACGATGGATGAACCAAGTTTGGAATGGGGAAAGGGATAGACAATGTGGACCATTTGTCGGAAGATATTATTACGTGCTGGTTAAATGAGATGTTTCTGCCAAGAAGGGTATTTGCTAAGGGGGTGATGGTCCCCAATCTTTATGAGCCTACAGTCCAAAATAGCTTGGTGGTTGCAGCCACAAAATGGCTGACACAGGAGACTGCGCTGCCTGCAGGTGCTAGCTGGGGTGTGGCCAGACAGACCAGAATCCAGACGGGCAGCGAGTGAGGCATAGTCAAAACAGTCCAGATTCAGGGCAGGCAGCAAGCAAAGGTGTGGTCAAGGTAGTCCAGAGTCAGGGCACAGGCAGGAGGTCAGGCAGGAGGGCTAAAGAGCCAGAGGTCAGAAGCACACAGAACTTACCAGGAAGTACATTCATTGCACCCAGGTAGAGCCAAGCCCAAGACAGGGTTTATACAGAAGATTTTGGCTAATGCAGCGAGGATCGTGCAAGGACTTATAAGAACATAACTCAGTCCTCCTCAGATGCCGACACCTCCATTTTGCAGGGCTCCCTGCCATACCCAGCAGCAATGCGAGCACTTCTCCTTTTACTCTGTAACTATAGCCTCTGCCTCTGTCTCCTTTGTGCATCTGGCTCGTTGCACCAGGCTCTACCTTGACTTGCAGGGAAAGGTTTGGAGCCAGCTCTGCTGCCTACATTTCCTCACAAGGAGCCAGTTCTAGCCCCACAGTGTCTTCAGGCTCTACATCAGAGTCCTCAGTGTCCAGGGACTGGCTCATGACAGAAGAGAGCCAGCCACAAAATGGCTGCCACAAAATGGCTGCCACAGCTTATCTTTAATAACACAGCAACGATCCTCGCTCTGCAGAGTCCATTGCTGCCAAAGCCATGTTTTCTAACTCTCTGTGCAACAAGTCAAAACTCCAGTGGCCAATCAGAAGCACTAGGTAAAAGCCCCACCTGGCCTGCCATTTTTTTAAAAAAACATTGGGCGGATACCATGGTGTCTGAGACCACTATGTTGGGAATGCCTGTGCTGAGATACACATTCTTCCCATGCCATAAAAGACAGGCTCTCAGACACAGTGTCTGAAGACTAGCAGGCTGATAATGTGGAGTGTCAATCTTTCCAAGGAGGGGGTGATGTGTCTTGAATTCACACTGGAACCATCTGGGATATGTTTCGCCTCATAGCTCTGTGCAGAATGATATCCCCTATACCACATTATTCACTTCACATACTGAATTTTACTTCAGGTGTGTGCAAATTATTTTAATCATGCCCATAAAAGCCCACTGTCATGCAGTTCTGGTCACATGAATTATACTGATACTAGTATGTAGGGGGTGGTGAGCAGGCAGTGGGCCCCTATGGTTGCAGAAATTCATTTGTTGCCCCATAATGCATTTTGGCCTTGAAATTGGCCTCTGAAGTCTCAGGTGTTGCTTGGATTTTGTAACCTGTTAAAATAAGGCACAAATGTATCACACCTGTCTGTGGGCTTCAGCACTTTGGCCAGCTCCCAGTACCTGTTCTGCCCAGGTTCCTGCCCTTTTGAGGGGTTTCCTCTTGTTGGCTTGTCAATTTCCACTTTTGGACAAAGAACAGGATTTTCCATGATCTCCCCAACCCCGTCTTGTCTCTTTCCTGGCTGCCTCTGTCTGATTCAACCTGAATATTGCCTCAACATGACACAGTGAATAAGAAGGATCATACTTTTATGTGCTAGACGACTATAACATGCTCTATGTGAACTCTTTCAAAGTTTTTGGAAGCTACTTCTGGTTAAAATGTAGGTGTCCCATTAGTAACTGGCTTGGGCCTCAGGGAACATAGCACTGGTTTTGTATGATCTTCAGTAGCTTCCATCTAACCTGAATCAAAGGGCTGGTGCTGACCTTGAATGTGTTGGGACCTTAAATGTTTCCCATGTGATTATGTCCATTATTTGTCATCCTTTCTGGCCAGGGTAGGCTGGGGCAGGGGGCAGGGCCTTCTCAGTCATGGCTCCACTGTCTTGGAAAGCCCCATGCAGGGATGTTCTACCATTTCCTCATTGGTCTTAATATGCTAGTCAGAAGCATTTTGACTTAACAGCATTTTGATTTAACAGATGCTTTCTCTTAAGTTCAGCTATTTATACTAGTTTCTTACTGGGAAGCTGTGATTTGCCCCTTATGTGAAGAAGTTGATACGTTTTCTTTCCATATTAAGGAGACGAGAGCAAACGGAAGCCGATAAGAAGGGGCAGGACACCTGGCTGTCTCCCAACAGGCAAACCAGCCCCAGTTTGGAGATCTACAATGTCATTCGAAAACAATCAGAAGATGATCTCGGCAGGACGAGACCAGACATCAAGAACTCTTCATTTCGGGGCTGTTCTGGAGACGTCACTCCCGATGACCTCTCTGGAGACTACGACAATATGGCTGTCAATACTTCAGAAAGCGGTTTTGTGACGTTGGCCAGCAACGAAAGCGGTTTTGTCACCAATGATATATACGAGCTGTGTAACGACAGAGTGGGGCAAAGCAAAGAGTCTGCTTGGGTTGAAAATGACATCTACGGCTACTGAGGAGGATCAAGCTTTTGGATACAGACCGAAGTGGGATGAGCTCTTCTCAGCGTCAGTTTTAGGAGGCAGAAACAAGGCATGTGTAGGCAGAGGAATGCAGTTCTGCATTTGGCGATTGTTTTATGATAAGGAAGGGGTTTTTTCCCCCCTAAGAGAAACAAAAGGGAATGTGTGTTTATATATGAATGTATGCAGTGCTCTTATTCAGACTGGGAAATGACCTTGTGTGAAACTAATTCCATTTCTTGATGGACATAAATCATCTCCCAAATTTGCTTTAAAAGCGAACTGCTGTATGGATCTCATGAGATGCTTACTGACTTTTTTCCCTTGCTGCACAGCTAAAAATATAACTGGTTCAGCATGACCACCTGTCTGGCACCGGCTGCTGAGTTCCCATCTTCATCCATTTTGGGGTCTTGAGAGCCAACAGTTTTCCAAAATGGAGCAGGTTGCTATTCTGCTCTTATCCATTGAGACTATTTTTGTAGGAGGAAATAGCTTTCTCGTGCCCCTTGTCCTCAATACATTATGTGGAGAAACATTCTAACCCAACCAGTGATGCTTAACTCGAAGCATTGGGGTCAGGGTGTTGGAATCAGTGCATGAAATGGAAAAGACCCATTTAAAGATGCTATCCTGGCCCTTCTGTCCTCAGAATGGCTGTGCTGGCTAACCCATTCCCTCAGTAAGATGTTGCAAAATGAAACAGCTGTTGTCTGCAATTGGACGAAGAATGGTTGCTAAGAAAGCACTTCGGGGGCTTTATAGATGCAGTTGTCAAATGGATGTCTGTGCACAGCTTGTTATTGCACCTTGAGGGAATTAAGAGGTCGTTTAAATGTGGAGGAAGCAGGTAACCTCCTGCTGTTATGTTCTCTGCTCCTTTACCCTCCATGCTGCTGACACACTGTACCGAATGCACTGAAGGCCGGCCCAGCTGTGGTCCTGGAAGCTGTGATGCGGCTGGGATTACCAAGAAAGGTTCGTGAACGTAAGATGGGTTGTAAACGTATGGCCCTGCAAAATGAAATGCGGCAAAAACTGATTCTGGCATGTTGCCTTGAAGATTTGGGGAGGTCAGGACAGGAACACTAGCAAGCAGATCGTTCTACATTCGTATTATGTATGCTGGCTACACTAAGATGGTGCTCCAGTAGGGCAAACCTCTCTGACATTTCTGCAACCATGAGAATAAATCCACAAAACGTACAGCCCAATGCAGAGCTGTCATGCTGATGGGGACAGCTTGACTCTAGCACTACCCTGCTTGCCCCAAATACCGGTAATAGTAAAAAAATATTTCTTTTAACTTTAGGGAGAAGCGGAGATATGCCACAAAAAGAATGGCTTTTGTCCAAGCCCTTCTCTGCTTTCCACCAACAGATCCCCTGCCCCCAGGTCTGTTGTCTCTATGAGCATCATAGAGACCAACAAGATTATCTGGGCACAAGTTTTCAAGTGTCCAAACTCCCCTTGTCTAAGCTTTGAGGGTTGCTGTGTCAGTCTACAATAGGACAGCTATACCTGAGTCCAGTAGCGCCTTAGAGTAACACGATTTCGGGGGTATAACTTTTTTTTAAAATAATTTTTTATTGTATAGAATATTTGTACATTTGTTACATTTAATAACTTTGTTCTATCTATACATTTTTTCCTTTTTCTCCCCCCTCCCCCCCTCTCTTCAATTGGTTGTTTCATGCAAGCAGTAGGAGGTTCATTCTTCTTATTCTCTTATTCCATGGTTCTTCGTTAAATCCGGCTTCTTCCATCCATTTCTCATACAATGTCCATAGTTTCATAATATCTTCTATTTTTTCTTGCCATAATGTGTTTTTTGTTAGTCTCTCAAAGATCTCTAACTGTATTTGTTCCCGGGGGGGGGGGGGGATAACTTTTCTGAAAAAGTTATACCCCCAAAATCGTGTTACTCTAAGGTGCTACTGGACTCAGGTATAGCTGTCCTATTGTAGACTGACATCAACCCTCTGAGAAAAATAACCGTCAGTTTTTCTAAAAAATGTCCTGCCTTTTTCATGCAAAGAGATCCCAATTCTCTGCAGATTGTCTGGGACAAGTTATGTACAAACTTTATTTTTTAAATTATTTATTTATGTAACTTTGAATTAAGTTAAATTTGCTTTTTACCACCGACACAGAAAACTTCCTAAGGTAGATGCAAATATAGGAAACAATTTCTAAAAGTCTATCTTTCAGTGGGGAGAATGTGTACACCTGAGCATGGGAGGAGGGGGAATATTTGCGTGCATTTAGCATATTAACTTATTCATTTTTGTGTTGCTTTGATGTTTTACAGTATCACTTTTAAAAGATTTTAAACATCTTGGAAGAGCCTAGGAATTGTACAAACAAATGATGGAAGCTGTCATAAATCTTCACAAAGCAAACTTTTGCATACAGTACGCAAACCCTGGACAGCAATCATGGAGACATGATTTCCTTCATCAGCGGCAGAGGTCCAATACAGAGTGTTAGGATTTAAAATTGTGAACTCTTGATTCTTATGTGGCAGACTTTACCTTTGAACTTGTAATTTACCCGTAATTGTCAGGACCTCGTTGAGTGACAAGAACAGATCTGATTTCTGTTTTTGGAAAGCACAGAACTTAAAGGAGGGAAACGGATGCAAGTCTGGAGAAATGTAATCATGGTCTTCTCTTTGACATTTCAGGAAATTTCTCCTCTGCTTTGGATACTATATTACAAGCCCTGGCAGGAGCAGAACTGAACTGTTGTGGATGTATGTAATATGTAATTCCTGATTGCAGACAGATCTCAAAAGTTGCTGTTTACAAGGTGTATGAATGCCATACTGTTGTTTCGAGGGGAAGACCTCACCAGCTCAACCAATGCATAATTTCTCAGCATGTTCAAGACTGGCATGTTATTTGATGACACAGTGCCTGCAGTTTTTCAAGAGTATCCCCTCAGTCCCCTGGAAGAAGTTTTGAATCAGTATATAGGACAGAGAAATACATGTTTGTTTCTGTTTTGTTATTTCCACGTGAGATATGAAAGACAGAAAAGATTAATTTAATCTGTAATAGGACTGAACTGTTTTCAAGTTTTGGAGCCGCAGAAAATTCATGGGTACCAATGATGGGGTTCTTCTGGAAATATCTATGCTGTAATGTGCTAAAGGGATTTTCAGGTAGTGCAGGGTATTTTTATATGTGTGTGTGGGTCTGCTACATGAAATCTCTAGCAGTAATCAGCTTGGAGTTCTGTAATATAGAGCGTGTATGAACAGTATCGCTTCTGAAGGAATAAAGACCTGCGGAATCTGCACAAATAAGCCAACTTCTGAGAGCAAAGTGAAAAGCCAGCTTGCTTAGGAAAAGGCCTCACACCAGCTTAGAAGCAGAAGGAACTCTAAACAGGGTGAAAAGAGTCCCAGGAGGCAGAGAAGCTTATAGGACAGGAAACCTGAGGGGAGACTAGATGGAGGAAACAGCCTGTGGAAAAATACGGGCCCAAAGAACAGAAGAGATCTTGTTCTCTTGGAGAGGAAGCTAAAGATCAGCAGGCTAAAAGAGCTGGAACAGAGAAGAGTGGGTTGAAAGCAGGGCGTGCCTGAAAAAAAATTGAGCTGACCAAAGGGTGGACTGAGGAAAACAGGACCTGAGGCGGAATCACAAGATTTAGAAGGAAGCAGAGGAGCAGGCTGGCTTTGGAGAGGAGGGGGCTGTAAGGCAGGGGGCTTGTGGGAAGGTACCGACTCACACAGATCCCTTCCCAGACCGAATTGTCTCAAGTGATGAGTGGGAATTTTTACAAAATGTACATTCTCACATTATTTGTTGTTTAATTATTATCAGGGAATTTGACCACCGCTATGAGAGCTGGCTCACATTTGTGTTATTTGTAGTCATTTGATTATCCACATGTGTGTGTGTGTGTGTGTGTGTGTGTGTGTGTGTGTGTGTGTGTGTGTGTGTGTGTGTGTGTGTGTGTGTGTGTGTGTGTCCTGCACATAATGGGTCCTTTCTGCACAAATCTCTAAAACGTTTGTAAAATGTTTTCAATCCCCCCCCCCCCCTTTGTTTATACTCATCCCCTTGAAATGATTCCTGGCAGCCATTTTGTGACTTCCCCCTGGTTTTTCCTAGTGTCTGGACAAATTTGTGCTTCTGTGCTTCACGCCCCCCATGCTGCAGTTCCCCGAGTCTTCTGTAGCTGATGCTGCGAAGGTTAACCCGCCCAAAATATCAAAAACGTAATGAAGTGCACCAAAAACAGGGCAGGGAGCTTGCGGCGGCAAAGAGCGATCTCACAAATTTGTGTCTTAAAAGGACAGCACACAGATGAAGCCTTTTTGAAAATGTTTCAGCCAAAAGAATCACTAGGAAAGAGGATTCATTTCAAACATTTTGGAGGGGATATTGTGCAGCATTCCATTCCAAAATGCTTTTTTCCCCATCCTGAAAATGTTTTATTTCTGCTGTGCGGAAATGGCCAAGGACAGGCAGGGTGTCACCCATTCATCCAAGCATATATCCTGGCATGGAAATTGTTTATGGGGAGAGTTCTCTGTCCATATGAAGGGGCGGGGGGCAGGAATAAACTTCTGGGTGACTGATGCTGTAAAGATCCTGAGGCTGGTGCTAGGCACCTTCCATTTTCACGACGGATTAAACACTGCTGCCTAAGAGTACGGTGATCAGCCGTACACACGAGCCCTGTAGTTTCAACCGCTTCTCCTGGGTCTTACACTCATGTCATGTTTCTCAAGTGCATGTCTGAATGCAGTCCCATGTGTTATTTATGAAAGAATAAATTTGTTTTGCTTAATGACAACTTTCTGAAAAACGACGATGTGATATTAATGGAGCAAGTATCTGCGGGCTGCAACAAAGAGGTCTTCTGTCCTGGCACAGAATATTTGGAACCCAGCACCCTTGGAGACTGGTTCACACATGCAGCTGTGCCCCCGATGGTGAAGCTGAGAAGGAGGTACACAAGAAGCTGCCTTATAGTGAATTGGACCATTGGCCCATCAGACTGGCAGCGACTCTCCAGGGTCCAAGGTGGAGTTATTTCACTACTGCCTAGTCGTTTTAAGTGGAGATGCTGGGGATTGAACCAGGGGCCTTCTTAGATGAAAACAGCATGTTGTAGTGGTTAAGAGCCGTGGACTCTGATCTGGAGAACTGGGTTCTATTCCCCACTCCTCCACCCGAGTGGAGACTTGTGAACCAAGTTTGTTTCCTCATTTCTCCACAAGAAGCCTGCTGGGTGATCTTGGGCCAATCTCTCTGGACTCTCTCAGCCCCACCTGCCTCACAAGGTGTCTGTTGTGGGGAGAGGAAGGGAAAGGAGCTTGTAAGCCAGCTTGAGTCTCCTTGTGGGGCAAAAGGTGGGATATAAATCCAAACTCCTCTTCTTCTGCTGCTAAGTGAGGCCTCTGCCCAGTATTAACACACAAAGCTGCTTTATAGTAAATCAAACTCTTAGTTAAACTAGTAGCCTACTTTCAGGGGACTTGGGCAGAGGCCTTTCACATCCCCTGCTACCTGGTCCTTTTAACTGGAGACTCTGGGGATTGAACCGGGGACCTTCCACATGACAACTAGAAGCTATTCCAATGAGCCAAGCCCACTCCCAAAGGCAGAGGTGGGGAAAGTTTCTTCAGTGGGCAATTTTATGGGCACTGGGAATCACTCTGACCTAGTGATGTGAAGAGAAGGATGCTTTGGGGTCTTTTTGTAGTTTCCTGCTTCAACCAAAGCAGGGTTGGCTGGATTCCTGCCTGGCACCACTGAAGTCACGGTTTCAAGGCATGCTGTAGACACCTTCCCTGGCATCCATTTAATTAATCTTAGGAGCAATTCATTGACGCCTGAATACACCTAGCAGGGACGTACCTGCCAGAGGGACGGGGGTAGCCCCTGTCCCCAGGTGCCACCAATCAGGTCACATGGGGGCACAAAATTGCCCCACACCCACTGAAGCTTCAGCGGGCTTGCAGCAGGCTGCCAGCCCGGCACCAGCTTCTGCCAGCCTCCTCACCTCTATCGGAGGCTGGCCTGTCAGCAGGGAGGACAGGGACCGCAGGAGCTGGCGTCAGGTGCCTGCTGAGCCACTTGCCACCTCCCTCCCCCCTCCCCCCCTGGCTTCCCTGCAGGCTTGCAAAGGTAAGTGGGCCACAAGGGTGGGGGGCTTGGGGGTGCCAGGAGCAGGAGTTGCCCCTGGGCGCCATTTCCCCCCAATACGCCTCTGACACCTAGATTCAAGTCCAACAAAATTTTAAAGGTATGAACTTTTGAGAGTCAAGCTTTTCTACCACAGACCGAGAAGGTAACCTAAAACTGAATATAGCTGAGGATGTGATGCTGCTTTACAGAGGACCAGTCCACTAGCCTCTCCAAAACAATACTGTGTGCTCCGACTAGGAATGACTCCCCCGAATAGCTGACCTACTTGCACGGAAAGGCATTGTGTCGGATCTCTGACAGCAAATCTCCACTTGCGTGTCCACCATTGATGAACTGGTAAATATGAATCAGCCCTTAGTATGGCATTTGGGATCCCACAGATGCGCACCATGGATGTGTCAGAACATGTGTAAATGTTTAGATGAGCAAAATCTAAATGACAACTGGACCCTCCTTCTAACAGGTGCCGTGTGCAGATTAGTACCGAGTGCACAGCATGCACTGTGTGCAAACCTGATAGGGTGAGGGTGAGGGTATATATAGTTAGTATTTTTGTATATAGTTTTGTATATAGTTAGCACAGACAGCAGTGTGATGTGTGCCTAGAAACACCTGTGGTCTGGCGAAGCACTTTGTCAGTAGATAGCAATAAATAGAACTGCACTGGTGACTGTGTGTCTATCAGTTCTAGTTTACATTGTGTCCTACAAGGTGGTCTACTCTGAGTAAATCCGCTGCTTCAACAGGTTATGGGCCCAGATTCTGCCTTTACTCATGAGTAACTGTTTGTGTTGCTGTGTGCTAAACAGTTTACGGCTGCACCATGGCTGCGTCTTTTACTGGCATGCATGTTCCACACCCTTCTGTTTCTTCTGGTGCAGCAATGAAGAGTTGCACAGGTAGAGGCCTGGCATGGCAACTCTTTGCAGCATCAAAAAACACAGAAGAGTACGGAACATGCATGGTGCGCATCTGTGGGGTTGGAACGTGCTAGTTAACAACCTCTCTGCTCATCTAAGGAAAAATATTGTCTACCTCCCATTTCATGCATATACCAGCTGAGTAATACTGACAAAATGTCTGAACTCTTGTTAGATACTGATGTGGTTAATGTAATATTTGGAGATTTTTGCACCAAAGAAACCCACACCACAAAATCGAATTAAAAGCCCGTACCCAGCAGCCACCAGGAAGCTGAGGTATTCTAAAGCCTTTGGAAGAATGTGTGTCATTTGGGAACGAAACAACCACAAAAGGGAATGTGCGGCGTTGCTATGAGCTTGCTTTGCCAAGATAAACACTTCGGGCTGCCAGCTTTCTGGAACGGAGCCCCATCACATTGAAACAGGCAGTATTTTTCCCCCCCTGCCTTGGCCTTTCCTCTCTGCTTTTGAGCACCATTCTGTGATTCCGTAACTAGCTGCCCCCCCTCCCCTTCAAAAGAAGAAAAAAAAAGGCTGCAAGGAAGGTCCTCCAAAGATCAAAGCTGTACAGAAAGCGGCAGAAGCAGCCACCTGCGGAGAGGGGCTGGAAACCAGACAGATCATTACGAGCCTTCTGAATGATGCTCAGCCACCGCCAAGTGGCACCGAGGAAGTGGCAGGCAGTTAAGTGATGGCCATGGGCTACATTCCCAATCTTTATTATGCTAACTGTACATTTAGCAAGCACTTACAAGATGCGTTTGCTTTTTGTTGCTCTTTTAGTGTTTGCTTAAAATAAATAAGCCAGTCTGCACAAGTCCCAGATCATCTGTTGCTGATTGAGGAAAACAGGAAAAGAGCTGCTGTGCCTGGGAAATCTTGGCTCTTTCCTCTGTCTGTAATTATCCTTTCCAGGTAGGATGGCCACAAAAGCCAGCGTGGTATAGTGGTTAGGATGTTGGAGTAGGATCTGGGAAACCCAGACTCGGATCTCCGCTTTGGCATGGAAACTTGCTGGGTGACCTTTGGCCAGTCACACACGTTCAGCCTCAGCCCTGGAAGTATTTCGATGGGAGACTTCCCAGCATGATGTGGAAGCAAGCAATGGCAATGGCTCACCATTTCTGGATTTTTCTTGCCTTGAAAACCCTACAGGTTGCCACAAGTTGACTGCGACTTAATGGCTCTTTCTTGCCACCAGAATGATGTCCACGTACCCTGTGCTCCTTGAAGGATGAGTGAGACAGAGAAGTGATAGAGATTTCAATCACTATGACTGCTGTGAGCAGGGGACAAGAGCAGTGGGAGGACTTGGACGATGAAGGTGTTTGGGCTGGCACTGTCTGGGGCACAGTTTGCTGTTCCCCTGTGCTTCTTTGAAGTCACCACTATCTCTAAGAGTGCAATGTCAACCCTAGCCTAAATACTAAGAAATACACACGTTGCACTTGTAACCTCAGCTTGTGGGTTCTGTGGGGCAGTACTTGGAAGGAGTTGCAAAGAACCAAATTTAAACAAAACAGTTTACTTCTCTTTACAAATAACATTAAACATCAACATTTAACATTACAATTCAAAGTCCTGTTCAGGTTGCATTTCAAGTCCTTCTAGTTACAGTCTACTGATACTGCCAAGTCCAATTCTTCTTTGCAAGTGGGTTGGCTCCTGAAGACTCCAAGGGCTTGATGAACAGGATGCAACATGATGAAGGTTTCCAGGAGAACTCTCACCCATTACAACCACAAAAAGAAGCCCTGAAACAATAAACTCCAACATTTACAACATACCAAAAACAAACAACTACCTTCCCAGTAGTTCCCAACAATACTGCTGTTTACCTTAACAAGGTGTTAAGGGCTTATAGAAATCAAGGTCCGAGTCTGGTAGCCTTGTCTTCTCCAAAGAGCTCTGCAGCCTTTCTGCTGCTCTGAGTCTCCACCCCCTTACTCACCCCATTCTGGGCATGGGGGTTACACACGCTGGCTGTATCCAATCTTATATATTGATCTTACATATAATTAATCAACTTAGCACTTCTATTTTGTACTTACATTTCCTCCAGTTCTCTGACAGAATTCTTCAAGATACACCATGAGTCTTCCAACACTTATAACTAAACATAAACAACCACTTAGTCCATTCAATTCCTGCCGATTCTTTTTTCAGAGACAAAGCTTCAGTTTCATATAGTCCATATTCCAATTCTGTAGGTTCTACATAAAAACGTTTCGTGCGTAGAAAACGTTTTTCATGCGTCTTCTTTGAAGTCAGACACTGAAGAAGATAGACCCAGGTCCTATCTTCTTAGCTGCATCCCAAGCTCCATTTCTTGGCCACGCTAGACAGTGCTGAGGCTAAAACTGGCTCCCATGTGCCTAACTAGAACTGCAACATGCTGGCTACTGTACAACATGTAGCTGTTCAAAAGCCAGTTTCTGCCAGGGGACTTACAATTGATATTGAAAGTACCCACTGTTGAAGCTCGCTTGGTAGCAGTACAGAACGCCGTCTCCGTTCGCAAATTCACGGAAGAAAAATGTACATCACCAGAGGGCGCCTATGTTTCATATTTAACATTGTCAGGAGCTATTTGTCTGAGAATTTTCTCCTGTCGTTTATAAGTGTAAATGGGCAAGAGCATTGTGAGCTATTTGCAAATTATGTGTGTGTGAGTCGTAAGGGTAGGATCAACACTTTGATAAATGATTCAGGCACTTTTGACAACAGCCAGTAAAGGGATGTCAGGTTGAATCAGATGGTTTTTAAATGAATTATAACTAAGTTGCATGTGTGGGATCTACTGCAAGAACTTTTTCCGAGTCATTTTGGTAGCATGAGAGAATAATTACACATGAGTGCCTTGCGTGAATGAAACACTACAACGATCCTAGAGGAGGGATAATGAATGGGTTTGCGAACAAAGCAGACGGTCTTGACTGCAGCATATTATATACCCTGATAGAGACTATTCTTAGCCTGCTCTTGCTTACATCAACCATCTCAGAGGGTGGAAGGGTGACTAATTCCACTCAGAGGCTCCTCAGCCCCTGGGACTTTTTGCAACGGATAAATCTGGAAGGCAGTAAAAAAAGCTCTAAATCATAACAGAATAAGTCACTGCCGACAGAAATGTCCAAATTAAAAATGAGTCAGTAGTAGCCATGTCGTTTTGAGAAGAAAGACCTGGATTATTTATGGCTGTCACCACATGGACACCATATGCCACCAATGCCTGCTATGTCTACACAACCACTTTTTGTATTTATTTTGATCAACGCTCATCTTCCCTTTTAGTTCAAGATGGCTTACAATAATAATTAAAAAAAAGATTTTCAGGTGAAAGCCAATAAAATAATGAGCCCCAAATCTCTTGGGATAATTCAGGAGACATTTGAGGATTCATCAGCTTTGTTTGCTGGGTGTGTGTGTGCGCGCACACATTTTATTTATTTATTTCATTGGATTTAATAGATCACCCCTCTCCTTTCAGGCTCGAAGCGGCTCACAGCATACATTTAAGAACATAGCCGACTAACATTAAGACGTTCTAATACTTTACTAATTACCCAAGAGGACAAAAAAAAATCAGTCCTGTGAGGGTTAACGCTAATGAATACAGCATGGTGGAATGGGGAGGGGAAGGCCAGATGGTACCAAAGCCACCTCAACCATATGTCTGGTAAAACAACTCTGATGCTAAGAAGACTATAGAATGTTCAGTGTATACATTTTGGCAACCCATGTAGGAAGGCTATGTGCAGAGATGGTGCTGCAAGCCATCACAAGACCAGTTATGTAGCCCAGCCGATGCAACTGAACATCTGGGATGCTCATTGTCAGATCAGGACCTATGAATCAGGCTAAACAGTACCAGGACCTCCAACGAAGTAAGCTTAGTGGTTTTCACCAGAGGACAGGCTAAAAAGCTTATCACGAGATGTCTTTGGAGGGTAAAAAAAAAATCTGCCAGCTGATAACTAGGGATTTTTAAAGCAGGCCAGGGAAAAATAAGTTCGGGCCAACAATTTAGCCCACCGTTGCCAGAGCTGGTAATACTCAAGGATCAGGCCACAGGCAAGATTGCTTGGTGTAACAATGCCCATTTTCAAAAAGTGGAGGGTGGAGCATAAATGATTAATGTGGATCCCATCAATCTTCTGGCATCTAATCTTCACGATGCCCTCATAAGTCATCTTAAATCGGTACTTTAGAAGGCAAGGCAACAGTTCCTTCTGACACCAACTTTCTCAGGCCAGGATTGACTGGGAGGGTGGAGGTGGTTGTCAACTTGAATTAAGCCTTCTGCATGGCAGACATCCAATGTGTACATTGCTGCCTGCCCACCACCAAGTTGTCTCTTGTTCCTAGGACATTTACAATACAATGTCAGCTGCTGGCTGGGGCTTAGTCAGCCTCACATCAATTTGAACTATGTGAGAATTATTAAGGCGTGGATGACTACATAGGGCTGACTTCTAACCTTTTGCTTTTTTTTGTCCTGTCCGTATCAGGGGCTAATACATGCACACATGGAAATCAATTAGTACATGTAAGAAATTGTTGACTTTTTCTCTCCACCTAGAGAGGAAACAACCAGAAATAAAGGTTTTGTAGGCAGGCAAGGGTGAAAACAGAACAAAGGAAACGTGTGATATTAGGAAAGAGCAAAAACTGTCAAAAGAGAGTTTTTGTATGAGTTGTTTAGATTCTGCATCCTGACCTTTCTCTTAAAGCTGATGACAGGTTCCATTTTCTCCTTTCATTCATCTTCACAATAGCCATCTAAGAGAGGCCACAACAATTCCAATTTTTCAAAGGGGGAACTGAAAAATAGCAACTCATGGATGAATGTGAGACAACTGTGGACATTTTGATGCTGGAAAGTACTGTCAAGATAAAGCTGACTTATGACAACACTGTAGGGTTTATATTGAAAGAGATGAACAGAGTTGGTTGGCCATTGCCTGCCCTTGTGTAGTGACCCCAGACTTCATTATTGGTCTCTCATCCAAGTACTAATCAGGACTGACTCTGCTTAGGCTTCCAAGACCCGATGAGATCAGGCTAGCTTGGGCCATCCAGCTTGGAGCATAGACCTCTTGCAGCCCCAGGAATCAAAGTCCTTAACCATGCTTCGCTCTGCTGTTCAAGCCATATCCAATATAAACATACTGGTTTTCTCACCAGAAAAGAGTAAACTGTAGACCCATTCTCTGTGCTGGTTTTTGAAGGCCTTCCCCTTAAAAGATCAGCTAAATCTTCTGGCTTCAACCTCCTGCGAGTAAATTAAAATTATGAAGGATCAGTTGAGCATAGTCATTACGATTTTTTAAAGTAAAGCTTTAGGTACTTTAGTTATGATCTGTTCTAGATGTTTAAAATGATGGCACACATGTGCAAGTTTAATATGCCATTATTTTTTCAGATTTTACCTTAATTTTCTTTGAAATCCTCATTATCCAATATTGGCTCTTGCTCCCCATGCCCAGACTATCTTAATCCCTTCTAAACCACCTGTGGCTCAGTTTTGGCTGATAATTGGGAACAGTTTTGCAATTATCCATGCGAATTCTGATTCCAAAACGACTGCCAGGAATTGTTTCAGGCATTACAGTTCAAGACAGCAGACAAAAGACCTGTGACATTTTAGAGGGTGGTTTTCTTTGTGAAGCAACCATCTCCTCTAGCCTATTTCAGCGGCATCCCAAGAGCTATGGATTTCAACATCATAGACTAATGACTCCTTGACCCTTTCTCTCTCTTTCTCTTTTGCAGAGCACCATGACCCTACTGTGTGCAGTCAGAATGCATTCCCCAAGGTTGCAATTTTGCTCTCATTTTGTTTTTGATTAAAGTGCTGTCTGTTCTTAAACTCCCCCAGCTAGAAGGGAAGGCAGCATGATATAGCCCCATCTTGTCAGATCACACAAGCTAAGCAGAGTTGGTACTTGGATGGGAGACCACAAAGGAAGACTGTGCAGAGTAAGGTTATGGCAAATCACCTGTGCTGCTCCCTTGCTTCAGAAGCCCCTTGCTGGGGTTGCCATATGTCAGCTGCAACTTGACTGCACTTTACACTCAGAGACTACTGTAGCCTTTCTCCAAAATTCCTTTTTCTTGTATGTCACAGTTTAAATCTGCCTCACCCAGATCTTGAAATGATATGCTACAAACATTTACCCACTCATAATTCCACTTAAAGCCAATATACCTTTCCTAAAAGATGCTGCTATGGGTAAGAGATAGGAATCACAGTCGACATTAGGTGACATAGATTTTTCAAGGAAGGCAATGAGCAGAGGTGCTTGGCCATTGCTTGCCACTTGCTGGGTGGTCTCCCATTTAAGGACAAACCGGGGCCAATCCTACTTAGTAGTTGAGATCTGAGGAGATCAGTCTAGCCTGGACCATCCAGGTCACAAACATGTAGGACTTCAAAAGGGGGTTAGATTTATGGAAGTTAGGTGAGTACATATTTGCCAGATTCTAGGCTCTAGCCCAGTGTTGGAGCACCTATGACACATGTGTCAAAGGTGACACACGACTACTACATTTTGGGTGACACGCCACCATTCACCAGCACTCAACACTAACTATTCTGTTTGAATTTGGAGCCATTTAAAAAAATATTTGATTTTTAAATTAATACATGGCACTACACGATTGAATTGTAATTTTTAAATCAATGAATGCATAAAAATGGTTTCTTTCATTCCAGGGGCTGGTGGCACACCCGAGAGAGTCATCTTAGGCTCTGTTGAAAATTTTTACACACCAAGCCCAAAAGGATTGGCTCTCGCTGCTCTAGCCACTACACCACAAGAGACCTCCACACCCAGAAGTTTAAATTTCTTAGGACTAGTTTTAGGAAGTTAAGTGTGTTGTGTGGGGTAAGCTCGGCCTCTGTGCCCTCCAGAGCAGCTGGAGGTGGGCTGTTCTGTGAGACAGGCTGCTCGACTAGACCGACCCTGGAACTGATTCTGTCAGGCTGCCATGGCGTTCTTGTAACTGAGGGGACTCTTTTGACTAAGCTACCTTTGTTTAGAAACCCATTTATTTATATTTATACCCCACTTCACACAGGGGTCTGCAACCTGTGGCTCTCCAGATGTTCACAGACTACAATTCCCATCAGCCCCTGCCAGCATAGCTATTAATTGGCTGCCCATGCTGGCAGGGCCTGATGGGGAATTCAGTAAGTCCATGTGAACTATCTGGAGAGCTTCAGGCCGTAATTACGATATTTACAAAGGTTAAACAACAATAATCGAGAACACTCTTTTTGACTGAACAGCCTTCATGCAGAAACACTTTTATTTATTAGGGTGTTGTGGGCTTTTCGGGTTGAATGGCGGTGCTCCAGTAGCATTTTCTCCTGACGTTTCTCCTGCAACTGTGGCTGGCAGGGGCTGATGGGAATTGTAGTCCATGAACATCTGGAGTGCCATAGGTTCGCCAAGTGATTCCAGCAACGAAAGCCTTCGACAATACACATTTATGTATTTCCCACTTCATACTGGAGTCTCTGGGTGGCTGGCTGACAATAACTAAAGGGACACTTTCAACTAAACAGCCTTTATTTAGAAACGCATTTGTTTATTTATATTTATACCCCGCCTCATACTCGCGACTCCAGGCGGCTTACAAGAGTTACAAAAACAATAAAAGCCACATGAATAAGACACAACGATGCGCCTCTCCAGACTGAGAGAGAGAGAGAGAGAGAGACGACGCTCTCAGCTGTGAGGGCGAAGAGGAAAGCCCCTTAAGTAGGTCGCGGGGGCTGACGGGGAAGTTTTTTTTGTTTGGCGGGAAGGCGCCTCCGCTGCTGATGGGAGGGGGGAGGAGGAGGGGACGGAAGGGAAGCTGGCGGCGGCGGCCGTTGGAGCGCTCGGCCGCGGTTGCCGTGGCGACGCCCGCGCGCCCCCCCCCCAGCGCTGACGCGAGCGGTGATGCGGGCGGAGGGGGCGTGGCCGAGGGGCCGAGCTCGGCGGTGGTTGGGAGGCCGGCTCGGCGGCGGCGGCTTCAGCAGCGGCCGCTGAGGGGAGAGGCCGGCTGGGAGGCAGCGCAGGCAGGCAGGCAGGCAGGCAGGCGGGCGGGCGGGCGGGCGGGGGGCCGGGAAGGGAGCGCCGGAGGGGAGCCGCCGCCGCCGCCGCCGCCCGCCCGGGCAGCATGGTGATGGCCGAGCCCCGGCGGCTTCCCCCCGCGGCGCTGCTGCAGCAGCCAACGTCGTCGTCCCGCGGAGGGCCGGTCCCGGTCCGCGTCGGCTTCTACGAGATCGAGGGCACGCTGGGCAAGGGCAACTTCGCCGTGGTCAAGCTGGGGCGGCACCGCATCACGCGCAGCGAGGTGAGGGCGCGGGGGGGTGGTCTGAGAGGGTGCGGGGGGCAACCCGCCAGTGACCTCGGGGCCGGTGGGCGTGGCAGGGCGACCCCCCTCCCCCACCCAGGTGAGCCGCCCCTCGGTCACACGCCCCATTTTCAGCTGTGGGAGGGAAAGAACAGAGGGGTGGCCCCCACCGGCCGAAGAGGGGCTTGACTGACAGAGGGAGGCGCCCCCGCCCCCCAAAGCCAAGGAAAGGAGAAACTAGTTACCTCTTTTTCACCACCAACCCTGCAATACACAATCCCCTTGGCAGCGAATGCGTGCACAACCCATGGATACTTTGCACGCGATTCTTCTTTGGTTTGCATCCTCACGTTACCTTCTACACGTGTCGGATTGATGGCGTGATGCAAGCCCAGGTACTGGTCCCTGGTTTTATTTTTCAACTGGGATCGGTCCCCCCCCCTCCCTTTACGAATAGGTTCGCACGTGTGAATGCAGGATTCGCTGTAAGTTGGGTAGCAGGGCTGTGGTTTTGCTTTGTATTCCCATCGCGTGGGGTTTTTGTAACCTTAAGCTTAACGTGTAGGTGAATGTGCGATGGGGAACCCTCCTCTTTTTCAGGGACTGGTGTAGGGTTTTGTTTCTCGAGCATAGTATGCATGGGCTCTGTTTTGCAAACAGATGTGCATGCAAGAGGTATGTCTGCTGACTGGGGTGCATGGCAGGCTGCATGCCTGTTTTTCCCTGTTGTGGGGGGGGGGGAGCAGCTCTTTATGCACATTAGGGATGGCAGGGCATCGTTTTCTGAGAAAAACCTCACTTGCGTTTTTTTAAAAATAAATGAAATTGTAGACCTGAACTAGCAAACGTATGGCTGAGCGCATGGCATATGCTGCACACCTAATATAAGAATGACTCGTGGTATGTACAAAGGAGAAACATGCAGACAAGGCACAGATCCTGGGAGAGAGATGAGCCCCCCCAAGAAAGAAGATGACTGAAGGCAGGAAGGGAAAGGAGACCTCCGCATGCTCCCCTCAAAGTCAAGGGGAGGGGGTGGGCCTTTTGTGGAGAAGCAGAATCAGGAGAGTGTGAAGGTCATCCCAGGGGGGGAAGAGGAAGGGAGGGGTCTGCACCAGGAAGAAAGATAACCTTTGAAACCTGTATATGCAGGAAGGCATGGCCCCTCCTCTCTCTGCAAGGATGAGGAACTTGGGTGGGTCTTGCCTTTGAGAAGCAGTCCAGTCTGATGTGGTGGTTAGAGGGTGGGACTACGATCTGGCAGAGCCAGGTTCAAATCCCCAGTCTCCTGGGAAAGCTTGCTGGGTGATCTTGTTACGGTGACCTACTTCACAGGGTTGTTGTGAAGATAAAATAGAGGAGAGGAGAATTATGTAACCTGCTTGAGTTCCCATTTGGGACTTGGGAAGCTGAAGTCGAAATGGAGTAGAAGAGATGAAATCCTGCTTTTGGGGGGTGAAGAGTGGAGAAGGTCTTCCTTGCAAAGACAAAAGGTGGCCTTTGTGGGCCGGGGAAGAGTGGGGAAACTGCTTAGAGGGAACCTTCCCTTAGTGTGGCAGAAGATGGACACAGTTCCAGAAAAGCCCCCCACTGAAAGCAAGGGGCATCTGCCTGAACTCTCCAGGAGGGAGATGTTGCTTTCATAAACAAGCACGTGGCCCTGGGAAAGAGGTGCTGTAGTAATAAACAGAGAGCGCAACTCTGCTGAATCTTGGGGAGTGGGGTCACATATTTGGGAACAGTAAGCAGTGTCCAGACTTGGTTCCCTCCAAAAAAGCTAGGTCCTTATCAGAAGTAGAAGGATCGTGGAGTCAGAATGAGTGACACTCTAAGACATCTTCCCACAGGGACCCAGATACCGGCTGATTCCCTAGAAGTGAGTTCGGCAAGGGGTGCCGCTTCATTTCAGTTTGCATCTTCAAGGAAGGAGGCTGTGGTTGAGCAGTAGAGCACCCCCTTTGCATTCAGAAGGCCTGAGATTCAGTCCTTGGCATCTCGAGTTAAGAGGATAAGGTAGTTGGGGATGTCAGACTCCAGAGATCTGTGGCCAGACACAGCAGACCTGGTGGGCCAAGGGGGTCTGGTACAAAGCAGCTTCATGTGTTTATGGTGAGAGTGGCAGGGATTTTTCAGGAATGGAAGCATGGCATCCTCTGAAAAGGTTGGAACTGTACATGTTACGAGGGAAGCACCCAAGGAGGCGGCTGATGGGAGGGAAAAGGCATGCTTGACACATTAGAACAAACTGGGAAGGGGCTAGCTCATGGGCAAGGAAGATAGAGCGAGATCACGGGCATATTTCTGAGCAAACCAGGATGTTGTTAAGGGGAAGAGCTGGCACTGGTGGAGCTGTTCCCTAGCAGGGCGTCTGCCTTATTATGCTTTGATCATCTTCTGCTCTCCTTGGATGTCACAGGGCTCCGGTGCTTGGCCCTCCCTGTCCTTGGCCGCTCGTGTTGACCTTCATCATTTCCTTCCCACTGGCTGGGATCAGATGGAAATGAGTAGCTTCTTTTGTTCTCTCTTTTCACAGCAAAGGCAAATGGGGTTAAGAAGTCAGTGCCAGCCTGGCATAATCTTGGCGCTTGTCATTTACTTTCAGCCAGCAGTGTTTGCTTATTTGGGTAAGAAGAGGACTAGAGGAGAGGTGATTTCTTTTCTCCTTGGAGCTCCCAAAGCAAATCAGTCTGGCAGGCTTAGAAAAGCTTTCTTTGCTCCCAGCAATGAGAAGCAGAAGCGCAGGCAATCTTGGCAGGGGGCCCCAGGCCTGATCTGTGGGTGCATTTCAAAGCAGTGGGGGGGACGGGGACGGACATAGTGCCCATTCTGTCGTCCCAGTTTTCCAGTCATTATTGCCTTGGGCAAGAATGAGAATAACCAGCAAGCTAGAGGGGCTGATTGACTTGCTACAAATTACTGTTGTTTGACCCAAGTTGGGAGTGACCAACGTCAGACCACAAAGTATTAAGTTGGTGTCTGTCCATTTTGGGCACATCACAAGCCTGACCATTTCCCCTGAACTGGTAAACTGAAAGAAGGATGGTTCCATTTTACCTTCCAGTCACATGAGTCATTGTTGTCTGCACTAAATTAAGGCCGTAGGAGTCTTTTTGAAAAGCAAGCTGCACATTAAATACGGTACAAGTCTTGGGGTGGGGGTGGGGCAGAGGTACACATAATTACTGATTGTTGGATAAGTGGGTAAGCTGGTTTAAGTATTAAATGAATGACTGGAGCAGTTTTTGTGGGGATTATGTTTCAGATACTTTATTTTTTTTTATTTAAGCAACTGAAAACTTTGTTGCTTACAAAGGTTACTTCCCTAGCTGATTTGATAGGGTTTAATATCATTGAATTTTATTCTTAAAATTTAATCTAGAGTTTTGTGAAGGTTCCATACAAAAAGGAGGAATTGCTACTTTTTTTTTTAAAGCTGGCGTCTTAATTGTCATATTAGGTTGCATAAATGGAAACAGGTCTGAGAATTGTAGTATTTTTCACCTCTTAATACTGATTGCTTCATTCACCCAGTAAAGCACTTAAAAACCTAGCCAGCATAAACAGAACAAAATCACATTGGATTGTCGTTTCTAAATTATATTTTGGATAGTTTTCTTAACAATGCCCCTGACCTTGCTAGTACTAAAACCTGAGGACTCTCATGCTGTGAGTTCTGTTTTCCATTTCAACTGGTAACCAGCCAGCTAATCTTTTGAGTTTTGTGCCCAGGTCTCATGCTACTGGAGAGAAGGCATCGGTCCTTGCCTTGTTGGAGTGTAAAAGAATAAAATGTAGAACACTTCCCAATTTTTAAATTGTAAAACTCAGATCATTAAAAAAAAATTATCTACCTAAATAACTGTAATTATTATTGGTGATCCCCATCAGTGTGGAAGTACCATGTAAAATGCAGATGGGTAATGACTTTTGCTCAGAGGACTCCTTGGAGCCCCCAATGAACAGATAAAATGGCAGGCCAGAGGCTGATTCAGGACTAGACGTCTAGCTGTGGGACCTGCCATATTCAGGGCTGTAAAACACATTAAAATATTTTTAATGAAATTTTGTTATTGCTTAAGGGGCTCGTAAATTCAGTCAAAGCATTTTTCATTCTTGGCAAGAGTTTGTACACCCTGTTCAGTTTTAGAATTGGACATTCACCTCTGTTGTCGCTGCTAGGAGGGAAGGATTCAAGGATTGTGGAAATACTTAGTAATATTTCTTGTACTTCACCTTTCCGATTACTGGGGTGTGAGTGTGTGTGTGTTTTGACATGCTGATCAAATGGAACTTGATTTCTTGGCCTCATGCTTCCTGTCAGGTCTGACCGAACCCAAGTTGCAAAAAAATGTGTTGTTTATCCTTATCCTTTTTTTTTTTACTCACACACACTCACTCTCTCTCATCTGTCGTCCACAGCAAAAGGTTAATATTTATCATAATGCTAAAGTATTATTTGTGGGATAAATAACTCAGGGATACTTGGACATGAAGTAGAAAATTCTGCCATAATAATTGCTCCTCCTGATAAGGAGCCATGAAGCATTTGGTGTATACTTTTTAGAAGTAGTGCCTTGATAACTGTTGCCGTGCCTTGGATCCAAAGCTCAGCGTATGTGAATGAAACACTCCTCCTCACATACGGGAGGACCCCCATTTCTGATTCCACGTTTCATGTACAACTCCCGGTACCATTTTACCCATTACTCCACAGCATCCCCTGGCCTTTGGAGCAGCTGTTCATATTGTGAGAAACTGGGGAGAGAAGGGAAGGCAGTCAGTATCAAATGGTTTGCCTCACTAAACATTCCCTTCTCACCGGACACAGTGTGTAACAGACTTCCCTCTGTGATACACCTCTGAAGATGCCAGCCACAGATGCAGGTGAAACGTTAGGAACAAGATCCACCAGACCACGGCCACACAGCCCGGAAAGCCCACCACAACCAGTATCAAATGGATCCTTGGATCCTAACCTTAGTAAACTAGCAACTGCAAGGCCCCCAAAACGTCCACATCAGATTGCTGATGATTGCAAATAGAGCCTTGCAGAAGCCTGAGTGTTCTTTTTCACATTCTTTCACTTATCTACATGTTAGTTCTTTGATAAGTAAATGAATCCTTGTAGAATCAAAACAAAATATTTTCCGGCATCACAGAAACTTGGGGTCATGCTGGGAGCTCATTGGAAAGGGAAGGGTTTCTTCTCCCTCCCTCCAGATTCTCATTTTGGGGATCCCCTTTACCTGACTTTCAAAGTCAGTGTGTTGTAGTGGTTAAGAGCAGTGGAGTCTAACCTGGAGAACCAGATTTGATTCCCTACTCCTCCACTTGTGCAGCAGACTCTTATCTGGTGAATTGGATTTGTTTCCCTGCTCCTCCACCTGAAGCCTGTTGGGTGACCTTGGGCCAGTCACAGTTCTCTCTGAGTGAATTCTGTCAGCCCCGCCTACCTCACAAGATGTTTGCTATGGGGAGGTAAAGAGAAGGAGTTTGTAAGCTGCTTTGAGACTCCTTATGGTTGAGAAAAGCAGGGTGAAATCCCAAACTCTTGTTCTGCGGAGTTCTGTTGATTTGGTGCTTTTTGTTTTATATCCCACATTATAAATATTTTTACAATTTAGGAGTGAAGCTTTTTGCTGCCCCAGCTTGCAAGTAAATTTTGGCACTTGCAAATGTGCTGAATCTGTACATGCTTAGATAGATATTTTTTTAATACTCCTTTCGGTCTCTTGGAGGAGACAACAATGAGTTTGGGTGAACACTCAATAGAACTGACCTGCATTATTACATTGAACTGTGCACTTGCTAACCACACATAAAGTGAGGGGGCATACTAAGGTCTAAATATACATGTTCATCAAAGATTAGTGTGGTATACTGTACAGGTGAAAGCGGGGTGATGAAGAAAGCTGGCAGGAAGAAAGTAGATTCCGTTGAAATGTGGTGTTGGAGGAGAATTTTACAGATACTGTGTAGACAAATCAGTGGTTCCAGCAAATTGGTTGGTTTCTCTCCACTAGCACAACCCAGGCTGTTGTGCAATGTGGACATCTTTGAATCCCCCCCCCCCCCCCGGTACAGTGTTGTGCTTCCAGTTTAGCTCCTATAACAATTGGTATGTTTGTTCTGTTGAAATTTCAAGCATTGTATTAGCTATATATACTCTGTATCGTATCATTGGAAATGCAGAAATTGCCTGCCAAATGAGAACAGTGGGTAAACCTGCCCACCATCCCAGTTGAAAATGACCACTCCTTTGCAGTGGGCTACTTGTTTCCTCACATATGAGTGAGCGCATGCAGGTTAAGGCATGGGGGTGATTGCAGGATTAAAACTGCAAAATCTGGAAGCCGTGTGCCATGGTTTGCCTTTGCAAGCAAGGAGATCTTGCGTTCCTAAAATGGAAGGAAAATAGATGTGGGCAAAGCTACTGAGGTAATCAAACTGACAGACTTCTGTGGGAAGAAAGATTAAGAAAACTGAAATGGTGCCTTCATACAAGGTGACCGCAGTGACAAGAGGTGTGGAGTGATAAATGCTATTTACTTTCTTTAGGCTACATTGTTCTGCTCTCAGTGCCCTGGAAAGTATCATATAGGCTGGGTAGGAGGTTACCTGAACTACACTTTCTAGGTTTTGCTTTTTTATTCGTTGGGGGCTTTTTATCATCTTCAATGCCAACTGATTTTCTTTTAAGAAGTCAGAATTACCTTAGAATCCAGTATGTGTATAAACCAAACACGACACAGGTATTGAAACATGTACCTGGTCAATAGAAAGCAAAATGTTCAGTGTTGGTGGTGTGTGCTACAGAAAGGTTTAAAAGCGCTGGGGTATAATAGCCTCTGGAAAGCTTTTTTGTGGAAGGCTGAGTTTTAATTCCAAAGCATTTTGATTTAGACTTGGATATTGTTCCATCTTCCTTAAATAGAGCAAATATTTGAAAGTCCCTGAAGCTGACTTCCTTAGATTCTCTCTGTTCAACATCTGACTTACTGAGAACTGGATTTCTTGGAACTGCACTGCTTGCAGGCCTTCAGATGAAATGGTTCATTTTGTCATTACTTGGAAAAGGAGCAGATATCTGTGGAGAGGGAGAACAAGTGGTTGCGAGCTGGATTAGCTCTGTGAAATGGGAACCAGTGGTGTGCAACCAAAAGGGCATCCACTGCTGCTCTCTCTCTCTCTCTTTTTTAATGGTTGTTCTCTACTGACACAGCTCTGTCTGGAATCTTCCGGGCTGAGAGGCTACGAGAGGTGAATCGCAGTTGCAAATTGTGATCCAAGTCCTTCATCATAGAGAGCGTTATGTAAATAACAGAACATGTTGCAGATGAAGGGGAAATAATATAGTTTGAATTCAAGAAATGCAGAATTAAACCTTTGGATCACCACTGGATTGCTTCTGGGGAAATTAGATCCTCGGGTTTACGTGTGTTCTCCATTTTCCGGGCAGTTTCATCTCTTGCCCAATCACCTGACTGCCATTTAAACCCAAAAGTTTGTTAAAAGCAGTTTGATCAGCCAGTTTCAGCAAGGACGCTGGAAAAAACCCAACAAGAGTTCTCATTTGTGTGCACTTTTCTAGATTGCAGGGAAAGCACCTGCCGCTGCCTCTTGGGTAGTGATTGAAAGTCCTCTCCCCTTTTCCATGCATTCATCAATTGCTTATTTCGGCCCATTTCAAGTTAGGCTTCTTCAGAAATATATCCTTCTGTAGTAAGGAGTTTGTTTCTTATCAAGCGACTAGCGATAAAGCCCGTGTGAAAAAATTCAATGGGCTCTAAAAAACTGTTGCTGGTCATTTCTGTCATTATTCACGAAACATTAAAATTCAACATGTAGAAGCATTTGCAGAATGCTCATCCTTCCCAGGGCAAGAGAGGTAGACCCCCTTCCACTCATGAGCCTGCACAGCTCTTTAAAAAGTGAGTCATTGCTGAAATGCATTGGCTTACTTGTAAATGGCGGGGGGGGGGGGGTTTCCTTTCACATTATTCAATACGCTTGTGACCGTGTGGCCTACCCCCTCCACTCGTGTGCCTATGCAGCTCTTTTAAAAGTGAGTTGTTGCCAATATGCCTTGCCTTTTATATAGATAAGAATTATACAGGGTAGGGACTAATCTGGCAAAACCATTGTACTGAACATGAATAACTGGAAAACATGTTTTCCGTGTAGACGGTAGCTGTTTGGAGGGATATTTGGCCCTGACTAGAATTTGAATTTCCAATAAATATTAGGGATGTGAGATTCAGGCAGGCAGTGGCAAACCACCTCCCAACATTTCTTGTCTTAAAAATCCTATGGGGTCATTTTAAGTATTTTTTAAAAATCCAAATGAATGCCCTGCAAGGAAATTGGCGGGGTTAAGAATTTTTTTACTCCATCCTGTTTCTAGTAACATTTGATGCTCTTGTGATTCAAGCCACCTTTCACACTTCTTAAGAGCAGTGCTAATCTTAATGGTATCTTGTGACATTTTTACAGGCTGTTATGTATTGGGTGAACAAAAAACAGCGGCTTTTATTCTTCTTCAAAAGAGTATTGACGCTCACTTTCCTTGAATGCTGGCTTGCATCATGTGCAAAGAGAATGCAAGGTCCTAAGCGGCTCTTTGCAGATCCGGAGCTTTGAGTTCCAGGCATGCAGTTCATTTGAAGTCATTTGATTTAGCAGCACTTCCCCCATCCAGGAAAGGGGAGGTAGTTCTGTGTTTTAGCAGACCTGAATGTTTGTCTGCCTTCAATGAATTATTTCCTTTGGTTACAAACAAACAAGAGTTCTCATTTGAGTGCACTTTTCTAGATTGCAGGAAAAGCACCTGCCGCTCCCTTTCTGATAGTTATTGAAAGTCCTCTCCCCTTTTCCATGCATTCATCAATTGCTTATTTTGGCCCATTTCAAGTTAGGCTTCTTCAGAAATATATCTTTTTAAAATGTGAAAAATTCCTATTTTGGATCTCTCTCTCTCTCTCTCTCTCTCTCTCTCTCTCTCTCTCTCTCTCTCACTCACTCACACACACACACACACACACACACACACATACTGAAACAAGTCAGTAGTTGATCGGGTGGCAAGAGAGAGCTGTGCTTCGTTCCAAGAAAATAACAGTGAACATAATGATACCTGCAGTCTCTTAATTTTTTTTTAACAAAATCAACTAAGTTTACTACCCCCAGTGTAAACGGAACACAGCAGAAACAAATGCAGAACTAGAGAGAAAATACTATGAAGGCTGATATTTTTGTTGGGAAGCCTTATTTTGAAATACTCCCCCCGCTTCCCGTGACTGGCGTCTCCAGGCAACTTCATTAGTTTGATATGCTTTTGCTTTCCTTTGTTTATGGTGAAGAATGTAAGTTGACCTGCTGGATATGAGTACATGTAAAACAAAGTGTGTTGTTTGCGCCCTAGCAATCTGGCCAAGGATATGTCCGTCTTTCTGGGTAACAGTCAGAATATTTGGAACTTCTGTCCAAAATATTACATTTTGAGTGCAGTTCTCTTCTGCTGAAAAGCATATCAGATACATCCCTGATGAGAATGCTGGAGATAGCTAAGTTCCAGCAACTTGGAAGACAATGAATTGGTGTCTTTACTGTAAGGAATCTCAGAGCAGCTTACAATCACAGTCCCTTTCTCTCCCCACAACAGGCACTTTGTGAAGCAGGTGGGGCTAAGAAAGTGCAAGAGAATTGTAACTGGCCCAGGGTCACCCAGCAGGCTTCATGTGCAGGAGTGGGGAATCAAATCTGGTTCTTCAAATTAAAGTCTGCCTCTCTCAACAACTACATCACTTATTTGCAAACTTGCTGATTTAGTTTGGGAAATCTGATCTTTTTAAAACATAATATTTCTTGTCTTTGACTCTAGGTGGCAATAAAAATCATTGACAAATCTCAGCTTGATTCTGTGAATCTGGAGAAAATTTATCGTGAAGTGCAGATAATGAAAATGCTGGATCATCCACATATTATCAAGCTTTATCAGGTATGTAGCAACCGTTCCTTCTTACCAGGTCTACAGGAGTGGGGCTAGAGAAATAAGTCCTTTGCCTCACTTCCATATTGTGGGTTTATATTTGCCTGCTGTGGCTTTAGTCTTTGGGAGGCTGTTAACGAATGCTGGCTTTGATCTGCAAATCAGCAACAAGCAGTGTATTTTTAATAAAGAAAGCACTTGCCTCTTATGTGCATGTTGAGATCAGAATGGTTTTCAGTAATTCTTTAATTTACAATGCTGAACTCTTATTGACTTGAACAGCCACAGGAATGTATAGTGTGATGTCTGAGAAATCAGTCAATCAGTACTGAACCCCTTTTGATAGGAACAGGTCCTAGGTACAAGCTTTGTTAGACTATGGACAGCCTTCTCATGGAGTTTCTGCTTTGCTGTGAGTATGCAGCCACTCTTTAAGCCACTCATGAATCCAGGGAGATCAGTGGAACTTTGGAGTCTGAAGGCACAGAAAAAAGCAGAAAAAAAATTCAGGAAACAACTTTTTGTAGAGGACTTTTTTTTTTCTGATGGAAGAAATTGGAAAAACCCACTCTTCCACATGAATGGAGGACTCCAGTTAGGTGAACTGGATTTGTTTCCTTGCTCCTCCACATATAGCCTGCTGGATGACCTTGGACTGGTCACAGTTCTTTGGAACTCTCACCCCACTTATTTTACAAGGTATCTGTTGTGGGAAGAGGAAGGTAAGAAACTTGTAAGCTGCTTTGAAACTCCTCACAGGAGAGAAAGGTGGGGTATAAGTCCAAATTCTTCTTCTTCTTCTTCTTCTGCAAGCCCATGAAAGTGAAACATTTTTAAAATTAGGTTTGAATTAGGTTACTCTTCGTTCAAGTGACACCCCCATACAGTCACACAGAGAGGCAAGATTCTCATCTTTCATGTCAGTTGACTAAAAGTCCAAGTGGCTTGCTTGGAAGTTGTACCCTCTATTAGAGCCCCATGTACTAGTTGACAGAATCTAGTAATGGCAGTCATGCATGAATTCGTTTTGAACATCCTCAAGTCTGATATATTTATCTTGCTGACTGGGGTAAAAGAGCAGTCTCTGGCTATCTAATTTGGGAGTTTGCAAGGGAAGCAAAAAAAAAAGAACTAAAGCGAGAAATCCTTGTTTGGACATCACCATTCTATTTAACATAGGGTGCCTCCCTTCAGTTGAAATCTAACCACAGAATAAACCAACATTTCTGGATAAAGAATTCACCAAATGAATATCTCCAGTGCCACATTTAAGGAAATTACTGGAACTTTCTGATAGTCCAGTTATATACAGAAGATACCAGTGAACTGTGTCCATTGTAACTTTTAGGTAAAATACCACTTCCAAGCTATCCCTGTGTAAAAGCGGTTCACTGGCATTCACAGATTGCTCCCATCGGGCTAGATTTGCCCCTGCACGGATTCAAAGATCTGCTGAGTTCCTGTGTTTCCTTTCTTCTGGAAGTCCTTTCTGCCCTTGGGAAGGTTTATTCCAAGGGCTGCGAACGAAGCCTGTATGATCTGCAAGCTATGTGGGTCAGAAGGCTGAAGAGAATGAAATCACCAACAACAGAAGAGACAAGGGGTTTTTTGTTCTCTCCCCGCCCTCCCTCACAGCCCGCATGGCTGCTTACCTCACCGCTCCCATGAGCTCAGGAATCCCCCTCTGCATGATGGGTTCTTGCTGAAGAAGTGGCTAGTCATTACTCCAGTAATATTTCTGCTCTAAGAGGGTGATCTATGTGATGGCGGTGATGACTTTGTAACTGTCCATTTAAATTGCCATGGGATTAGTTTGGTATCATGGTCACGCGAAGGACAGCTGCCCATTGACATGTGGTATATGTGGTGTAGCAATTAGTATTGGACTTATGCTATGGGAGACTCAGTTTTGAATTTCTGCTCTACCGTGAAAGATCCTTGAGTGACCTGGGGGCAGTTGCAGTCTGGGGGGAGAAATGGTGATAGCCACATTGGGTTCCTGTTGAGGAGAAAAGCGGGTATAACCAACAAAGTGTCTATATGCTATAATTCCATATGTAAAAAAGCCAAGGCGTAGGGGCTGATTAGAGCAGAGTTAGTTCAACCTTTGACTTTGCTTTGTTAATGTTTCTCTGATGAGCAGATGTGTCAAGATGCAGTGCATATTTATCTGTCTTTAGGTCAGTGTATTGACTGATATCCAAAGAGGCCAGTTTTGGCAGGAGGTGCAATTCTGTGGGGTTCTGAAATAAATGCTACTTTTTAGATATTGGACAGGAAACAGATTCCATGAACTTGAGATAACCAGCTCGCTATTACTACTTAAACATTATTTAATTCTAGCAGAGCACACTCTTACCATTAGGATTCACAGTCTGTTACTCTAGGCAGAGATGGAGGCCAGATCTGGGGCATACACTTGAAAATCTTGGACAGAAAGGTCAGGTTTTGAAGTTTGCAAAAAGCTGTAGAAGTAAATTGTTCCTGTGTGCTAACATACCATTTTTGTTGTTCAAATTATTGTACCCAGTGAAGGAAGAGGCCAGGTCATCATGAGGGAATAATATGGGTGAATTAATTGGTAGCTGAAAGTGCAGAAAGCATAAGGCTTTGATGACTGCAGAACTGCATCCATATTTACCCTCATCTTCAGTTTTGTAGTTCTCAGACATTTATATCTGTATATCTAGCTCCCCTGGGTTTGATAAAAAAAAGCAAGAGAAAGGTAGGTGAGAAGGCCTAACTAATGTGATGGATTAGATACTAGACCAGGGTTCTGCAACCTGCGGCTCTCCAGATGTTCATGGACTACAAATCCCATCAGCCCCTGCCTGCATGGCCAATTGGCCATGGTGGCAGAAGCTGATGGGAATTGTAGTCCATGAACATCTGGAGAGCCGCAGGTTGCAGACCCCTGTACTAGACAATATAGGTGGATTCTCATGATTTATTAGACTCTTTACATCCTTTCCAAGTGAAAGAGTTTGTTTTTCCATACCCTGTCTTTCACAATATTTGATAAGTTGCTTCAGCATAGATTCCAAATTTTCTCTGGTAAATTACGATATTACTGCAGCACATGCTTAGCCAGAAGGTTCCATAGAGCCTGAACGAACCTATCTTCCAGTCTTACACTTAGCACAGGAAAACTACCTCCATCCTTTTAAAGGTCGCGTTGGTCAGGAAAACAGGTTTCACCTCCAGTTTAGAGATCATCGTGCCCTTAACTTTAAATCTGTGAAATAACCAGAGGTCGGTAGGCTTTTAAATGGCTGCTGTGACATGTTGGGAGGGAAAACGTATTTCCGGGGCTTTGTTGATTTTTTTTCTGTCCCCAAATAAGTTAAGCTAACGTCTTGTTTCTCCATCAATAGGTGATGGAGACCAAAAGCATGTTGTACCTTGTGACAGAATTTGCCAAAAATGGAGAAATATTTGGTAAGCCTTTTTTTTTGTTTAAAAATAGCTCAAATAACTTGGTGACTAATTATTTGGAATTGTTTTCACTTTAAAAATGGAAGCTGTATATTGCTTTCTTTGTGTTTTTTTGTTTCAAAGTAACACACAGCGCTATTTTTGAAATCAAATAAACTGCTTAAACAATTTGTTCTACCATTTGCCCAGCGTGTGAGTAACTAAAATGCATTACAAGCTGGATTGCTATATCACAACAATGTCAAACTTTAAAAAAACAACAACAGTTTTTACACATTAGCTCAATTCATATCAGATGTGCCCTGCTTTCTTAAAATTTATCTCTATATTATTGTTTGTATGCTAAATTCATATGATTTATCTTTGCAACTAAGCAAATTTAACTTGAGTGAATTGTCCTGTTACACTGACTGGCAGTCCTGTGTCTTAACAGTAGGTCAATAACAGCGGGGCTGTCAGTTCTGTTTGTCCTGCCTCTTTACCAAGTTTGCAACTGAAAGAAGACAAGCTTATTCTGCCCTATTTGCTTCAGTGGATGAGACCAGGAAAGGAGTGGTGTGAAAAAAATGCAATTTCTGTGCTATTTGGCTGTCCTCTAGAATGCAGCTAACATCCCAGTCCTGAGGGCCAGGGATGGCGCAGCTGCCCCACCGCCTCCACAGGGGATCCAGGCGGCGACTTCAAGAGCCAGTTCCTACCCACTCCCCAAGTTGGGCTGCCCCAATCCTAAATTATGATAATTTTGAAAAGATAGTCTCTATCTTGACTGGTATTTTCTACCTGATTACGGTAGCTTTGGTATTTGTTTTAATAACAAAAGTTATTATTGTAAAAAAGTTGTTATTGTAAAAAAGTTATTATAGTAAGTTATTATAGTAAGTTGTTGTTGTTGTTGTTGTTGTTGTTGTTATTATTTATATTTATAAACCGCCCTCCCCCGAAGGGCTCAGGGCGGCAAACAAACAAATAGATAGAGCACAAATAAAATCAAATTTTAAATAGTTATTAAATATGGCTCTATATGTTAAAATCGACCCCCATTAAAATGCAGCATCTATCAAAATTACCAATGGTTATTTCACAAGTTAGTTTGGTTTGCAGTTCCAAAAGCAAAGACCAATGAAGTGCTATACTAAGAAGATCAGTCTCCTACTGTCAGGATCAAAAGCTCAAAAATAGGGAGTCAGTAGTATGTCCATCAGTGAACTGGAGCTCACATTTTAATTTGTGAGTCGACTGGTGGTGGTCATTGTGTTTGGTCATGTATATCGTTGCGGGTTTTCACAGATGAAATTAACACAGTTTTTCAGACTGTGTGGCCATGGTCTAGTAGTTTTAGCTTCTGACAGATGCCCAACTACACAAAACACTCCAAAGTGTACCATGGAGAGAAGACGGTGTTACATTTGTTGTTTAAATAAAGGATATTCGGAACTCTTCCCACCATTTTATTGTGTATGTAGCTTGCTAGAATCCCAATGTATGGAATGCACAGAAGACTGAAGTCGAAGACAGGGTTGCACTTTCCTGTAACTGCTGTTCTTTGGGGTCTTCTATACAGACACATGTTCCTTTCCTCCTGCCCCGCTGTGAGTTCTCATTGGTGTGCTTGCGGCGGCTCAGGGAAACTGAGGGAGAGGGCATTCTACTGTTGGCCACATGGTGGTTGGAGGGAAAGAAGTCATGAGACACATCTAATGGCAAGGGAAGCTCAAGACTGGTTTGTTGCTGATCTGTGCAGCAGGCCCAGTCCCAATGTGTGTCTGCGCAGAAGATCTCAAAGAACAGCAGTTACAGGTAATTGTAGCCCTGTCTTCCTCCAAACCAAGGAACCCTAAGGATTATGCATCCACTTGCTCTAGAGATTTCCTCTGTTCTAAAAGAGAATGCTGTCATAATAGTCCCCTTTTTTCTAAGAGCTGTAGAACTGTTCTCGTTCCTCTTCATGGCTCTCAAACAGGACAGTGATCTATGTCCCATCCTAGATTCTGAGGGACTTGAGTACTTTCATTCTTATTGGAAATGATGATCATTCCGATGCCTCGTGGGCACTCAGTCTTACTGTTAGCCTGGCCTTAGGTGACAGATGACCTCTTCCTACGTCTTCAGATCCTTCTGGCGTATAGGATGCCTCTAAATGCTTAACTGGGGTGAAGAATAATTGTTTGCCTCTTGGTTTTTGTAGAAGTAAACAAATGTGTTTTTGCTCAACAAAATATTCTTGAAATTGAGTTGCTTACATCTTGTTATAAAAAGCAACGAAGAAGTTATCCTCATGACCTCCTCTGGTAAAACCCTTCAGGGCATCGGGCAATGTCTGAAAAAGCCCACAATCCGCATGAGACTGACTGCACATTCCTCTGGTTTGTCACAGCAAGCAAGAGCTGTCTGGGAGGAGCATAGCTGATACATGAGTTCCTGAGAACAAGAGCTGTGGGTTCCAGCTTGTGTGCATTAAACCTTTAGAAATTATTGGTTATGTGCACGCTTTTGTGGCTATCCCTTGTTGTATTAAACAAGTTTCACTGGAATTGCTGGGGAACACAATTTCTTGATCCTGGCTAATATAGTCATATTGCCCTGCCCTTCAAAGGGCTTAGAGCAGACTACATGACCACCGTCCCTACCCTCATCTTGCTTTCACTACTTGGCTTGCTAAGAGCCAGTTTGGTCTCCATGCTAAACTGAACTGCCAGTCCATGCTGTCTCATGCATGTGACAGCTAGCTTCAGTGCTTAGAGCTTTTATGGCTATCCCTCGTTGTCTTAAGCAAGTTTCACTGCAGTTGCTGGGAAACACAATTCCTTGATCCTGGCTTATGTAATCATATTATCCTGCCCTTCAGAGAGCTTAGAGCAGACTACATGACCTCTCTCCCTACCCCTACATCCTGCTTTTACTGCTTGGCTTGCTGAGAGCCAGTTTGGTCTCCAGTTCTATATGCTAACCTGAACTGCAAGTCCGTGCTGTCTCATGCACGTGACAGGCATCTTCAGTGCTCAGAGTGAAATCTCTGGAGAGGAAATTCCAGAATGAGGGCATCAGCCCGCTTACAAAGCCAAAGCCAGTGTTCTCCTCTGGGATGAGGTTGTCTTCTATAGAATTGCTGTTGAATTAGACGCATGTAGTGTAAATGAGGCTTCCTGTAATTCATTGGTGAATTAATACTTAATGAGACTAACAACCAGGAGTATTAAACTACAGCACTGTTCCTTTGTATTGCCGAACACAACACCAATATGGTCTGCACAAGTAAACCTAGATATTTACTGAATTATAACGTTAATGACAAAGCTTTTTGGAAGAGTCTTTAGGTGAATTCTGGCTTTATAATGTGTTGTGTGTTTGGGTGATGTTTGATTATTTCTTGTAGATGGAATTTTTATGACTGGCAACTGAGTACAGGATAAAATAGTGTAGGACTGTATTAAATAATTTACAAAGAGAAAAAAGTTCAGCTTAGGAACAAATGCGGGAATTGGCTGTTTTTTTAAAATAGACTTCCTGTTGAAATAAGAAAGTCACAAAAGTATTGAAAGCTACCTTTTTTATTAGTACCAGTCAACAATCAATATATAACATTTTCACATGTTAAAACTCATATCCTGCCTTTTTTTCCCCTGAAAAAGAGTTCAAATTCAGTAACAAAACTGAGACGCAAGGGCCATGTCTCAGGTGCTACCTGGACATGCCAAAGGGCTTCCATTTGTGACACTGGATTTTTAACTTTCTTTTGAACTGCAAAATTCTGTTTCATGTTGCAAGCCGCTTTTGAAATTCCTTAGTTTTAGAAGTGTTTTGCTGTGCAGCGTTCCTGTGGATGTCTGGGGCAGGACTGATCAAGAAAGAAGTCCGGATTCCCTTTGGACCTTCAAAACTGGCTGCAAGGTCCTTCGGATCTTGACTTGTAACACAGCCCTGTCTCTTGTCTGTTCTCAAACAGAAAGGCTGAGGTTTGCCATTTTCTTAAAGGTTATAATGAACGATATTCATTCCAAAGATCAAGCTCACCTCCATCTCTGTGGGTGATATTGAGAGTTATTTTAGGCTATTTGCCACTTTTACCTTGCATCTTAGCCTGGAAGGGCTCAGAAGTTATAGCCGTGTCACCTGGGAGCAGAGTACAATTTGCATTTCTGCCAGAAATAATGGTTAAAAATGAGCTTCAAGTCCAAAGCAGCTTGCTTACTGATCTGTGTTAAAACATTCAAGAGAGGGCAAAGTGACATTCGCAGCCAGGAAATACTAGCACCCTTGTTAACTGACTGTCACACATATGAATTGTAGCCAGTTGGTGGCAAGTCAAGCTATTGGGGGCCGGGTAGGAAGGGATAGTTTGGTTTGAAGAGCAATTGGAATAAAGTTCATCAGTTTGTGGCACTGAAACGTCCAGTGATTGGAGGATGGAGGAGGTGGAGGCTGGCTGATGCCATCCTGTTTGCTTAGTGGCTTGGGGTTGCATGAGGGTGAATTAGTCGCTAGCCCAGTGTCTGTCTGCATTTATTCCAGATCTTTATTGGGGGAGGTATTTTTCAGTGCTCTGGGTGCCAGTGCATTATGTGTGCACAAGAACTTTTTCGTTTCACAAGAGCCAAAAAGTCAAGGCTGCTCTTGATAATGAAAGTCAGCAAAGAATATCGAGTTACCTTTTGCTTCTCCCTTTTTTTTCTGCTGAGCATTTAGTTGTTTTGTGTTAAATTTGTTAGCCAAGCTATCTGTTAACCCTTTTCTTTTGTTGATGTGCATTCAGCACTTTAATTGAACCACAGTGCTATGGCATGACTGCCTGGGTAGTTGTACAAAGCTCCTTGGCCTTCCACATACTTCGAGTAAATTTGCAAAGTGTGATTTCAGCAGGCCTCCTGTACTGTACATTTGCAGTGTTTCTTAGTGCCCTGTTTCCACGGGAAACTTCTAAAATTCTTGTTAATCTGTATCTGTAGTGCTAATATTCAGTTGCTCCGTAATAGGAAATCTCTTTTGGGGATAAAGTATCTGTCTGCTGGTGTTTAATTTGTTCAGATGGAGAAATTATTTGCTTAGCATAGGCTGTTTAGATGTGGTAAATCATGATGCTACATCATTGCTGAAGCCTGACCAACCTGTAAAATAGCTGGAGCAGGTAGGAGACCCTCAAGCATTGCACAAGAGGAAAATCACAGGCTTTTTAGCCCCCAGTTTCTCCTTTCTGTGCACTAGACCCAATCAACTGGGCATCAGAGTGTTGAAGCAGAAACTGCATCCTGTTCGCTTTCTGTGACAAGCCTCTTGGTGCTGCTTGCCTGTTGGTGGGGGGGGGGGGGGAGGGAAATTGCCTCCCTTGTGGGCTCTCTCTTCCTCCTGCCCTTTCCTGCCCCCTGCTGTCGCCTTCCTTCCCATCAGCCTCTTGCCCCCTTTCCTTCCCTGCCACTCCTACTTACTCTGTCGCACTATTGCTGGTTCCTGCCAGCCTGCCTGGTGGCCCTGCAGCCTCATCTCCTCCCTGCCGCCACGGCACCTCCCTGCCCAACTCTCATCCCTTGCCGGGTTCAACCTCCTGCTACCATCACTCATTTACCAGGTTGCTAAATAACCCTCCTGCCAGTGGGTGGCCAAGGCCTGGTGATATAGCATCGCAAGATCTCACTCGCCCCTTCCCAGTGAGTTTAGATTTGGGGGATTTTTGAAAGGTCCCCACCTTTTTCCCCCTTCAGATTTTCCCTCACCCTTGGGGACAACCCTAGCTTTGTGGAAGAATTCCCCTCCCACTAGGGGTCAAGATGCCAGGTTTTTTATATGCACGTTCTGAGGCAGTTAAACAGGAAACCCACGAGAACGGGTATGGATCACTTCATTTTCCCCTTTGTCCCCTTCCCCACATTATTCCTCCATTCTGTCAACCAGGCTGTGTTCAAGTCCTCTCCACTTAACCCTGTCCTTTCCTTCCTCGTCACAGGCCAGCCTTCCTTTTATCTGTCCCTTCCAGTCTTCAACTTATTTATTCACTCTACCTTTCTCCCCAGTGGGGACTCAAAGCAGCTTGCATTTTTTTATCCTGTGCACAACAGCCCCATGAGGCAGGTGAGGCTTTGAAGAGTAATCGGCCCAAAGTCACTCAACAGGTTTTCAAGGCAGAGTGGGGCTTGGCATCTGGGTCCTGGCTTGACACTGCTGTGCCCCCCATGGCTTTCAGCTTGATCACCTCCCCTCCCCTTGGCTTCTCTCCCCTGGGAAAAGTTTGTGCCAGATGTAGAAGTTGTGCAGTGCCAAGACACTCAGCTGAGTTGTGTGGTGGCCACTGCCAGGCCCAGCTAAGTCAAATAAGTTGTGTGGAGGCTTCCTGGGGTTCAGCTCAATTGTGTGGCATCTGCTTGTTTTGGTTGCTGCAGCCACACCTGTTTTTGCCTTTAAAGACCTCACACAGTTGCAAAACAGGTGCTTCAAAGACTGCCTGCCATGGCACAAAGCTGCATTTTGTGACTCTCACTGCCACAGAGACTTGATAGGTTGCCATTCATGAGGGGGCTTTCTTGGTCACAACGCAGCAATTATGGGACTTCCTTCCTCATTAGGTTTCCATCCCAGTTTGTGGAAGGTTAAGGAAGATGGTGCCAAAACAGCTCCATCCTTACTTGTTGGTTCTACGCGTGTCTTCACTCGCAGGAGGAGGAAGGCTATTGTTTGACCATCATGCTGTGAATTCTTGTCATTCACAGGCAAGTTGGTCCTTACTGGCAACCAGAAATTGCCCTGATCAGTTCTGGTTGACTTCTCTTCCATTACCAGGGCAGCATTTTCATGCCAGAGGTCTGTTGCTTTCTATGAAGGACTCTGCTGTTTTGTATCTTTTTGCGCAGATCAGGGTTGAAGTCAGGAGATTGCCTGTGCTCCTCCCAAGGGGGCGGGGAGGTTTCTGTCTCTGGCTAGATCAGGGGTAGGGAACCTGCGGCTCTCCAGATGTTCAGGAACTACAATTCCCATCAGCCTCTGTCAGCATGGCCAATTGGCCATGCTGGTAGGGGCTGATGGGAATTGTAGTTCCTGAACATCTGGAGAGCCGCAGGTTCCCTACCCCTGGGCTAGATCTCTCACTGTCTTCTGTTCATCTTATCCTTGTTCTGATGCTCAAGGAAGAGTGTGAAATGAACTCCAGTTAGCTGTTTGCATTGATTGTAGAAGCTGCAGGTATCTTACGACAAAATAACCTGGAAATTGCTTTTGCATAGAGTTTTATTTGAGGACTTGTACGACTGCTTGAGGTCTTCTCTTAGTTTGTGTCTTAGAATGTATGGTTTTAAAAACTTTATTTTTCCAAGGGCTGTGTGTTCACATGTGTAGATGGAATTTTTCCATCTTTTCAGATAAGTAATTGAAGCCCTCTGATATCGGTAGGCAGGATATTAAGGTAACCCTTTGTATGTCAGTGTATTTGCAGAGCTGCTTTAGTTATACTACAAAAAACTTGTTGCTTACAAAAAATGGTAGAAGAACTTGAAAAAAATGTTACCATAAAACAAGAGCTGCCTAATACTCTGTGTTGGACTAATGTCTTTTTAATAGCTTGGGCCTTTCAGATTCCTAATTAGGAAAAAGGGCAGGATACAGATATTTTAAATAAATAGATATAGAGTGACTGTGAGAGCTGTAAAACTTTTTTATCCTGTTCAACCAACATTTATTCAGTACGATATAATTTCTCTATTATTCATTTATTTAAAGATGCAGAGTAATTTCTCTAATAGTTAAAGTTGTCATTTCTGTTTCTTGCTGACATAATAGAAGAAATACACAAGTCAATGTACTTGCATCTTCCTCAACAGTAAATCAAACCTGTGGGAGGAGGGGTGTTTACGTGTTCTGAAGACCATCTGGAGAGCTCATCTAAAGCACTCCATGTACACAGGAGTCACTGGGGCATAGTGCATGAGTGCTGTCAACCAGCAAAGGTTTTCTCTAGCCAGCCTGATTCTCTTACAAGTATTTTAATGAAAAATACATTAAAAACCCCTGATGAGAGCAAGCGTTAAGTGCTGCTGTTTCTAACACGCTCAGTTAAGATCACATACCTTTGAAATGTCAGCCATTTCCAAATACCTTCACAATTTTTCCCCTCTTCCAAGTAAGGAACATGTTTCTGTATTCTGCCCAGGAAGCTGTTTTGCTTCCAGAGAGAGACCCATTTTTTCCTGCTGTTGTCCTGTGTTATGTCTGAGGTGCTTTCCAGTTTATCCTGAATTACCTCACATAGAGCAGCTCATGGAATCTGTCAGACATGCCCAAAGCCAAGTGCAAAATGACAGCAGAGAGATTTCTAAGAATGAGCGGGGGCGGAAGTGCTGTCTTTCTACGGGGTCGGGGGCTTGAGGCAGAAGATTAATAGTTCAGCTGCTTTCCTGACAGTATTCCGTACCAGCCTGTATTGGTTCTGTTTGACCCCCAAGAATGAACAATTGGTGAACAGTTAATTGGCAAGCGAGGATATTTGAGTAAGAAGTTAGAAAATGTTCGTATGAATTAAGTGGGATATTTATCTTTCTTTTTTTGGCACTGACTTTATTTACTTTGAAAAAAGATAACAAAACATATTGCTGAACTTGGTTGTTGCAGATGGAATAGGGTAAAAGGGGCTTAACGTTTGCTTTTGTTTTGTCTTGATTATATCTGTTAACCTCAGTTCTTTGACTTTATCTTCCAATATCCTTGGCAAGTCAGCTGTCATTCCTGAAGAAAAGCGGCAGCTTAAATTATTATCCTGCTGGCATCCCCTCCAAATCTCCTTAGGGCAGGGTCCAGCTGGTGCGTCAAAATGTCTATTGTGAATGCTAGCTGTCTGTCACAGTGGCCTACTATCTGGTTTCTAGCTAGAATCCTGTTCAGTTGGACTTGTGATTTTTTATTTATTGACTTCATAGCCAGTCTTTCTCACTAAGACTTGAGGAAGATCCCAAAATACAGAGAACAGTTCAGCTGGGCAGCATAAGACATCCAGTAAACAATGCTATAGTATTGAATGACAGAATTATAAAACAAATGCAAGCAAAAAAACCCCTAAGGTATAATAGACCATCATGTTGAAAGTGGATTATAGAGGTAGAATGCAGTACAATATTATTGTTGTTGTTATTTATTCAGTTTGATAAACCTCCATACCCCCGAATGGCTCTGAAGGTGATACATACAGCAACTACTGCAATAGATTACAAACCTATTCCCTTATTAAAAAAACATCCTCCTGAGGTGTTCTATTATACTACTATTCTGTTACCTTTAAATAAAATGCCCCATTGAAATATTCCCTCCTGAACATTATGTTTTGCACATTATGCTAAATGATAGGTGTGTGTGCATGGGGGGTGGGGGGTGGCTTCCGGATCTCTACAGGCAGATAGTTCCACAAGGTGGGAGACACAACAGAGAATGCATGTGTCAATCTTAGCCAGGTGCAGCTTGTAATCTGCAAAAGGTTTTGGTCGGTTACAAGTTACCAGCTGGCAACTCTGTCTGGAAAAAAGCCATCATGTTTGTTTCCCTACGTAATTGGTCAATTCGTGTATCCTCTTCCTCAGTCATGTCTTGGCTGAAAATCTTTTATAGCATTTTGCTGTGCCTTAATATAACGCAGCAGTTGTGCCATTTCTGTTGTACAATAAACAACAGTCTACTTACGTTAACTTGAATTGGATAGGAATGTTAGTCTGGAAATGAAAGTCTCATTTATTTAGTTATTTAGAAAAAGTTTCTGCTGCCTCTCCAGGGTACCTGCCTGAGGCAGCTTATAAATTAAAACATAGTAAAAACATAAAATGTTCAGAGTCATTAATTAAAACCTAGCTGGAGTGTAAATGACAAATCACTGAGCAGCTTAAAAGGATTTTAACTCTTCTGGTTTAAAGCACACTACAGAAATTGTTTTAAAAGATCAACCCCTTCATTAAAAGCAGAAATGTTTTGGCTTGGCACTTAAAAGAGAGTTGCATAGATAGGCAAGCCGCAAGGGGAAGAGCGTTCTGTATGGAGGAGGTTGCTACTGAAAAATCCTGGTCTCTTCTTGCTACCTTCTTCTTCACCTCTGAAGGTGTGGTGAGCACAGAGGAAAGGGGCTTGGGAGGGAAATTGTACAGAAATATGTAAAACAGTGGTACGAGGCACAAGGTCATATGACCCAGAATTCACTTCACACACACAACTTGAAGAAGTCACAAGTGGCAGGCAAGCGCAGTTGTGCGGACGTGTAATGCAGCATTGAGTTGGGCTATTTAAATTGCCTTCTCAGACTGTTCATTTGCAGCAAGGGATCAAATCCATAGTGAAGGGAAGCTCATAGTGAATTCTCAGTGGATCCTTTTTTGAAGCCGCCTTTCTTACTCTCCTGGCTGTGCATTCTGGGCTATGATGTAAAAGGGGGGGGGGGGTTGAGGAATTTGAGAAACTGATTTTGGTCATATTGAGGGAAAACCTGTTATGTGTGTCTGTAGAAATAACGTTGACTGCATGCCTTGAACATCTGATTTGTTGGGAAGGTAGATCCTGTTGATTTGGCTTTCAGACCCCAATGTCATGTTTATTCCTGAAAACCCCAAGTGGTCTGTATAGGTTGGGGAATTGAGACATTTCCAGCAATGTCAATGAACTAATCCAGTCAAAATTGGCCTGCTTAGTAGAAGCTTCTCAGACCAGTCACTAATGAGAAATAAATATTTCTAGACCAACCTTATTTGGCCCATCATAATTGCATAACCAGTTTGGCTGAAGTTCGTAAGTAAAACCCATTAATCAGATCTTACAATGAGATTATTACGAACAGGAGTAGGGCTTGCTTTTATCATCATTACATCATTTCTCTTTGTTTGCACTTAAAGAAGAGCTTTGACCTGTTCGTGTGAATTCAGCTGAGTGTGTTTTTTGTTTATGGAGCTTTGTTTTTGTTTTGTTTTTTTTGCATCAAAGGGATAATTGCTATCTAAGTTATTCGGCAGATCTGAAGGGAAGGGCTTTATACAGGTGAGGTCTGTGGTTCATAGGGGAGGTCTAACCTTGTAAAAAGCGCAAGAAAAATCTTGGTCACCTCAGACTCATCAGTGTAAGAGCCTTATGTTCTTGGATCAGTGTTTTGCCAAGGATTTCCAATTGAAAAGTATGCAGCTGGTAAGCATCTCCCAGTATTTTCAAAAGCAATGTAGAATAACTGGAACATTTTGGAAATAATTATTTTAATTCAAAGTATGCTTCAAGTGTGGTATAATGAGGATTGCATGAGGCTAGGATCTGGGCCAGTCAGATTTGAACAGAATCTGAAAGAAGATTATTGGCAAAAATCTAAATTGCAAGTCACCTAACAAGGCAGAGACTACAAGGCCGTATTGGATTCTTCATTCCAAAATATTTATGCTGGGTGCTTTTCTGTTGAGAGCATCTTCTGTGTTTGTAGGTGTTATATGGGAATGAATGAGTCTGTTCAGTTCTGCACATCTGATTCCTACAATCCACTTCTGCCTATCCATGTGGCAGAGGGTGACGTTTGTGGGATCAGTACAAATTTGCCCAGTAGGTCGGACCCTCTAAAGAGTGTCAGCCCAAAGATTCAGCCTGCTGCTTAGTGACATGTTTCCTGCCCAAACTAGAGGGCTGAACTGGGAGCATGAGAATCTGCTACACAGCCACACCCACATTCTCTTGACATTCATATAGGACGTAGGAATAGGTGCTCCTTATTTGGCTCAGACTTGTCAGTGTGGTGTGTTTTATCTCCTCTCTGTGTTATTCCTGGCAAAGGAACAGGATTTAGTGCCAGCCACGACGTAGTTTGGCTTATGTAATTGTTCTTTACATTTTGCAAAATAACACCTATTGGTAAGAAGATAAGAGCTTTAAAGGTGACTTAAACGAATGCGTAAATGAGTCCTTCAACACGAAGGCAGAGATGGGTGGGGCTGTTTTTGTGTCTTGCACAGCCGTTACCAAAAGAAAAGGAAGATCTTTAATATAATAGGCAAAATGTAGCTGTAAGGATTGAGATGCGTCAGTCAGTCAAGATAATTATTGTTCAGAATTCAGAACATGGAGGTTTTGCATAGAATTTAAAAGTATGTTAGTGGAACATTTCTAGTTTGGTATGTAACTAGGATATAGCTCCTAGCACAGGCGTGTCCAACTCTGGCGCTTCAGATGTTTGTGGACTACAATTCCCATCTTGTAGAAAGTGAGGCCCATGCTGAAATAGTGCAAACAACTTGCATGAATCTGTCTTCTTAGCAGCTCTGAGGTAAGCTTCCATAATACTATTTGGCAACAATAAATAAAAACAAAGGAAATCTTGTGGTACTTCTAACTTCTAAACAAAGGAAATCTTGTGGTACTTCTGACACGAGGTTCTGTGGCCTAGATCCTGTTTTGCTGGAAGCTGGGTGGGGAGATGAAGGGAGGGAATACCCACATATCCAGGTGGGGAAGAAGAAATTGGCACCATACGCTTAAGTGTATAGAAGGAATGATGTAACTGCCTGTGGATGAGGTCAGGTATGCTATTACCATGCTTTTAGAAACTGTTTTCTTCCTGTGTGAGAGTGACTTCCACCCACATCAAACACAGGTGCACCTGCTGGCATGATCAAACAGAATTTCACCAGAAAGCATCCTGTGTATTATGAGGGCAGAAGTCTCCATTGACTAGAAGCAGAAAAAGAGAATATTTGCATAGGAAACCACACGTGCAGTCTTATCACTGCATGGTTACTAGGATGTAACTAGGAAGCCTCCTTTGTCTTGGTCTTCTCCCGGAAAGGAAAACAGTGCTCAACCTAGGGAAAATGGAGGAAATGGTGCAGAAGGGGAAATGCAGCACACAATAGATAAAAAAGGTAGTACTGGAATACCTGGCTATGCTAAATGAATTGAAGTTTCTAGGGTCTGATGATGCAAGGGTATTAAAAGCAATAATCTCAGAACCATTGGCAATAATCTTTGAGAATGCCTGGAGAACAAGAGAAGTCCCAGCAGACTGGAGGGGGGGACTAATGTTGACCCCATCTTCAGAAAGGGGGGAAAAAAGAAGACCCAAACAATTGCCACCCAGTCAGCCTGACATCAATACCAGGAAAGATTCTAGAGCAGATCATTAAACAGATAGTCTGTAAGCACTTAGAAGGGAATGCTGCGATCACTAAAAGTCAGCATGTGTTTCTGAAAAACATGCCAGATTATTCTTATCCCCCCCCCCCTTTTTTTGATAGTGACAAGGTTGGTGGATGAAGGGAGTTCTGTGGGTTCTTTGGGGTTGGCAGGATGCCATGCCTGTGGGCTTCCCAATTGCACTGGAGGCTTTAAACTGGGATAGGATGTTTTGTGAAGGTTCTGTTTCCATGCAGCTGGAAGGTATTTTTGAAATATTTTGAAAGATAGCTGATGAGACATAACTGTGCTCGCTGCTTATCTAACCTTTGTCTCATCCCAAGAGATGCTTGTACAAGGGCCCCTGTTGGCTCCGTTTCTTTGTTAATATTGTGCAACGCCCGACAGGCATGGAGCAGAACTGCACTCCTGTCTAGGTTGCTGGAGGAGGAGAAAATTGATCTGACTTGCATGACCGAGACCTGGTTGGAAGCAAGTAGATGTATCTGTCTCACTGAATTCTGCCTGGTTATGTGCTGGAGACTGCAGGAAGGGAATAATATTATCCACCATGCATCTCTCCCCTTCCATATAGTCCCAGTTCAAACTGCTGCTGGTGTTGATTGTCCTTTATTATAGGCTCCTGGGATAGACTGGGCATTCTGGTTGTTTACTGACCACTCAGTTCCCCCACTAAGCGTCCAGTCTGGTGTGGCAGGGAGAGTCTCCGGCTTGGTCCCAAAGACACCCAACATGATAGTTCTGTGAGATTTCAAAATTCATGTTTGTTGCTGCTGGTTGCGGCTGGTTTGGAGTTTGGAGCCTGTTTGGCCACTGTTTGAAGATCCTATATATTTTAAAAAACACTTTTTTGCACTGAACCTCCAGGTGATGTTTTTGTTTAGGGACTGGAGTTTCCTCCTTTATTTATTTATTTATTGGATTTATAGGCTGCCTCACCCCCAAAGGGCTCGAGGCGGCTCACAGTACAACTGTTTCCAATAACAGCACATAAAATACATAAATAAAACTAAACCCCATTAAAACAAATTTCCAACAGCATCAGTTACTTAAAATTTAAATAACAAAGTTAAGAGCAAGCAAAATTAAAGACAGGCGCCTGATCAAAAGGCCGGGAGCGGAAAGGCAGGGCCCAAGATCAATCAAGGCCCTGCTAAGATGCTCTGGGTCTGGATCTTCAAGACAAGGGTGACTGTGGTAGTGGCCACACCCAGGAGCAGTGGTTGGTTGAAGTGATTTTCCCAGCAGAAACTGGATCCCGGAATTCTCTGGGGGATTTTAGAATTCTTAATGACAGCACCTGTGGCTTACACTAATGACTTCTTTAGGGTGAATATATCAGAGGCTCACCAGTTTTTATTTATTTATTTATTCATACCCCCCTCCCCCCTCACTGAGGACAAATTGCAAAACTTAGTTTGGGAGTGCAGAGGCAAGTACTGTGCCCCCCTCCCCCTCACGGCTATTATGTATAGTTAAAGAAATGGTGTGGGGAAAGGCGGATCCAAACCAGGCCCCTGTGATTCTTGCAAACTTAGTTCTCAGCCACTGCTGTGTGGTAGAGGGGAATGAGAGTTCCACAGGGCTCAGTCTTATCTCCCCGCGCTGTTTAATCTCTGTGTAAAGCCCTTAGAAGAAGTCATTCGTGGTTTTGGAGTATGCTGTCAACGATATACCAGGGACACCCAGTTCTGGATTTGTTTATCTAGCCCTCTCGGCAGTGCTGTGGAGGTCCTGAGCCACTGCCTGGCCATTCTAGCTAAATGGCTGAGCACGAACAAGCTGAAACTGAATCCTGGTTTGACAGAGGTGATGCTGGTTGGTGTCTTGAAGGACACTGAGCTTCCCACGTTTGACGACGTCCGGCTGGCATTTATTAATTCCTTTAAGAATTTAAGGGATCCAGGTGCTTCTCTTCACCTGTAAAACCCTTAATGGCCTTGAACCAACTGTTTGTAGGACCCTCTTCCCCGCTGTGGTCAACCATGACAGCTTTGCTTATCTAAGCCGAACCTGAGCCAGCATGGTGTAGGGGCTAGGAGTGGTAGATTCTAATGGAGAACTGAGTTTGATTCTCCACTCCTTCACATGAGTGGCCAACTCGAATCTGATAAACTGGGTTTGTTTCCCCTCTCCTCCACATGAAGCCTGCTGGGTGACCTTGGACCAGTCACAGTTCTTTCAGAATTTTGTCAGTACTACCTACATCACAAGGGTTCTGTTTGTTTGTTTGTTTGTTTATTACGTAGATTTATACCTCGCCCTGTCCCCGAAGGGCTCAGGGCAGCAACAACAATAAAAACTATTACAATAAAACAGAAACAATCTTAATAAATAATTTAAAACAGTATAGGAGCTCAAAAACGGAGGGGAGGGGAGGGGAAGACAATTGTAAGTTGCTTTGAAACTCATTAAAGGTAGAGAAAAGCAGACTATCAATCCAAACACTTCCTCTTCTTCCTTCTGAATGTGCAAATAGGTAACTTCATGCGCATTCTGTGACAACTCCCTTATTGTGGAATGGCCTGTCTGAGTATGTCTGAAAGGCTCCCACTCTGTTGTCGTTCCACAGAATGTGCAAATGGGAATGGTCAAGAAGACATTTTTTATAAAGACCGTAGAGTAATGGAATGGTTCAGGAAGGCACTTTTATAAGGGAATGAGGTTGGAGTTTCACTGTTTATTGTATGCATCATCTTGGGTGTTTTTTTTTTACAGCATTTGTCTTTTGCCTTTGTAATTCGTTTTCGACACTGCTTGTGGTATGTTAGACTGTTTCTGTTTGCATTGTTTCCTAATTCTGTAATCCTTGTCCTGCTGCATTGTTTATTGGATGTCGTCTAGTATCTGATTGCATTGTTTTTATATGTTATAATCTGTCTTGAGTCTCAGGGCCAAATATATGTGCATATCAAGTAATAGCACACCCCCCATCACTCTTTCAGCTCGGGGAGGGGACTGGAGGCTTTTCAAAGTGGGCCATATAGGGTGGATATTTTTTTCCTGGTCCCAAGTTCAGAAATAGATCTATGATTTTTATATTATATTGTGAGATGCCTTGAGCTGGTGTCTGCAGCAACGATGCGTACGTTTCTTTCTAAATAAATGTCACGCCTCCACCTGCGCTATTGGGGAAATACAACCTGTCCTCTCAGCAAAGGTTCTGGTTCATGCACTGGTCATTTCCCATCTTGACAATTCATCCTCTTCTTAGTGGCTGCTGCTTCTCTGCTGTCTCCTTTATTACCTAGAGCTCTGCTGCTGAAATTGTTCACCTCTAATCTCCTGGATCCTGCGGGGTGTCTCCATAAATCTCCACAATAGTTTCCTGCCTGCTCCTTTATCTAGCACAAAAACTTTCTTTACCTACAGAGGCCTTCAGTGAACTTGCCTTCTTTGCTGAGGTCTCTGACCTTTAATACCCGTGCCCATCTGAAGACCTCCTTTTCCCCAGAAACAACTGTTCTTACTTTCTCTCATGCTTTGAATTGCGTTGCTGAACATCTACACAATGCCACCATTCTTTCCTCAGAGCCCTCTGCAGAATTCACCTTTTTCATGAGTCCTCTCAGTGCCATCTTTTGCCACAGTCCCTTAGCCCCTAATGAAACAAAGCCCAAATAAAATACAACTAGCCAGTCCTTTTCCTGCTTGTCTTTCTCCTCTCCAACCTCCCAACAACAGTATTTGCAACAATAGTGTTTCGAAATTTAAATTGTCTTTGAAACCAGTTTTCCTCCCTGCTGTATCTTTTTTGGTGAATGGCTGATGGGGAGGAGTAGGGAATCAAACCCAGTTCTCCAGATTAAAGACCACCCCTCTTAACCACTTTGTCACTCTGGCTGGAACCTCTTTTCCTCTTGTGCTGTAGTTCCACTGTCTCGTTTTATGTTTGAATGAAGGTTCTTACTATTCTACTAAAAATATGCAAACTTTGCAGAAATTTTGGAACACTTTTGCACAGGTGGGATGTAGAGGATTGATGTGATGATGGGAAGAGCCATGCGCACAAGAGGGGAGAATTTTGGGTTGGCATCATAATTTCTTATAGCTATAGAGAGCCACTCTCTACCTGTCCTGCTCCCAGGATTCCCAACAGGTATGAGCTGTTGGCAAACCAGCATCCATAGACTAGCTTTAGAAAAGTTTAGTGGAACATTCTGAAATATTTCTGTTGGATTTCTCCACTCCCCCAAGGAAACGGAGATCCCAATCCAGTTTGGGCAAGATTACTTATAAGACATCTAAGAACACACCAGCAAAATATTGTGATTTGAGTGTCACATATTAAGTTCCGCTTTCCTGTACACCAGTAACTTGCTGGAGGAACCACAGTAGGCTCGTTATAGATTTTTCTTCACGTGACAATAGAACTGTGAACAAAGTACTCACCTGTGTCTTGTGTCATAATTCACCAGCCAAGATAGCACAATTAAGTCCAGAGTGGTTAGTGGTCAGAGTGGTGGAGTAAGATCTGGAAGACCCAGGTTCAAATTCCCACTCCACCACAAAAGCTTGCTGAGTGACCTACCTCACAGGATTGTTGTGAGGATATAATGGAGGGGAAGAGCATTGTGTAAGCTGCTTCATGTCCCTATTATGGAGAGAGGTGGGGCATAAATAAAGCCAGTGTGTTTGGCTTGTAGCGAATAGCAGTGGCGGACTGCCACCTTTCCCCTTGTAGTTCTCTTCCAGCCAAGTTCCTGTTCTGTTCCACAAACAGACAGCTAAACTGGTAAATTAAATTTGTTCTTAACAAATTTTGTGTGTCTGAAAACAGCGCCACCAACATATTGTCAGGAGAAAATGTTTGGCAGCGTTTGCACCTTCCCTTGGCTTGCTAAGATCCATAAAGCAATATCCAAGATGTGCAATGCTTTCCTTCTTGCTCCTCTCGCACTCTACCAACATAGGGATAACAGTCTTGCTCCCTTGTTTAGTTTAACATCTTAACCACTGCACTACACTGACTCTTATGCAACAGACATACATAATAACCATAATTAAAACTATTAAAACCTCAGTTGATAAACCCAATATCTTATATCTGACCCATTAAAAATGGAGCATTAAAATCTGCATTAAAATCAATGATGACCCTAAAGAGAAACCTGGGGGTACAACAGTTAGCAGCAGCCCTGGTGATAACAGGGAGGGATGACAAGAGATGGGGTAGGAGAATGTCCCACAATCCTGGCCTGTATATGGTGATACTTATATAAACCGTTGGTGTCCTCAGCTGTAGACCTGGTGGTTCATCCCAGTTTTGCAGGCCCAATGAAAATGACCTGGTCTGTAACCTTATTGAGGGGAACCGGCGTTGAGTCAAGGGAACCTCCTTGATCCTGCTTTTTAAAAAAAATCTGTTTTGTATCTTTGACACTTGAGGAGTCCTAAGAACTGGAACGTTTATTATGGCAGAACTTACTTCAGCAAAAGTATGAAATGAGCCAGTGGTGGGATTCAAATAATTTAACAACCGGTTGTTTACAAGCGCCATTTTAACAATTGGTTCTACAGAACTGGTGCGAACTGGCTGAATCCCACCACTGAAGTGAGCCCTTGGCTGGAAGGCCTCTGTTGGACTGGGAAGCAGAGATTACAAGATGAGGTTAAAGGGCGATGAAGTGTAAGCAATCTCTCATAATTCCTGGCTAGAATAAAGTAATTACTTGCCTAATTGTAATAAATTGCCAAATGGAGACTTTTTGTAAGATAATGTGCTTTAAGTTTGCTTCCCCAAATACTGGGCGTCCCAGTCTTTAAAATAATTCGGTAGGAGAGACTCACTCCCAACATAGAAATGCTACATTCCCTCCCCCCCCCACCCCCACTACCTCTCCTCCTGCTGTGAGGGTGAAGAAAGGGTCAGGCCACTGAGCAGGGGTACTTTTCTTTCAAAGGGATCATTGTAGTACAGAACTTTGTCCTGGAAGCAGCACATGGGATGGTTTCCCTGTAGAAGGAGAGAGATGAAGGACAGCCCAACATGGAACTTTTCAAAGTTCTGAAGAAAGCGCATGAAGATGTTTTGTTTCCAGGAAAGGAGGAAATTAATTCTACAACTACAGGCCGGTTGCACATGCATAGAAGTGCGTGTGTGTGTGTGGTGTGTGTGTCTGTCTGTTCACCTGTAGGCACATCATCTTGCTGTGAGTTTTATTTTTGCAAGTCTGGATATACCCAGGCAATGGCATACGAATAACTGGGGGTCAGCCTGTGTGGGATGGAGTGTGGGGTGCCTTAGATATCTTTGGGAATGATGAAATACAGATGTTCTGAATAAATTGCAGTTGTACAGAATGAAGGCTTAAATTTGATGGGTAGGAAGAGCCATTATTTTAACATTTGCTGCTTATTCCCTCACTCTGTAGTTTGGGGGGGGGGGGGCAAAAATACATGGTGCTTGTGCATTTGCAGTATTTTTTTTCGCCCATTCTGTGGACCATAACAAATGTCCCTTGTTTCAGAACATTGAAACTGGAGAAAAAATATACCAGATTGCTGACATGCTGTGTGTTTAATTTTTTTTTCTTGGCAACCTATCGAGGTGTGTGTTGCTTTCCAGACTTCTGTAAGAAATGGCAGACTCATTGAGTCGTCAGTCTGTGTGGTACAGGGTAAGACCCAGATGCACCCCAAGGAAAGACTACACCTTTGGGCCACTGTAGTAAATTGATAGTACAGAATGTGCCATGAAGCAAGGATAAAATGTTCTATCTCTAGATGATGCAGAATTGGCAGCATTTTTTTTGTTAATGGCAACGCCACAAAGGCTGCCTGCCATCAGAACAATGTTGAGTGTTTCCTCTTATGACTAACAGTGGCACCCCAAGCAGAGTTAAACCTTCCAAGTCCATGGAAGTCATTGGCCTGCAAAGAATGTAATTCTGAGTAAGATGGCACTATAAACCTGAAAGCAGAAAAATTTAATCCAATTGATTCATGTGTCTTCACCAGTTAATTTGGCGTAACATCATGTATGTTCAGTTCCACCTTGGTCTCACAGGGTTGCATTAAATAATGTATGACAGGGCCACCACAGGGTAGGTAAATCTTTCAACATACTTTGGGGATCCCCGTGGATGCAGAAAAATGAAATCCTCAGTGGTTTGCTACATCTGCACAAAATGTAAAAAAAACCCAAACCCTTTTAACATTAGGCTTCATCTGGAAGATATATGATTAGTTTGAGGGGGGAGCATGTGACCCAAGAGGGTTGAGGGGAGAAGGAAAATAGGGCACTGGGATAGCTGTGTAGGGAAAAGTGGTTGAGGTGGGAAACATGCGACAAGAGTTGGGTTTTGGAGGGGACGAAAAAAGCTCGGAAACAAGAGGATCGGAGGTGGAATTTCCTCTCCCCCATGAGTTCTAGTGGTTCCCCTTTTTGTCAGTAATGAATATTAACCTACTGTCCACATTTCTGGTAATAAACTAGTCTTTTTCCAAATAAACATTGCTGTGCCTCTTCCCTACCCACTGTCCCCAGCAATAGCATTTGGGGATGATTCTATCTCTGTTGTGTTAAGAGAAGCCCTGCCCATAAGACAAACAACTGGAGCTGGTGTTATTTCTCCGTCCCCCAATTTCTCTTATTTTGTAGCCAGAAAAGGGAATAGATCCAGAGCTGATGCCGCTTGTGCTTGGCGAGAGGTGATTGGCCTGGGATGTCTGCCTGTCAGGAACCTTGATGGTTGTCCATACTCCAGCCAGCCTCCCAGTCTGCCGCTAAAATGTCCATCTTAAAAGAGAAATCTAAAAAATATAAAGAATTAAAAATATGAGTATCAGAAATTCCCTGTGTGCATCTTTGTAAGCTTCTTTGAGGCTGTCTCAGGGGTACAGAGACTTTCTTTGGGACTGACTCTTTAAAACCTGTGTTTATTTCCACAGATTACCTTGCTAACCATGGACGATTGAGTGAGTCTGAGGCAAGACGCAAATTCTGGCAAATCCTCTCTGCCGTCGAATACTGTCACAGCCGGAAGATTGTGCACCGGGACCTCAAAGCTGAAAACCTTCTGCTTGATAACAACATGAATATCAAAATAGCAGGTAGCCGGATCCCCCCCCCCCTTTTGTACAGCTGCCTGTGGTGTAAATCCTTTTCTCTTCCAGATGACCTTTGTTAATTTCCTGTGGTAACTCAAGGGGGAAGAGGAAAGGCAGAAAGTCTTGCCTGCCTTCTCCCTTTGCATTGTGGGTAATGTAGGATGTTGCTATTAAATTTGTGCTAAAAATATCCTTGCTTGTACTTCTTTCACTCTTTGGGAAAACGGCATTAATTAGCGGAGTTTCTTATTAATTTTTTGGTAGTGTCATGACAACTCACTAGCACTGCCAGATGTGCAGGTTACAATCAGATTCATCAAATAACTCTTCAGAATAAGGAAAAGCTCAAAATGGAAACTTTCTGGGTTATTTTAGCATGCTTGATTTAATTTTAATTACAAATTTAGACACAGCAGATGTTCCTTGCAACAGGATAATTTTCTCTTGCCTCCATGTTTTGCTAAGACTTGCATTGCCAGGCCAGAATTTCAACAACGAGGGACACTCTAGAGCAGGCTACTTTGGAGCTTCTGTAGTGCTTTGGAATCCCTGGAATAAAAGATGGATGATAACCTTTCCAGATGGTGTTTAGTTTCAAGGCAGAGGGAAGAATGAGTTGTCTAAGACTTCTTAGCATCTGGTACATCAGGAGAGCAGTTGTGACAGAAAGAGCCTCTCTGTACCAAAAAGAAAGTGTGAAGTCAAGGGAACTTTTCAGAATGAAATGATGTGAAGCTGAGTCACTTGGCAAGATGCGCAGTGCTGGCATCGAGCATTCAGTCCTGCAGATGGAAGAGCAAGATCACCCTTATCAATTCTCTTAATCTCTTCTGAATTCTGTGTGTGTGTGTGTATGTGTGTGTTACAGCCGTTCACATCCTCGTTCAGATCTTGCAAACAAAAGGCCGAGGCTTCCTTGATTGAGTCAGTCCACACACACAAATTCAACAGAGTCCATAGAGGCTGAGACTTCCCACTTCTTGTGTCTGCTAATGGAGCTCCCTTTGCATCTCCTTCAAACTTCTAAGCCAGTAAATGCTTTGCAACACATGTTGGGCAAGCCAATAGACTTTTAGCATTGATTTAGCAATGTTGTTTAGTAAAATGTGAATACTAACAAAAGTTAGGCACACTAATCTTAATAGTAAAAGTTTCTTGGCCGAAGCGGCAACTCACGTTCTTCATTTATGGATGGTTAGAAAGATTTCTGGAAGAGGAAGCAGATAGCTTGGTGTTTTGTCCTACTTCTGAAGGAAATGGATCACTTGTATTATTTTATAATAGAACATTAGGTTGAATTGTGCTGTTTTTCCCCTTTCCCATGACAAATGGAAGTTTGCATAGTAAAGCAGAAGTGAGGAAAGGGGGAAGTGTTAAGTTTCTTCTGGGTGGTTGTTACTTACATTATCTAGTTTGTTGTGCTAAGAAGAGTTACCAGAGGACCCAGATGTCCTTTTGAGAACTTTTTGTGGCTGTAAAGAAATAATGGAAAAATTACAGAACAAAAATGCGTATAACTTCTATGTATTAAGCAAGGTTCTGCATTTGGCACTGGGCAGTGTTGGTGACAGGAACTCCCCCCAGCATTAGATTATTAATCACATGGGGTCCTCCTAGTACCATTATCTCAAAGACACATCAGAGTACCTTGAGAATTAAGTTGGTGCAATTTTGTGGCAGTTCTTGAGAATCTCATGTGTCCAGTGATGGTATTTATGCTCAGTTCTTTTTGCAACTGTTAGCATGAGTGGCACTCCCTCTACTTTGGAGCAGCTCAGCTTCAATAGATTTTTAAACCTTTATTGGTCTGCATATCCTTCAAGATGGCTTCACCATTGTCATTGAACCCCATTATTAGGAAGAGATAACCTAAATGCCTCCTAGCTTGTTCTGAAGTTCTGTTGCGTTCCCAACAGTGGCTAGCAGAGGTTTCCAGGAAGTGCATAACAAGGCACAAAGGTCCTCTGCAACTGGTATTTTGACAGCCCACTCCAGACCTGGCTGGAGGTCAGGAACGGTGCTGCTCCTGTGCTACCCTGCCTCTCCAAAGGGCTTTCCCATGGAAAGGGGAAGCCCAAAAAGTTAAAAAAAGAGACTCATCTCTAAACCCCTATAGGCAAGAATAGATCTGTGTCACAGTTGCCTTCTGCTTAGATTATGCAGTTTTTTGAGAATCTCGTGAAGGTCTCTGTCAATAGTTCACTCTTTAGTGCGCTGTTTAAGTGGCAAGGCACCACACTTTTATTCTGCTGGGGAAGGAAAGAAACCGCTTTTCTTTTTCACTGTAACACTTTTGAGCCTAAATAGATGCTCTTGTCCATTCCCGCAAACACCCTGTTCCCTCTGGCCATTATGAATGCCAGGAGCATTAACCCTGGCAGAGAGAGTCATTTGAAGATCAGCTGGAGTTCTTGGTGATCTGGTTGCAGAGTTAAGTCACGCAAAAGAAAGCAGGAGACCGCTATTTTGAAAGGAAGGCCTGGCAGCCTTTTCTGCCGGTGGACAGCATAATATGCATTGACGTCAGAACTGGGCGATCAGTGATCAGCGTTCAGTTCCTGGTTTGTTTCTGTGACACCTGTACCTTTCCTTTTATCTGCCCAGCGGCTGTCCTGCTCACGTTACCAAACAACAACAGATCCCCAAAGCTTTCCTCTGAAGCTGAGAAACTTGACTTGTGTTAAAACGATCCCCCTTTTGAACAGTTTTCTGTTTCCCACAAGAGGCTTTTCAGAGGTGAGGACTGGAGAGACTCTGGTTTTAAATAGTAGGGCACATTTTGGAGGCAAACGGGGTCACTTCTTTGTCTTTTAAGTGAGACTTTGCTTAATGTTGTTTTCCTTCATGGACTACTTAGAAGTCTGAGAAATAGTTGGAGGGATGGTTTTCATTATGAACCTGAAAGGTAAAGTTCAGGAAAGAACGTGTAAGTAGCCAGCTTCAAAATTGAGCACGATTGCATTTCTAACGTGCCCATGCAGGTGAAGATGCCTGCTGATATTTGCTGGATATCAGTTACATTCATGCTGATTAGACCTCAGGAAGCAACAAGGTTCCTTGTTAATGATATGCTGCATTCATGGGATATGAAATCACCAAGTTGCAATAGATCCCCCTTGATCTTGGTTGTAGAAGCATGGTGGAAGGTGGGGCTTGTCTAATGGCAGTGCAGGTACCATGTGCAAGACCTACATCCCTTGACTGGCAGGAGATACACTCAGAGTTCTTGGTGGCAGTTGGTGGTGATGTAGCTTGTTAAGGGCATCTTTTGGGAGTGAGGAGAAGGGGCATATCACCGGTTGGAAACTTGAGGTGGAAGCAGGGCTTTTCTTAACCTCCTGAGGCCCAACCAGAAAGACCAGGGAAGAGCTTGCAAGCCTGTTCCTTCCCAGTAATCATCAGCCTGTTCAGATCCAGGGCTCATCTGATCCAGGGCTCATCAAACTTCATCCAAGCCCCCCTGTAAAATTTTGTCATGTCTTTTGCTGTTCTTCAGATACAAATGGGACTTATCTGTCTTATAATACCAGGGCAAAGGGGAGGGGGGGTACCTGCCAGACTGCCTCCCCCCAAAGAGTATTACACTTGTCCAGTAACAACTTACTGGTGATCCCTGGCCCAAAGACTTGTCCATCTGTCCTCAGTCTCTGGCCTTGGCCTGGTGGAATGCTCTGTCTAATGAGACCAGGTCTCTATGAGAAGTGTCACAGTTCTGCAGGGCCTGGCGTGGCCCCCTGAAGTCCAGTCTTCATCACCCAGGTGGTCGGCAGTTTGCAAAGTACACAAAGCGTGCACACCCTTCTGCGTTTGTAATAAATAACATCCTGACGTTCCTCATGTGGCATTAAAGTAAAGCTAAAGAAAACAGTGTGCAAGCTAAGGGGGTGTGGCTCTATACAAGTCTGGTTTTTATTGACAGCTGTTAATGTCTAGCTTGTAGAAGGAAAAACATCTTGACACAGAGGCATCACAATAATACTTTTTAAAAAGAAAAGAATGATTGGCTCAGTCTAGGACTTTTCAGCTTGTATTACTTTAATGCAGGTTATGTGGGGGTCACATGTAAGCTTAGTGGAATGTATGCACCTTGGTACAGCTGGTATATATCCAAAACCAGGAGGGTGTGGGTGGAAGAGACCATATCGAGCCCAAATAGGATTTAATAATCTGCAAGTAAGGACTGTTCCATTGCTCCATCCAAAGCTAGTCTCCCCATGTATTTAGCCTACATACTTGTGTGGGCAGGGCTAAGAGCACTTGGACATTTGTAGTCATCTTCTAATTTATTTGGGAATAAAATCTGCCTTCTCCAGATTTATACCTTTTAGCAGCAGTGCTGCAGAGATAATTTTAGCAGGTGCAGTTTGCTATGGAAGGGTGAGAGATGCTCATCCTATCAAAATTCTCTTATTTACTAAATTGTTGTGGCCCTGATTGCTGACAGGGTCTTGCTAGCTTGAATGGCTCTTCCCTGCACTGAAACTTACCCCCCCTCTCCAGTTCTTGCATTTCCCTGTAAGAGAGCACCCTCATAGATCTACGAAGGTTCAAGATGAAGACTGAACCCTTCTAAGCTCCCCTCATGAAACAGAGGCAAACTTGGGATGTAGGATTTCCTTTCCAGAATTTCTTCCCCTCCTCAAATGGAAGAAGAGGGGCCAAGGCTAATACTTCAGAGGAAAAGAATCACATGTTCAGAGATGGTGACACTTGGAGAGTTGTTGTTGTTGTTGTTGTAATTTGACACGCAGCATTGCCTAGCAGGCATTCCCTGACTGCAAGCTTTTGTAATCTTACCTTAGCAAAAGTATGCAGGATCTGATTGGGAAATTTCCCAAGGACGACACTTTAGAAGGCTGGTTAGTTCACACTGAACGGTTGTTGCCTGCCTGAGAGGTGGCGGTTGACATTTCTGCTGGAGTGGCAGAATTTAAGGTATTTGTAGGAGAAGACGGGTACCTGCACACAAGTCAAGGTGGAAAGGAACTACTTTGCCTCTTCTAAGGTTTGCTTATATGAAGTGCTGAAAAGGTTTCTAGAGGGTCACGATAGATTCTGTCTGTCAGCAACAAAAGTGTAGGTTAAATTGGAACACTGTTGAATGCTGCAGTTCCTGTTGGGGGCGGGAACGAGCCAAAGGAAGTAGTCATATGTTGATGTAAAAGGAGAACACCGTTTGTTTTGTTTTTTGTTCTCCTTTGAACTACAGTCATTTCAAAGTTGGAAGAGACTTCAAAGTAAATTAACCCATTTGTGCCACTAAGAAGACCAATTTGTTTGGAATGATTTTTGCTGGCAGAGTGTGACTCCCCTCCCCCACGACAACCCACAGTGTCTTGGAAATGCTTCTCTTGGCTGCAGCAGGAAGGGGAAGGTGAGAAAGTCACACTCGAGCTGAAAACATCCTTCCTCCTTGTGGTGAATCCAGCCCCAGCATCTTTAGATCAACAGATATTTTACTATAACATCTTCCACTTCGCAACAGACTTTTGCAATTGACTGTGGCCTTTCTTCCATCTTAAAAACCTTTCCTTGCCTGTCTACTAAATCTTTGCCACTTGACCTTAAACTATGACAGTATCATTGATAACAGCCCAGAAAACAAGCAGCTGATACAGTGAACACCGTGTAGTGGTTAAGAGCAGCGAACTCTAATCTGGTTTGATTCCCCACTTCTCTGCATGAAGCCTGGCTGGGTGACCTTGGGCTGGGCACAGTTCTCTCAACCGCACCTACATCACAAGGTGCCTGTTGTAACGGGTGGGGAAAGGTGACGGTAAACCACTTTGAGACACCTTTCTGTAGAGAAGAAGCAAAGTATAAAAACGAACTCTTCTTTTTGAACAAATTATCAGAAATCGTTGCTTGTGAAAACCATATCACCAAAGATGGTAAAATCAATTAGGTTGTGTTTCAGACAGATTTGGGGGATATTTCATAGACTATGTCAAGCTGTAGACCTTCTTAAATTCAAGGTCCCTTGGCAGGCTCCATTTGAATATATAAATCTAGTAAGTCAGAACTGCATATAGTGAACCAGGAACCAATTCCAGGTTTCTTTTTTGTAGCATAAAGTCATGTGAGGTGAACTTGGAGTCCCTTGTGCAATGTAGCACCACACGCCGCCACCGGGGCAAAGTGGAGCCTCCGTGATGGGCCGGTCACTGTCTTCTGACTGCGATGTTTGTCATTTCTGCTATTTGCCGATCTCTGCCACATGGCACTCACATGCTTCTGAACTATGGGAGGTACAGCTAAGCCAGCACTCTGTTTTCAAATACCTGGGAGGCTGAGTTTCACAACGTCCCTCAAACCACGCAAAAGGTTTGACTTGTTAATGTGATGTATTGTTCTCTTTGAAAGCACAGCTGGGAACCGGTGCTGTGCCGAAGAGCTGTCAGGGCAGTTACTTAGAAAGGCCATTAACTGATAGCTGAGCACCATGCTATGCTAATAGGAAGCATGAATGAGATTGTGCTGTGCAGATCTTATTTTACCTGGGTTGTGCAAAAGGTGTATGTTAGACTCTTTTGACAGCTGCATTTGATAGAAGGAAGTGCTGAGCAAGAAACACGCACTCATGTGTCTCCTGAAGGCCTTAAAAGCATGGAAATGGTTCAGATCTGTGCCCCAGCACTCCTTCGTTTCCACCCTCTTGCTAGCTGTGGAGGTGACAATAAAGCTATAAAGGAATACCAACGGGGCTTTTGTTTTCTCTTCATTATACCTTCTTCACCAAGCAAGTTAATTGCTCACCCCCACCCACCCCCCTTTGCTTTTGAGCTATAATCTGTGACCTTTGAGCTCTGTTTTCTGTACAGATGACATTTTAGTAGCTGCGTGTGACTAGAGGACAGGGTGGCTTTGGCCACTTCTTGAGAACAGATCTGCCAAAACAGCAAACTGGGATTGGAGGCTGAGAACTGATCAGGATGGGCGTATGAGGGAAGCTTCCTGGTTGCGAATGTTGAATCCATGTTGAATGTTGAATCCTATAAAGTTAAGCACTCTAAAAAGTTCCCAGAAGGATGCAGAACAAGAAACCAAATTATAGCTGTTCAGGATTCTTGAGATCTGGACTAAAACAATATTTCAAATTCTGAGGTGCTATCAAAGGCATCACTAAGTTTTCCCGTGCTTCCCATGGGAGCAAAACAAGTACCCATTGGTGGTAGTGTGTAGATGGAATGCAGATGACCTTGTTTGCAAGACAGCCTCATGTGGGGGGAAATGGAAGAACACAGGGTGTTTACAACACATCTGCCTGGTTACTGAATTGTACTCAGGACTGACGGCTCCTCATGCATCCTTCAAGTGCAGAGTGGAGACCTGGGAGCTACGATCGTAACCAAAACCCCTGGTTCTCCTTGAGTGGTGTTGGTGGTGGCAAGTGCAGTCAAGTCACAGGCGACTAGGGCGACCCTGTTCAGTTTCCAAGGCCAGAGACATTCAGAGGTGACTTGCCATGGCCTGTCTCTGCGTAGCAACCCTGGGCTTCTTTGATGGTCTTCTATCCAAGTGCTAATCAGGGCCAATCCCACTTAACTCCCAAGACCCAAAAAAATCAGACTGGACTGAGCCATCCAGGTTGGGGTGAAGAGATGAGTTCCCCTCCTAAAATGGGTCTGTAGCAGGAAGGAGATATAATGTGTCTTGCTTCTGTAATAACATTACACATTTGAAAATTTGTACAACTTTCTCTGAATGATCCGGCAAATACACTAAGGAGGTCTTAATCTTAGTATTGTGTATGTGCGTGGACCAATTTCATTTAATTACTTACCATTAAATTATATTGTCGAAGGCTTTCACGGCCAGAATCACTAGTTGTGGGTTCTCTGAAGATGCCAGTGACAGATGCAGGCGAAACATCAGGAGATGTGCTGCCCAGAAAACCCACAACGTCCTACCATTAAATTGTTGACCAGTAATGAACAATATGGCCCTGGGTTGGAAAACATAAGGAAGCTACATATTTTTTCCTTTTCCTCCCTCTGCAGATTTTGGGTTTGGAAATTTCTACAAAAGTGGCGAGCCTTTGACAACGTGGTGTGGAAGCCCCCCGTATGCTGCCCCCGAAGTCTTTGAAGGTCAACAGTATGAGGGTCCACAGCTTGATATTTGGGTATCTCAGTTTTTATTAAGTAAACTGTATTTTAGAAAACTGTCAACCAGCGGTTATATTTTCCCCCTTTTACTGGTATGTAGCTAAAGTTGGTTTTGCTTCTTCAGACATGTCATAGAATCCTGTAGCTATGAGATGAGAAACTGGAAACATTCCTTTAAAATCAGTATTTTTTTGTAAGACAGGAAGTAATTTGGCCTATCTGGAGAGCTGATCCTTTCCTCAGAACTCATGCTAGCATGAGCTCCACTCTTTATGCTGTGGCTTCGTGTGTTAATTCTTTCTACTTTCTTGGGTGTTCAAACCAAAGTTATGATCCCGAATTCTTCACAAGGCCTGAGGGGTTGTCTGAGTCATTAGTGCGTGGCTGCTCTCTACTGCCTTTCCCGCTTGAGCTGAGGGAACAGGCTGTTTGCCTAGAACCATTCTGCTGCCGGCAAGTTCCATGTGACTGAACTGGAATGTGTGGTGTGTTTCTTTCATTCTACTATAATGGAGAAGGACATGCAGGCTGACCAGAAAACTCACCTAGTGAATGGAGGAGACAAAATGTGCTGAGCCAGGGTCCTTGAACTCTTCAGTCCTCTTTCAGACACATCGTTTTTCATCCCCTTTTTAATAATTGGTTTTTTAATGTCACCTGGGATTAGCAAAGCATCCTCTGCACAGCTTTGCAGTCTGCCATAGGACTGGGTTTATGGAGTTGCCAAGGTGAACATCTCACAGGTGTACCTCTTGGCAGTTTCTGACCACAGTTTCCAGTTGCAGGAGTGCATTCACCAGTGAGGAAACCTCTCATGTAAAAAAAAAAAAAAGGTCCGTTCTGTCAGGTTTGCTGGGTTTGTGCCTAGCTGGTATTTTTCATATTCCTCATAGGTGGATTGTATGTTTGTTCCTATTCTTGGCATTGGCCCCGAGTTATCGTTTTCTTTAGAAAAAAGGCGAGGGTGTTAAAGACTGCAGTGTCTTCTGCTGCTGTGGGAAAAAAACATGTTTGTTTAACAAATAAATACTTCTCAAAGAAGAACCCCTCTTTTAATAAGGAAACAGTTTCCAACCCTATGGCACCTGCTGTCCTATAACTTCAAAATGAACTTGGTAGCATACCATGAACACACCCAAGGATTTAAAGGACTGAATGCTCTTGTGAGGTTGTGCCAGAACAACTGCAGAGCACCAGAATTTTTTTTCCAAAAATTACTGACTTGCTGCATGGCTAACAAAAATACCCCTCAGAACCTCACAAGAAAAGCACTTGCACTGAAATGTAAAGTTGTTTTTTTAACATGGGCTAGATTTGTTTTTTTTTACAAAACTAACCATTGTTCCAGGTGTGGGAGAGGGCACATCTCTGTGTTTTTCTTCTTACAGCAAATATGGGCAAGTACAACCACATTTATTGCAGTTCCAAGTCTGAGTGTTTTTTTTTTGTTTCCCATTAAACTTTTTGATCTGTCCTTGCAAGGTTATGTCTCTGTGGCATTAAATTGCTTGGCAGATTTTTTTGAAACTTCCACTTGATGCTGCTAGATTATACACATACGTTCAAATGAGAGCTTGGCAGTTGGTACGCTGGTGATACTTGGCCTTGTGAACTCGCCTTGTGAGAGGAGGGGAAAATAACTCTGATGGGCTTTGCATCCGACTATCATCTGAGGCTGTTATTCTGACCTTCAGAAGGATTTCTTCCCTGAAACCTTTACAAGTTGAGAGCAAGAGAGCATCAAACTGGAGTGTTCTGAGCAATGAGAATTCAAGGAAGCTTTGGGTGGGATTGGGGCTAGGATTAAGAAAACTTTATGCCTCTATTGAAAATGGCTTTGGTTTCATTGAGCGAAACTTGTTTTGCAGGCCAGTCTCCCTTGTCAGTCTAACCCAAGGTCCTACACAGCCGTAGAAAAATTTGTAGGATTTATCAGCTTAGATGGAGCGCGCCCATACCCAGTTAAGATGGTAGGGCTGCTGTAGATTTTTTAGGATGAGGGTTCTGTTAATAGCTCTAAGAGAGATTCACATTCTCCCACCACAGTGCTGAAGCGATGGGAAGAATTATACTTACTGAATACTTCCTTTAAGAGTTCTAGTTGGAAGAAGTCTTTCCCCAAAGGCAACACCAGTCCTGCAGTTTACTAAGATCTAGGTGCCACTTCTAGAGCTCTTTGGCTGATAAATTGGAGTCCAACAGCAACCATCAGCACTACAAACATGCAGATTGTTCCACTATTTTGTAACCAAGTTGGAAGCCACTCTGCTAGCCTGTAAACTGCTTAATCCCAGAATTAGTGGCTTTGTTCTTTTTCTTTAATGATCTCATCAGGTGAGCACCTGCCTGATGCTCCAAGAGGCACACTTTATCCATGATACCAAATTACTTCCATTCTGCCATGACTTGTGTCCTGATTGGGCCATGTACTGGGAGAGAGGAGGAAAGAGAGTGCTGCAGCTCACCACCCAACTTTCCCAGTCTTTCTGGTCACCAGGAAGCAGGGACCGTGCACCCGAAACCCACACATGCTTCAGGTCGTGTGCCACCAGCCTATTCCCTTGTGCTTGGAGACAGAACTGGAGAGGTGAACAGTTCTTCCCTCCTTCCACATACCTCCCTGTGCACATGCGCATATCCATGCAAGAGATGTTGTCTGGGAAAGGCAGTCAAGGCTAGGAGGAAGACAGGCTTTATTTAATTTAAATGCATACTTAGGTGGCGGTTTCAAAAATAACAAACCCTAACACAATCTGTTCCCTGGCGGACGCTCCTCTTTCAAGCTTGTGAACACTCCTCTTTTGAGCTCTGTGGGAAAATGGAACAAAAATGCTGTTCCAGTTCAGTCGGGTTCTAAAGCAGGCTGTTAAAGGCACCGCCTCTGCCCCAGAAGTTGGGCTCCAAGATGCTGTTTAAAGGACATCAGTGTGGGAATTCACACCTCAGCCAAATGAAGGAAATCAGACTCCATTGGCTGGAGGGTTGGTCTTTAGAGGAAGGATCCTAGTAAAATGGATAAAGCATCTCTGGTGAGCTTGCTCCCACAAGGAGAAATCACATAACTGGAGGAAAAGATGCAAACAATGGGACCAACTATTGGGGATGTGATTGTGACCGTGACAAACTTGTCACCTCATTTCTGCTGATAAATTCAGTGGCTGGGCTGGAACAAGCAGAAAACTGGCTTCTTGCAGGATAACCAGGGTTGAGGGGAAAGACCCAGGAAGCAAAAATTCATGGAGTTTGACATTTTGTTTAAAATTAGACTGGAGTCCCAGGATTGGAGATGCTTACAGTAATGTTTTGCAGACTTTGCTGTTCTGCATTACTCCTGTGGAATAAGCACTGGACAGGCATTGCTTGGATACTGAAATGCTCTGTGATGTAACATTTATTTTTTCATGTATCCCAGTTGTGTTTGATTAGCAAACTTTGGATGTTTCTTCAGAGGTAAATACAGAAAACGTTTTGTCTTCCAGAGCATGGGTGTAGTTCTTTACATCTTAGTCTGTGGAGCACTCCCTTTTGATGGACCAACTCTTCCCATCCTGAGGCAACGGGTCCTGGAAGGGAGATTCCGGATCCCTTATTTCATGTCAGAAGGTAATAACTGCATGCATTCTACTTTGACTTCCCTGGTTCATCCTGAAAGTTGTGGGTGGTGTAAGCCACTCCTAAAGAGCGATTCCTTCATTCCAAAGGGAGAAATTCAGGCTGAAATAGCAAGCCATGTCTCAAACGTGAAGAGCAGACATACAGAGAGTCCCTTGATATGCCTGAAATTACCTTTGGCACTCTCCTTTGTGAGTTCCCAGCATGCACAATGAAGTTGTGATCTGATTGCTCCGTTGTCCTGTCATATTAGCACATGATATTGTTGCATATGAAGCTGCCTACTGAATCCAGCCATTTGTCCATCACGGTTAGTAGTTCCTACTCAGATTGGCAGCAGCTCTCCAGAGTCTCTGGAACAGAAAGGTCTGTAATATTTCCTCCTACCTGGTCCTTTAAACTGAAGAAGAAGAAGAGTGTTGGATTTATACCCCCTGTTTCTCTCCTGTAAGGAGACTCAAGGCAGCTTACAAACTTGTTCCCTTCCTCTCCCCACAACAGACACCCTTGAGAAGTAGTGGGACTGAGAGAGCTCTCAGAGAACTGTGACTAGCCCAGCAGGAATGTAGGAGTGGGGAAACAAATCTGGTTCACCAGATAAGACTCCACTGCTCAGGTGGAGGAACGGGGAATCAAACCTGGTTCTCCAGATGAGAATCCACCTGCTCTTAACCACTACACCATGCTGGACGCAGTGGGGATTGACCCGAGGATGTTCTGCATGCCGAGCAGATGCTCTGCCACTGAGCCACAATGTTCCCCTTCCCTACACACCTACTGTATTCCACACCGGACTTAAGTCTAAGACAGAGCAATAATGTAACTGCAGAATCTGCATTGAACGTTTTGTGAAGCCTAAGACTAAGATTGATCTGGCCAAGTGAAGCAGCCCTGATCCAAGCAGCATTCTCAGTACTTGGGACTAGTACTTATCTACTGCTTGGTATGCTCTAGAGAGTAGCTGGACTCCCTAAGTAGCAGAGCAAAGCTGTCCCACTTACATTGACTTTTAGTGCCACACTGAGAATTCAGACTGCTTAATTCGAATTGGTTTAAAAGGCTTTTCCTGTAATATCTATTGACTTAAAAAAAAAAACAGGAAGTGTTTCTCTGTGTGTGTTAGTTGAACATGTATATTCACTGCACAGGGCATGCTCATGACCTCTGCCTCGATCTGTTCCTCATTCTTAAGCATAAGCATAAGCATAAGCATAAGCATTTTATTGTCATTGTGCACGCACAACGAAATTTACAGCAGCATTCCTCGATGCACACAATTTCAGACTCATACAATTTCAGACTCATGCAATTTCAGACTCATACATCATCATCCTCCACCCATCCCTACATAGCCCCAAATACATCAATATGAAGCAGCGGAGTTTAGCATAGCCACAGCTCTTGATTTCTGTTTTGAGTGTTTGCCAGCCCCTTCTGATGTAGCCATGTTTCTGCTCCGCATTCACTGAAAACAAGAGGCCTTTTCATATTTAACATTTGCATCTGCCTATGATCTGAAAGTGTTTTTCTACTGTAGGAGTGGGGCATCTTGTGTAGGTGTGATCTCGACCAATTGCAGAGAGGCAGGAAATGATGAAATTCTTCCATGTACTTCCTGTGAGGTCTTGGGGTCACCTTCTTCAGTATTTTCCTGCCTCTGCAGAGAGCAGACGCGTTTTTTGGCTCTGGCAAAAAAACCCTATTCGTAGTCTGTTTGTGTCAGTCTGTGTTTGTCTGAAGTCCTTAGAGGGGTGAGTAAGCGCGATCCGGCTTGGGGAAGAGTAGTCTAGCCGCCGCTGAAAGCAACCGCTCAAATTAAAACAGTGACCCTAAGCAAACCAAATACAAAATTCTGGCCCAGAGTTGTCCTCTTTAAACATTGCATTGCTTTTCCATGGAGTCAAGAGGGATGGACTCCGGGGCCCAGGTCTGGGTGTTGTGCCATCCAAAGTAGAGTGATATCCTTCTACATTCCATTGAAGCCAATGGGTTTAGAAGGGTATAAAGGTCCTTCAGACCGTAGTGTTGGCCCTTAACTTATTGGCCAATTTCCCAGTGGGTCATTGATCCTGACCAGCAGCCGCAACAGGTGTTAGCTCGCTCATCACCTTCTCCTGCATTGCTTCTAGTCACAGCATCCTGACACTACAGGAGAAGGTCACAGGTGAGCAGATATCTCCTAGTGGGGAGAGCCTTTTAGCACACCTTGCTCCTGAGCTGAATCAGTAGTGTGATAGTTGTTCGAAAGCTTAGTCAGCAGTACTGAAAGACTCTTCTGTTGCTTCAAAGTAACTGTGGGTGGCCACTCAGCAATCTGTTGAAGCAGATAATGCTGGGCTTGGCTGTGCATCCAAGTTCTGATGACTGCTTCTCCATGCAGTAGCTACCATGTGGCATCTGGTTATCCAAATCCATCTTAATTTTAAAGGGGTGGGATTGATGGCGGGGCTGACAGCATTCTGAGTGCTGTAAGAACAAGGTACTCCTTGGAGAACTGCCTAGCACAGGGGTCGGGAACCCGCGGCTCGCGAGCCGCATGCGGCTCTTCCGCCGCTGTTCTGCGGTTCCATGAGCCGCCGGGGTCCTCTTCTCCCGCCCTGCAAAGGAGCAGGGCGGGCGCTTCATCCGCCCGGCGGCCGGCCAGGCCGAGCCGCCGGGATCCTCTTCTCCCGCCCTGCAAAGGAGCAGGGCGGGCGCTTCATCCGCCCGGCGGCCGGCCAGGCCGAGCCGCCGGGATCCTCTTCTCCCGCCCTGCAAAGGAGCAGGGCGGGCGCTTCATCCGCCCGGCGGCCGGCCAGGCCGAGCCGCCGGGATCCTCTTCTCCCGCCCTGCAATGGAGCAGGGCGGGCGCTTCATCCGCCCGGCAGCCGGCCAGGCCGAGCCGCCAGGATCCTCTTCTCCCGTCCTGCAAAGGAGCAGGGCGGGCGCTTCATTCGCCCGGCGGCCGGCCAGGCCGAGCCGCCGGGATCCTCTTCTCCCGCCCTGCAAAGGAGCAGGGCGGGCGCTTCATCCGCCCGGCGGCCGGCCAGGCCGAGCCGCCGGGGTCCTCTTCTCCCGCCCTGCAAAGGAGCAGGGCGGGCGCTTTCGCCGCGGGCTTTGTCTTCTGCCGTTCCGGCGGCCGGCCAGGCCGAGCCGCCGGACCCATCTACGCCTGCCCTGCAGGCGGGGGTGGTGGTGGTGGTGGTGAGCAGGCGGGGGGGCGCGAGCGGGTGGGGGGGTGAGCGGGGGAGGGTGAGCCAAATGGCTCTTTGAGGGGAAAAGGTTCCCGACCCCTGGCCTAGCAGCATGGTGCAAGATGCACTGTCCGAAATAACTGTTTCCTTGGATTTTTGTTTCTTGCCACCCACAAAGACCCTGTTTATGGCCAGGAAGTGTGCTTTTGGGGTGAAAGGCAGGATTCTCTGCACTGCAGCCATGGTCACGTCACTGTAGTTCTTCAAATACCTTGATCATCTGAGAAATATGGATATTTTCTTCCTAAGTTTATAGTTTTCATTTGTTCACATGTCTGTGCTTTTGTGCCCATCAGTTGTCCCCAGGGATGCCAAGAATTATTATTATTCCTTTTATCATGCCTGAAGCTAGAAATAATTGCGCTGTTCTCCATAATTGCACACCTGTGGGAGAAATGGATTTTGTACCTTGTACAAACTAAAGTCCTCAGCTTCAGGATTATGTTTATTTCTAGCAGGAACTTGCTTGGTGTCAAAATTAAGCTTCTTATTGTTAATGGCCTCTATCAATAAGTACTAAATGAGTAACTCTGTCAGTGGAATCACCATTTATCTAGGTCCCAGATTAGCTCACTCTCTTCCCTTTTTTGTCCATGCAGAGTGTGAGCATCTGATCCGGAGGATGCTGGTCCTAGACCCATCAAAAAGGCTGACAATTGCTCAAATTAAAGAGCACAAGTGGATGCTAATCGAGGTTCCGGTCCAGAGGCCTGCTCTTTACCCCCAGGGACAAGAGAATGAGCCTTCCATCGGAGAATACAATGAGCAGGTTTTGCGACTGATGCACAGCCTGGGAATAGACCAACAAAAAACCATTGAGGTAAAACCTCTTTTTTGGCACCCCCCCCACCCCACTCTCGTCATTCAGTATCGTCAAGTTTCACACAAGTGTACAAGACTTTAATGGAGTCTGTGCTTTTGAAACAGGAGGTTTGCTGTTTGATTTGAGGGGGCATGTTTTGGCATGTATGCTGCTAGTACATAACAAGAGGTGTTTAGCAGAGGGTATGTTTGCACTTCATCCCACGGTGTAGATTAGGTTGCTCATGTGCTGAGTTGGGGATTTCATAGCAGTTGCAGTCGAACACGTGGTCAGAGTGCAGGGGATATTCAGGGTTCAGAAGAGTGTTTCAACACCATTGACTCCGAACTGGTATTTTGTTTAAGTGTTTAGGTTCTCATCTATGTTTGAAAGCCTCACACACGCACGCACACGCACACCCCAGTCTTTGGCATTTTCACTATGTAATATGAATTGCAGCCAACATATTTTGGAACTTTTACAATTTTCTTCTTATTTTCAAAGCACGAAAACAGAATGCGATCCTTTAGGGAAGATATTGTTTTGGTTTACAAAAACCTTAACTGTGTGGCTCAACCTGGATGGGTAACAATGGGTAATATTTTCCCTGGAGAGGCAGATTAGAATAATCTAAGTAAGGGAAGTTTTGTATTGTCACAGCCAGAATCACTGAAGATGCCAGCCACAGACGCAGGTGAAACGTCAGGAGAAAATACTACTGAAACACGGCCATACAACCTGGAAAACCCACAACACCCAAGGGATTCTTTTTCATGGGCTTATGTTTGCAGTGCTGGTTTCCAATGTACTGGGGGAAATGAAAGAAACAAGACAGGAAATCAACTCTACTTACCCCACTTTTTTGTGTTTTCAAAGTGAGAAAACACTGTTCTTGGAAAAAGCAAGCAAGCAATTGTCTTTATTTTTTTATGTCTGCTAGGATTCCAAATCAAGCCTCTTACTAGAAATAAATGCTGAAATGCTCCCTGAGGAGTCTGTGTGATCACTTCCCCTAGAATTGCTGATATTTTTAGCCAGAATTAATATTCCTAGCCAGTTTTGTTTTTTTTGGGGGGGGGGGTGTGTCTTGGGCCTCTCTTTCCACAAAGCTCTATTTCCCATTGTTATTCAGGATTTGGGAGGTTGTCTTATAGCACTTCCCTGCTTTTGATGAGCAAGATGCCTGCTGAGAACTCACTGGCATACCCAGCTAATGGGGTAACCTCTGCAGCAGAGACATCCTCATAAGTCTGCTGTTCCTGGGGCCAATGAGCCCCCTCCCCAGGTGATCAGAGCTAAGCTGGACAGAATCAAGCCACCTTTTCCAAAAACACACAACAAGGCACTGGAAGGATTTTGCATGTCCTATGGAAGCAGGAAAAGCCACATGTATGTATATGAGGGAGGTGTTTTCATTAACCTTTCTGGCTTCTGTGAAATTTTCTTCTCAACCCAAATCCATGTGTCAGTTAGGACCCAAGACCGAAATGCAGTCCATCCACAGAAGTGTGGCCACTGTTTGTACCCTGTGCATGGTCGTGCTCTGGAGAGCAATGAAAGACATGGCTGCACTGACCTACATTGCTTTTGTCTCCCTTCAGTCCCTGCAGAACAAGAGCTACAACCACTTTGCTGCTATCTATTACTTGCTCATTGAGAGACTCAAGTCACATCGCAGCAGTTTCCCTGTGGATCAGCGGCTGGATTCCCGTCAGCGCCGACCAAGTACCATCGCTGAACAGACAGTCGCCAAGGTAACTGCCCCATTTTAGGCTGATCTGCCACTCACACTGCAGTCAGTCCCAGCAATAATTGTCTTCCAACCTGGGCCGGCGGTGTTCTGGAGAATCCTTTCTCCTCCCTGCATTTTCAGAATCTGAAGCTCTTGTCAATTGCCCCATGCAGGGGGTTTGTGTGTGACAGGTATCTGCTGTGACCCATTGTCCTGTATTTGAGAAGCAACTGAACTCAAGGGGTGGTCTGATGCATTTCCACTGAGCGTTGTTCTCCTGTGCTGCTAGGGGAGGGGGCAGCCTTGATAGTTTGTCGGAAGCTGAGCACTCCAGATGCAGCAAAAGTTGACTCAGAGCAACCAAAGACATCTGGTGTTTTTTGCCTTTTAAAAATAGCATGCTGTAGTGACTAAGAATGTCGTGCTATGAGTCAGGAAGTCTCTGGTTCGCATCTCCCCTCTGCCACTGAGTGCCCAGCTTAGACCATCCAGTGCCACCCACCCACCCCACCCGCAAGCCTCTGCACCCCTGCCTGCAGTGTGGGAATGACAATGCTGGCTTACCTTACGATACTGTGGTTACTATTATGATTGTGGGCCCCTTACAAATTGGGCCACATGCTTATTAATTATTCATGTGGCATTAAAGAGCCAGTGGCCTTTTCTGTAAATCGCAGTGGCCTCTGCTTTAAGGAGATGTGTGTGATTTTCCTGACATGCAGGTCACGGACAGTATTGAGCCCGAAGCTGTTGGGTGCGCTCCAGCCAGCATTAGCGCATTCATATACAAGCTGGTGGTTTGGAAAGCAGTCAGGCTGCGCAGTACTTTTGAAGCTAGTTGGTGAAACGTGCTGCTGTTATATTGCATTGGGGAACATTTGTCCTGTTGTTGCCACAGGCCCTGGGGGCCTGGCCTCAGATTCAAAAGCCCCGATGGAATTCCTGAAGTAGATGCCGCAGACCTTCACTGCTCCTCTGGAGCCTAACGTGAGATGGCCGTGGCCCTTGCTTTTCCTTTCAGCAAACAAAAAACCCCTTGACCTTTCAGCCCGTGGGAAGCAGCAGATCCCCAAATATTCTGAATTCTCCTGCTGCAATTTTTTAAAATTATTTTTGTGTGTGTGTAGCAATTGAGTGCCGTGTGCTTGGAGACAAGGGAGCAGCATCTGCCTGCGGGGTCAGAATGGCAAATGTTGCCGTGGCCGTCTCTGTGCTGGCAGGCGTCTGGCAGCCTGGGCTTCTTCTTTAATCAGCACGATGCCAGTTTAGTTAGCATTAAGCCAGCATGTACTTAAAATGGCAGTTTAAGAGCAAACGCGAGCCGTCGGAAAAACACATTCTTCTTTACGGCCTTTCATCTGGGCTGTGCATTCACAGCTGCAGCACAGAACATTCTGGAGCTCCAGTCAGGAGCCAACGAGGCAATTTCCCTCAGCAAAGAACATAGTGGTTGGAGCATTGGACTAATATCTAGGACATCCAGGTTCAAATTCCCACTCTGCCACGGAAACTCATTGGGTGACCTTGGGTCAATTAAACTCACTCATCCAAACCTACCTCACAGGATTGTTACAAAGATGAAGACGAGTTTGGATTTATGCCCTCCTTTTCTGACCTATGGGGAGTCTCAAAGTGGGTTACAATTCCCTTCCCCTCCCCACGGCAGACACCTCGTGAGTAGGGGGAGCTGAGAGAACTGTAACTGGCCCAAGGCTGCATGTGGAGGAGTGGGGAAACAAACCTGATTCTCCAGATTAGAGTCCACCACTCTTAACCACTGCATCACGGTGGATAAAATGGAGGGGAGGAGTGTGAAGTGAGTCACTTTGGGTCCCTATTGAGGAGAAAGACGGGTGTAAATGAATTAAATGACGACGACACTGTGCCAGGTGTCCCAGCATCAAAGAGCAGGACCTATTGACCTGGTTATTTTTTAATTGACTGTTGTGAGGGACAGCAACAGTGAGAACAGTTCTGCTCTGAACAGTTCAGTGAGTTGCAAGTAGAATGCTCCCTTTGTGGCTTTTTTCTGGCCAGGCTCTGAAAAATGATTTTTAATCTCCCTAATCACTAACCTTTCATTTCTTATTAGTTCCGTTTGCTTCTGCTGTGTGCCTTCCAGCTGCTCTGATTTCCTACCTCTCTAATTCTCTGCAGGCTCAGGCAGCAGCGGCACCTGTAAATCTGCGCCCCCAAAATGTCAGGCTGCTGAGGTCCCCTGGCCTGCCTGCCACTTCTGCTGCTGAAGCTTTCTCGTTTCCCCCTTCTGGCTGCCAGGCGGAATCTGCTTTCATGGAGGAAGAGCGAATTGACACGCCAAAGGTAAATTTTTTAAGTTCACAGAGTGTGGTGGAGTCTCCTTCTTTGGAGGTTTTCAAAGAGAGGCTGGATGGCCATCTGTCAGGAGTGCTTTGATTGTGTGTTCCTGCATTGCAGGGGGTTGGACTTGATGGCCCTTGGGGGTCTCTTTCAACTCTATGATTCTATGATTTCTATGGAAATGTGCCATATTACAACCTCCCAGAATTTTGGAGTGGCAGATTTACTGCCTGATGAAGCTGGTGTAGCTCTTCTGCACAACTCAGACCTCACTCTTTTGCCAGGGAGGGTGGTCACAGTTTAATACAAGCGCCTTGGAGACCTACAGCTGATTTTGCCTTTCTCAATTAGCTGGACAGCGGTTCCTGTTTATTTGTGATGCTTGCAACAGTGTTCGGCTGTGGCAGCAATACCACAGTGATGTGTGTTCCCCCTCCCCTCATATGATGCATCTGCTGATAAGATCAGACATGGACAGCTAATGAGTGTTTTCAGAAGACAGATTGATTGACTTATTTCATAGTAGAAGGAAGTGGAGCCCTCAGGTATTTTCAGGATTGTGCTGTGTGAGGTGAAAAGGCCTTGCATTTAAAACAGTGTGGTTTCCAATACCACAAGATAAACTTGGCATCTGAAATGCCTCAGTGCATTCAGGAAAGGTTAAAATTGTCATCCCTTCACTGATGCCAGGGTAGCAACAGCACTTTGCACCAGCTGGAATTCTGCTGCCTAGAAATGTAGGCCTACTGAAGGAAGGGACTTCTCCCTCTGAGGCAGGAGGACTTCTTGCTTGGGTGATTCCCATTTCTTCCTTCAGGGAGGCAGGAACAAATTCTTTCCACTTCCTGTCTCTTGTAATGGGAGTCACCCTTCCTCAGTTATTTTCCTACTTCAGACAGGGAGAGCAGCATTAGGCATAAATTCTGAGTCCCGTACTAACATTCCTTTATTTTCTCTTTTTAAACATCTATACTTTGTTCCTTACTGTTTATTTCCCCTTTATCCTTTTATTTTGCTTTTCCTTCTATCTCCAGTACCCAGGCAGAGTTAGAGAGTTTAGGAGAGGTAGGAGGAAGAAACTACAGCCTACAATCAGACTTTACAGCAGCTTTTCAACTTCCCACTACTAAGCCAGGAAGCAGCTACAGAGACGGAGACTCCTTTTAACAGCCATGCCTGTGGTAAATTATCTCCTCCATTATTGATCAGGTTCACACAGGAACCTACCCAAAGGCTGGGAGCAACACGCACACAAAGCGTGCATAGGAAAGGCTCACCCAGGAGCCAGTTCTGTGGTCTACCCTGAGGCCTGGAGCTGCATTCAGGCAAAATGTCTGAAGAAAAGGCTGTCCGGGCACAATCTTGATATTAGGAGTGGGGTTAAGTCATTATCATCTGAACCAGCCTTTTGGTTCCATTAGCCCGCCGGATGAGAGGAAACGGGTGTCCAGGGCTGCCATAAGTTCCACTCAGATAATTGAAGCTTTCAAGGTTGCTAGTTGGTTGCACCAGTAAGCATCACTGCTCATTAAGTCTGGTCTTCAGACACTAATGTGAGCTAAACACACTTTGGTGGAAGAAATATGCAAGCTGCAAACTGGTCAACAGTCTACATCAGGGGTCCCCAAACTACGGCCCGGGGGCCAAATCAGGCCCCCAAAGACATTTATCTGGCCCGCTGGGCAGAAGCGGATCTCCCCCTTCTCTATCTCCTTTTCCCCAGGTTTACAAACAGCATTAAGCGCGGGCGACTCGCTGCTCATTCCTGCAGAGCTGCCTTTCTCCTCCCCCCCTTGCCGCATTGGTACAGTCCCCTCCGGCCGCTTGGAATGAGCAGCAAGTCGCCCGCTCTTGAGGCTGTTTGTAAACCTGGGGGTCAGGGTGCCAAACTCCAGGCGGCCCCTGGAGCTTGGCACCCCGACCCGCAGGTTTACAAACAGCCTCAAGCGCGGGCGACTCGCTGCTCATTCCAAGCGGCCGGAGGGGACCGTACCAATGCGGCAAAGGGGGGAGAGAGAAAGGCGGCAGAGCTTCAGGGCCGGATTGGAAGGGGACCGCAGGGGTGGGGGGCTCGGCCAGGGGCGGGTCGAGGGCGGATGGATGGCGCCCCCCCGCGAGCGGCACTTGGTCCGGCCCCCGGCTGGGCTCTGGCCATGCGTGAACTGGCCCCCTGTTTAAAAAGTTTGGGGACCCCTGGTCTACATTGTTCAACATTACAAATCACGTACATATAGTTCAGCCTTCAGATGAAGAGTGCTGCAACATGTAGACAATGACCCACCCATCAGATAGGGACGCTGCTCCAGAAGGTCCCACACAAGATGTCCTCCTGTCCTCAGAGGAGAAAGACTATTTGTGGTCATTATCCAGGGGTCCATTTTCTTGGCCTCATGGGTCAGTTCCTGGGATAGCAGGAAACTGAGCCAAAGATGGATGCTTATTTAGGTATTTTTATTTTTTATAAACAAAATGGCCATAAAACATCTACAAATACTAGAAGATAGACAGAACTAGAGGATCTCTTGGAACAGCTGAGGCAGAGGCCTTGGAATGTTCTCTGAGGAGGTACACGCTTCAGTGAAGATCTAAATTGTGAAAATCTCATGGTGGAGGTTTTCTTCAGAAATAGTCTAAGGCCAAAGAAGGAAATAAATGTCAGGACAGGCATCTTCATAGACTGACTGTTCCCTTGTTAATCATGCATACGTGTCTTGTTAACCCTTCCGCCCGTGGGAAATATAGTTGAAGAGCCTGCAATAAGAACATTATTTAGTGAGTTAATCTTGTGCTTGGCAGTTGCTGTGAAACATATGGAGAGACAACAACACACAAAAGACCTGTCTTGCTGTGATGCCACTCACTGTGTTTCTCTAACATCAATGTTCTCTGTCCAATACCCAATTTCCGTATCAGCGTTTCTTCTACACAGACACTAACTAGAACAGTTTATTGTCTCACAAGTGTTGGTTCCATCTTTGCAAATATGAGGCCTTATAGTGTGGAGGATCCTCCTAGCTGGATTTCAGTTTTCCCCGTAATAGGTTGAAGGTAATCTTTGTGGTTCTCTCTATTTAGGGCAACAGGTGTTTCCTTTGCCCTGGCAGCTTTCAGGTGTGGTTTGTCTGCTTACCTGCCCTCAAGTTTCCTTTGAGCTGAGAATCGTTTAATCTTCAGCTGCAGTTTCGGCTGTTTTCTTCCTGCTGACGTTATGAGATATTGGCGACTTGGCAGACAGAGATATGCTGTCAATGAAATATACCAAAAGCAAAAACAAACAGCAATTAACTTGTTTTTGCTTTTAGTTCATTTCATTGACAGTATGAGGCTTTCTGGGACCTCCAAGTTGTCAGAAAATATTAGAAGGCGTCTGTCTCAAACATGTTGACAGCTAGCTACCCCCCTCCCCGCCCCCCCAAGAATCTGTAACCAAACTGCCACTCCCTGAGGTTTTGCTCCAGGTAGTTATGCAAGGAAAGAAGCATAGAGTTCCTGCCCCTCGATGGTTAACAGGCCAGCATGAAACTTGACTAATGAGGAGCGACAGCTCTGCAGTTGCGCAAGGGTGCAGTGGCTCCAGTCAGCCTTGCAGGTTGACACATCCAGTTTAGACTCCATGGTGATGTCCCTAAAGGGAAGTGGGAAATAACTTCAGAGATGTGAGCTGGCAGGAGAGGAAGGAGATGGCAGTTCTTGCATCCGAAGTACAGTAGAGGTCAGAAACGAGTGTGTCTGTATGAGGGCGAATGTCTGCTCTGTCCCTTTTTCTGCTCTTGCACATTAATTGCCTCATTAAAACTGGCGTGTTTTTGTTCCATCTGATTCACATTATACCAGTGGTGTGTTGATTGCCAGTCTGGGAGGTTTCTATATTTATTTATGTAAGAGCAGCACATGTGAGGCTTTCTAGACTGATATCCTCTTGTACTGCCAGTCAGATGAAACAAAGTAGGTCTGCAGCTATTTTCTGGCAATATTTGTAAATCTGTTATTTTATAGAAGAGCTTGTTAAAATGGCAGACCCCCTCCCCCGCCCCTCAGCTGACTTATATGCCTTGGCCCTAAAATGGCGAACCAGAACAAATTAAGTAACCTTTATTTTATTAGATTTACTAAACTGCCCCTCCCGTTCCAGGCTTGGGGAAGATTACAACATATATGTATAAAATCATCTAAAAATTAAAACCTTGCCCCAAAAGAGGCATCGGAGAAGTGCAAGGTTATTGCTTGACAGTCTCCTGTTCAAAAGGTGCTGTTAACCGTGGTCCAGGTGGTCCCCTGACCCCTCTGGGGCGAGGGGAGTGCAGAAATGGCCCCTGCCCTGGGCACTCAGACACGGTGTGCCTTTGCCTGGAAGCATCTAAGACCACAGGCAAGCCGAACTCTGGGGGAAAGCATCATCAAGGCCCCGCCGACTTATTGCGATCCTGTAGGGTTTTCGAGGAGAGGTGGTTTGCCATTTATGTGCCTCTGCACAGCAGCTCTTGGCTTCCTTGGTGAGATCCAATCCAAATACTAATCAGGACTAACCCAGCTTAGCTTTTGAGATCGGATGATATTGGGCTCGCCTGGGCCATCTTGGTCAGGGCTGGGTGAGCAGGATGCTTCTGCTTTATTGGCCTCTTCGCAGGAGCTGGTTCAAGAGGCTGGTGTGAATTTTTCTTCTCTGTGATTCACTGGGGTGCAGTACTGACAGCATGTTTTTTGAGTTGCCTGCCTTGTGAGGCTGAAATAAAGTGGGCAGAGTTCTTTCCAGGAGTACCAGCGTCTGCCCGTGTAGTCTCATGCAGAGGACTTGCAGTGGCAATCATGGGGATTTCCCCCTGTAACCATACCTGTTTCTCTTACAACTAGTGTGTTTTCGTGTGCTCTGGACTGTCTTACATATCACTCCTGAGCCAGCCAAATGTTTCGTTCACCATTTGATATCCTGATATAACACATAACATCTGTTGCTGCTTAAACAGCCCTACTGTAGTTTGATAATGTACTTTTTGGGAGACTTGACTGGTAAGATAAGGGCAGCTGCAGAACCTTGCATTGCTCATCTACTGATCAAGAAAATGGGCCCTTCTGGCATAGCTGAGTTGGTAGTTGGAGGAGGCAACAGTTGTGCCTCAGAGGCGACAGAACAGAGTTCCTTTGTCATTGTACAACTGTGTTTCTTGAAGTACCTGAATTGTGTTGTGCAAGAGGGGTTGTCTTAAACCTGCTGTTCTTCTGTCTTTGATTGTCTAATCCAGGGGTCCCCAACATGGTGCCCGCCAGTACCTTTTCTGGAACCTGCCAAGTGTTTTGACAATGTGGGTGGGGTTAGATAGGGTTTTAAATATAACTAATGTAAATACCCAAAAAAAGTGTTATAAGCAGAAGACACTGTCTGAATTCAGCCACTTGGTTATAGATAGAAGGTGCAATAATAGTTCCCAGTTCAGAGAGAAGTATATGGTGAAAGCTTGGCCAATGGCTCAGGGTGCTACCTGTCTGCTGTGGTGGCCGCCGGTATCTAAAGATCTTGGGTGTTTAGTGCATTGCTAGATGGGCTGTTGTGAATGTTGTATGGAAGAGTGGCTGCCTGTGTGATGTGGCAGTTGGCATTTGAGCTCTTGTGTCAGATGGTTCAATTATGGTGAGGTTGATGTACAACTCCCAACTGTAGGCACCATATCAAAACACATGTAGAACTTGCCAAGCATTGTGCACCCTACATCTAAGCGACAAATGAATGTAGCTGCATCACAAGGTGGAATCTAGGTTGTTCCTCAAGAGGCTGGTGAGTGAATAATGTATCAGACCCCCGATTTTCAGGTGCTTCAAACTCACTAGAGAAGATCCGTCAACCAACCACATGTCCTCTTGACCTGCAGTTTTCTTTCTTGTGCTACAGAATCAAACCTTGGAGCTGCCTCCTTTGATTTCTGCTAAGATTTTCCTTCATGGAACGTGCCTGAAATTTCATATTTCCCAAAGAGAAAACCAAAAAACATAAAGCTGAAATCTTTTCTACTTGATTTTAAAAATCTGTTCATCAGTATTTCTGCTTTTTTGCGGGGGAGTCTTTTCATCAGTCCATCACCCCCCTACCTTGGACATAGCTGATTGACCTTTTAATACATATTAATGATGTTAGAGTATTTTGGGCAGTACAACAGACAGCCTTTTCTTTTGGGTATTATTTGTGTGGGTGTAAAGCCCCTATCTGACACTCATACCCCTTTCCAAAGGCAATATTTGCTGATGTCCCTTTAATGTTGATGCCCAATTCACCTGCTTGATGCTTTTCACATTCAAAAACTAAAGCCTTATCCAAGAAGCATGTGTGTTCCCCATGTAGCCGATTCTCTAGACCAAGAGGCGCTCCCAGACAAGTGGGCACTTAGCCCTACCCCAGCAGTTCGGCAATTAGCTAATTTTGAAGCTGATCTTAGGAGACAGATTTCTTGATGGAATTTAGGAACAGCTGCTTCAATGCCTGCAGATTAGTACAAAGCAGCCAAGTCACTCCTCAGCTGGCTGGGAGGGCTGTTAGTTCTCAGAGCCAGTACACCTGGAACACAGCGTCCTGGGAACTTCTGCATGTAGTGGAGCCCCATTGGACTGGCTCACACATCTGTTAATTATCAGTGAGTTGGCATGGGAGAATGCCTGGCTGATTGTACCCAATCTTTAGATCCCAAGAAGGTGTGCAGATCTTCATCCGGGTGGCAAGCCTGACTTGGTGGTGTTGTACTTTTTTACCATGGTGGTGTTGTACTTTTTTAGTTTCTCAGTAACTTGTTATGGCAGGGCTCCATCAGAGTAGCAATGTTGCCATCACTTTTCCAGAATCATAGAGTTGGAAAAGACTACAAGGGCCATCAAGTCCAACCCCTGCAATGCAGGAACACACAATCAAAGCACTCCTGTCAGATGGCCATCCAGCCTCCCTTTAGAAACTTCCAAAGAAAAAGACTCCACCTCACTCTGAGGTAGTGCATTCCACTGTCGAACAGCCCTGACTGTCAGGAAGTTCTTCTTGATGTTTAGGTGGTATCTCTTTTCCTTCACCTTGAACCCAGAATGGCCAAAGTACGGCAAGATTGTGGGCTGTTGCAGGATGAGGCTGTGTTATCTGTCTTGGGGTGAGATGAGGAGAGAAAGCCTTGCTGAGCTAGCAAGCAGGCATGTTCTTACCAGGAGAAGGTAGTCCATTCAGAAAGGTCGCCCCTCCTTGATTTTGCTTCCCCTATCTCTCACCAGCACAACTCTGACTTCTGAGAAGCAGTTTCTCACTTGGGCTGAATTGGGTTCTTGGGCTGAATTCAGTCAGCAGATTGCCTTTGCTGTGAAACGGTCTCCTATCTTGGTTCACAGAGGTTTTGTGTACTACGGGTGCAGGAGGGCATGTTCACCTTGCATTGAACACCATGTGGTTTCTTTCCACCTCTCTCACCCATCCCCCCAATTGTGTTTTTTTTCTTAGCTAAATGGCTGCCTGCTGGATCCTCTTCCCCCTATGCTGGTGAGGAAAGGGTGCCAGTCTCTACCCAGCAGCATGATGGAAACCTCGATCGATGAAGGCATAGAGACCGAAGGAGAGTCGGAAGAGGATCCTGCGCAAGCATTTGCTGCCCTGCAAGCCACTCGCTGTGGGAAGCGGCGCCACACGCTGGCAGAAGTAACCAACCAGCTGCTTGTAATGCCACGTACAGGTGAGGGAGAAAGAACAAACATTCGGGGTGGAGGCTGAGAATTTAGGCTTGTGTTGACAAGCACCCAAAGGGATGTTGCCCTTTTCTAAGACTGGGTCGTGCTCATGTTAATTCCCATCCTTCTGATTGACCTACGTGGCATTCTGTGAGCTGGGAGCAGCACAAGAAGCCTGTGCGGAATTTCTAGGCCAGGAGAGGTATAATGATCCCACAGCTCACAGCGGGGAGGTGGATTTAAGTCTCAGGCTCAATTTTACCATCCAGTGCAGAAAAGAGAAGCGAGGTCTTTGTTTCTGTCGGAGCTGATGATGAATTTGCTTTGCAGTCCAGTAGGGAGATAAGAGGGGTAAATGTACAGATGGCAAAACAAGCAGAAGGCCAGATAATCTCATGACAGTGAGCAAAGATTGGGAAGAGCAAACAATTTCTGCTAAGGAGCCACCAGCTAGTGCTTGTCTGGTTTGCAGGCGGCAGACAAACGAATCCAAACAGAGCCCCTCTCCAGCATTCCTGCACAAAGGTGAGGAAGCAGCTCTCTCCTCTTGAAGTGCAAATTTCAGGATGCTTATAAAGTATTTGTTTAGGCATTCAGGGGTGGCAAGAGGGAATTCCCACCTTATCCCCCCACCCCATGGCTGCCTGCTAAAACATCACTGATTGCCCAAACTGCTTTTGAGCAAACAAAATTCAAGAGAATGCTAAAAGAGTCAGGGCTGCTGTCCTTTGAAAGCTGAAAACCAGCTCATAATAAGCCTTTTGCTGATAATGTTTCACTTTCAGATGTCCTCGCTAGGCTGGTCATCTGAGGTGAGGGGTTTCACAAGTCTCTCCATGTGATCTAATCTGTTGGGATGGGGTCACATTGCAGAAACTCACAGTGCTTTGATTGTGGGGAAAAACCTTTTCTGTTTGAAAGCCTGCCCATTACTGTCTCTGGATGTAAGTGGGACGGTCCTGTTCGTTATCTTAGCATGTGTCTGACCGTAGTTCAGTAGCGTGCAAGCTTTGGAAAAGCTTGGCTCAAATCCTAAAAGGAAACCCAACCTACCTGGTTGAGAAAAAACTGTGAGGATCGAGCCCCTGCCCCGTGAGGCAAGGTGAAAACACCAGGGTCTTTTCAAATTAGGGAAAAAAAGACTCCAGAGGGACAGGATAGAAATCAGCCAATTTATTCATCACGTAGAAGTGGATGGAGAGCGACTCTTCTCTCTCTCTCCCTGAATACTCCCTCAATTCGAGGGGTCACCCTATAAAACCGATTATCAGCAGACTCAAGACAGACAAGAGGAAGTTCTCCTCAGAGGTCTTGGACGTGGCCAGGATCACAGGCTTAGGTGGGCAGATTTACCCAGGAGAGGTCTGTCACTGGCTGTTGGCCGTTTTAGCTGAACAGGTCTGATTGTCAGATGCTGGGGAGTGGTCAAGTAATTGAAAGCCGTTGTCCGTGAACCTGAGTCAGAAAGGGTTTCCTTACCGCATCTGCCTGACCAGATGACTGTTGGTTTGATCCAGTGTGGCTGCTGTTTTTATGTTGTTATTTGTCATTTGCATGACTGTTATTAAGCTGGGAAAGTCACGGTTTTATGTGAATCAGTCCTATGTTCCAGAGTTGGAAAGTGTTAAAGAGATATGATGTAGCTTGTTTGTAGAGTTGCAAATATTCCACAGCTTCTAGGCACAACTGCTTAGCGTGCCCTGGTGTTCCACTGACTGTGGATTTTCTTATCTGCTAAAGGGAAAGTCTACACCATGGATGAGAACCAGTCCTTGAGCAGTGTGGACTCTGAATATGACATGGGATCCTTCCAGCAGGACCTGAACTTCCTAGAAGACACCCCCTCCCTGAAAGAAATGATACTGGCCAATCAGCCAGCTCCCAGAATGACACCCCGTTTTATAGGGCTGAGACCTGCCAATCCAGCCATGCAGGTGTTGGCCTCCCAGAAACGAGAGGCCCACAATCGTTCCCCTGTTAGTTTCCGAGAGGGGCGCAGAGCATCGGACACATCGCTGACGCAAGGTAAATTAGGCTGATGCCCCCCTGAGTTATGGCATCTGGTTCTGGCTGCTGTGTGTGTGTATGTGTTATGGGGAAATTTGGGCACTCGAATGGATACCTGCTAAAGCAGATTTCCATGTCCCTTGTACCTGTCAGAATAGGAAGCACCTTGTGCAGCTCACATCTGTTCCTTCTGTCAGTCAGCTCCCCTTGCGTAGAAGTCAGACCTCCCTTCCTGGGCCTGCACCACCAGGATGCCCTTAGCCTTCCTCAGGCATCCTGACATTCCTCAACCCAGGCTTAGCATTGCCTTTCTGTTGGGATTCAATCTGGAGAGCCAGTCTGGTGTCGTGGTTAAGAGCGGCGGACTCTGATCTGGTGAACTGGATTTCCCCCCCACTCCTACCCATGAAGCCTACTGGATGATCTTGGGCCAGTCACATTCTCTCCAAACTCAGCCCCACTTGCCTCACAAGGTGTCTCTTGTGGGGGGAATGAGGGGAAGGTGACTGTAAGCCACTTTGAGACTCCTTAAAGGTTGAGAATAGCAGGATATGAAACCCACTCTTCCTCTACTTTTAAATTTTTCATTTAAAATCAGATATTGTTCATCCTGCTATTCAGCAATTCCCGTCACAGTAAGGGGGGGGGGGGTTGGCGGCGTGCATATGAGCAATTTCTACGGAGTGTGTCAAAATTTTCCTCCCCTTTAATTGCTGGTGTTCTCTGGTGTACAGAGTGGTACCTGTGTATCACTAGCCTTTTAAGAGTGTGTCTGTGTGTGTTTTTGCTGCATGAAGAGCAGCCCGGGGCAACAAGCCAACCCCCCATAAAATGCAAGAGTACGCCAGAGTGCAGACATACCTTACTGACCTAGAGTAGCTTCATTTCTCAGCCTGCTCTGCTTTCCCTCTATTCCAGGAATTGTAGCATTTAGACAGCATCTTCAGAACCTGGCCCGAACCAAAGGAATCCTGGAGCTGAACAAAGTCCAGCTGCTGTATGAACAGATGAGGTCAGAAGAGGGACCTGCCCTGACATCCACCTCTCATTTGCAAGATCTTGGGAGCAGCCCCCACCAGGTGCTTCATTGCCGCGGGCTCTGTCGTGTCCTTTGCAGTAATTGTGTCTTTTTTCCTAGCAAGCGTTTGTGGCTCGGGGAAAGAGGAGGCGATGGGAAGGGAAGAAAGCAAAGTGGCTAGAGGGGGAGGGGTGGATTCTGTTAGGGTTATGGGAAGGGCAAGAAGCACCCCTCGCTGAGCGCACACAGGGCTCCAGCTGCTGGAGGGTTTCTTCCTGACTCTTGGGCCGCCGTGCTGCTCCTTCCAGCTCTCCTGCACAAGCACACAGGCTGCAAATTGGCTGATGGCGCCAGGGAATTGGAAGTCTCCTTTCCAGTCTTGGCTGTGGCTGGATGGAGGAAGATTAGGCACAGATGCTCTCCACACCCCGTCCTTTTCAAATTTCTTGGCTCCCAGATGGCTGGCTGGTCACCTGGCTACTGAAGTGGCCGAGTTTCTGGTTGTGTGGCTCCCTGCCTCTCACTTACTGACTTAACAGCATTCATTCTCAGAGTCCTGAGTGGCGCAGGAGGTGTGAGGGTCGGGTGGAGGCTTCCGCTTTGTTCTGACTTGGTCTTTTTTCCCCCCACTAGGAGGAAGCGTCCCAGCAGCAGGAAGCAGCCTCTGTTTTTCCGAACGGCATGCACCCTCAGTTGCTCTCCCGGCGGCAAAGCTTAGAGACTCAGTATTTGCAGCACAGGCTCCAGGTACAGTGCCGGCTTCTGAAGCGTTAAGCCAGATTGAGCAACAAGTCATTCTACAGGGAACGCTCTTGACTCCTCCAGCACTTTTCTGGGCGCTCTTAAAGTGTGGGTGGGGCCAGATGGGACTCCTGCCCAGCAGGGCGTTTGATTGGCCATTGGAGATCCGATTGGCCCCACTTCCACTACAGTGTTGGTTTTATTCATTTATTGGATTTTTACCCCACCCATCCCCGAAGGGCTCGTTCTCTCTCTCACTAATCGATTTTTAAGAACTGCTGCTGTGTATAGTCTGGCTCTGGCTCTCATAGGGAGCCTTTTTGTGGTTGTGAACACCAATCACCCTGTGTCAGAATTCCAGAGGTGCTGATAGACTCAAAAAGTCACTCTAGTGCTTTAGGACTACCACCCCACCCCACCCCCCAAAGTACACACACAGTGTCAGGTAGCAGGGGTTTGTTTTGCACAGCATGGCTCCTCCTTCGGACCAGCCATTTCACCCTTGCTGCAGATCCAGATTTGTAAAAGGGAGGTTTCTAAGACGTCGTTTCAGGACGATCAAGTAAGTACACCTGTCGTTTTGTTCCAGAAGCCCAGTCTGCTTTCGAAAGCTCAAAATGCTTGCCAAGTTTTTTGCAAGGAGTTGCCACGGAGCCTGGAACAGCAGCTACAGGAGCACAGGTGAGAAGTCGGAAGGGGACCCCTTTGCAGGTAAACTGAAGTGGAGCAGGCTGGCCCCTTTTGTCTTCTGTCCGTGCTCTTGGACGCAGCCTCGTGCCAGCAGCGCTCCTGGTAGAAAGGGGAGGCAGATGGCTGCCTTTGTGTTCTTGAGTGACAGTTGCTGAGTGTGCACCTGCAGCCCAAAGATGCGCAAGCCTTGAACTCCAGCACAGAGAGTGTGCAGCTCCCTTCGCACTGGCTGAAGTGCTTCTCTCCACACGGGATGGGGAGCTGGTTGCCCACAAGGAGGGGGAGTCCGAAGCTCTGGCACGCTGGTGCCGATTCCAAGCAGAGGTTCTCCTGCCGTGGATGCTGGGAATGTGGTTGCCCTAAGCTGCCCTCTCCCTCCAGTGCTCTGTGTGTGTGTGTGTTGCTTTTCACAGACACTTAGATGGGTAGAAAAGCAGCTCTGGTTTCCGCCTGGCTTCCCTGGCCTTCAAAAGAGAATGTCAGAAATTTCCCTCTGAACTGGAAGTAGTCCCTAGAAGGCCAGCTTTGAGTAAAGCAGTGGCGGCTGGTGGGTTTGTCTGTGTGGCTTTGGGGTGGGGTGTTGGAATTAGGTCCCTTTTCCTTCTTCTAAAATACCCGAGGGCTTCCCTGCAGAAGAGGAAGAATGCAAGAGTGGGGCGGAGAGGCCTGCTGTGGCTTTGTGGGGAGGCTGGACTCATTTTTCCGGTTGCCTTTGCTTCTAGGCTGCACCAGAAGCGCCTCTTCCTCCAGAAGCAGTCCCAGCTGCAGGCTTACTTCAACCAGATGCAAATAGCCGAAAGCACATACCCCAGGCCAAGCCAGCTGCCCCTCCCCTGCCACGAAGACCAGCAGCCCCCACCGCCACACCCTTCCCAGTTCGGCCTGGGGCAGCCCCTTAGCCCTCTGATGGAGCCTTCAGCTGAACAAATGCAGTGTGACCATTTCCTTAGCCAGTATCAAAAGCTCCAGCTCAACCCGTTGCCCTCGCCCTCTCGGATGCCGTCGCAGATTCCCATACAGCAGCAGCAGCAACAGTATCCATATCAGACTTGTGACTTGCCACTTGGCACCGCACCTGAACCAGACTATGCCGGTCAGCATCAATATCCCCTGGACCCAGCCCAGCAGAGCAGCGTAGCAACGGCTGACAACCAGAGAAGCTCTGACTCTCCTGGGGCCCAGTCCGGCTACGAGGTGTTAGGCCTTGGGGAGTTCCCTGGACTCTTTGATTGTGAGATGATGGAAGCTGTGGATCCCCAACATGGCGGCTATGTCTTGGTGAACTAGCAAGTGTTGGAGCGTTCCGGATGGAAGGTGGTTCAGTTAAAGCAGAGGACAGATATGCGTGTGGATTTCCATTTACGTTCCACCCCTACAATCCATGGCTTATGATCCAATCCTTGACCCCAGTGGGTGAATGTACTAATCCTCCTACTTGGTACTAGCAGGGAACAGCTGAGTGTCATTCACCTGGAACGCTTGGTGGCGGGAGCTGGAGGCAGGTACCAGGGCACTTTTCATGGAAGCAGGGCGAGAGGCAGGCACCCAGTGAGCGTCAAGGAAGGCTGGCGAGCAGAATGTGGGCATTGCAACCTGTTTGGTGTTCTGCGTGTCTCTCTGAAGGAACCTGGCACGCTCAGGAAGGAGAACAGATGTGGGATGCACCATACTTCTTGGCAATAAAAGCAATACCTTTTTTTTTCAGTGGAACTCATCAAAGACTTGGGTTAATTTTTAAGGGAAATCAGGAGTGTAGCATGGCCGGGGTCACAGCAGCCTTGGCCTTTAGCTGCCAATGTCAAACTAGGCTGCATTTGTTTCTTGGGGGACCCAGAGCACTGCTGGGCTTGGAACGTTTTTCTCAATGCTGACCAGGAAATTTCTGACCTTTACTCACCGTGACGAAACCCTGGATCTTTGACGAACAGGTCTGTGTTATCCCTCTATCAGCAAGGAACCTGGACTTGTAGGATTTCCACAGAATTCTTGTATTATGAGGTTCTTCAAAGACCAAGAAACAGAGCAAGGGGGCGGGGAGAGGGATGAAGATGAAGGTGGTTTGGGGGCAGGGGTGCTGCTCAGAGCTGCCTCCAGGCCTCGCTCTGTTCACTGGAGAAGTTGAAATAAGCTGCCCTTGGTTGCTTTTCTGTTTAAAAGGGGCGACTGTAATTGGGCCGAACAGTGTGCGTTGTTGGCCTTGTATATTTGGACAGTTAGTTAGGGGATTAGCATTTAAGGATGAAACACGATGAGCTTATCAGAAAACCCATGTGAAGTGATAGTGCTGTGCCTTTTGGGTTCTTTTTGAGATAACTATGCTTTTCTTTCTTTTTTTTCTTTTTTGTCTGAAATAGAAAAGTACCCCATTTATATCCATGCTGGCGCCAAAGTCCCTTCAGAGCCCGAGTTCCACCATGTGGAACACAGGCTTAAAACTTCTCCTCACATTTGTTTGACTTGGTCATCTACATAATTGATGAAATGTTGAAGTATTACAGCAATATTTAGGATCAAGGAACTGTTGAACCAATAGCAATTTCAATAGGCATCATCTGCTCTGCCAAGCGTTAAGTGACGTGCGATCCACTGACTTGAAATCCATAGGAAGAATACAGGGAATCCCTCAAATGGGTCGCGGGAGTGGGGTTTGAAACGGTGCGACGCTGTTAAGGAAGATGCTGGTGGTGCTGAGCATCCCGGTGGGAGCAGGTGACACACTTTAAGCACAACACAGGTGTATTTAAGCACAAGATGACGGTCTGTCTTCAGGAGGTTTGGGGCTCATTGTTCACTGAAGCGGCAAACCAGTGCCTGTTCTGTACCACTTCCGATGGCCAGCAGGAGTACAAAGGCAACGGCGTGTCAGAGATGAGGACTAAGCTCAGCTTTTTCCTGACATGCCAGGTGTTTGTTTGGCGGGGGGGGGGGGGGGGGGGGGTCAATGGCAGCAGTGGCTTGTATCCTGTAAATTTGGTTTGGGAAGCAGACCATGTGGACCCTCCGCTTCTGCTGCAGATGTTTCATACCCCCCTGAGGTGCTCTTGGAAAATGCGGGTGTCTGGATCCCCAAGAACAGCACACATAATAAAGTGGGAGTAGAAATCGGCACAGACCGCCACCCGTTTCTTCCAAAAGCGGGAGGGCGCTTCTTTCTTCCAAACTGCACAGCTGGAGACAGGAGAGATTCATAGGAGGCTCTGTGCCGGTGGTGGCCCTTCCCCCCAGTGGACGAAGCCGAAGGACCTCTACCCAGCACGCCCTTGGGCTCCTGCTCAGCTTGTTTGTCCTTTGGGGTCTCAAGAGGTCCAGCCTGGACGCAGCTTGCCCGCTTCATAAAGGACCAGGCCTCAGCGAGTGGGACGCTCCCCTTTCCCGCTCCTGGTTCTCAAGTCCAGTGTGCCGTGTTCACACTGTGCGACTTTTTCAAAACGATTTCATTCCAGGCACTAAACTTCAAACTCCATCCTTTGCCATTCTTAAGTTTGGACTATCAGGGCTGCAAGTGATGTATTGACAGGCCGGCAGTTGCTGTAGGGAAGTGGCAGGAAGTGTAGTTCAGGGGGCAGCCGGAAGCTGTGTCTCGAAAGATTTTCAAAGGGGGGGTGGGGTGGTCTTCTTGCCTTGGGAAATTCTCTCTTTCCTGTGGAGGGCCTTTGTTCTTAACAGGTTTGGAGAGGGGTCCATTTGGGCTGTCTTGGCCAGAACTGTCCAGCATCCTTTCTCCCCAGAGTAATAACGCTGTGCCTGCATCTAACCTGTAACTGCAAGGCTTTTCTCAAGAGAAGACCTTCCCTGCTGTATCCTATGCACTTCACATGGGGGGGGGGGTGAGGGAGAGAAGGCTTCTGGCGAGTGGACACCAACTGCCTTATTTCCTTGAAAGCAGAGGGGGAAGGAAATCCTGCAGGCCCTTGACTTTTACCTACCCGTTTTGTATTCAGTGGGCAAAGACATTTCAGGCAAGTCAACCATCCCTCTCTCCTCCCCCCCCCCCCCGCACCAACTAGGGGCAGGCAGCAAAATTTTCTGAGCATCTTCAACCCACCAAAAGTTTTCACCCAAACAGCCCAGGAGGTGTACAGTTGTGGTGAACTGGAGACAGCCTCCTGGCAGACCTTCCTTTTCCGACCCTGACTCTAAGCTATTTTCCGTAGTTTTTCAGTAGGAGGGGGTTTCTGAAGGCCTGTTCTCAGACATTCCTGGCTTCTGAAACAAGCTTTCAGCAAGGGAGGAATTCATGGATGCTCCAGGAGGTGGATTCACAGGCCTTCCGACCTCTGCGTGTTTTCACCATGGGCTGTTGAAGACCAGGGAACCAGCCCCTTTCCCACAACTGCCGAGAGCCTGGCCAGGCTTAGTTTTGTACATGTATCTCTGTGGTGCGTACAGAGCACAAACCGTAGCTAACCTTAGAAGGTGACTACAGATCAGTATTCAGGTGCAGAGAGCTAGCATATGTCCGTTTCTGTTGGCAAAATCACCTTGTACCTCAGTTTAGGGGAGTGGAAATTCTGAATGTAAAACAAAGTCAGATGCGTCCCTCCGCTTAACAGCATGTGTTTCTTAACATTTGGTGTCATTTCTCTTACAACAGTAGAGGAAACCAATTTTCCCCTAAGCCTCACTCACGTATCCATACAGCACCACCCCTACCCCCCCCCCCATCCCGTATTACAGCTACTTCAAAATAACCGCTTCTGTCGAACCTGCTGTCTGTCGTTAGAGGATTTGTGTATACTACTGTATAGCAACTAGTAGCTTTATTAGTTTGAATACAGGCTCCTTTGAAGAGACTTTGGTGAGATGTACATGGGGTTAAAAAAATTTCATATGGAGACAAGTGCAATATGTGTGTGTGTGGTACGTTTTAATGTATTTTTTAAAAAAAAACAGTTGAAAGGGTTTAGTCTTCGCTTTTGGGAGAAATGCACTAGTTTTGTGAGCCCATCTGTAGTCCTTACTTGCAGTTGGTATGCTGGACTCTGTAAAAGCAATTAATGCAAAATAAAGAACGTGGACCGTGCGTTTTTAAAACTTCCAGTGTGCTGAAGTGGCATCTTGCAGCTTGCTGTATCTTTGAGCCTGCGGGATCGTCTGTGGCTCCCTGTCCGGAAAATGCTGGGAAGGCTTCAACTCCCACATAGCCTTTACAGGAATGCTCAGAATCTGGAAGCAGAGAGTCCAAAGGGACACCAGCATGGCTTGGCTGAGAGCCCTGTTAGTACCAGCAACCCTTCGGTGTTGTGCTTGATGACTTGGTTTGGTTCAGTACTACTTGTGCCTGAGACCCTCCCCTTGCCCTTAATATAGAGATAGATCCTTCCTTCTCCTGAGACCCCCACTCCCCTCTCTTGAACGATGCCCAGATATTCTTGTTGGACAAGGACCTTGAGATCTTCATGAGGTCTTGGGCCAGGAGTGTCGCACACTTCCTCAAAAGCGGAAAAGGAAATTCTAGAGGAGCAGCAGTGGCGTAGGAGGTTAAGAGCTCGTGTATCTAATCTGGAGGAACCGGGTTTGATTCCCAGCTCTGCCGCCTGAGCTGTGGAAGCTTATCTGGGGAATTCAGATTAGCCTGGGCACTCCCACACACGCCAGCTGGGTGACCTTGGGCTAGTCACAGCTTCTCGGAGCTCTCTCAGCCCCACCTACCTCACAGGGTGTTTGTTGTGAGGGGGGAAGGGCAAGGAGATTGTCAGCCCCTTTGAGTCTCCTGCAGGAGAGAAAGGGGGGATATAAATCCAAACTCTTCTTCTTCTTCTTGCAAGGCCCCTGCCGAACAAGCTGTGCTCCTCCCAGGATCGGGGCTCCAGCCCCTCTTTCAGCAGAGTCCAGAGGCTGGCTTTTCAGAGAGGTCATGAACTGATCGAAAGGTAACAGCTAGTAAATCTGAGATTCAATACCCTGCAGCAGAGAACCTGCATAAAATGGAATGCCTGTATCTCCTCTGGAGGAACGGATTCACAGGAAGAGCTGAGGGGATGTGGGAGGAGGAATGCATCAGGATTGGTGCCCTGGAGCGGGCTGAATGCATCGCAAGGGCTTTGTCCAAATAAGTCTCTTCCATGAAAGTGTTAATTCTGCACAGCCCGTGAGCATGACATGAGCATGCATGCTCTGAGTGCCCTGGCTGTCTCAACAGACTCTTTCTTCAGCAGGTCTCGACCCGCTCCTGAGGCAGGAGGTTCCACACTTGCACCGTGGGGGCGGAAGCTTCCCTGATGTCAAGATCCTGTTTGCGTCATTCAGTGCTTTCCCACTGGAGCCATCCCACTTGGGGAAATATTTTCCATTAGAGGCTGAGAGAAAAGCATTTGGGGAATGCCCTCTCACCTCAGCCATGCCACAGCGCAGTCTTGTAGAGGTGTGAGCAGATCCTGTCTGCCTGTAGGGAAAAGCCCCCATGCTTCTGACTGGGCCCCCCCCATTAAACTTAGAATCATACAGTTGGAAGAGACCACAAGGCAGCAGAAGGCCATTGCTTTCACATCCTGCAGGTGAGCTCCCAAAGGTATCTGGTGGGCCACTGTGAGTAGCAGAGTGCTGGACTAGATGGACTCTTTCTTATGTTCTTAAGGACCATCAAGTCCAACCCCCTGCAGTGCAGGAACACACAATCAAAGCAGATGGCCATCCAGCCTCTGTCTAAAAACCTCCAAAGAAGGAGATTCTATCACACTCTGAGGCATCATATTCCACTGGAGAGAAAGGGGGGATATAAATCCAAACTCTCCTCTTCTTCTTCACTGTTGAACAGCTCTTTCTGTTAGGACTTTTTTCCGAATGTTTAGTGGAATCTCTTTTCCTTCACCTTGAATCCATTACTCCTGATCTTAAGTCTCTGGAGCAGCAGAAATCAAGCTTGCTCCCTCTTCCACATGACATCCCTTCAAATATTTAAACATGGCTATCACACCACCCTTCTCTAGACTAAAACTGATGTGCCAGAAATTGAACCCAAGACCTTTCATTGAACAGCAGGCACCACAGAGGGGCTTCCCTGTTCCCTCCCCAAGTCCTGTTTTCATTCAGGGCTGCACTTAACAAAAGGTCCAATTTTGGATGTTCTTCCTGGACTGAACACCTTGAGACGAACAGCAGAGGCCAGCAGGACAACGATGCCGTAATAACTGTAGACTGCTTCAAAAGAGGGGCTCTGGACGGCCTTGCCTTGCTCCCTGTTCATCGAAGGGGTCTCTGAAGACGCAGAGGAAGTCCTGACCACATTGGAAGCATTGACGTCCCCAGGGTTCCCCAACGTGGTACCCGTGCTTTTCAGCCAGGGGGTGGAGCAGGGGCGTAACGAGGCAGCCCTGGGCAAACTGTAGCCCTGGGCAAAACCTGAGTTGGATGCCCCCCCCCCCCCCGCATGTAAGGCAGAAGCGCCACTACCTAATTACACGACCAATTTATTTTTTGCACCAAGACATTGGTACCTGCAGGGGGTGCATTTTTAGACATATCAGCACCAAAACTTCAGCATATCATCAGGGGACTGCCCTAATGATACCCCCCAAGTTTGGTGCAGTTTGGTTCAGGGGGGCCAAAATTATGGACCCTCAAAACTGTAGCCCCCATCTCCTATTAGCTCCCATTGGAAACAATGGGGGATAGGGGCACCCCCTTTGGGAGTCCATAACTTTGGACCCCCTGAACCAAACCTCACCAAACTTGGGGGGTAGCATAAGGACAGTCTCCTGATGATACGCTGAAATCTTGGTGCCGCTAGCCTAAAAACTGCGCCCCCTGCAGGCCGGAAATGGAAAACCACTAAAATACCCCAAAACGAACCCAGCATTTTGATGCCCCCCACAAGGTGATGCCCTGGGCAGCTGCCCACCTTGCCCAATGGGCATTACGCCAGTGGGGTGGAGCCATTGTAAGGACAGCCTTGTTCTTGGCCCCCCCCCCCCCCTCATTCAAATGAAAGGGTTTCTCGTGACTGCAAAGCGGGGAAGAAAGTACTGTATCTGGCTCTGTCCCCTGCAGCAGCCATTTTAGCATTTGGCTCAGGTGCCTGTGGCGGCCATTTTCAAGTGAGGCTCTGCGCTGCCTCATAAAATTCCCCTGGCCCCCACAGGCACCAAATGTGTGTGTGTGGGGGGGGCGGGGGATGACTTATGCAGCGTGGTTCATTTTTCTGGGCACTTGCTTCATTCGAATGGAGAGTAGCTGTGAGAAAGAGTGACTCCTTCCCTCTTACTATTATAATGTGGCTAAAATAGCACCATGTCGAAAGTGAGGGGCCTTTGCTGTGTGGCTGCCATAGAAGTCAAGAGGTCATTGTGTGCAACCGGACCGTATTCTGCCTTTACTGAACAGCGACCCATGGGCTTTTGTCAGCTGGAGGGTCAGACAGGGGTACGGTGTTGGACTCAGCAGGAGGAGGTGTTATCTCCCAAACAGTCCACAGTGAAGGGTTGCTTTCCTTTCCCAGCCCCTGCTCACATCATATGCTGGGTATTATGAAGGGTTAGCAGCGTTTGCAAGCTAGTGAAACACTCAGGTGCCTCTTATCCTGGGGCTTTCCAGAAAGAATAGAAGCGGCTCCCAGTGACGTCAGTCGGGTAAATAATACCATGCATTGAAAGTACCGGAGTACACATTACCCTTTCAGCAAGGCCCCACTGAGGCCACCCCGCTGCAAAGAACGCCGCCTCGCAGGCCAGCTGCCTCTTCCTCTGCAGTTGATTTAAAAAAAATTAGTGCAAACCAAGAGAAGCAGGTTCCAGCTAGGATCACATCAGGGCTGCGTTCGGTGAGGTTGCTGGGCGAACACAGCATCTCCTCCGTCCCCAAATTTAGGAGTGTGATGTTCGCTTGTCCATGTTTATGTTTTCCAATCAAGCTGCTAGTCCACAAGAGAAGGAAGAGCTTGGAAATGCGGTTCTTCTCTTTACTGAAACATCTACCAATGAGTAGTCCACTTGAATCACAGAAGCAGATCTGGGAAGGTAAGCAGGGTTGACCCTGGTTTGCTTTTAGATGAGGGGCCACCAAGGAAGTCCATGGTCAGTCGCTGTGCAGAAGCAGGCAGTGGCAAACCACCTCTGAATGTCCCGAGCACTGGAAACCTTCCAGAGCTGTTGTAAATTGACTGGATGGCCCTTTCCACTGCCAGCCAGCCAGCCGTCCCCTTTCTGCACCTTTGCAGGGGACCTTGACTTGCAAGTAGTGACACCCAGCTGTCAAAAGGAGGACAAAGCCCTTCCCCCTGCCCCCCATGAATTTTCTGAGGTTGGATTTGGCCAGTCAGTGATAGGGTTAAAGCCTCCAGCTCCATTCCAGCTGCTAATTCATCTCCAACTTTCAACAAGTGGCAGTCACCTAGGCAGATGAGTTGGCATGGCAACGGCTCCAAGGAGATGCTCGGGCCCAGCGCTCATCAGCACTTGGCCTGCAATCACCTTGAACATGAGGCAAAGCTGCTCCCCCGCCCCGCGCACCCCACACGGCTCCAGCAACACTTTGATTAGCGTGAATAATTCATAAATTTCTTCTGACAACCTTTCATGCAGATGCCCCCCGTGCACGGAACCCCACCCAGAGGCATGAATAAATTGTCCACTTGGAGATATTCCCAAAGTGTGCAGCAATGCAGTTGGCTGGCATTCAGTTTGGGTGCTGATCCGCTTCCCGATGGATCCTTTACCCAAGTCTTTGTGGCAAGGAGCAGCAGTGGTGTAGTGGTTAAGAGCAGGTGCACTCTATAATCTGGAGAACCAGGTTTGATTCCCTGCTCTGCCAAGATCACTCAGCTGGCGTGTGTTGGGAGTGCACAGGCTAATCTAATTTACCAGATAAGCCTCCACAGCTCAAGTGGCTGTGGAGGCTTATCTGGTGAATTAGATTAGACTGTGCACTCCCAACACACGCCAGCTGGGTGACCTTGGGCTAGTCACAGCTTCTCGGGGCTCTCTCAGCCCCACCTACCTCACAGGGTGTTTGTTGTGAGGGAGGAAGGGAAAGAAAGCCCCTTTGAGTCTCCTTACAGAAGAGAAAGAGGGGATATACATCCAACTCTTAAGCATAAGCATAAGCATTTTTATTGTCATTGTGCACGCACAACGAAATTTACAGCAGCATTCCTCGATGCTGCTCCAGCTACTCCGTTGCTGTCTTGGTGACTATAATACTGTTTATAAAGTGTTCAAAAGTGCTTTGTGCAAACAATCTCCAGTCTTAGAACAGCTCTGCAACATCATGGGGGGAACGGCACAAAGAGAACAGTGATTTGCCTCAGGCCACTGAGGGTATTTGGCCCAGACACTACAATTTTGTAGCGGGTGGAAACAAGCACTGGGGGACACCATTCTTTGTGCGGATTCTTGGATGCAAGACGCCAATTGCAGCACAGAGGGTATGTCAAGATTCTGCATGACTGGATAAATGGGTGAGTTCAGAGCTAGCGGGGCCAAGATGCCAGAGTTCATCCCGACTCAAACGTGGGACTTGGGGTCTTGGGCAGGGTCCTAGCTGCTGGCCTCCACCTTTCCATATGTAAAATGGGGATCCAATCCAAGGCCTTTATTGGCGTCTAGGCTATAAAATATTACAGGATATACAAAAAAATTAAATATGCAGAGATTTAAAACAAAAAGACATCATACAATATAACTTACTGCAGAAATTTTGCTACACTCTTGCACATTTCTAAGATGGGGCTATTTAGTAGGAAGATCAGCTTGGAACAATCAGAAAACTCAGCCCTGTGTCTTAAAACGGGGTTTATATACTTCACTCAAATTTCATCATAGAATGGGCAGTAGAAGAAAGTGTGCTGTACAGCCCAGCTTACAGGGGCACAGTCTACATGAGCAACATTTTGGAGGAGAGCAGGTGGCAGGGAGTTGAATCTGGCCTGGAAAAGGGCCCTTGGGTGACTTGGATTTTGAAGAAAGTAAAGATAACCAGCCATTTGACCAAGTTTTAATGGAAATCCCCAAGCCCAACGGTGAACAGGAAACTGCAGCATAAAAGATATTGTGCTTCCAGTTCCAAAAATCTAAATTTGATGGCTTGAAAGGCCTCAGTAGCAGAAACCTGTGAAATGGGGATAAAGTACTACATATTCCTTACCTGTTATAATTGCAATGGAAATGAGTATTTCAGGCATGATAACGGCTCGGTCAGTGAACTGCTTTAGTACTTTTTCATTGCGGGAGGGAGGGTGCCAAAGACACCAGCGACACTCCTGCACCTCGTAGGCTGGACCTGGTTATCACTTCCCCTTTCCAAGTATCTACCTTCTGCCTTCCCTGCAATGCTGGCCGCCAGCTCCAAGGGGGTCTCGCACAGCTGCCATTTCCTGCCCGAGCAAAACTGACATCAGCTGTCGTCAAGGAAACGGGCTTTTATGAACACCATTTGACAGGTTCTTAGAAAATGGACAGAATGCACTCTGTAACCTGAACTAGTTCCCCGAAGCTCCTGGGTCAGCAGCCCCCCCCCCCCCCCCGCTCCACTTGAGCTGGCTGCGGTTTCCGCAGTCTCAGCTGTGAGCCAAAGGGCCCGAATGCCGCCGTGGCCTGCGTCCTTCTGTGGTCTGGGTGAGAGTGGCTGTCCTTGCTCCCTGTTCCCAGTGCTCTTTCACACTTGGCAGGCTGAGGCAGACGCCCACGCTACCCCTTGGTGATGGAGAGGAGTGTCTGCATTGCCCCAGTGACAGTCAGCCTTGGAGAAGATGAAGAGTGTCTGCATTGCCCCTGTGACAGTCAGCCTTGGAGAAGATGAAGAAGAGTTTGCATTTATACCCCACGTTTTCTCTCCTGTAAGGAGACTCAAGGTGGCTCACAAGCTCCTTTTCCCTCCTCTCCCCACAACAGACACCTTGTGAGGCAGGTGGGGCTGAGAGAGCTCTGAAGAACTGTGACTAGCCCAAGGTCACCAGCAGGAATGTAGGAGTGTGGGAACACATCTGGTTCACCAGAGAAGCCTCTGCCACTCAGGGGGAGGAGTGGGGAATCAAACCCGGTTCTCCAGATTAGAATCCACTTGCTCTTAACCACTACACCATGCTGGCTCCCTGGGGGTACGTGGACCCCAAGTTGGGAGTCAATGGCTTACACCAGGGGTCCCCAAACTTTTTAAACGGGGCCAGTTCACTGTCCCTCAGACTGTTGGAGGGCCGGACTAAAAAAAACTGAACAAATTCCTATGCACAAATGATTGTAAATTGTTTGATTTCACCTTTCAGCCTTTCTGTCATGGTCTATTTTTAGAACAGTGACCAAAGTATGTCAAGTACAGGGTGGGCTCCAAATATTGTTGGGGAGGCTGTGGAATACCTTCCACTGTAAAAAAAAAAAGCAGAACACTTTCCCAATGAAGCATTCCATCCTAACCCAGGATCAGGTATCTTCCACTGGGTTCTTTCCTCCCTAGCAGCCAGCCCGAGCGATTAAGCCAGCCCATGGCTGATGCCAATGGGAATGAGGCGGAACAGAAAGCTCTGAGAGCAACACCACTTGGAGTAGCCAAAGGAGAGGAAGGGCGGAGCCAGAAGCGTTGCCACATGTAAGGTTTCCAACTCTGGGTCAGAAAATGCATGGAGATTTGGGGGTGCCATCATGTAACTGCAATCAACGGCCGTTGGGGCCAATTCCTCCTCTCCCTTGAGCCCCCACTGCATATGAATGGAGCCATCTCCGCCATGCCTGGCGGGCCGGATAAATGCCTCCAGGGGGCCACATTTGGCCCCCGGGCCGTAGTTTGGGGACCCCTGGCTTACACGAAAGACTAGAGAGCAGCTTCCAGCCTGGGTAGACAATACTGCCCTTGATGCACTGATGTTCGGATTCAGTAGAGGGCAGATTCAGGTGTGTTCCTGTGACTTCTGCGGGCAGAATAATGCTCCAGCCACCCTCCGGCTCTCCTCTCATGCCTCCTGCCTTTCAGATACCCTGTGGCCTTGTGACATCTTTTTAATTTGCCCGTGTCCTAGTTCAAAGTCCAAACCCTTCTGCTCTTGTTGTTGTTAAAGTTTTCTTGGAAAACAACTACATTTTTGAGCTGCTGCCAGCAGGGCTGGGTCTAGCTTCCTCTCCTCCTTCTCCTCCTGTCAGGGCTGTCCTCTGAAGATGCCAGCCACAGATGCACAGAAGCTTAAACGATCGAAGGAGAGAAATGCTACTGGAACCCTGACCACACAACCCGGAAGAACCAAAACACCCTCCTAGAGTTGATTCCTTACAGATAGAATTAGGCTGGCAGCCTTTGTGAATGTGCAGCCCTGGCTTCAGGAAGCTCAGTTCAGTCAAGTTTCTAGTCCCAAAGAGAACCCTCTCCATGCCTTTTTAATCATTGGAGGATTCATTGCAGGAGACCGCTTTGCTCCAGCTGCTCCATCGTTGCATTTTCCTGGGTGGAGAAATCTGCAGAAAAGTTCAACATGGACTTGACAAGCAGAGGAGCAAGATTCATGCCCAGCGGAACCTCACAGACCAGCAAGATTTCGGGAGGGGCGAAGCTCTCACGAATCAAAGCTCCCTTCGTCAGACACCATCTGGCTCTTGGAAGCTTCTGCCCTAAGAATCCTGCTGGTTTCTTGAGGTGCTGCAGGACTCGAATCCAGCTCTTCTACAACAGACCAGTTCGGTGACCCTCTGAAACTAGCTTTCCAGGCAGAGGGGTCTGGATAGAGCAGGCTGAAGAGGACAGTTAGCTTGTGGGGGTGGTCTTGTGCCCCCCCCAATACTGATGGAGTGCCATCGGTTGGCTTGTTGCCCTCTGCAAGGAATTCTGAGGAAAACCCAGCCCTTTGGAGAGCTGCCCTTTGGAGGCAGCGAGCCAAAACCAACCAAAAGTCAATGGGCTGCTCGGAGAAGTTTCTCCGCATTCCTCCCGGCTGCCCAGTCACAAGGCAAGCCGAATGACGCAGCCCGTTCTGTTTACTGAAAGCAGCAGGCCATGAAAGTGCCCGGAGCTGCCCCCTCCACTCCTCCCCAGGCAGGCTGAGGTCCAGACTGTCCTCTGACAGCCGGCTTGGGGCTACCCTGCTTGAGGGGGGGTGGGTGGATGTGAAAAATGCCCCTGGCCCCATGGGGCACGCCGACCAGATCCACCTCTGCTGGGAGCTATTTGAGGTGTTAGCACCGATTCCCAAGTATTAGCGCTACAGAGACTTAAGTTCTTAACTGCTTAGGAGGCAGGTAAATTAATGGGATTAATGTCTTGATGCTGATGGGAATGGGTACTCGGTGCAATTATGGTTGCCAACCCCCAGGCAGGAACTGGGAATCTTCTGGAATTATGATTTCCAGGAGACGAGATCAGTTCCCTGAAGAAAGTTGCTGTTTTTGAGGCGGCCTTGATGGCAGGATATTAGGCTGAGCTTCCTCCTCTACCCCGATCTCCTACCCAAATCTCCAGGAATATCCCAACCGGAGCTGGCAGATGCTCAGTTTGCATGATTGCAGTGGGAGGGAGCTCTAGTCCTGCCCACATTTGTCCACAGGCCTTGCTTTTGTGCCCAATACGGTGTCCTGCTCACGCTCTTGCTTTTGTGCCCAATACGGTGCATTGCCTATCTTGTAGAGTAGATCCATTGGATCAGGTAAGGTTCAGCAAGAATGGCAGAGCGAGTGAAATATGTTTTCATTGGGCCAACCGACATTGATGTGATTTCACCCCCTTGAAGCGGCTTTCCCCACCTGCTTTCATTTCTCAGGATGTTTACCTGCTTGATACACCCACACGACTGAGGCTCAATTGTAAGAAGGGTGGGGCCAAATTAGCAGAGACCCTCAGGGAAAGGTGGGATCTAGTAGATTCCTCCCACCACTGGTTTCCCCTCCTGCCGGAGCATGCCAGCATTCACTCCTTCCCCAGCAAAGAGTGCAGGAAAACTACTTAAAGTCATGCCATCGCTACTGCTTCTCTCAAGACATGTGTTAGCAAAATGTCTCTTACTGGAGTGTTGTGGGGTTTCCAGGCTGTATGGCCATATTCCAGCAGCATTTTCTCCTGACGTTTCACCTGCATCTGTGGCTGGCATCTTCATCAGGAGAGAATGCAGGCGAAACCTCAGGAGAGAATGCTATAGGAACATGGCCATACAGCCCAGAAGCCCCACAACACCCTAGTGATTCCGGCCGTGAAAGCCTTTGACAATACATTGTCTCTTATTGGCATATTTTGACAAATGGTTCCCTGTTCCCCAGTTTCTCCCCCTCAGTCGTATTACCAACTTGTTTTCTTGCTGTGTTGACAGGCACCAAGGCTACTGGTGAAGCATTTGGGGCTGGGAAGTCTGGAAAGAGATCTGGAGTGTGAGCTGTGAGATTGACAGGAATGGAACCTGCTGTGGAAAACTCTTTGTGCCCAAGATTCTTTGCGCAGGGCTGCCAAGGGATCTCTCCCCAGCTCAGCCCTTCTTCCAGGCCCAACAGAAATAGCCGCTTCTCAGACCTGTTCTGATACTTCTTGACTACAGGTTCTTTGCGGGAAGGAGTCGTGGATGAGAAAATCCACATAGCATTCTTGTGCAAAGGGGTGTGTGTGTGTCACAATAGAACTGTTGTCCAGGGGAAGGCGCATAGGGCAGAATGGGTGAACTCTGCTGCCACGTGTGCGCGCATGTGTGTGAGAACTCATGTACACACTGGGCTGGTAAATCATTCTCCTGGCACACTATACAGACGGTAGTCGAAGGCTAAACTACCGAGATGGATTTGGCCAAGAGTCCAAACCCTGATTTGCTTGCTTTGCAGGGCTGCGGGGCGCTTACTGATCCATTTGACAGGCACCAAGGGGTGCTGCAGCTGCCTAGACTCCAATGCAGGCCCTGGCTCTGCGCTGTCCACCCCCCACCCTGGGTCTGTCTGTCTGCCCCCCTGGCTTCTTGAAGCTGCTTCATCCCCTTGCTAAGGGAATACGTGACATTCCTCACATCCCAGCTGTTGGGCTGAATCCATCTCCTGATCTAGTCTTGACGTAGCACTAAGAGAATCACACTTAATTCGAGGAGGGGGTGTTGTTGAGATGTTAACGCTCCTTACTGGGGGGCAAAAAACCTGGACGACCCATGGGTGGTCAGGGCCCACTTGGGAAGGTCGTGGGTGTGGGGAGAAGGATTCGTCTTCAGTGCTGATACGATCCAACATCCTTTCTGTGGGCTTCTGTTTGCGCAACCACTTTACATGGGAAATATTCATTTTTGGCTCAGGGCAGCAGATACTCAAACTGACGTGACTATTGTAAGAGTTGGAGCGAGGAAAGCCGTGGAGGCAGAGAAGGAGTTGCAGGAACAGGCAAAGTGCCCCGTTTCTTCTGCCCCACACATGTGGGGAGGGAGCTTCTATTTATAAGCAAACCTTATCCGACAGAGGCAGCAGTTTCCTCGTCTAAGAATAGGCCCTGAACTCATGGGTGGCATGATTCACGCCGGGTTGCATAAACCAGCTGGAAGGGCTTGTTTCATGCTCCAGCGCATCAGCTCCAGCAGTCGTGACTTACTAAACTTCCAGCTGTTTTTGCTTTCTCTCCCCGCTTCCCAACAACGAAGCAACCAGGAGCTTCTTCCCAGCTGAGCTGAGCTGAGGCGGTGACAGGAGAGAGGCCTCCACTCAGTAACATTCATGAGGAAGGGACAGTCTACAAGGGGTGGCCAACCTATGGTGCTCCAGACGTTCATGGACTACAATCCTCATCAACCCCTGCCAATTGGCCATGCTGGCGGGCACTAATGGGAATTGTAGTCCATGAACATCTGGAGCACCATAGGTTGGCCACCCCTAGCAATGCCTCTCTGTAGCCCAGGCGTCCCCATGGCACCTTCTGACACTTCTCCAGGTGCCTGCCAAGCGACCTTAAGAAGTGGGCGAGGCCAAGTGGGGCTTTTGCCCAGCAAGGCTTCTGATTGGCTGGGCAGATTTTTTTTAAATGTTGCTTTGACAGCCACCCCAGCACAAGGATCTGCACTGCGTGTCTGAAGGCAAGCCATCCCCCACTCATTTTGTGGCTCACCCACGGCCCTGTGTTGCAATTCCAAATGTACCCACAGGCCCATAAAAGTGGGGACCCTCGCCATCATTCCTAGCTGAAGCCACGGCCTCCTCTTCCCACGGCTCACTGGTCCCATGCTGGTCATATTCCAGTCGTCTTCAAGCTCAGCTTCAGCCTCTCCGATCTGGAACTCCCTTTGAAAGAAGGGACACGCTGAGGCCGTAGCCTGTAATTCTGACCCAGCTGTGGAAGTGGCTGGCATATTAATATTCACAGGGAAACACAGCAAATCCCCCTTTCCTTGAAATTCAGCTGAATGAGCGAGAAATGACGCCTGGCTCTCAAGCACCGCAGCCAGAGGAGCAGCTTTTCAAGCCAGCCTCCACTTTCTCTTCTGAAAATAAATAACAAGCTCCTGGCACCGACATTGCGAGGCCGTTCTCTTCTGGGCCAGTTGCTCCTCTCCCCCCCTTGCTTGTAACCCCAGCCTAGCAGTTCTTTCAACTGTGACGAGACGCTTCTGGCTGGAATGTGGGTGCCCCTCAGCCCCCTCAAAGATGTGCAGGAATCAGAAAAAAACTGCAAATGAATAAACAAGGCTGCAGACGGAGTTACTACAGATTGCTGGGAAATTTGTATCATTGCAGGTAGGCTGCAACCGGGAAATGTTCTTGCTTTCCTCTCTCTCATACCCCTAAATAGGTATACAATAAATCAGGATGATAGAAAGCAGCTGCCCTCTCCTACCTCCAGGGCTGAACTTGTTCCAGAGCAACTTCCTTGTTTATAAACCCTGAAATCTCTGCTCCAGCCACAGATAAAAGCCCTTCCCCATAACCTCCTAGAGGAGACTAACGAAACCATCCACTGTTCTGTCTCTGGCAGAACGTGGGAAGCAAATTCTTGGGCAGTGCTCACCAAGAGAGCAGCTGGAGGGTTGTTGGGCAAGCTGGGGGTGGGGGAGGGTGAGGATGAAAAAAAAGAGCAACTCGCTTTCATTCAGTAATAAAATTGTGCTTGGAGAAAACAGAGCCGAGTTTTTAATGAACACTGAAGACAGTTTCATCACACAGTACAGCCCGAAACAAACACGCCTGAGGAGGGTCCCATGTTTCCCCCAACATCTTTGTAATGTTTTGAATTTACAAAGCTCAGGCTTCTCCCCAGGAGCCTAAACAAAACTTCTGAAAATCTCTTGTGGCAGGTGCTGGCAAGAAACGACGGAGAACAACTTCACTGACACAAAAGTCACGTTCTGCTAAATCACACAACTAACGACGTCTGTTTCTGAAAGTGCAAAATTCTGCTCTGGTCCCTTCAGGTCCGCTTTGGAACCGATTGTGTCCAAAGGCCCACAAGAGTGTTTGCGATCCTGCAGGCACCACGACAGTCTCTCTTTTGAAGGCCGCTTCGAAAAGAAATGTGAACGTCTTTCGTTTAAGAGCAAGTGAGATGTTCTGCAGTCAGGGGTACAGATGCGAGATGATCAGCACTCTCTTTGTGACTGGGCTGCGCCTGGGAAATGGTCCCGGACTTCTGCTCCGGTCACCTCTTCCGCGGGAGAGCAGGGGCTGACAGTCCAGGAAGCAAAGCAGAGAACCCCAATCACGTAGCTGTAAGATCTGCAAAACGAATACCCTCGGGGGAAACCTTTGCAAACCGCATTCCAGGCACCTGTCACCCTCTGCTTATAAACGTGGGAGGTGAGTAGAATTAAGGAAACAGAAAGCCAACCCTTCCAGCTGATTCTCTTTGGCCTGAGGAGATGCTAGCCTCCCGGTTTCCTCCTGGCTTGCTTCACTCGTCGAGGCTTCAGGATGGTGTAGTTCACGTAGGTCGTATACTGGTCCGACAGGAAGGGGATGTAGAAGGCCCGAAACAACTTCGAAGACCTGGGGAAATGGGCAGTTTTTAAACCCCTTTCACATCTGTGTTACCTGGTGTGCTTAAAAGTCCAGTCAGCAGCCTCATGTCCAGCCAACCCCCCCCCCCAGCCCTTCTGTTCACTACTTCCTCAACAACACTGAGCTAGGTTCGAGTCCAGTAGCATCTCAGAGATCAATGAGATTTCGGGGGTACCAGCTTTCAAGAGTCTGCCTCCATCAGACAGGACTCGGATCTAGCTCTTCTATTGCTGACTAACACGACTCTCCCCTCTTGAAAATGTTTAGACCCCATTCCATCAAGGCAGCTAATTACAAATGAAGACAATGATGGGAATACAAGACATCCCTGGGAGCAAAATCAGCAATACTAACACCACGGCTCTGCAAGCCTAAATTTTGGAATGAGTGAATTATCTGACTGTTTTTTCTAAAGAAGGCTTTTGGGAGGCTGATGCACGCTTCCTTCCTCAGGCCGTGCTTTCGCTAAGAGCGAGGGATCTTGCCGTTTCTCTACAACAGCTTATTCCCCGTGCAGAGATGGAGCAGCCTGTTCTTCCCTCAGAGGACTTGCGCAAAGAGGCCGCCAGTAGGGAGGGGGCCTCACAGGGGCTTTGCAAGGGAAAGGGAGAGGCATGCCTCTGGTCTCAGGAGTTCTGGAGTCTGGCCCCAGGAGACGTGGCTCACCCCAGGGCCGAAATGCCTGCAGTGAAGCAGATGCCTCAGCCACAAGAGCCGCGCAATGGGCGCGCACCCTCGGCCCGGCAGCGCACCCCTTCCACCACCAAAAGTGGAGCATTCAGCCAACGCAGAATTAAACGGGCCCGGACAAAGGCGCTGCCTGAGTAGCATAATTAGTCGATGGCTCTGAGTGCTCTCTAATTCAATTAGCAGCACCATTTATCAGAGCCAACGGAGAGTTGCAGCGGCCCTTGCTGACGTCAATCGGGGAGCCTCCGTGTCCCAGAAGCCTCCGGTTCAGCAAGCATGAATGGAGCAGCTGGGGTCATTAGTTTCCTGAAGCACTGGAGCTGCCGTGGCTTGAAGAACTGAGCGCACTGTGCTCAGATGGGGCCGTACCACCCTTAGCTCACAACAGCAGCCATGCAGCCTCCCTTTCCGTGTCCTTTCTTCCCTCCTGTGCCTCCCACAATGCCGGATTTCAGAAGCAACACAAAACCAAGCTTGTCTCTGTGTTGCCATGTTCACAGAATTCATTTCAAGCACAAAACCACGGCCTCCTTTACCACACGAGGCATCTGTGCAGCAGAGATCCGTCAGTCTTGCAACTAATTCTAGAAGTTCAACCAGAATATTTGGGGCATTGGCCAGTGAGTGATTCATTATTGACTGCGTGCCCAGATCCCAGAGAGGGGGCATCGATGCAGGCCTTTCAGGCATCTCTCTGGGCAGTTGGAGGGCTGTACTACAGCAGAAGCCAGCAGGGGGGGGGGGGGCTGGCAGCTGGAAGGGTGAGGGCGGGGGGCATTGCAACTGTTTGCAAACAGTCACATGACCTCCCTGAGCACCCCTGGGCCAATATTCCTGCCTCTGAAAATAGCCAATAGCTATTAACAGCCCACTTTTTAATGTTTTTTTTTCCTTTTTCAAGCCTCTGTGTTTGGCTCAGTAAAGCAGCTGCCAGAGCTGAGAGGACGCCAAAATACACCACTCATCCTTTCATCTCCCCTACGGAAAGTGGAGGAGCCCTCAATGGAAACTGAATGGAGTGCTTTATGCCAACTGCAGATTTATGATGCAGAAAGAGCTTCAGGGAGAAACTTGGGTCCCTCACTCACACTTGCTGGTGGGAACACTTACGGATTAAATTGATGCCAAGTCTAAACCAGTGCCCTTTTCCCTTTCAAATGCTAACCCCTTCTCTCCTAAGAAAACTAAGTGCAATTCAACCAGAAGTTACAACCATTAAGTAAATTTCAGGGTTGAGGGTGTGATTTTTTTTCCTCGTTCAAGCCGTCACTATCAAACTAGGCATTATTTAATCTGCTGCCTTTCTTTTAAAATGCTTACATTCTTAACCAAGGCCCCTTCCGCACAGGCAAAATAATGCGTTTTCAAACCACTTTCACAACTGTTTGCAAGTGGATTTTGCTATTTCGCACTGCTTCAAAGAGCACTGAAAGCAGTTTGAAAGTGCATTATTCTGCATGTGCGGAATGAGCCCAAGAAAGGCTTCAAGGATGTAACCGTTTCCACGTAAGGCCACGGCAGCATCAGTGTCTTGAGCTGCGAGAATTCCATCCTGAAGTTTAAGAAATTATTTCTGATCCAGCGCTTGTTGTATTTCAGACTGAAATATGAGGGCTGATTTCAATTGAATATCTGTTGCAATTTCAACATGAGCTACTGGTAAAACGCCCGTTGTCTTACTGTTCAAAAAAGTTTCAGGATTGCAAATATAAGAACATAAACATAAGAACATAAGAACATAAGAACTAGCCTGCTGGATCAGACCAGAGTCCATCTAGTCCAGCACTCCCACTTTACTAGCAGTGGCCACAGGTGCCTTTGGGGCCTCACATGCGGAGAATTGAAAGCAATGGCAACCCCTGCTGCTGCCTCCCGAGCACCTGGTCTGCTAAAAGGCATTGCAATCTCAGATCAAAGCGAATCAGGTTGATGGCACGGTCGACTATCCTCCATAGAGAAATCTGTCCAAAGCCCTTTTAAAGCTATCAGGTTAGTGGCCATCACCACCTCCTGTGGCAGCATATTCAAAACACCAATCACCGCGTGCGTGAAGAAGTGTTTCCTTTTATTAAGTCCTCAAATTCTTCCCCAACATTTTTCAATGAGATGCCCTCTGGTTCTAGTATTGTAGAGAAGAGAAAAATTTCTCTCTGTCAGCATTCACCCCATGCATAATTTTATAGACTTCCAATCATATCCCCTCAGGCGTCTTCTCCTCAAACTAAGAGTCCCAAAGCTGGAAGCCTCTCCTCATAAGGAAGGGTGCTCAGCCCCTCAATCATCATTTGCCCTTCTCTGTACTTTTCTATCTCTCTTCAATATCCTTTTTTTTTGAGATGTGGCGTGAACTGAACACAGTACTCCAAGTCGCGGTGCTTGCATGCTTCTCGCAGAGACATGACAATCCTTGTGCAGTTTGTATCCTTTCTTTCCTAATTATCCCCAGCATGGGTTTGCAGCACTGCAGCTGCCATGCATTGGTGGACATTCCCATGGAACTATCAGCTAAGGCGCTAAAATCCCTTTCCTGGTCTGTGACTGGTAAGCACTATTTCACTTAGTGATAATATGAAGTTTGGTTTTTAGCCCTCATATTGCATCACTTTGCATTTTGCTACATTCGGGAACTGCATTGCCATTTTCTGGGCCCTCGCCTCATTTATCAAGGTCAGCTTGGAGCTCTTAGCAATCTTGTGGTTCCTCACCATCCTACATAATTTGAGTATCATCTGCAAACTTAGCCTGCAGCTACCTACCCTACGGGTCATTTATGAATAGGTTAAGAGCACTGGTCCCAATACGGATCATGGGGACTGCTCCTGTATCTCTCCATTGTGAACTTCCCATTATACCCACCCTTTGTTCCTGAACCTCAACCAGTTTTAATCCATGGGAGGACTTCCCTCTTATTCCTTCATTGCTGAGTTTTTCTCAACAGTCTCTGGTGAGGAACTTTGTCAAAGCCTTTTGGAAATCAAGTAGACAATGTCCGCGGACACATATCACATGCCTGTTTACACCTCAAAGGAACTCTAGTAAGTTTGTAGAATAGGACTTACTCTGCAAAAGCCATGCTGACTCTTCTCAGGTCTTGCTTTTCATATTTTATAGTATTTATCTTTAATGATAGATTCTACTAATTTACCAGGAACAGATGTCAAACTGACTGGCCTGTAATTTCCTGGGTCTGCCTGGACCCTTTCTTAAGAATTGGTGTGACATTATGCATCTTCAGTCTTCAGATGGAGCCTGATTTCCAGGGATAAGTTGCATATTCAATGTGAGAACATCAGCAATTTCATGTGAGCTCTTTAGAACTCTTGGTGAATGCAATCCAGGCAGGGGATTTGGTAGCATTTAGTTTATCAATGGCTGCAGAACTTCTTCCTTGTCTGCCACTATCTGGTTCCTCGGATTACTTCTCCTAAGAAGCTTGGATCGGGTGCAGGGCACTTTCCTCCACCTCCTCTTAGAGTGAAGACAGATGCAAAGAATTCCTTCAGCTTTTCTGCAATCTCCCTGTCATCTTTTAGCACACCCTTTGTTCCTTTGTCATCTACCGGGCCTACCGCTTCCCTTGCTGGCTTCCTGCTTTTGATGTACTTGAAGAACTGTTTGTTGCTGGTTTTGCTGTTCACAGCCATGCGTTCCTCATAATCCTTTTTTTGCCTCCCTTACAGCTAACTTGCTTCTCTTTTGCCACCATTTGTGTTCTCTCTGGTATTCTTTATCAGTTAAGTTGGACTTCCATTTTCTAAAAGACATCTTTTTTTCCCTAATAATTTCCTCAACCTCCCTTGTTAACCATGGTGGCTTTCTTTTGGACTGGGCACTGCCTTTCCTAACCTGTGGAACACTTTCCAGCTGAGCTTTTAACACTGTGTTTTTAAATAACCTCCAAGCATCTTGGACATTTTTGACTCTCTTGATTTTCCCTTTCAGCTTCTTGCGCACTATCCCTCTCATCTTTGAGAAATTTCCCTTTCTGAAGGCAAATGTAACTACATTAGTGGTTGTCACTTGTTCAAGATGCAGAGATACTGAATCTGACAGCATTGTGGTCGCTGTTCCCTATCGGCTCAACAACACTGATTTCCTGACCAGGTCCTGGGTCCCACATAGAATTAGATCTAGGATCACCTCTCCCCTGGTTGGTTCTACAACCATCTGCTCTAAGCCACAGTCATTTAGCATATCCAGGAATGTTCTCTCCTTACTATGACCTGAACATGCATTTTTCCAGTTTATATGGGGATAGTTAAAATCGCCCATTACCACGACATTTTTGCTTTTGTTGGCCTCTTGTAACCTGGGATAACAGCATCCCACTGGTTCTCCTCATTCCACCATGTCTCTGTGATGCCCACTATATCAATGTCCTCCTTCAAAACTCTGTACTCCAGTTCCCCCATTTTAGATCGAATGCTTCTACTATTAGCATAGAGACACTTGTATACTCTGTCTCTGTCCCTAACCTGGGATTTATGTGTTTTGCCCTCCAGCCTTTTGCTATGCTCCTCGCTTGTATGTGGTTGATTTAGAAAAACCTCCCTCTCTGTCTGCATCTCCATGGACTCTGTATTCCGAACCGAAGTCACCTCAGCTCCTGTCGGCTTTTCCCCAAGGATCAGTTTAAAAGCTGTTCTGCCACCTTTTTAATGTTGAGCGCCAGCAGCCTGGTTCCTCTTTGGTTAAGATGAAGCCCGTCCCTTTTGTACAGGCCTGCCTTATCCCAAAAGGTTCCCCAGTTCCTGACAAATCTGAAACCCTCTGCCTTACACCACCTTCTCATCCACGCATTGAGACCCTGTATCTCCGCTTGCCTAGCTCGCCCTGCGCATGGAACAGGTAGCATTTCGGAGAATGCCACCTTGGGGGTCCTGGATTTTAACCTGTTTCCTAGCAGCCTAAATTTAGCTTCCAGAACCTCCCGGCTACATTTCCCAATGTCATTGGTGCCAATGTGGACCACAACTGCTGACTCCACCCCAGCACTGTCTAACAGCCTATCTAGATGACAAACCTTCGCACCAGGCAGGCAAGTCACCATGCGTCATCAATGCCTGTCACAAACCCAACTCTCTATATTCCTGATGATCGAATCACCCACTGGGGTCCCATCTAAGGGAGCATCTTCCACCTCCTCAGACTGGCACCCTCTGTCACCCAGACTCTCATTCTCCATGACATCTGAAGAGATGTCACGTTGGGAGTGGGACCCGGCTGCTAGGTCCCTGAAAGCCTTGTTTGTTGCCCTCTCTGCCTCTCTCAGCTTCTCCAGGTCTGCCACCTTGGCTTCAAGAGAACGGACACGTTCCTTGAGTGCCAGGAGCTCATTGCAGCGAGGGCACACCCACGACTTCTGTCCTAGTGGCAGATAGTCATACATGTGACACTCAGTGCAAAACACTGGCAAGCCCCCATCCCCCTGCTGGCTTCCTGCCTTCATATCTATTTTTGTTTTGATATTCAAATACTGATTTTAATTAGTGCCTCTCTCTTAAGGTTTCTATACCTTCTACTATCCCTTAAAATATGTTCTTATTTAGTAAAACACTGGTTCCAGAGACTAACTGACAAGATTTAAAATTTGAGAAGCCCCACCCTTTCAGCAGCCTCCACCAATCAGCAGCCCGCAGCCTCCACCAATCAGCAGCCCCACCCCTTCAGCAGCCTCCACCAATCAGCAGCCCCAGGACAAGGAGAAAAAAAGAGAAAACCCCTGTTTAAAATACACTATTTAAAAGATGTGGCTTTGAGAAAAGCCCTCTGTAAGGAAAAAGCAGAGCTAACTCAGCCCTTTCTGGCTCACTCAGCCCTTGTTTCTGGCCCACTGCTGTTCTCCTCTGCTCCTCTCCTCTGCTGGTTCCAGAGACTAACTGACAAGATTTAAAATTTGAGAAGCCCCACCCTTTCAGCAGCCTCCGCCAATCAGCAGCCCCACCCCTTCAGCAGCCTCCACCAATCAGCAGCCCCACCCCTTCAGCAGCCTCCACCAATCAGCAGCCCCAGGACAAGGAGAAAAAAAGAGAAAACCCCTGTTTAAAATACACTATTTAAAAGATGTGGCTTTGAGAAAAGCCCTCTGTAAGGAAAAAGCAGAGCTAACTCAGCCCTTTCTGGCTCACTCAGCCCTTGTTTCTGGCCCACTGCTGTTCTCCTCTGACGCGTATGACGCGTATGTTGATCATTGTCTGTGAGGGACCCCACAAAATTCGTTTGAACCGGGAGCAACAATGATATTAACATGTACTTAATCCCATTTGCTTCTCTCTGGCTAAAATAGGTAAATTCACCAGACTTGAGAAAACATTAAGAGTCTGTCCCCTTCCAATGATTTCAGACAGTGTGCAGAGTAAACCAGACTGAGCAGCGGCAGACGCAGGCCAAGATGGCAGCAGCTCCGACTCTTCCTGCTCAGTTGGCAGCATGACGGGCGGCATCTTCCTGCCATCCTCTGTAGCTGACAATCAAGTTTCTCCGGCAAGCCAGGAAACTATTAACACATCTTGCAGAGCTCTGCTCCTCGGGGAAATTCTCACAGCGCCTGCTGTCCGTCCACCCACTCATCAAGCGATTTTATAAAAGGTAACAATTCTCAGTCACGCTCCCATCTCTCTTTTTTTTTTTTTTACTTTTAAGAGAGAGAAAAGCGTGGGGGAAGACAGGGAAGCCAGACAGACAAGGAACAGTTCTGATGAGACAGGCTGGCTGCTGCCAACTGTGGGCCGGCGGTGGAGGGGCAGGGCTCTAAAAACGGCCCATCCACTCGTGCGGTCTTCATGCCCAAGCACTGGCAGATGTTTCCAGAAAGAAGAAGAGGAAGAAGAGTTTGGATTTATATCCCCCTTTCTCTCCTGTAAGGAGACTCAAGGTGGCCTACCAGCTCCTTTCCCTTCCTCTCCCCACAACAGACACCTTATGAGGCAGGTGGGGCTATGAGAGTTCCCAAGAACTGTGACTAGCCCAAGGTCACCCAGCAGGAATGTAGGAGTGCAGAAACACATCTGGTTCACCAGAGAAGCCTCTGCCACTCAGGTGGAGGAGTGGGGAATCAAACCTGGTTCTCCAGATTGGAATCCACCTGCTCCTAACCACTACACCATGCTGGCTCTCAGGAGGTGCTCTACATAAGCAAAGACTTACAGCAACTGATAAGAGGCAACTGGGACAGCCCAAAAGAAGAAATGCACACCTGGCGGTGAAAGTTCAACATCTCTTCAACATCCATAACCAACTTCTCCACCTCTAGTAGATCATGGGGGGGGGGGGGGGCGGCAGGAGCTGGCGGTTTCTATCCCAGCCAAGGACCCAAGGAGACTCCTGAATGGGTCACGTGGTTCTATTTCCAATGCAGTTCTGGTCCTCCCCAGAATCTCTGCAAAGGGAAACTGATGGGAACAGCTTCATCCCATCCATCCACAGCAGCAGGCACAGTTTGGCTGGCACTACCCTGTGAAGGGCACAGCAGGTGTGGTGGGTCTTTGCAGGTGAGTGCAGCACAGGAACTGGGCCTTTTTTCCCCAGGAAGTGACTCCTAAGTGTCAGTCATCACACTGTCCTGCCCACGTTGCTCAGTGGACCTTCACCAGTTTCCCAAAGATTTGTGATTTAATAGCCACTTACTTTGAACTGTCTAGAAAAGGCTTATAAGCAATACTGATCCACTCGTCCTTATTAGCAGCATATCTTGGCTCCCTGGGTGTTTCCACCGGCGTGTCTAAATCCACCAGGTAGTGGCATTTGGAAATGTCAAACTGGGAAGAGGAGGACAGTTCAGGTAAATTCCTTTTGTCTTTGATGGGGACACAGGTCACTGCAACAAGAATCTTTTTTTTTGGGGGGGGGAGTAACTTTGCAACACACACGCTTGCCTGCACGACCTACACTTGGGAACTCTGGCATGTTACATCATGTGGATGAAAAGATAGATGAGCCAGAACCTTTAGCATGCCAGGTCATGCAAAGGAGCCCACAGACTTGCCTTCTATTTGAAAACGATATCCAGTGAAATCCCACTGGCTTTATTTCTACAATTATGTGTTTAGATTTCCATCCTATTTTAAGCTGGCAACCAAATACATTTCTTAGGGTGCGTCAAGAGTCAAGGTACCTAATGCAGAACCAAAACCCTCGCAGACTCCCCTCCCCCTCCCAAAGTCACTGTCTCCCCCACCTGCAAAGGCACACACAAGGAGTTCTAGCTTGGCACGGCCACAGCTTCCAAGAGGCCTGCCGGGCTCGAGGGAGAGGCACGCGTTCTGTTGGAGTCAGAAAACAAAGATGGCGATACTTACGTATCGGGAGGGTTCTTCCCGGTTTTGGTCGTTCATATCAGTTGGGATGATGCGTGTGGCCACTGGTCCTTTGGCAAAGAGCTTTGGCAGCTGCCCCCTGAACTCCGACGGAATGAACTGGAGCTGCCAGCTACAGCCGTTGGAAGGGAAAACGGGCATTACAACCTTGGGCACTTTTCACTGGCCAATAAAGCATGCCAGGCAAGGCGCAGACTGACCCAAGCTTGGGGCACGTTGCCTCCCAGGGCTGATTGATGGGATCCAGTTCTGCCTCTGACAATCAGGGGGATTTTTGCAGTCTCGCAGTCTCTGCCTATTATTGGGACACAACCGGAGATTTTGCCCATCTATGACATGGCAGCAAGAATGGGAAGAATTCAGTGCAGCTATGGCCAGAAGGAAGGAACCCACCAGAAGAACACCACTTTGGGGAGCACAGACAGCACAAAGCCACTATCAAGAAGGGGAGAGAACAGCTCTTTCTGGAGCAGGACCAGCATCACAGCAGATTTGCAAGTAAGTCTGGCATAGAGGGATGAACAGCTAGTTTGTGGGAGTTTGTCACTCAGCTCAACGGACTCCCCAGCCTGGACAGTCCAGGCTAGCTTGAGGTCATCAGATCTCAGAAGCTAAGCAGAGACAGCCTTGGTGAGTTTCTGGATGGGAGACCTCACAGGAAGCCCAGGCCCACTAAACAGGGGCAGGTTATGGCAAACCACCTGTGTCTGGGTCAACGCCAGCTAGGCCCAAGCTGAAGTCATGGGCCTGGCCGATGGCAGCGCAGGCCCAGTGCCTCCCATGACACCGATGGCTGGGAAGAAGCCTGACCAGGTGGAGAATCAGGGCCCTGATAGCGCATCTGACAGAAGGGGATTCAAACGGCTTCTGGTCCAGAAGGCTCTCTAATCACTGCTTCAGGAGATGGCAGGATTTGGTTGCGGCCGCTGCTGAAGCCCTGATTGCTTTGTCACAAGACATAACCCTCCGTCTCCTGGTTCTGCTGCCAGCTTTGCCTTGCCCACGGTGACTTCCATTCCTCTGGATCCCTGATCCCTTGCCACTGTGTAGGGGTTCCACACCTACACACTGGGAGAGCGCCTTTTTTTAAAATGGGAAGATCGGCAGAGGCGCCCTCAGCTCATCAGAGCCCTGGAGCTAATTCCATTCCCCTGGCCTTCACGCCTTTCTCTGCTGCTTGCAGCTTCTGGAACCCAGGCCCAGTGGGTACTGCAGCACGTGCAGAGGACACAGCGGCTGAGGGTGCTGGCCCACTCACCAATTTAACCTTGGCCAGCTCCCTCAGCCAGACTGACGCACGGAGATGGCAAATTTTCATGGACAAACACAACACAAAAAGCTGTCGCCTGCCCTCCGGGCAACATCAAGCCCTGGAATATCAACCCTGCTCAGATTTCAACACAATACTTACTTCTCTGGCAAGAGGAAACTGCTGGGAAACCGATACCATTCCTTTCCGACACAAATGTGAACCGGCCTCCCCTCCGGCACGGTGTGGATTGTTGGGTCAGTGGCAATTCTGTGGAATTCCGGGTACAAGTCAAGAGGGCCGTGGTATCCTGCAGGGGAGAAACACTGCTGAGTGAAAACTAGCAGGCCAAGCAATAACTGAACAGTCATTTCCTAGGAGCCACTCCAAACCAAGAGGACTTAGAAACACTTAACTGTGCAGGAAGTGTTTCCAAGTCTTTAGGCACAAACAACTGGCCCAGCCAATTCCCCCTGGAAAACCACTTTGACCTCAGAGAAACCCAACTGAACTCAGCCTGAGTCCTTGCAGCTACAAAAGACCTGGATGGTTTCAGCTAGCCTGATGTAACCAGGTCTTGGAAGCTAAGCCAGGTTGGCCCTGATTGGTACTTGGATGGGAGACTGACTGACAGGCCACCTGGGAGAGCACCCCCCCCCCCGACATGAGCAAGGAGCAGGCCCCCTCTGAAGGGATTCAGGATATTTGTTCATTATTCTGTGACTAACGAATAAACCTTTCCGGCACCAACCTCTGAATAACGCCACGGAGCGTGACAAGGAGAGCAGGCCGAAGAGAAAGACGGTCCCCAACGCCAGCCAGTTTGAAGAGACCGTGTAGTGCTCCAGGCGGTAGCGTTGGAACAGGAAGTGGTAGCACTTCTAAGGAGCAGAGAGCGAGAACAGGAATGTTGTTTAGGCAGTGCTGTACAGTGGTTAGAGTGACAGACCAGGATCTGGGAGACGTCAGTTCGAATCCCCACTTTCCCAAGTAGGCTTGCTGGGTGACCCTAGGCCAGTCACACCCTCTCAGCCTAACTGACCTCACAGGGTTAGCGTGAGGATAAACTGGAGGAAAGAACGATGATGGCAGCCGCTTCAGATCTCCCCTGGCCCAAAAGGAACGTACGCCTTCACTAATCCCAGTTGGCTTCTGAGCTCAATTCAAGGTGCCAGCGCTGACCTTTAAAACTGGTATTAACCTTTAACGATTGTCCCCTCCCAAATGAACCTACACACTCCTTCTGGTCATTCTCAGACATTCTGATGAAGAAGAGAAGAAGAGTTTGGATTTATATCCCACCTTTCTCAACCACAAGGAGTCTCAAAGAGACGTACCAGCTCCTTCCCTTCCCTCTCCCCACAACAGATACCCTGTGAGGCCAGTGGGGCTGAGGGAGTTCTGAGAGAACCATGACCTAGCCCAAGGTCACCCAGCAGGCTTCATGTGGAGGAGTGGGGAATCAAACCCTCTTCTCCACATAGCAGTCTACCACTCTTAAACACTGTGCCAAGCTGGCTCTCGACCTGCTTTGGCTGCCCCTGCCATCTGAAGCTAGAAGGGTGGCAACCTGAGAAAGAAGAAGAAGAAGAAGAAGAAGAGTTTGGATTTATATCCCCCCTTTCTCTCCTGCAGGAGACTCAAAGGGGCTGACAATCTCCTTGCCCTTCCCCCCTCACAACAAACACCCTGTGAGGTAGGTGGGGCTGAGAGAGCTCTGAGAAGCTGTGACTAGCTCAAGGTCACCCAGCTGGCATGTGTGGGAGTGTACAGGCTAATCTGAATTCCCCAGATAAGCCTCCACAGCTCAGGTGGCAGAGCGGGGAATCAAACCCGATTCCTCCAGATTAAATACACGAGCTCTCAGGGACTTCTCAGCTGTGGCACCAAAACTTTGGAGCTCCCCCCCACCCCGGGGGATTAATCCGCCTCCCTCTACTCGTGCCACGCAGCAGTTACAGGCTTTCCTTCTAGTTCCTGTTTGTTTATGTGTTTTAATTGAATTATTTTATCATTTTCAATGTATTTTCAATGGAATGTTTTAATGTTTGCTGCCTTATAGACCTTGGTTAGGTGGAAAGGCGGCCCAAAAATGTTTCCAATAAATAACTGCATGAACTTCAGCTTGGGCAGCCCAGGGAGACGACGGAAGACTCTTCCCAGAACCTGGCAAGGAGTTATTTCATTCATTGATTTATTTAGAAATATTCATGCTCTGACTTATTCCAAGTCTCCAGGCAGCTTACACAATAAAAGATGACAAAGCGATAAAAGGTCACCGTAAAACATGTGGGAAGGTGTCTCCTTCTGTAGGGATAACCACCAGTGCTAGAGTTTAGATCACATCAACAGTATCTTCAGGATGAAGCCTGCACACACGTAGATTAACGGAGCCCTCCTCGGGTGCTTAGGCAGGAAGCTGTTAAAGGATGCTGGACAAAAACGCCCCGGCTTTTCTGCAGGGCCGCTGGGCAGAAAGCAAAGCAAACTCCGGGCTCTCAGGATCCAAACTGCCGCCAGGAGAAATTTAACCGCCAGGGCTGTAAAATGGCTGCTATTCACGTAGCTCATTGAAGCAGAGCCTTCTGGCTGGCCAAAAAAAGATTACAAATGGGAAGGAGAGCCAAAAACGGAAGGAAGGCTGCTGCGGAGGGACTGGGGGGTGGGGTGCTGATTTGCAGAGGTTCTATGCGTGTGAACACAGAATCAGATTACTTGGAATTTTACCTTGTTAGAAGTTTTTAGCCCTCGTGGTTGCAGAGGCCTGTGGAGTGCTCCAGCACTGCATGATTGCCTCAGCATTCTTATTACGCTGCTTTCTCTCCACACCACCACATTCCTCCCTGCTCGAGCGACACACACACACACACACACACACACACACACACACACACACACACACACACACACACACACACACGCGCAAACATACCTGGAGGGCAGAGAGCCCCACAGCTCCACAGAGGCAAATGAGGGGATAAATGGGATACAGGAATCTCTCTTCTTTGTGGGGCTGGCTGAAGAAAACCAGGATCCAGATGTACATGGGAGAAAGCGTCAGCCAATAAGGGCGGCCCAGATTCTGAACTAGAGGAAACAAAATATTGGTTTTAAGGAGGATGAGGAAATGCTTGTTCCGGGTCCCGCTCTCCACAACTCCCACCAACTGCCTTGACTGTGTAACAAGGATCCAGGGTTCTGCAGAGGCAGCCTCTGAACACGAGACACTAGAATGTAGAAGGACAGATCTCCCAGAGGCAACTGATCTACTGCAGCTGAAAACAGAAAGTGGTACCAGGTTCAGCCCACCGACGTTGGCACGACCAGGACTTAATGAGACTTCAGCATGATACTGAAACTTAATTGGGAGCAGGTGATCCACAAACTCTCTTTTTGAAAAGAGGGAATCCTCTGCATTTGTGGATCTTCAGATGCACATGGGAGCCCCGAAGTGCCATCTGAAGGACTGTCTTCCCCCATAAGATCCTGCCCCAAATCTAAGATCACAGGGAGAAGCCCATCTGACTGTCCCACCAATCAAATAAGCTCATTTGGTAGGTACAGAGAGAGGGGGGAAAGTCTGGATTCTGTGCCCTATGAAAAGCGGCTTAGAGAGCTGGGTATGTTTAGTCTGGAGAAGAGAATGTTAAGGGGCAACATGACAGCCATGTTTTAAATATTTGAAGGGATGTCATGTGAAAGAGGGAGCAAGCTTGTTTTTTGCTGCTCCAGAGACTAAAACAAGGAGTAATGGATTCAAAGTACAGGAAAAGAGATTCCACCTAAACATTAGGAAGAACTTCCTGACAGTAAGGGCTGTTCGACAGTGGAATCACTGTGATGGAGTCTCCTTCTCTGGAGGTTTTTAAACAGAGGCTGATTAGGACATTTTTCTCTGGAAGTTTTTAAGTAGGCGCTGACCTTCTCTGGAGGTTTTTGCACAGAGGCTGGATCTGTCAGGAGTGCTTTGTGTATTCCTGCAGGGCAAGGGATTAGACTGGAAGGCCCTTCTGGTCTCTTCCAACTCTATGATTCTAGGACCTTTTCAGTGGCAACCCCACAATTACGGAGCACCCTCCCCAATTAAGTGCACCCAGCCCTGTTACTAGTGGACTTCGGAAGGCGGCTCAAGACTGCTTTCTTTTAGGGCTGCCTTTGATTGATTGATTTATTGATTTATTGATTTATTGATTTATTGATTTATTTATTTATTTATTTATTTATTTATTGGTCTTGATAGACTGCCCAACTCCCGAAGGGCTCTGGGCAGTGTACAATGAGACATAGAACAAATACAATATAAGATCTCATAAATACAATATAGCAATAAAACATTAAAATACATTAAAATGCATTATAGCCGCAATTTCAAAAATTACAGATAAAAATACATGCACAGATGCACAGATGAAAGCTCTCCTGAATTGTGGTTTTAAAATTTCGTATTTTTATACTTTTCACTTTTTGTAATTTATTCGTATCGACCCCACCTTGAGCTCCATAAGGAAGAAAAGCAGCTAATAAATGTTTGAAATAAATAAATAAGCAAGTATATTTGCAGATTCACTGAATTCCAAGTAAAGGAACAGGACACTTATAATTAACTACCACATATAACCTCCAGTTCCACAAAAGCGTCTCTCCTGATTTATAAGTGTAACAATGAGAAAGGCAAATACATCCTCGTCAGGCTGGCCAGCTACCTGCTGGGTGTTGGGCAAGTTCATCCAAAGGGGAAATTCTCCGAGAAGTTTCAGATATCAAAGGCAAAGATGCCTTCTGAGGGATGGGCTTTTCCAAAACTTGGCTCCTCTACAGCAGCAGTGGTAAGAATCTACGAATTTTCAAGCACTTTCCTCGCTCTTTATTTCAACTTGCCTCCCTCCTTCTTCCACCAAATGAGGCAGGAAGTAATTTATTTGGAAATAACAGCAATTACTCCAATTTGCAAGGGTTGCGGAGGCAGCTTGATACACGTCAAAAATGTGAATTGCCCCTAAAAAGAAACACTTGGTGGTGTTAAAACAAATCAAGATTGTAAGCATTTCACACACCCACGAGAAGTAGCAGTGCCAGAGATGGGACCCCCTGCTGTTGAGGTACACGATAGCTGAAAAGCACAAAATGAACAGTCACTGCTGCTAGTGAGAGGCATGTGTGTTTCCAACAGTCAGTGCAAAGCCCTACACATAATATGGGCATTTGGTGCTCTCTAGCGGGCAGTATTAGAAGTACAGACTGCCATGTCTGACCAGGAGCAGCAGTGAATTTCAGGTTCAGATTTTAAAAACCTGGAAATTGTCAGTAAAGCCAAATAAAGTCGGCTTTTTATCGAACTTGAAATTCACAGATTCTCCCTGCCGTGGCTTCTCAAGTCCACGTGGAGCCACAGGAGGGAGAACTTCAACTGGATGCTGAGCTTGGTAGCGCCCAGCTAGCTCAACATTCAGTTCTTTCACTCCCATACCACTTCCAAGTCCATGAGGACTAGAGAAGCAGCAGCGAGGCCTGAGTGCTCAAATTGGACATGCTGAGCTCAGTCCCCGACCCCCACCCCCCACATCTGCCAGCATTTCCCAAGTCCACTGGGACTTGGGAAATGACAGCAGGGGGGGGCACTGGAAGTGAATGCAAGACTTTTTGGGGGGAATGGGGAGACTGGTGATTCAGTTTTACTGAGCCACCATCCCTAAGCAGATTCTGGTGAGCCAGATTCTGGTGGACTTCTTCAAGTTGTGTTCTATTGAATCAGACTAATGGTCCATCCAGGTCAGGATATTCTACTAAGAGTATTTGATCAAAACAGGAAAGAAGGAACTGATGACTTGTGGATCTGAAGATGAGAAGATCATAAAAATAAGACATAACGGAGGAAAGTTCATTAGTAGTAACTATTGAGATGTCGATTTACTTAGGTTACTCAAGAACAAGTAATATTAGCTTTATGTGTTAAATAGTCGATGCAAACGAAATCAGGAACGCTTGCATTAAATGTATTTTTGAGATTTTTTTTTAACTATGTGCTGTTAAGTTTTTGAGTACTATTAAAAATCTGAAATCTTCTTAGAGGGCTTTTCAAATACAAGCGTTTGAAGGAGAAACTTGTATAATTCCCATCCCTCAGGTATAACAACTAGCAAGGCATTTATTTCAAAAGTATACAAAAAAGCAAAGCAACAAAGGGTAAAGGGCACATTTTATTTTGAGGATTTTTTCCAAAATGAACCCATACCCCAAATTACAGCTAATTCGGCCAAGAAGCTCCCAGCCATGGAATTATAGGACCAGAACTATGGAAACAAAGAGGAGAATGGTGGCATGGGCTTGCACAAAAGAGGTGGGAAAGAAGAAAGCGAATAAGGAATTGTGAGTAGGCACCAAAGGCCCTTATCCTCTGGGTGTTTCTATTCAGATCCCACTTGGCATCCCGAGATGCCATGAAACACCACTTAGAACTCCAAGATTTCCCTGCACTTCTAAGGTTCCTTGCACTTCTAGCTTTAAAGTCTTTGTTGAAGCCCAGATTCTCAGCAAAACAAATTCTGCAAAATGGGCTCTTCTGAATGCCTGCTCTCAAGAGCGCTGTGGAAGCATTTGTCAATTCCAGTAACAAAGCAGCACTCTTCCACAACCCTTTCAGCTCCCACCTCCACCAGAACTCCAAACAAGGAACTCACCATGGAATTTCTGCAGCAGGCTTTCCATAAGTGAGGTCAACGGCAAGGCCAGGAGCGCCAGCACAAAGGCCACATTGAAGTTCAAGAAGCCGTTTACGAAGTAGAAAGACCAGGGTTCCGTGCCTAGGGGAGAAACACACGCAAGAGACCTTCCGGTGGGCATATTCTGGACAAACCACTGCAGGGAGCCAAGATAGGCTTCTTCAAGTCTAAAAGCCCAAACTCCACTATCAGAAACACAATTGCCAAGGCCAAGGGGAAGCTCTAACATCAAGAGGTTTCTAACATCACCAACAATTCAGCCTCTCAAGTCTGCTTCACATATTGTTTCAGATGAACACATAAGGCTTTGTCTGTCTAAAAATAGGAATGCAACAAGACAACTACGGTACTTGAAATCATCATGCAGATGTGATTCTTGGGAGGGCTGGGATGGAGTTTGGCTCCTTACTGTGCAGACACTCAGAGGCAAACCTGGGTGGGAAGTCTTTTGTGACAGCTTCAAGAGCTGAAGTATTTGATGAGAGACCCCTCACGTCCTTGAACCTGGGTTCCAGTGGGGTCGCCAGGACCAGGTGTGGAAATTCCTGGAGATTTAGCAGAGGGGAGAGGACTTCAGTGGGGCATCATGGGATCAGGTCTGCCTTCCAAAGCTGCATTTCCCTGCTCTGGTCTGGAGGTCAGTTGTCATTCTAAGAGATCTGCAGGCCCCACCTGGAGACTAGCAACCCTAGTTCCAAACCTTTTGTTGCTGCAGTGGCATAGTGGCAGTGGCGTAGTGGCTAAGAGCAGGTGCACTCTGATCTGGAGGAACCGGGTTTGATTCCCAGCTCTACTGCCTGAGTTGTGGAGGCTTATCTGGGGAATTCAGATTAGCCTATGCACTCCCACACATGCCAGCTGGGTGACCTTGGGCTAGTCACAGCTTTCTGGAGCTCTCTCAGCCCCACTTACCTCACAGAGTGGTTGTTGTGAGGGGGGAAGGGCAAGGAGATTGTAAGGCCCTTTGAGTCTCCTATAGGAGAGAAAGGGGTGATATAAATCCAAACTCTTCTTCTTCTGCTCTATCTTACTCGTGAACCTCCAGATGTTATGGACTACAGTTCCCATCATCCCCTGCCAGTATCATGCTGGCAGGGGATGATGGGAACTGTAGTCCATAACATCTGGAGGGCTGCGAGTTTGACACCAAATCCCTTTATTTCATGGAGCCGTCCTGGTGGCATTGCACTTAGCTCCAATGTTGGGTTTGTACAAGCTCTGAGGGGGAGGTTCGTTTTCTTCTTTAAGCGCCATTCAGCCAAGATCGTTCTCCAACCCAAACTGCTCCTGAAGTTCAACTCCAGCGTTTTCCCCTGATGCTCTCTCGCTGGCATCCAGGGCACCTACTCCCAACCCTGAAAGAGATGGGAAGCGAGGCCAGTCGTTGCCTAGCAACAAGCCCTGGCACAGGGACTGGGTCTGCCACAGTAGCTGGCAGAGCCATTGTGGGGCTCGTGGGGGGCACCAGCTCTCCCGCCCTGCCCGCTACCGATGGGTTCTTCCCTGCAGCTCTTCCCCCACCCTGTTCATTTTTGGCAATGGCGTCTTTCCAATTTAGAAGGCTCTACAGAAGTGGAGGACGTTCAGGGGATTAGAATAGTTCTGGGATGATGCTGTGTTGCATGCGTGGAGCTATAAAAAGCACGCTGGGAACAAAAACGCTCCAGTTTCTCCCACCCCAATTCAAAAAGTGTCATCCGGCTGCTGGTTGGGGGGGGGGGGGGAGCCTTGTGAGCCCTGTTGGAAGTGAAGGACTTTACGCTGTTTCCTGCCTCAACCTACAGAGGGGGTTTTACTAGAGAGCTAGTGGCTAGATAGGGACCTAGGGATTGACACCTTTACTCTATCATGCTGGTTCTATACCTTTGATGTTAGACTGATACTCTCAGGGACATCCTTCCTTCCAGCTTCTTCCTCAACCCCTTCTCCATTCTTCTATTCCTACCATGCCTAGAGAGAGGATGGATGCTCCTCGCATCCATCTCCATCCAGCTAGATCAGGGGTAGGGAACCTGCGGCTCTCCAGATGTTCAGGAACTACAATTCCCATCAGCCCCTACCAGCATGGCCAATTGGCCATGCTGACAGAGGCTGATGGGAATTGTAGTTCCTGAACATCTGGAGAGCCGCAGGTTCCCTACCCCTGAGCTAGATTAAGATAGCAAAGTGACTCTATCTACCTACCTTTCTATCCAGAATGGAGTTCACTGATAAATACTCTTTTGTGTAAGCTTGCTGCACATTGGGATCCATCACGCACACGCACGCACACGGGGTAAGGGCTTCTGCTGTGTTCTAGCCACCTGTGCCGCTCTGCTAACTACGATAAGGGGTAATCTCCAACTACCAGGAGCACTTATCCCAATAAACCCAACCCCCCCAGAGGCATATCAGGGGGAAATGGTGCCCAGACACAAGAAGGAAAAAGAAACTCCTTGGCCTTCCAGATTCTGCACCTGAGCAGGTGGCACACACCCAGCCAGCTCTGAAAGCAGAAGGCAGCAGAACCTGTCCCAACATGCCCGTCCTTCCAGCCATCTTCGTAAGCAGGCGTCAGCGTCAGCACATAACACTCGAGGCTCGGTAGTCAACGTCTTTCCAGCGTTCAAGCCGCTTTTTTGTTAGCAGGGAGACATTATATAAGCATCACTCTGAATGATTTTGGAATTTCACTGGTCCCTGGAGGACACTGTGGAGCCGGCTGATGCTCGCGCACGAGAGGAGGAAAGGTCAGGCTGATTACACTGATGACAGCAAAGAGGCTCCCAGGACCGGCGGTGATGTAGTTGAGACTTGTTGTGCAGGGATGAAGGACAGTCAGAAGGACAAGCACCAAGCTGCTGTTATGTGCTCAGGCTGCCAACGGCCACGCACTGCGTGCAAGTAAATGCCTTCCATGTAGAGCATTGGGGTGGGGGGGGGGGCTCTAGCCAAAGGAGGTCACAGGAGCAATACTAGGCTACATGGAAGCACTGTCTGACCCAACATAAGGCAGTTCCGTTCAGAGGAACAATTCAAGACAGCAAAGGTCCTTGACTCCACTGAGACGTCTTATCAGCAAGAAAGCAATGCCATGGGAATGCTCAGCAAGAGAGACATCCTCCTTTCACAACACCCCTTCAACAATTTCAGAGGGGGAACCAGATGTGAATCCTACCACAACAGCCCAGGTGCTCCCATAACCTGCGTTCCTCTGTTCTCACTGCACAGATTCAGGACAGAATAGCAAAAGCATACTCTGAGCCTGCAGAGGGGGTATCTTTTCCCAGCATGCTTCTCTCGTGTGTGTCTGGCTTAGTACAGAGGTACAAAATGCACAGTGGGCTTGGACATAGACTTGGGTCTATGTCACCCAAGTAGTCATTTTGGCTGGTCTTGTTTTTTAAAGATGCAAACGAAGGTGCATGAATTCCAAGGGATCTGTCCCACAAGACTGCTGGGGGGCAACTAAGGATCTCATGGTACAGCTGCTTGCAGAGGCTAAATTCACCCGGCCAATAAGGTGTGCCAGTCTCACAGCGCAACAAGCCTCTGGGGTTCCACCCCACCCCACCCCCCGCACAGCACATCCGGTAATCACCAGGCCCACTCACCATAGAGATCCGGTCCGTGTGGCGTGAAGACATTATACAGGACAATGTTGACAGGAGCAATCACCAGCTTCCCGTAATAATAGCTGTCGACCACCACCAGGGGTACCTTCAACAAGCAGTACAGAGTTTGTTAAGTTCTGTCACACTTTGGGCAAATTCACAGACTAAGGCTCATTCCGCACATGCAGAATAATGCACTTTCAAACTGCTTTCAGTGCTCTTGGAAGCTGTGCGGAATGGCAAAATCCACTTGCAAACAGTTGTGAAAGTGGTTTGAAAACGCATTATTTTGCATGTGCGGAAGTGGCCTAAGAGTGGCTTTTGAATTCCCTCTGTCTGTAAAGCCAAAGAAAGATGTGCACATGTTGCAGAATGGCATTTGGTGCTGGTTGTGGGAACCCTGCCAAACCTGCTGCCCCTGAGACCGGTTAACTCCCTTTGCCCTATAATATGCAGCTATTTTATTTATTTAAAACACGTATTAACTACCCTTCTATCTTGCGGAACTCATGGCTTTCTATTTATTTCTTATTTTTTGCTGTCAAGTTGTAACCAGCTTAAGGTGACCCTGTAGGGTTTTCAGGGCAAGAGATGTTCAGAGGTGGTTTTGCCCTTGCCTGCCTCTGTGTGAAGACTCAGTATTCCCAGGTGATATCCCACCCAAGCATTAACCAAGGCAGACCCTGTTTAGCTTCCGAGATCCAATCAGACTGTGCTAGCCTGGGCCAGCCAGGTGAGATCAAGAGAGGATGGTTTGTCAATGTCTGCCTCTTCACAGCGATCCTGGACTCCCTTGGTGGTCTCCCATCCAAGTACTAACCAGGGCCGATCCGCTTACGAGATCTGATGAAATTGGGCTAGCCAGGGCCATCCAGCTCCACAATAACTCCAAGAATGCAAGCTCAGCCGTATGCACATGCCTAGATAGACTCTTTTAAAACTCCAATTCAATTGCCACTGTTTTCTGTTTCCAAACCGCCTGTTCACATGAACACCCATTTCCCAGACACTTCTGTTCCTATTTAGAAAGCAGAGTATAGAAACGTGGGATATCCCCCTTGGCTTCAACAAGCACAAACGAACCTGTAAGGAATGTTTTCCTACACACAAGGAGTGCGTGAACAACACAGTGGAAGAACGAGTCTCTCTGATTCTGATTCATGTGAAAGATGAGGAAGGCAGATCCTCACACTCTTCCTCAGCCACAACCAATTCTGGAAACTCACCATAAACACCACCAAGGCCACGAGACACCACTTCAGGAAGCTCCGCCATCTTCTCTTGAGTATCAGGAAGTCAAAGGCAATTGGAAGCCTAGCAGGCAAAACACCAAAGAGATGCTCTATGGGAGGAGAGTTTCAGAGGGCAACCATGCTGGTCTGCAGTAGAATAGCTAGAGTCAAGTCCAAAAGTACCTTAGGGACCAACAAGACCAAGAAGATTTCAAGGTGTCAGGTTTCAAGAGCCAAAGCTCCTTTTGTCAGTTGTCTAACCTTGTACCCCAAAAATCTAGATGATCTAAGGTGCTACTTTACTTGCATCTAGCTGTTTATGGGAGGAAGCATCAAAGAGGAGCTGCATGGGACTGTCTCCCTTCCTCAACCAAAGGAAGCTCCTTATAGTGGGAGAACAGCTGGGTAAGAGCTTTCAGCTGTTCCTTCTGCACCTCATCTTTTTTGGGGGGAGGGGGGATATTATTTTATTACTACTGCTTGAAATCTGCTTAGTGCTTTCTAAGGCAGAGTTTGCACCATCGATTCTTAAAACTCTTCCATAAAATCATGCAAAACACTTGAACAATTCTCACCCAAGTGTTGTGTAACACTGCCAGCTACAACTCCAGCCAAGTATTGCATAACTCTGCCAGCAATAACCTCAGAACTGAAAACACCCTTCCATCTCAAAGACACTGCTCATATTGGGTGCTGTGTGGTTTCCGGGCTGTATGGCTGTGTTCTAGCAGCATTCTCTCCTGACGTTTCGCCTGCGTCTGTGGCTGGCATCTTCAGAGGATCATACACTGCTCATACTTTCTTGCACTGCCTGCTACAACCATGAAGGTTAGAAATACATGTTGAAAGGTTCCTAACAAGCTGACAGAGCCTCACAGCACATGCAAAGAAGCACTGTCCAAAATGCAAAGCCTCTCCAAAGAGCAGTGACTGCACAGCTGCATGACCCCACGCACATGGGGACTTATGCAGGCAATTGCTTTACTTATAACATTTAGATCCCCAATCAGTGTGCAAGAAGAAGACAAAGAGTTGGTTTTTACACCCGGCTGTTTATCTACCTTTAAAGGAGTCTCAAAGCGGGTTACAAGCTCCTTTCCTTTCCTCTCCCCACAACAGACACCTTGTGAGATAGGTGGGACTGAGAGAGTTCAGAGAGAACTGTCTGGCCCAAGGTCACCCAGCAGGCTTCATGTGTAGGAGCTGGGAAACAAATCCAGTTCACCAGATAAGAGTTTGCCACTTGTGTGAAGGAGTGGGGAATTGAGCCGGGTTCTTCAAATTAGAATCCACTGCTCTTAAGCACTACACCACGCTAACTGGGCTAATAATCCCAGAAAGGACACTGGTGTCTTTCCCCACACCTGTCTGGCTGTCTCTAGTCCAGCTTAAGCAACCAGGCACGGGATCCCTGCAAGCATACACAAACAGTCCCCCCTCCATAATTGCTTACCCAAGTGCTGCACTGAAGGGCCAGCCAACGATGGCTCCGGCAGCCACTCCCATCACTGCCAGAGAGATCTTATCCATGTACCACCCAGTCATTGCTACCACTGTGCTGTACATGCAGAAGCTGCTTGGGAGAAAAGCTGCAAATCAAAAGCAGGAAAGGGATCAGGATTTGGGAGAAAGAAGAAAGCGTTCACACAGCTTTGCAAACTACACGGGGCAAAACCGAGCCCTCGTGGCAGGCCATTCTATAGCGTAGGTTTTAAAAAAGAGAGATAAGGGTGCCAAGCAAAATGAAGGAAAAGCAAAACAACAATTGTGCTCCAGGGAAAATACTGAGTATCTACATCAAAGGTGTCAAATGTGCAGCCCTGGTGCTGGATTCGGCCCCTTGAGGGGGCTTATCAGCACATGCTATGCTAACTGAACCTTGGAAGCTGGACACAGGGAGGAGAGCACCTAAAAAGCTCTCTTCTGCTTCTTGCACAACTTCCTGCTTCACCCTACAGGCACCTTTACTGGTTCATGCACTGCCCCCCTTCTGCACTACCCAAGTCTCCCATGATCAAGGAATTGGAGCATGTTTCCTATGAGGAAAAACTGAAAAGTCTGGAATTTTTCAATTTAGAAAAACGATGACTAAGGGGGAACACAACAGAGGTTTATCAAATTATTCATGGAGTGGAGAGAGTTGAAAATGATTTTTTTTCTCCCTCTCCCAAAATTCTAGAACTTGAGGGCATTTAATGAAGTTGATGGGCAGTAAATACAGGGAAAGATTTCGAGCTGTGTTGGGAAAGGGTGGTGTATTAAATTAAATAATATAAAAAAATTAAAAGGCTGGACAAAAAGAAATTATAAAGCAAAGGATTAAAATGTGGATCTTGCTACCAGAGGGTGTAGTGCTGGCCACAGGAATAGCTTTAAAGGGGGATTTAAAAGGGGATTTAACAGTTTTATGGATGGCAGGTCTATCAGTGGCTACTATTCTAATGACATTCAGAGGCAGTCAACCTTTGGATCCTAATGCCAGGAGGTCTTGGCCTTTGTTGCTGGTCCTCCCAAGGCCACTTTGAGTGACAGGGTACTGGCCTGATCCAGCAGAGTTCTTCTCATGTACCAAATCAAAAGAAATCTTGCCCCAATCTCCTTCGCCATCAAATGTCCAAGATTAGATTAGCCCCAACATTCCATTCTCAGCTTACCAGCTGCTGAGCAGAACATGCCAGTGCTGAGAACCAAGAAAGCCAACATTAGACGGCTGACGTGCAACCCAAATTTCTTGCATACTGTCCTGGGGGATCAGAGGGAAGATCATAAGAGAGTGCCAGTACAGACAGGAATCAACAATCATCACAGCTGGAAACTCACAACACTCCAGGCATTACTGAACTAGCTTATACCTAATAAAGGTTTGCTTGTCTGTTAGTGAACTAGATGGGCCCGATTCAGGATCAGGCACTTTTGTTTTTTCAAGAGGGCATAGCCCTGCAGGATAGCCTCCCCAGCCCAATCAGGCATCACAGGGCTACAGGGGGCTTTGCATTTTCCTCATTTCATTGCCCCCTCCCCCCGCACCAAATCCACCAGGCAGACAGGGCTATATCCCAGCCCCCCTCCTCAGATTCACAATTCATAGTTAAAGGATCTGAAGTATTTATTTCAAACTCCCTATCCCCACAGGGCTCAGGGCATGTCACAACAAAATTAACAACAATTCATTAAAACATTTTAAAATAACCATACAAAAATTAAAGCAACAATACTATAAAACGCTCATTAACGATTTCTCACTGAAACTTTCAAGCATGCAAGTTAAAGCAGTCCAATAAGTCAAGGCAAAATAGAATGAGACATCTAAAAAGCAAATATTTGACATTTTGATTATTAGCTAAAATTAGGCTTTGAGGAAACTTTATAAAATAAAACATATATTCAGCAAAAACATACATCGAACGCAACTGAAAAATACTCTCACAACTATGTCCATGCCATTTACACCAAAAGGTAAACTAGGGAAGCGTGTTCTGTACTCACTTATAAAAGTAAAGTTCACAAACACAACTCAGGAAGGCCAAGAGGCAGCGGACAAAGTAGAAGATGAGGACCTGGGGAAAACAGAACGCTTTTACGAATAGCCAGACTCTCCTGTCTCAGCCACCCGCAAGACATTATAAAGCTGGAACAATCACAGAAACAAACATGATTTGAGTCTAGCAGCATCTTAAAGGTCAACAAATATATTTCCAAGATTCAAATCTCAAAAATTTATATCCTGGAAGGCTTTTAGGTCTCTGGACTTGAATCTTCCTCTCCTCTTGCAGACCAACATTGCAACTCACCAGGAAAAACAAATAACCTACTCAGAATAACTTAGGACTGCTTGCAACTACATATGGCTTGAGCTTCACCACAAGTGCTACCCTACTCAATGGGCAAACTGGTTTTAGTGCCATATACATAATCACCACAAGGACGTAGAAAGACTGCTATCACATCCTTGGAGTAAAAAAAAGAACTGTGCTGAGTGACTGATTCAGCTGGTTCAACCATCCGTCTCCTCTTGCCATTATACAGGTGACACGCTCAACTTGTGATGGGACAGAAAGTAGACTACAAGTTCCAGTGGCTGTCAACAAACAAGCAAAGTGGAATGCAACAGGGATCACCCCAAGGTTATTACGCTTTTCGGATCTTGTGCATTATTAAGTCAATCGTGAATTTCAGGGGTCAAGTCAAGCTGAGAATCAGCCACGTCAGAACTCAGAACTAGCAGCTAGAAAACTCAACTGGACCGATTCCCTCCTACAAAAAAAGCTTGTTCCTTCTGCGTAAAATAGGATAGAAAAATTACTCGCAGAAAAAGTCCGGGGATGCTTCTTACCTTGTTTGTTTCCAGAACTCTGGCATGGAACAGGGCTGGCAAAGCGTGCAGCCACAGATAAGCATAGGAACGGATGGCATAGGCAGGAGAATATTCCCACGTCTGAAAGCCTTTGCCATAAACGAGGTAGTGTGTCTAGAAGAACCCAAAGCGAACACAAATCAGAAGGTGGTATGCTTCAGCTCAGGTGCCCCTAACCTATCTGAACCTGTGGGCATATTTGGAATTCTGACAGTGTGGCAGGTGCAACCACAAAATGACTGTGACGGCTTACTTTCATTTACACAGGAAAGATTGTTGTGCTCTGCCAAAGCAACATTTTAAAAACTCTGGATAGGTAATCATATCCAATAGCCAATCAGCAGCCTTGCTGAGCAAAAGCCCCACCTGGCCCTGCCCATTTACTAAAAACACCTGGCAAATGCCAGGAAAGGTGGCGGAGGGCACCATGGCACACATGGGCGTCACACTGGGGCACGCTACTTTAGCTTAATCCGCATGCACAAACACATAAACAGAGTTATGCCTGGTATGCTATACAGTTACAGATCAAGTTTTGAGCTAGTTTTATGAGTCCACTGGCAATGACCAAGGACATAAGTGTCTGTAGGACTGTGCTCCCACATCAAACTATTCCCAAGACCGTGCCCCAACCATAATCTGGGTTAGACTGAGCATCTCATCTCATTTCATTCATTTCATTTATTCGATTTATACCCCGCCCCTCCCCTGTAGGGCTCACGGTGGCAAATAACAAGCAAATAACATCAAAACACTAATCAAATATCAAACCAACAAATATCAAAACATCAATAACCGTTCATAACCTAAAGTGGACATTTTAGTCCAGGCAAGAAAGCCACTCACAGGTTCCCAGTAGTTAAACGTCTCATCACAGTCAGAGATATTACTCAGCAAGGCAGCACAAAACCTGGCAGAGATCAGACACTTGAAAGCCGTAGATCCTTCTGGGGCCCAGACATGTCCTGCTTTGCTCCCAGATACCCTGGCAAAGAATCAGAAGTCACAAGTGTTAGTCCAGTTAATATATGAGGTGAATGACAGAGAAGCTCAAGAAATCACTCCAGATTTTAAATGGAGCACTTCTGAACATCTGGACTTGCTAAAAACCTGACACACACATTCTAAAACCTTCAGGTACCCTCCTCGGGACTATTCTGAACATTTACACCTCATTCATGGCATATAAATCCAAATGGCTTAATATTACCACCTACTGTTATCAACCGGCAAATGATACAGGTCTATCAAAACTAGGACAAAGAGGCTTAGAGACAGCTTCTACTCTAGAGCTGTGGCTATGCTAAACTCTGCGGCTTCGTGTTGATGTGTTTGGGGCTGTGTGGGGATGGGTGGAGGAAGGGGAAAGTGAGGATGGGGTATGAGTCTGAAATTGTGTGCATCGAGGAATGCTGCTGTAAATTTCGTTGTGCGTGAACAAGGACAATAAAATGCTTATGCTTATGCTTATTAGACTACTACTGATTTCAGAATTGCTGCTGCTATGCAACTAACTAGTGAATTTTGGGTGCTGTGAGCCAATTCTCATCAAAATGTCCAGACCAGGACCAAAGAAGGCAGAAACTTCACCTCCGTAGGTTGCTACTTTCCTGCCTTCAGCGTGACTCCCTCCTGTAAAAGGAGGGGGGGGGGGCAACCCAAGCTATTAATTTTAGCAGTCTTTCTGTGGATCTAATTTGGTTCTCCCTTTTGTAGGCCTTTCAAACAGCATCACCACTTCGGTCCAAATAATGTACATCATAAGACCATCCATGCTAAAAAGTGACACAGTAATACAGTGTTTAGCTACCAGACTACCAATTGCAATTATAAAGCATTTTTTGTTCTGTGACTAATTGTTGAAGAGCTGTTGAAATTGACACCCAGGTCTTCCATACAAAGTCATATCCTCTGAAAGAGTAGAACCATGGGCCAATTCTGCTAGGGCAAAATCTTATAATGCCTTAGTCGTGGGAAATTTTTCTAGTCAGGAGCAAATGAGGAATTGTTTTTAAGGGTCTAAGATTTGCCCCATTGGATCCTTCTCTGCATATTGTCATTGTGAGATTGTATGTACAAGATAGGCTATTATGGGCCTTTCATGCGTGTTATATATGTGTGTGTGTGTAATATTATGATATTAAAAAGAAATATGACATTTATATTTGACAGCTCGCCCATCTCTTCTGACAGTCACCATTGACTCCCTCCCCCACGCTCGAAAACAAGTTTCAGCCTAGCCATGCCCCTCACATCCCTCAAGGGGGGGGTCCCTTGCCCACCGCCCCCCTTTACTTCACGCGACCCGCACGCCCGGAGTCCCATTGATGCCCCCTCCTCAGTCATTCATTCCTCCTTCCCTCCCTCCCTCCCTCCCTGGACCACCTACTCGGCTTTGGCCTCCTCGGCGGCGGGCGGGGGCGCCTCCTCTCGTTGCCGGGGGGCACCCGCTGCCGCGTCCCCACCGCCCCCTCGGGGCCGCTGCCGGGCCCCCTTGGCCGCCATGCCCCGTGTGGGCAGAAATCCAACTGGGCTGCCCGCTCCCCGGCGAGACACGTCAGAGCTTGAAGCGAGCGGCCGCCATGATAACTGTGGGCGTAACTCAGCGCATGCGCGCGGCGGCTCGGTCAGGGCCGACCTCCAGGTAACTGGGCTGGGCTGCAGAGAGCAGGGGAGGTGTGGCTTTGCCAAGCTCCAGGTACGGGTCACTGGAGCTCGCCCAGAAGCACGACTGGTCTCCAGACCACACAGATCACTTTATGAATTCGCTTGAATTCATATTTACTCTGCTTCTGGAGGAAATGGCTGCCTTCCAAGGTGGCTTCTCCTCTCCCCAAGCCCCATCCTCCCGGGCACACGACCGCATCCCCAAAAGCAACCCACACCTGTCTGCAAGTTCAGAACCACTCAGTACTCGGATGGAGGGTTTGGTTGCTGCGTAGTCAGATGAAGTCTCCTGTCTGTGTCTGTCTCAAATAGTTATTAGCAGCCCTCGCCTCAAAAACACGACTTGTTCTTCCCCCAAATCTAGATTCCACACAACAAAATACCTTCTTGGGTGCTGTGTGGTTTCTGGGCTGTATGGCCATGTTCTAGCAGCATTCTCTCCTGACGTTTTGCCTGCATCTGTGGCTGGCATCTTCAGAGGATCTTTCGCCTGCATCTGCCAGCCACAGATGCAGGTGAAACGTCAGGAGAGAATGCTGCTAGAACACGGCCATACAGCCCGGAAACCACACAGCACCCAAGTGATTCCAGCCGTGAAAGCCTTCAACAATACAAAATACCTTCTTTTTCTATAGTCTACCTTAGCATTCAAGCATTTAGTTCCTACCATGAATGCTGGGAAAGTGAAGAGAGGCACAGCGCCAAACATCCCTTGGTGAGTACAGGGCATTTTGCACAGGCTCAGGGGCACTCATTTTTTCTCACAGAATGAACAGCAATGAAATGAGAGTACATTTCAGGCTCAGCAAGACTGAGCAGCACTCTTGCTCTTCCCTGCCTTCTGAACAAATCGCCAATTGCAAACGGATGGGAAAAGCTCAACCTATACCCATTTTCTACCTGATGCTTCGTTGGTCACTTGACATCTAGGGAGAGATGAAGAAACAATGAATGAAAGGGGGGGACCCAGGAAGGTGGAGGAGAGGAGATATGCAATTGATATGATGCTTGGTCGGGAAGGGTCAACTGATTCAGCCCTGACACAGCGTCCCATTGACCATCCCTCCAAAACAAGAGTCTGCATCTGTCTCCACAAGTAAAAGGGCTAGAAACTTGGGCCTAAGAAGCAGAACTCATGCTGTGTATGTGGAAGGTTCCAGATTCAATATCGACAATCTCTGTGTAAAAGATAATGGGGGATGTGAAAGGTCACTCCGAACCATGGACAGAGGAAATGATAAGGACCTTGGTAAACCACGTTCTGTTCCAATACAAAGTAGATTCCTATACTGGTATAAAAGACTTCCTGTAGCTACAGACTATTTGAGGGGTATTGGAATGACAAGCATAGAACCCCATGCCAATCTATATCTGTTGTGACTTGCTTAATAACACTTGTGTCATGACTCAAGAAACAGGAGTCGGAGGAACAAAACATAGTACTTTATTCCATAGCTGCTACTCACACATAGCTTAAAATCACTCTGCAGCTGTGCTCAATATAACACACTTACTAATTACCAATTACAGTGCAACAGCTGCAGACTCTTAAAACCATACAATACATTACACCCCTTCCCCCTAACTCCTGTAATAATCTGGTGGGATTCTCTTTCGCTGCGATCGTCTCAGCTCCCGCTCTGGCTCCTGAGTCTGTGTTTGTTCCTGGTTCTGCAAAACAATTGGACCCTTTGCTGTTTCCTTATCCTGCATCTCCGTCTGCGCCCTTAACGCCCCAGGTTCCTCGGGGACAATTGGACTATTTACTGCTTCCTCATCCTGCAGCTCCATCTGCCCCCTTAACGCCCTAGATTCCTCAAGGACCTGGGGTTCCTGATCTACTGTTGGACCTGGCACTCTCTTCCTTACTTGGTCAACATGTCTGCGGATCACCTGCCCTTCTTCAGTTTCCACCCTATAAGACAAGGGCCCTGTTGGCTGCCTCACAACTGCTGGGACCCAACATGGACCTGCTCCATAATTTCAGACATACACCGTGTCATCCCTATCAAATGTCCGAGGTGCTTTCAACACTTGATCTTCTTTTCGCGGACGATCATCAACTGAATCGGGATGCATTCGGTCCAGCAACGTCGTAAGTTTCCGATTCATTAGCAACTCCGCAGGACTCCTCCCGGTGGCTGTGCGGTGTTATGTGCTGTGTTAACAAAATTAAGCCAACCGGCGGTGCCAATCCCCCTCTACTATTAGCCTGCAATGCATCCTTTGTTATGCGCACCATCCTTTCTGCCTGCCCATTGAAGTAGCGGATGAAAGGGGCCGAGGTAACCTGGCGAATAACACCATTAGCCAGGAATACTCTAAACTCCTTAGATACAAACGCTGTCCCATTATCCGATACCACCGTATCCGGGAGGCCATGGGTTGCAAATAACTGATGCAGTGCCCTAATTACTGTTTGTGATGTCATTGACATTACTGGCACTACTTCTAGCCATTTGGAATATGAATCCACTACAATGAGAAACACCTGGCCCTGGAAAGGCCCTGCAAAATCAATATGTACCCTTGACCACGGTCTTTTTGTGGACTCCCATTGATAGGTAGGGGCCTGAGGTGGGGCAGGTGCGGCGTTATCTGACACTCCCTGCACCTGGCCACCCATTCTTCTATTTCGCTATCCATCTTTGGCCACCACACATAACTACGGGCCAATGCCTTCATTCTCACTATTCCAGGGTGCCCTACATGCAAGGCCTCCAGCACCCTAATCCTTAAAGCTGCTGGGATCACTACTCTATTTCCCCACAGTAAGCACCCCTTGTGGACAGATATCTCGTGCTGCCTCATTCCAAATGGTCTAAATTTTTCCCTCTAACTTACCCAATGGCCAACCCTTCCATGCCCAATTCAAGACTCGGGCAAGCACTGGGTCATAGCTGACCTCTCTGCTATTTCTGCAGCTTGCACTGGAGGCTCTGATAATGATTCCAACATCAAAACCTCCAAAAGTGGGGAGTGATCTTCCTCCTCCCTTTGTACTGGCAAGCGACTCAACGCATCTACATGCCCAATTTTCTTTCCCGACTGGTGCTGCAAGACATAATCATATGCATTCCGAAACATTGCCCACCGCAGCATTCTAGGGGACAATATCTGTGGTGTCTGGCGGCTCTGAGGAAAATAATCCCAACAGCGACTTATGGTCTGTAACAATCACAAATGGTGCGCCCATACTGCGTAATCATGAAACTTCTTAACCCCAGCCACTATTGCTAATGCCTCCTTATCTATTTGCGCATAGTGCGGCTCCGTTGCAGACAGCGTCCTAGAATATCGCAATGGTGGAGCTTCCCAGCATATCCTCCAATTGATGGCTCAACACTGCTCCAACTCCACCGCGGGGAGGCATGCATGCGTCAAAATCAATGGCTTCCTCTCATCAAAATGAACCAATACACTTTCTGATGACAACAATCTTTTTTTGACATCTCGGAATGCCTTCTCATGCTGACTTGTCCACTGCCACACTGCCGCTTATCTAATAAGCGGTGCAGTGGCTCTACTAATGACCTTATGCTTTAAGAATGAATGGTAAAAATTTAGCAATCCCAAAATGCCTGTAGCTCTTGCTTTGACTGTGGTGCTGGGGCATCCTGGATGGCCCTCACCTTTGCTGATGTCGGTTGGATTCCCCTTGCATCTACCATGTATCCCAAAGAAACTCTGCTTGCGCTACTCCAAACACACATTTTTCAGCTTGACACGCAGCCCTACATCTGAGAAGCACTGCAGTACTTTCCGTACCCGTGTCATCAGTTCCTCCTCAGTTGCACCCACTATCAAGACAGCATCAAAATGCGGTATGACTCCGGCAAGAGTTTCTTAATATTTCTTCCATCAAACTCTGGAATATCCCAGGAGCTACACTCACTCAAATTGCAGCGGCTTTGCTCTGAATGCCCCCCTTTGAGTCACTAGCGTCTGAGCTTCTGCAGTGGCATCATCCACTTCCAGCTGTTGGTATGCCTGCGCTAGATCTAATTTTGCAAAACCTTTCCCCTGCCAATGTTGCTAACAACTGACTGACAACTGGCACTGGAGTACGGATGTTTCTGCAATGCCTTGTTAATTGTGCACTTATAATCAGCACAAATCGCACATCCCATTGGCCTTCAGGGGTCACGTGGTGGAGTTTCCCACTTTGCATTTACCACTGGCTCCAATATTCCCTGTTCCAATAACCCGATCTAGTTCTGCATCCACTTTAGAAGCGCCAAAGCAAATGGAATCTGGCGTGATTTTAGGCGTATTGGGGGTACTGGAAGGATCAAGATACAATGATATAGATGGACCCTTATACTGCCCCAGTCCCTCAGCAAACTACACTCTTAAATTCTTCCCACTAGCACCTCCCATGTTAACTTGCTAACCTCATGAATTCCAGTAATTGCAATTCCCAACCTCCCAAACCAGTCCAACCCCAAGAGGCTTCGTCCGCCTTCCTTCCACTATTAACAATTTCAAACATCCATCAAACATATGATATTTTACATGGACATTACACATGCCAACCACAGGTACCCTATGTCCTTGATAATCCGTGAAGTGGTAAGTCACACGATTGAATGTCCAAATCACCCTGTGGGCAAAAGGTTTTATAAGTGTCCCATGAAGCGATGGAGAATGCTGACCCAGAATCCACTTCCATCACACAAGGGACATCCTGGATCTTCACAGTCACCGACAACTTCGCGGCTGAATCTCGGGTTGCTGCGTGGTTAATTACATCAGCTCGCGTAAAACACCATCACACACTGCTCATGTGGGGGTTGGCCAGTCAAGCCAGCTACATGGGGACAGCAAGGTGCATCCACAGAGTGTGTAGCAGATGAGCGGGAACATGTCTTCTTGGTCCCTGATGCCTTTTCTCTGCACACTCCCAATATGCTAGCGTTTACAACAGAAACATTGTGCCTCTTTAAATTTACACCTTTCTCTCTCATGGGGCCCACCACAACTCACACATTTCTCTGTTAACATCCTCCCTCTCTGTTGTGGTGGTCTTCCCATCTTCATTACACCATGCCGCAGTCTCTGAATTTCACCATTACCCGGGTCTACAGTCCCACTGCCAGATGTTTGCAGTCTCTGTGGGCTCCTGGCTTGTGGCACCTCCCGAGTAGAGGCTGCAGCAAGTTCAAAATTCAATGCTTCTTGGTACGCCATTTGGAAAGTCAAGTCTGTCTTTGCCAGCAGCACACTCTCCAAGGGCGCCTCTCTCAGGCCACAGACCAGACGATCCCTTTCCACTTCTCCCCCATTGGAGAAATTACATTGTCTTGCCATCCGCCGTAAGACTGCAACATAATCTGCAATGCTTTCAGTCCCCTCCTGATCACGTTTATAAAAAACACTCCGTCTAGCTATTTCTGACGGTTGGGGAATGAAATGGTCCCTTAATGCAGTCAGTATTTCTACAAGCGGTGTTGCTGATAAGTCTCTTGGCGCTATCAATGCTGAGGCGAGGTCAAACACCCCTTCACCACAGAGGCTCAAAAACACGGCTCTTTTCCTTTCTGGGTCTGTTATGCCATTTGCCAGAAGATAAAATTCCAATCGGGCCTCATAACTCTGCCACTTCAAAGGAAACTCCAAATTAAACTGTTCCAGCTGCCCTTGAAAGGCCATAATTTACTCACAGTCCTTGCTTCACAAAACTTGCTAGACTCGTCATAAGTTTATCCTCGTCGCCAATTGTCATGTCTCAAGAAACAGGAGTCGGAGGAACAAAACATAGTACTTTATTCCATAGCTGCTACTCACACATAGCTTAAAATCACTCTGCAGCTGTGCTCAATATAACACACTTACTAATTACCAATTACAGTGCAACAGCTGCAGACTCTTAAAACCATACAATACATTACAACTTGATTAATGATAAATAATTCATAGTAATTTCATACTATATGCCACCTTCATCTGCATGGTTTACCAGTTGAGTATCATTTATATGTTGGAATATTTGTGTTTTTCAAGGCTCATGTGACATTATTCAGCTGTTTGTGTTGATTAATCTTTGCTGAACAGCATGCTTTTTTAATGTTTAAACTCTGATTTTGTTGGAAGGACCAATATGTATGTATGTATGTATGTATGTGATTTCTATACCGCCCAATCCCCAAAGGGATTGTTTAATTTTTATTGACTGTTTACATTTTTATTCCTGCAAGTGGTTGTGTTAAGTAGGGGTCACTGCTTAGGGCACTGCTTTGCCTGGGGCCCTATGATACTGTCAAGGCAGCCGTGTGCTATATGTGCATCTTGCCGGCCTATGCTCACTGAAAGAGGGGATTAAAATGTAATAGGCTCACTAGCAAATATGTAATTCTGCACCAAGCGCACAAAAACAGAACTGCATTGGTACTGCAGATAAAAACTCTTGGACTGGGTCGAAATGAGGCCCATTCTCACCCAAGCTTCCTGCCAGTCTAAACTGATCGGCTGGTCAAGGACTGGCTGCCACCTGGCCCAGAGAACCGCGGCCCCGGCCCCTCTTCCATTCAGTGAAGGATTCTGCACCAGTCGCTCTCGCACTTTAGTCCAAGTAACAACTGCAATAATCCTCCCTAAAAATAAAGATCAGCACTTGGGCATCTGCGAGACTGGCAGCTATAAATGGCTCTGGATTTCTTCGCACATTCTTTCCCCATTGTGCCACGACAGGTGCGGGTAGCACCAAGAACAGCTTATTAGGCAAATGTATTAGTCAAGCAAATGAACGGCAGGAGCTTCGCTTCTGTTCAGTACAGGCAAAACACTGCTGTCAGCACGCTTGCAGGAGGAGGGCAATTCCACCCCTTCTTTTGGTCATTGCAGCCCCTCTCACTACACATTTGAAGGCTGCCTCCAATTGGTTATGGCCACTGGTCGATCAAGGCCTCAGGTTGGCAGCAGCTGCGCAGGGTCGCAGAGGGAGGTCTTTCCCATAACCTACTGTCTGGTAACTGAAGATGCCGGGGATTGAACATGCGATCTTCTGCAAAGCAGAGGTTCTTCTACTGAGAGTGGAAGACCTGTGGCTTTTGAATTCCACATCTCCCAGAAGCCTCTTTCTAGAAGCTGAAAGGAACTTCTGAGGAGAGTGGAACGTGGGGGATAACTGTATCTGCCAATGCCTTTTGTTGGCTTGAGTGGTCTGTGATTCCCCAAATGACTAAGAACAGCCAATATGGTGTAGTCAAGTGGTACAGAGCCCCACTCTGCCACAAACTCCATTGGGTTACCCTTCGGTCAGCTGCACTCTTTTAGCCTAACCTACTTTGCAGGGCTGTTGTGAGGATAAACAGGAGAGCAGAAAGATCTGCACTGCCTTGAGCTCCTTGGGAGAAGGGCAGGATAGAAACTAGTTAAACAAGAACATATGAAGAGCTGCACCTGGCCCCCTCTCTTTCAGTTGAAGACAGTTTCATTTAGAACTTCATTTGACTTATTGACAGTCCTGAGATCTTAAATTATGGTCTTTTAGGGTTTTTTTTAGAATCACTGTTTTATTTACACTGTAAGCCACCTTGACTTCTGCAAAGTAGAAAGACAGTTAATACATGTTTTAAATAAATAAATGCACACTGTGTATTTACTTTTAGCAGCAGAGACCAAATATCTAGGTATATATCATTGAACCCCGCGGCCCCTCCCCCCCCGCCTTTTCAAAAGGCATTTATTTGACCAGACAAAATATCCAGCATCAAGGACTTCTTCCATACAAAATCCAGATGTTTCATGTCAGGTCCTATTTTCAAGCACTTGCTAAACCAGTTCAAGGAGATGAGAATAAGGAGCTATCTAAGAGCCACATGCAGCGAGTGCACAATCTCAGTCCTGAGCTTCATCTGCATCCCTGCTGCTTGCTGGGATGTCAGTGCGCTGTCACAAGACTGATAAGTGAGCCGATAACAGAGGCTGGTTTGTGCCGTCTCTGGGTGCTGAAACCTGTCAAGCAGCTGGACAGACACAACCGATTCATGAGACACATCCCTGATAATGGCGTGAAGTTGGGTTTCATCAAACCTTTCTGGGTCTGCAACCCAGAAGCTGAGATCATGCACGTAGGAGGGCGGATAGAGTGAAAAACTCTTGAAGCGCTCTAAAATCCCTCCTGAAAACTGACTAAGGAAACGCTCATCAGAGGTCCAGAGGATTCGCCAGTCACAGATGCCACAAATGTGCATGGCTAGCAGATCGAGGTTCAATGAAGCATATGCAATTTCCTGGTCAGTGCTTGCTGGCCACCAGGGAACTTTGCCGACGGTCCCTACACAACAACCTTTCAGGTCGGCATCAGAAGCATCAAGTTTGAGAACGATTAAATATTTTAGTTTATGGGTCTGCAGTTCAGAATTCACAAAGGCGCCAAATTCGGCTGGATCTGGCTCATCCGTTGTGCAACCCAACTTAAAACCTGCAACCTGCAGCAAAGGGTTTAATGTTACTGAAAGGTTTTCCACAAGAAGCTGTGTGCGTGTATCTTCCGAACCCTTATTAACTACACAGATGAAGAGGGCCTCATGAAAAATGGGCGGAATGTGAAGCGAGATTTTGCATTTCCTAAAGACAGGCCCACTGAGAGCCAGGAGGGCGTTGGGAGGAAACTCTGTTTGTTGTATTACCGTGGAAAGAAAAACCAGAAGGGAAGGTCTTAGATAATATTGTCCGAAAAGCCCGTTTTTCAAGTTGCTATCTTGGTCTGTACCATTCCAGTCAGGAAACCTGGAGGAAAATGTCCCTGTATCCTTCACATCCTTCTCCTTGACCACCAATTCAGGATTCAGATTTCTTTCAGCATCATCAACCATCCAAAGGGCATCCAGGGAGAAAGAGGACTTGCTGCTGTTTTGGAACACCAAGGAAAGGGGACAGTTTGGCTTCAGAACGAGGAAAGATTCACCAAGTCCTTCAAGGAGTTTTTCATTTACTGTCCTGACAGGATGCTGTGAATTCATGCCCAGAAAATCCCTATTGAAAACAGTAACATTAGAAAGCGTCATTGCTGGTCAAGCTACCAAATAATAGCATGCAGCAAATGTGCGCCAAGCATTTTACGATCCACAGCCTATTCAACATCACTTTGAAGACTTTCTAGCAGCAAATAACCATCTTCTACACAATGCAAGACAGGTCTATTAAAAGGGGCAGCAGAGAGGCCTTCCTCAATAATGACTTGCCCAAGGTTATTTATCCTATAAATTCAACAGAGATCCTTTATGTCAGGAATCTCTGACCTTTTTGATCCTGTGGACTCCTTTAAAATCCAACCCTGTGGGTGAAGTTTCCACAGAAACAAGCATATTTTATTCCACAAGCCAATCAGTTCTTCAATGACCAATCAGCGCCTCTGCTGGCAGGAACCTCACCCACTTTCTAAAAGCACTTGGGAGGCACCTTAAAAAGTGTAGATGGGCCCCATGGTGCCTGTGGGGACCTTTGCTTTATGTCACATCATCTTCTAATATATTTACTAGCCTCAGATGAATCCTTTACATTATTTACAGCTCACCTTTCTCACTGACACTCAAGGCAGATTATACAGATTAGAATTAACCTGCAAACCTAAACAACAACATGAAGAAGAGTTTTGATTTATACCCAGCCTTTCTCTCTTGTAAATCTCAAAACACCTTACAGATTCCTTTCCTCTTCCCACAACAGACACCTTGTTAAGTAGGTGGGGCTGAGAGAGTTTGTAAAGAACTGTGATTAGCCCCTTCCCACAACAGACACCTTGTGAGAGGTGGGACTGAGAGAGTTCAAAGAGAACTGCGACTAGCCCAAGGTCACCCAGTAGACTTAACGTGGACGAGTAGGGAATCAAACCCAGTTCTCTAGATAAGAGTCTGTCACTCATGTGGAGGAGTGGGGAATCAAAGCCGGTTCTTCAGATTCACAGCTCTTAACCACTACATCACACTGGCTCTCTAATCTATTAGTAAATCCCATTGATCTCAACAGAGCTAGGAACAGATTACAAGCCTTAGAACTTACTACAGTGGTGGTACTTTAAGACTTTTTGATTTCTATTTTGGACCATGGCCACCACTTGAGTGACTATGCTGTATATGGTTAAATTCACAGGATTTGGAAACTTAGCTACAAACCTGTTGATCTTATCCTGAAATATCTGTGGAACCAGGAAGGAAACCAACTTGCCTTCCACTTCTGTTTGGCAGAGCCGAAGTCTAGGAAGCAGAAGCGGCAGACTCCGGGTGAAGATGTGATTCAAAGCTCCTTCCAGGCAGAAAGATTTATCTTGGCTCCTAAATATAAATATGGCAGGAGTGTTATGAGGTAATGGAGCTGGCAATTTTAATCAGGACAAACAACAGGCAGAAATTTAAAATTACACATACTGAGAGAAAACTACAAGTATTAAATGTGAGATTTGCTCAACATTCAAAGTGGTTTTTCTAGTGTTTTTTTAATATCACTTTCCCATTTACCCAAATTAACATAGGACTTAATTAAAGGTGAAGATCCTACGGTACGTATAAAATATAGTCTCTATTACCACAAGACAAAAATAATCATTAATCACAGGAATCTTCAGGTTTATTCTATCCAAATAACAGATGGAGGAATGTAATATGCATTTCTCCACGTTAAGTAACATGGATACTCTTTTTTCCAAAACACAAAGCTTTTTAAGAGACAGTAGCAGATAATAAAATCTTAGTTACTATGGCAACATCCAAAATGACATCTGGAGTTCCATCGACTGTTGTGCAGTACCTGTGGCTTACCTGTAGCCTGTACATTTATATCCACACGCATCCCTGCTGTTAAATGGATGAATGCCGTTCAGAATGAATCCAGCCTCTGCTGCCATAGCAACAACTTGCCAGCTGTTGTGCCACTCCCTCTGTGGCTGATCTACAGGGGTACCACCCTGTCCCCTACAAAGTGCCACATGGACTTCTCCCTTCTCCGCTAGAACTTCTGCACAGCTAGAATAAAACAGCCCAAATCAGAAGCAGGTTACTCTGTGGCTACTGCTGCAGTTCACTTGATTCTCGGTCTGATCCCAAGATGCCTCTGAACAATATTGATTTTAACAGTGTGGAAGGAAAAGAACGGAAGTAACACTTTAGGAAGAGAGGAAATTAGTTTTTTAGAAGAGTGATTGATTACCTGGCCTGTTATGGAACTCAACAGACAATTTTAACAATGGATAGAACAGGTAATCAACACAGATAATAAATAATTGATCACATGCACTTTCTCATTAGATCTCAGCAACTGTGTTCCAACTGCATACTTTGTAATGGCCAGAACTGGAAAGATTGAAAAAGCTGTAAAAGGAGGTCTCCCTACCAGACAAAACAGCTTTTTGGTTTTCAGTTTCTGATATTTCCCCTTCTTCCTTGAAATCTACATACTTCCTGTAACCATACTGAGTGTCTGCTACTAACTCCTTGGATAAAACTGCCAACCACAGCAGGTTTGAAACAAAGGTTCAAAATAAAACAAATACAATCAAAAGTGTTTATTATTTATCACACTTTGAGGATACTGCCTCTTAAAGGTTTCATTTTGATAACTTGTTTTGAAAATAGAGCTTGAGAGAAATTGAACAAAGATCTACCCTGTTTCCCCGAATATAAGACTTCCCCTGAAAATAAGATGTAGTAGAGGTTTTGCTGAAGTGCGAAATATAAGGCATCCCCAAAAGTAAGACGTAGCAAATTTTTGTTTGGAAGCATGCCCGACGAACAGAGCACAGAAAAATAAGACATTCCCTGAAAATAAGACATAGCGCATCTTTGGGAGCAAAAATTAATATAAGACACTGTCTTATTTTCGGGGAAACACAGTAAATGTTGCGGATCTCCACAGGCTCACACACACACACACACCTGGTAATAGTACAGAGCACTCTAAATTACTTTACTTGTTCCTTACCTACAGAAAAACCTGGCCAGAAGCTCTTTGTTCTTTTTCACGCCAACTTTTCTCCCACAATGAGGGAAATTAAAATAAATGTAATCAAAATCCCTCTCTGCTGGCAAAAAGTGTTCCTCCAGCTTTGTGCAATCAACACAGAAGTGAACTTCAGCTCCTAGAAAATATAAAAGGAAAAGGTGAGTTACTAAATAACAAGCCACACCAATGGCTGGCATCTTCAGAGGCATGTCATTGTAAGACAAGTTTCTCTCCATGGAAGTGTGGAAACTTGTTGTCTTATATCTTAACATGGCATGCCTTGGACGATGCCAGCTGTAGATGTGTGGCTGTGTTCTGGTAGGTTTTGCTCCTAATGTTTCACCCGCATCTATGGCGGGCATCTTTAGAGGCATGTCATGGTAACATGTGCTCCTCCCCATGGCACAGTGTAGAAACTGTACCACAGAGAGCAACACATCTTGCTATCTTACATCTTACTGTGACAAGCCTCTGAAGATGCCAGCCATGTGTGGTGTGTGTGTGTGCCATAAAGCCCCCCACCCCCATCCCCAAGCAGCAATTTCCTCTAAGCTCTGGAAGTTAGCAGTAATTCTGGGAGAAGTCCAGGCTCCAACCTTCCCAAACACAGCAAACGGGGTTCTTGTGTGTGTGTGTGTGTGTGTGTGAGTATGGTGATGGGCTCTGTGTGTGTGTATGTTTACCTTTGTCCCTCAGATACTGAATGTTGCCCCTCGCAAGCGCCTGCCCGGAAGCCCCCTCCTCGCTCTCATAGCAGGTGGCCACGACACGCGTCTCGGCCCCGCGGGCTTCGCACAACCAGGCAGAGAAGGAGAAGTTCCCTTCTCCCACCAGAAGGCTCTTCTTCCGGGGCCTCATGGTGGCAGCCTGGCCCGGAAGCCGGCGACGCGGCGGATGGCTCGTCATTTCCGCCCTATTGAGGCCTGACTTCTAGTGCGCGACTTGGGTTGCCGTGGCAACCACTGCCCACGCCTGCCCGCCTGGTGGGGAAAGGCACCAGCCCCGCTTCTTTGGCACGGAGCGGTTAAGGTGTGTGTGGGGAAGTGCTTCCGTCGAAGTGCCTTAGACAGGAGCAGTCTACCCCGACTTTCTTCCTATTCGGTTCGGGGGCTTCTTCAAAGCATCAGACTGGATGCTGGGTTTTGAGGTTGCCAATCTCCAGGTGCAGCCTGGACTTCTCCCAGAATTACTGCTTCCAGAGCTTAAAGAGGAATTTGCTGCTGGGGGTGGGGGTGCTTTATGGCATCATATCCCCCCTCAGATCCCCTCCCCAAACTCATACCGTCACAGGCTGCTACTTCACACAAGGGGGGGGTGGGGGTGTCGGCCCTTGTAATTCATGGCTTTGGCCACTGGGGGGGCAACAGCCTAGGGCAGGGGAGCCACTGAGGACGCTGCTGCTGCCCTCTACAAGCGCCGACCCCACCCCTTGTGTTCCCCGACCATCGTTATAACCATCGTTATAACGATGGTCAGGGGGAACACGACTTGGGCCACTGGGGCGCAGCAGCTGAGGACGCTGCTGCTGCCCTCTAGGGGCCAAAGTCATGAATTACAAGCCCCGACCCCCCTCCCCCGAACCACGGGGGGAGCGTTAGGGTTGGGGGGCTCTCATTATAACGCTCCCCCGTGTTATAACACTCTCACGGGGACGGGGAGAAGGAGGAGGGGGCCCTTTCTGCAGGTTTGGCTGCTGCTGCTGCTGCTGCTGCTGCTGCTGCTGCTGCTGCTGCTGCTGGAGGTTTGTCGTCGTCTCGGGGGGGACTCTGGCCGCCCTCTCTTCCTCCCTGGCCCTGATGGACGGGGAGGGGCTGTCAGTGGAGGAACGCTCGGCTGGGATGTCTTGTGGGGGGGGGTGGAGAAAATCCCCGCTGGAAAGTTGAAAGGGGTGGTGGTGGAGGGGGGGAGAGGGAAGGGATGGGGGCCAAGAGCGACCGGTCTGTCATACTGGCTGCTGAACCGCTGCAGCGGCAAAGGTGGCTTGGCCAGCTGGGCTTGCTTCAAGGGGGGCTCCGAAAGGTTCTGGAGCGGACAGTTGCTCAGGTGCAGCCACTGGCATGACGTCCACTTGGCATGCTGAGAGCAGAGGCTGCCTGAGAGCAGGTGAATCCCAGGAAGACAGAAGGACCAGGACTAGTAGTCAAATGTATTGGTCCTCGCCTGCTCCTGGGCCAATATATCTATGCATACTTGGAAGCGAACCTCCAAGGAAGTGGATTGGGGCTGGTTTGATTCGCAGCTTTCGCTCGCCTGTTCCTTCATGCATTTAGAGGAGGGTTGCTTCCAAGGAAGTGGATTTGCTTGATTCGGATCTTTCCCCACCAACACGCTTTTGCATTCATGAAAACGTGGTGATAGGTTTACAATCCAGTTTTGAAGATGAGTTAGCGGGCTGGCTGTATGAGTCTGTTCCAGCATAAATAAGGACAAATCAGAAGCACCAAAGGCTGACAAGGTTTCCTTTCAGCTTTTCTGGAGTAGAGCCCTCTTCTTGGTATAAGCACAATTAACATGAAGCAAGGCCAGTTTCATTAGATTTTGCTGTGAAATGAGTGGGAGAGGCTGTGGTTCAGTGGCATAGCATCCGCTTAGCGTGTGGTAGGTACCAGATTCTGCTCCTGCAATTTCCGTTCCTGCAATTTCCAGCTAAAAGATTTGATAGTTGTTATTTGTCATCAAGTCACTACTAATTTGTGGCAAGGCAGAAGGTATTTCCAGGCAAGAGACATTTGGAGGTGATTTGCCATTGCCTTCTGCATCATGACCTGGTCATTGCTTGCAGGTTTGAGTTTCCCATTCAAATACTAGCTGGATCCAGGCTGTGTATCCAGGACCATGATTATTCAGCAGGTTTCTATGGTGCGATCGGGAGTTTCAGCCTGGGTTTCCCAGGTCCTCGTCTGACACTTTAACCATCCCACTCGCTGGCTGCTATGCCTTGTCGAAGGCTTTTGTGGCTGGATTCCATTGGTTGTGGTGGGTTTTCCGGGCTGGTGGATCTTGTTCCTAACCCTGCTGCTAATCTCCATAGACAATATTAACACTGATAGATGAAGGTTCTATCAGTATAAGGCAGCTTCATGTGTTCATGGTTTTTTTTTTGTACCTTTGCCCCATTTCATGGAACTATAGATTAAAGAGATCCATTACAACTTGTGTTATTAAGCACCTGGGACAGCAGTTTTAAACAAAGTTATCCCCTTCTGAGTCCTTCACAGTGAATAGGCTTAGAAGAGTGTAATTCTGTTTAGGCTTGCATTGTGGGATTCAGCTTAACTTATTTTGGACTGATGATAGAAGCATTTTCTCTCTCTCTCTTTCTCCTCTCGCTGTCCTAGCCATGTTTTCACCAGACTTGGTAAACAGTGTACAGTGCTGCCTACTTTTTCTAACTTGTTGATCTCCTCCTGATTTTCTGCCAAAAGTGTTTTCTGTCGTCGCTAACAGAAACCAAAAACCAGTGCAAATGACAAACACCCCTCGAAGAGCTGATTCTCAGCTGCAGTCAGACACAACGGGAAAGGTTTCCAAATGCTTCCTGCCTTCCTCCTGATACTGATTGGAGGCAGCTGGGAAGAGGATGCTCTCAGTGGAATCCAGATCCTGGCAGGATGGATGCTTTTAAAACATTTTTTTTAATTCATGGCATAAATAGAAATGGACAAGGCTGAGCCAAACATGTTGCTAGTAGCAGGGAGTGAGTTCAGACACGCAGTGTGCTACTGGTAATCATGGAGTGATTAATACAAACAGTGCGGGTGCATTTCAAATAAATGCTCTTCCAAAAAATGCTCTTCCAAAGAAAAAGATATTCCAGGCTGTGATTTTAAAAGCCTTCTCTCACTGAATGTCGGGGCAAGGACATAAACAGCTCTGAGCAAGAGCTCAGGGGGGTAGAATTGGAATTGCAACACCCTCTAGACTTCCTTGGATCCTAAATGATGCCAAATGAGATTCCTTTTAAAGCAGAAAGTAAAGGAACTCCTTGATAGTCACTGTATTGACAATTTCAGAGATAAATTTAAAGTGATGTTCCAAGGTAAAGCCAAATAAAGCCAAACTGGGTAGTGTTGCCTCTTGTTGTGTGTTGCACCCGTCAGAAACTAATCAAAGCCTCATTTGTGGAAAAAACCCTGACAACCGCCCTAAAAGGGTATAGTCAGAGTGTTGAACTAGGATCTGGGAGATTCCAGCTCCTCAGTTTGCGTGCGTGCACACACACGCGCATATGTATGCGTGTTCCTGCTAGTAAAATGTTGGATGCAGTCTCCTTCGCTTTAAGCATACATTCCCTTTGGGTTTGATTCCCAGTTATGCACACATTTTCCTCTCTTTAACACTTGCCATACTGTCAGATCTGAAAATCCCCATGGTTTCAAAATGCTCTGTAAATACGACTCTTTTCTCCTTTCACGTTGAGCCTTCTTCGGGTTTGCTTACTCCCGCCTTCCCCCACTCACACCACAGCATGTGCCATATGAATGAAATTCACTAGACTAACAGCTACTTCAGGCTGCGCAGTGCTACCCTTCCGTTACAGTGTATGAGAGAAGAGAAATAAATTGGGAAAATCAACTTTAAAAAGGAAAATCAACTTTAAACGCAGCACGCAGACACGTATCAAAGAACACGAAAGGCACTGCAGACTATTTCAGCCAGAAAAATCAGCAATAGCAGAACACATAATAAACCAACCTGGACATAGAATATTATTTGAAAAAACAGAAATTCTGGACCACTCTGAAAGCCACTACGTCAGACTACACAGAGAAGCAATTGAAATCCATAAGCACATGGACAATTTTAACAGGAAGGAAGAAACTATGAAAATGAACAGAATTTGGCTGCCAGTGTTGAAAAATACTAGAGTCAAGACAGTGTCTAACCAGCTCCACACAAACACAGGATGACCATAGACAAAGGAAACAAAGGCCAGGATACTTCTATTCAGATGCTCCCACCAGTGACCTTGCTATCTCCATTGACACTCCCATGCTATAGTCTTCATTGTTACTCATACTTCTATTCAGATGCCCTCAACTATTGACCTGGTTGCCTTCTTTGTTACTCACAGACAATGTTTCTCCACCCACCCTGGACACTCCAACAGATATATATACTCCACTTGCTTTCCCAACATCAGATCCTCTGAAGATGCCAGCCACAGATGCAGGCGAAACGTCAGGAGAGAATGCTGCTAGAACACGGCCATACAGCCCGGAAACCACACAGCACCCAAACTTTAAAAATCATTTAAAAAATCATTTAAATTTGAAATGACCTGGTGCAAAAAAAAAAAATGTTTTTGGTCGTGGTGGGGTGGCCGCCCGTGGTGGTGGGGGCATCCAACTCAGGTGTTGCCCAGGGCTAACAGTTTGCCTCGTTATGCCCCTGGCCGGGTGACAATGGCTGGGGGGAAATGGTTCTCTCAAAAGACCAGGCTGCGTCACATCCGCTTGCAGCCCTCTCTAGCCACGCAACAGCTCAGCCACTTCCAGAGCCCGCACAGGGGGCTGCTCTTGCCACCCACCGGAACCCTGGTCTGGGGAAGACATGCCTCTCTCCCTCGGGCTGTGAGTCATGTCATGTTATTCATCGCTCACATGCCCCCCATGTGACTGATAACTGCGATGCCTTGGGCAACTGCCCAACCTACCAAGTGGACGTTACGCCAGTGCACAAAGTGCCTGTTGTGGGGAGAAGAAGGGAAGGAGTTTGTAAGCTGCCTTGAGACAGGAGAGAAAGGTGGGGTATAAATCCAAACTCTCCTACTCTTTTCTTCTTATAACATTTTTTAACCTCAGTGTCTTCAGAGCAGTTTAAGATTTCTTTAAAAAACACACAGTCTGCTTCAGAAGCAAAACAGGGTAATCCCTGCTTTGCATTTATATGGGCACCCTCCAAGGAACACCAGAGTCGTAACACAGAGGCAGGCGATGGCAAATCATCTCCAAACATCTTTTACACTGACAACCCCACGAGGTTGCCATAAGCCAGCCATGATTTGATGGCATGCAAACATAGGTTTTCATCCTGTGGCTGTCCTGAAGCAATGACACCTGTCCTCTCCCATGATCAAATGATGATATCACAAACGGATCGTGGGCCTTCCTGGCTGCCTGCTCCAGCTGTTCTCTGAGATTCAGGGGTGAAACTCCAGCTGAGCAGGCCTTAGCAGTCACAAGGAGATATATGAGCCATGGATGACACCGACAGCAGTAGTTCATACAGTACAACCATTTCTTCTGACTTTGAGGTATTTCTATACAGAGGTCTAGTTCAAAATCCTCCCCTGGTCTATCCAAGTATGTTTTCAATGTTTCTTCCTATAATAAGAGCACAAGAGTTTGCATTCCTGATAGGACATTTCCAGATGGTTTAGTTGTCTTAGTCTAGGGGTCCTTAACCTTTTTAAACCCAGCAGACACTGTTGGCTTTGGGTACTGTGTGTTGGGCACTTCCACAAAATGGCCGCCACAACTTGCCATCAGTCACACAGTAAGATCCTTGTGCAGTGATGGTAGCTACGGCCAACACAATGTTTTTAAACTGGTTGTGGTGGGTTTTCCAGGCTGTGCGGCCATGGTTTGTTAGATCTAGTTCCTAATGTGTTGCCTGCATCTGTGGCTGGCATCTTCAGAGGTGTGTCACAGAGGGATGTCTGTTACACACTGTGTCCCCAACACACTTTTCTCTGTGATACACCTCTGAAGATGCCGGCCACAGATGCAGGCGAAACATTAGGAAATAGATCTACCAGACCACAGCCACACAGCCCGGAAAGCCTACCACAACGAGTTCTCAATTCGTCATTTCCTGTCTTCAATCCCTTTTTCATCTTCTCCCTAGACCATGTCCCTGTCGTGTTTCTATAACCCTCTCTATGGTTCTTCGTTACCGGCCGACGGCCACGGGGAAGTGTGGGAAGACTGGAACAGCTCCTCCAAGTTCTTCCAGTATGGCTGGAGGTGCACCACCAACGAAGACTCGTTCTCTAACAAAACTCTGCTGGGTAACTGGAATCAGGAACGCTATGACATTCGGAGAGTCCTGCAGCCAAAACCTCTCCCTTCTCAGGTAAGAGCATTGGCTTTCGATGACCTGGCTCACTAGCTGACAAAGGCAATTGAAACGCTTCTTTGTCTCCCACGTCACATTTAATTTATTTCCTAATGTGATGGATGGTTGAAGCACAGTCTTGAGAGAGCTATGTAAGGGTGCAGGTTGTTGATGCCGGACTGGGACGACCTGGGTTCAAATATTGGTTCCTCTAGTAAGCTCAGTGTGATCTTAGGCAAATAAAACTCGTTATACTCTGCCTTACACCCCAGTGGGCATCAAAAGTGGTTTGCATCATTCTCTTCTTCTTCCTGTTATCACAACAGCCCTGAAGAGTAGGTTAGAATGAGAGCGATTGGTTCAAGTCATCCAGTGAGGCTCCATGGCAGAGAAAGTATTCGAATTGACAACAGTACATGTGAAAGGGGTTTGGGAGTCTTAGTAGACCACAAACTGAACATGAGTCATCAGTGTGATGTGGCATCCAAGAAAACCAATGCAATTCTGGGCTGCATGAATAGGAATATAGGCAGAGGTGGGATCCAGCAGGTTCTCACCAGTTCCCGAAAGTGGGTTACTAATTATTTGTGTGTGCTGAGAGGGGGTTACTAATTGGGTCCGCTTTTCCATCTCCACGCCCTCGCCTCCCCAAGAGGCACACTGCCTTTGAACATGAAGGTTCCATATAGCAATTGCAACTAATAATGTCATTCCCTGAACTGGGTTAATCCCTTTCAGGTACTGCAATTCATTGATTCTCAGCCTTTCGTATCTTTTATCTCACCAGTCTCTATCAAAGAACCTGTGTGTTTCACCATTGCTGTGTTCAGATTTGTGAGCTGGGGCATTTTCTATAATGTGATGATGATTTAGAAATGACCTGGTGCAAAAAAAATTTGGGGGGGTCGTGGTGGGGTGGCTGCCCATGGGGGGGACATCCAACTCAGGTTTTGCCCATGGCTCAGGTTTGCCTAGGTACGCCTCTGCCCCATTTGCTGAGGGGGGGCTGGTGAGGGACGTAATATTACCATCCTGTTCTGCTTTAGTCAGACCTTACCTGGAATACCATGTCCAGTTCTGGGCACCACAAATCAAGAAGCATATTGACAAGCTGGAACAGGTCCAGAGGAGGGTGACCAAACAGTTAAAATGTCTGGAATCCATGTTCTGTGACAATCAGCATAGGGAGCTACGTATGTTTAGTCTTTAGTATGGAGGAGAGGAGGTTAAGGGGTGACATGATAGCCATGTTTACATGTTTGAAGGAAGGTCACCTTGGTGAGGGAGCAAGCTTGTTTTCTGCAACTCTGCAGAGTAGGATGAGGAGTCATGGATTCTGCCTGTTGAAGAAATCAACATGATTTTGATTCAGATGGTTTCTTAGACAAATGGCACTAAATCTGGACTTCTCTTGCAGTTCAGCCACTACTTCGAGTCCACCTACTCGTCGGATTATTCCAAGGAAGTGCCTCGCAGTACTAGAAGTAGGTGCCAAAAGCGGAAATGCAGGCAGAGTCCTCAAGGGGAGAGACCCAAACACCCAACTTTTCCCTGGCCATCCATCAACAGAAACAGCTGGGTGTCATCTGCATATTGATGGCAGCCCATCCCAAAGCTCCCGACTAGGTGGGCAAGGGGGGGCATATAGATTTTAAACGACACTGGGGAGAGAATCGCTCCTTAACAGGACTCCACACACCAAAGGGTGTCATGATGAAACTCTTTTCCTCAGAGCCACCCTCTGTCCCCAACTCTGGAAAAATTAGACCAGCCATTGAAGGACTGTCCCACACACTCCAGTATTGGTGAGGCCACGGGTTATGGTAGACTGTGTCAGACACTGCTGAGAGATTTACAACAGCAGTGTGGACTCGCCTCAATCCAGCAGTTTATGGAAATCATCTGTGATGGTCACCAGCACAGTCTCCATCCCATGGCCAGGCCGGAAACTGGACTGGAATGAGTCTAAAGCCAGTGTATCCTCCAAGGAAACCTGTCGTCACCTGTTCAGCTACCTTGCCCAGAAATTATAGGTTCAAGACTGGGCAGTTGTTGGCTAGATGTAAAGGATCTAGCATTGGCTTCTTTAACAGCAGTCTCATCACTGTCTCTTTCAACTTTCCCGGGAACTCATAATTGCTTCCAGGGAAACTTATACCCTCCGTGCACTGGCCTTAACTAGCCAGGATCGGTGTGGGGTCAAAGAGGCAAGTGGTTGGTTTAACAACAGACAGGACCCTGTCAGCATCGGCCAAAGGGAGCCATCTGAATTGATCTAATACGGAAGCTGAAGGCGCCCAAGGGGCCTCTAGTTCATTTACCATATCAAAAATTAGAGAGAAAATCATGGCGACAAGATTTTGTCTGTCAAATAGCTCACAAAAGCCTCACAGCTAATGACAGAATCACTAACATTTTGGGAGTCCCTTGACAGGAATGTAAGGGATCTAATTATCCTAAATAATCGTGCTGGGTGAGAGATTGCGGATGCCGTGGAATGGCCAAAGGGCTGCGGAGGTGGGTTAGAAATGCAGGAAGTAAATGATATTCACAAAGAGTTGAAGGAACAAAAGTGCAGGGTCCCAAAAGGGGGTTGTAGAAGAATGGGATTAACCCAGCGGGATGCAGCCGAGGGAACCAGATGTTCAAGGGAACTTAGTCTACCTCTGTTATACCCCCTCCACATTGTCAGTTATTCCAAAGCATTTTGTCTGTGTTGCACTTCTCTCTGTGATACACCTCTGAAGATGCCGGCCACAGGTGCAGATGAAACGTTAGGAACAAGATCTACCAGACCACGGCCACACAGCCCAGAAAACCCACCACAACCAATTATAACTGGTATAATTTAATCCCACCCTCTCCCCCAGTGCTCTTATGGTCCGGCAGGACAGCCTCTTTGGTTTTTCCAGAGTGCAGTTGCAAGATCTCGGGAGTTCAGTTTACCAAAAGCTGTGTCAGCAATTGTGTTCTCCCTGGTTAGTCCCCAGAATGTGCTTAGCCCCTGTTCCTTTCCCTGCTCTCAGGAGTTATACGAGAACCTCACTGGTTCCCTGGCCACCAACCGGAACTGGAGCCTCCTCCAATCAAGCCAACTGCTCGGTCGTGCTACATGATAGACTACGAGCCTCCGCATGGTAGGAGACCTATCCTGGTGGCTGAAGAGCAGCCCAAGGAGCCAGAAGAGACTCAGCCAAAGCAGTGAAAATGGGGAGAGGCCTCAAGACTCCCAGTCTGGAAGGCCCTGCTTGTGTGGTTTGGTTGCTCCCCTCCCCTCTCGTGGCTGGGCTGCTGTCCAATAGCACAAACTGCAGCTGTAATTCAATGGAAGTGTCCCCGAGTGAGAAGGAGATTCCCATTCACAGTTGTGGCCCAAAATCTCTACTTGTTCTTTCACTGTCATATTCTGTGAAAAGCTGTCTGACATCTTAGCTTACTTGTTATTAAATAAAGTTCAGTTGGGCACTCAATGAGTGAAGAACCTGGATGTGTTTTTTTTTTGAAGTTTGGCTGTCTGTGGTAAGCAAATAAAACTCTGTGCATGCTCAGAGTCACTCTACTGTTTATTCGCTATTCAGAGGATCAACAAAATGGCTATGCTGGTTCAGTGCAGGAGCTCATCTGGAACCCACCAGATGCCACATGGAAGGTAACAGGCCTCACCTGCTGACTGTCCCCCAGTATTTCACCCAGAGGTCCCGTTCAGTTGTAACGGCTAATAGCCAACAATGGATGTCTCTCCCATGAATCTTTCCCTTTTAAGCCCATCTAAACCGAAGGCTGTCACCCCATTTTGTGGCCATGAGTTCCACAAGTCAACTGTGCCCAGGGTATGAAGTAGCATTTCCTTTTATCTGCCTTGAATCTACTGCCAGTCAGTTTCACGGGGCGATCTCAAGTCGCAATATTATGGTTGAAGGAAAAAGGTTTCTGTTTGCTGCCTTCACGACATGCATTGGTTTGGAGGCCCCTTTGAAAAGGCCTGTCCCTAACACGGAAGGAAGAAGCCAGCGGATGCTCATACACGTTGGTTTATTTGTCAGTACACAAGCTCCTCTGCGTATCTCAGCACGAATAAATAAGAGCAGCCAGTCAGAGACCCCCCACCGCTGTGAACAGACAGAAAGGCTTCCTTGGATATAAAAGAGCGGGGCTCGAAGAGTCGTTCACTTCCTTGGCCCCACTACTAGGGCAGATTTGTCCTCCCGGGTGATGGGGATGGTGCGCTCTGGGACTTCTGATGGTTTCCTTGGCCCATTCACGGTCAGAACACCATCCGAAGAGAGGGAAGAAGTGATGGAGAAGGGATCCACATCAGCTGGGATCTTGTATTTCCTGCTGAACTCTCTGGCTACAAAGCCTTGTTCATCCTTGGTTGCGGAGGGGAACAGTTAAACCAAAAGTGTTATTTTGTGGTTTTTCAAGATGGTATACACAAAAGTCTCCCAGACAGGCAGGAACTTGAGTTTATTGAACCTTTTACATTTCAGCCTGGGATTTCTTGGGCATATTGAAACCTCTTACATTTCAACTAGGGCCTTCTTGGGCTTATAAAACCTTCTTTTGTTTCAACCGGGACTTTCTCGGGCTCCAATCAGGTATGCTGTGTTTTAAATTTATACCTTGCCCTACCCTGGCAAAGCTGGGCTCAGGGCAGTGAGCAATGATGTCATCGCATAGATATAAATATGATCAATGAAACCATCCCACGAGCTACGTATCTCAATTAAAATCTCAGTCATTTAAACATCTATAATTAAATTGTCATAGCGATATAAAGTCCTTGGGCTTGGCAGTAATGCAAATAAGGGAGGGGAACCCCCACGGGGCTGTCCTCTCAATAAGCACGCAAAACCCAACATCCCACAACCACCTAATTCCACAAATCCAGCAGTTCCTAATCCACGGGAAGGGAAGGGAGGGAGGAACTGGGAAAGAAGAAACGAGCGGGAAGGCAAAAAGAAGAAGGGGAGGGGGAGGCCAGGCAAGATGGCAGACCCCAACTGCCTCTAGTCACAGGCCTGGTGGAACTTCTCTGTTTTCGAGGCCCTGTGGAATTTTGCCATGCCCTTCAAGGCCCTGATCTCAGGTGGAAAGGTGTTCTACCAGGCTGGGGCCAAGGCCAAAATGGTGTCCCTTCCAACTTCCTCTTAGGTCTTGCTCATTCAAACAGGTGGCCATGAGCAGTGGTGGGATCCAAAAATGTTAGTAACAGGTTCCCATGGTGGTGGGATTCAAACAGTGGCGTAGCGCCAATGGGGCTGGGCGGGGCATTCCGGGGGCGTGGCCGGGCATTCCGGGGGCGGAGCATTAATAATTTCTCTGTTACTGTAAAAAACTCTTACTGTAAAAATAAAAGTTCCTGATTTCCAGCTGGTATCTTTCTGTCCATAATTTAAACTCATTATAGCAAGTCCTATCGTCTACTGCCAACAGAAACAACTACTCCTCTAATTAACTGCCTGTCAAATACTTAATACTTTCAAATACTTAATTTTGTTTCTAGAAATCAAAAGAAGGATACTTTCCTTAAACAAGGAACTTTACCATATTTCTAAAACATGTTTTTAAAACAGCCCAACAGGGAGAATTTTCGACCTTCGCTAACCAGCCACATAGGAAACAACAGGACTTCATGATTTTGGGACCTAATGGAATTTCTAATGGAAAAGCAGACCCAATTAGTCACCCCCTCTCGGCACACACCAATACCGGTAATTAGTAACCCACTCTCGGGAACTGGTGAGAACCTGCTGGATCCCACTTCTAGCCATGAGGTAATAGAGCCCTGATTGGATCAAACAGACTGAACCACCACAGCTTTGAATGTTCCTTAGAATCTCGCACAAGAGAAAGAAGGGTTCTGCCTCCCGCTCATTGTCTGCTGTGCTGGCTTTTCAGTTTGCAGGGGGTTTTCAGCAGACAGGAAGTGTTGCCAACTGCAGCCCTCCATAATTCTCTGTGCGGAGTAGAACAGTCCATTCCTCAGAGTTCTACCCCCTCTTTCTCCTACTTGTGTGACCCCGGTCTCTGAGAGGACTAACAGCAGTGCTGACATCTCCATCCTTGATGGGTGTCATAGTTTGGAAAGGCTCAGCTCAGCTCTGCTCTTCCCCCCACCTCACCCCATCTCCTAACCCCCTGCGTTTTGACCACAACTGACCTGTCGTTCCTCATGTTTCCCATGGATTTCGATTGTATCTCCCACAACCTTGACTTTTAAGTCCTCTGGAGAGAAATGCTTCACGTCAATATTTACAGAGAATTTGTCTTTATCCAGTTGCATCTGCTGACAAAAGAGTCTGGTTAAGGCAATCAGACTGATAAAAACAATGTTTTCGTATTATCAAAATGCTTACGACAGCCGGGCATCAGATGTGAATCAAATAGCTATGGAACTCGATCCATTTCGATGCCCCAGGTTAGCCCGACCTCATCAGATCTCAGAAGCAACCAGGGTCTACTCTGATAGAACTTGGATGGAAGGCCACCAGGAGTACCAGGGTTTCTATGCAGAGGAAGGCAATTGCAAATCACACCTCTTGCCTTGAAGGCCAGCGGGGTTGCCGTAAATCAATTGTGGTTTGACAGCACATTCGACCACCGGATAGTATTGATTTTGATGGACCAGCAGCCTGCCTCAGTGCAAAGCAGCTTCATGTATCTTGGGCCCTTTCCCCACTCACCGTTTGCTGCGCGCTACTCTCGCCGAGTAGCGCGGGGTCCACCTGCAGTCCCCACTACAGGGGCGGCAACAACGCAGCCGCCCCGACTCTGCTGCTCTTGCGCCCCCTCAGCGCGGGTCATTCTGGCGCTGCTCAAAATGGCGCCTTTTGATGACCCCGCGTGGAGCGCGAGGCAGTGGAGAAGCCCGGTAACACGACCCTCGCGCTAAAAAGGTCCGGGACCAGAGGAAACTGATGTCATTTTAAAAGTGTGGAAATGGCCTTGGATGTAGGAAAGCAGGGGCGGGGAATGCCTGTCCAAGACACTGTCAGTTCACAGTTTGTTCAGAATAGAGCTACCACAATAACTTTAAGCCACGGAAAGCACCTGAAGCCAGCTTCCTAAGGTTTCGTGAGTTGCCAGTAAACTTCAAGGTCAGTGCCAGTGATTCCCTTTAAAGCCCTTCTGACCCGTGATAGCTGTTGGAGTGCCTTCCAGCTCTATTCTTCCTGCTTATTCTGGTCTGCTGGAGAGCACTCACTGGTTATTCCAGGCATTTGCCTCCTCATGGCAGTGACCACTTCTCTGCAGGTGTTCTCTGCAGGTTGCAGAGCCGGCTGCTTGCTGCAGTTGGTGAGATCTGAGCCATTGCTATGTCATGGAGGGCCTCGGAGAGTCACCTGGTAGCACCTTCAGACCCATGAGATTTGCAGGGTATAAGCTTTCGAGGGTCAAAGCTCCTTTAAGGTGCTATGGGACTCAGACCTTTCTCTTCCACTGAAGACCAACATGACTACCCACCTGCAACGATCTTGGGGAAATCGCATTTCTCTAGGGTTTCAGTAGCTTATATCGCATGTGTATTATATGCTGCTGATTATTATCTCCGACTATTGATTCAATTCATATCCTTTTTAACTGCTGGATAGTCGGTGTTGGCTACTGATTGGTGCATCTCTTGATTTATTTTTATTAATGTATTGTTCAAGGCTTTCATGGTCGGAATCAACTGGCCATTGCTGGTTTTCTGGCCAGTGTGGTTGAGTAGTTTTTGCTCTTAATTTGCTGTCTATGGCTGGCATTGCCATAGACGCGGGCAAAACGTTAGAAGCAAAAACTACCCGACTACGGCCGCAAAGCCCAAGAAACCCACAACAGCCAGTTATCTTTATCGTTTCATCATTTAGAACGCAGTGTTGTTGCTCCGACAGAAGGGTGTGAAAAAGGTCCCCCCACGATGGAAGCTTCAGCAAAGAATGTAGAGCCGCCTCTTGGCTAGCCACCTGGGGCAAAAAACTCATCTTTTCTTCCGTGTACATTGGCAAGGTTCCCATCCAGGCACCAGCCAGACCCAGAGTGGCTTCACTTTTAAGTTTCGATCATGTGCCTTCACACTAGTTCCCGGTGCTTTCTCCTGAACAGGGAGTCATAAATCTAATAACAATACTAACAGGAAAATAAATAGGCATGGTCCCTGTTTGTAGGTTTAGGACTTAGAGGAAATGGCTAGCTGTTACTCATCCCCAAAATGAAGGTCTGGTCCATCACCCAAACCAAACTGAGACTTGCCTGCTTGTGACGGCTTCTCTGCATCAGCACTACAAGCGGGTTGTGTCTGAACAGAAACTTTCTACAATACAAAAGGGGGAGACAGCAGAAATTCGGCAGAATAACCACCCTTGGGAGGAACTATTCCAGAAGCAAGTCACAAAAGAGAACTGTGGAAATAGAACACATTTCTCACCAGGCAACTACTACAACATATGCCCAACCCTCTGCAAATCAGCCTTCATTGGACATTTTAAAAATTATGTGGCAAGACACACCCATAATGCAAAAGAAAAAAAAAACAGTTTGCAAGAAAGGAAACCACAGTCACGGAGCAGGTAATAAAGGCCTTATTGCAGGAACCATATATGTCTTCACCATTGTGGCTGCTAATTTAGCTGGCTTTAAAAGAGGATGAGAGAAGTATGTGGAAGAGTGGATCATCATTGGCTATCAGCCTGAACCGTCATGTTCAGAGGAAGTAACCCGCTGACCACTATTTGCCATGGGGCAACAAGAGGGATTGGCTCCAGCCTCTTTGCATGCCTGATAGGAGCGTCTCATTGGCCGCTGTGTGAACACCAGACTAGATGGGCTACTGGTCTGACTTCGCTGCTCTTGTGTTAACAGAAGATGTGAACTCTACCCAGCAGTTCCCAAAGCTCCAGCCATTCACAGGCACAAGTCCTGTACTAGACAGAGTTAGTACAGTGGTCAGAGCTCTGGGTTCAGACCTGGGTTAAAAACCCCAATTGTAGTAAATAGGTAGATAGTCAACTGTCTTACGCATCTGGGAGGATACTCGGCAGTTGCTCCCAGAGTGTTACATTTCTTCCCTTGGAAAACCTGCTTGAACCTCAACCTGGCGGTCTTTCAGAATTGGTGGACGCAGTCTCCTAAGAAGCTATCTTGTGCTATGGAAACAAATACTCTTGTGCATTTCAGAGTCTTGCAGAATTTCCCAGGGCAGAAGTTAGTCCCCAAATAAGGCCATTTTCACTAGAATTTCTTAAACTGATTTGTACATTCCCAGGTAGAACCTGCCCCTGAATTTGAAATAGTTTTCTGTTTTGGGTTCCCGTCCCTGTGAACAACTTCAAATTCAGGTCTGAAAATTATTCTTATTATTGCTGATGGAAACAGTTGCTTCTGTGGTCAGTGAAAAGAGGGAATACTGCTTGTTTTTATTGTTACCAAATGTTTAGGTTGATTTTGTTGTGGGTTTAAAAAAATTTTTTAATCTATTTATTTACTTAACTTACTTGATGTATATGGGCACCCCAAACAGCTTACGTTGTTCTGGTCGTCTCCATTTTATCCTCACGACAACCCTGTGAAGGAGGCGAGGCTTAGCGGGTGGAGCTGGCCCAGCAAGCTTCCCTGGCAGAGTGAGGATTCGAACCTGGGTGCCTCAGATCCTCTTCCAACATCCTAACCGCTACTTCACACCAGGTCTCTCTTTTATAGCTGTGTTAATAACCCAGATTCTTACCTTAAACTTGATTGTAAAAGCCAACAAATTAATCACCAAATGAGGTTAATAGGGTTTAATTAATTAACGGGTATCACGAGCGTGATAGAAGGTATCTTGGGGTCGATGACCACTGTTGGGGTTAAAGGGCATGGGACAGGAGAGGGGACGTTACCTCCGAGAATCTGCTCTCTAGCCAGCCGGGGATCCTGAGGAGAGAGGGCCTCAACAGGAAAGGGCTAAGTGCCGAGCTGTGGGGGAACAGTTCCGATTCTGCAAGGTGGTCCCCAAAAGTCTGGTTGAAGAGGCGGCTCGGTGACCAGGAGGAAAACAGGGGCCTGCGGAAGAAAGGGTGGTGAACGGCGATATCCATCTGGAGCAGTCTGAGAGGGAAGACTGGGCAGCGGAGCGGTCCGGCCAGCCGAGAGCCAGGAGCCAGGGGTTTATATACTGTCCAGGGGTACCCCTCGCCCTGCCTGAACCCTCTGGAACCGTGATGTCAGGTATTTTATTGTCCCTGCTCCGCGATCTGCACCATTCCACACGGACTGCTCGATTAGCTGGGGATTTGCTTTCTCCCAACTGGCTTTGCCTCGGGGGAAAGAATACAGCTAAATTCCACCAAGTCAGCAAGAAATATCCCCCGTTTGCCTGCCTGCCTTTCTGTGAAAAGTCCAGGACCCAGCTGGCATCCCCACCCACCGCAGATGCCAGTGGAAGCCACACAGTTGCTATCTTTGTCTCACGAGCAGGGAAACAAGAGTCCTTTGTCTCCATTGCTCCGGGTCTGGTTTGTGACGATGCCACGCTGTGCCGGGAAACAACAGGATCCATATTCCTCGTGTGGGCTGAGTTCAAGCCAAATGTTACTCAGAAAAAAAAAACTTTTTTGCTTTCTCATAATTCTAAGTTCCTTGTTGGTAGATGCAGCTGCTGAATCATAACCCCAGGATCGACATTGTGCATAATTCACCTGTGGGACTCGCTGCCACAAGATGCAATAGTTGCAGCCCCATTCTAATAGAGTTCACTTTAGTGGGCTTAGAAGAGTAATGTTTCTTAGTATTATACCGTTGGAGCGGTTAGAGGCTCATCCTAGGAACAGGAAGGGGTCCAGATAAGAACATAAGAAATAGCCTGCTGGATCAGACCAGAGTCCATCTAGTCCAGCACTCTGCTACTCGCAGTGGCCCACCAGGTGCCTTTGGGAGCTCACGTGCAGGATGTGAAAGAAATGGCCTTCTGCTGCTGCTGCTCCTGAGCACCTGGTCTGCTAAGGCATCTGCAATCTGAGATCAAGGAGGATCAAGATTGGTAGCCATAGATGACTTCTCCTCCATAAATCTGTCCAAGCCCTTTTGAAAGCTATCCAGGTTAGTGGCCATCACCACCTCCTGTGGCAGCATATTCCAAACACCAATCACACGTTGTGTGAAGAAGTGTTTCCTTTTATTAGTCCTAATTCTTCCCCCCAGCATTTTCAATGAATGCCCCCGTCAATATTTTCTACCCCATGCATAATTTTATAGACTTCAATCATATCCCCCCTCAGACGTCTCCTCTCCAAACTAAAGAGTCCCAAACGCTGCAGCCTCTCCTCATAAGGAAGGTGCTCCAGTCCCTCAATCATCCTCATTGCCCTTCTCTGCACTTTTTCTATCTCTTCGATATCCTTTTTGAGATGTGGTGACCAGAACTGGACACAGTACTCCCAGTGCGGTCGCACCACTGCTTTATATAAGGGCATGACAATCCTTGCAGTTTTATTATCAACTCCTTTCCAAATTATCCCCAGCATAGAGTTTGCCTTTTTCTACCCTCGGCCATGAAACATGGCCAGCCACTGCTGCCGTGAGCTCTAGGGAGAAAGAGCAGAACAAAGATAGCATCATCTATAGAAAGAAGCGTCAGTAGATTTTGTTTTGTTTGTTTTGCCATCAACTATGGTGATGCTGAAGGCAAGAGACATTCAGAAATAGGTTGCCAGTGTCTCCTTTACATAGTGACCTCGTATTCCTTGGTGGCCTCCCATCCAAATACTGACCTGCGCCGCCCCTGCTTAGCTTCCAGGTTCTAATGAGCTTGGGCTAGTCAGGGCTATGAAGATCGGGGCAGTACTAATTCAGAGTTAAACAGAGTTCAGCAAACAGTCTCTCTATTGTATTGTCGAGGGCTTTCGTGGCCGGAATCACTGGGGTGCTGTGTGGTTTCTGGGCTGTATGGCCCTGTTCTAGCAGCATTTTCTCCTGACGTTTCACCTGCACCTGTTGGAGCGCACAAGCTAATCTAGCTCACCAGATAAGCTTTCACAGCTCAAGTGGCAGAGCAGGGAATCAAACCCGGTTCTCCAGATTAGTGTGCACCTGCTCTTTACCACTACACCACGCTGAGTGTTTACTTCCTCATGTCCCTCCTCTAGACCTGAAACTTTCCCTTTACATTCATGTGATTGCTAACAATAAAAAATGACTCATCTTAACCAGCTGGGTTAAATTTAAACCTGGGAGCCAGACTGGTTGTGGAAGGCTTGTGAATGAAGACGCAGCCGCCGAGCCAGAGTTTCTGCCAGCCATTACGACACCGCCAGCTGAGCATGACACCAATGCTGCCAGTCCTGTTCTGACTTTCTTTGTTCCTGTGCCTTCGCCCCCGCATCTCCATGGGTGTAGGCAGTGTAGGTGGCATCCTGCCAGTCCACACTCAGGTATCCAGGGATCTCAGCTTGGCACACCCCTGCAGGGGCACCTTGGAGTGCCAGGTACCGCCAGAAGCACGAGAGAACAACTGCTCGAAACAGAATCTTGCTCTAGCCAGGTCATCCAGAAACATGACATACATGTTCCCGGCATGTTCTCATTTTTGTACAGTGGGAATGTAGGTACACAGCTGGGATTTGATGGCAGAGTTGAAATTACATGTTGCATCAGTGTGTTGCTTGGCAGAGGTGTTGCAAGTTTCACCTGAAATTCTGTCTTTCAAATATTTCCAAATTCTGCAACAGGATTCAGGGGTTTTTTAGGAACACTTTTCTGCAATGCAACTGTGTTTTGCAGCAGATAAATGTTAAGGAAATGGTAATGCCCCCAACCCACAAACAACAATGCAACTGGATACAACATATACCTTGCTCATATGTAGCAGGGGAGTGTCAGTTTCACTCCACACAGCATAGGGATGGACCCAGGACACACACACATGGGCTGCATCACATGGGAAAACATAAAGCTTACACTGAATGTGACTCTTGGTTCTTCAAGATCAGTATTGCCTACTCAGACTGGCAGCCGCTATCCAGAGACTTAGTCATAAGCCTTTCACATCACCTGCTATTGAATCTTTTAACTGGAGATGGTGGGGATTGAACCTTTGGTATGCCAAGCAGATGTTCTGCCACTCAACCATGGCTCCTCCCCTTCCAGATCCCTGCAGGATTTTTTTTTAAGCTTTGGGGAAAGATTGAAAGCAAAGGCCTGGCCTGGGTGTCCTCAGCCCTGTAGCTTCAGATCCTGGCCCAGAAGGGCTGTGAGAGCCCAGCCCAGCCCCGTTTCCTTCTCTGGTTTCATCTTCTGTCCACAAGGCAGACAGGCTGTCTGTGCACCTGCTGCCTGAAAGGGGTTCTCCTGTTTCATGCCAGGAAAATCTTTCTGCAAATATTAATAACTTTCTCACAGTTTCAGCCGCACAGGCAAAGCGAGGCGGTCTCCGTTCAGTCCGTGGACATCTTTTGCCCAATAATGCAGGAGAAGTGCTCAATCGTCCTCATGGCTTCCATTGCAGCTGGCCTGGTATTTTTCCCTTTTAATAAAGAGAAACTGAGGCTGAGACTGATGGCTGAGCTGGGTTTTGAATGTGTGGCTCCTCACAACAGAAGCAGAGTGCTCACGGGAACATGCGGGGTCACGCCAGCTCGTCACGTGGGGGGTTTTGATGGCAGTCATGAACAGTGGAGTGAGACAAGGAGTTGGGGGGTGAGCAGGCAGGGAGCTGCAGCCCCCCCTTGCCTCCCAGCAGCCCCCAATGCCGTGCATTTCAGTTCATTGTCCAGTTGTCCCAGCCGGCCTGGCAGAACGGCATTTCCCCGACATTTCTAGCAGCTGCAACCACATTGTCACCGGCTGCCTCCTGCCGCCTTCCAGCAGCGAGAAAGATGGCTCTTGTGGAATGTGGCCAGGAGCTTTGGGCCCTGACCAAGGGATCAGCCTTCCATGGCCTGCCTGCCTATTTCGGTCCACGTTTCATCACCTCCTCCTCCCGACGGAATTCGCTCGATGAAAACATTGCAAATCTGGCAGTGGCTTTTGCTCGCAGCGAGTGGGACAGGTACGCCAAAAGGTCTGCTGCCCAGCAAACAGCATGGCCGAGCGCACCGTGCCTCATGCTTACCCCATGAGCGTAGAGTACGAATTTGCCAACCCCAGCAAGATCTATGATCAGAACTTTGGAGAAGGTAAGGGGGAGGGGGCGGGGAGGGCAGCGGGGAAGCCGAACATGTTTTTCTTTTTATACCCACAGCTGAGGCTTTCACATCCTTACAATCTCAAGGATAGCCTGTCAATTCTGCTGAATTAGTTATTTACTTTATTTACATCCTGCCTTTCCCCCCAGCGGGGACACGAAGCGGCTTACATCGTTTCTCCTCTCCTCACAACAACCCTGTGAGGTAGGTTAGGCTGAGAGGGTGTGGCCGGCCCGAGGTCGCCTAACAAGCTTCCATGTCAGAGTGGGGATGTGAATTTAAGTTTCCAAGATCCTGGCCCGACACTTTGACCACCACACCCCTGAATAATCCATCTCCATTAAAAAAAACCCCCAGAAACGATACACAATTCCCGAGGGACAGTTTCAGGTGGTAGCTTTGTTAGTGTGCAGTAGAAGAGCAAGATTCGAATCCAGTAGCACCTTCAAGACCAGCAAGATTTCCAGGCCTTAAGCTTTCAGCCTCTGACTCTTGAAAGCTTATATCCTGGAAATCTTTTTCGTCTTCACTACTGGACTTGAAGATAACTGCCCAGCAGAGGTTCACAGGCTAATGTTCCCCTTGTCTTTGTGGTGCGGAAGTGTGTGTAAAATGCAGCTGTAGGGTAATGCCAGCCAGCTATTTACACTGTCTTGATCACAGAAAAAAGAGCTAGCTTCTGAGTTCTTCAGAACTTCATCAGGGCGAACATTAAGCAAATCAAGGGAAGAAAGGTGGGGAGGGGATGTTAGAAATATTGCTGAGTCTGGTACCAGCTCAAGGAGGAATCATGGCTTTCAAGTAGACCTCCCTAAAGCTTCTACACATCCCCCAAAATACTATTCCGATGTTTTGCTGTGGATTCCCGTGGTGTGATTCGGCTTGCACTGCATTGCAGAGCAGAGCTTTTGACCCTAACTCTTTTCGATGCCTTTTTCTACTAGTGTAAGAACCCACACTACGGTTTCCCCTCAATTCTGCGTGGCTGGAGGCCCTTCACACCTTAATATGTGCCGCTTGTTCACTTTCATTTCAATCGCCCACCCTGCACGGACTGAAAAATCATGATTGTCCACTTGGTTACAGATTCATGAGGAGACACTATAAACTACAATCTGTTCAAAATAGCAGCCACGCTACGTGGAACAGCACTTAAGTATTCACGTACCTGGATGACCTAGAGACCCAGTCTAGCAGTGGAACTAACCCCTCGGAGAGCCCAGGTTTAAATCCCCACTCCGCCATTAAATTCACTGGGTGATTTGGAGTTATTCATTGTACTAGGCTAATGACCCGCCTTGCAGAATTGTTGTGGTTATTGAATGGGTCAGCCACACTACTACCAGTGGGGGGTGTGGGGGGGAATTATCCTCCTCTGTTTTCCCCTATGGATCCAGGCTAGTTTTAGGATGTGGCTGTCAAGAAGCGGCTGTAGGGAAATGCTGCCAGCCCTGTTAAGCAGTGAAAAGTTGAGCTAGCGCAGGGGTAGGGAACCTGCGGCTCTCCAGATGTTCAGGAACTACAATTCCCATCAGCCCCTGCCAGCATCTGGGGCTGATGGGAATTGTAGTTCCTGAACATCTGGAGAGCCGCAGGTTCCCTACCCCTGCGGGTTGCTCAGAAAGCCCCGGCGGGGTTTGCTGTGGCTGTTATGTGGGGAAAGAATGCAGAAAGCAGCAAGAAACTATTCCGCTCGCTTCAAGCGCCCACTCGCTCCAAAAGAAAAGCAAGTGGGCATAAAGGGGCTTTCATTCTCCATGCCAGCCTGCTGGCAACGGTTGTCTAGCGACTTCTATGAGCTTGTAGGCCTGGTGAAATGGCCAGGGCTGGGAAATGCACCCAATGCCAGGACCAATGGGTGAGGGTGACAGCAGTAACAGTGGCGGCTGGGGAAAGAAGAAGGGGGAAAGCGAGCCCCACGTGAGGGGCGCAGATAGCCCTGCCTGCCCCCATCTTGATGTACGCCAGCCTGTGCCTCATTCACACAGGCAGGAGAATGAGGCAATAATGAAGTCACAGAGCCCTAAGTGGGTAGGACGGAGTTGGGTGAAGAGCATCCAGCACAGAAAACTCCTTGCAATTTAGACAACTAGCAAAGCAGGGAGGGGGGAAAGGCTCTTCCTCCTGTCATCGCTTGCTGAGCTTCTTTTCTGTCTGTGGGGATATTTTAACATGGGGCAGCAATCAAACGTGGCTCGAGAACCAGTATGATGTAGTGGATAGAACGTCCAACTAGAATCTGGGAGACTCAGGTTGGAATCCCCGCTGTGCCACGGAAGCTCGCTGGGTAACCTTGGGCCAGTCGCACACTCTCAGCCTAGCCTACCTCCAAGGGTTGTTGTGAGGATAAACAGAGGATAGAAGTATGTAAACCACCTTGAGATCTTATTAGGGAGAAAGGTGGAATGTGAATGAAGTGAATAAATAACATAAACAAAAATGTGAATCTCCATGATCCTCCATCCACCTCAAGTCTGAAGAAGCACTGCTCCTCAGCAGTCTAAGAAGAGTTTGGAGTTTGGATTTATATCCCCCCTTTCTCTCCTGTAGGAGACTCAAAGGGGCTTACAATCTCCTTCCCCTCCCCCCATAACAAACACCCTGTGAGGTGGGTGGGGCTGAGAGAGCTCTGAAGAACTGTGACTAGCCCAAGGTCACCCAGCAGGCTAATCTGAATTCCCCAGATAAGCCTCCACAACTCAAGCGGCAGAGCTGGGAATCAAACCCGGTTCCTCCAGATCAGAGTGCACCTGCTCTTAGCCACTGCTGCCTCGTTCCTTTGCATGCAGAAACCAGGACTTAACTTGGAATGGGTTTGCCTCCCTAGATATGTAACCTGTTCCACGCTGTTTCTGTACACCCTCAAAAAAACTGGAGACCAGCAATCCTTTTTTAGAATTAATTCCCTCTATTGTTTCTGGTCAAACAGGTTTTGCAGAGAAGTTTAACAGTATAAAAAAAAACAACCCCAAGGACTGCATGCTGCATGATACAACAATGGCATAAACGTATCATATCATGCGTATGAGCATTGCCTTCATACCGCCTTGGACCCCCTGGGGAAAATATCGTCCTTCTTTCCTTGCAGCTGATGTTTTCATTTATTCATGATTGCTTAAGACCAGCCATTGCTGTAATAGGAAAAGGTACAAATATTTTGATCAGAGCGCTGCATAGAATAAGTGTCCCCCCCCCGCCCAAAAAAAAAACCTGTGGAGAAATGCTCTCCACCCAAGAATTTACCCCAGTTTTCTAACTACTGTTTCATGATCGGCCCATGTTTGATCCTGCCGTGTCTCCTGCCGGGGATGTGTGATCCTTTCTCTTCTCATCCCCCTTCTCTCTACCTTGCTGTGATGGCATTTTCTTACTCTTTGTGCTTTGGCTTCCCGAGCAATGCCTTATCATGGGAGGTGTAGCAACGGGGCCAAGCCTAAAGGGTAGAGGCGCAACTGCATTCAGCAGGGGATATTCTCAGTGTCTCTGGGGGCAGCAGTTGATATCCAGATCGTTGTTGTTGGTGCCCTCCAGGGGTAAAGGAAAAGGGTGGCATTGCCAAGCAGAGACCTGGCACGGCCACAAGGTTCTCCAGTCTCCTGGGGATCAAACTGAAGGAGGCGGGGGAGGCGTAGCTTGAGAGGCTATTCACAAGTCTATAAAGCCTTATACTGCTTCCGTCCTGGGTACCTGGGAGAGCACATCCGCCCATATATTCTTGCCTGGGCACTGAGATTGGAGAGGGAGGGCCGCCTGGCTGTCTTCCTCCTTCAGAGTTAGGGGGGTGGGGCCAGCCCAGAGGACCTTCTCTACAGTGACCCCTACACTGTGACTCCTACAGCTCCCAGTTCTCTTGGACCATCCCCCTCACCTGGGCGGGAGGAGGGGGGCCCCAGGTGTCTCTGTACACCTCTTTTTGTGTGTGTTGCTTGAGACTTTAGAGCACAGGTATCAAACTCGTGGCCCTCCAGATGTTATGGACTACAGTTCCCATCATCCACTGCCAGCATCATGCTGGCACGGGATGATGGGAACTGTAGTCCACTACGTCTGGAGGGCCACGAGTTTGACACCTATGCTTTAGAGTGTTTGGGGAGTTTTAGGATGGGTTTTTTTTGTGATTTTACTATTGTTGTTTGAGATTTTTATGGTTTCAATAGTAGCCCGTCCTGAGGCTGTGGTAAAGGACTGGGAATAAATGTAAATACATAAATAAATAAACCAAGACTGAAACCGAAAAACGGAGGACACCCAGCGGGAGGCAAGGACATTCAGAACGGCAGACCAAAAGCAACCTCAAATGAATGGTGTTTGGGGCAAAATACCACACTTCATTGCGCAAAATCCCACCTTTGTTGTCTGGCCCGAGGATGCTTGGGGTGCGGTTGCATAAGATGCGCTTAAAATGATCAGATAACACATTTTTTTCTCAGGCAATCCTAACTGCCATTCTAGGGAGAACACCTGAAAGCGACATGCCTGTAGAGAGATACAATGTGTTATTAAATATAGGAGGAAGAAGGCGGATTCATCAGCCCCTGCCAGCATGGCCAATTGGCCATGCTGGCAAGGCCTGATGGGAATTGTAGTCCATAACATCTGAAGTGCCAAAGGTTCGCCACCACGGTGCTATTTAATACACAGACTCTTACTGTGATGGGACAGAAGGATTCACATTTTTCCACTGGTGATTTTCACTCAAAATTCAATTGCTTTTCAACCCTTATAAAGGGTTTATGCCCCTTTAAGCCATTTTTCTGCTCAAATCCCCCCCCCCCCCAGCTCCATTAGTGGAAAGGAAGATATGGGTATGCACCAGGGGTGGAAAAACAGCCATTTTAATTGTAATGCAGTCAAATTACAATTTCCTTCAGGTTTTGTTGTTGTTGTTGTTAAAAAATAAGAGATAGATAGACAGGCAGGCAGATAGATTCCACTTAGGATCTTTCTTTGATGAACATCTGTCTATTGAGTCCTAACTCATATTTAGTTATTTATTTTTATTTTATTTATTTTATTATTATTATTACTCTTAATATTCTGCCCCTCCTCTTCAGGGCTCGGGGCAGCATACAACAATTATAAAACAATAAAAAATATTTAAAACATATAAATATTGCATTAATAAATACAGTTATCCAGTGGTGACTAATTCCAGATCATCACTAGACTGAGACCTACACATTAAGGGGCAAATTGATTGGGGTGCTGTGTGGTTTCCGGGCCGTATGGCCGTGTTCTAGCAGCATTCTCTCCTGACGTTTCGCCTGCATCTGTGGCTGGCATCTTCAGAGGATCTGATGGTAGGAATGGAAAGCAAGTGGAGTATATATACTGTGAGGTGAAAAGGTGAGGCCATACAGCCTGGAAACCACACAGCACCCCAGTGATTCCAACCGTGAAAGCCTTCGACAAGGCAAATTGATTGTCAATATTTGATTAAGTTTGGAGGAAGTTTATGGGGGAGGCCTCCAGATGTTAACTACAGCTGCCTCAACCAAGATGGCAACTCCATCTTACAGGCCCGTGGTGGTGAACCTTTGGCACTCCAGATGTTATGGACTACAATTCCCATCAGCCCCTGCCAATTGACCATGCTGGCAGGGACTGATGGGAATTGTAGTCCATAACATCTGGAGTGCCAAAGGTTCGCCACCACTGTTACAGGCCTTGCAGAACTGCAATAGACCTCACTGGGCCCTGGTCTCCTCAGACAGAGCATCACACCAGGCTGGGGCCAGGGTTGAAAAACTCTTGGCCCTGGTTGAGGCCAGCCGGACTTCTTCAGGGCTGGGGACCACCAATAGATTTGCACTCACTGATCAGAGTGATCTTTGGGGGATGTACCAGGAGACTAAGACCAGGCTGGCATTGGCTAGTTCCCAGAGCTAAACGAGAAAAGTTCCACCAAACGGATTGATTGCTTTGGTCCTGACTTTAAGGGGCGCTTCAGATGAGGCCATTTTTGGAGATAAGCTATGATAACGTTTCTTCCTATCTATTTTAGGCATTTCCCCCGGAGACATTCTAGCTCCCACTTTGTACCACGGCTATTACATTCGGCCTCGGATCAACAAGCAGCTTGACCGAGGGGTCTCTGAGGTCAACCTCAATGACCACAAATTCCAGGTGTTCCTGGACGTCTGTCATTTCACACCCAATGAGATCACGGTCCGCACAGTGGATAACCTCCTGGAGGTGACGGCTCAACACCCGCAGAAGGCTGACCGACATGGTTTCATCTCCCGGGAGTTCACCAGGACCTACGTCCTTCCCTTGGATGCCGACCCCTTGTTGGTCAAAGCCACAGTGACCCATGATGGCATCTTAAGCATAGAGGCTCCACGGACAGGGAAAGAGAGGAGAGCCAAAGTCATGGACGTGAAAATAACATGCCAAGAAGAGCCAGTGGAGCAAGGAGGAGATTCCGAGAAGAAATCTCAGTCTTGAAGTACCCGTCTGCAATGCCTCAACTGGAGCCAGGGTACAGGGTGGAACAGTGACATCTCTGTTTGACCACCAAGAGGACAACCCATTTGTTTGGCTTAGTAGACCCAGAGTATGCAGCTGATATATTTGGGGTGTAATACTCACGGCTTCCCCTAAAAGAATTCAGGGAATAGTAGTTTGTTGAGAGGCTGAGAATTCTCTGTTGGGCGCCCTACTTGTTAAACTACACTTTCCAGGATTCCCTGGGAAGAGGGATCGGCTACTAAACCAGTGTCTAATGTGGCTGGGTTTGCTGACAGCTTCTGTCCCTTTAGCAGAGGCTTAATCTATGGCACAAGTGGCAAACTCGTGGCCCTCCAGATGTTCATGAACTACAATTCCCATCAGCCCTTGCCAGTATAGCCAATGCTCATGTTGGGAGGGACTGATGGGAATTGTAGTTAATGAACATCTGGAGGGCCATGAGTTTGACACCCCTGATCTATGGCAAGGGTAGCTGAAGGGGGTTTTTTTTGGCTTGGTGGTAAATAATGTCTCTTGGAAAATAAGATCCCCTCAAGCCCCTATGAAAAGGACACAACATTTTTTCCTCCAGTCAGTTGGCAACTGGAAGTGTGGTCAGACCTATATGACCTCAACTGCATTCTTAAAGCAGTTCACCTCCCTTGTGAAATCCCTGGAGATTTGGGGTGGAACCTCAGGAGTTCAGGGTTTGTTATGGAGACAGACTTCAGTGGGGGTATAATGCCATAGAGTTCACCCTCTAAAGGAGCCATTTCTTCCAGGAGAAGTGATCTTTATGGTCTGAAGATCGGTTATAATTCCAGGAGAACTCCAGGCTTCACCTGGAGGTTGGCAGCCCTTGTATCACCCTGTCTTTGATTTTCAAATGTGTTTCGTTTGATAGGGGGCTGTTCTGGCAACTGCCCGCAGCTAATCAGCATCCTGTCCTTTAGTTCTTCCACCTGACACTCAGTTATTCTTCTGGCTTTATTGTTCTTTCTAGAGTGGGGTATCAATAGGCTGGTGAAAGTGACCTGTTCTTTTAACAGAGGTTTAATGGGAAGTCATTTACCAGATGATGGTGCCATTTCCCTCCATGCCATGAAAAGCTTCTGCTGCTAATTCCTGCAAGTTTAGTCTTGTAAGGGGACAAAATATTTTTCTCCAGGCCTGCTGGCATGGACAACCCTGGACCGGCAGTGTTCATTCATGTATAAATTAAATGTGATTTAAGAAAAAAAAATCAAAGTACAGAATCAGTTTTAAGGTCTGCTGATAAAAAACCTTTAAGGGGGGTAGGGTTCAGAAAAGAAATAAAAGCAGCTGAGATGAAAAGCCCTTCAAGGGAGGGCGGTATATAAATCTAATAATACGATACAATACAATACAATACAATGTAATTGAATGTATGCCCTGGAACTTATACAATATTTTTAATACGAGCCTTTCCCCCATTCTCCTGTTACAGAAGTTGATTAATATTGACATTTTTCCTTTTAGCATTGTTACATTTAATATTTTGATTGTATATGTTTATTAAAAAGAATTAGGACTGGCAACACAGCAGGAATAAAGTATATGCTTGTTTGCATAAACATTTGTGCTGAACATAGTCCTTACTGAAGAAGAAGAAGAAGAAGAAGAGGAAGAGGAAGAGGAAGAGGAAGAGGAAGAAGAGGAAGAAGAAGAAGAAGAAGAGGAAGAGGAAGAGGAAGAGGAAGAAGAAGAAGAAGAAGAAGAAGAAGAAGAGGAAGAAGAGGAAGAAGAGGAAGAAGAAGAAGAGGAAGAGGAAGAGGAAGAGGAAGAGGAAGAGGAAGAAGAAGAAGAAGAAGAAGAAGAAGAAGAAGAAGAAGAAGAAGAGGAGGAGGAGGAGGAGGAGGAGGAGTTTGGATTTATACCCCACTTTTCAATGGCTTACAGTCCCATTCCCTTCCCCTCCCAACAGACCCCTTGTAAGGTAGGTAGGAATGAGTCCTGAGAGAACTGTGACTGGCCCAAGTCCATCCAGCAGACTTCATCTGGAGGAGCGGAGAAACAAATCAAGTTCACCAGATTTAGAGTCTGCTGCTCACGTGGAGGAGTGGAGAATGAAACCCAGTTCTCCAGATTAGAGTCTGCCATTCATATAGAGGAGTGGGGAACCAAACCTGGTTCTATAAATTAGACTCTGACGCACTTTACCATTACACCACTCTGGCTCTTAAGAACCCATTAGACTACTGGTTATTGTATGTGCTGTGTAGTATCTGCTGTTATTTGCGCATCTCATAGGGTTGCCACTTGCAGGTTGGGAAATTCCTGGAGATTTTGGGAATAGAGCTTTGGAGGGGGGGGGGTGGGAAGGAGAGGGGAGAGGTCTCAGTAGGGTATCATATCAAATAGTCCACCCTCCAAAACAGCCATTTTCTCCAGGGGACCTGATCTCTATAGCCAGGAGGTCACTTGCAGGTATAAAACTGCAGCCTGTAATTGCAACAAAAGCAAGTATTTCTCTTCCCAATAGTTGGTTACTAAAACATTTTGGTATTAGCAAATTTTTGCTAATTCTGATCTCCATTTGTTCTCTCCATCTTGTGTGGCTCTGATGGACATTAGTATGAACGAGTCAGCTGCAGAACAGTGGAGTCACATCACAAACTCGCGGCCCTCCAGATGTTATGGACTACAGTTCCCATCATCCCCTGCCAGCATGATGCTGGCAGGGGATGATGGGAACTGTAGTCCATAACATCTGGAGGGCTGCGAGTTTGACACCTGTGCCAGAATGCCCGGCCTCCTCCTCATTACAGAGACGAATTCTGCCCCAGACAGAAGTCTCGGTCTTATCTCAGACTAGTCCGTACCCCAAAAGAGAGGGCCCCATTCCTGGCCGCTTTCACAGCAAGCCCTGGCCTCTCCAGACTTTTGCCTGCTAAGCACAAAGCCTACAATATTTGCACTGTTAAGCCTGGGCAAAGGGACCCAGACTCTCTTTTGTGCCCACAGACACGTTATGAAAAGGGAATGCGGACTGGCGGCCAAGAACTGCCTGGCACCGCTCATGTTTTCGGTGCCTTTCTCTTTCCCCAGTGGAGCTAAAAACAAGCAGACCCGGCGCATGTTCAGAGAGGAGCTGGAAGCGTTCGCCTCCCTGCAAACCTGGAGCTTGTTTTATTTTCTGTCCAAAGCAAAGTCAACTCACAGAACTCTGAGAAATAAAAACAGATTCCAGCTGCCTTTGCATGAGTGGAGGCGGCATGCCCGGGGAAGGGTTGTGCTCTAGGGCTTTCGGGTTACTCTGCTGCAACAAAGGGGTGGAAAAACTGGAGGAAAAACGATGTTTGAAACAATGCTTTGCTGAGGATCTGTGGCTCAGGAGCAAAGTCTCTGTTTTGCATACAGCAGCAGGTCCAAAGGGCAATCTTGGCACTTGCAGTTAAACAGATAGATGATGTGAAAGACGTCTATCCAAGACCCTGGAGAGCTACAGGATAGGCCAATGGTCTCAGTCAATATATCTTCAGTCTGCGTTCATATGGGTAAAGATAGTCCCCTCGACAAGCACTGGGTCATTACCAGTGGTGGGATCCAAAAATTTTAGTAACAGGTTCCTATGGTAGTGGGATTCAAACAGTGGCATAGCGCCAATGGGGCTGGGTGGGGCACAATGGGGGCGTGGCAGGGCATTCAAGGGGTGGGGCATTCCTGGGCGGGGCTGTGGCAGGGACGCGTCACAGCCAGTCCTTGCTGGAACGGTCAGACGCAGGCGCAGGCTGCCACCCACGCCGGTGCGCCTCCTGCTAGACTGCTTCAAGTTCTGCGCGCTACTGCTGAGAGGAGGGGCGTAACTAAGGCAAAAATCACGTGGCAAAATCACCAATTAGTAACCCCCTCTCGGCACACACAAATAATTAGTAACTTACTCTCGGGAACCTGTGAGAACCTGCTGGATCCCACCTCTGGTCATTACTAAGACAGGGGGTGATGTCTCCTCACAATGTTTACTAGGCAGACTTTGTTTGTAGGGTAGTTTGTGTTCAATTTGAAAGGACTGTGTTATTATTTGAGTAGATGTGTGTGTGTGTAGACAGAGAAGATTGTACTCCTATCAAATGGAAAAACAAATATAAATGCTTTTCATGAAGAAGGAGGAGGAGGAGGAGGAGAAGAAAAAAAAGAAGAAGAAGAAGAAGAAGAGGAGGAGGAGGAGGAGGAGGAGTAGTTTGGATTTATATCCCCTTTCTCTCCTGTACAGAGACTCAAAGGGGCTTACAAACTCCTTTTCCTTCCCCCCCACCCTGTGAGGTGGGCAGGGCTGAGAGAGCTCCGAAGAACTGTAACTAGTCCAAGGTCCCCCAGCTGGCATGTGTGTTGGAGTGCACAAGCTAATCTGGTTCACCAAATAAGCCTCCACAGCTCAAGTGGCAGATTGGGAAATCAAACCCGGTTCTCCAGATTAGAGTGCATCTGCTCTTACCCACTACACCTCGTTGACTCTTCGTTCCCCCTTCAGAAAGACCAGTTTCAAAATGAATCAGGAATTTAAAGAGACCTGTTTGCCTACCCAGCTGATCTCCTTCTGCTGGTTTTACTTGTGTTTTGCTCCTGCAATGCACTTTGGTGTACAGGAGCCTAAGCTAGTTTTCTGGCTAAAGGCGTGGTACCTCTCACAGCTTTGGGGAAAGGAGGACTCAAGTGCTTCCCAGCATGGAGATGTATTGAGGTCTGGGTGCTCCTCCTCTGCAGGGCTGGAGTGTACCACTTCCCAAATTAAACCCCAAATTGTATTGTTGAAGGCTTTCACGGCCGGAATCACTAGGGTGCTGTGGATTTTCTGGGTTGTATGGCCATGTTCCAGTAGCATTTTCTCCTGACAGCCACAGATGCAGGCGAAACGTCAGGAGAAAAATGCTGCTGGAACACGGCCATACAACCCGGAAAACCGACAACACCCTAAATTCTAACACGGCTCATGGCCTGAACAGATTTGGGAACAAATGCTGGATAATGAAGGGTAGACCTTAAGACAAGCTGGCCAGCCAAGCTGAGATCTGCCTGCCCCTCTGGAGAAAGAAGAGGCGGCAACTCCAAACTCCCATCTTGCTGGGGATTTGAGCAGACGAAGGCTTAAGAACAAGATCTGGGGGAAAAGGTGGCTTGTCCAGTACAAGCCCTGACTGGGATAGCCCAAGGCTAGTGTGATGTTATGAAATCTCAAAAGCTAAGAAGGATCAGCCTTGGTTTGCATTTGGACGGGCTCTCTATCGCCAACGAATAGCAGGGGTCGTGACACAGAGGCAGGCAACGGCAAGCCACCTCCGAATCTCTCTTGCCTCGAACACCCCACCCCCTGCAAGGGCTTTTTTCAGTCAGCTGCCTCTTGACGGCAAACACACAGAATCCAGCACAAAATAATAATTAACTGCAGCAAAGGTTAGGGCTAGCCCCTGGGGATAATGTTCAACACCCCCAGCTGACACGTTTTTGCACTGCCTGTCTCTTGCAAAAAAAGCTTGGGGCCATGTATGTGTTTCGGCCACCCCCACTTGACCCTCACACCCAACCAGCCGGGCAAGTTCAGAAGCAAGAAGGCATCCCTGTGGCTGAAGGGAGGTTTTGGCCCAGGGGCACTCCAATCCCAGTGCAACATTCTCACAACCGCACCCTCCTGTGTTCTGAAGAGGAGGAAGCCCATGGGAATAAGCGAAGGGGGCAACCCAGGGACCAGGTCCTGTCCCCAGCTGCGGAGGCTTCGGCCTGCGAGAGCGGTGCATGCTTGGGAAAACAAAGCCCAGTTTGCCCAGGCGTCTAATTTCTTCTCCCCCAGCGTGCCAAGTCTGTCGCCCTTCTCGGCTCTTGCGGGGAGAGCCAACTGTCCCCGGCCCGGCGTGCCAAGGCAGGCTCTGCGAAGTGGCGTCTTTTGCCTGCAACCCACTTGGGCATTTCAGGGCTAATTCGAGCTGCCATGATTCCAGTGCCAGGAAAAGCGGGGGGCGGGGGGAGAGAGCGCAGCAGCCTCAGGTTGTGCATCCAGTAGATGGCACACACAGCCTGCCCTTCCTGGATGGAGGGAAACCTGACACTGGCAGACACTCCCTTGGATTGGGGCGGAACAGGGAACCAGGAAATGCGGGCTCCTCGCCGCGCGCCAGGGAAGCTCCCCTCGCCAGAAAGCGGAGAAGGTTTCGCCTGCGAGGACCGACATGGGCAACCAGTGCTGCTGTAGGCGAGGCTGGTGAGTCGTGGGGCTGGGTTGCCACGGGGGCTGCTGCGAGGAGGGGGGCTGGGCAGCCCGAGGGTCGGCTGCGTGGGAGGCAACTTCGGCCAGCTGGCGGGTGGCTGGAAGGGAGACCAGAAATTGCAGCTCCCTCTGTGGATTCCCAGGAGCCGGGCAGGCTTCCCCAGCAGGTTCCCCGGGATCCCACTCTGCGAGGCTGCCTCTCCTCCACGCCCCTAGTCTGGCGTGGGGAGGGGGCCACCTGTGCTTGCACGGCAGGGCTCTCGGGGAGGGAGCGAAGGGGGGCTTCTGGGTTGCTCCTTCGACCCAGGATGCTGAGGCGGCAGCAGGAAGCGAGGAACGCTCAGCAAGCCCCCACCCCACCCGCCCCGCCCCGCCCCCATTCCTCCTTGCAGTGGCAGGCAAGCAGCAAAGCTACAGCCCGCTTTGGGGGCTCCAGGCACTGTGGGTGCCAACCTCCAGGCAGGGCCTGGAGATCTCCCAGAACTCAGCTCCAGACTGCAGAGGCCAGCTGCCTGGAGAAAACAGCTGCTCCAGAGGGTGGACTCCATGGGGTTATGCTTGGCTGAGGTATCTCCGTTACCCAAGCTTTGCCCCCCCCCTCAACTTCTGCCCCCCAAATCTCCAGGAATTTCCCAACCTTGAGTTGGCAACCCTGCGCCCAGCAGTTTTTTTTTTTTTGAGGCTCAGCCGAGTTTTTAGCTTCATGCAGGGGTCTGTAATACTCCGCCAGAGAAAGAGAGGGCAGGCCCTTCAGAGCGGGCTCGTGGGGATCTGCAGATGAACAGAGGGAATGGGTAGAAGTGGGTCCAGCTTTATATGCTAGCACCTCTGTAAAAAAAAAAGCACGGTCCACAACTGAGGTCATCTTCTCCTCTGAGGCTGCCCTAAAGAAAATGCAAGGTTTCAGAAAGGGCTCAGCCCCAGGATCTATTTAGGAGCCAAAGCTCCGCCTTCGAGCATGTAGATGTTTAGGTTAAGGAGGCTGAGTGCCTCTGAACATGCACAGAGCGCTTTGCCTGCCTGCTTGCCTGAGAAGCACTATTACATCTCCAGCAGCAGGAATAGTGAATCATAGACAAGCCTTTATTGGCATTTTTATTTATTTATTTATTTATTTCTTGAACTTGTAGACCACCCCATCCCCGGGGGGCTCTGGGCGGTGCACAACAATATTCATTACAATCAGTAAAATTATTAAACCAATAAAATCTATTAAAATCTATTAAAAGCAGCGGTCAATACAAAGATATCAGGCGCCCCAAAACCCAATTTAATTAGAGGCCTCCCTAAGGAAAGGGAACGGCCGGACTCCCCTCTAAGAGGGTAGCATATGATGGGTAGCATGCCAAATTACAATAAAACAATTGTCCATACAAGGCAGATAAATGCAACAAACATTCAGAGTCTTATCAATAGTGTAGCAGCAGGAATAGATTACAGCGCGTGGGCATTAAGGAGCAGACCGGAGTCCTACTATTTTCAGAAAGAAGGTACCCTTAGAGGGCCTCAATAGATAGGGGAGGGGCCGGCTCTCCTTGGCTCATGCTGAAATTATCCCTCGCATTGGCTACCCAAGGTTTCACCCCATCCTGCTCCTCTGACTTTATCAATGGTGCTGGAAAGTCTTGATCAGCTGCAGCCAATGGCAGCTGGCTTATGGCAACCCTTGAGGGTTTTTGAAGGCAGTAGACAAAGGTGGTTTGCCATCACCTGTTTCTGCATAATGATGCTAGACTCCCTTGGTGGCCACTCTTCCAAGTGCCAACCAGGGCCGACCCTACTTGTCTTCCACGATCTGGCAAGCCTGGGCGGACCAGTTCAAAGTACCTTTACCTATAGCATCCACCACCCAAATCATTAGCAGGGGGTTGCTAGTTTCTACAGGTGACCCTTGTCTCAATGGCCCAGGCCGGAGCAGGGTTTTTGTCCTCATCAGGTAAGTCAGAAGCCACCCAGTTTCACCCGCTTTGAACTCTTTCGAGGATGTCTGGGCAAGAAAAAAAAATGACAGATTTTAAAAGGCCATTATTAAGTTCATCTTGCAGAACAGCAGTTTGCCTGAGGTCACAGAGCGATCTCACAGCACAGAGAAGGCTGGAATCGGGGAAGTTCCCCTTCGTGGCTCAGCCGGCAGAGCTCTGGTGCAGGAATCTGAGCTGCCAACTCCACCTCTGAGATCCTAAAAATATAAATGGGATGCTACAGCTCACTCCTTCTTTCTAGAGCAGGAATCTCACCCTCCCTTCTTCTGGCCCAAAACAACACTCCCTAAATGGGAGGAAGAAGAAGAGTTTGGATTTATATCCCCCCTTTCTCTCCTGTAAGGAAACTCAGAGGGGCTTACAAACTCCTTTCCCTCCCCGCCCCCACAACAGACACTCTGTGAGGTAGGTGGGGCTGAGAGAGCTCTGAAGAACTGTAGCTAGCCCAAGGTCACCCAGCTGGTGTGTGTTGGAGTGCACAAGCTAATCTGGTTCACCAGATAAGTCTCCACAGCTCAAGTGGCAGAGCGGGAATAAAACCCAGTTCTCTAGATTAGAGCGCACCTGCTCTTAACCACTACACCACGCTGGCACTCTAGGTTGGTTTTTGGGGAATCACCTTAAGCCCAGGTTCTAGTATTGACTTAGTAGAAAAAGCAGTAGAACGAGTCTTTGTTTTATGGTGCCTACCAATGTGAGTCTGTCTCTATCCAGTCGCAGAAAGAGGGATTTGATTTTGCTATTGTAGTGCGATGACGGTAGAGATTGTTCCTCAGAGAGAAATGGCATCATCTAGTGGAGACTGAGAGAGCGCTTTGGCTTTGCTGGCTTCAGGCTCGGGGCTGGAAAGCTGTGTCAAGTTGCAGATACCTAATGGCCACCCAGTAGGGTTTTCAATGCAAGAGACCGACAGATGTGGTTTGCCATTGCTTGCCTTTGTTTAGCAGTCTGGGCCTTTCTTGGTGGCCTCTCATCCGAGTATTAGCCAGGGCTGCCCACACTTAGCATCTGAGATCTGACAAAATCAGGCAACCTGGGCTCACCTGGGCTGGGCTAGAATGGCAGAAGACCATCCTGAAACGGCCAAGGACATTTAAGAAGGATGTAGACCAGCTGGAACGTGTTCAGAGGAGGGCAACCAAAATGGTGAAGGGTCTGGAGAGGAAAGTTATGAGGAAAGGTGGAAGGAGATCAGTATGTTTAGTCTGGAGAGGAGACGACTGAGAAGCGATACGATCTCCCTCTTCAAGTGCTTGAAAGGCTGTCATAGCAGAAGATGGTGCGGAGTTGTGTCTGTTGCCCCTGAAGGTCAGTCCAGATATTAAATCAAAAGAGGTATTGTTGAAGGCTTTCACGGCTGGATTCAACTGGTTGTGGTGGGTTTTCCGGGCTGTGTGGCCATAGCCTGGTGGATCCACCAGACCACATCCACACAGCCCAGAAAACCCACCACAACCAGTTAAATCAAAAGAGTTTTCAGCTAAACATTAGGAAGATCAATGGAACAGGCTTCCTCCTACATCTTTCCACTACAAATTTACCTTGGTCACATTCAAAGTAAATTTCTGGAATTCTGGAGGGGAATTTCTGGAATTGTTGATATCCAACCTCTGGTGCAAAGATGCCCAGAAATGTGGGAAATTGCTTTTGTTTTAAGATCCTCATAACAACCCTGTGAGGTAGGTTAGGCCAGAAGTAGCTGGCTGGGTGTCACACTGTGAGCTGTGTGGCTGAGTCAGGGAATGAACCTGCTTCTCCCAGAGGAGATACAAAGTGAGGAATTCCTCCTGAAGTGAAGGACGCCTTTTTCCATTTGTGTCTTTCTGATGCTTCAGTCTGAGGAAGCATCAGAAGGTTTGGGTTTCTAGGTGCTGCTCTCCGTCTTTTGAAAAGCCCTCTGCTCTCCAGTCATGTGGATGGGCTATAGCCAAGCCCCTTCAGGCTTGGCAGTGCTGGCCTGGAGGTGGTGGGGTTATTAAGAACATAAGAACAAGCCAGCTGGATCAGACCAGAGTCCATCTAGTCCAGCTCTCTGCTACTCACAGTGGCCCACCAGGTGCCTTTGGGAGCTCACATGCAGGAGGTGAAAGCAATGGCCTGCTGCTGCTGCTGCTGCTGCTGCTCCTGAGCACCTGGTCTGCTCAGGCATTTGCAATCTCAGATCAAAGAGGATCAAGATACTGGGCTTGGGACAACAGAATTCAATGGACTGGCTCCATCTGCAATAGAGGGATAATTATGTGAATCTGCTCGCGGGGTGGGGGTTGGGGTTTTTTTTGTTATCAGAAGGATTGCTGCAATCATGCAAAATAAAGCAGAAGCCCACCCTGGTTATCTGCTCCTAAGTACTCCAGACCTCTTTCCCCTCAGCAGACTTTTCATCCTCAGTTTATTTGTTTCTAACAGACTGTTCCTCTTCTGGTCAATTACCAAAGAGAATTGACCACTTGGAAAACTCCTGACGAAATTCACACCCGCCACTGCGCCCCGCCTCTTCTTTCTTTTCCTCGCGGCCTTCCTTTTAAGTAGTGTCAGGAGGCAGCTGTGTTGGTTGGCTACAAAGAGCTGGGTTCAAATCCAGTCGCACCTTAGAGACCAAAAAGACTTTTTGTGGAATAAGCTTTTAGGTGTCAGCGCTCCCTCCGTCAGATACCTTTTAAATAGGATCCTCTGTTTGATTTCCCTCCCTATAGCTGAAGAAGTGAGCTGTGACTCAGGAAACAGCACACTGACATCAGTGTTATTCGTCTCTAAGGTGCCAGAGGGACTTTTCTTTTGCTGTGAAACTGTGGTCTCTGTCCAGTCATAAGCGCAAAGCTCCTTGAATGTTCTCAAGCACTATCTAAAGCAGGGGTGTCCAACTCTGGCGTTTCAGATGTTCATGGACTTTAATGAGGTATAACGCCTTCCAAAGTGGCCATTTTCTCCCGAGGAATAATATATCTCTGTCACCTGGACAGCAGTTATACTAGTGCATAGGTGTTGAACTCGTGGCCCTCCAGATGTTATGGACTACAGTTCCCATCATCCCCTGCCAGCATCAGGGGATGATGGGAACTGTAGTCCATAACATCTGGAGGGCCACGAGTTCAACACCTGTGTACTAGTGCATAGGTGTCAAACTCACAGCCCTCCAGATGTTATGGACTACACTTCCCATCATCCCCTGCCATCATCATGCTGGCAGGGATGATGGGAACTGTAGTCCATAACATCTGGAGGGCCGTGAGTTTGACACCTATAGGATTAGTGTACCAGATGTTCAGGAATTAGAATCCATCAGTTTGGTCAGCATGGCCAATTGGCCATGCTGGTAGGGGCTGATGGGAATTGTAGTTCCTGAACATCTGGAGAGCTGCAGGTTCCCTACCCCTGCACTAGTGGGAGATCTTCAGTCATCACCTGGAGATTGGCAAGCCTACTAGTAATCCAGCACATCTAGCCTGAGGATGCTGCTATCAGTCTGAACGCATGTTTTGTTTATCTGCTTTCATTCCACTTACAGACAAAAAAGGAAATTCAGATGCTGACTCCTTGTTCTGCTGTCTGTCAGCTTTCCCTTCTCCTTTGGGGCCAGCTGTTCTGTTGGTTAGCAATTTAGAAAACCCAGCACAAAGAGGTTTTGATGAGAAAAAAAGCACAGCTAGCAACCTTTTTGCAAAATCTCTCCTGCGAGTCCCATGCTCTGCGCACGTTAAAATGCAAGAAGGTCAAGGAAAACGCAAGCTGGCAGGAATTTTGATGCCCACCCACCAACCTAACGCCCCTAGTATTGCCTAAAAGCAATAAAGGGGGCTTGGAAAGGGGAGGACCAGAATGCAGACAAGACCTGCAGCTTTTGACCAGTTATTCTGCTGCGATTGTTCTCAGTACTGGAGGCTCCAACCTGCACCTGCAACTGACATCGGCAACTGACGCAGGTTGTGTTCTTTCTGAGATCAGCAATCCGCTGGCTGGAAGCTGAATGCAGGGCCTTTTCTGGGGCGGCTCCTTGTTTGCATCAGGCCTTTCTGCAAGCCGTCTCACTGGTGCTGGAACTTTCCAAGCTTGGTGCGCGTGTGTGAAAATATATCAGTCGCCAGGGCTTTTTGATGAGCTGTGCATATGTCTGCGCGTGAGGCACCCTCTTTTATTGGATAGTTCAGGACTGGATTGGGAAGGGAAAATGGTCTTGGAGCTAGGTGGCTATAACGTAATAACGTATAACGTAATGCACTATATAGGAAGAATCCCTGGTAGTTGTTTCAAGGATCTCTTCCTATTATTTAAGTTGTTTTTCTTCTTCACTGCCACCAAATTATATGTTTTTCAGTATAGCCCACTCAGACTGATTTTCAACAGCCACCACCTCCCTTTTGTTTGGGGGACACAGACACAGACAGAAAACAAAAATAACTGGAACGAGTTTAAAGTTGAACAGAAACTGAAAACTTTTATTGCTGGCTGTAACAGAGGCTTCTCAGGTAAACTGGAGAGGAAATAAGCGTGTTGGTTTCAGAGTAAGTTTGTTTAAGCTTAACAGTTGCAGGCACTTTACTTCAGTTACACAATGAACACTTGCAGGTGTCCCTTTACTTCAGATGTTACTTCAGATTTTACTTCCTAAAAGATGTTTCTTAAAAGATGTTACTGTGGAGGTTTCACACTCCCTCATAAAAATAAAACTTCAGTCCGTTGTACCTCACCACAAAATAAAACACCCAGTCTACGCCCAGTGGGATTCAGGCATACAGCCTCCCTCTCCCACACTCCCAAAATCTGGCTTCTCTGCCACAGGAACTGGGCCTCCCAAGACTGGTGTTCACTGTATTGGAGGACAGACCTATAGACTTTTTGAGGTTTCCCTCCAAAAACAAAACAAAACACCTGAGGGCGGACACTCTCCTCCAAATCTCAGGGTTTTTTATGACTTAAATAGCTTCTCAGCTATTATCCAGCAACACAGCAGTGAGAGAACTTGGCAGATTCTCCTCACTCCGTCACAAAAGTACCCGAAGGCACAACCGCTCAGTCAGAGCCAAAAAGTCAAAAGACTCAAAGAAAGAACCCCTCAGCACTACCTGCCTTTTTTTCTCTGGCCAATCAGGGTTGGCCAGGGCTTAACTCTTTCAGGGGCGGTTCCACCCTGTAACCTGAATGCAGGATAAGTGCATTCGTCACAGTTGCCAACCTCCAGGTGGAGCCTGGAGTGCTCCTGGAATTGCAACTGATCTCCAGACTACAGAGAACTGTACCCTTGAAGAAAATGCCAGCTTCCGAAGGTGGTCTCTGCTCTCCATAGACTGCACCCAGCAAATCTCCAGGAATTCTGCAACCCAGAGTTGGCAGCCCAACCTGGAGCAAGCCACACCAAGTGGCCCTTGTTGTGGTACGAGCCAGCACTGCAGGGCTATCACCTCAGGGGGGTTGACAGTGCCCATCAGCTCATCCACCACATCACCCCCCAAACTGGAAGCAGCTTAGAAGAAGACTGTTGGTGAACTGACACCAATTGCCTTGGCGGATGGGAGTCTGGGCCAAGCTGCCCATGACGCTTGGGCAGAGCTGCTGGGCATGTCTCTGCTTGCTCCTATTCACCTGTAGTGTAGTGGTAGAGTGGTTAAGAGCAGGTGCACTCTAATCTGGAGAATCGGGTGTGATTCCCCACTCTGCCACTTGAGCTGCGGAGGCTTATCTGGGGAACCAGAATAGCTTGTGCACTCCCAACACACGCCAGCTGTGTGACCTTGGGCTCATCACAGTTCATTGGAGCTCTAAGCCCCACCCACCTCACGGGTGGGGGGTTGTTGGGGTGGGTGGGAGGGAAAGGAGATTGTAAGCGCCTTTGAGTCTCCTTACAGGAGAGAAAGGGGGGATATAAATCCAACTCCTCCTCCTCCTCGTCGTCTTCTTGACAGTGACCCACCAGGAAATTTTCCTGCAAGTTAAATGGTTAATCTTCCCAGGATAGCTTTTCACTGCCCGTTTAGCCAATTTCTGTTTTAATAGGCATTCATGTTTCATCTGCAGTTCCTCGTTGGTTTGCATTTCTTCCTGCTTTCTTTTGAAGTGGCCTTTATTGGTTTTATGGAAAGTATTTATAGGCCACCTTTCTCCCTTGTGAAATTCAAGGAGGCTTATCATAGAACTACTGTTATCCCTTCCACATCGTGACTTTCCTCATCGTGGTTTTGATATATCAGCGTAAAAAATTAAATGGGAATTTGGGGGGAGTTGTGAGGAAGCCACAGGTGACACAGAAAAGGTTCAGAAATGCATAAAATTTATGTATAGTATTGCATGATATCAACGTATTTTATCGCTTAATACCATAAATATACATAACATACATAATTTCTGTTTAAAAGTTAAAATATAGGAGAGAGAACAAATTCAGACTTATTCTCTGTACGAAGGGAGGGCCAAAATTTTTACAAGGATTTCCAGATCATGGGAGGCACCGGTTTTATCATTGATTGTTATTTTTCTTTGTGTTAAGGCTCTTGAGTACCACCATTTTTGAATGCAGCATATGATATATCCTGCTGTTTAGGAGGCCAACAGGGAGGGTTTTACCCAGCTGTCACAGCTGATGTGTGGCAGGTGTAATTCAAAGGAGCCTCATTGGTGGTTCTGTGGTTGTGCTTGCATACAGTGAGGTACAGGCAGGCATCCGTAGCTGGTTTCATTTCCCAGTGGGCAGTTTCTGCAGAAGTGATAGAACAAATGCTGCTCCTTCACATCAGCACTGTGGGTGACTGATCTGTTTTGCTCTTCACTTGCTCCAAGCTCAGCCACTGTGGAAACACAGGCTCCCCACTCTTCTACATGAGCAGCGGACTCTTATCTGGTGAACCAGGTTTGTTTCCCTGTTCCTCCACATGAAGCCTGCTGGGTGACCTTGGGCTAGTCAAAGTTCTCTCCAAAGTCTCTCAGCCCCACCTATCTCTCAAGATGTGTTCTGTGGGGAGGGGAGGGGGAGGCGTTTGTAAGCTGCCTTGAGTTTTCTTACAGGAGAGAAAGGTGGGGTATAAATTCAAACTCCTCCTCCTCCTCCTCCTCTCCTCCTCCTCCTGCTTCTTCTTCTTCTTCTTCTTCTTCTTCTTCTTCTTCTTCTTCTTCTTCTTCTTCTTCTTCTTCTTCTTCTTCTTCTTCTTCTTCTTCTTCTTCTTCTCCTTTTCATTTTGACTATCAGTCATGGATAGCCCTATCCACCACGAACATGCCCCCTCTCCTCTTAGAGCCTTCCAAGTTGGCGGCTTTCATAACAGAGTGGAGATTCAAACCTGGATCCTCTCAGATCCTCATCTGACCCTGTACACCACACCACACTACACCACACAGGCTCTGTGTTACTAAGAACTGTAGAATTGCTGTCGGATTAGTCTTCTCCTGGAAAGCTGGGCAAACCAGCCTGAACAAACCAGCCAAACTCCCCACTGCCTCTCTAGGAGTTGATCTGGATCAAGATGCACACCCAGGCTTCAGATCAGAGGAATGACCAGCAATGTCTTGGTCCTGAGGCTGCACACCTGTTCACAGGTAGGCGTAAATGCAAGGACGAGGCGCGAGTTTTGAAGGGCACGCTTTGCTGCATTTGGTTTCGAGACAGAGCAGCCAGACCCTTTGCGGGCTCTCCTGTTCGCGTCCATTCTAAATCCAGCTGCTCTGACTGAGGCCACCAGATGCCCTCCATCTTCAGGCAAGCCTGGATTAGCCGGCAGACAGCCTCAGAATAGCACTCGCCTGCGGGCGGCTGGTTAAAAGCCATCCTGCGTGCGGCTGGCCAATACAAGAGGAAAGCAGCCTGGAAAACTGATACGAGGCCTTGTATTTCTTAGGAGGCATGCCAGGGACACCAGCAAACTATTTTAATGGCACTGCATAGCCTTGCAGAAGGGGGGAAAGCACAGGCGGAGGCCGGGGCAGAGGGAAAGGGCACAGGAGCTACATACATTCCGGGGCGCAGCTTCGTAAATTGGCATCCAGGATTCACCCTGAGGGTCGTGCTCCCCCAGAGCTGTTCCCCACCCCCTTGTAACTGTGCTCCACTCCAGAACTCCCTGTGGAGTTTGGAGCAAGGACGCAACTGAACGCTGGCCATGGGAGCGCAGCAACAGTAGTGGGATCCAAGAATTTTATTAACAGGTTCCCATGGTGGTGGGATTCAAACTGTGGCGTGGCGCCAATGGGGCTGGGCGGGGCACAACAGGGGCGTGGTCGGGTATTCTGGGGGGCGGGGCATTCCGGGGGCGGGGCTGTGGCAAGGACACAGCCGCTGCGCCGGTCCTTGGGCGGGAAACGAATGCACGCAGGTGCAGGCTGCTACGCACGCCGGTGCACCTCCTGATAAGACGGCTTCAAGTTCTACACACTATTGCTGAGGAGCAGAGGAGGGGCGTAACTAAGGCAAAAATCTTGTGGCAAAATCACCCATTAGTAACCCCCTCTCGGCACACACAAATAATTAGTCACCTACTCTCGGGAACCTGTGAGAACCTGCTGGATCCCACCTCTGCACGGCAAGCCTCACTAGCCAGCATTCAACTGTGCCCCTGCCACAAACTCCATGGGGAATTTGGGGGTGGGGCACAGTTGCAAGGAGGGTGCGGCCCTGCAATGCACCCCCCAGAAAGTGGCGCCCGGGGTTCTAGCCCTCCTGTGCTCCTCTTGGTACCCCAGTGCAAACATGGCTATACCTTTTTCAACAGAAAGATCCAAGTAGAATTGTAACTTCATCCACCGTGTGCTGGACTGTCTTTGTTTTGGAATGCTCTGCTTCAATCCTGGCGCTTAGCGGAGCGTTCTGAAATAAAGATGGTTCCGCACATGGTGGATGAAGTTACAATTCTACTTGGATCTTGCTGTTGAAAAGGGCATGTAGCCACGTATGCACGGGGCTCCTTGGTTCTCCAGATGGCAACAGAGGTCATCATGACTTCTCCCTTTTTCAGTCTCAGGCCCCTTCTGCACACGCAAAATAAGGCGTTTTCAAACCACTTTCACAACTGTTTGCAAGTGGATTTTGCTATTCCGCACAGCTTCAAAGAGCACTGAAAGCAGTTTGAAAGTGCATTATTCTGCATGTGCGGAATGAGCCTCAGGGCAAATGGTAGTTAGGGCAGTTTTTCCTGGGGGTTTAATGGTGGGTGGGAGCAAGTTCCCTGCAGCTGTTGAGGACAGCTGGAGCAAACTGAGGGTTCCCAACCTCCAGGTGGGGTCTGGAGTCCACCTGGAAATACAGCTCATCTTCACACAACAGGAATTACTTCCCTGGGGATCAAAATGGCTGTATCAGGGGACAAACTCCATGGTATAATATAGATTCTCAAGTGATATGTCTCTCCTGACTCTCTGCTGTATAGGCACCGTACCCAAATCTTTAGGCTGGAGTTGGCAACCCTTTCCACTATGTTGTTCTTCTCAGAAGCATCTTATCCAGCTGCCTCCCTCTCTCAACACCTTTGTTTCCCCAAACTAGTTCCAGCTCCTTCTCTTTTCACTGTGGAGGAAGTAGTGCGGACATTCTGCAGAATCTCACCTGCTGCTCTGGTGTCCACATCTCAAAAAGGGATACTGGAGTCCACTCTTGCCTGTGGCTGGCACCTTCAGAGAAACACTTCCTTCTGTGATACACCTCTGAAGATGCCAGCCACAGATGCAGGCAAAACTTTAGGAACAAGATCTACCAGACCACGGCCACACAGTCCAGAAAGCCCACAACAACCAGCCAGAGAACACTTCGCCAGGTCTGGTACAGGACAGTGGCTAAGAGATGACTAAGGAAATGTTTGGCTTCTGCCCTGGGCTCGGCTTCCTGCCTTCAATATGGAAGTCAGATGACTGCCCTTCCTGATACGGTTGACCACAAAATGCAGCCTGTGAGGTCGCTAGAAGTGCTGTGCAATTGCTAAGTATTATTATTGATTCTTCTGAATGTGTGCATTTAGTCCTTTTTTGTGTGTGTTTACAAAAGCATCATGTCCAAATGCCACAATCAAACCAAATGGGTTACATTTCAGAAAAGTGCCCTGGGGGCTTAAAAGCAGGGAGGGCTTTGTGTGCATGCGCAAGCAAGGGTGTCTGTGCATATACTGAACTGGCATTCTCGATAGTTATTGTGACACTGTTCTTACCTGAATTGCCCAGGTTAGCCCAGCCTTGTCAGGTCTTGACTGCTAAGTAGGATCAGCTCTGGTTTGTATTTGGATGGGAGACCGCCAAGAAAGACCAGGGCGGCTTATTTATTTGTTTATATGCATTTTTGTCCTACCCTATACCCTATACCCAAAGGCCTCAAGGCTGGTTATACCATAAGGCTCATAAAAGTGACCAAATCCAATACAAAACCATTTCAACTGGTAACCGATTACCAGAGCAGCAGTGGCGTAGGAGGTTAAGAGCTCGTGTATCTAATCTGGAGGAACCGGGTTTGATTCCCAGCTCTGCCGCCTGAGCTGTGGAGGCTTATCTGGGGAATTCAGATTAGCCTGTACACTCCCACACACGCCAGCTGGATGACCTTGGGCTAGTCCCAGCTTCTCGGAGCTCTCTCAGCCCCACCCACCTCACAGGGTGTTAGTTGTGAGGGGGGAAGGGCAAGGAGATTGTAAGCCCCTTTGAGTCTCCTGCAGGAGAGAAAGGGGGGATATAAATCCAAACTCTTCTTCTTCTTCTCTAACAATAAAACCTGCTTAAAATCCATAAAACCTGCTTGAAAACTCAAGGTATTACCAAAAGCGGGAAATCACCTCTTTGGCCAAAGGCTGGGGAAAATAGGTGCGTCTTTGCAGAGGCAGGTGGTGGCAATCCACCTCTGTTCGTTTGTTGCCTTCCAAACGCCACGAAGAATTGCTATAAGTCGGTTGCAACTTGATGACACTTTGCAAACAGGCATTCTGGAGCTTGTCGGCGTGCGTTTTTTGGCGAGAGAAGGTAGGGAAGCAACCTGTGCTAGGTGTGTGATGCTTGTTCTCTTGTTCACATCCAGCTGAGGGGTCTGGGTCAGCCTGCTTGCCCTGGGCTTCTGGGCGCTTCATGAAGACAGTCGGCTGTTTGTTTCGGCAGAAGGAAGGTCATGGGCTCTCTGCCCAGCTGGTCTTGGCACTTCCAACCCGTTCTATGGAAAGATGAGTTTTTAAATGGGAGGCTTAGCAACGGCCTCCCCGTCCGCTCCATAAGCTTTCCTCCTCCGCTCTGTTTTTTTCCATTTGTGGCTCAAGAGAGCGTTGTCACGGTACATGTCACTATTCCATTAGATCTGAGTCCAGTAGCGCCTTAGAGGCCAACCAGAACTTCTGGGCTCTGAAACGGAGAAGATTCCCTTCTGCCTGCCATGCAGAGATGATGCCAACAGCGAGGGCACAAGGGGAGGCTGGGATAAGAGGCTGACTTTTCCTTTCTGGTAGAGCCTTGACATTCAACAGGCACAGAATTCCCCAATGAGATGCAAAGCTGGACCCGTTGAATGTTTGCAGCTGCTCACGGGAGCTCCACAGGGGGACTGAAAAGCCTTCAGTAAACAGTAAAATAACAAAAGCAATAAATACCCTGTAATAATCATCACGAGATGGTGATTTTAAAAAAATATTTCACCACCTCACCAAAACGGTTGCCAATGGAAAATGGTGGAAAGAGGGAGGACAGGAAGGGAGGGGCAGATGGGGTCATATCTGCCTCAAGCATACACTCGTGGAACAGCTCTCGTTGTGGAGAAACAGGGCGCTGGACTAGATTAACCCCTTGTGTGATCCAGCTGGGCTTTTCTTATGTCCTTAATGCCTCTTGCACAACTCTGTGCATTTTGATTGTGAAGTCTGGTGGCGACAGTTCCGGGTCAGGCCCTGTACACTTCAACGATTACGCCTGGCACATGGTTAGTATTTCAGTTGGTCTCCAGATGACAGAAATCAGTTTCCCGCGAGAAAATGGCTGCCTTTGGAAGTGGACTCGAGGGCATGATGCCCTCTGGGGTCCCCCCTTCCCAAAGCCCATCTGCCTTCGCCTCCATGCTGAAATCTCCAGGAATTTCCCAGCCCAGAGCAAGCCACCCGAGGTGAATGAACGCTTGAAGCAGCAGCTTGAAAGTCACCAGAGATTGCGCACCTGACATTCATCCACTTGTCTGCCTTTTTCATTTCAGGAACTGGCCGTCGCCGTTTAAGAGGAAAAATGAAAAAACAGGTAAAAAAACAAAACTGTGCCACATTTTTGGAGTGTGCTGCTGACGAAGGCTTGGCGTTATCACCGGAAGCAGCCTCACATCTGGTTTCTTTACCAGATGTTTCCAACCCTGTCCTGAAACCTGTGACTCTTCCTAGCTAATAGTGTCATGATCTCAAACACATTCATTGGGAAAGGTGCCATTGATTTCGACTGTGTTGGTGATCATGGGTGTGTCTACAGAACTGTTTCAGAAGAAGAAGCCTTCCTTAAAGGAGGCTCAAAGCAGCCTACAACCATCTTCCCTTCCTCACCCCACAACAGACACTTTGTGAGGCAGGTGGAGCTGAGAGACTTCTGAGAGAACTGTGACTGGCCCAAGGTCACCCAGCAGGCTTCAGGTGGTGAAGGAGGATCTAAATTGCATTCCTTAAGGAGTGTCTTCTCTAGGGTTGCCAGCTCTGGTCTAGGAAATACTCACAGTTTACTCTGAATTCTCCCAGCCCCACCTGCCTAACAAGGAAGAAGAAGAAGAGTTTGGATTTATATCCCCCCTTTCTCTCCTGCAGGAGACTCAAAGGGGCTGACAATCTCCTTGCCCTTCCTCCCTCACAACAAACAAACACCCTGTGAGGTAGGTGGGGCTGAGAGAGCTCCGAGAAGCTGTGACTAGCCCAAGGTCACCCAGCTGGCGTGTGTGGGAGTGTACAGTAGGCTGACCAGCCGTCCCGCTTTTGGCGGGACTGTCACGCCTTTGGACAATTTGTCTACAAATTGTCCCGATTTTGGGGAGGTTGCTGCACTGCCTTGGGGGTGCAAGGCAGTGTGGCAGCCTCCCGTGCACCCGGCTGCAGGAGCGCATTGCCTTCTGGGGCTTGCCGTTTGCCGCTCTGTCACAGGGCGGCAAATGGCGAGCCCCAGAAGCCCGTGCGCTGCTGCGGCCGCCTCCCCGTCCCGGATCACAAAGGTGACCATCTGGTCACCTTAGTGTACAGGCTAATCTGAATTCCCCAGATAAGCCTCCACAGCTCAGGCGGCAGAGCTGGGAATCAAACCCAGTTCCTCCAGATTAGATACACGAGCTCTTAACCTCCTACGCCACTGCTGCTCCTAGTCTGTTGTGGGGAGAGGAAAGGCTAGAAATAAAACATTTTGTGTTAAAAAAAAACCCCCATGCAGGTATCCATGGAGGGAATGTTTTATTTCCTGCCTGAAAACGTTTCACTTGTGTTGGGTGGGAAGGACCGGTTTGATCTTAGAGAGTCTCCATACAGCTGAATATAGCCCTTTTAAAAACAAACTGGGAAGAGCTAAGGAAAATAAACAGAATGGCTACCTGGTGTGTCCATCATGGGCCCAGCTTTGCAAAACACATACCTTGATAAACAGCAGAGAGAACGTTGCTAGTGAAAATAAAAACAAAATGTTCCCAAGTTTCGTGGAGTCTTTTCAAAGAAAGCTCTGTGCTTGTGATCCTTCTGGTGGGATGTTGCCATGGACACGGGTCCAGAGCACGCCAGGGCCTCAGGGAAAAATTACCTTGCCAAAGGAGCAGACTTCTGCTTTACTAAGGGAATGGGGGTCAATGTGGCCGACGTAGCTATCCCAGAAATTTGCAAAGGTTATAATGAGAAGAGCCCATTCGGGACATTGGAGAAGGGCCTACATTTACATTAAAAACAACAAAGCCCATGTTCTGTGCGCAGCGATTAATTATGCAAAAATGCCTGCATTTATGTTCTTTATTTCCACGTGGCCTAGTTTCAGTGTGATGTTAGGGCTTCTTTCTGTTTTCTAAGGTGAAAATTGCAAGTTTTTGTCCCTATTTCCCTCTCCTGTTCCCCCACCCTGCAATAAAAAAAATTGGATTTCACAAAATATTAGGATTCAGTTGGTACACAGAAAGAGAAGGGTCTGGATGGAGGCCTATGGATTAAACGAAGAACCATATTGGAAGCTGCCGCCAGTGCCCAAATTTTTCAACGGTATCCCTGAAGCCATGAGATTGAGAAACATATTTTTTCCAAAATGAAAACTTGCATTCTCAGCATTCTGCAGGAGTTGCAATATCCCAGTTTAGCAGTAAGATCTTACTGCACATTAGGATCGCTGATATTGATTTGCTGTGTCCATCCCTACATTTATTAATTGCTTCTTTTACAGGTTCTAGAGTCAGTAAGCCAAGTCCGCAGCATCCAGAGAGCAAGCAGGTAAATTATCTTCCCTAAAGTGTTCGCTATCAACTGTGAGGGATTGCTTTCAGCTTCCAAAAAGGATGGGGCAAGCAAGCGACATCAGTGTGTTTAAGGGCCATTCAGCTAGCAAACTCTTCCTCTACGTCCTGGAGTCTAGGCCTTAATTCATGCACGCAGGTGACCATAGGGCACCATGGTTGTCCAGTTCTATGTGGTTAGTAATCACTTGTGTGATATTATTATTATTATTATTATTATTATTATTATTATTATTATTATTATTATTATTATTATTATTATTATTATTATTATTATTTATTCAATTTCTATACCGCCCGATCCCCGAAGGGCTCCGGGTGGTGAACAACATAATATAAACAGTAAGCAGGAGCAAATCCAATACAGTACAAAACATAGGCTCCGTCAATAAAACATCTTAAAATACATAAAAACAGCGGCTAACAATTAACAAATTAAACAAGAGGCGTCCAAGGCTCAATTAAAACCCACCCCAAAAAGGGAGGACAGCAGGCCCCTCAATATGAGGAGCTCTGTTGTACCAGTGCCAGAGCAAGAGCAGTGGGGGGCACCATACCAGCGGCTGGACACTCCGAAGGCCCGGTGGATATAAGCATTTTAGGCCAATTTTAACCCAAGCATTGCAGGGCACCTTCCTTTCTGGTGTTTTCATCTTGACATACATTTAATTGCAACCCTGACTTCATTCGTAAGTGCAGAACTATGGGTGGAACTAGTGATTATTTTGGAATATTTAATATAGACTGCATGGTCCAGGCTATATCCTTTCCAAGATAAAGAAGACAGGAGCTTTGTGAATTCATCCGCCATTTCCTGGACCATCTTTGTTCTAGAATGCGCCTCTTGGGTCCTAGTGCCTACCTAGTTCTGTCCCCAAGGCACTAGGACCCAGCGGAGCATTCTAGAACAAAGCTGGTCCAGGGAATGGCGGATGAATTCACAAATCTCCTGTCATCTTTATTCTGAAAAGAGTATAGCTTGATCTTGTCAGATCTTAGAAGCTAGACAGGGTCAGGCAGACATAGAAGCTAGACAAGCAGACAATGGCAAACTACCTCTGCTCAGTTGGCCCTGGTTACTACTTGGATGGGAGAGACCACCAAGGAAGGTCAGGGTAGCTACACTGAGGCAAGCAATGGCAAACCACCTCTGAATATCTCTTGCCTGGAAACCCCTGCAGGGTCGTTGTAAATCAGCTGTGACTTGAAGGCACTTCCCACCACCACTTAAAAATAGAATAATTGAAGGAGGATTTCTCACTGAATTAATGTGGGGGAAATGATGTCTGGAATGTCTGCTGAAGTCAGCAATGTATTTGCCTTAGCGGAGGGTGACTCTTCTCCTATAATATTTCTGTTTATATGTGAAGGGATTTGATGTCACTCCAGTTTATGACGATGTGTCCGAGTTCCCTGTCTATGCCACCGTGACCAAGCCCAAGCACACGAAGCGTGACAACAGCAACGTGCACTATGCGGACATCCAGGTCTTCAGCAAAATCCGGGAGCGCTCAGCCGAGGAGGTGAAGACCCTGCAGTCCCAGAATGCCACGGAGTATGCCACCCTCAACTTTCCCCGGGCCACGCCGAAATACGACAGCAAAAACGGAACGCTGGTGTAAGAGTAGGAAGCCAGCTCACCAGTCTTTGGCAATGGAAGTATTTCACTGCATGAGGTGCTGTCGATTTTGTGGCTGGGAGCCACTCTGGAAACACTTAGAGGGCCTTCCTCATTTGGCTGTGTGCATTTTGGGGGTGATGTTTCAGTGGGGGGCAGAATGTTTCTTTTGTGCACGCCAGGAAAATTATCCTTTGGGATGAGATGACGGAGGAGGGCTTCTCTTGGATGCCCTTTCTGAGGTGGACACCTGGGTGGCAGAATCATGTTGTGAGGTAGAAGCACCTGGAAGCTTGGGTTGAAGAATACAGATGTTTGTGAGACTTTTGTTCTTCTAGATCAATGTTCGCTGGAGTTCATTACCAGATTAACAATATTATCTGCAAAAGTAAAGACAGTTAATGCTGACAAGGTGATGAGAGCACCGGAAAGTTTTAAAGTGCATTTTTACTGTTTAAACTGCAGTAAACAGGAACTAGCAATCCCAGACGTGCAAGTCTGAAGTGGGAGCAGCAAATAAATAAATAAATAAACAATCTGTTCCTGCAAGGTATGGTGAAACGTTACCCCAAAACTTTGCAATTTCAGTGGCCCCAAATTCAGTCATCAAATGGGGCTGACAGCGTTGCCATCAGTGGCAGAGTGGAGATAGATTCCTTGGGCATAGAAAGCATGAGCGAGATGTGTGGAGTTTATTAGGACTGAGGTACCAAACCACCTCATTTCTATGCAGTGGGGATGTCTTGTGAAAGGGGCTCAAGATGGTTCTACATCCAGAAACAGTTGCAGCAGCGGGAATGCAATGCAAGGCCTACCAGGGCTCCCAGTTGTTGGCAGTCATTTTGTAATCTTTTGTAATCTTGGGGTAAGACTGGAGGACAACCTGAGGGCTGCACAGATCTGACCTCTGGGAGCCTAACAGTTATTTGCCTCTGCCTTCATGTTTTTCATGCAACAGTAAATTATCCATCTGAATTGCAGTTTAAAGCTTTGATCTCTTGATCATGGTAGTCTGTTGCAGTAAACAGGACTCTGTGGCAAACTGTGGCACATTCAAGACTACCCCAAATTTATTCTAGCATAATTTTTCTGTATTAGAAGCCCATATCTTCAGATGCAATAAGTGAGACTGAGTCCACAAAAACTTATGCTGGAATATATACTGGCTCAGCTTTAAAACATGGTTTGTTTACTTATGGGAAACTCACTGGACAGCCAACCCCATCTCAATCCTAGAATGGTTAACCTTCATTATGGCTAAAATGTGATTCCCTCCTGGGGAAAAAGCTTTGGGATTTAAGCTAGCAAGCAACACAAAGAAGAATGGTATACAAACTTTCATTCAGTGCCCTTGTGAAAGTTCCTTTATGTTGTTGCCAATAAATTGGTTTCACCTGCTTTTTTCAACAGCTAGCAAAACTAGAAAGGGGCCTCTATCAAATTTCTTTTCCAGCCATATCATTTGATTTGCAAGGTCTCTGATTAAACAGGACCTTGAGTTCTTTTATATTCTCCTCACAGAATAGTAACAGCAAACACTGCTCTAAAATGAGTTGCTAGAATTTGGGATTTCTATTTTATCTCCAGTTGTCCAGGAAGAACTCTTAAATTGCACTTCACTCTAGTATTATATGCTGGATTTTAGAGGTATGGTGTATTTAACAGATAATCAAATTATCTGCAGAGGAAGAGACATGATATAGCAATTTGGTCTGTTTTAACAGGCACTAACTAAATAGATGTAATGTGCACATAGGTAGCCCGATCCAACGAGGAGCGGGAGTAGAGCGGCTGTCTCCTCAGGGGGAATCAATGGCATAAGCACCAGAGGGGAGAAAACACTAATCTCTCTCTGGGTAATCCATTCTCATAAACGACTTACCCCATACTTTTTGCATGCATAAGTCTGTGCCGCTGGAAGGGAGCATTCCCAGGCCAAAAATTCATTGGGAATACCCTCCAGGTTGCTGAAGCAGGCATTTACAATGGTGGTCAGCCACTGCTGAGCCCACCTTTCAGGTTTGGACCCTGCAGTGGCTGGCCACCGGGTTCAGTCCCTTGACACTGGCGTCTGCGCCACCCTGCATGGACACTGGCACAACCCTTCCTCCACTTCAAATGCAGCTTCAGCGCCCTCCCCTTTGGATTGCACAGTTAATGAGTTTTGAAATGAGATATATCTGAAGGAAACCCCCCCCCCCCTTATTTTGCACTTTGTTTTATAGATCATGCACACCTTCTTGGTGTCCTATATGTATTCGTGACTGGAAAGAGAACAGACTAGAGATATCATGGTGTTTCATGGTTCTCAGGATGCTTTTTCTCAGCTTGTGGGCTGGAATCTCAATAACTACAAACTTTACTTGTAAAAAGTACATTTCTACTCCTTGTGGTAACATTGGAAACCAATTCAGAAACTAGGGCTGATTCCGCATGGGCCAAAAACAGTGGTGTAAAAACGGTATAAACTTTTTTACACTGCTTTAAACCCTTTTACACCATTTTCACACCATTTTCACACCGCTGTTTTTGGCCCATGCGGAATGAGCCTAGGAAGTAAGCACATTCTGCAAACTTGTTATTTTTAAGCTGAGGCTAAAACTGATTGGTTGCTCCATATAAGGCAAAATAATTTCTAACTAGACAGATAATTGGTCTAAATAGACAAAGAACACAGACACTGTTCAAAGGTATAATTTATCTAATTCAGTTTGATAAACATCAGATTCTGTTGCGTATATTTGCAACAGTAGCTTTTTTGAGCTTTCAATTCTGACCTCTTGACCCCGGCTTCTTCCCCTAACAATCTAAAGTAGACATTGCTATCTGTTTGTCTGTTTTTACCAAGCAGACAGTTTATCCCACAATTTCACAGTTATTTACTCAGGATTTTGGATAGTTGGATCATTAACAACAGGGTTTTTGTTTACTTTGGTTGGAAGATATAGCTGGCAAGGTAATATCACAAGGGTGAAAATTAAATGCTCTGCAAGGATAGGAGATTAAGAAACTGAAAGTGGAAGGAAGTATCTCCAACTTGAAACAGACTATTCCACACAATTGGATATTTAAGACCTTTTAGTCATAGCATGTCTTCTTGGGGATGCATCACATTGAGAGCTGGAGCCGACTGTCGTTTAAGATGAAAAAGAGAATACCTGTTTTTGGAACTCTTGGAACAAACTATAGCAGGCAACTTGATGCCTCGTGCATTTAAATTAATATTCATCGTCCTGATAATGATGAATAATTTTAGACTGCAATCTTTGATCATCTTCAGAATATTGTAGTTTCTCTTCCCCACTGGAAGTTGCCTAAATAGCATCCCAAAGGAGGTACAGCATCTTAATTACCTGTTAATTACCTGTGAGCATACAGATGGGCTGTGGCTTGTAGCTTAAGAAAAATGACTTTGATGCCCGGCTGGCAGTGACTGCACTAAACAAATTATAAATTCCACCAACAGGTTAATTTTAGCATTCATAAATAAAACTGCTAGAGGGACAAACATGGTCTGCTGAAATGACTCATCTGCCTGTCAACAAAAGTGGATTTAATGTATTGTTGGCACTAAGTTTAGTGATGACTGCAGGTCAGTGAAATGTTTTTCTAGAACTCCAGCATATCTTTTCAGTATCTCCCTGTTCCTGACCACATTGACTGACTGTTGCACATGCATTGAACAACAAATAGAAGTTTCGTTTGGAGTCATAAAGTGGACTGGTTTATACTAGCAAAATGTAGGAATGAGTGGTTACTCTGTTAAATATTATATGAAGGAAAGCAGCTCTTGTTCATTTTTAACAATTACTAAGCACAGAAGCAGAGGAATGTGCATATATCTTGAATCATTCTTATTACAATGATCTGCAACGGTGAACAGCATAATAAAATTAAAATAAATTTGTTGAATGGAAGATTTCTAGAAAGCAACTCTGTGGAAACTGTTTCTGAAAATGGCTTTTCCTCCCTCAATATTTGATCAGTGGCTCAATGTTATGTATGATTGAAAATAGCTAATTTCGGGGCTCCTGGGTTTGGGGGCTGCTCATTTTATTATGAAAAATAAAATATTTTTATAGTTAACAGCGAGTTTTGTGCTTTTTTATTACTCTTTGAAGAACAACATTACCACATTAATGATTGATACGAGCAGTGCATAAAACTATTGCCCTCATGTGGAGTTTTCCTCTTTGAGGAAAAATATTATCACGTTAATGATTGATACGAGCAGTTCATAAAGCTATTGCCCTCATCTGGAGTTTTGAGACAGGCCTTGACAGAGTACATTCTAAGGTTGCCAGTCTCCAGATAGGATCTAGAGAAATCCCAGAACCACAATCGTTAGGCTTGAGATGTCAGGTACACTACAAATGTCAGTTACCCTGAAGGAAATGGCAACTTCAGAGACCAGACTCTATGGCCAACCTCTTCGAGCCTGTGGGCACATTTGAAATTTTGAGACAGTGTGGTGGGCACAAAACAAAATGGCTGCCCACAAAACGACTGCAAGAGGAGGTGGAGCCAGCCACAAAATTGCAGACACACAATAAAAATCCTTATGCTTTTGAATAAGGATTTGAAAAAGTTTTGAAAAATCCACACAACCAATCAAGTTTCCAGTGGCCCACCTACTTTCTAAACAATCCAAAAAAAGTTGTCGATGAGCACAATGGCACTCCTGGGCACCATGCTAGGGATCCTTGCTCTACGGTAGAACACAGATTCTAGATGAAACCCCTCCTCAAATTCTCCCTCCCCATCCACAGGCACTACCCCAAATCTCCAGGCTGGAATTGGCAACCCTAATTGAATCCCAAAATAGAACTTGTTGCAAGAGCATAGTTGTGAAACACTTGTAGAGACTGCAAACAAGACAGCCTCGTCTCCTTCAGCCACATGTTCGCTTTCGGTGTGAAAGGGATTTTTATTTTTTATCTACACTCAGGAACCTTCCAAGTTAGAGTTGGCTGCTCTGGGTCGAAACATTCTTGGAAGTTTGGGGGTAGAATCTAGAGAGGGGAGGAAAGTCAGTAAGGATTAGTTCCACAGTGTCCATCCTCCATTTCCTCCAGGGAACTGCTCTCTGTTGCTTGGGTATCAGTCGTAATGATCAACAAGGCTTAAAGAACAATGGTTCTGGTTGGCTTTCCATCCATCCCATGTTCACACTTCTAGGTTGTGAGTTCTGGGCTTTGTGGCTGTGGTCTGGTAGTTTTTGCTCCTAACTTTTCACCGCATCTATGGCTGGCATCTTCAGAGGCATGTCCCATAGGATTGCCTCTAAAGATGCCAGCCATAGATGTGAGCAAAACGTTAGGACCAAAAACTACCAGACCATGGCCACACAGCCCAGAAAACCCTCAACCACCAGTAGATTCTGGCTGAGAAGACCTTCTACTCCTGGTCTACAGTGTTAATTGAGTATTGTATATTAGGTTAACATTGTATGAAACATCCTTGTCTTTTATTCATATGCAGTAAGGTTTGGTAAATGGAGACCTTCCTGCCCAAGTGGTGCTGAGCTAGGAATCATCCTTTTGGGTCCCTGCCCCCACTCAATTTATTTGAATATTTGTATATTTAATTTATATCCCACCCTCCCCCGAAAGGCTCAGTGCGATGCACAACAATGTAATAACAACACCAGTAATCGTAATATCATACAACAAACATCAATAAACATAAAATCAATAACATAACAGCACCTTCCTTATGAGGAGCGTTTGGGACTCTTTAGTTTGGAGAGGAGACGTCTGAGGGGGGATATGATTGAAGTCTATAAAATTATGCATAGGGTAGAGTAATGCTGACAGAGAGAAATTTTTCTCTCTTTCTCACAACACTAGAACCAGGGGGCATCTATTGAAAATGCTGGGGGGAAGAATTAGAATTAATAAAAGGAAACACTTCTTCACGCAACGTGTGATTGGTGTTTGGAATATGCTGCCACAGGAGGTGGTGATGGCCACTAACCTGGATAGCTTTAAAAGGGGCTTGGACAGATTTATGGAGGAGAAGTCAATTTATGGCTACCAATCTTGATCCTCTTTGATCTGAGATTGCAAATGCCTTAACAGTCCAGGTGCTCGGGAGCAACAGCCGCAGAAGGCCATTGCTTTCACATCCTACATGTGAACTCCCAAAGGCACCTGGTGGGCCACTGCGAGTAGCAGAGAGCTGGACTAGATGGACTCTGGTCTGATCCAGCTGGCTTGTTCTTATGTTCTTATGTTCTTATCATAAACATATAAACAACAGCATTATAACACATAGCATTATGAGCAACAATAAACATAACATTATAAACAACAAACATCAGTAGCAGCATATAAGAAAAAACAATACAGCAATGAATAAACAATAAAACATGAAGTCAGTTGAACGTTGCATCTCAGATGGCGACTACATACAAACTTCTAAACATTATTAAACTTCTTGTTATATTAAACCTAACTGTAACTTTAACAATAATAGCAGCAATTAACAGACACTAACAAACATTACTAACTTAATAACAGCTGCTATCCTAAACGATACAATCCGCCCAATATACACAAAAGGAGGTAACTAACCTAACCCTCCCTCTACACTCCTGGCTAGCACCTATCTACCTGTTCCTAATGCTAATCACAGGGCAGCAGATCTCCTGGGGCAAATCAAATGGTAGTGATAAGATACAGATTTACTGCATCTTCTTATGTATTGTCGAAGGCTTTCACGGCCGGAATCACTTGGGTGCTGTGTGGTTTCCGGGCTGTGTGGCCGTGTTCTAGCAGCCTTCTCTCCTGACGTTTCGCCTGCATCTGTGGCTGGCATCTTCAGAGCATCTTCAGAGTCTGGTGGGAGGATCAGATCCTCTGAAGATGCCAGCCACAGATGCAGGCGAAACGTCAGGAGAGAAGGCTGCTGGAACACGGCCACACAGCCCGGAAACCACACAGCACCCAAATGCATCTTCTTATGTGCACCATTTCATGTGGCCTGAACTTTGCCTCTGGTGTCTTAGGAGGACATTGTGAGCAGCCGCCTCCTCCCGACTCTCTCGGTCCGCTCAGCGCCACCGCAGGCGCCATTCCGCCCTGGGCCGCGAGGGGGCGGCGGGGAGGCCCGTCTCCGGGGCAACCAGAACGCGAGGGCGCCGCGCTCGTCACGCACGCCCCGCAGGCCGGGGAGGCCGCTGCTGGTGGCGCCTGCCTGGGTCGCCCGCCTCGGAGTCGCTCCCAACGGCAGCGGGCGGGCGGGCGGGTCGGCGGCGGCTCCCTGGAGGCAAGTGAGGGGCTGCGGAGGGCGCGGGGAGGCCGGGTGGGCCCCGATCCGCCTCGCCTGGAACTTGGAGCCAACTTTTCCCCCGGAGGGCGAACCCGGGCGTGGTTGGTGGGGGTGAAGCCGAAGCAGGGAAACCAGACCCAGAACGCGCAGGAAGGGCTGCGAGGGGGTCGATTCTGGGCTTCTTCCCCTTCCTCCGCCATCCCTTGCCTCTCCTCTAGTTTATCCTCCTAACAGCCCTGTGAGGTAGGTCAGGCTGGGAGCGGGTGGCTGGCCCGAAGTCACCTTCTGAGTGTCCAAAGAGCAGAGGTTTGAACCCAGATCCCTGACATGTCAGATACCGCTGTTGGGAGGCAACATCAGCAAACAAGCTCTCTTTGGCTCATTCCGCACATGCAGAATAATGCACTTTCAAACTGCTTTCAATGCTCTTTGGAGCTGTGCGGAACGGCAAAGTCCACTTGCAAACAGTTGTGAAAGTGATTTGAAAACGCATTATTTTGCGTGTGCGGAAGGGGCCTTTGTTTCCCTTCCAGGACTGCTGCTTATCCACATAACAGCAGTAATGGCACCAGAAGAAAAAGAGAAGAGTTTGGATTTATACCCTGCTTTTCTCTCCTGTAAGGAGTCTCAAGGGGGCTTACAAACTCTTTCCCCTGCCTCTCCCCACAACAGACCCCTTGTGAGATAGGTGGGGGCTGAGAGAGTTCTGAGAGAACTGTGACTGGCCCAAAGTCACCCAGCAGTTCTCATGAGTAGGAGCAGGGAAACAAATCTAGTTCACCAGATAAGACTCCGCTGCTCATGTGGAGGAGTGGGGAATCAAACCCTGTTCTCCAGATTAGAGTCTGCCAATCTTAACCGCTACACCACGCTGGATGCTGAACTAGATGGACCTCTGGTCTAATCCAGACTCACTCCTCTAATGTTCTTCTGTACTGGACAGGGTGGTGGGGAACTTGTGTCTTTTTTATACAAGTCCACCATTCACATAGATGTGAGGTCTATTTTAAAGAAAATTGTGCTTGACTGCTGAGCCGTATTCCCCGCTCCAACTCTGTCTTATGGCAACCGTTTCACTATATCTGTTCCTTGTTTCTCTGTTGTTTCCTGCAGGTGACATAAGAAGACATCTCTTTCAAAGAAAAAAATGAATGGTAGTTCATTGCTGTGAAGTTGTTACTTCTTCCTAGCCATAGTGTTCATGTGGAGAACTTTCTGCCTTGCGGATCCTGTGTCCTAAAGGCCGGCATGGGGACCCTGGTGGAAGTTGGGCCTTGTGATCCATCACAACCAGCTGAAAATTCAGTGAGTGTTGTAACCATTCTTCATGGCTAATTAGAAAATAAAACAGGAGGCATATGAAGGATCCGGTTTATTCTTGCCTTAATGATCTCCCGCCTTTGGGTTCTCTTTGGTGAAATAGTGTAGTGGGAAATGGCCACGTCTGAATTCCCTCAAAAATGGCTCTACTTTTCAGTAGTCACTTGGGGCGATCTACTCTATCATGACTCAAATGTGTGCGAGTGTGCTGATTTTTATATGCTTGTAATATCTACTCTGTTGTATAATCCCAGCCATTTGTAAGGCTTCTATCATTTATTTTCCTAAAACAATTTAAAATTTCCAATTGGAAATGGGTCAAATATAATTGAATTTTAGTGGTTTTATCCTGCATATCATCATAAGGCTTTCAAGAAAATGTACTCATCATCGTTCTGTATAAAATCAGCCAAGAACCAAGGTTCCAACCACCTGCTAAAATGAACCAAACACCTCAAATGGAGCAGCGGAGACTGACAGTAGCAGTTCTAGGGAGCAACTAGACATTTTTGCCAAGTGTCCCTTGTTTCCTCTCTTTCCACCCCATCCAAAGGGTGAGGGGGCAGATCTGCCATTGGTAGTGGCGTGGAACTGCTCTGCTAGATTTGCCCCTTCCAGAATATTTGCCCCTGCAGAGAGGCAGATCTACCAGCAGGTGGCTGCTGCGGCCCTCCACAGTGGTGGGACAAGGTGCTGAATGTCCCCAGAAGGGCACTGGGGTGGGGGTGCTTGGACTGGCGAGCCTGCAGTGGGGGGGGGGCGTGACTGTCTTGAGGGGGCTTATCAGGCCTGCAAGCCATCTGAGGCAACCCCTCCCCTCACTCCCAATCTGGAGCAAGGGGAGGGGGGGAGTTTTGCCTCAGCTGGCTTGTAAACCTGATAAACCCGCTCAAGGGACCAGATTCAGCCCCCTGCCTGTATGTTTGCCACCTATGCTTCATGGGGTGATATGCCATTCGCCTTCCTCAGTCATCTACACTTTACCCCCAGCAAGCTGGGTATTCATTTTACTGACCTCGGGAGGTTGGAAGGCTGAGTCTGTCTTGAACCGGTGACCTGAAACCAACTACCAACAGAGAAACAAAAATAATGTTGGATTCCTGTGCATTTTTGCAGAAATCACTTCTAGGTTAATGTGTTTTTTTTCTAGATTTCTGCTGCTGGGTTTCCGCTTTATTCCGCCTACTCTTCCAGACATGAAATAGAAATAAAATTGAATTTCAGACAGCTTGCAAAGATTTTGTCTGAGCAGGGCACTGATTGATGCAGAGAATCCTTTTCCTGCAGGGTGTGTGAATTTAGTTGGAACTGACCACCAGAGGTCACCATCCTCAACCAGTTGGACATTTGTTGACAGTTACAGGTGGCCAAAACAAGTCCCATCAAACCCTTATTTGTATTCACCTGCAGCTGCTTTAAGCTAGTTATTGTAATGAATGTTCTTTGCATGAAAGGATTCAGGTGAATATTTAGGTGAATCTGGCTTCATAGCAGGGAAACCTGGCGCCGTTGCTGCAGTTGCTATCCAAGAGGCCTGAAGTCAGATATGTGGTCCTTATCTGAAATTTGTAAAACCTAAAATCTGCAATAATGTGGAGGTGGGAAGACAGCCGCACAGCTTCTTTGATATTTAAAGGTCACCTTTACCAACTCCCAAGCAGCCCCTTTCCGTAGTTTGATCCTACAAGTCCCTGGCCTGGGCTGCTATTATATCTTATTTTTGAGCAGCATTGAGACCCCACAGTCTGTCTGTTTATCCCATTGCCTGATTGAACAGCTGACAGATCCTTCCAGCAGTGCAAAGCAGGATGAGGAGGCCACCAGCTTGACTTTTTAGAGACTATATCATTTTATTTACTTATCAGTATCGGAGATGCTGATGTACAGATGCATGGTAGACACTATGCTTTTCAGGCTGAAAATCCAGGCATTATGATTTCTAAAGCGCCCCAAAGCGCTTATGTTTTAGTTATCTTTTAGGAGATTTGCAGCTTTTCATTAGCTTAGCTGCAGAATGCGGGATCATCTCTGCTGTGTTCCCACTGCAGGGGTCATGATGGCATGAAGCCTAATTCTCCTGTTGCTGAGGCTGAGTATACACTGCAACATTATACCTTAGATCTTTTGGTTGATTGTATGTTTTCTCCCTCACTAGGAGGCTGCAGAGAGTGACTGGAGAGCCTGTGCCTTTTATTGGATAGTGTCTTCCTCAGACATCAGTAGACCCCAGCCACAGCGTCCTTCTAGAACAGTGATGGCGAACCTATGGCACGGGTGCCAAAGGTGGCACTCGGAGCCCTCTCTGTGGGCATGCACACATAGAGTTTGTCATGTGGGGGTGGAAAATCACCCCCCCCACACACACACACACATCTAGGCTGGCCTGGGCCACTGAGCACGACGTGTGTGCACCGTGGTGAGCAGGGAGGACTCGGCTGGCGGGCCTGGTGCCTGTGCTCCGGGTGGCTGCTGCTCAGGGGGGGAGGGGCGCAGAGGGGGCAGAGGTGCTAGAGAGGCACAGAGCGGTGTGCGTGGGACTTGCTGGATCCTACAGCAGGCTGGCCCCTGCTCGAGGGGGTGGGTCGGAGGAAGAGAGAGCCAACCTTGGGTGCTGTGTGGTTTCCGGGCTGTATGGCCGTGTTCTAGCAGCATTCTCTCCTGACGTTTCGCCTGCGTCTGTGGCTGGCATCTTCAGAGGATCCTCTGAAGATGCTAGCCACAGACGCAGGCGAAACGTCAGGAGAGAATGCTGCTAGAACACGGCCATACAGCCCGGAAACCACACAGCACCCAAGTGATTCCGGCCGTGAAAGCCTTCGACAATACAGAGAGCCAACCGTTTTTTTCTAAACTAAAACCTCAGCATTCAGGTTAAATTGCCGGGTTGGCACTTTGCAATAAATAAGTGGGGTTTGGGTTGCAATTTGGGCACTCGGTCTCAAAAAGGTTCGCCATCACTGTTCTAGAATCACAGAATCGTAGAGTTGGAAGGGGCCATACAGGCTGTCTAGCTGAACCCCTCATTGTGGGATCCGCCTAGAGCATCTCAGGCCTGGTTTTCCTTTCTCCCATTCTTGGAAGACCTAGTGCCAAAGCAGCATGAGGCCAGATGGGTCACTGCTTAGGCTTAGTGAGGGGCAGCTGGTATGTGTGTGGCATTTTATTTGGCTGACCTCTTGCTCTCTGTGACCGACCCACAGTTCCAGCCGCTCCATCCTCTGTGCCACAACCCCAGTGGGATATATGGGGTCTTGCTCTAGCAGGCAGAGTGCTGTGAAGATGAATCCTGTTGGATGCCTGATATCGCTGTATGATGGAGCATTTGGGATTGTCTGTGAAATGGCATCTGCATGGCCTTATGCCAGACCAATGCCCATCCTGGCTTCTCTCTTGTGAGACTTTTACAGGCAGCAGAACCCCTTCCCCACCCCCACGTGGAACTGGGGATTACTGCTTGTGCTTTCGACAATTTTATTATCCCCAACCTCCAATTCCACTTCTCCCGGCAGCAAATCTGCTTCCCAGACAGGCTGGAGAAGTCCCTTTGCCGTGAGCTCATTTATTATGACTTCTAGAGCTGCATGAAAGGTTTCTTTGTCTGCTGTAACTGAGTGCCGGAATAAGCTCTCCAGAGCAGCTGGCAGCGTCGACAGCCTCTGGTAGGAAGCGTGCTTCCTTTCCTCAGTTGGGGCAACTCTGCAGTACTTTGAACGTCGAGGTTTCAATGCACTATTCGAACCGTAGGGGCTACAGTGTGTTCGCCAGGACTGTGTGTGTATCTAGCGTGGAGGCATGGAGCTCAGTGGCCGATTAGCTGCTTCCTGGGCCAGTCTGTTGGCCGCACCACCAAAATGACCACTTAAGGCAGCCCAGAGTGGATGGTGCTGATGCTCTGCAGCGATTTACATGAACACATGTGGAACAGCCTTGTACTGAATCAGACCATCGGTCCATCAAGGTCAATATTGCCCACTCAGGCTTGCAGCCGCTCTCCAGCATCTCAGGTGAAGGTCTTTCCATTGCCTTTTAGCGGGAGATGCCAGGGATTGAATCGGGGCCTTTTGCGTGGTCTCTGGTTCCATCCTAGAATTCTTCAGTGTTAAAAGAGCCTCTAGTAGCAGCCCGAGTTTTCAGAAAGCCTCACCAGAGCCTGCTGCTGATCAGAGAAGACAGTGCTAGGTGAGATGGGGCCGCACTCGGAGTCAGTTGAGGGCGGCTTCATATAAGCCCTAAGTGAGTCACTCCTGGGGATGGCACCAGCCTTTTCAGCGAATGCTTGAGTGTCCCTGACTAGCAGCACAGGAAATTGCCATGTGGTTAGTGGCCCCCTGCATCATGTTATACAAGTTGGTGGTGAAACGTACCCCCAAGTAGCAGCCCACAGGGTTTCTAGGCAAGAGGCAGACAAAGGTGGTGGTTTGCCATTGCCTTTGTCTACAGATCAGCCCTGGATTTCTTTGGGGGTCTCCCATCCAAGGGCAAGCCAGGGCTGACCCTACTTGGCTTCCGAGATCTGATGAGGTCAGGCTAGCCTGGTCAGGTCAGGGTAATGCAAGTTAGCTTGGTTTCAGTGGATCATTTTGGAGCTGGAAGATCATCCGGAGGCCAGACTTCATGAAATAGGGAGTGGAATGGGAGTGGGTCAGTTTAAAAAACAGCAATTCCTTCAGCTCCCTCACTTTACTTAACTGCCTTGTTTCATTTCCAGTATCAGAAGTGGACTGGAAGAAAAAGTGCAATGAGCACCGAATTCAAGCAAGGTTAAGTAGGAGGATGGGGGCGTGGCCCATGTGACTGTGCTCTTCTTTTTTTTAAAATTCCCTGCTTTAGAGGAGGCCGGTCCTGTCCCCTTCCCCCATCACATATATCTTGGACCTTAACCAGGTGCTGCTCTGCTTTCCAATGACTTTTCCTTCAGCCTGACGCCTCATCTCTTTTTAAAAAATAGTGTCATGAAAGACCAAGCTTTCCCACCTGGGGTGTCCACTTCACCAGGGGGGTACCAATTTCCCTTTGGCCCAGCGGCAGAAATTTACCTATTTCGTGGGCAGTGTGCCATTCTTCAGGCAGATTACAAGCACAACAGAACTGTTCAGTCAGCCGGTAAGCTATTTACAAAACATGATGACACTTGAATGGTAACAGCGTTTAAATTGTAACAGCCAGAACTCCCCATAAAGCTATTCAGCCAGTCTGCAAGCGGATTAGAAAATATGGCAACATCTGGATGTGCCTGCAGAGATTCCTAATAAAACAGGATGATGAATTGGGGTTGAGATTGAAGGACTGGAACTTTAAAAAAAAACACATTATCCCCAGTGAAAGTCACCTCCTAGGTTTATCCATTATATCATACTTCTACTTCCTGTTCCAAAATACCTCCCTGAGCAATTCTGTGTGGGGGCCAATTTATTAGCATCAGACAGGCTGTTCCATAATGTGACATCTACTTCAGAGAATCTGCATGCATGTGCAGGTGCTGATTTGCCTGGGTGCAGGGTAGCACCTTCAGAAAGCTTTTTTTCTGATGAGCAAACAGTGGCAGTGGAATATAGCAGGAAAGGTGGTCCCGCAGGTGTGTTGGTCCGGGGCCATTAAGGGCTTTGTAAGTGATGGAACCTTCAATTGAGCCTAGTGCCTGACTCTTGGTCCAATGGAGTAACTGCAGAGGCGGAGTGATATGCAGATTCTGGTTTGCATCTGATATTAGCCAAGCAGTAGTATTCTGTACCAGCTACGGTTTCTGAGTTGTCTTTAAGGGCAAAACGCATCGAGTCTGTTACAGTAGTCTAGCCTCAAGGTAATCTTAGCAAGCTTCCACATGGCCAAGGTCAGCAGCACAATAGAAGCAAATGATGGCAGGACAACAGATGCAGAACTTCGTTGGAATAAATTAATAATTTTTGTTGAGGTTCAGCTATCGAATAAGTTTTTATCCCACCCCTCCTCTAAAGAGCTCCAGACTGTGTCTAATACATCAGTGGTTCCCAACTTTTTTTCACTCGTGTATCCCTTGGAGAAGAAGAAGAGTTTGGATTTATACTCTGGTTTTCTACACCATAAGGAGTCTCAAAGCGGCTTACAAACTCCTTTGCCTTCCTCTCCCCACAACAGACACTTTGTGAGGCAGGCAGGGCTGAGAGAGTTGGGAGAGAACTGTGACTGGCCCAAGGTCACCCAGCATATTTCACGAGTAGGAGCAGGGAAACAAACCCAGTTTACCAGATAAGAGTTTGCCACTCATGTGGAGGAGTGGGAAATCAAACCTGGTTCTCCAGTTAGAGTCTGCTGCTCTTAATCACTACATCATGCTGACTGTCAACCTAGCAACCCATTTCCCTAAAATTGTACCCCCATATTAGTAAACCCGTTACATAATTTTTTCGCCTACTTCCAAATGCTGTTCCGCATGCTGCAGGTTGGGAACTGCTTTAATACATGCTTCTCTCTTCCCTGTTCTATACCCATAACAATTCTGCATGGTAGGACAGGCTGAGAGAGGGTCCCTCCCTGCCCCCTGACTGCAACAGCGTGGGGATTACTACCCGACTCCGGTCAACACCTTAACCGCTATGTCATGCTGGCTGTCATAGAGGTCCATGAAACTTGTATAGGCCTTTCAAAACAAATCACATGGAGAAGTTTCTCTTGCACATGTCCCAGTGGAATGAATGGGAACTTTTCAGGAGCAACCTGAATGCTGTCTCCTACCTATGAGCACCTTTATGGAGGACATTAATAAAATCATATCATTTGATAATTTATTCTTGTCCTCCCATGGAAACTTGGGTGGAATTGGCTTCGTGCCTTGAGCACGGAGTTTGGCAGACCCAAAAAGAGCTGCATGTGTTCTTGTTTGAAGCTGACCCCTCCCCCAACATGTTGGTCTGATAAAAGAGAGTGTTTAACCTACCAATTTCAGCATTCCTAATCTAAGTAGTGCATTGAAGGGATTAAGTCCTGGGTCCCCCTCCTCTGCCATATTGCTAAAAGCATTATTCAGAAGGGTTCTCTCGTTTTTATGGCGGAGGATTAATTGACTTTTGTCCCTGTAATTTTGATGCAGGGCTGGGGCAGTTTTCCCAGTAGCCCCTCTGTGCTGAAAATGTCAATCTCTGCATTGCATAGTTTATGGGGAAATGGAACGTTTCAAAATGGCAAGCTGAGCTGGAGGCCACTTAAGAAACATCTGTGGCCTCTTTACACAGATGATTTATCAGTGCTTTATGCCAACATGTTTCGATTTTGACTAAGTACACTGTATTTTATTGTCCTGCATTGTTGACATGCTACCTTGTGAATGCTTGGACACTTCTTTTGAGTATCTGTATTACACCAGAGTAAATGGGTCATTTGTGATACAATCTAGATTTAGGGGCTAGTGGGGAATAGCATCAAAACCTCATAGCTGTGCAGAGTTTGTAATTGCTCTTCTTATCTCTCTTGACTTTACTGGACTCATGATCATTACAGGAAAAAAGATGGCAGATTCATCCTAATCCCATGGTGGGGTGCGGGGGAGGGGGGGTTAGACCTTAAATGTTCAAAAAACAGTTGAATTGAATTTGAGGATTTTTCATATCAAGGCAAGACAAAATTCCGTTCAATCCTTTTGGTTTCTCTTTGAAAGAATGTAATACAGAATCTTGGCTTGTCTGAGCTGCATGTTCTTCTTGTTTGTCTATGCAATTCATAATTCAGAGTCCAGAAGTTGATTCCAACATTTTAATGAAATCCCTAGTTCTTATGGAGGCAGAAGAATTGTTTTTAAATTTGCAGACCATTTTTGCTGAAAGATACAGAACTGCTAATGTCTGGCTTGTGGAACTTCCACACTGTGACTAGTTTGCTGTCCCTCCTTGTATCCACCAGACCTTTTCATATTCTCTGGGTGAGAGGATGGCACTTATGTGGGTGGGCCTTTAAAAAAAGGCACAACTTCCAGTCCACGTGGTTCAGAAAGTTGCCTGGCTGTGACCCTTCCTAACATATCAAACCAAGTTTGGGAAAGAATGCATTAAAGTAGGGTCAGCTTGGAAAGTGGGCAATTTGAAGACAGCGAGGTTAAAATCCAGTAGGACCTCAGAGACCAGCAACATTTTAGAGAGTCAAGGGTATCTGACACAGAGAGTTTCCACGATTGAAAGCTTATCACTTGAAAATCTCATTGGTCTTTAAGGGGCTACTGGACTTTAAAGGGCTACTGGACTTGGCTCGATTGCAGTCCAATGTGGCTATCCTCCAAAACTATCTTCATGGACATATGGAGAATCCAAATATCTGCTCCAGTGTGGATGCTAAACTGGAGCAAAACCTCTGTGGGGAAGCAAGCTGAAACTGTGAAGATGGTCAAAATGGCTTTATTAAGTAACTGTTTCGGAAACACAAGAGGAAGCAGCAGCAGCATCCCCATCTGCGCGTTGCCCAAAGTCCTCGTGGCTTCTAACACATAAGGCTGTACATTTACTTAGAAGTACCGTTGTACTCCGAGGGACTTGCTTTTAAGTAAGAGCGCGTGGGATTGGCAGAGAAAGGCTTTGTTTTAAGTGCGTCGTACTGTTTAAGAGCCTGCAGCCAAGTTCACATCATGAAATCATTATCTAACGATTTCAATAGCGTGGGGATGGACCAGTCGCAGGGCTGTTCTTGCATAACTGACATTTGTTTTTGTTAATTATCCAAGCAGCGCTGCGACAGTCCCTGCTATATTTTTCAGGAAGGGGGTGGGAAATGGAAGTCACAGACCCAGTTCGAAAAGAGTTTGGCCCGCTGAAGCTCATGTTCATGCTGTCTGCCCCCAGATACATCTTGCTATGCTGCTCCTCCCCCCCACCCCACGCTTTTGGAACCCAGGTTAGCATTGCACTTGATTGCAGTCCCTTGCCCTAGCCATTAGTATTTTATTTATTTATTAATTATTTATTTTCCTTCTTGGTTTTGAGAATCTTGTTTTAATTATTCTGTTTTTTTAAACAAACAAAAAACAACGTTTTCTGCTGCTCCAGGAGTAATGGGTTCAAGGTGAAGGAAAAGAGATTTCAACTAAACATCAGGAAAAAACTTCCTGACAGTCAGGACTGTGCAACAGTGGAATGCACTACCTCGGAGTGTGGTGGAGTCTCCTTCTCTGGAAGTTTTTAAACAGAGGCTGGATGGCCATCTATCAGGAGTGCTTCATTGTGTGTTCCTGTTTGGCGGGGGTTGGACTGGATGGCCCTTGGGGTCTCTTCCAACTCTATTATTCTGTAACTCTATGAAAATCCAGGTTCTATGAATCCAGCAAATGTAAGATGTTTCATACCCTCTGTATATCTTCATCAATTCTAAAAATACACCAAGTTCCTTTCCTTTGTAGCTCTCATCTCTTTTTTACATGTGATGTAGTGAATGTGTAATTCTGGTAAATCAGCCTGTTTTTTAAAAAGTGTTAACTACTGGAAAAATTCAGAGAGATCAGTGCTAAGATAAGGAGGCACAAACTTGATCAGGGCTGTTAATGGAGATAGCCGGCTTCTGTCATAGTGTAGTGACTGCTTGCCAAGTCAGAGGGCAGAGGTTTTCTTATGTTTTTGGAATGGTTTTGCCGTGCTTGTGGCATACAGCACACCTGAACTCTAGGGTATGAATCTAGGGTTAATAACAAAATGGGTTATACAGAACAAATCTTATACAGAAAAGGAAACAAACTATAACCCAGCTACACACACAGTGACAATTTATAAAGATAAGGTGTGTTGAAGAAGTACAAACAATACAAGTACCGCTTAACATACAAAACTATGACAGTGTCAGCCACTAACAAACAATAATACAATGTTGTGGCATACTACCATAGTAAATGCTGTAAATCAACAAAGCCGTTCAAAAGTATTTCCAAAAGACTGAATATATGTATTATTATAGGAAGACAAACCCTGGTAAGGGGTATGATTTATATGTAATATTATTTAATTTTTAAAAAATGATGCCGGATGGTAATTTGAATGTATTATGTAACTTGAAATTTAATAAACATATTAAATAAAAAAAAGTATTTCCAAAAGTGCTTTCAAAAATTCATAGAGACTGTCAAACATCTTTCTTCATTTGGATACGCTTCATGTCAGGGAACTAAATTACATCACTTCTTGTGTAGCTGGGTTATAGGTTCCCCCCCTTTTTGCCATAAGAATATAGGGTTGCCAGCCTCCAGGTGGGGCCTGGAGATCTCTGGAATTTCCACTGATCTCCCAACAACCAAGATCAGTTCCCCTAGAGAGCATGGCTACGGGGTAGATTCTATGAGAGTTTACCCCACCCTCTCCGGGCTCCACACCCAAATCTCCAGAATTTGGTAGCCGTCTAAAACACATCGGATAGTATCCAGCCTGTCGCATCTGTTTTGCAGTCATTTGTTCAGTTTTCTGTAAAGTTTATCTTCCAAGTTTCAGAAGTTTGCAATTTCTAGCCTTACTTTTCTGTCTCTTCTCACCAGAGGTAGGTTTGGCAACCTTCTCCTCCCCCCCAACTCCTGAAACTCTGTCCGCAGCCTGCTGTGTGTGAGATGGAGGGCCCAGACTCTGGAAATAGGTTTCAGATGTTTCCCCTGACCATTTCCTAGGCCTGCTGCACCGGGTAAGTGGAGGCGTTTCTATAGGAACAGTGCAGCGCGACATCTCACCCGCTGCTCCCCCCAGTGGCTCCTTTCTGAGCATGCCCAGTGTGAGTCTTGACTTTGGCTCAAGTATCCTGTGTGCAGTAACGGGCGGCACATATGGGACTATGAGTGAGGTCTCCCATGAGCTCCAAGTCTTTGTCTTTCGGAGGAGACGAAGGAAGGGGAGGGGGGAGGTCGTGCCCTTGGGCTGGAGGATTTGGTCTGTGTGCTCCAAGGACTGAGCCCCCGCTCTGTGGACTTCTGAAGAATGCTTGCCTGTTTGGCCCGGGGAAATGTACTGGACATTCTGCAGGAGGGCTTCACAGAGGTAAACAAACAACCCTTTCCCATCCCTTCTCTTGCAAAGTCTTCTGAAGGCAGAATTCCAAGTGGGGGACTGAAGTGGGGGAGCGCTGGGCATCTTTGCCGGTGCTTTGCAGAGCACTGTTAGTTTGGGAGAGTTTGCTTCAGTGATTCCCTCTTGTTTACACACCAGGTTACCGTCCTGCACCAGCCGGGCAGCAATAGAAATGCCGAGGTGTCAGGAGGGAAACTCTTGGGACTTGTCAGGCTCCCACCAGTGTTAAGAAGTGTTTTGGCTGCTCCTAGAGATGCTGTCGGTCTGTTTTATGAGCCTGCAGAGTCCTCGAGAAGCCGTCCAGGTGTGATTTCTTGTCTCCACCCACCAGTTCTAACTAGCTGGAAAAAATCAGAAATCAACACGCTGGGGTAAAAACCGTTTTGAGTGCTTCCTTCTGCGTTTTTGGTCAGGAGGGGCAAGTTAAAACTTTAGAAGGAGAGGATCCTGCTGGCTGACATGATTGGGGGTGGGGGGGTGGGAGGGTGGGGGGTGGACTCTGCAACCTTTTTTCTTAAGCTGTGAAGCAGATCTCCAACCTTTTTTCTAAGCAATGTTTTGCTCTACCCAGAAATGCCATCTGTGATCGGGCTGCTGAAGTGTGTCGCTGGGGACGGGTTTCCTGCGGCTGTAAGCTGAGAAGACGGGAGTCTGGGTGTGAGCCTTGGGCAAGATGCTCCAGATTAGCTGTAGTTTCCCTCTCTGCCTGGGGGTGGAGGTCACAGTGCACGGTTTTCATAACCTTGCCGCTCAGAGTAGTTATCTGCGATGGGTGCCGCAGTTGTGGAGTTGCTGCTCGCTGTCTTCATCTCTTCAGTGTTCCTCGCCCTCATTCATAATTGCAAACGCGGATCCTTTTTGAGCATAATCAGTAACATGAATCGGAGAAGCGTAAGGAAAACTTGGGTATGCAGGGGAAAGTTTTTCTCTCTTGGTTTTTCTTTAAGGGTCTCCCCCCCTTCCTTCCCATTCAAATGCTGGCTACCATTTGAAATAACTTGAGCTTGTACCTTGAGGAAATAAAGTTGGTTTAACTGGAGAAAGTCTGCACAAGTCCTTATACCCCTGTGAAATTGACTTCGAGCAATTCGCATGAGGGAGGAAAAGGGAGGCTGGATTTTACCCAAAGTGGTGGCAGCGACCGTAAATGGGGGCAAAACATTGGCTAGTAGTGCCACCCAAAAAGAGAGAGAAAGGGAGCTTTGACTCCGGAAAGCTTATACTCCGAAAACCTTGTTGGTCTCTGCGATGCTACAGGACTCGAGTCTAACTCTTCTATTGCAGATCAATATGGCTGCCCTCTGAAACTATCATTTTTGGGTTTTGTTTTGGCAGGTGGTTGTTTCGTCTTTCTTTTTCTTTATGGTGCAACAGAAAGTTTGGAATACTTTTCCCTCTGAAGTCCCTCCGGAGGGCAGTGGTCAGGACTATTTATTGTTATTAATGGTGACTGTTGCCATGGAATGTTTTCTTCCCAGTAAAATGCATGGAATTGGGCTTTGTGAGGTAAAATAGTTTGTCTAATAAAGGATGTGTCAATAGCGTTTAAGCCTTTGCACCGTTTTTCTACTGACTATACAGATGAGTTCAACATTCTTGGCAAATAAGTCTTTCGCAGTTACTTGCCCACAAAAACATATTCTCACTTGTTTCTCATCACATACTTGTACTGGGTGGTTTAGCATCAGAAAATAGTCAACTGTTGTACTTCTTTAATGCTCGGTTGCATGGAAGTGATTTTTAAATTGTCACAGGAGTCCAAGTGAATAGCTGGTTATAAGCCTGGTCCATGGATTGTCCAGGTGATGTCTGGGTGTCAGGAGAGACAGCATTCCCTCAATAGAATCACTGATTTCAGAACGAGTAGTTGGATGTCTGAAAGTGCCCCCACCTAGGTCAGGATTGGGATGGGATTAAAGATTTATCTCCAGGATCTCAGTTTAATTTTCCATCCAATGCACAGTGCTTGGTCTCAGACCTATGGGCTGGATCCAGCGGATCTGTTCAGCTGGTGCCTCGCCTGATGGTGAGAGGCCCTTCTGCGGCAAACGGTCATGAAGACCTTTCAACACTGGAGGAAAACGTTGCCCAGCAACGTTGCTGCTGCACTTTGGACCAGCTAGAGCATCTGAACTCTCTTCAAGAACAGCTATTCAGGGAACAGATACAAGAACATCCTTGTTCCTGTATCAGAAGCAGGTGGTGGTCTGAGGCCCTTTCCCCACTTACCTTAAGCCCCGCGCTACTCTCCTAAAGTAGTACGGGGTCCAGCTGCACTCCCCACTTCAGGGGCGGCGAGAACGCAGCCGCCCCGACGCTGCCTCTCTCACGCCCCCTCAGCACGCGTAATTCCTGGCGCCTTTTCAAATGGCGCCTTTTGGTGACTCCGCGCTGGGAATTGCGCGCAGCAACCCTCCAACAAAGGTAAGTAGGGAAAGGGCCTGATTCTCCCTTTAACACCTGAAATATTGATTCGCTGTGTATGTGTCCTGATGAGCATTCAAAAAATACTTTTTCTCCCATTTTGTTTGTGCTAATTTTCAGTAAGGACTGTGAATGGGCCGCGGGGGTGGGGGTAATCATCACAATATGGTGGCTTCGTGGTGTCGATCTTGAACTCTGCAGACTTACCAGTGACCTACTTTCTGACAAAATTGTATAATAAAATGTGAGAGGCAGGCAAAAAGCTTTCCGCCTGATTTGAACTTGGACTGAGAACTTCTAAATACCCATTTCTCCATGGACAAGGTTCAGGAAATTGAGGGGAGCCAGACTCAGTATGCAAGAGAAAGCAGAAAGGGTTGCAATCCATTACCCCACTGTGCATCTGGAGGGTTTTCTGGTGGAAGGGAAGGCCAGGAGTATTTAGCAAACGTCAAGCATTTGGTCCACTAACCAGACCCCTGCTACTGGGGAGGTAGAAAGGGCCTTCAAGTTGCAGCTTCCTCATGACGACCCTTTGAGACTTTCAAAGCAGGAGACATTCAGGGGTGTTTGCCATCGCCTGCCTTCACACCACGTCCCGGATATTCCTTGGAAGTCTCCCTTTCAAATACTAACCAGGGCAGACCCTGCTTAGCTCCTGAGATCGGGGCGATCCTGAGGTATGCAGGTCAGGGAGACTTCTGCTACACCTTCCAAAAGCAGCTGTCAATTAAAGCTCACCTCATTTTGAACTGTTGCTGGCTCAGATACATCCGTGGAGCCAAAACGTGAGCTATCTTGTGCTGGTACAGGAGGTTTGTTAGGAGAAGGACCATGTCAAGGACTGAGTGAAGCAAGAGTGAGAAATTGGTTCAGCACTGGAGGTCAAGTGGGAAAAATGTCCCGAGCCAGAGAATACAGTTAATTGCATATTTCACTTGAATGCATTACCAAAGTAGCTATTTTTACAGGAGTGTGACATCTTTCTTTGAGCAATTGACATTTTCCCACTCAGTCTGTAGAACAGGGGTCTGCAACCTGCGGCTCTCCAATTGGCCATGCTGGCAGGGGCTGATGGGAATTGTAGTCCATGAACATCGGGAGAGCTGCAGGTTGCAGACCCCTGCTATGGAATTTACAGTTGGTAATTATGGCCATCAAACGCCAGGCATTTCAACAGGGCCTTGAAAAATCTTGACGGGAACCACCTAGAAACAGCACCAAATAATGAGTTTGTGTTTCTTTTGGACATGTTTCCTCATGTTAGCTTCTGGAAGCGGTTTTTCTCGCCATATTTTGAAATGTCTGACACTCTGTCTGAGGAGCCGAGGGCCCAGTGGGACCTTATGTAGTTCCTCGGGGCCTGTAAGTTGGAGTTGTTCTATCAGGCATATGGTTGAGGCAGCTACGATTAACGTCTGGAGGCCTCCCCCGTCAATCAGCTCTTGAATATTAAATTGTTAGTATGCTTATATTATATAGCTTCTCTTGTTGCTCAGATTTAAATTAAGATGATCTAGAAGTGTTTCCTCTTGGTACAGTGTATTGATGAGATGTTTGATGTTTTAAATTTTAATGTTTTAAATGTTTTTAGTATTGTTGTACGCCAGCCTGAGCCCGAAAGGGGAGGGGGAAGAATATTAGAACTGATAAATATTAATAATAAATAAGAATGCGTCCTTACTATTCCACAGACTGAAAACATACTAACCTAACAAGCTGGACACAGTGTGTAACAGACTTCCCTCTGTGATACACTTCTGAAGATTCCAGCCACAGATGCAGGCGAAACGTTAGGAACAAGATCCACCAGACCATGGTCACACAGCTTGGAAAACCCACCACAACCATACTAACCTTTCTTTTTAAGAAAATGATGTCTCTTTACTTACAATGGTGTATTGAAAATGTACATGAATACAATGCGTACCTACTCAGAAGAACATGTGGCTGAAAAGTAATTCCCATCTTGCTTCAGCACTTATTCAGGTCTGAAGACACATGTTCTTATGTGTGGCTTCAAGAGGATTTGGCTCTTGGTCTCGGTTATACTGCTGCTGTTTGTCTGTGGTTGGCACTTGGGAACATCAGACTTTGTCAGACGGGATGACTGAATAGATTCCCCGTTTCTCCTTTGGCTGGCTGTGGGCCACACTTCCATTTCATTCACTAAGAAGCCCTGGAGTCTCAGCTTAAAGAGGTCTTCGTTGAGTTCTGAGGAATGAAGGTCTTTTTTGCACCTGTCAAAAGCTGTTTCCTCGGTGACTGGCATTGTTCCGAGGTGTCAGCCAGGGTCCTGGTTAGGACAAGGCCCTTTGCTGTTAAACATTCATGAGTTTAAACAACACTGTGACTTCTGCATCTCCTGAGGTCTGAGTGTCTGCAGCTTAAAAACTGGAGGCTCCCTTCTAGAATTGCACGCCCCAACCCTGCATTTGTAAGTTGGTCTGTTATGCAGTTAGGTTGTTCTCTGGCTGTTTCAGAAAGATGCCTGTTTTTGGTGGTTTAATAATACTGCCTCCCAGCTGGACAAGCCCTTAATATGCAGTGCTGACATAAGCACCAGGTTGCAGTGAACAGAGACTTGGATAACTTAATCTGGGAGTCAGGCAGCCAAGTCCAGAGTTCCTGGAGACCAGAGCCGTAGCAAGGGGGAACTGCACCTGGGGCAGATGTGTGCCCTGAGCCCCTGCCCCACCTGCCCCCGCCCTGCCCTGGAACACACACACCCCACGCTCCTGCACCAGTGCACGTCCGGAGCAAAATGCCACCCCTGCCCCCTGGGCACTACGCCACTGCCAGAGACTGAATAGCCCTTGTGGTCTCTTCCAACTCTATGATTCTGTGAGAATCTGGTCTTCTTCATTCTGGTGAGAAAATTCAATTTCAGAAACCCAAGAGATTTAAATCAGTGTGACTGAGCTTAGTTGGACAACCCATAGTTTGGGGTGCAAGGCTTCAGTCTGTCCTTGGAGTTAAATTCAGGGTTTTTGCTGCAACTCCCTTTTTAGGACTTTTATGCACCCACTGCTTGCTTCCAGGCTGTTTGCTTTGCAGTGGGCTTTTCCCGTGGTTTTCTGTTTACACAAGAGATTGGGCTGGTGTCTTCCCTCAAGCTCTGGTTCTCAGGTCCATTCAGCAGAGACAAGCTGGTCCAAAACAACAGCTTTTATTTGCAAGGAAGGCACCTCTTACAACCATCAACATTAGCTACAAGAACTAGAAACTGAAACCAAGAGCTCCGCCCAGTAGGACCCAACTAATTCACATAGACAATGGGGAGGAGCCTCCCGAATGAATGAGAGTGCTTTGCGGGGTGAGTTGTGTGTGTATGGTGTTTTTAAATGCTGGAGCAAGTGCCCAGTCTATTCAACTATCAGACATCAGGAAAAAAAGAAGGGGGAGAAAGCCTCCGCAAGTGGAGATTTTCTGCCCCCCCCCCTTTTTCCTGGTGTTTGATAGTTCAATAGACTGGGCACTTGCTCCAGCATTAGATCTGCAGCTTTTAAAAACAGACACACCCATATAAAGCTAAGCCCTTCTGATCGTTTAGAAATCATGGCCAGAAGAGCGAGAAAAGTTGCTGCTGGATGAGCTGGGGAAGGCAGAAAGGAGCAACAAACCCAGATAAAGAAGTAATGCTTTTTGTTCAGCTGTTTTGCTTTGTGGGGGGAAAGCAAAGCAACAGGAGAAGTCGTGTTTTGCCTGCATTTGGAAACAGCGCCACTTCTCTGCTCTGCCATGTAGAGGCTTTGAAAAGGGCAAAAAATGATGCATAAAGGAAAGTCTATGGTGAAGGAAAGGTAAGCTGGTTGCGAGGCACAACATAAGTGTGTAAATGACCATAATCTCCTAAGTTAGTTCTGTTGTGCTAGAATTCTGATTTTATTGGTTTTTTTCTTCTATGAAAAACGGATAATACTGGTGCATTTCGAAAGATTCCTGACTCCCCTATCAAGTGCGCCCATCGCTGGCCCATCTGTTTGCAGAGAGCCTGGCAGATGCTTCCAGCCATTAGAGATACAGCTGGGATTTTACATGCATGGAGGATTTACGAAGGGAAGGTTGTTTGCTGTTGACCGGCCACGCAAGGCAGAATCTGTGCATTGGGGATCAAGAGCCAGAATATGGAAATGTGCTCTCTGCTTGAAGAAATAAATAACAATTAAAATATTACCTTTTACAAGACCCAGAAAAAAAAGCTAGCTTACTAAGTGGGGTAAGGGGAGGGATGGGAAATAGCAGGATGCAGTTTTATATGTCGGACCAGGGTTCCCCATCGTAGTGCCCATGGGTGTCATGGAACCCCTTGACACTTTTCATGGCACCTGCCAAATTTTTGGGGGGAGGTGGGTGGGGCCATGTAAGACTTTTACTCAGCAAGGCTTCTGTTTAACTGTTTCTGATCTGGCCCTGGTGAGCCACCCGCATTTCCATCCAATCTGGACTGGTGAGCCCGCTGTGGAATTGCCAGCTGAGACAGCAACCCACCCACCCCAGTACCAACCGCCTCCCACAGGGCTCACCAGCTGAGGCAGCCACCCCACCCTCAATGCTGATCACCTCCCCCAGTGCTGTGCCGAAGTGGGCCTCTCCCCTGGGCCCAGCCCAAATAAGGGCCTTTCCCCACTTCCCCACGCTGTCGCCACCCCTCTCGTGGGGAGTGCCGGGGGACCCCGCGCTACTCTCCTCAAGTAGTGTGGAGCTTAAGGTAAGTGGGGAAAGGCCCTTAGTCACATTTTCATCGTATCTGGCCCTTGTAACAACACCCCGATCTACACCCTGTTACTGAAGTTAAACTTTGGCAATCATTTAGTGGCCAGCTCCACCTCTTGCAGCCACCATTTTGCAGCAGCCATTTTGTCACTGTGCCCAACATACCGTGTCAGAATTGCAAACATGCCCCCAGGCTCAAAGAAGTTGGGGACCCCTGGGGCAGGAAGTGCAGCAGTTGAACAAATGAAATTATTTTGTGTTGAGATTTTTCACCTTGCTGTCCTATTGATGTTTCCTTATCCTGCTGAGAGGATGAGATATGTAACTAGACCGGATTCTGTTGTAGGTTTATTGTGCAAAAGCATCATGCAGAGCTGTTTTTGCTGAGATAAAGAGCAAATTTCCAGCGAAAATTGCCGTGGGGGCAGGGGGTGGGGGAGATCTGTTTTTTGGGGGAAATATGACTCTTAATCACCAGTGGGCATAGCTCATGTGTCTTGACCTGATTTCTTAAAATAGGAACAAGATAAGGACAACTTTCATGTAATTGCTTACAGAGTCCAAGTAGTTAAACTGTGGATTTTGACAGCCATCCTTCCTTTGATCTATGCCAGATCGTCTCTCCTTGGAAACAGGCTAAAAATCAGGGGGAAGCGTTCCAGCTATTTTTAAACGTACAGAACCTGTTGCTAGGCACTGCCAAGTGTGTGGTGGTCAGGGAACAGCAATAGCAGCAGAACAAGGGAATAAACACAGACTGAGGAGAAAGTTGGAGATGGATTCATATCTCAGGCTTCGACGCGCCACTGCAGCCGTTCCGATGGCCTCTTTCTCGTTGTCGGAGCTACAGAGTGGAACAAAATTAGATGCAGCAAATTTACCCCTGTAGCTGTAATGGAAGAGATAACTCCAGAAGGCCATCTCTCTCTTGCCCCCAAAGCATCACTGAACATTAAGTAAAATAGCCCGTTGTTATGACTCCCTTCCCCAGTATTATAGGTAAGGGGGTTGATGATGTGAGAGAATAGCTTTCATGAGACTGTCCAGTAAGTTCACGGCTGAAGTGAAATTCCAGCCAGGCACCATGGCAACCGCTGGCACCTTTCTTGGCACCCAGAATTTTTAGAAAGTGGGTGGGGCCAGATGAGTTTGTAGCCCTGTAGGACCTCCAATTTGCCTCTGAATAGTCTGCATATTATTATGCAGAATAATATTGTTATGCAGAATATTGTTATGCAGAATAATATTGTTTCAAAGGCTGCCACCAACATGTTTGTTTTGTTCTCTCATTCCTCTTTCCTTGCATATTTTTAATTGCCCCTCTTTTCCACGGCATTTGGGTTCCCAATTTGTGGTTGGCTCCACCTCTTGTGGACATTCTTTTGTTGTGCCCACCGCCCTGTCTCAGAATTCCCGAGGTGGCTGCAAGCTCTTAAAATAACCCCTGATGTACAGATTGCTATACTAATAATGCTAGTGATGATAATACTAATTAGGGCTACACAAGAGGCTTAATTATTTGCAGAGCAAGGTAGATAGATGTCCAGCTGCCAGGACCTCACTCCTGACTTTTTAATATGGTGCAGCCAGAACTGCTTTTAACTTCTAACATGGACGGCTCCATGTCAGGTGATTTGGCTGCCGGTTACTGGGCAAACTTATACCAGGCATCTTTTTCCATGTCTCTGGTTTGCCTGTTTATTTCCCATAGTACTTTGTGTTCTGCCCTTCTAACTTCCCCAGGCTGGCCATGCTTACCAGCACTTTCAGCTTACTACCCTGTAGGGAGTTAACCTGTCACATTTTTACCTGAAGAGAAATCGGGAATGGAGTGTATTCTGTCAAATCAAACCTTTTGGTCCATCAAGGTTGATGAAGTCTTCTCTGACTGGCAGCAACTCTCCAGTGTCTCAGGTGGAGGTCTTTCACATCACCCACAGCTGGTCCTTTCAACTGCAGAGTCTGGGGACAGAAGCTTGGACCTTCCACATTCAGGGCCAGGGCTGTACCACTGAACCACTCACTGGGTTGTAATTCCAGGTGAGCACTGGGATTAATTGTTGGCTCCGTACAATTTTACCGTAATTCCTTGAAGGCCTGACCTCTCCTTCCACCTCCTCTCCAGTCATGTATTTGTAGAACTTTGCATTCCCTCGTGGTCTTGCTGGTTGCTTTCCAATTGGCCGAGCTCTGCCTGGCAGATTACTGAGATCATCTAATTAAGATAACGTCCAGGAGCTTAGAAATCGTGCATGGCCTTAACCACATGATGCTCTGATGCAATTAATGTCTTGAGCTCCGTGGCTTGGCTCAGTGAACCGGGCAGGCAGGTCCTTGAGTGGCTTGAACTTAAGAGCCGGGTATCTTGCTCTGGGCACAGTCATGGTCCTGCTCACCTGTGTGAGTGAGTTTCAGTGAAAGAACGGCGCTGACAGAAAGACTGAGTGATCCATATTTCTGTAGAAGGAGCAACCAACAATGCCCTCTTGATGTAAAAATGAATTCGTTATTCTAATATGCATCGTGCATATCATTTATTTGCATCACAGAATTGGAAGGGGGGGGTTGGTTCCAGAATATGGGGTGGTTTTTGCCAAAATTCAAATGAGTGCTCCGTGCTTTTAATCTGAGTTGCATCACCAAGGCTGCTAGCTCTTGTCCTCCAGGGGCATCGCCATCTTCCTGGGGTAACATTTTCATGACCTAAAACAGAAAGGTATCTTGCGGCACTGACTGTAGTGAAAACTTTTGTGGGCTAGAGTCCACTTCATCAGTCAAGGTTTGTGCCACGTGAAATGTTCAAATCAGCTCGCTTTCTTTGCTGGTAACGCTGTTTTCCTCCAATCTGGACCACCCAGAATTCCAGCCGTCCACTCTGAGATCTTCCTTGTCACAGGGCTCGCGATGCCCACCATCTTGGGCAGTACTTTGGCTGCTGTCCTGAGATCAGAGACTTCTAGTGTTATATGAAAGGATCACAACATCTACCTTGTTCCCTTCGAAATGAAAAGGTGCCCTTGCCCTGCAATGTGAAATTGACTAAGCCAGAGGCTGGTTGTGGTGTGGGGTAGTCAGTTTCATGTTGCAGTTATCAGAGGCTTAAACAGACAGGCATTTCCCCCTGTAGTGCATCTGTTGGTTTGTTTTGAGCGATTTTTATCCCCCCAGGAGTGATGTATGGTGTTTGTGATTCTCTCCTCTTCTGATTTAGCCTCACAGGAACTCTGGTCGAATCCCCACTTGAAATTTGCACACAGATCCAAACCTGTTCGTTGTGAAATCGTGTCCTCTTCATCGGAGTTTCTCCCTCCCCACCGCAGCAAGCACACAGCAGACACACCCGGTTGCAGAACTCTTAGCAATCCCCACTACCAGGCGAGCTCGCTTCGCCGGTCTCCCGATTGGCTGGCATGCCTTGATGGGGTGGGACCTTTTCCCACTGCGGAAACGTATATTGTAGGGGTGTGATCAAAAAAACCAGCGTGCAAAAGTTTAACATTTAACTGTGCAAACAGTTAATCGCCACCTGTGTAAACCATTAACGATTCAAAGTTACCACGTTTGACTGTTTAACGTTTGCGTCCCCTTCTGCTGGCTGATCGCAAAAGCAGAAACCAAGGAAAGGCTGTGCGCGCATCGCAGTGCTGATTGGTTGCCTGAATTCTGCATCACACTCCAGGGCGGGAAACAAGTCAGGGTTTCAACCCTCATCCCTCCCCTTGGATCAGCTCTGAACCGTGTTAATGGGGTCTTTGCCACTTGCAACCAGGTCTTGCCAGAACGCAGATTAACGGGGAGAACGAGCACCAGAAACGGAATCTGCCACGCAAGCAATGGGGAGGTCGTCCCTCAAACCTGTTTAGTTTGTGTTCTGAAACCTGGCTAAGACAGTAGTGGGGATTCAACCTCTGTGAGGCAGATTGAGCCCAGAGAAAATGATTGGTGCATTACTGTCCAGTAAGCTTTGGGGTGTACAAGGATTTGAACCTGGGAGGTACTTCTCCCTCCTCCCATTCTTGTTTCTGTATCTCCTTAGTTATGTACTGTTACTAAGTAACTGGATGAAGACTATGGCCAAGTCGTAGTTAGGGTGAGGATTGTTGTAGCTACTCCAGAAAAAAAATCATGGTTCCTCGTGCCTCCTTTAACTCTCTCCACGGTGCTTTCTGGTGGTTTTGCACCAGTGCAACCCTGCAGCCAGAAGTGAAAGACAAACCAACAGGACCGGTGTGGAGTTTGTGGTGCAGAACTCATTTCCTCCTTCCACACAGAGTCCTTTTGCTAGTGGGAAGCTCTGAAAAGAGATCTGCTGTGATTCAGCAGCTCGGAAAGTGGCAGTTGATTCCCAGTTTTTCTTTTCAGATGGTTCACCTGCTCGTAAAGGTGTATGAAGAATCCAAGCAGCACCTTAGTTGTGAGAAAGGGGTACTGCTTTAGAGCTTTTAGCTGCAAAGAGCGGCTACTTTTCCGTGTGCAGAGCTAAGGTAAAGCAGGTCCTCTTTTGGAACACAAAGCCGTGTTAATATAAATAGGATTATGCCTAACCCACTACAATCCCTCCAGTCAGCGGCCCTGACTGTAACGACGCCGGAAGAAATGTGGGTTTTGCTGTGGGGCTCACATTCCTGCCTCACTTTCACCTATGGGTCAAGCTCAGACTGATGAGTGCTACCAGTAGCAACAGTTAATTGAGCAGACTTTTGCATACTGCGGAGGTAGTGAGTTGGGGAGAATGGGGCACCTTTGGTTTACTTCTGTATGCAGCCGTCAGCCAAACACAATCTGAAACTACTAGCTATTAAATCCTGTGCTGTTTGGAAATGTCTGCAACTATAAAGAGGGAGCTGTTTAACCGTGTAATGGATCCTCAAGAAGCGTCTTGCTCCAATGGAAGGAGGCAGGTGGGTAGAGGGTCATGTTTGCCAGAATAAGTGCTTTTACAGGACTCGGGGGCATGCTACCTGGTCCCCAGGTTCCGACCCCCTAGTGCCGCCTTCACTGTGAAAGTCCAGTGTTACTGGTGTGGCTGGTGATCGTGTAAAGTTCCATCAAGGGTCAACCAAGTGGCAAAATTAAGAAAAGTTACTAATGGGAAAATGCTATCTGAATTTAAGGATAAATGGACACAGTGAACAAATTATCTTGACAGTACATATAAGAATAAATTAATGCTGATAAGCTTTGAGGAGTAGAGGAGAAGAGAGAAATGAGAGAGAAGGCATAGAAAAATTGTTCAGAACATTGATATTATTATGATTGGGCTAGATAAGAGACACCTGTATTTGGAAAATAATTTCTTTTTAGTTATTCAGCTAAGGCTAGATAGTGAAAGGTATGTCTCTTGATGGTTTGGGGGGAGGTACGAGTGTGTAACAAATTGTTTGAATTGCTTTGTGAATGTGTTGTATCATTTAGAGCTTGATAAATTAGTGATTAATTGAAATTGAAATCTGTCATATATGTGCGACTGTTGGTTAGTCAGCAGAAATCAGCAATTTTGACCTGGCAGTGGGGAAACGGTCGGGATCTGCAAGGCAGACCTGTCTGGGGAGTGTTGCAGTCAGTGCCACCAACAAGAAGACCCTGTGTTGTGTGGCCACTCAAGGGTGAACTGCACAGTAAGACTGACCCTGAGTCATGTGGTTCCTCTGGAGAGGTGGATTGCTGGGTGCATGAGGGGCACAGGGTGGTGAAGTGGGAGAGGCGCTGTGGCTCAGTTGGAAGAAGGACCCCTGAGTCTCCATCCCCATCACGATATAGCAGTTTCTGGTACTACAGGGCACAGTTCGTATCAGGGCTGTGGCAGCTGCAGGAAAAGCAAGTCAGGTTGGCGGGGGGGGGGGGGGGGCCCCAAACTGGAGCAGGGTTTTTGGGAAAGGGTAAGATAAAGCTGGCAACAGATTGGTCAGGCTGTTTGTGATGGAGGCAGCAGGACGGTCCTTTCTGCTCCAAAGAAATGCCACACCCGCATCTACTTTTGGGGGCATACACATGCCTAATGGGTGCCTCAAACTGGTGTTGATCCACAGCCGATAATTGGTGCAGACGTGCCCTGTGGGTTAGGGTGAGGAAGCTCTTGAGCAGGTAAAAGGCTGTAGCACGGGAAGCGACGCTTAACTGGAAGTAATTGCGGCATCTGACAGCCAGAATGCTGGCTTGTGGAGGCGGCTGGCTCTTGATATACAGCTGTGCTGGCAAAGTCTTCTGGGGGATTGATCTTCTTCCCTAATAAAAAGAGCAGCAGGCAAGGAAGAGCTGAGACTTTAAAGATGAAAGCCGCTAATTAGTCCTGCCTCTAAATCTTCTCTGGGGAGGGAAGAATGGTGGGAACAGGAGTCTGCCCCGACTCGGTCTTCTCATAGTTGTACCCGCCAAGATAGCCTTCCGTATCCTGGTGAATAACTCCCAAATGAAGGCTATAAGTGCTGTTCGTGTTGTTTTTGCACCCCCCCCCCCCCCCCGCTTTATCCTGTGTCGCTGAATACAACTTCAGTTCTAAGCTAAAACAGAAGACAACTTTTTTTCTACTACCGCTTAGGGCTGGAGGGAAATGGCTTTAATTAAAAATTCTGAAGCTATAAGCAAGTTGCAAATAATTCATACAATGCAATGTATGGAGAGGTGGGTGGAAATTTTACTCTGTCATCAGATCCCCAAAACTGAAGTTTAGCTGAAGAAGCAACCTCTGGTGGAGTGGGGAGCAGCATCTGCACTGTGGCCCTGGGAAAGAGGGGCTCAACCCCCCCCCCCTTCCACATGGGCTGCTATTCATCTTGGTAGTCTGTCTTTTTTCCTGTCTTTTTCCCTCTGAGGCTAAAGTGACAGGACAAGCTGGTTTTGACAGAGAGACAATACGGGGTGGGGGAAAATCTCTCTCACTTGCTTGTCCCCAGAACTCTGATGGCTGCTTTGAAACGCTGAACTGTATATTAGGGCAGGCCTTGGTAGCTGTTAATGAGGGGTATGGGAGCTATCTCTTCACATGACTGGACTCCTAACTGGCGGAGTGGCATGGTTTTCTGAGGCTTCCAGGGGCATATCTACCAGGCAAAATACGCACTGAGTTTATTACTCTGTGTGTTTGGTATTAGTAAAAGTGCTGTCAAGTTGCAGCCAGCCTGGGAACCCCGGAAGGGGCTTTCAAGGCGAGTGAGAAGCAGAGGTGGTTTGCCTTTGCCTTCTTCTGCAGAGTCTTCCTTGGTGGTCTCCCTTCCAAATTCTGACCATGCTTAGCTTCCACAATCTGATGAGACTGGGCTATATACCGTGCTACTTTCCCTCCTTTTTCCTGTGGATATTTTAAAACACAAGTGCAGCCAGTTTTGTATTCTACACCTGGATGAGGGCTATGGAACAGCTTCTGATATGCTGACATATTCCCCTTGCAATCATGTTGCAGAGGACAATTAAGATGCAAGGAAGAGATCGGATGAAGTCTTTCGTTTTTGACAGCTCAGAAATCTTGACGTTCTGCGGGGCTGGCGTGCGCCTTGTGGTGTTCCCGTTTCTGCACACTTAAAGCCACCCTGCCATTCTCTCAGCCATTAAACTTTAATCATGTTCTCATTTCTGTTGCTGTTAAATCGCCGCTTCCAGGGATAAACAGACTGCTGCTCGGGATTTTCCTTTTGTTGGAATCAAACCCTCTGAGGAGCATTGCAGGAAAAAATCAGAAAATGCTCAGAGTTTTCTGGTCACATAATAAGCCCCCAGCCTGAAACCGCTGCAGGAAAATCTTCCGCTTTGAAGGGGAGAGATTACCCAGACTGCTAATTAACCGAGAGTGTGTCGCTGCCGCTTTGCTTCCAGAGACCAGCGTTGTGGCTTGGGATCAGCAAATCCCCGCTCTTTGTGAGGAACTGGACGTTTGCAAAGGTTTACGAGTGACTTATGTATTTAAAAAGACTCCACAGTCACGGGTCTCATAAAAGATAAAGTTAATATGAGTGTGTGCGTGAAGGGCTGACAAGTTGTTTCCGACATATGGCGGCCCTATGAATGAATGACCTCCAAAATGTCCTATTATTGTATTGTCGAAGGCTTTCACGGCTGGAATCACTAGGGTGTTGCGGGTTTTCCGGGTTGTATGGCTGTATTACAGTAGCGTTTTCTCCTGACGTTTTGCCTCCATCTGCGGCTGGCATCTTCAAGATGCCTAGACTACGGCTTGGCCTTGCCCCTGCCATTGGCTTCAGGAGTCTGGGGGTGGGTGGGCACAGGCACAGAGCATGCCCATTGCCTCCTGAGCAGCTGGCAACTGGAGGGGGGCAAGCGCCAGGGAAGGAACAGTGTCACAGGGTCCAGGAGGGGAATAGGCAGGAACGGAGCCTGCTCCCTCCTTTCTCTTTCTTTTCCTGCCTGCGGGAGTTTTCTTTCCCAACAGCCCACATTTGAGTTGAGATTTGAGTTCTTGGAGCAAATACGCTGTGGATTGTAACACTGGACGCATTTTCTGGTCTGGTGGCTGTGTTGGTGCATTGGCTCCAAATTCTGAGACTGACGGAAAAATTATCTGTAGAAATTTCGATTGTGCTGTTGAGCTTTAAAGAATCTCATGGTATCTTACAAAATAGCCCTGTTTCCATCAAATAATAACAAGAGCAGAACCAGACGCGTACCGGGGGGAAATGGTGCCTGCTCAGGGCACCGCCCCCCCCCATGCCCCATTTACCTTAGCTGGTGGAGGAAGGCAGCGGCGGTCCCGGGCAGCCTTGTGGGGCTGGGCTGGCAGGCACCCAGTGGGCCTGCAGCAGACTCCCGGCTTGGCTGCTCCTGCCAGGCTGGGAGCCTGCCACAGGCCCGCCAGGTGGCCCCCACATGATCAAATGGGTGGCACCCGGGATCAATTGAGCCCCCCGTCCCTCTGGCAGATACGCCACTGAGCAGAATAGCCAAATAATTGGTGGCTTCCACATGGAGGCTTTGCTGTACATTCTCCCCCTTCCCTTCCTGTAACTACAGCAACTTTTTTTGGTTGCTTCTCTCCCCCTGCCCCCACCTTCGCCCACCTACAGTGTTTTTTACACCTTTGGGGTGTCTTTTCCCAATCCATCTTTGTTGAACCCCCCCCCCCCTTTCTGATGACACCGTGTTCAAAGGGATGCGTGGGAGTAATGATCCTTCTAGGGCACAGTTCTAAAAGTGGCAGTGACAACGTACCAGTTGCAGAGAAGGCGTAGTGCAGTGGGCTGGGGCCCTGAGAAACCCAGGTTTGAATCCTCACTTCTGTTATGGAAATTTACTGGGTGACCTTGGACCAGTCACGAAACCTTGGCCTGGCCTACCTCACAAGGCTGTGGTGGGGAAGAGTAGGAAGTGTGAGCAATGTTTTAAAAGCTTCTTTGAGTCACAGCTGGAATGGGGGGAAGTGGGAATAAATAAATGCACAAATGTTAATTTGTAGCAGGTAAAGTCTGGTGGGTATGGAAGGGTTGAATCCAGGCTAAATGTCAGGGACCACCAATTCCACCTTCTTGCAGCAGACCCCCCACCTCTATGTCAATTACTAGAGCTCTGAAGGTTAATGCCAGCACCTTGTATTGAACCCAGAAGCTAGTAGATTTGGGGCTTTTTCAGCAGAGTGTCACAGAGGAAAATGGCAGCTTCCAAAGGCAGCTTCCGAAGTTATTCAAGAATCTCCCAGCACGAAGCGCCTGACAGTGCAGCTTTGAACTAGCCTACAGGATTAGCCTCTTCTGATTTCTGAGTTTCCTGTATTGTGCTGGGTCAGCTGAGCCTTCTGTTTGCTCCTCGCTTTTCTACCAGGCAGGTACATCCGGAATGCACAAACGACCAGCCATCTTTCTGAGCGAGACCGGTGGAGCCGTGTTGCCTTGCCACAGAAGCGGGGTTTCTCTTGTCAGGATGATTACAAGCGGTGCTGTGATCAGAATGTGATTTTGCGATGGGTGGGCAGCCAAGGGGCGTGTGCTGTGACCGACATTCCCGAGAGGATGCGGAAGGGAGGCTTAAAACCTGCCGTGTCGGCAGAATAATGGGGAGCTTAGCAAAAGGGGATGTCAGGCCGTAAAAGGAACACACTTGATTATGTCTCCTGAGCGTCTGTCTGGGGCGGGGGGAGGGGGGGGTCCCAGCTGCAGCAGGAGGCCTTCAGACTGTGGTGCAAGAGGCCAGAGGCTGTCAGTTGCCCTGATAGCCATAGATAAAGCACATTTTAAATAAGACATCAAATATATGTCAGGGGAAAAAATACACATTCAGACCCTGGTTACCACACATCAGTGAAATTCATTATTCGAGCACCACAGAGAGAATTGCCAATGTGAAGTGAGTAGTCAAGGAACTGGGAGAAATGACAAGAGACACATAGACCGTTTCCCCACTTTAAAAATGACGTTGGTTTCATCCAGTGTGGACCTTTTCAGCGCGGGGATTGTGTTCCCCGGCTTCCCCACTGTCCCGCGCTCTGCGCGAGGTCATCAAAAGGCGCTGTTTTCAGCAGCGCCAGAAATGACGCGCGCTGAGGGGGTGCGAGAGCGGCAGAGTCAGGGCGGCTGCGTTGTCGCCGCCCCTGTAGTGGGGAGTGCCGCTGGACCCCGCACTACTTGGCAAGAGTAGCTCGCAGCAAACGGTGAGTGGGGAAAGGCCCACAGTTGGCTCTGTGGGGTTTATTCTTACCCCCTGGTTGTCTTTGTGCACAGAGAAGAAGAAGAGAAGGAGAGTTTGGATTTATACCCCACCTTTCTCCGGTAAGGAGAGTCAAGGTGGCTTACAAACTCATTTCGCTTCCTCTCTCCTCAACAGACACCTTGTGAGGTGGGGTTGAGAGAGTTCTGAGAGAACTGTGACGGCCCAGGGTCACCCAACAGGAATGTGGGAGTACGGAAACACATCTGGTTCACCAGATAAGCCTCTGCCACACAGGTGGAGGAGTGAAGAATCAAACCCTGTTCTCCAGATTAGAATCCACCTGCTCTTTACCACTACACTACGTTGGCTCCCCAGGTTTTTGAAGAGCTTGGAAAACCTGCTTGACCGGGAGTGTCAGAGAGACAACAGAAATGAACGCAGTCCAAGTATCCTTCCGTGCAAGACCACCGTATTCATAGGGCTCTTTTACAGGGGCTTTTAGTAATTGAAGCTGCCGTTCCTCCAGATTGGACACATGTGGCAGTTGGGCAAAGTGAAACCAAGGGGAAAACCTGCAGGGAATGGCCACAGAGCTCTGGATCAGTACTGCGAGGATGTCCATTAAGAGAGCCAGATATTACATAAATATTGATAGCAGAGCCAGAAATGAATTATTCCATTTCTGATCTTGCTGTTTAATAAAGGTGAAAGTTATGTTTTATTTCTTTATAAGTTAGATAGGAACAAGTTGTATTAGGTAGAAAGCAGGAATTGTAGTTGTATTTTGTATTTGTAATGGCATGGAACCTCCTTTGCTCAAGGCAGGAATCCACCCCTGCTCCATCTGGGCATGTCCCTTTCATTTGCAAAAACCATGGATGGACGTTTGACAAAGGGAACCCGGGAACAAGCACATCCATCTTCGTTTCCTGACCTCAAGGACCCCAAGGACTCTTTTGTGTTTTTCCCGCCTGTGCCTACGTCATCGCCTCACCCTGCTTCTGCTGCGAAATTCAAGAAGGGATTGCCCACTGGACTCTAATTGGTTCCTATGTATCTGTAAATGAATGGTTGTAGGCTGTCCTGTATTCCCCCGGATTCCCAGGCGGGAGAAAGTGTATATAAGTTGTTGTAAAGCTGCTAGGCGGCTGCAGTTGCCGTGGTGTGGAGGTGCTGACACGCAGGTCAGCATCTCAATAAACTCATTTTTATTTTCACTATACTATACTCGCTGTGTTGGGTCCTGTGTCTGTTCCTCTGCGCTGGTGAGAGCTGGCTGGTCTGGGAGAGTAAAAGTTACCCAGGCAGTGCGGTAACAATGTGACTTGGCCTGGTCCCAGGGAGTGGTGATGGCGGTGGTGGTGGCAGCGGCTGCTTTGGTTGGCCCCGGTTTCGGAATGGCTCTGAGGGTGTGTGTCTGGACTGATGATCCTGCAGCAGATGTGGGGGTGGTTGCCTTGAAACAATCCCCCTTGCTCCTAATCTGGCCTGGCGAGCCTGGTTTGCGGGTCTGATAAGCCCCCTCAAGGGGCTGGATCCACTCCCTACCCGGATGTTTGCCCCCCCCCCCCCCGTTCTACTGCTTCAGTTTCTGCAGACAGCACTGGCGCAGAATCTGCTGGCTGCCCCCCCTGCCCTGTCCCGTGGTCAAGGCCTTTTCTCTGATTCCTCTCTTCCAGCATCAGCTGCAGGCGTATGTGGCCTGGGTGAATTCGCAGTTGAAGAAGAAGCCGGCGGTGAAGCCAGTGCAGGACCTCAGGCGGGATCTCCGGGATGGGGTCGTCCTGGCTTTTCTCATCGAGATTATCGGTCAGTAACACGCCGAACCTTGTAAAGATTTAGGGGCCCTTTCAACCAAGTTTTTGGCAAACTGAGTTGGGTAGGCTGAGGAAAACAGGTGTGTGGGGGTTCTAAGTACCTCACCGGAATCCTATCCAGTTTCCACAGCATTGCTCTCAGGTACAAATCAGGTAAAACAGGTGATACACCCTCCCCCTCACTAAGGGACACATTCTTTTTAAAACAGACACATGGAAATACAGGGTCTCTTTGCTGAAGGGTTTCATGGCCAGAATCAATGGACTATTGTGGGTTTTCCGGGCTCTTTGGCCGTGGTCTTTGCTCCCAGTATTTCACCTGCATCTATGGCTGGCATCTTCAGAAGCATGTCACCGTAAGATGTGCCATGAAAAAAACATACCTATATAGATGCAGACAAAACGTTAGGAGCAAAAACTACCTGACCCTGGCCACAAAGCCCGGAAAACCCACAACATTTGGTCTCTTTGTGTGTTCCAAAGCAACACTTTGACCACGAAATCTGTGGGCTAGATTGAGATTTTTTGAAAGGTGTTGTGTGGATCGGGCATAAAGGCTGTGCAGATTTTGTCTGTCTGCCTAGTTCAAACTGTGGAACAATACAATACAAAGAGTCAGCATCTGAGAGACTGGGGTAGTTTAGGGCAGCCGCAAAGCAAACTGATTCAGTCACCGTAGTCAGGGTTACAAACAGGCTTTCCAAATGGCTGAGTGACCAATGATCTCCAGCAAGACTCTGGCTGTGCAGAAAACATTTTTTGTGATGGAAAAATAGTTAGGATGTTATAATGCTGCAGTGATTGGTGAGGCAGATTTTTTTAAAATTAAGCCCCCAAACAGCAATCCAGCGGCCGAGACGGAGGATGCCAGTTGCAGGGAGTAGTTGCAAGGGAAATGTGGGGGAACCTGCTGCACGGCTGCTCCATTACTGCTGCAAGACCCTTTGTGAAGGCTAAAAGGAGAATTGGGACCATGTGGCAACAGAGTTTACATTTGCTGTAACCCCGTGGGACTTATAAACCAGCTCAGCATTATCTATTCTCACTGGCTGCAGCTCTGAGGTGTCAGGCAGAAGCAGAGGCGTACCAGGGGGAAATGGCACCCAGGGCAACACCTGCACAACACCCCTCCTCCTCCCCCCCCCCCCATGCCCCACTTACCTTAGCCGGCGGAGGAGGGCGGCAGCATTCTGGGCAGCCTGACTCCTTCTGAAGGAGCAGCCGGGCTGGGAGCCTGCAGCGGGACTGCCAGGCCCCTCCCCCTCACATGATCTTATGGGTGTCACCCAGGGTCAATTGACCCCCCATCTCCTTCTGGCAGATACGCCACTGGGCAGAAAAAAAGGTCTTTCCCGAGGCCTCCTGCCTAAGACCTGTTAAAGTGGAGATGCCAGGAATTGAACCAGGGATCTTCTGCCACTGAGCTGTTGCCCCATCCCTTGAACATGCACGAAGCTGCCTTATACTGAATCTGGCCATCAGTTCATCAAGGTCAACATTGTCTACTCTGACTACTCTGTCTGCTCTGACTGGTAGTAGTCCTGCAGGGTCCCAGGCGGAGGTTTTTCAAATCACCTCCTTCCTGGTCCTTTTAACTGGAAATGCCAGGGATTGAACCCATGACCTTCGGCATGCCAGGCAGAGGCTCTGCCACTGAACCACAGCCCCCCGCCCCATGCTCCTAAGTAACCACCAATGGGATTGAGTGTGGAAATGGGAGTGGGAAAGTGATGTTGGGGCTCCCCCAAAGTAGGCCTTATGAAACAGAGCAGGACTCAATGCGTGTGTTCCTTTCTCTAGCCTGGGACCCAAATAGTTTCCGAGCTGCTGTTCTGCCTGCTTGCAGTGCTTCTATGGGTGTTGATTTTGCTGAGATGCCAATATTTATTTGAAGAAGGGAATAATAGGCTGCGACATATGGTCGTGGAGACAAATGACACTCTTTTCAAAGGCGGCACTGCACAGTGTGCCAGCAAGGCGGGAGCTACCCCCAGCTGATAGCCAATAGTGATAGGTCGCTTTTTCTGACAGGCTGCACTCTTCTCCTAATTATTGCAGCCTTTCAGTACTCTAAGAGGATGAGCAAAATCACAGCTTATTCTCCTCTCCACATCCTAGGAGGAATGGCTGCGGAGGCTACCTGCTATCTCCGTCCAGCTGAATCTACTAGAGTCAGCACTTATTGTGATACAGTCTCCTTCTTGCTGATAACCAGTGTTTGTCTCTTTCTCAGCTGGTGAGAAACTGAGTGGAGTCCAAGTCAGTCCCACCAGCCAGCAGGAAATGAAGGAAAATGTGGAGAAAGTCCTGCAGTTTGTGGCATCCAAAAAGATCCGTATGCACCAGATCACAGCTAAAGGTGAGAGCTCGTGCACTCTCTGCATGTAAACAGATGAAACTGCTAAGTACATAAACACCCACAGAAATGAACAGCGCTCTTTGCCTTGTTTGGCATCGTTTCCATTGCTGAGTGGAACAGAACATGAGTGGAACAGAACATGTGGTGGAAAAGAGATCTCAGAGGCAATGCCAACTGCTGCCCAGCCTCGTTCAGCTGAGTCACAGCCATCACACGAAGAAGAAGAAGGGACATTCTCTCATTTGTGCTGGTTTCAGAGTGCCCTCGCTGTTTGCATCTCCCAGAGGCCTGGGGTGTGGCCAAGAAGGCGGTACAATAGTTTCCATTGGAAAGGGAAAGCGCCTGATCCTCACACTGTTTCCCAAAAAAGAGGAGCGCTGCCCTGCCCTGCAGGTTATAAACATCAGTTGGGCATCCTTTCCCTGTCTGGGGAAAACAGTGGGCCCTCTGTGCCGACAGGAGCCAATGCAATACCCCACCCTTGGTTAGCGAGATGTTACACAACAATTTTTTCTCCAGGTTTTTTATGAACTACAGGAACAATCTAAATCTGAGATTTTCACAACATCTAGGAAAATCTGGGAGTTCATATATGATATGTTGGTGAGGAAGCAAGCTTGTTTCCTGTGGCTGTAGATGTCCCCATAGCCATGAGGTGTTATCCTGTCTGGAATTCCAGGGTGCACCCCATGCATCCAAAAGGCTGGCCTGTAGGTGTCAGTCAGTGGTTTTGCTTTGATTTGCTCATCCATTTAGCGATCATATTTTTTATCCCGCTCTTCCTTCAAGGAACCAGGGGAGGTTTACCTGGTTTTCCTGGCTCTCATTTTGGTTTCACAACAGCCCTGCGAGATAGGTCAGGTTGAGAGATTTCTTTCTTTCTTTTAGAATGTATGCCTTGCCTATATTCAAGATCTCTAGGCAGTTACAACATTAAAACATCCCCATGCATAAGCTCATCTCTTAAAAACACTACAATAAAAGTTAAAATCCCTCATCCTCCAACCAGCAGCATCCCGGAGTGGGTATCCGGGAAGACTAACCAAATGCATGGGTGAAGAGAAAGGTCTTTACCAGGCACCTAAACCCATAAAGGGTAAGCATCCGGCAAAACTCTGAGGGGAGATTATTCCAAAGCCTGGAGGCAATACTTGGTGTTTAGAAGAAGAAGAAGAAGAGTTGGATTTATATCCCCCTTTCTCTCCTGTAGGAGACTCAAAGGGGCTTACAATCTCCTTTCCCTTCCCCCCTCACAACAAACCCCCTGTGAGGTAGTTGGGGCTGAGAGAGCTCTGAAGAACTGTGAAGCCTGAGGTCACCCAGCTGGCATGTGTTGGAGTGCGCAAGCTAATTTGGTTCCCTAGATAAGCTTCCACAGCTCAAGTGGCAGAGCAGAGAATCCAACCGGGTTCTCCAGATTAGAGGTCCTCTGCTTTAAACCACATTACAACCACAACAAGCAATTCAAGGCGTTTAGGCATTTGAATGATGTCCCCCCCGCGCGCGCACACACACACACACACACACACATTTTCCCCAGCTCCACTTCATTGATTGGGGCTGATAACAGGCGAAATGCGCTCATGGTGGTTGTGTCAGGACAAGGAGGAAAGTTGAAAGGTGACTCAGGATTGCTGTTTTCGCCAGCAGCCTCGTGTTCTTTGTAGCTTTGCCCTTGGAAGGCCCTTCTTGAGCCTCTCGAGGCCAGCTGGATTTCATGGAAATAACCTTGCGTGGGTGGTTTGGTCTTGTTTTATAGACATCGTCGACGGCAACCTGAAATCCACCATGAGGCTGATCCTTGCCTTGGCTGCTCACTTTAAGCCTGGCTCGAGTAAAGCTGCTGGCCAGACACCGTCAGGCACAATGGGGAAGAGCCCAGCAGGAGCAGCAGCAGCAGCAGTGGCCAATCACAGGCCTCGCTCGGCAGCCGCCGTTGCCCAAGATGCCATGGTGACCCTAGCAGATGTTCGCCAGGATGTCTTACGCTCAGGACGGGATGTTTTCCGGCACAAACAGAGGTAACTCATTCTGTTTATCCTGTGCTGTGTGAACGCAAGTCAGTTCTGGGATGAGGGCAAACATAAGACTCTGAGTGTGGACTTTGAGGATATTCAGGTTTCTCTACAGATATGTAGGGTCTGGAAACCCCCCCCCCCCCCCCACCCAAGGTTGGATTGGCTTGCAGCACTGGGGTTGTCAGATTTTTCAGGAGGTGATGTGAAAGGCTTACTGCTTGAGAACTTGAAGATTCACTGTTAATTTGAGTGGACAGTGCTGGCTTTGATGGACCAATGGTTGGATTCAGTATAAGGCAATTTCATGTGTGCTCTGTCGTTGTTTCTCTGTTGGGGTACCTGCTGCCTTTTCAGCATACAGCATGACTCACTGTCTTGAGTAATCTGGATTATTAGGTCCGCAGAACTCCTTTCTATAGTGTATCGGTTTATGGAACCCTGTGGTATAGATGGGGTAAATGGATTGGGGAGGAAAATATATCAGAATGGACTAAAGGGGAGGTTTTATGAGCAGAGACTTAAAGGAAGTGAGTTCTATCCATGCCATCAAATGCTAAAAAATTTCCTATAATTTTTTTGTTGGGAGGGGGGTGTCATTGTGCAGTTGTTTCTCATAGCTCATTTAATAGATTAACTATTTAGAAATACGTTTTGTCCTTCGTCCTCCACAGAACTCTGGACAGCAGACCTGGTTCCCCTCCCCAATTTTATCCGAACAACAACCCTGTGAAGTAGGAGAGAGTATGACTGGCCCAAGGTCACTTGCACTGACCTTCCTTGCAGTGTGGGAACTTGAACCCAGATATCCTAGGTCACAACCTGGCATGCTAACCGCTACGCCTCACTGGCTGACATGGCTCTGAGTAGTTTAAAAAAAAATCAATTGAAATCCCATATGCAAGAAGGCGATTTCATGCCTCTTTAAGCTAGACATGGAACCAGCATTAAGCAAGATCAGAGGGATACATTTCGCCACATCCAGCACCTGCTAAAACCTAGGAGGGGTTTGTTTGCCTGAATTTGACTCTTTTCACCTCTACTTTGTCTTCGGTAACAGCAGCAACAGCAGCATGGATGAGGACATTGAGCATCCCTACTGGAGTGTCCGCGCACTGGTGCAGCAATATGAGGGGCAGCAGAAAACACCTTCGGAGTCCCGCACCTCCAGGTAATCTTGGGGCACCTTCCCGGCTCGCTGCTGAATCAGCTGTGTCCCTCATGGAGACCAGGACTGGAAGTTTCCGTGCTCAGGATGTTGGCCACACGATCTGAGGCCTGTCTGTTTAGACCTGAGTCTTTAGTGGCGCTGCCTCTCAAGAGAGCATGTAGAAGATTGCAGCCAGAGGTTGGGGGTGGGGGTGGGATTTTGCTTCTGAGGGGAAGTCTGCTTTCATTTTTCAAGTCCCTGGGCTTAGAGGTTTGTTGTTGTGGTTGTTGTCGCCGTCAAGTAGCAATTGACTTAGGGGAACTCTGTACAGTTTTCAAGAGATGAACAGAGATGGTTTGCCATTGCTTGTCTCTGCAATCCTGGACTTCCTTGGTGGTCTCCCATCCAAATACTAGCCTGGGTCGACCTTCCTTAGCTTCTGAGATCTGATAAGATGGGGGGCTACCCTAAGTCCTCCTGGTTAGCACAGACAAGCAGATTTGGCTTGCCATAGCCTGCCTTTGCGTAGCAACCCTGGACTTCCTTGGTGGTCTCCCATCCAGGGTAACCCTGCTTAGCTTCCCAGATCTGTTGAGATTAGGTCAGCCTGTGCTATGAAATTGAAAATTATTACTGCTTGACTAGAAGGATTCTCTATGCAGCTTGCATTGGTCATGTTCTAAGGGCGATGCGACTCTTTGGCCCCTCTCTTACCTTTCAGTCCATGAATTTCTTTGCCTTTCTTTCTTTCTTTCTTTCTTTCTTTCTTTCTTTCTTTCTTTCTTTCTTTCTTTCTTTCTTTCTTTCTTTCTTTCTTTCTTTCTTTCTTTCTTTCTTTCTTTCTTTCTTTCTTTCTTTCTTTCTTTCTTTCTTTCTTTCTTTCTTTCTTTCTTTCTTTCTTTCTTCCTTCCTTGCTGTGAAAGCCTTTGACGCTACACGACTCCCTGACGCTACATGACTCTTTGGCCCCTCTCTTACCTTTCAGTCCATGAATCTCTTTGCCTTTCTTTCTTTCTTTCTTTCTTTCTTTCTTTCTTTCTTTCTTTCTTTCTTTCTTTCTTTCTTTCTTTCTTTCTTTCTTTCTTTCTTTCTTTCTTTCTTTCTTTCTTTCTTTCTTTCTTTCTTTCTTTCTTTCTTCCTCGCTGTGAAAGCCTTTGACGCTACACGACTCCCTGAGAGGAACATTTCATGGCCCAGTTGGGTGGAGAAAAGCTGACTGAGGGCCTTTCCCCACTTACCTTACGCCCCACGCTACTCTCCTCAAGTAACAAACAAGCAAACAAGGAACCTTTATTGGCATAACAACATTATATACACAGATCCACTTAACCAAGTAGAGGGAAGCTAGAATAAATATACAGGTAGGGAAGGCTGATGTTCAGGATTTGCTCCTAAAGCGCTGTTTTATGTACAAATCCAAAAATTTGGTGACTGCATCATTTGCATCACTACTGGAGCTGTCCAACAGAAAGGTAATCTTTTGCAAGTCAGATGCATACTCTTTTTTGAGTAGCAGAGGTGACAGGTATTTGACTCTGGGTCCTGTGTAAAGTGGACAATAAAGTAAGATGTGATCTATAGAGTCTACACAGTTCCCGTTGCATATGCATAGCCTTTGGTGGTAAGGGGTTTTAGTGAATCTCCCTGTTGATACGGCTGATGGAAGGGCATTGCAACGGGCCAACATCATCGCTCTACGGAGCCTGGGCACGGTTATCTGGTGCAGGTATTGAGCCCCCTTGTTACCAGTGTAGGTGATACCTAGAGCTAAAGGAGAGCAAGTCCTGGCAGCCTTTTCGAGTAGGATCTGATGTTCCTGGTCAAACAGCCTTCTCCTCAGAAGCTGGAAAATCTCTTTAGATGGTAACATGGCCAGATAATCCAAAGAATAGCCTAATTTGTTAATTTTTGTTTCTATAATGCCCCACCATTCCAAGTGACAAGAAGTCTTGAGGGGTCTCCTCAAGTAGTGTGGGGTCCCCTGGCACTCCCCATGACAGGGGCGGCGACAGCGCAGCCGCCCCGACACTGCCGCTGTCGCACCCCCTCAGCGCGCGGCATCCCTGGCGCTGGAGAAAACGGTGCCTTTTGATGACCCTGCACAGAGCGCGGGGTCGTGGGGATGTCTGGGCGCGCGCCAGGGATGCCGAGCAGTGCGCGGCATAGGGGGGATAGGGGAGAGTGGGGAAACGCCCTGAATTGTCAGAAATTGTCTGAAAAAACCCTCCCTTTCTGTTATTGAAAAAGACTGGGTATTGGAGCTGTTCCAGCTATCCCTTTCCCCTGCCCTCTCCTATATATTCCTTACATAAACATGCTCAAGCACACATCCGACCACCCCTCCCCTTCAGTGTTCACATTCGGTAGGCTCAGCATTTAATTAATTTCTCCAAAGGCCCCTGTGTCCAGTCCATCTGTGGTACAAAAAGAAGCTGCTGCTAGCCTCCCTGCAGGCCCATTGCCTCTGCAGTGTTGAGACCTGGGACTGGGGAAGGAAGGACTCTCGGCTTGCTATAAATAGCTCTGTGAGCGCAGGGGCTGTGGACTCGGAGGACCTGGCAAGCTAACTGAAGCATGAGCTGAGGCAGCCCCTCCCAAAGAGATCTTGCAGGAAGTGGTGCTGGGCTGTAATTATCGCTCAGCCTGACCACAGTGGGGTCTGCCAGGCAGGTGTGTGCATGCCTCTGCAGCCTGGACAGCAGAATTCTGTCCCTGTCTCTCCATCTGGTCATAAGGGCGATGCCTTTTCCCATAGCGGGTCAGGTGCTCACTCATGGTGCGTGTCAACTGTGCTTCGAACATCTGTTGCCAGTGGATGCAGTTACAGTATTAGGCTCTGTGCTCTAAAAGGCCACAAAGTCATTTGTAGCAGAACAGGTCGGATTTGTGCCCTGACTTCTTGCTCTCCCTGCGACTCCAAATCCCGCTCCAGTCTTTGCCTTGACGGACTGCTGTGATCCAGAAAGACAGTTCAGGGCTTCCTTCTCATTGGGGGACAGAAAAAGAATCCATGTGAAGTTCTCTGACTCTTCCCCTCCCCTTTTATGTTTGCTAATTCATGTATTTGTTTACTTAATTTGTACCCGGCCTTTCTCCCCAAAGCAGCCTGTATGGCTCTTCTCCCCTCCTTTTTAGCAGCACAACAACCCTGTAAAATAGGTTAGGCCAGTGATGGCGAACCTTTTTGAGACCAAGTGCCCAAATTGCAACCCAAAACCCACTTATTTATCGCAAAATGCCAACATGGCAATTTAACCTGAATACTGAGGTTTTCGTTTAGAAAAAATGGTTGGCTCCGAGGCACACATTACTCAGGAGTAAGCTTAGTGAAGCAACCGTGCAACGCTTCAAATGGGTGAATCACGATCCTAGGAGGGTTTACTCAGAAGCAAGCCCCATTGCCAGCAGCCGAGCTTACTCCCAGGTAAAGGATCATGCTCAGGCCAGCCTAGATGTGTGTGTGTGTGTGTGTGGGGGGGTGATTTTCCACCCCCCTCCCACATGATGAACTCTGTGTGCGAGTGCCCACAGAGAGGGCTCTGAGTGCCACCTCTGGCACCCATGCCATAGGTTCGCCACCACTGGGTTAGGCTGAGGGAGTGTGCCTGGCCCAAGGTCATCCAGTGAGCTCCCATGGCGTAGCGGGATTTGAATCTGGGTCTCCCCCATCTGAGTCCGCCACATTAACCATTATGCCACATTGACACATTTAGTGAAGGGGTTGGGTGGCTAACAGGCATTTTTTTCTTTTTGCACCTGTCAGTTCATGTACACTTATGCAAATGTAAGATTTCTCTGATTTGCATTGCAGATGTGTTTTAAAAACGGTCCAGAGGTGTGCAGTTAAATACAATAAAGATGCCACAGCTTTTTGCAACCCCAGCCGAGAGACTGTGTTACAAATAGATATCTTAAATTTTGAAGGTCCCGGGTTCAGTTCCTACCATCTTCAGTTACAAGGATCTCAGGTATCAGGTGCCACTGAGCTATAATTCAGTTCCATCGACTCCTACAGGGAGCGATTGTGGCTCAGTGCTTTCTGTTATCAAAACATGCGCTCAGGCCCCAAGTTCAGTCTGTGGCCTCTCTAGTTGGGAACAGGATCTCTGGTAGCAGCAAGAAGGGAAGGCCTTTCTCTGCCTGCGACCCTTGATGGCCGTGGAGTCTGATGGTCCGAGAGCATAAAACATCTTCAAATGTTCATAAAGGTGTTAGAGCAAGGACCCCCAGCACGGTGCCCATGGGGGTGCCAAGATGCTCACCAGGACCTTTATGGGCCCCCACCTAGTGTTTTTAGAGGGTGGTACGGGGCTGGTGGGGGCAGTTGTCCAGCGGGGCTTTTAGTTGGTTACTGAAGATCCAACTGGCTACTCAGATCAACATAACATTGTATTGTCAAAGGCTTTCACGGCCGGATTCAACTGGTTCTGGTGGGTTTCCGGGCTGTGTGGCTGTGGTCTCGTGGATTTTGTTCCTAACGTTTCACCTGTATCTGTGGCTGGCATCTTCAGAGGTGTATCACAGAGGGAAGTCTGACACAGAGGGAAGTCTGATATACCTCTGAAGATGCCAGCCACAGATGCAGGCGAAACGTTAGGAACAAGATCCACCAGACCACGGCCACACAGCCCGGAAAACCCACCAGAACCAGAAAAATAACATTGTTCAAGACCCTACAGTACTAGTTTTAGTCTCTCTCCTATTTCTGAGTGTATTTCCTAAATTACCCTCCTTCCCAGCACTTAACCCTCCTCAGTGTGTGGGGCTCCATCTTCATGATTGCCCCTGTAGAGAAGCCCTGGTTTTAAGGTACGTAGGTGGCAGAGATACAGTGTACCACCAGACACTCCATTCTTGAGAGTCCTCAGTTGTGTGGGCTCATTAAAAATTGCATGGCACATTTCACAAGAGTTAGGGTGGTTGGTCCTTTGAGCCTTGGCCGGATTCCAGGGTGGATGATGACAATTTGCCTCCTGCCGTTCCCTCTGCTGTTCTAATTGGCAGTGGTCCCCCCATCCCTGTCCCTTCCTAGCATAAATTCTGCCATATTATCCATAAACAGGAACCAAGCATTTCAGTCGCAGACAACTTGAGGTTGATTCTGCCATCTGCGAGCGCTTCTGGGTGTTTTTTTTTCTCTACTGTTCCATTTGTATAAAACTATGTTCATGTCTGCAGAATGTGGTATTTGGTACTCCGTATGTCAGAAGCCGCTCATCCCAGCTGTCCTGTACAGTTCTCTAGTATGGGCCAAGAACACCCCCTGGGGTGCGTATGAAGAGGGGTGTTTTGCTGGATCAGACCAAGGTTGGTTCCACATGGGGATTTTGCATCCAATTAGGCATCCATAGTGGAGCTAGATTGCTTTATTGGGGGTGGGGGGATCCACAGGCTATTGTCCAGTTGTAGGCCGCTTTCTTGGATTTCCCATGTTTTGCTGCCATCTTTCCCGAGCCTGATTTGACACAACCTTTTTGGCTAGATTGCCGTCAGAGTGCAGAAGGGAAAGGTCCTATTCCCATCCTCTGAAGATGCTGGCCACAGATGCAGGCAAAACGTCAGGAGAAAATGCTACTGGAATATGGTCATACAACCTGGAAAACCCATGACACCCTAGTGATTCTGGCCGTGAAAGCCTTCGACGATACAATGATACCTTTATAAGTCCCACATGGAAGCTGTCCCAATCATCCAGCTCAGCATCTTCTTATCAGCATCTTCTTATTAGACGGACTTCTGGGAACTCAACAGACAGAGCACAAAATTGGCCTTTCCTGATTTTTAGTTTGTCCCTGGAATTCATCCCCTGGGGCGTGTTTTTTTTTTTTTTTAGTTTTTGTATGTAATAGCTGTGGGCTGGGGCCATGAAGAATACAGCTGTTCCAGAGCTTGGGATCTGTCTTCATACTGATTATCTCCAGAATCTGTGCATCAGTGTCTCTCAGGAGCTATGTGGTGGCTGCAGATCAGAAGGGACTGTTTGATTTTGAAATTTCATGTAGTCCTTTCTTTGAATGCCCAGCTCCTGGCAAAATCTGTCCGTAAGGAGGTACCAAATCCCCCTTAACCTTCATATACTGGGTTTCCTCCTGAGAATTTCCCAGTGAAGTTAAACGTCCAAAGACTTGTATAGTCGAAGGCTTTCACGGCCGGATTCAACTGATTGTTGTGGATTTTCTGGGCTGTGTGGCCATGGGCTGGTAGATATTGTTCCTAGATTCATTAGGATCAGAACTCACTAGATAAAATTAGAACTACACTTATCAGCTCTCTACCAGTATAATAATTGGCCATGCTGACAGAGGCTGATGGGAATTGTAGTTTCTGAACATCTGGAGAGCCGCAGGTTCCCTACCCCTGTACTAGACCATGGCCACACAGCCCAGAAAACCCACAACAACCATTCCCATGTCGTGAGCTCAGTCGCCATCCCCCCTGCAGACCTCTCGCTGGTTGTGACTCCAGCTGCATTCATCAGATCAGAGACAAGAGGAGACCCCGAAGATCCGACAGGCTTGATCTGGTGCGCAAATTTCCCAGAGTTCTCCTAATCCTGCCAGGCTGAGGACTCTTCAGGGGGACTCGCCTTCCTGCTACGGAATTGATCGGAGATTGTATCTAGCTGGAGTTCAAATGTTCTTTAATTAAATCCAAGGCTGTGCTGTGATGTGTAATTAGATTTCCCGTCGTAATGTCCTGAGAGTTAGAAATATTCTGCATCCGTCAGATGTGGATCTGCCTCCTGGCTTGGGACAAAGGGCAGAAATGGCCTCTTGAAGTTCAGCTGCAGGGACTGAGAGAGGCTGAGAGGAGGAGATGCCATATCCGAATTGTGTCAGTATTGTCACTGGGAAAAAGAAAAACACGGTTGGCATGTGCTAATGAAAGGAGGGGAGTGGGCAGTAAATGCCCCTGATTCAGAATAGATGCAGGGCCCCACAGAATGATGTCCCCCCCACTCCCTGCCCCACATCCAGTGCCAACCGCACAGCTTGTTTTGTGTGAAAGAAAGCAGATTGAGCTCCTTGTACACAGCAGTGCCTGAATCTGGCACCCGGAATCTTTGCAAGCACAGAGAATGGCTGTGTAAACGGCAGCAGTAATTGCCAAACTGGCGTTATGCCTCCCTAAGAGGAGAGGAGGAGGATTTGTCTAGGAATGGCTGCAGGGCAGAGAGGGCCACGCGCAGGCAGGATTCGCATTTAGTCAGCGTCAAGACCGATTTGTGATCCTTCTGAAGGCAGTAGGTAGCTTGTTTTTAAATCTAGGTCACATGCTCCAGGATTCTTAGTGCAGATTAACATGTCTTTAACTGTTACGGATTCACTGTCTGGGGTAGCGGAGGGGCAGATTTTTCATACATGCCCTTTTGGAAGCAGACTTAAAGGTGCAGAGTTCCTCATCTGGGTAGTAGTTTCAGGGGACACCTACACAACACAACACAAGCAGTGGCATAGGAGGTTAAGAGCTCGTGTATCTAATCTGGAGGAACCGGGTTTGATTCCCAGCTCTGCCGCCTGAGCTGTGGAGGCTTATCTGGGGAATTCAGATTAGCCTGTACACTCCCACACATGCCAGCTGGGTGACCTTGGGCTAGTCACAGCTTCTTGGAGCTCTCTCAGCCCCATCTACCTCACAGGGTGTTAGTTGTGAGGGGGGAAGGGCAAGGAGATTGTAAGCCCCTTTGAGTCTCCTGCAGGAGAGAAAGGGGGGATATAAATCCAAACTCCTCCTCCTCTTTTTCTTCTTCTTCTTCTTCTTCTTCTTCTTCTTCTTCTTCTTCTTCTTCTTCTTCTTCTTCTTCTTCTTCTTCTTCTTCTTCTTCTTCTTCTTCTTCTTCTTCTTTATTAGCATATAAAACAGGACAAAATTTTAAAACAAAACAAGGTTAAGAAATACAGTTAAAATAACTAATTTCCAGAGGACAACTGTGATGGTCTGCAGAAGAACAACTGGATTCAAGTCCAGCAGCACCGTAGAGAACAGCAAGGTTTTCGGGGAGTGAGCTTTCGAAAGTCAAAGCTCTCTTTGTCAGGTCTGATGAAGAGGGTTTTGACTCCTGGAAACTCACACTCCTAAAATCTTGTTGGTTTCTAAGGTGCGGCTGGACTCAAAGCTAGCTAACCTGAGCGAGTGGTTGTGATTCCAGGGGACTGTCGTTTTTTTTGCAGGATTCCCTTGGGGCATGAAAGACGTCTTTGCACCTAATAGGGAAGGGCTGATACCACAGTAGCAGAAACTCCCAGTTTCTGTCTCTGGCATCCCTGGTTAGAGGGAATCTTCTAGCACCGTGGTGGTGAACCTTTGGCACTCCAGATGTTATGGACTACAATTCCCATCAGCCCCTGCCAGCATGGCCAATTGGCCACTACTGTTCTAGCAGGACAGTGAAAGACAGGGCTTGACACCTGGGAGAGCCGCGCTGAGTTAAATTGCAGAGACAGATGTATGAAGGTAAATCAGACAGCTTCATCTATTCCTGTGATGGTGAACACTCCTAATTACCTTCAGGGTTCTCACTGTATGGCTGCTCATGAGATCTGACTTCTACTGTAAAGGGTGCGCCACGTCGCCTGCTCAGCTCTGACCTAGCCTAGAGTTCTGCAGTTAAACGTGCACCAGTGGCAGGCCACATCTCATCGCAGGTGACATGCATGAAGAATGAAACTGAGCTGGCATCTGCATCCGCTGAGGTGGCCAGGTGCCAGGGCCCAGGGCTTCTGCTCCACTGCTGTCTACTCCCCTCCCCCCAATTTATTTGCTAGTGTGCCGCCATTCTCCCAGCTGCAGGCACAAATGACTGCTGCAGGAGGCGGATCCAGCCGTACAGGTGATGTTGCAGCTAACCATTGTTCACCTGGGGAAGACCCTTGTGCTGTCACGGCAGCTGCTGCCAAAGCAACATTTAAAAAAATCTGCACAGACAATCAAATCTCCATTAGCCAATCAGGAGGCTGGCTGGGCAAAACCCCCATACACCCCTGCTCACTTCCTTAAAAACACTGGGGGGGGGGGCAGGAGAGGTGTCAGCAGGTGCCACAGCATTCACGGGCACCATGTTTGAGATCCTTGGGCTAATTATTATCCTTATCCCTGCCCCCCCCCCCCAATTATGACTTCTTATTACAGTGTTTCGGGTGCATGAGGTGCTTTGGTGCTTGGATAGTCTCATGCGGAGCAGATAAGAGTGCCCTGTCTTTAGTAATGCCGTATCCTGCCTCCTTTCGGTGATGTCTCTGTACAGAGCAGTGGAAACGGTTGCTGGTAGTAGCCGAGGAACCAGGTGTCACTGCCAGAGGCTGCCCTTGTTTTCCCCAGCTGAGAAAGGTGGAGCTTGCTGTTTGGGCCCCTGGTTCCTGGGGGTTGGCAACTAGGCAGGTGTTTTAGCACGCATGCATGCAGAATCTCCTTCTGCATTTCCTCTGCAAGCTGCAACCCCACCACATTCACTATGTGTTAAGCAAGGCTGCATTTGTAGTTGGTTCCTGTTACTGTTCTCATGAAAGCCAATGTGGTGCAGTGGTTAGAATGCTAGGCTGGGATCTGGGAGAACCAGGTTCGAATCCCTGCTCTGCCATGGAAGCTTGCTTAGGTGAGCTTGGGCCACTCACACTCTCTTAGCCTAACCTACCTCACGGGATTGTTGTGATGACAGAATGAAGAATTATGTAAGTTGTCTTTGGTCCCCACTGGGCAGAATGGTGGGGCATAAATGAAGTAAATCAGTAAATCACCCGAGCTGCCTAATATGTTCTGGTTCCAAGATGGAAATTATAGCATTCCTTCCCCCCAAAAAAGGAAGTAAATCAAAAGCAGCAGACAAAAGTGACTGGAAATACCTGCTGCCGTTTTATTATTGAAATGTTTTCTGTATCCCTCTGCACCCCCTCCCCAAATCCCAAGACCCAATCTCCACCGACAACCCCACCACGGATACAACCCAGCATGTGGATATGCAGCATTTTTATGTGATTTTATTCCCCGTGGCTCAGAAGCACATTCCTGACGTCACAGTTTCTGGGGGGGGGGGGGGGGCTATTCCGCTATGGAAAGGCAGCTGATATGATTCATCGTGGAATTGCCCAATTCTTGCTGCCTTCCCCAGGCTCCGAAGCCCTCTTCCTTCCTTCCTCCCCTGCCTGCCTGCCTGCCTCCGTCCCTCTTTTCCCAGCCCCTCCCCTCCCCTGCTCGACCATCCTTTTCCTCCACCCTCGGCTTGGATGTCTCAGAGAAGAGGTTCTGCCTCGCACAGCCCTGGTGACAGCGGGAGAGAGACGGAGCCGCTGCGGAAAGCAGAGCAAGAAGCTCCACGCAGGCAGGCAGGGACACGCAGGGCTGGGGGGGCGGCTGCCTGCCTGCCCTGCGGGATCCAGGTGGTTTCCGTGGCTCGGCTGTGGTGCTGGATGTCGAGTGGCTGAATTGATCGGAATGGGATGAGGACCAGGATTTGCATTCCAGACTCAACATCCAAGAATTCGGGCAGACGTCAGACCAAAATGCAACAGCGCGAAACAAACAACCCGACAGGCGACCGAGCCAACCCGAAGACCCCAGCTGCTGCTGCTGCTGAATTTTCGGCTCCTGCCTCCCAAGTGGCACTCTCGAGCTGCAGCTTCGTCACCGACCGCTCCTGCCGAAGCAGCGGAGCCTGTTCCCCCCCACCCCGGCCACGAATGTCTTGGCTCACATGAGGGAGTTCGCCTGGCAAACATTTCTCCCGTAGTTTGACAGCAGCTGACATCCTTGGTGCAGAAATTCCAAGCACGTGAAGGGGGACGGAGGAATGCCAGTAGCCGGGACCCTCCCTGGGAGACTGGTTCTGTGAGGGCAGAGGTTAAAGAGGGATCATGGGAGGGAAGCAGGTCAAATGGTGAGCCACCGACATGTGCTGTTTGTCATTTAAATGCGGGGGGGGGGGACGGGACACAGAAACTGGGAGGGGTGTCTTTGAAAATGCGGTGGGTTGGAATGGGTGGTTGCTAAGACCCTTCCAGCGGTCCCCAGTCAACTGTTCACGGGGGCAAAGAAAGCAGAAAGGGATTATGTGTTCCTGTACCATAAATCCTGCTGGGATGGATTTGATTTTCTAGACTTCCAATGATTTCCCTGACTTCTCATGATGAATGAACGGGAGCAGCTACTTAGAAATAAACGGTCCCCTCTCTCGAGCTGATGGATGGAAGCCACCTTGGACAGGTGCTTGGGCTTTCGATGTAGCCTCTCACTCCGTGGCTTGTTTTCTTTCTGGGGAGCCCTGACGGTTATCGTTGGTGATTCATGAGCTCACAGAGCAGTAAATAAAGCTGGCCTTGCACTGTTAGCCCAGATACTAGGAAGCTGCCTAGAGACAGAACGAGTGTGAAATCCTGGTGCGACTGCAGTCTGGATTGTTGTCGAGCATCCTCTGGGCTGCTTGAACCCCTGGGCAGGAAAAGACCACTGGGGCTATTTTCCTGAGCCTGTGTGGCCCAGTGCCTCCTCTTCCTCTCCAGGATCTGCCATGTGGCCTCCCACAGTCCCGAAGGGTTGCAACCTTTTTCGCTGTCCTCCTGTGCGTTTGAAGTCTGTTATGTGGAAACGTGTAACAGGTGAACTGGGTGCTGATACAGAAGCAAAAGTGATGGGGGAAGCATCTACTCCTCTGGCTGCTTTTAAAAGCAGAAGATCAGTTCTGTTCAGCGCCGCTCTCTCTGGCAACACTGTTATTTCCTCTTCCCAATTTAGTCATTGCAACAGTGCTGTCATGACAAGCCATATGGAAACACACACACACACACACACACCCCAACTGATTTCAGATGGAAGACTGTTTGGTTTTTTTTTTTTATCACCTGTGCCCGTGCAGTATACCTGACAACCTGAAGTCTCTCTGAGCCATTGTTATTCCTGCTGCGGAGACCGATTCAGAAAAACTGAGAAGGTCCCGGGAAATGTGCCTGAGGGGCATATTCTTTTTCCTTTTTTAATCTCTTGCGCTTTGTCCCTTCCCATTTTTCTCTGTTTCTTTTGTTTGTTCTGCCTTTTGTTTCCATCTCTGGGAAAATGATACATTAACTCTTGCTCACACTTGCAAGGATAAATTCTTTGGGGAAGCATTAAATGGGTCAGTGAGTTTTAGATGCCGTTTGCTGTTGTCTGGGCGATGCATGCAGGAAGAATTTCTGAGAGGAGGGAGGGAAGGAGGGGGGGGGGCATCTGGAATGCTTGACTTAAAAAAAAAAAAAAAGCAGGAACCTGAATTCAAGAGTGTGAAGTCCAGGCCATGGGTTCAGGTCCCCATTCTCGTGGGAATCCGTGATTCTCAAAAATAATCTAATTTGACTTTTGACTGGTGGCCCACAGCCCGATTGTAGCCTCAGAGGCAAGGACCAAGAAAGGGCTGAGAAAATGTGATAGGCTTTGGTTAGCAAATTGTAGCCCCTAATGAGAACCCCCCCCTCCCCACTCCATAAGAGGTGTTTGCCTCCAAGCAAAACTGCTGTCACACTATACAGGCGAAGCCTTCTGCGCTTTTCTATATACACATCAGGATTGGGGATGGGGGAGGGCAAAACGAGTTTCTTACGCTCACATTTTGTTTGGCTAAGGGGTGGGCAACTATGGCCCTCCAGATGTTCATGGACTACAATTGGCCATGCTGGCAGGGGCTGATGGGAATTGTAGTCCACGAACATCTGGAGGGCCATAGTTGCCCACCCCTGGAGGGGATCGATGGAACAGGCAGTCCTACTAGAAGGAGGCAACATGAAATAGCCACTGCAGACCATAGAGATTGAACACAATTGAAGGTGGCAAAACAGACAACAGAAAGATCTGACATGGGGCATCCTTCTGGCAGGAAGTTTTCCTGCACTGCTGCGTAGCTCCTGCTGTTCTCAGAGGGAATTTGCTGGCGGTTTGTTGCCCATTATTAATGGAAGGCGGTTGTCTTGGGCTTTCCACTAGCATGCTCCTCTCCATATCCCTGAATTCAGTCTGGTTGGACGTTTAGAAGCATACTATACTTAGGGGGTGCTGTGTGGTTTCCGGGCTGTATGGCTGTGTTCTAGTTGCGTTTTCTCCTGACATTTCACCTGCATCTGTGGCTGGCATCTCCAGAGGATCATATACTTATGTATTTCTCCTCCCAAGATGAGAGTTATTCCTTCACTTCAATGTTTGCATTGAACAGAACAGTTACCTCCTCTTCTCTTCCCCTTTGCAGCCTCACGTCGCCCAGCCCCGTAAATAGCGCCAAGAGCGAGTCCAGCGCTACCCCTTCGGAGGAAAAGGCAGGATTTGACATTGTTCGTGAAGAAGAAGCCGAGACTAGAACAGGTAGGGGACCGGTCAGCCACTGGCGGGGCGTCCTACCTCAGGGATCCCCATTTAGTCCTCTCACCAGTAGATTTCCATAAGGAGTATTTGCTTCAGGAGAGAGCAGTTTCCCTGCCTTGCCCTGACAGAGAGATCAGAACTGCAAATGGCTCACATCTTGCATGAATCCTAGCATCAATCCTTTCAGTCTAGCATCTGAGGGGGCTTCTTGCAGGGTCTTCAACCAGTATTCACCAGGACCCACCTCTGGACAGCAGCAGCATGGAACTTGCTAAGGTGTAGCTGTGACATGTCAGTCATATGACAGGAAAAGGTGGGCAGAGGTGTGACTTCACTGGTGTCAAGGCCAGGTCAGTGGATGGCAGATCAAAAGAGCTGGGGACAGGAACCACAAGCTGAACACCAAAGAGTACCTCAGTGAGGAAGACATCAAGGGTGAGAGCCAAGGAAGGCTCCGTTGCCACCTTGCTCCATGACCTGTTGTGCCTCTCAGCTTGCAGGCAAAGGAGGTCCCTGCACATGTGCAGCAGGTCTTTCCCAAAGGAAGCAAAGAAAATCAGTAGGGTGTTGTGGGTTTTCCGGGTTGTATGGCCATGTTCCAGTGGCATTTCCTCTTGACGTTTCACCGACTTCAACAATAAAAAAAAATTAGTTTGGCTCTGTTGGGGCTCCTGAGCCAGCAGCAGGGGCTCTGCCACCCACGAGAGGGTCCTGAACCACTGTTTGAAGATCCCTGCCAAACAGCATCCCAGCAGCTCTTCATGCAAATTATTTTATCTATCTATTTGTTCAAAACATTTGTCGACCGCCTTTCTACATTATGGACTTCATGGTGGCTTACCTTATAAAGAAATCAACAATCATAAAAATGCCTTTAAAAAGCCATAGTTTAAACCCAGAAATTATTGAATGCTGCCATTGGGAAGGGGGAGCTTAGTCCCACCCATAGTGGCTGCAGCTGGAACGGCCACATGGATGTCCAGTACACACAGTTCCTCCTTTGGGCCAGATAGAAGGTTTCCCTTTGATCTCACGGAGGGGTAAACCCTGGAAGACCCGTGATTTGTGCTCGAAATGAGCATGACGTCAGGTGGATGGTCCCAAGAAAGGGCCGTTGTCTCTGCCTCTTCAGCTTCTTTCTAGCTTGGTGCAGGAGTAATGTGTTCGCTTGCAAACTCCTGCCCTGAGCTTGTGCTGTTGCCGTGACGTGGTTGTTTCCCCATCTGTGCCCTTTTCAGCAAAAAGATAAAAGTGTGGTCGGCAGTTGTTTGGCAGATTCCCTAAGTAAGAGAGAGACTTCAGCATTGCCCTGTCTCTTACCTCATACGGATGAGGCGGGCTTAGAGTTTAATTGATAGATGCGTTTCAATCGCACGGATCAAGTGACGGGGACCCAACTCTAAGCAGTCTCTTATTTGTAAAGGGAGAAGGTCCCAGAGATGTTCCTTTTTATTATTCACAGCGCAGGGCAGGGCGCTTTGTCCTTGCATTGAGCCAGGGCAGGGGAACCCCTCAAAACAAAAGCCTGAAATCCCCAGTCTGCGCGAGTCTGAATTTATAATGCCCAGAAGCTGGAACGAGGCCTGGGAAAAGGCGGTTTCCAGGGCTGATTGTTTTTGTTTTTTAAAAAATCCTTCTGCTCGGTGACTGAGAGCCACTGCGCCATCTGCGTTAGATGGACGGAGAATTTGTTTGGCATTCCTGTCCCATGTTCTCTTCCCCCGTGGAATTTGAGGGGAATTGGATGGCTGAAGGAAAGGATCCCAGGCACTGAGCTGGTCCAAGTGGCTTTGCTTCCTCCAGTCTCCCGTGCGGTGGGCTCTCTGATAGGGAACTGGTCGCTGGAGAGAGGCTGACCAAACACTGGGGTCAGAGTGGCTCAGGGCCATGTGGGAGGAAGCGCTTGTGACTGTGACTGTGACTGACTGGGGAAGCTGTATCTTTTGACGTGGCCCTGTCTTCTGGACTTGAATCGGTTTGTGTGTAATTGGGTACAGCCCTGCAAACTTTCACTGGGAGAGGTTTTGCTTGTTGGACGGCAGAAGAGAGCACTTGCAACTGCAGGCACCCTCAAGAGAAAGACGTGTGAGTCAGAATGTGGTTGCTTGAAAGGCTTTAAAAGGGAATGGACAAATTCATGGAGAATATTTACTTCCTCCAGTACCAGAGACAGAACGCCTCCTTGAATCAGTTGCTGGGGAGCACAGGCGGGAGGATGCTGCTATAGGGCCTTTCCCCACTTACCTTCTGCTGCGCGCTACTCTCCCCAAATAGCACGGGGTCCCGCTGCACTCCCCACTACAGGGGCAGCGACAACGCAGCTGCCTCGAAGCTGCCGGTCTCGCGCCCCCTCCACGTGCGTCATTCCTGGCGCTCTTCAAAATGGCACCTTTTGATGACCCTGCGCTTCGTGGGGAAGCCCGGGTGCGCGCCAGAAATGACGCACGCTGAGAGTAGCGCGTAGCAAAGGGGAAACGACCAAAGTGGGGAAACGGCCATAGTCTTCCTGCTTGTAGGCCCCATAGAGGCAGATGGTCGGCCGGTGTGCAAACAGAATGCTAGACTTGACGGGCCTTTGATCTGATCTAGCGGGGTTCTTCTTAAGATATTATGGCGTGCCCTTCCTGCCAGCGCTAGAGTACAACAGTAGAAATGAAACATTAGAAAATAATGGTGGGTTTTCCTTTCTTTTGGCCTGATCCTTTCAAAGGGAGCTAGGTCCATCTACAACAGTTCTGTTCTCCTTGCAACTATGATGTGGTTCTTCTTGCAGAAGAAGCGGGCTGTCCCTTTCCCCTGGAGTGGCAGGCATGCTGTCCTGCAGCAAGCTTGGAGGCTTCGTGGGAGGAGCAACTGCTGGAGCAGCAAGATCACTTAGAAAAGGAGATGGAAGAAGCAAAGAAGATGATTTCAGGACTACAGGTAGGAGCTCCCTGTTGTGCATTCAGCAAGGACTTGTTAATTAACTGACCTTGATAGCAAGGTGGTGGTGTGGAATTCTGAACAGGCAGGCTTCACCCCTGGCTCTGAGAGCCAGCATGGTGTAGTGGTTAAGAGCATGTGGACTCTAATTTGGAGAACCGGGTTTGATTCCCCACTCCTCAGCATGAGTGGCAGAGGCTTATCTGGTGAACCAGATTTGTTTCTCCACTCCTAAACTCCTGCTGCATAACTTTGGGCTGGTTACAGTTTGTTTAGAACTCTCTCAGCCCCACCTATCTAACAAGGTTTCTGTTGGAGAGGAAAGGAGTTTGTAAGTTGCCTTAAGTCTCCGTACAGGACAGAAAGGCGAGTTATAAATCCAAACTTTTCTGCTCCTTCTTCTTCTCCTTCTTTTCCAAGAAGGGGATGTGGCTGTTTCTCCCTTTGAAGTGGGTGGAAGCCGCTCTGTACCATCCAGTTTGGGCTGAAGAAACGTTGCACTGCTGAAGGAACACACTGGGGAAGCACATCAGCACTAGACGATGTTCAAACAGTGGCAAAATAAAAATATTCACTGCGTGCTCTGGTGTGTAGCAGGAGAAGGGAAGGGATTTCCGTTGGAGTTCATGATAGTTCTGTGACTACATTGCACTGAACGATGGGCTATTTGAGGCGGGGGAAGGACTGTTTCTTCCCAGGTAAAAAATGGCAAGTGGTACAGAAGTGCAACGTCTCATAGCAGAAGGATGAACTTGGGTGAAAATGCTTGTACTGTGTATAACAAATATGTGCGAAAGTGCACTAAAAGAAGGCCAACCAGTGGTGGGATTCAGCCGGTATGCACCGGTTTGGTAGAACCGGTACTTAATTTTTTGTTGAGTTGGGCAAACCAGTTGTTAAAAGCGGCTTTCAGAGCCCCGGAGCAGCTGGGCCCCTTGCCACCCAGCTCTTCTGAGGCACTAAAAGCCCCGTCACCCCTCTCCCAGGGGAGCAAGGGGGCTTTCAGAGCGGCGCCAGCAAGGCCCCATTACCTGGTTGTTAAATTATTAGAAACCCATCACTGCCCACCCAGCATTGTTAGTGATATCGACATCCGATCAACAACAGATCAAAATCCTGTGAGTTATTTGAATAGTCATCCCAGACCATAAATGACTGAGTCCCTTTGGTTCTACAAAGCCTGGTCTGAACAGCACAGTTTTGGCTTTTTCTTACAGCATGGATAGTTTGGCAGCAAAGCCACAGGGCTTCACCTCTGTCCCCTTTGTGACCCACCCTCTTCTGCTTCTGGGCCATTCTGCTCAGAGAGCAGACACTCTGCTGCTCTCCGGAGCAGAGAATCTGGATTCTTTCAAGAGCAAGGGTCTTTCTGTCCTGGGAACCACACTGGTTTTGAATGGTAAATATTTATGTAGGAATGAACAAAGGCCGCATTGTGTGCAGGCGGCTCCAATCGGGGCAGGCAGAGAAGAGTGCATTTACAACCATCACTGAGCAGGAGGCACACAAGAGACACACAACTGCTGGGTGACCCAGAAGAATTAGATGGCACAGTGTACCCTTGGGGAGAATGTGACTGTCCTGGGAGACAAGAGAGGCAGCTGGCACTGCGACTGGCACCTGCCTGGCATTATTGCCCCCTTATCTGCCAGGAGAAAAGGGGAGGCAGCTGATCCCACTGCCCAAGAAACTGGATTTGAATAGTCCGTTTTGCTCTTCAGAGGCCACCTGGGTCTGCTAGAAAAGCAGCATGAGTTGCTGCTTCCACTTCCTCCAGACTGCATGTCCTTTGGGACAAAATTGGAGGAGGCCTTGTGACTCGGGTTGCATATATGTATTCCCTTTCTTTTGCAAGGGTTTTTTTTTTTTTGAGAGCCAGTGTGCTATAGTAAAGTGATGCACATAGGGGCAAAAAATCCAAACTTCACATACACGCTACAGGGGTCAGTGCTATCACTCACAGACCAGGAAAGGGATTTAGGTGTCTTAGTTGATAGTTCCATGGGAATGTCAACTCAATGCATGGCAGCTGTAAAAAAGGCAAACTCTATGCTGGGGATCATTAGAAAAGGAATTGATAATAAAACTGCAAAGATTGTCATGCCCTTATATAAAGCAGTGGTGCGACCGCACTTGGAGTACTGTGTCCAGTTCTGGTCGCTGCATCTCAAAAAGGATATTGAGGAGATAGAAAAAGTGCAGAGAAGGGCAACAAGGATGACTGAGGGACTGGAGCACCTTCCCTATGAGGAGAGGCTGCAGCGTTTGGGACTCTTTAGTTTGGAGAGGAGGCGGCTGAGGGGGGATATGATTGAAGTCTACAAAATTATGCATGGGGTAGAAAATGTTGACAGAGAGAATTTTTTCTCTCTTTCTCACAATACTAGAACCAGGGGGCATTCATTGAAAATGCTGGGGGGAAGAATTAGGACTAATAAAAGGAAACACTTCTTCACGCAACGTGTGATTGGTGTTTGGAATATGCTGCCACAGGAGGTGGTGATGACCACTAACCTGGATAGCTTTAAAAGGGGCTTGGACAGATTTATGGAGGAGAAGTCGATTTATGGCTACCAATCTTGATCCTCCTTGATCTGAGGTTGCAAATGCCTTAACAGACCAGGTGATCGGGAGCAACAGCCGCAGAAGGCCATTGCGTTCACATCCTGCCTGTGAGCTCCCCAAGGCATCTGGTGGGCCACTGCGAGTAGCAGAGAGCTGGACTAGATGGACTTTGGTCTGATCCAGCTGGCTTGTTCTTATGTTCTTATGTTCTTATAGTGGTTAAGAGCAGCTTTGATTCCCCAGTACTCCACATGAGTGGAGATTTCTTATCTGGTGAACCAGGTTTCTTTCCCCACTCCTGCATCTGAAGCTTGCTAGGTGACCTTGGGCCAATCAAAGTTCTCTCTGAATTCTCTCACATAGTGTCCATTGTGGGGAGGGGAGAGGAAGGGAAGGTGGTTGTAAACCACTTTGAGACTCCTTGGAATTGAGAAAAATGGGGTATAAATCCAAACTCTTCTTTTTCTTTTTGCATTTTGCAAGGTATTTCCTCTCCCTACACAGCAGAATGGAGCTGAACTGTGTTCTTTCAGGATTTCAGTTAGACCACGAAATATAGAGCTGATTGTCATATACATATTGATGACACCCAACCCCAATATCTGTGCCCGCCATCCTTTGGACTTCCATGTCCAGTTCCTAGCTCATGCTTAGGAAAGGCATCATTCCCATCAGCCTCTGCAGCCTCGCCGTCTCAGAGCCCTCTGCCTTCTGCCAAGCTAGTTTTCCCAAGCAATAACTGTTCTAAATTGGTTGTTCCTTCCTGGATGCTTGTCAGACTTTGTTCCCAGAAGGGCCTCAGCTGAAGGAGCAGCCCCTTGCCTGGCCTTTCATTTTTTAAGATGTCATCTAAGGATAGTTCCAAAGGGTAGCTGTGTCGGTCAGCAGTAGAAGGACTAGATTTGAATCCAGGAGGATCTTCGAGACCAGCAAGATTTTCGGGGTATTAGCTTTTGACTTAGCTGACAGTGGGAGCGTTGACTTTTGAATGCTCGTGCCGTCTCCCCTCTCCAATCTAAGGTGCTGTGGGACTCAAATCCAGTTTGTCTAGGCAGTGGCGTAGCTCCCACAGGGCAGGGGAGGGTGTGATGCCCCGGTGAAGGCATGGCCAGGCCGTGGCGGGGGCGGGCGGTGCCACAGCAGGGGCACAAGGTGCGCGACCACCCTGGGTGCAGTTTCCCCTTGCTCCACCTCTATGTCTAGGGCTGGCACTCAGTTTTTTGCCCCCATCTGAATGCCAGTTGTTGGAATGGGCACAGACCTACCTTCCCTCCGATCTTCTGAAGGCAAGGTTGAATTCCTCCCTGGAGCATTTCCAAGGAGGCACCTGATGGGGCCTCTCCCTTTCTTCTTTTGCCAGGCCTTACTGCTCAATGGATCGCTACCTGAGGACGAGCAAGAGAGATTGTTTGCCCTTTGTGAGCCGACGGCCTGCCCCGAAGAGCAGTTGGTGAGTGAGAATGCCCGTCGGCATTTGGAAAAACTGCCTGTCGGCATTTGGAAAACTGCACAGGCGCCTATCAGTAATGGCAACTTTTTGCACTCAGATTATAATCCGGAGCCAACTGGACCAGAGCATGGAAGAGAATCAGGAGCTCAAGGTAAGAGAATCAGGAGCTCAAGGGGTCAGAAAGAGAGCTCTCTTTGGGGCTTAAAAAGTTAGAAAATTCTCAGCATCTGGAGGGGCAGCAGCATTGTAAAGGTGAGGACCACTAGGGGGTGCAATTGGAGGGGGATGCAGCCTGGGCCATCCAGGGGAAGGCAGGGCAGTGCTTGATGCTGATCTCTAAATGTCAAGCAGAAACTGTCCATACTTTATTAGATTTTTGTGCTTGACGAGGATAGAAATTTCCACTTGGTCCCGCTGCAATCTTTGCATTCTACGTTGATTATTGTATTCTTCAGCTTTTCTGTATCCCTTCTCCTCCACCCTGTCACGATATCACTTCCTTCTTCTGCCACAGAAGGATATAAGGCCCCAGTCTCCAAACCCCTGTTCAGTATTAGTCTGAAACGTGGTGCTCTATTTGGGAAACTCTCTGGCGTGGCAGATGAGGTTTCTGCCCATGTCTGGATGTGAACGTGTTCATTGGGCAGATAAAAGTAGCGGTGGGAAAAGCCAGCCCTGTCACGTTTGTTCCATCTGGGGCCTGCTCTGGGGGTTGGCTGGGAGCCCAGGACCGTCGCCGAAAGCTGCGTTCTCAGCACTCGACTGAAAGGGCGATTTCAAGGGACTGACGGCTTTCGCATTTACCATTTAATGTTGAGCGCTTAAGGGAACAGCGGATACCCATGGGGCTGGCGGTGGGGGAAAGAGGCTTAATGCAGGAACTGATTTCTCCTTTGTGGTTCCTTCAGGCTCATTAAAATATTTCCTACTCCCCAATTTTGTTCTGATTTTTCAGGAAAAAGAGGCTTATTTTATGTTGGGGGGGGGGGCAGAAACGTGGAGGGCTGAAAGAAATCAGGCTGATTGGGAGATCACACCGTGGAGAGGCCATTGTAACATTAACTCTGTCGAATTTGCAGAAGGAATTGCAGAAGCACAAGCAAGAAGCCAGAAATTTACAGGGAATGAAGGTGAGGAAACAGGGGGACCCCATAGTGTCTTCTTACCCTCTCCTGGAAGTCTGTACGGTGCTCCCAGAGCACACTGGGAACAGGAGAGACACACCTTTAGAAATCGACCTCTACAACTTCACTGGGAAAAGTGCATTCTAGCAACTTTTGGAGTAATGTCCACTTTGACTTCACTTTGTGGAAACATGGTCTTAAAGAAACAGGGCAGCATTATGAGCTGCATGCTCCTCTTTAGAAGGGGAGGGTTATTAAAAGTAGTGACCTGGGAATTATAAACTTTGGACCCCTGCTTCCGGATCCAGCCCAGAGCTGATTCCAACATTGTGCAAGGCGCACAAAATGTTTCACCTGCATACAGATGCTCGCGACTTCCAGAGAGCGAAGTTGTCCAGGGGCCAATTAAAAACATGACAAGTCCATGGGGGTTGGGAGATCACAAAGAATGATTTGAGTAGCATTTGCATTTGTGCTGAATGTGCAAATGCTGCTTTACGAGTCTGACCAGGCTTACGTGGGTTTCTGCAAGCAGCAAAATGACGGAGGAAACGGCCTTCGTGCTGGGCTTCACTTTCTAAGGGGCAAAGCAGAACTGGATCAATCCCTGTTGCTTGGCCCTCAGTTAAAAAACCCTGTTTGTTTTCACTATGCAAGTCAATATAACCAGCCGTCAACGTCCATTCCCCTCCCTCCCACCCCTCAGCTGTCCTCTTGACATCATTCTTCAAATAACATATGCATTTATTTAGTGGCTTTTCTTTGGAAAAAGTAGTTGCTCCCCATCACTCCTCCATGATGTGATCCTGACCTGTGCTGAGAATTTGTGGCCAAGGGACTCTAATCGGGAGAACCGGGTTTGATTCCCCACGCTCCCACTTGAGTGGTAGACTCTTACCTAGAGTCAACTGGATTTGTTTCCCCGCTCCTACTCATGAAACCTGCTGGGTGACCTTACGTAGTCACAGTTCCCTCACAACCCTTTCCTGTGCCTGGACTGTACCACTTCAAACTATAGCTGAAGGCTCACACAACTGCCCGCTCCCCCGCACAATTAATATTTTCTGCACGTGGAAGGCTCATGGTCACAGAAAAGGTCCCTGGCCTAGCCTTCTGCCTCTCCTGCTAGATTTTTACGTGGGATCATGTGAGCCCTTGCCTGCAGAGCCCTCTGAGGACTCAGCTTTACCCCCTGACCATCCGCTGGCAGAGAGACCCTTTGGAGGTGCTGTCAAAATAGTTCAGCTCAGTGGTGTTGGTGAGGCTGGGTTGTTACCTGCAAGTCCTTCTCTCTGCTAGCTACGACCTCACCCTCCCCTCTGCCTCTATGTGGCTCACACTTTCTGGAGTGCCTTTTTTAAGAGGGTGCATTTATTTTCCCAGGATGCCTTGCAGCAGCGCGTAGCTCAGCAGGATGCTCTGATTCTCCAGCTCAAGCAAGAGTTGCTGAGAGCCAACATGGACAAAGAAGAGCTACACAGCCAGCATGTGAGCAGGTCCTTCTTATGTATGCGTGGAAAGTGCCATCAAGTCACAGTCAACTGGTGGTGATCCCATGGGGTTTGCAGGGCAAGAGGTGGTTTGCCATTGCCTGCCTTTGCAACCTGGACTTCCTTGGTGTTGTCCCATCCAGTTACTGATTAGGGTTGGCTCTGCCTAGCTGTATATTGAGCAGAGCTGGACCAGAGCCGTGCCTGTTGACCTGCTGCCTGTTCAGGTCACAAGAGGCTGCATAGGCTTGGGAGGGCCAGGACAACAGGCAGGGCACCCGTGGAGCTCATGCTGTGCTTTGGGTCTTGCTGAATGTGGGGCTTGTGCCAGTGACTGGCGAGGAGTGCCCGAGATGCGCCCACCTGAAATGGTGCCTTGTGCTCCCATAGGCTGATCTGCAGAGGAAGGTGGAAGAGAGGAATCGACTGCTGGCAGAATACAAAGTAAGGGAGCCTTCCTGCCTCTATGGGGCTGGGGAGGGGCTGTGTGGTCATTGCGCTTGTAGGAACCTCCCATCCCCATTGCCCGATCCAGTTCCAGTGCCTCTATAGCTTTGCCTCTTGTGCTAAGTTCACTCCTGAACCAGAGGCTGAGTTGTGTCCCTGTGGTGCCCCAGCAGCCCAGCACCCTGGGAGTGGGGCCTGGTTGGCCTTTCCGAAAAAGCCGCAGCTGTACAGGCTGTGCTGATAGCCATTCCCATCTCTGCTCCCATCGAGGGAGAGCCCCCCCTCCCTCGCTGAAGTCCCCCGCTCACCATGTGTTGCAGAAAGAGCTGGCCCAGAAGGATCGCCACTTGCACCAGCACCAAGCCAAGATGGATGAGATGTTGCGGCAGCTCTCCGAGGCCAGCTACCAGCAGGTACGCCACCCCTGACCCCCCCCCCCCAGGACCTGCCCCCATCCCAGCCTTCTCGTCCCTTCCGCCCGCTGACCTGCTTCTTCCCTCCACAGGCAGATTTGGAACGGGAGCTGGAGCACAAAGAAGCCCTCTTGGCCCAGTGTATGAAGAAGGATGCCGAGGAGGTGGGCGGGGCTTCAGCAACTGGCAGAGGGGGTGGGGTGGGGGCAGAGTTTCTTGGCTTGTCTTGCACGGGAGGCTTATTCAGCTGTTCCAGCACCAACTCCTGATTGCACACAACAGGTAGAACTAAGCTGCTGGGTGACAAGAAGGGGCCATTGAGTCGAGACCAACTCGTGGTACCCCCGTTCTTGGGGCATTCCAGGCAAGAGGTGGGCAGAGGTGGTTTGCTCTTGCCTTCTTCCGCATAGCAACCCTGGTCTTCCTTGGTGGTCTTCTGCTCAAGAACTGACTCTGGCTGATCCAACTTAGCTCCCCGGTCATGAAGAGCCTGGCCCAGACTGGATAGTTCAAGCTGGTAGACATCTGCTATCTCCGCTGGTAGACTATCAACTACTATCAAGCTGGTAGACATCTACTATCTCATTTGGTAAACATCTACTATCTCCGCTGCCAAACCAGGAGGGCGCTGGGTCTGGCTCATGGCTGAGTCCCAACCCCCACCCCCCCCCCCCCCCGGCCCCCCCCCCCCCCACGCCCCCCCCCCCCCCCCCCCCCCCCCCCCCACCCCCCCCCCCCCCCCCCCCCCCCACCCCCCACCCCCCCCCCCACCACCCCCCCCCCCCCCCACCCCCCCCCCCCCCCACCCCCACCCCCCCCCACCCCCCCCCCCCCCCCCCCCCCCCCCCCCCCACCCCCCCCCCCCCCCACCCCCCCCCCCCCCCACCCCCCCCCCCCCCCACCCCCCCCCCCCCCCACCCCCCCCCCCCCCCACCCCCCCCCCCCCCCACCCCCCCCCCCCCCCACCCCCCCCCCCCCCCACCCCCCCCCCCCCCCACCCCCCCCCCCCCCCACCCCCCCCCCCCCCCACCCCCCCCCCCCCCCACCCCAGATCCTCTGAAGATGCCAGCCACAGATGCAGGCGAAACGTCAGGAGAGAATGCTGCTAGAACACGGCCATACAGCCCGGAAACCACACAGCACCCAAGTGATTCCGGCCGTGAAAGCCTTCGACAATAAATTAAGAAGCACCTTTTGTCATGCTCCGTCTCCCTGATTTTTTTCTCTGTATCCCCACAGAAACTCTTTTACCATATCCCAACAAGTTCTATAAGCACACTAATTTTTTAATCATAGGAGGGATTGAATTGGGGTGTGTGTGTGTGTTTCCTGCATTCAAAGCCTGTGCTGCCCCTGCGCTTTCCCCACACAGTGGGCGGCCTGTCCTGTCTTCTCACAGCTGCCCGGCTTCCTTTCTTCGCAGAACTGCCTCATTCTCACAGCACCCCAGCGATGGGCAGCAGCGCCTGCACCAAAGTGCTCTACTTCACGGATCGCTCCCTCACGCCTTTCATGGTCAACATACCAAAGAGGTGAGGCCAGCAGCCCTGCCTGGTGTCCTTGCAGTGGGAACTGGGTGGGATTTTGGCTGCTGCTCGGGGACGTTCTCTCCCAGCAGGCCATGTTCCAGCAGGCCCCAAGAGGCCAGGGCCCGGATCCGTGCTGCAAGGGCCCAGCAGAGGCGACTGACCTCCTTTCTGTTCTTGTGTGAACAGGTTAGGTGATGTGACTCTGAGGGACTTTAAAACAGCTATCGATCGGGAAGGAACACACCGGTACCATTTCAAGGCCTTGGATCCGGAATTCGGCACTGTCAAAGAGGAGGTAGGAGCACTCTCTGACTGGGATTCCCTTCTAGCTTTGTTTTACATATAGGGCCACTGGGCACAAAGTCCCGTGTGCTTCTATGTGTGTGTGTGTGTGTGTATATGTGTATATATTATGTTATTTATTATTTATATGTATTTTAGCTCACCCTATATTAGAAGGTCTCTGGGCAGGTTACAGCATAAAATAAAAGTCATAATATAAACCTAAAAACAATTACCATATAAAAATAACTATAATACATAAAACCTATTAAAACCTATCAAAATTCATAGAACTTATTAAAAGTCATAAAACCCATTTAAAATTACTGAAGACTATTTAAAATTCAAATCGCCTTCAAGTGCCATCAAGTCACAGGCAACAGAGGGTTGAAATGCAATGGGAGACCATTGCCTCTGAGCAGGTGCAGAGTGCCTCTCACCACTGACTAATGGCAAGTGGCTTGCTCATATTTCAGAGGATGAGGGAGAAGGGATTCCTAGTAGACTTGAGACCTGGCACCTAGCCGATTCAAGACAAGAAGAGCTAATTTTTATCCCCCGCATTTATCTCCCCTAAGGAGTTTCAAGCGGCTTAAAAATTTATTTCCCTTCCTCTCCCCACAACAGACACCTTGTAAGACCTTCAGAGTGGGGCTTTGGGAGAGGAGTTCAAAGAAGGGAACTGGGACCCTAGCCAGGATGCAAGCCCAGCAGGCTACTCGTGGAGGTGAGAGCCTGCGTCCAGTTCACCCAGATCCAGGTGCTTCCGCTCATGTGGAGGAATGGGGAATGAAGTCCAGGGCTCTAGATTCTAGCCAACTGCTCTCAGCCACTATACCATGCTAGGAAGGGGCAAGACTCTGGAAATCCCCACAACAGACACCTTGTGAGGCAGGTGGGGCTGAGAGAATCTGGAGAGAACTGTGACTGGCCCAAGGTCACCCAGCAGGCTGCAGGTAGAAGAGCACATGGCCCCACACTTCTGTGCCATATCTGATACCCAGATGTCCTTGATGTTCTTCTTCTTTTCTTGTAGGTTTTCCACGATGATGACATCATCCCTGGGTGGGAGGGGAAGATTGTAGCCTGGGTGGAGGAGGACCACGGGGAGAACTGATTGGATCCCTGCAACGCCTTTGACTAGGAAGCTCTACCACTGGCTGGGGCACTCACCAGGTACTGACCAAAAAGGGTGCGAACTGGGATGCATCTGATGCCAGCTGCCAAAAGAAAGAGATGGACTTCTCTGCGAAATGACGGGTATTATGTTCCTCCGTGCGCGAGGACACCTGGCACTTGAGTTCTGTGGCCAAACGTTGTGACGTTCAAAAATCCTATGCTGTTGGGAACGAACCACCTCTTTTTATTCCATCTGTGTGGGCCTTAACACCATGTTTCTCCCGGCTTCTTGTTCCTGCCGTTCTCAATAATCCAGATCGCTTTCATTGGCGGCATACAGTATTACAAGGAACCTTGCCCTTATGAATAAAACTGCACCAGCCTGAGCTAGATTGAGCTGTTGCAGCTGCATTCGTCACACCAGAAGCACTCGCCAACTTAGCATTCCTCTTCCAGCAGCGAAGCCAACTTTGGTTCTATCAGCACCGGAAACCCAAGAGTCTTGTGGTGAGACCCATGTGGAACTGGAGTTGGAACTCTGCACTAGTGGCTTCAGTTTCATGTGGACCTCGACACCGGGTTAATGGCACAAGAGGGGTCACTGTGCAAAACCACCCCCGAAAGAGACTCACTAGACTCCTGTCCTTCCTGATCTCTGGATTAAAACCATCAGCAATTCCCTCGGCTCCTTTCTCCTATGCCTGCATCATCTGATTTGTTTTCCTCTAGTAGAATGTGCTTGGAAGTGTTTGCTGAGGCCCACAGACTTCTCTTGTGGCCAACATGTTCTCCGCAGGCACCTTCAGTTCTGTGAGCTGACCTTCAAGATCCCTTTCTGCCCACCACGGGTCCCTGACTTTGAGTATATTACCAAGTTGAAACCGAGATGGATGCAGAGTGCGTCGTTTAAGGCCGGTTTTACTGAAGGAGGAATGTCTGTCTTCTGGGCTGCACTTTTTGTACTGAATATGATTCTCCATGGATCCCCTGGTAGACCAGGCAAGAGGCTGGAGCTATCACAAGCTTGAAGTAGTCAGTACCAGAGGAAGAACCAGATGTGCAAGATGGTCCATTGGGCTGGGATACAGCTTCCTGAGTTTTTAGGTGCCCTGCATATCACTGAAGTAGGACCACAGGAAGATGCCCTGCCCACAAGTCCTTGGCCTCACTGAAATGCAAAGCAGGCTGTCTTTTGGGTCACACAGGATTTTGTTCTCTCCTACCAAGGTCCTCCTCGCTCTGCTACCCCCTTTCCATTTTGCTTCGTCTGTCCTCGTGTCCGAGCGGTGTGCTTGGAGGATCAGATGACAGCCCTGCATGCCTTGGAAGCATGTGTCCGGCACTCCCTGAATGAGCGTCTCTGTGTCAGCCCATCTGCCTCCCTTTTTGTGTTTGCGTGAAGCTGAACATTTGAAGGAAAACTTGGTTTTACCATTTTATAGATTCAAATGTGTCCTTTTGTATACCTGTTCCTGTTTTCTGGAATCATTTTGTATCTGTTGATGTCGTTGTCATGGTTCGAGGACAAGTGTATATTTTTATACCTGTGCGAGTGCTTTTTTTTCTGTATATTTCTGCACCCAAAACTGCACTGTATGATATCCATTTTTCTAGAGGACGCTTCTCTGTTTTATACGACATCCTGTTAATGCTACCTGAAGTGGCTTCCATAACTAGCTTTATTTTAGTACGAAGGTACGACAGGCTCTTAACTGTTTTCTGGTTTGCCAGCAGTTTCTTGTACAGACAGTATTTGTGTGCTGCTTGTCAGTGTTTGGAAAGTGCGGGAGTGCCTTTCTCATCGTCCCCCTTGTTGGCTGTTAGCATTCAGGGCGCCAGCCTCTACGGATCAGCTGGATTTGGAGGGAAACAGTTCAATGAGGGATAAAGAAGAAAAATTCTTCTCATCACGGAATTACTGGTTTCTCAGTTGCATGAAATTTAGTGGGTCGTAAAGCGATGGCATGACGTTATTTTTACTAAGAAGACCAAGAAAATGGTCGGGTTTATTTCAGCAAGGACGTATTTCACTGAAACTGCGCTCACTCTCCCCTGTCACACAGCCCCGTGGCCAGAATTCCGGGGGGTGGGCTGTCTTTCTGTAACCTCCACACATGCCCTGTTGGTATTTCTACAGTAACTCTTGAGATCTCTATTTATACCAGCTTTGTACCACTGTTTCTTCTTCTCCCTGGGAACCCCAGTTCCTCTGTGAGGGAGTCACAGTCACAGGCATCCCCGCAAAACTGCAGTTTCCATGACAGTTAAACCGGTTTAATCCTTTATGTGTCTGATATAATCATGCACCAAGTGTCTGTTCCTTTCAGTGGACCAGGCACAAAATTGCCCCGGGGGGATGAACTGTTTGCAGAACGGGAGCCTGCAATATAAGAGATTACAAAGGAAAAAGCTTGTTCTCTTATCTCTGATTTATCCTCACCATCACTACTTCCGATTTGTACTCAAATATCCCAGAGTCATTCTCATTCCTTTTGAAATGGCTCTTCTGGTTTATTACCCTAGCGTAGCCATGCAGGTTACCTACACAGTACTCTTCTTGTCCATAGAAATACTTAAGTTTTGCAATGTCTACTGTTAAAACAAGGATGACTCTCACTTTCCTGGGCACTGGCCAAGAGGGACCTGAAACTCGTTCGTGTTCTCTTAACATTTGGATATGCTTTTAGATTTGTGGACCAAGCCTTTCAAGGGGCCAGTGGCGGGCGGGGTGGGGGAGAGAATCTCTAATAAAGAGAGTTTGCAAACCGAGTAGTCTGATTTCGTTTCTTTGGGGGAAGGAAGTAGAGGGAGGATTTCTCAGTGCATCAGAGGAGCGCCAGAACTCTTCTGTGTCTGTCTTCGGATGCGCATCGTGAATTTCTGCCTGCTGTCACTAAGCGGGAAAAGAGGTGAAGTGAGGCGGTAAAGGTTGATGAGAGCTACAACCCAGCTCTGGTTTGAGAAAGTGGGCAGCCAGCCAAGCAAAGGGTGTTTCCTGGATTCTTCGCCACTGGATGGTTTGGCAGCTGGGAGAAGTGCCCAGGGAAGACCTGGGCAGGATCCAAGCACTTTTCCTTACCTCAAAAAAACAGATGTGCCAGCCCATGGCCTTTTTGTTTAGCAAGAAATTGTGAAAGGGAAATCTGTTACCTCCTCAGCGAGTTACTTTCTCCTTTCTCAGACATGGCTTCAGTGAAGTCAAGGAAAAGTTTGTGAGCTGCAGATGTGCCTCTTGCTAATAAGCATAGCATAAGCATTTATTGTCATTGTGCACGCACAACGAAAATTTACAGCAGCATTCCTCGATGCACACAAACCCTGCTAATAACAGAAGCATCTGGTCCATCCCGAAGATGAGCCAGAGCAACCTTTGCCCCTCTCTGCACACCTTCACACTGTTGATATTTGGTATTCCAAGCAGCCAAGGACTGGCTTGCAAACACACACACAAATGCACACTCCAGCCGTCTCACCTGCTTGCTGGTTATTTTGTATCCAATCATGTCTTTTTCAAACTTCAGGTCGGCTGTCTTATGAAGGACAGACCAGGCTTTGGACTTTAGTTATGCTGGTGCAGAATCCTTTTATAAAGGGCCTCCATAAATCACTGATCTGATTGACCACAACAGTTGGCACTGAAGACCACAAACAGGCTCTCTGGCACTGGTTGGCGCCAGCTTCTCACCTCTGTGTCCATGTACAGAACTGATGCCAGAGAATCTGCTGCGGCCCAGGGAAATGTATGTTCTCATGACAACAGAGAATCCCTAGACAGGTTGGCTTAAGACCGGTTTAAACCATAGGGCCGGGGCCTACATCCAGCCGGGGCCTGGGCACCTCCCGAATTATGACCAGCTTCCGAACTGCAGAAATCAGTTTCCCTAGAACAAACGGGTGCTTTGGACGGTGGCGTCTATGGGATTTATATCTTCCCAGACTCCACCCCACAAATCTTCAGGAACTGCCCAATGTGGAGTTTGCAACTCTTGTAAAGCCGCATAGGAGTGTCCCAGGAGGCTTCTGGTTCTGGGATGCTTCCGTTTTTGGTCTGCTTTGTTTCTTCCCATTGCACGCCAGGTGCACCACCTGCCACCAGCTCTCTGTGCCTGGTCTGTGCCTCCAACAAGCCTGGAAAAAGAACATCCTGCCCTTTGAATGGAAATGGACTCCTGATGCTTTTCACGCCCTGATGGCAAATATCTCCTCAATGACGTTCCATTAAGCTTCGATTAAAGGGGTCAGATATTTTCTATTCCGGGCTGTTGGAAACCCAGTGTGCCCACTGAATGCTCCAGCTGTGGCCAAACATGACCTGAAAGATTGACTCCTCTGCCCTCTCCTTTCAAAACTGAGCCTGATGGGAAGAGTTCTGGTGGACTCAAAGGTCTGCAAAGCTTGGGGTCATTTCAATTAGTCCTATTAAAGGTATGATTGGGCTTTTGTTTTGAGATTCTCTGGGAACCCCGTTGTGTGTGTGCAAAGTGCTGTTAAGTCGCTTGCGATGACCCTATGAATCGGTGTCCCCCCAAATGTGGGCCGGGGCTTCCTTCATAGGGTCAATCCATCTCCTGTGGGGTCTTCCTCTTTTTCTGCTGCCCTCGACTTTTCCCAGGATGGTCCTCTTTTCCAGTGGCTCCCGCTTTCTTATAAAGTGACCACAGTCGGTCGAGTTGTTTTAGCTCTAGGGAATCCTGTTAAGTCTTTTTAAAGCGTGCCACATCTCCTTTAGGCTCCTGGGATATCCTCATCCTCCACAACCAAGAGTTTGAAATAATAACAACCATCATAATAACAACAATAGATGATGATGATGATGATGATGCCGCCACCGCACTAGGGAATCCTGTTCGCTCTTGGTTGAAAAGTGTCAAGGCCACTCCGGGCTGCTGAGCTGCTCTCCTCTTCCACAATCAATAATATAGAATAATCACCCCCAGCCCCGCTATAATCATAATGACGATAATAAAACAGGGATAACGCCAAGACGCTCCGGCTCCTCAACCCCCCCACCCGCCTCGCCGCCTGGGCACCACGTGGCCTCCGCCCCGCCCACCCGCCGCTCCCTTCCCCGCGCGGCGCTTTGCGGCTCCTCTTTGCGACATTGTCGCGCGCCGTTCGGGGAGAGGCGGGAGGTCACGGCTGGCGGGCCGGGCGGAGGGGGGTCCTCGAGGGTCGGGATGTGGCGGGCGCTGGCGCGGCGCGTGGCCCAGCAGTGCGCGTGCCCGCGGGGGCCGTGGGGGTGGGGGGCGCGCCGGGGCCGCGCCTGGCGGTGCGTGGTCGGGGGGGCGCCGGGTCCGGCTACCCCCCGAGCCCTTTTATGGGAAGGGCCGGCGCGGAGGAGGCCCCCCGGCCTGGCGCCTCCCTCCCGCCGCTGGTGCAGCAGCTACCCACCCCACCAAAAGGTGAGCCGCCCTCGGGGCCCCCCACGCAGGCGGATGGAGGGGGTGGGGGGTTCTCAGGCGGGACCCCTCCTCCCTGCTGCCCCCCCTTCCGGGGGAAACCCTGCTGCTGCCAAGCCCGGGCAGACTGGCATGGGCCTCGCCCTTGAGGTGCCCTTCGGGGCCATGGCTGGGGGGGGGGTGCTCTGCTGTGTCCAGCCCTGACCCCTTTGCTGGGGTGGGGTGTCCCTGGCAAGCACTCTTAGGAGAGCGGCTCTCCCCCTGGCACTTGTGGGGCTCCCTTCTCTCGCTTGGGGGGGCACTGTCTCAGCACACGCACCCCCCGCTCCCAGTTTACAGGCCCAGGGAGCCCCTTCTGCCCCAGGCCCCGGGGGTGGGCAGCTCTTCCTTGGCAGGGTTCTGTCCCTGCAGCCAGGCGCCCCTGTTTCTCACCACTTCTGGCCAGATGTTCCCTGTTGGCAGCAGCAGACTACAAAGACGGGCACCGAGCTCCTTGGCTGAGCTCTGCTGGAGGCCCCCCCGGGTGACAGCAGCTCCTTTCCTTTCCAGGTGCCTTTGCCCGCCCTCTCCCCGACCATGCAGATGGGGACCATTGCCCGCTGGGAGAAGAAAGAAGGGGACAAGATCAGCGAGGGGGACCTGATAGCCGAGGTACCTTGGCAAGAGGTGGAAGGGGTTCTTGGTCCAGAGCGGGCCCCGATCCCACCTTTGAGTGTGTCGCAAGGGCCCTTTTATGGCGTGGCTGGGGCTCAAAATGGAAAACTTCCTGCTCGTGTACAGAAAGTTCAGGGTTCAGTCCGTGGCCATGCCCAAAGAATTGAGTCAGGAGTGAAATGAAGGACTCTTCTCTGTTGAAATGCTGCCAGCCAGAGTTGGAAATACTGATCTTGGTAGGCCAAGGGACTGGGTCAGCGGCCTTCCATCATCCCCCGATGCTTTCCCCAATTGACTGTGCTTGAAGGAGAGTTGATCCTTGCTGTAGTCTCGGTGGGGAGGTTTCCCATAAATAGGGTGGGGGTTGATGGGGTCAGGCTCAGGAAGATGTCGTGGAGATGTTGCAGGGGCGTTTCTTTTGCTGTAACAAGTCGGTGATGTGTATGTGAAGGTGGAGACGGACAAAGCGACAGTGGGGTTTGAGAGCCTGGAAGAGTGCTATCTGGCCAAGATCCTGGTAGCGGAAGGAACCCGGGATGTTCCCATTGGAGCCATCATATGCATCACGGTGGACAAGTGAGTAGGGCTGGACCCAGCTGGGTGGTACGCCCTCCTTTTTTGCCGTCTGCTTTCATTGTGTTTCTACTCCCCCAACCACATTTTGGCCCAGCTGTTCTTTTTCCTAGGATGTTTTTCTGTCCGTCCCTCTTCTAGCTCATATTCCTTCTCGGCACCAACAGAGCATTTTCCAGATTTCCAGAGTCTTGCCCCTTCCTAGCATGGTATAGTGGCTGAGAGCAGTGGGCTCGAACCTAGAGCCCTGGACTTCATTCCCCATTCCTTCACACGAGCGGTGGACTCTGATCTGGTGAACTGGATTTGTTTCCCTACTCCTCCAAGAGAAGCCTGCTGGGTGACCCGGGGCTAGTCCCAGTTCTCTTTGAACTCTCTCAGCCCCACCTTCCTCACTTTAAGGTGTCTGTTGTGGGGAGAGGAAGGGAAAGAAATTGCAAGCAGCTTTGAGACTCCTTAGGGGAGATAAATGCGGGGGATAAAAATCAGCTCTTCTTGTCTTGAATCAGCTAGGTGCCGGGTCTCAAGTCTACTAGGAATCCCTTATCTCTAATCTGCTGAAATTTGAGTAAACCACTTGCCATTAGTCAGTGGTGAGAGGCACTCTTCATCTGCTCAGAGACGATGGTCTCCCATTGCATTTAAAGCCTCTGTTGGTGTCATTCGTCAGCAGGTGAAGGCCTTTTGTTTCATTTGGCATAACCCCAGTAACACGTATGGTCTTCCTGCCTGGTTTTGGCATTGTTTGTTTAAGTGTTTTTATAGAAAAGTTGCTTTTATTGTTCTGGTGTTTTTATGTGTGCCACCTTGGGGACCCAGACTGGTGGGAAAGTTGGCATGGAGCCCCCCTTTTCCAAGCTGCCGTTGTCTCTTCCTCCCCTCTGCCTGATTGGGCAGGGAGCGCTTCTCTACCATGTTGTCCACAGCACCTAGCATGTGGCTGGCACACTCAGATGTTTCATGGCAGTTGCACGGGTCACCCTGGGTGCTCCAGTTCCCATGCCCAGACTGCCACCCCTGGATTGGCTCATGGCTCCTTCTTGCCTTTTTCTAGGCTAGAGCTTGTTGATGCCTTCAAGAACTACGCCTTGGATTCTGCGGTCCCCGCAGCCTCAGTGCCTCCCCCTCCAGCAGCGGCAGCTCCCCCCACACCACCCCCAGCTCAGCCTGCTGCTCAGGCCCCTGGCAGCTCTTATCCTCCTCACATGCAGGTATTGTATTGGCTGTAATCAGTCTGTCTATCATTCCTTAGTCACCTTTCCTTTTTTTAAACCTCTCCTTTGCTGCAAAGCCTTAGCAAACTGTAAGCAAAACTGTCCTTGTTGTGGGAATGGAGAATTCAATAGTACTGCTCTCGAGAATGTGGGAGGCAGTGAGCGGTATGAAACTGCCTGCAGAATCCCTTGCTCCCCATCTTGGATATCCCTGTGACAGCTGCCCAAGGCTGTGTTGATTTGTGCAACTGGGAAGTTCTGTGGGGCTGGGAAGCCTCCCGTATGCCCCAGCCCTTTCTCTGAGGGCATCAGAGGGATGCGGGAAGGGCCATTCAGCAAATTAGAGGCTGTGCGACAGAGGAGGGTTTAGTTACTTTCATTTGTTGATGTCCAGTGTAAGGAAGCCAGAACAGAGATGGTAACCACATTGTTGGCCCAGTCTTGTTTGTCTCTGTTTCTTGCTGCTGGATCAATGAGGCCGTTATGTGCTCTTAATTCCCTAGATTGCTCTTCCCGCCCTCTCACCCACCATGACGATGGGCACTGTTCAGAGATGGGAGAAGAAGGTTGGTGAGAAGCTGAGTGAAGGAGACTTGTTGGCAGAAATTGAGACGGACAAAGCGACAATAGGTGAAAAAGTTATGAATTCTCAAGTAATACACACTTTTTCCATTTGCATTTCATGAAGGCCCCGGCTTCCTCCAGGTAGAAGCATGTAAAAGACTGTATTGGATGTAACGCGGGTCAGTGATGTACAGCGCTGGTTCACATGTAGGAATTCCCATTTCAGTTCCTGCATGTCCCATTAAAGAATTGTGATGCAGGGAAAAACAACTTCAAGATCTTTCAAAGATTTTAAAAATCTAAGATTGCTTTATAGGAAGGACTGTAGCTCAGTGATAACAGTTCATGTTTTTACCTGCAGAAGATAAAGTCTTCAGTTAAAGGGTCTTGGATAAAGGACAGAAAGAGACCTTTCAAATCCCACACAGTTGCTGCCTGTCAGAGGAGACAGTACCAAGCTCACTGGGCCAATGATTCTGGTTCTGTGTAAGGCAGCCTTACAAGTTTTTCACCTCTTGTGGCAATGAAGCTTTGCTAAAAATTATTCCAGACTTGATCAGTGCATGAAAATTCCTTCCCCAAACTTGCTAATACTTTATTTTTATTTTTTAATCCCATTTTACACATAATTTGTGTTGCATTTGTACATGTGTAACTTTAATGGATTTTTGTGTAGTAGAATTGTGAATCTTGATCTTTTCTTCCTCCAAACAATTTCTTTCCCACTCCCCTTAAGGCTTTGAAGTGCAAGAAGAAGGTTACCTGGCCAAAATCTTGGTGGCGGAAGGCACAAGGGACGTGCCCCTCGGAACTCCTCTCTGCATCATCGTGGAGAAGGAGTCAGACATTCCAGCGTTCGCTGACTACCGGGATGCTGGCATTGTGGATGTGAAGCCCCCAGCCCCAGTTTTACCACCGAGCCCCGTAAGCACAGCTGGTGTGGGAGGGGAGGAGAAATAGATGAGGGCCCCAACCAGATGTCCACCTGAGCCCAAGTTCTTCAGGAGTCCTTCTCTTAAACAGGAGAGTTTTGCAGGTGGAAGGGCCTGCCCCCGTGTCAGCCTTCCTTGGGGATTTGCAGGCTAGTTTATGTAGCCTATTCGCTGGTTTGTGGCCCCATGTAGAAGGGATGGGGAATCTGCTGGTGGGAGCAGCACACGATTGCACTGGTGGATTTGCCCTCCCTGGGGCATTTGTCCTGATGGAGGAGTGGTTCTGCTGGTGTGTGGCTGCTGCACACACAACCTCACGGCATAGGTGGAGTGGGGTGAGAGTTAAACCACCAACGTGAGAGTTAAGCCACCAAAAAGGTGGCGTAAGTCCATCAAATCCCATGGGTGCTTCTTGGCAGTGGGGAGGCTTTTTCTCTTTGGTAGCCTCCCAACGCCGCTGGGAAGCCTCTGGGAACGGCAGCACAGTGGTGGCGCCACGGCCAGCTGCTTGGACGGGGCTGCCCATCTGCCTTCTCAGACACTTCTTGTGTGGAGAGACTGTCACTTCCTCGTGAGGTAGCTAACTGCTGAGTGCTACACTTGGGAAGTCAGACTGTTTACCCCACTTCTTGACATTGGTTCTGTCCTATACTATCCTCTCCCTTGTCTCTCATGCCTCTTCAGAGTCAGGTGGGCTCCCCGACCAGCTCCTGTTAGCCATGCCTCTGCTATTACAAATTGACTCTTCTGATGGTACTGGAACAGAGCAGGCTGCATTATACCCCAGCCGTGCCCACTTGCACTGCAGAATGGAACACAGCTTGAGATAGGAGCCCTGGGAGAAACTTAAAGATGCACTCAAGCCTGCCGGTAACTACCTATATGCCTTATCCTTTCTCCCAAGGCAGCAGCTCCTCCATCAACAGCGCCCCCATCTGTAGCCCCTGCATCAGCTAAAATCAGCGGGCCTAGAGGCAGGCTTGTCGTCAGCCCCCTCGCAAGGAAACTGGCAGCAGAGAGAGGAGTTGATCTTTCCCAAGTGAAAGGTGAGTGGCTTTTCTCAGCACACTTGAGTGACCGAGCTATCCCTCAACACTCTTGGCCAGCAGTGCTTAAAACGTTTATGTTCCACATCCATTCCAGGCACAGGACCAGATGGACGGATAACCAAGAAAGACATAGATTCGTTTGTGCCATCCAAGGTTGCCCCGGTGAGTACGGTTTGATCTGCAGCCACACGTCGCTTCTGCCTGGGCTGTGCCTGGACTTTTTGTAAGCTATTGGAGAGCCTTTCCCAAACTGGGCTCAGCACCTGGTCTGGGGCAGGCAGGATGGTGCAAAAACAAGACCCTCCAGCACATTCTGGGTACCTTTCCTCAACCCCAGATAAGAGTGCATCTTCCTGGTAAACCTGGCAGTTGTTGCATTAGGAATGGAGAAGAGATTGCAAAATCTGCCACTTTGTAGAGATGGTTTGCTACGAACATGATGTCCACGAACGCTTTTCTCGGGGAAATGGTGTGGAATTATTAATAGTTCTGAGGTTTGGTCCCCCCCCCAGCACCAGTTGAATGCCTTCATGGGGACGTGTTGTAGGGGCTGCCATAACTATGTAGAATTGTGACCTGCAGCCAAAGGTTTGGTTAGCTCAGACTTGGATTAAGATGCATCTTTGCCTGTATATACGCCCACCTGTTAGGATTCCGGCACGTATGCCCATCTCTGAGTGTTACGTCTGTTGCAGCCTCCCTGCTTGCTGGCTTCCTCACTTCCCAGCCTTCATCTGCCCCCAGCCCTGCTTCGCTCCCACACTGCTATTTCTGATGTGTCTTGGACTCTAAATTAGTTAAACCGCATAGAATGGCAGAGGATCAGGAGCTGTGTTTTTCTGTGAGCTGGAGAAAGATGGGAAAGGGGGTAGCAGCAGGGTTCCAGAGCTACTATCTTTGTACCTGGACTATTGAGGATGGCAGCGTGGTGTAGCGGTTAATATAGGGTGGACTCTTAATCAGTCATCCTCTTCCCTCCCAGGGAATGTGAGGGACAGGGGTTGATCTGCAGCCACACGTCACTCCCGGTCCTTGTTAACTGAAAATCTTTCCTCCCAACAGGCCCGGGCACCTGAGGCAGCTCCTATGGCTGCACCGGCTGCGGCTGCTGCTGCACCCCTTCCTGCAGGCGCCTTCACAGACATCCCAGTCAGCAATATCCGCAAGGTAAAGTGCCTGGCCTCTTCCCTTCACAGAGCAGTTGCTGACAGCAAAGATCTCTGCCCTGGAATTGTGAAAACTTCAGAGCTTGAGTGGAGGCTTTGTTGACTGTTCCTCTCCCCTGGGTGCCGAGGTGGGTTTGCAAAAGACTGTGGATGTTAAGGGAATCTAATAACGATGCTACACTATCTTTTCTGGCACTTTACCGAAGCCTACTGCCGCATGGCTTGAAATACATGGGTTGGAAGGACTGCACCTTTTCAAGTTAGAGGTGGGGTACCGTGTTCAAATTCTGTTGTGTGTAGAAGCAGTCCATGCTCATCGAGAAAAAACAAGGAAAACTGGCTGGGATACAGCCTTCCTGCCTGATGTGCTAGCTTTCTACTTGTGGGGAGCGTTCCTAGGGAAGCAGTCCCACATGGTGTCCTCCAGCTGAAGGTGCTGGTGGTACAGTTGGTTCTGCTTCCTGTGATGGCCAAACCCAGGTCAGGTCTTAATGCCTCTTCTTGCCCACAGGTGATCGCTCAACGCTTGATGCTGTCCAAGCAAACGATACCTCACTACTACCTCTCCGTTGATGTAGACATGGGAGAAATCCTGGTGCTAAGAAAAGAGCTCAACCAGGTAACTTGCTGTTAGTGAAACAGTTTTAAAGTGTCTGAGGAAGGAAGAAGAATCAGCAGGGGCCTCTTGGGTCAAAGTCGGCCGCTTCTTGCCTCTCACAGTGACGGCTTAAGGTTTCCTTGAGCTTCCCTTGTGTGGCAGACGGGATGCTGAAAGGTGCTGCGTGTGCTCTGCCTGCTTTCCGTGGGTATTCCTCAGGTCAGGCTCAGGGTCACTTGCAACTTTGCATGCTCTGCTCTGGAAGAGCCACACAGAGATGGGAAGTGCAAAGCGAAATATAACTGATTCAGAGGTCGCTTAGGGGAGGGGACGGGTTTCTCTCCCTGGGGAAATGTGTCATTTAGGGGAATGCGAGGAGAGTGGGCCGGGGTGCCTTCTACAGGCCCCTCGTTTGCAATCACAGCTTGAGAAGAGTAGATCCTGCCGCTTGGTCTGGAAGGCGGAGGGGAAACTCTGTTGCCGATGGAGGGCTGAAGCTTTCCAGGCCTGCTTGTCTGTCGGTGGGAGGCCTACCTGAGGGGATATTCAGAATAGTCTTACTTCTGTTCCATCCTAGGAATGTATTTAGTTTACACTCCACTTTTCTCCCAAATGGAGACCCAAAGTGGCTTACAGCGGTCTCTCTATTTCCATGTTACCCTCATAACAACCCTGTGAGGTAGGCTCAGCTGAGACAGAGTGACCGACTTAAGGCCACCCAGTGCCGAGGCTGAGTGGGGATTTGAACCTGGGTATCCTGGCTCCTAGCCTGACACTCTGCCCACTACACCACACTGACTGACACTTAAGTTGAGAATAGTCTTAATAAAGTCTGGAAGGGCTGCTCAGGAGGAAGCATCCCCCCCCCTTGGAAGTGACTGTGGAGAATGAGCCATCCTGCCCGCATTGCCACCCCCTGGTCTTGTCTTTGCAGGAGACGCCGGAGAAAGTGAAGCTCTCTGTCAACGACTTCATTATTAAGGCTTCAGCACTGGCTTGTATGAAGGTGCCTGAGGCGAATTCCTCTTGGCTGGACACAGTCATTAGGCAGTAAGTGAATAACCCTAATAGGACCTGTAGAGTTTTTCTTTCAAATGTATTGTTGAAGGCTTTCACGGCCGGAATCACTGGGGTGCTGTGTGGTTTCCAGGCTGTATGGCCGTGTTCATCTGTGGCTGGCATCTTTAGAGGGTCAGATCCTCTGAAGATGCCAGCCACAGATGCAGGCGAAACGTCAGGAGAGAATGCTGCTAGAACACGGCCATACAGCCCGGACACCACACAGCACCCCAGTTTCTTTCAAATATTTTTTATTTTATCAAAATGTTACCAAAAAAAGAAAAGAGGGTTAAACAACAATAAATTAATAATGAGAAAAGGAAAAAAGAAATAATATTTTTCTTAAAAAGAGGAAGGGAAGGCTACTTCTGGAAGCTCACAAACAGACTTGCCGATCCTAGGTTTCCTCAGAATTTGTGGGTCTATGTCAAGGCCTTTCTAGTTCACCTGTCGAATTTAAGGTCCCCAGTACCTGAGGAGGTGAGAGATGAGGAAAAACTTGCTCTCAATCCAGCAAAATTTCAGCAAGATTGGTCAGGAGCACTCAGAGGCTCAACTGGAGTAAAGTTCCCTGGAAGTCCAGGAATGATAGAGCTCTTGATAACGAACAGCTACACCTGAGCATTCCGGAGCCGTCTAAGCACCAGTGGCTCTGGCTGGCAGTTAGATAACATCTCACGCAAATAAGTTGGAACAATTTGGAGAAGGTGGGCCTATTCCTGCCACTGTCTGTTTAAACCTGGCCTGTCTTTTTCAGTCTTGCTTGTTTTGTTTTTGTGCTCCTCCCAGGAATCATGTGGTTGACGTCAGCGTCGCAGTCAGTACCGCAGCAGGGCTCATAACTCCAATCGTGTTCAATGCACACATAAAAGGACTTTTGTCCATTAACCAAGATGTTGTCACATTGGCAGCCAAGGCTCGTGAGGGCAAGCTACAACCACGCGAGTTTCAGGTGAGGAACCTGACATCAGAGGCCTCCCGAAGCTGCCGCTGAAAAATGGGAGTCCAGAGAGACTCGAGATGTGTGGTTGGCTGGGATGGAGATTTGCGAAGGAATTCGCTTTTGTTGCCCAGTGACAACCTGCCTGGCCCAGTGACCTAGAACATGACATTCACATGGTGTGTTTCTTTACAGGGTGGAACATTCACGGTTTCAAATTTAGGAATGTATGGCATCAAGAACTTCTCTGCCATAATCAATCCACCGCAGGCTTGCATTTTAGCAGTTGGTGGTTCTGAGAAACGTCTGATCCCAGCAGATAATGAAAAAGGGTGAGTATGTTGGAATACATTAGGCAGAAGCTGATGCCTGCTGGAGAGGCTCTGGGGCAGTGCTGTAGCAGGGGAACATCCCATAATTTGTGGGAAAGATGGGGCTGAGGCTTTCTTCCTCACTGACAGTGTCCCTCATCTGCTGCAGAATCCTCGGAGAAGTAATCTGAGGCAGTGGAAAGTGACAATTAGTGGGGTAAAACCAAAGCCTTCATCAGATATTGTCTTCAGTATGCGTCTAAGTGTGCATTCACAGGATTGGGCTCCTTGTAGCATTTGTTCTGTATACTTTGACAGTCTTTCTCCAACGTAACAAGTGGTAGCAAAGGATGTGCATAGTGCCCAGCCAGCGGGGGTACATTTAATTCCATTAATTTCCATACCGCCCCTCCCCTTGCAGGCTCAGAGCAGTTAATTACATCATATCATATAATATAAACTGGTATCCAATATCTGAAACAATTCTGCTGCACACTAATTTCCAGAAGCTCAACACAAGAACTATTGTGACGTAACAGTTTCAATATCAGTGCAGCAGGATTCGAAAACCAGGAACCCGAAAGCAGCTGGTGATGAAATACCATTTTCCTTCACGATATCAGCCCTCTGTATCATGCCTAATGTGCTCATTCAGATTTTGGCAGCTCCAGTACACTGACTTTGCCAGACCCGGCATGCTGCTCATTTGATGTCTCTCCCCATTGATTGTATTAGCTCAACACTGTGCTTTTTAGATGTCTCTTCGCATGGACTTTTCAGTGTGCACCTGTGTAACCTACTTTGAGTCTTGGTGAAAAAAGTAGACTCCAAACACAGGAAATATAGCAAAAATACAGAGGGAGGGGATTTGGCTCTATCATGAAGATCCTGCTTAAATGCAATCCTGGGTTAAGAACATAAGAGCAAGCCAGCTGGATCAGACCAGAGTCCATCTAGTCCAGCTCTCTGCTACTCGCAGTGACCCACCAGGTGCCTTTGGGAGCTCACGTGCAGGATGTGAAAGCAATGGCCTTCTGCTGCTGCTCCTGAGCACCTGGTCTGCTAAGGCATTTGCAATCTCAGATCAAAGAGGATCAAGATGGGTAGCCATAAATTGACTTCTCCTCCATAAATCTGTCCAAGCCCCTTTTAAAGCTATCCAGGTTAGTGGCCATCACCACCTCCTGTGGCAGCATATTCCAAACACCAATCACACGTTGCATGAAAAAGTGTTTCCTTTTATTAGTCCTAATTCTTCCCCCCAGCATTTTCAATGAATGCCCCCTGGTTCTAGTATTGTGAGAAAGAGAGAAAAACTTCTCTCTGTCAACATTTTCTGCCCCATGCATAATTTAATAGACTTCAATCATATCCCCCCTCAGACGTCTCCTCTCCAAACGAAAGAGTCCCAAACGCTGCAGCCTCTCCTCATAAGGAAGGTGCTCCAGTCCCTCAATCATCCTCGTTGCCCTTCTCTGCACTTTTTCTATCTCTTCAATATCCTTTTTGAGATGTGGCGACCAGAACTGAACACAGTACTCCAAGTGCGGTCGCACCATGGCTTTATATAAGGGCATGACAATCTTTGCAGTTTTATTCTCAATTCCTTTCCTAATTATCCCCAGCATAGAGTTTGCCTTTTTCACAGCTGCCATGCATTGAGTTGACATTCCCATGGAACTATCAACTAAGACGCCCAAATCCCTTTCCTGGTCTGTGACTGATAGCACTGACCCTTGTAGCTTGTATGTGAAGTTTGGATTTTTTGCCCCTATGTTCATCACTTTACATTTTGCTTCATTGAACTGCATTTGCCATTTCTTAGCCCACTCACCTAATTTATCAAGGTCCGCTTGGAGCTCTTCGCAATCCTTTGCGATTCTCACCACCCTACATAATTTGGTATCATCTGCAAACTTGGCCACCACACTACCCATCCCTACTTCCAGGTCATTTATGAATGGTTCCATCTCCTGCACATCTGCTGCCAGTCAGAGTAGGCAAGGATAAGAGAGGAGGATAAAATGCAGCTTTGCATGCAAATCCATATTCATTTTCGTTCAAGAAACCTCCCAAGAGTGCAGCTGTGACCCAAGAGAGGGTTTTTGAATAAAACAGATTCCCCCAGGAATTCATCTCCTAAGCTAGGTTTGAAGAAGGCTAAGCATCTGGACCATCTCTTCTCACCCAGGTTTGATGTGACCAGCATGATGTCCGTGACCCTGAGCTGTGACCACCGTGTTGTGGACGGGGCTGTCGGAGCCCAGTGGCTCGCCGAGTTCAAGAAGCTCCTGGAGAAGCCGACCACCATGTTGCTATAATTTCCCCCAAGCCGTCAGGACTGATTTGGTCACAACCCTTCATTCTAAAGAAGCTATTTATATATAGATACATAGTGTTTAGACTTTTAAACAAAAGCTCCTTTCTTTATTTTTTAAACAAATATATATATATATAAATGCATACAGTCGCTGGCAATTTTTATTGCCAGCTGTACAGATTACTAGTTTGCAAAGCACTTTCCAGAAGCAAGTATAACTATGCTGTATTTTGTACAGTGAATGAATTTGCAAACTTTCCCCTCTTACAAAGTACCAGCTGTGTAAAATCATGTGAGGAGCTTGTGCTTCTTTCTGATCAAGGGAACAAAGGCCAGCCCAGTCCAGCAATCCAAAGGCCCCTTCCCAAGTTCCCAAACGCAAGCACGCTGGATTGAAAAAGCTTTAAAAGAGAACGGAGAGAGACCTGAGAGGTGTGGTGAGTGGAATTGCCAGTCTAGCACAGGAAGTAGACCTGCCCATGCTGTTTTGTTCTCCTGTCCCCTAGACTATCAGACATTTAGTGAGGTGTGGAGCAGAACCGGCCTCTTAACAGTTCCCACTCTAGATTATTTTGGCAATTCAGCGTCGATTCAGGTTTTCTAGTTGTAGGAACCCTTTGAAAGCACTTTAATGCAAAAGGGAATGAATTGTGCTCTCTAAACTGTACTGCAGAAATTTCATTTGAACCGTTTATGAAAATGTGCCCCTTTTGAAGAACATCCGAATTTCTGCTTCCCGGCAGTCCTTCATTTCATAGTTGAGAAGCTGCTGCTTCGCTTTCAGCAGGAGATGTGGTTCAGGGGGATGGTGTGACTCATCAGGCCAAAAAACCCCGGTGTCATGGATATTCCTGCATTTGAAAGTTTTCCCCTGGCAGTGTAATTGAGGAAGCTCTGGCAGGTGTTGAGACCAAAAGCGGCAGTGCGGAGCCACGTCTTGATCATCTGCGTGAATGTAAGGTCACAGTTCCCCTTGTTGAAGCCCAGGGCTGTGCAGCAGAGAGGCCTGTGGTGGTTGTGCTTGTTGCCTCAAATCCAGAGAGAGTTCAGTGTGCTCAGCTTCCTGTGAAGTGGGAGCCCCATTGGGGCCCTGCTCTTTCTTCAGACCACAAGTGCTGCAGGATCACCATCTTGGCCATCCAAGCCTTGGAGGCAGCGGGATGTCTTTGGCCATGTAAATAGTGTAAAAAATGGGATGGCAGGAAATGGTTGTCTTTGCAGAATGTACCCAAATGCATTGACCGCTGTATCCTGTAGTGGGAAGGACACTGAAGTAGAAAACGCTCTCCTAGGGTTGTTTTCCAAAAGAGAGAAATGTGACCCAGAGAGCAGAAGCAGCAGTGACATAAACTGACCTGGAGTTGTTCTGTATCATATGCAGTGCATTCAGTATTGTCTCTTGTAAAGTTGTGCTCCCAAATCCACTAAAAATAGTATTCAAAAAAAGGTTATCCTGTGGAGATCAAATATTTTTGTGAGACTGCCTTGCTGGTGTTTTCTCATTTTGGTTGCAGTTATGCCTACAATCGTTTGGTAAAGAGGCAGGTTGCCCTGAAAAGGAATTTTAAAAATGTCCTTGGTTCCAAACTGGGCTAGTGGGCCCTGGTGTTCCATTAAAAGGTTTGGAATTAATCAGACTGTTTTCTGTGTCCCCGGTGCTTTCTTTGTGTGGGTGCTTGTGTATACATGCTGGAGAGCCAGTGTGGGGTAGTGGTTGAGAGCAGGTGGATTCTAATCTGGAGAACCGGGTTTGATTCCCCACTCCTCCACCTGAGTGGCAGAGGCTTATCTGGTGAACCAGATGTCTTTCTGCATTCCTGCTGGGTGACCTTGGGGTAGTCACAGTTCTCTCAGGACTCTCTCAGTCCCACCTACCTCACAGGGTGTCTTTTGTGGGGAGAGGAAGGGAAAGGAGCTTGTAAGCCACCTTGAGTCTTCTTACAGGAGAGAAAGGTGGGGAATAAATCCAAACTCCTCTTCTGTGAGTGTGCTTGCACATGTAGCTGACCCTGCCCCTAACATGGATTGAAAAGCTTGCTTCCCGTGCTGGACTGATCCCCAGAAAACTCGTACACTGTCCTGGTTGGGGAAGGGGGCAGGTGTTGCAGGGAGGAACTTTCACGCTGGCCTGATGCTGCTGGGCTGTTTTTAATCAAACTTTTTCGCAAGTGACCATTGCGGAGGGGATGTGGAACAGCATCTGCATGGCATGCAGGAAGTCTCTGGTTCGATCCCCAGCATCGCCACAAGAATCACACGGTAGGTGGTTTGCAAGACTTTAACCTGAGAATCTGGAAAGCTGCTGCCAGTCACAGCAAACAGTAATGACCTTGTATTGTCGAAAGCTTTCATGGCTGGAATCACTGGGGTGTTGTGGGGTTTCCGGGTAGTATGGCTGTGTTCCAGTAGCATTTTCTCCTGATGTTTCACCTGCATCTGTGGCTGGCATCTTTAGAGGATCCTCTGAAGATGCCAGCCACAGGTGCCGGCGAAACGTCAGGAGAAAATGTTAGTGGAAGACGACCATACAACCCAGAAAACCCACAACACTAGTACTGATGAACCAGTGGTCTGGTTTAGTATATGGCAGCTTTGTGTGTTTGTGTTCATTGTCTGCCTTACTGACAGCCCTATTGGGAAAGAATGCAGCCCAAAGATTTTCTTTGTCTACTGAACTGGCATGTTCATTGTGCTACTAACAGGAAGCACCTTTATGTCAGGAAGATCTGGGGAATCAGTGGATCTGGGATAAGTGAAGAGTGAAGTTTTTTTCACAGCAATCTAAACATCATCAACAACCCACCTGTATATCATTCCCAGGTAATGCCAAGGTAAACACTTCTACATCTGATCTCCTGCTAAGAAATATGGCTTGTGAGAAAAGGGTATGAGTAAATCGTAGAAACCACAGGATGCAATAGAATTTACCTGGTTTTTATTTGAGTTAACATAGAAATTGTTTTTGAGGCAGCCAGCCTGTTACTGCTTTACAAGATTAGTTCACACAGTTCTCTCATACAGTTTAATAGCACAGTAGAAATTCAGTGAGGGATAAGAGGTGTACTGTATGTGACTGTTGTTACTGGTGGCAGTGGTGGAGGGCACGCTGCATCTGTTCAAAAGGCAACTGAGTTTCCTGCTCAAAGGAGTAAAATACAGACTTAAGAACCAGCACACTTAATATTAATCCCTTCAAAACCGTTGCTCACTCAGCACTTGGATCTTGCTCCTTTTGGCAAACAGGCATTGTGATCAGCAGGATCCCTTTCCTCTTGAAGAATCTTGCTGATACTGCTTCCTCCTCCACAGACTCTGGTAGATTCAAGTGCAGCCGGTATTTGTGAGGGCATTCAATCAACAGGTCATCCTAAAACAGTAACAGAACTTCCATGTCTAGAAGCAGTAGGCTTCAAATCGTGTTGGTGGGAAGGGTAGGCAACAGCAGAGGCAGGCTCTGTCGGGCGAATCTGGTAGGTCACTAAGAAACAGGAAGTTGGGCAGTACAGCTGGTATAGTGCGGTGGTGAAGAGTGTTGGCCTTGTATCTGGGAGACCCAGGTTCAAATCCCCACTTGTGCCATAGAAGCTCACTGGGCGATTTTGGGGAGAGACACTCTCACCCTGACCTACCTCAGAGGATTGCTGTGAGGCTAAAATGGAGAAAAGAAAAATGACGTCCGCTGCCTTGGGTCCTGACAGGGGAAAGAAGTAGGGTGTACAGAATTGTAAACACAGGTGTGGAATTGCCGCTAGAGACTCAGGCTCACCAGACAAATAAGGGATTGGCCACAGGGAGAGGGGCAACCTTAATTTATCATTCTGACCTACCTTAGAAACACTCAGGTCACACTCGGAGACGCAGCAGACCTCAGGCATCTCAACTTTCACTTCAAGCTTCAGGACTTTTCCGCTGGCATCCCTCCTTGTGGTGACTTCATAGGCTGGAGACCTTGGTCCGGCTGGTCTCTCCGTACCAGGAATCTCCTCAATTAGGCGTGGTTTCGGGGGACCAGTGTTCTTTGTTGGCAGAGTCAGACTTCTGTCTTCCTCAGGTGCTGTGATGATTCTCAGCTGGTCAAGTATCCTCTCTTCCCAAGATTAAATTTCCATACATGGAATTTAAAAATGTTCAAGTGAATTGCCGTGTCGGTAGTAACGGGGTGTCAAATCCATGACCCTTTGTCTGCCTCATGACAAATCTTTTGTTCTTTTTCTTTTTTAGGGCTGGCAGCCAAAAGAGCTACATCTGCTTATACTGGGCAACCTAAGGCTAGTCTTTTTGTAGCTGATGGAGCGTCTACTTGGTATAAATGTAAATAAGTGAAAGAACAGATTAAGGCCTGCAGAAGCGAAGCTTAGGCTCATTCCTCACATGCAGAATAATGCACTTTCAAACTGCTTTCAGTGCTCTTTGAAGCCATGCAGAATGGCAAAATCCACTTGCAAACAGTTTTGAAAGTGGTTTGAAAACACATTATTTTGCATGTGCGGAAGGGGCCTTTGATAACGTGAGCTGCACCAGCATTGTCAGCATTTCAGTATTACTTTGACACAGGGCAATGGACCTTGTGGCTGTGTGCCACTAACGGTGGCACAAGGAAGGTTCCTTGCATCTGAGAGCAGTGCTGCTATTAGTGGGGAGAAACCCAGGGCCAACTGCCAATGCATGCAGGGTTGAAAAGGGAAAAAAAGCTTTTCTCTCCTGCTTTTCTCTACCGTAAGGAGTCTCAATGTGGCTGCCAATTGCCTCCCCCACACCAGCCCCAGAACAGGCACCTTGTAAGATAGGTGAGGCTGAGAGAGTTCAGAGAGAGAACTGTGACTGGCCCACGGTCACCCAGCAGACTTCATGTGGAGAAGCAGGGAAAACAAACCCGATTCTCTAATTAGAGTCTGCAGCTTTAAACCATTACACTACATTGCTTGGTGGGAGCCACCCTGAGCCCGTCTTGAGGGGAAAGGGCAGGCTGTACATCCAATAAATAAATAATGCATGGCCATAAGCATAGTTGGCTTGCAAAGAGGGTTAGGAGGGGTCCCTCAGTGGCTGCTTGCCCAGCGACTAATCTGCATACAAAGCATAGAGTAACATTTTCTTAATGTTCCTGTGGGCCTCCAACCCTGAAATTCGGGGAGTGGGTCAGTGAACCCCCATCTTGCTTTTTGTCTGAGGTGGTTGGTTTGGACAGCTACTTACCATTCTTCATGCTCTTTTTAGGGAGAGGCGCTGTCGGCTTCTCTCCCTGTAAGCTCTGCCTCATCCTTTCCAGACTCCCTTTCATTTTAACCTTTGCAATACTGTAAGTGGGGGACAGAGTGATGCTGTAACGCTGCTCAATGAACTTCAGGGATAAACGTATCAGCCGGTCTTTCTCTAATGGGTTCTTTTCCTGCTCGAGGACAGATGGATTGTACGCAATATCGACAATGCTGCAAGAGTCTGAAAGAAGAGTCAAATTATTACTGCCCTCTGTACATGGGATTTTTTATGAGAGTGAGAATACAGCCTGCCATGAGGGCTAGAAACTTATTTTAAAAAGAATAAAATCAAAAGCTGGTCTTTAGTGTTTTTGCCTATTCACTATAATACTGCAGTTTTGTCTGTTTAATATAGAGATATATTATATATGAAGCATTTATGCTACCTCTCTGATTCACAGTGCAGGAGGTAATGCAGAATCAGTAAATATAAAATGCATCAAACAATGTTGTGCACTAATAAAGCGGTAAGGTGAAGAGCAGATAAACCCTGCCTAAGCTCCACACTATACAATCAAAAGGGACCATCAGACTGTAGATGAGACATGGGAGCACGGATCAGAAGGCCTTCTGGAAAGGAGACGGGTTGCATAGTGCCAAACAGAGGAAGTTTCATATGCAGAAAAAGAGGGAAGGCATTTCATAACCAGAAGAACCTCAGTGAAAAAGCCCTATCCCCGACAGCTATCAGTTAACAGCCTGTCATCCTGTTGTTCTCCACCTTATGCTGTGAGAAGTTAGAGAGTGTGGAACTGCCCCAAAGTCATCCAGCAGGCTTCCATGCTAGAGTGGGCAGTTGAAACTTGAGTCTCCACAGGTGGCCTGTCCTTATGAATGTAGTGCTTGGCAGGACCAGCATTGGAGCAAGTAGTCCTTTAACCAGTTCATTGCTGCAATATCTTGTGGATGGACTAGAATCAGCATCAAGACATTCTGCCGACAGAAACAAGAATGATGCAACATTGGGAACTCAGTGACGAGCCTCTAGTTCCACTGTTCCTTAGCTCACCTGACTTTGCAAACATATCCATTTTGCCAGCATTTAATGGGACTGGATCGAATCGGGACTGGGGAGGAGGGACTTTATTCCAGCTGCAGAGGTTAACAAACAATCTGTTTTCAGTTGGCTCCTGAAAAGGGAATTAAAAACCCGTTTTGTTAGTGAAGCCGGCTGTAAAATGAGGCAGTCATCAGTAAAATCGAGCACTTTCCTATTCTGTATGCATGACCCACCAGCAGGAATGCTATCGAGTCTGTTTGTATTTTCTGGAGTGTTTGCTGAAGAAGATAACGTAATTGCATCTGATCTCTCCACTGTACCTGTCCCTAATGCTGTTCATGCACATGTTGTAGGCAGGTCTATATGATTCATCTTTTGTAGTCTGAGCTTGACTACAAAATGCAAATCAGGTAGACACACTCCTTACATTTGCATTCAATGGTTTTCTGTAAAGAGAGTCTCACTTAGCCAGGAGAGTTTCCTTTCCTTCTTTTTGCATCGATCGCTCACATACCAAGATCAGGGCTTCCAGGCACAGAAATGGCTCAGGAGGAGCATAATATTGCTTTGCGCTGTTGAATTGCTCCTGCATGAATTGGTGGTAACTCTCGGGAGAATTCTCGGCCATGTCATCCAGCATTGTCCACAGCTGGGATGCTTTTGCCAGCATGTCCTCTGAGTGGCAAAGGGCCTCCATCGCTGCTTTTCAAGTGATGAGAAGACGACAGGAGTGGTCAAGGAGCAGCACCTGGGAGAGGAGTTGGATCCCAGACGGAGCAGCTAAACCTGTCAGTGGAAGAAGAAATGTTAGTGTTTAGATCCTGCTTTCCTTTCTTGTAAGGAGTAGCTTACATCAGCCTCCCCCCTGCCCTCTCAGAGTGTTTGAGAGAGTTCGAAGAAAACTGTGACTAGCCCAGGATCACCCAACAAGCTTTATGTGCAGGAGTGGGGGGATCAGATCCAGTTCACCAGATAAGAGTTCGCTGCTCATGTGGAGGAGTGGGGAATCAAACCCGCTTCTCTAGATTAGAACACCACCATATCTTGACTACGCCACGGTGGTGTGAGGCCAACCTCGCAAGGCTGCTGTGCTGATAGAGGCAAAGAGGAATTCCTGCCTGCCAAGCCGAAGTCAGAAGCTCAGAAGGCGGCGCAAAAGGGTTACTTTTTTTAAAGTGTCCCCCAAAGAGGTCTACTTGGGAGTAAGAAGACCTTACTTGAATGATCCGGGCTCAGGCTCACGAAGAGGGCGGGAGGACTAATGAAATGCCCCGCTGCGAGGCCGCTCCCGGAGTAGCGTCTCTCCGCCCCGCGCCGTCTCCATGGCAACAGCCGGAAGCCGGCTCGGCCGGAAGCGGAAGCGGGGCGTCCCTGGTCCCTCCGCACCGCTCGCCCTCGGCTCCCCGCGTTCCGCGGCCTCCGGCGCCTGAGCCTGGTCCGTGCCGCCGTGAGGGGCGAGGAGCCGGCCGCGGGTGGCGGGAGAGGCAGAGTCGAGCCCGGCTGGGGCCTCCGTCGCGTGTGAATGCGCCTGGACGCGTGTTCGCCCAGGAGTCCTTCCCCGCCGCCGGGGGTTGCTTGAGAGGCCGAGGAGGCTCGTCGGCTGCGTGGCTTTCAGTCCTGCTCTTCCGCCCTTCCAACGTGGCTTCCCTTCGCCCTTCCTTCTCTGATTGCCTCCCAACAACCTTGCGAGGTAGGCGAGGACCGGCGGCGGCACTGAGGCAAGGGGTCCCGGCGTCCCTTGATCCTGGCGGCAGCTCTTGGGAAAAACCTCTCGGGGCTCCAGACCTTGGGGGGACTTTTGCCCTAGAGATGAGCTAGATGGGCCAAAGACCGCACCCCCCCCCTCGGTGTAAGGCAGCCACCTCAGGTCCCCTCCCCCAGGAGTATGCACTGGAGCATTTGGGAGTACACACAAAAATTATGGGTTTGCTAATACGGGGAGTAAAATTGTAGGGAAATGGGTTGCCAAGGGATATGCGACTGAAAAAAGGTGGGGAACCACTGTGACTTAAGTAATCCTGTAAAACACATGCTTAAATCACAGTGGTTCCCCACCATTTTCCACTCGTGTACCCCTGTAATTTGTTCAAAAGTTATGTTCACTGGTGACTTCTTCCTTTGAGTTTGGCTCTCTTCAGTTCAGCAGCATGACAAGGAAAATCTGCAATTTTCAAAGAATGCGAGATTTGTTCCAAGGATTCCTGTTTTGTTGTGGGTAACAGAAGTGACCTGTTTTTTTAATAGGCAGCAATGAATAATGCACTTGCAAACTGACTTTGTCTTCTCTTGGTATTCTGATCTCACTTGCATAACCTGTTCTTTATCTATTGTGTTTGAGAGTTGAGAAAGTCAGAGGCTTCTCCCAGCTTGCAGCCTGACAGTTTCCCCGTGTAGATATGAGATGGTGCTGTTATTTAGGTCACAGATTCCTTCTTTGAAAGGCCAGTGAATAGTTTTCCTCCTCTGCATCCTGGAAATATTTTCTCATTTAGGCAATAGCCTATAGTGACATTTACTTAACTTACTGGATGTTTGTTGGTCATTATTTAAGGTTGAAGGATGTCCCGGGTCCCTTTGGGGAAAGTCCTCCTGCGAAATGTCATTCGTCATACCGATGCGCATAACAAGGTATAGAGCAGAGTACATCACAGTCTAGGCTGTCTGTGTTCAACTGAGATTTGATATGCACCATTTTAATTTTATTTATTGTATTAAATGTATATCTCGTCCATTTCCAACCAGGGTTGGGCTCAGAGTATTACAACAATTAAAACATAATAATACAATAATATACAATGGATTAATATGACTAAAACCTAAGTATAAGATTTCTTGATGGCAAATAAAGCAGCAATATCCTATATATTATACCCACCTCAGCTGTTCGTCAACCTTGTCCAAGGATAGGGGACAGCAAAAATGGGAGTGGGGGGCAGGGTTGGTAGTTGGGAGACCAGTAGATGAAATAACAGACAGATAAGTGGCCTCAACCCAAACCCCAGTGGAGCATCTCCATCTTGCAGCCCCTGTGGAATTGTTTAAGATTTCACAGGGTTTTGGAGTCAGCCAACAGGCTGGACCCAGGGCCGAAAAAGCCCTGGCTTTGGTTGAGGCCAACCTAACATCCTTGGGACCACGAGCCACCAGAAGATTATGTTGGAGGATCAGAGCTTCTCGGGTAATATGGGGAAATGTGATTCCAAAAGATACAAAGGCCCCAGATTGCTCAAGGCCTTAAAAGTCAAAACTAAAACCTTGAACATGATCTAGAATTCAACTGGTAACCAATGCAGCCAACATAGCACAGGTATTCTGTGCTCCCTTGTGGCTGTTCCTGTGAGGAGTCTCGCTGCCGCATTCTGGACCAGTTTTAGTTTCCAGATCAGTCTCAACAGCAGGCCTGCATCGAGTGAGTTACAGTAATCTAACCTGGAAGTGATCGTTGCGTGGATCACTGTAGCTAGGTCTGAGTAGGACAGGAGGGCGCCTGTTGAAGATGAAAAAAGCACCCTCACTATGTGTGTGACCAGGGCTTCCGTAGATAAGGAGGAGTCCAAAGTCTCACCCAGGCTTTTTGACAGATGAGTGTGTTTCTTAATGTTTCTCAGATTCAGGAAGAGTCAGAAATGTGGAAAATACGAGAGATGGAAAAGCAAACTGAAGAAGTATATCAGGGCAAGCGAAAAAGTTCGCTTTCCGATACTTCCAGGTGAGATTTTATTACACTTCACCTTTCGTTACTTTTTATTGCTTTCAGATATTTTCAAATCTTTCTCCTTAGCAGCAGAATGGAAATTCCATTTTTCTTTCTTTGGACATTGGCTGTTGCTTCTTTGTTAGAGCTACACATCCTACTCAGAAGATCGTGCCTGTTCCATTCAGGATTTGAGAGAGGGAGGGGAAATTCGTTTCCTCCTTTACTGTCAATCTTCTAGCCTTTCAGTGGTTCATCACATGCCACACCTAGGATTGTTCCCAAGTACTTTAACAGGAAAGAAAGGTCAGACGACAGCAGAATGTTTGAGTGGAGAAGGTAGGGTTTTTCTGGCAGGGGCTGATGGGAATTGTAGTCCATGAACATCTGGAGGGCCAGAGTTGGACACTCCTGCTTTAGAGTGATCCTGCATTGGTCCTGTATGACCCCGTATAAATCTATGATCCATCCCCCTTCAAAAGTCCTGGCAAACAGGCAAGCCTTGCAGTGGCTCCTGAAGAACTCTCAAGGTGGGAGCCCCCCTCATCTTCTCAGGGAGTGATTCCTCAGAGAAAGCTGCGATGGAAAAAGCCAGGCTTCTGGCTGATGCCAGGTGGGCCAACCCTAATTGGTGGGATAACTCACTGATGCCTCCCTGATGACTGTATGGAAGGGGGTGGTCTTTCAGGTTCATGGGTCCCAGGTCATGGAGGGCTTTCAGCACCTTGAATTGAGCTCAGGAACAGACTGGCCACCCATGAAGCTGTTTTAAAATGTGTTACATATGTTGCTACATTCTACACCAGCTGCAGTTTCCAGGTTGTCTTTAAGGACTGCCTCATGTACAGTGTGTCACAGTAATCCAACCTTGAGGTTACAAAAGCATGGATCAGCATGGCCAGATTAGTTCAGTCTAGGTAACTAGAATGTTGGAGAATCAGAGGCAGCTGACAGAAGGTGCTTCTGGGCACTGGGCCAACCTGCTTTTCAAAGAGCAAGGTGTGGGGTGTGTGACCACCCCCAAGCACCATCTAGGAACAACCCTCTCCCAGCTAAGATTGCTAGACTCATATCTGGGAGAAGTTGAATGAATGTAGCATTTCCATTTACTGCAGCAGTCTGTTTTGAAAACCTGTACCAGTGGAACAAATCTTCCCTCTTGAAGCTCTCCAAAAAACTTAACCCCTGGTGTGCATCTTCAGGATAACCTAAGCTAAGAAACTAAGTGATTTTTCTGTTTCTGATCAGAAAGGGGGCAGGCTCTCTTTTGGCTTCCTTCCCAACATTGGCAGAGCTGTTTCTTTCCCTGGGCACAGGATGCTTCTTTCATTTGCATCGACTCCTATTTAAAAAGTTTCTTTTGTCCTGTTTGCTGTAGCCGAATGCGTAGTGATGGTTTTGATGAGGGCAGCCAACAGGACTGGAAGGAGAAGAATGTTGCTCCTGCATCCATGACAACGGAAGATGACCTCCGCCATGCCCGGTACTGGAACAGGAAGCTCTACGAATGTGAAGCCGGCATGCCAGACAGGTTGGGTAGCTAATGCTATTTCTAGGATGTCCACAATGGGATGGCACATTGCCGGCCTTTTATAGAGAAACCTAAGCTAAATGAGAAGGTCTCTGCCTCTCAGAACTTAAAAGAGTATAAACATCAGTTTTGACTGGGAAATGCTGGCCAGGGGGAGGAACAACAAAGGCCACGAAAATGAGGAATATATTTATGGTACTTATAATCTGCCAGCGTGGTGTCGTAGTTAAGAGCAGATGGATTCAAATCTGGAGTACTGGGTTTGATTCCCCACTCCTCCACCTGAGTGGCAGAGGCTTATCTGGTGAACCAGATGTGTTTCCTCACTCCTACATTGCTGCTGGGCAACCTTGGGCTAGTCACAGTTTCTTGGAACTCTCTCAGCCCCACCTACCTCACAAGGTGTCTGTTGTGGGAAGAGGAACGGAAAGGAGCTTGTAAGCCACCTTGAGTCTTCTTACAGGAGAAAAAGGTGGGGTATAAATCCAAACTCTTCTTCTTCTTTCTCACAGTGACTCAAGGCTGATTATGCAGGGCAAGTCAATACAATCAACAAAACAGGGCATTCAACAAACAATGCCTTAGAACTGTAGAAGACTGGAACCAACCAGAAAGAACTGAAGCGTACAATAAGTGCAAAAATTACATAACAGAATGCTAATTACAGTAAGCTATATGCAGCAGTATAGACCACAGTCTCTAACCATTTATCCATATAAGTTTGTGAGCCATTGTATACAGTGTAACTCTATTACCTGCACAAAAGAGTCCTCTTGAATAATTCAGTTTTGCATGGATTGTGGAAAGCCAGGAGAATAGGAGCCTTCCTGACCTTACTTGGGCAGGCCATCCCACAAGACAGGAGCCACAACAGAGAAGACACCTGTATGGGCACAGTTGTTGATTTTGCCCTTTTGCAGGTTGGCACATGCAGAAATCCCTGCTGACATGAGCTAAACTGCCATGCAGGAGCCTAGGAGAGAGACCCCTAGAAATGAGGGGTCAAGGCCATGAAGGGCTTTGTATGCAATAGCTGGTGCTTTAAACTAAACCCAAAAAGTCTTTCCAAATTAATTTTGAGGGGAGACCACCTTATAGTGCATTACAGCAGCTAGGCTTTATGTTAATGTGAGAACTGCAGCGGCATGTCATTTTAGTAGGAGATACCTGCATAGAGCAGGAACGGTTGTCTTTCCACTGCTCTATTAATTTGCAATAGCGGTTGATAAAATACGTTGCTGTGTTTTGCTTCCCAGTGAACTAGTGAAGTAGAGCTGCTACAGCGTTTATAGATGTAATGTCCCCATCCTCTGCCACAAGGGATATAGCCCCGCAAGGATCATATCACTTGATTCTACGGCTGGTGCAGGCTGGCTTGTGCTTTTGTGTAGCTCTTGTGCGAGATGATATTTTCACTGACTTGGTACTGTCTTTCAGATGGGGCCACAGTGGCTACAAAGAACTGTATCCGGAAGAATTTGATACAGACAGGTAAAGCAAATAAACTACTAAAGAAATCTTGTGTGTGTGTAAAGTGCCATTAAGTTGCAGCCAACTTATGACAACCTGTACAATTTTTAAGGCAAGATATGTTCAGAGGGGTTTTTCTATGGCCTTCCTCTGCATAGAAACCCAGAACTTCCAAAGAAATCTAACAAATATGTGAATTTTAGATCAAATCAAGCCTGACCTGTCCCCCGAAGCTAAAATGACTAAACTAAGAATATTGTATTTTGGTGGTGACATTATAAGAAGACAAGAGTCCCTGCCAAAGACAATAATGCTAGGAAAGGTTGAAGGGAGCAGGAAAAGAGGAAGATTTAAGATGAGATGGATTGGCTCTGTAAAGGAAGCCATGGCGGCCCTCCGTTTGCAAGACTTGAACAGGACTGTTAACTATAGGGCGTTTTGGAGGACACGGATTTATAATGTCACTCTGTGACTTGACAGCATTTAACACACAAAGTTGGTAAACCCCTTAGGTAGTCTTTTTCTTTTGAAGAGCAATTTCCTTAAATAAATGTATCATTTGAGAAGGGGGTGGGTAGGTCCTTCTGATGTTGGGTGGGGACATGCAGAAGGCCTCTTACCTTTCTCTGCCATGGAGTTCTGGAAAAGCCAGGTAACAAGCTGTTGAGAACTGTGTCAGGTCTGAAAGATGTGTTGAATTAACTAGCAGTTCAGGGGACTAATCCCAAAATGCACTCAGAAGTCTGAGAAACATCATAGTAAGGTTTTAGAACAGGTGTGACACGTAGCAGATAGCAGCAGGTAACACTGTCTTGCTCGCTAGGATGAACTTCTGCCCCATTCCGTTAGAATATTTCTTCCCACTTGTGGGTATCTGCTTGAGATAGCCCAAGCACTGGGACTGTTGGCGTGAAAGAAGGCAATGCTAGTCGCCGCCTCTCAGGCCTGCCCAGCCATCAGAGCCCTCAGAGCCAAACCCAAGATTGTTACCACCACCATTCTAGAGTTCTGGCCAAATCCAGCCGTCTTCTTTCTTCCCCTCCATTATTTCAATTTGCAAGCATACCAGATGCTTCTCTTTGACACTCTCCGGCCCACCCCTGCTTTAAAATACCATGTTTTCCATTCAGTAGTCTGAGAGCTTTTATTGTTTGTATTTGCTAAACAGTGATCAACGGGAGCAAGACGAACAGAATTCTCTGAATGGAAAAAGAAAATCTCACCATGACAGGCGGTCTTCCCCGGAGCTGCACAAAAAGAAAAAGGACAAAAAGTCGCACAAGAAGAAGCGGAAAAAGAAATCGCACAAAAAGCGGAAGAAGAAGAAAAGGGAGCAGCTGAGCACAGCATCAGATTCGTCTCAAGAATCTGAGTGTTCAGAGACCGGCGCTTCTGGCGCTGGAAAGCAGAGGCGGCAACGCCACAAGAAAGCCAAGAAGACTCCGACCAAGCAGCCGACCTCTTCCTCAGGGCAAGACACTGACTCCAGCGGCTCAGAGGACAGTGAGCCCCGGAGGAAGCTGGAGAAGCAGCCAAAAAAAAAGCGAAGGAAACGCTGCGCTTCCACCTCGGAACGATGCAGCGAGGGAGTGCAGGAGAAGCGCAGCAAGCGGAAGAACTGGAAAGTGGCGGCTGATGAGAATTCAGAGGACAGCTCTGACGAGGATTAACAATAAGGAGCAGCTCTGTGTGTGTACGTGCTCGTCCTGCAAGAGAACAGGAGGCTCTCTTCCAAATGCCGTCCTGGTGGAACAAACCAAGGTTCAAACTGGCTGTGCAAACCTTGGGATCTTGCAGGAGGCAACCTGATGTCTCCCCTGGCCTAAAAATTCCCGATTCCTGCCAGACTGCTCATGACTTGACTAACCCTTAATCGCCAAGGGATACTCTTGGGAGCGGCTCAGAAGGGAACCTGATGGCTCCAATGTTTTTTTAAGAGTCTAACTATTTTTTAATGGCCAATGTGTAAAATCTAATTGCAATAAATAATGGAGGAACACCGCAATGCCCCAAGCTATCAGTAAGGCTCTGCTGTGGATTTGAGTCCAAAGAGGCTGCATTCCCCATCATCCCTCTTCCCTGAGTGTATGGTTCTAAAAGGGGACAAGAAAGAAGAGTGGAGGTTGAGCGGTGCAGCTCACCCTGGCTTTGATGAAAAGGTCCTATTCCAGTGTGTGGAAGTTGATCACAGCACATAGTTTTTTGAGCTTTGGTCTATAAAGCGAGAAAGGATAGTTGAGCGTAGTAGCACTGTAGCTCTGCAAACGTGTGCATAGTGCTGTCTTTTAGGGAGCTGGCCAGTGCTGAAGCTGTCATTTCTTCTCTCTGGGTGTATGCAGTCCCTGACAGGCAGGCTTTCCGCTTCCGAGGCATCTTCTAAAGATTATGAGTGCCAGGTGTTCTGTCTTGCAGTGTACATTTATAGCTGTTTTGAAAACTATTCTATGGTACGCTGCTGTTAAAGTAACAGAAGCTGATCTACTGAACTATTTAATTTTGGTAATGTGCAAGAGATCGGGTTGACACAGCACAGGCTTTGCTTATCAGCAGTCAAGCTGTGTGTGAGGGGGTGCTGATACCTGTTTTTCTAACGAGAGCCAGCGTGGCATAGTGGTTAAGAACAGGTGCACTCTAATCTGGAGAACCAGGTTTGATTCCCTGCTCTGCCACTTAAGCTGTGGAGGCTTATCTGATGAACTAAATTAGCCTGTGCATTCCAACACATGCCAGCTGGGTGACCTTGGCCTAGTCACAGTTCTTTGGAGCTCTCTCAGCCCCACCTACCTCTGTCTGAGTTATTTGTTTCAGAGCATAGGTGTGTGGGTCCGCAGGAGAACAGTTAGATTAAAGTCCAGGACCTCCTTAGAGAACTAATAAAGGGAGCTTTGGCTGCTGAAAGCTCATTCCTCAAAAATCTTGTGGGTCTCTATGGGTCTACTGATCTCAAATCTATTTGTTCTGGGCTATCAGGGCTGCTATGACACACAGTGTACTGGACAGAATAACTGTTATACGTTTACAAAGAGAAACTGAAGAAATTGTTTTTATTGGAAACTACTGCATCCTTACAACACATTCATACTGGCACAAGTTCCAAGATGTGGCATGCTATACCTAAATGGTGGTATGTTGTTTCTTCCTTGGAATTCAACTTTACCAACTGGGGCAAAGGATAGCTCACTTTCAGGTTTTCCAGCAAAACACATTTTTCATGAATCCCCTGAAGCTACTTGTATTTTAAAGCTGGTTATTTACCATTTGAAAAAGAAATCCCATTCTGCATACAAAAGAACAAAGCAGCTGATTTCCATGATATCAAGTTGTTTGGGCAAGGTTTTTTCCCCCATTTATTAAATGTCACAGAGGCAAGATGTTGCTCTTGGTGATCCCGTTCAACATCTCCTAGTAGTGGCTGGTGACGTTCCCAGAACGGGTAGACCTCCGGCACTAAGGTAGGTCTTCTCACCAAGCAGGACTTCAGATGTTGCAGGGCGGTATTAAATCTGTTGATCCAAACATCAATGTCCTCCTTTCTGTACTATCTGCGCAAAGCGATTGGTGACAGACAGTGTTGCGTCTATGAAGCGGTCGACGCAGTTGGCCAGGCAAGTTTCAGTTCTGGAGTCCAGTTTGTTGCCTGTTTTGTCAACACATTTGTCCCAGCAGACTTCCATGAAATTGTGGACCTAGAGAAAAATTTCGGGAAAGGGACACAAATATCTTTTGTCAGCAGCATCCTTTTAATAGTAATCAAAATTAGAAGAAAGACTGACAAGCAGTGTGGTGAGAAGTGGCTGATGTGAGTCTTCTGGGCTGTGGGGCCAGGGTCTTTTGGTTTTAGCTTGTAATGTTTCACCTGCATCTGTGGCTGGCATCTTCAGAGGCATGTCACGGAGGGTTTCTTCCTGTGGCATATCTTACCATGACGTAGCTCCAAAGATGACAACCACAGATGCGAATGAAACCTCAGGAGTGAAAACCACAAGGTCCACGGCCACACAGCCTGGAAAATTCACAACACCCAGTTGATTCTAACCACGAAAGCCTTCGATAATACATCTGTGAGAAGCGTTTGATGCTGAGCGGTTCCAGAGATGAAGGTTTAGGGACCGACCCCGCTTCGCTTCCCAGTCCAAAGGAGGTAAGGTTCTCCCCCTTCCTCGCCCCCACCCCCCAAAACAGTTCCTGTCGTTTCTTCCAGGGTGAGTCCGAGCCGACTTCTTAGGCTGCGATGGGAAGGCCATGAGAGCTAGCAGTTGAAAGAGCGTCGTATCTGGGAGACCCAGGTTCGAATCCCTGTTCTGCCGGTCGCTGGGTGACCTCAGGCCAATCCCACGCTCTAACCCCGCCCTACCTAACAGGGCTGTTGTGAGGATAAAGCTTAGGAGACTGAGTGCGGGAAGAGAGCCTGTCGTACCTGGGCGGTGAATCGGGCCCGCTGCTCCTCGGCCGCCACCAGGCGCTGCAGCTCCGCCGCTTCGGCCTCCCCGCCCGGCTCCGCCATTCCGGGCCTCCACGTCCTTCCTCGGAGCTTCCGGGGACCACGCTGAGGTGTCAAGGCCTTCTCTAGGAACAGACCGGAAGCACTCGCTGACCCGGTCATGGTTGCTTCCGGGAGGCCGCGTGACCTTGGGAAGATTGCCCCGCCCTTCGGCCCAGAGCGGCAGGATGGCGGTGGCGTTGCGGCTGGCGGGGCTGGGGAGACCCGGCAGACGGGGTGAGTGGCGGGGCATTGTGACCCGCATACACCCCTGCAGGGTGGGACGGGGGAGGGTTTATGGCAGGTCTGTGACCCTTCTCCTTCCCCTTAGCATCCGAAGAACTCAGAGAGGGTGAAAAGGAGGAGGGGCTGTGAGTCACATACACATGCTTACAACCCTGCAAGGTGGGACGGGAAGTCATCTTCGCACCGGAGGAGGGTTTATGGCGGGTGTACGACTCCTCTCCTTCCCATTAGCATCAGAAGAACTCCAGGAGAGGGTGAAAGAGGAGGCGGGGGATTGTGAGTCACATATACCCCTGCCAGGTGGGACACCCTCTGCTGGAGTTCTTCCGATGCTGATGGGAAGGAGAAGAGTCACAGACCCGCAATAACACCCCCCCCACACACACACACAGAGATATGTGTTAACTGAGGTTTTCCTGTGTTTATTGAATTATAAGTTGTTTCTAATTCAAACCACTTAAACATGGAAGCCTAGGGACTTCTATTTTGTGTTTCCTGTGAGGGGGTCCTAAGATGACGCTGCTGCACACTTTCTCATTCCTGGTGCATATGTGAGATGGAAGATATTGGGATCCATATCTGGATGATATCTCTATTAGATGAGACTTTACACTTTTTTTGTTCCTTATGGCCTCATGTGTTTGCTTCCAAAGTCCTATCTGTCAGCTTGATAAGTGGTGGTACTTACTGGCTCATAACTGTGTTGGCTGGAATTGGGAAATCCACGTGGTGCTGTTCTGTGAGTGAAATGCCTGTGTTCTGTATACAGTTCTCCTGAATAAGACTCTTCTGACCAGATCAGTCATCGCGTGCCCTGCAATTGAGGAACGCTATTCTCTGGCATGCAGAATCCACACATCCCCCAGGAGTTTAGGTAAGTGTCTCAGGTTTATCTCATTACCTTCATTTGCACGACTGTACCCATCCGCTGGAGTTGCCAGAATTGTTCCTACGTGTGTTGTGTCAGGATCAGTGCAAGATGTCATGGCTGGTTTCTGAACCGCAGTAAGATTGAGAGCAGACTTAATGCTTTTGTTGGTAATGGGTTGTAGCCTTAGGAACAAGCAGCCTTCCTCCAAAATCTGTTTGTTGGCAGAACATGTCAAACAAAAACACTCCGATCAGATGAAATAAAGCTGTAAGAGCTGTTTCAATGTAATATTTTGAGAATATTTGCTTTTTAAAGGCTTTTTCTGTTATTTGTGGAAGACTGCTTGATTTGGTAACGTATTAGTCTTTAGATGTCTTACACTGTATCAGTCTCTTGGTCCATCCAGGTCAGTATTGTCCACTCAGAATGGCAGCCAGCATGGTGCAATGGTTAAGCGTGGCAGACTCTAATCTAGAGAACCGGGTTTGATTCCCCACTCCTCCACATGTGTGGCGGACTCTGATCTGGGGAACTGGATTTGTTTCCCTGCTCCTCCACATGAAGCCTGCTGGGTGACCTTGGGCCAGTTCTCTCCAAACTCTCTCAGCCCCACCTGCCTCACAAGGTGGCTGCTGTGGGGAAGGGAAGGCGAGATTGTAAGTGGCTTTGAGACTCCTTACAGTTGAAAAGCACGGTATAAATCCAAACGCTTCTTCTCTTCTTCAGCGTCTCTCTAGTCTCATGCTGAGATCTTTCATGCCAGACCTTCTGTCTGCCCATCAGGTGTTCTACCACTGAGCCACACCCCCTCCCGAATAAAATACTGTCGCCACCCCCATCACAAAGCTAGATTTCTGGTCCTCCTGGATGATTGCAGAGGAATGTTTTGAGAACGTATAGCCAGGTGGCATGTTGAAGAAAGAAGGGTGGCTTTGCAAAGTTCCAGTTGATAGCAAGTTCATGTTTCTTGCAGCTCTGTCATTGCGACAGTGGCCCACAACCCCATCAAATCTCCACTGGTTCCTTTTTTCTGAATTAATGAAGTTGTGGTCAAGCTCAGGGCACTGAGTGACATTCAAATTTTGTCTGCTGTATAGAGGGAGCTCCATTTTTCTTGACTTGGAAAAGTAGCAGCGTATGGATGTTTTTATTTTCCATGTGGTGGCCTCCATTGGTGTAGTCCACAGGAAGTGATGAATCATAACGACCCCAACTGGTTTGGAAAGGGCTTTGCAGTCTGATCTGTTTGTGTTTAAATGCTGTAAAATGCACTGGAGTTGCAGGAGTTTTGAAGCATCCTTCAGAGATCGCTGGTTTGTTTTGTGCTTTTCTTGGGATTCTCTGGGGTGTCTGCTAAGTAGTCAACCATTTCTCTATTCCTGGTTCCAGTGGTTGTTTGTCATTGACTCTCACACTCCCCCCCCCCTTCCAAATGCATGTCGTGGCAAAAAGACCTCTGGGTGTCTGGTGATATGTTGGGGCTCTCCTCCTGAACCGTGTAACTTAGCGCTGCTTAACATTTTTGGATTTGAAAACCGTCTTCTAAATATGTTGGGTTCTACTCCACGTTTTGAAGAAAACATTGAATGTGTAGCAATTGGAAAATTTGCCCACAGCACACCTTTGAGCCTTTCCCTTTGTGCATAAATGCTCTGTTCCTCTTCACTGATGAACACCTGCTTCTAGTTGCTGGCTAAAACCTTGCTGGTGGTGGGGCTGTGAAACTGTAGAGGCTCTGTGCTTATCCTGCAGTGCAAATCCTATTACTTAAATAGGATTGAGTGAAAATACTCTAAATGTGCAGATTGTGACCGTATGCCTGCTGCAGCCTGGAACTGAGCTGGGGAGTTTTCTGTCATGCCGTGTTTCTTTTCTCCAACGGGTGTTCTGTGTCTTTAGTTGTGGTGTTTGCCCTCTCCTTGTGTCCTTAGGGATGCGCTCCAGAATGACAGAACCGGGTTCACAACTTCATCCTTGGAAGTCTTGCCTTTATTGGTTATGGTGGGTTTTCCGGGCTGTGTGGCCATGGTCTGATAGATCTTGTTCCTAACGTTTTGCCTGCATCTGTGGCTGCCATCTTCAGAGGTGTATCACTGAGAAAAGTTTGTTTCACACTGTGAATACACCTCTGAAGATGCCAGCCACAGATGCAGACGAAACGTTAGGAACAAGATCTACCAGACCACAGCCACACAGCCCGGAAAACCCACCACAACCAGTTAAATCTGGCCGTGAAAGCCTTCAACAATATCTTGCCTTTATGTTTTTTTTTAAAAATGTAAAGAGAACAGCAACAACAATAAAAAGCATCACTATTTCATAGCTAAGAGCGGTTGTACTTTTTTTAAAAAAGCAAGTTTCTAGTCCTTTGGGCTCTGGACATTTGCTTGGGCAAAGACAGGCCTTATTTGTTTATTTATTTATTCATTCAAAGTGTACATCTGGCACCTTTCCACACAACTTAAGGCCACCATGGTGGCAAACATCTAACATTCAAACACTTCAAGCGTTTCAAACATTAAACCTTTTGTGTGCAAGAGCTTCAGCGTTCAATGAGTGGCGCTCGTGTGCCCTTTCGGGACTTCCCTCCCCTTCCTTCCAAGCTGCAGTCCCAATCCTGTGCCAAGACACCCTCTGCTGCCCCACATTTCCTTCTACCATCATCCTTCTCCGAAAAGAAAAGGTACGCAAATGTCCACTGTTTGGTTTAGAAAATAATGTCTGGCAATTATTGGTGTTCAAATTTACAAAATGGAATTGACCTCTGTGATTTGGGCATTTAATTTAAGGGGCAGGGGTGGGGGGGGAATGATACTTCTTTGTGCCACTGAAGTGCCCATCCAATGTCTGTCCCTCACTACTCATTCACATCTCAATCAGATCAGCGGAAATTGCTTCTACCCATCAGTGCTGCATGGGTAGCTGGGTGCCTCCTGTTTGGCACTGGGCACTAATAGAATTATTTCCTGCTCCTTTTTGAGACCCATTTATGGTCTAGCAGCTCCCTTACTTTGTAAGTCTGCCTGGCCACTGACCTAAAGGACCCTGGAACTCTCATTATTTGTGTTTAGACATTCACTTGGGGAGACGTGAAGAATATTTGGTCCTCAATGTGGGAAATACTCTCTGCATTACATGCTGGGAATTCCTGATTGCTGGAGGGACAGAGACTTGATGGTACTTCTTGGCGGCTTCCCACATTTTCAAATTTGACCCTTTAGCAACACTCAAGAAGCCAAAGCCGGCCATTATTGGAGAGTAACAGCACATTTCTCTTTGTAGCAGGTTCCAAGGCAGCCTCTCTGCACTGGACAGCCGAGCGAGCGGTCAGCGCCTTCTTGTTCGGGCTTCTCCCTGCAGCCTACCTGTACCCGGGACCTGCTGTGGACTACTCGCTGGCTGCAGCTCTCACACTCCATGGCCACTGGTAAGCAAAAAAAAACAGTCAGAAAGGGAGGCAGGTCTTCCTGACAGCGAAGGCCTGTTGCTAGGGAGTTCATTGTTGGTTAATGTCTTTAAAAAACCCAAAACTATTTAATAGCAATGTTTTACAGGAAAAAGGAGGTAGAACTTAATATCTTGGGTGCTGTGTGGTTTCCGGGCTGTATGGCTGTGTTCTAGCAGCATTCTCTCCTGACGTTTCGCCTGCATCTGTGGCTGGCATCTTCAGAGGAGAAGATGCCAGCCACACGAACATCTGGCCAGCTGAAGAATGCTAGAATTACAACCACACAGCACCCAAGTGATTCCGGCTGTGAAAGCCTTCGACAATACATAGAACTTAATATCGCCAGAAGAATCCTGAATAAATAATGACCAAGACAAAACAAACAAAAAGGGAGCTGGCTAATAGAATTACTGTTAAACAGTAATTGATTTATACCAATAAGAATATTTTTTTAATCCTCTCCAGCTTTTTGTGCTTGTACCCTGGAAATCTTGTTTGTCTCCAAGGTGTTTCTGGCCTCAAATCCAGCTGTTCCAACACAGCTACCCTCTGAAACGATCTTCTTAAAAGGATAATTCTCTTTTCTGGGTTGATGCTTTAGTTTGACACTAGGGAGCAGTGTGGAACTTAATGAAAACCCATTTGGTCCTTAAGTGTTTTAGTGTTTTAATACATTTGCGTGCCCTCAAGGCAGATAGCAATCAAACTTAACAGTATAACATACCAGAGTGGAAAATATCATAGATCTGCAGTAAAATAAAACTAATTATGACCATCCTAAGAACAGAGCAATGAAAAAATAATGGCACTTTGCAGGCAGGCAAAACCAGGCTGCAGAACAGCAGAGATTGAGTATCCCCCACAGAGGAGGTGGGGTGCCATCACCAAAAAGGCTATTTCCCTCATAACCATCTGCCTCATTTCAGACAGTGTACAGGGGCCTGTGCCTTCTGGGTAGAATCAGGGGAATTTTATTTATTGTGTTGATAGTTTGATGCTCAGCTCAGGGCAGCTTACAACAGAAATTCACAATTAAGATGAACTATCAGTTCCCACAGTATATTGTTCAGTGGTGCCATAAAATCAATTCCTAATTAAGGGGGAGTGAATTAAAGGAAATAGGAAAAACACAGAAAGGGAAAGGACGAGACGAAAAGAGGAGAAGGAAAGAGGGGAAGGGGAAAGGAAAAGGGAAGGGAAGTAGGAGGAGGCCATGGTTGAAGGCAGCCATAGATCTTTCAAGCCAGGGACCACCTGAAAGTTGTTACCCATGGGGCAAGGTGCTCTCCTGGGGATGTATTTGGAGAGGCAGTCCTGTCAGTAAAAGGGCTCCAGTCTGTTCCAGATTTTGAAGTTAGCATTCCTTGAAGTGTCCTGGCCCCAGATTATCTACAGCTTTATAAGTCAAAGCCAACATTGGGCCTGGAATCCAGCAGATAGCTTGTGTTGGACTTCTGCTTCGGGACTGGTGCTCCTGTCTGGACCCTACAAATTTGTGTGGGAAAAGATGTCCGCAGCCATCTGAACTGAGGGAAGTAAATCTAGAGCAGATTTTCAACCATCAGCAGTGCTTCTGCTCTAGTAGTTCTTATGTTTGTCTTGTTAATCCTGGATCAGATTAACTACATGGACAATAGTAACAAGTCCTTGTTGAGGCTCTGCATTCTCACATTTAGCACTAGGCAACTATGACCCTTAATTGGGCTGTGAATTGAGCATTCTTTGAACCAAACTTTTTAAAAAGAAGGTTTCTGGCCCTTACGACAGGCTGGAAAATGGAAGCCTCCAAGGACAGTGCGATTGGATCGGCTAGGGAAGAAAGGACTAAGGAAAGCTGATTGTGTTAAGGCTGAGTAGCTTTTGCATATGTATAGTGTACAGGTGTTGCTAGTGTACAGGCGTGTCTTCTCCAGGGCTGGGCTTTTGTTACCCAGATGGCAACTGGAAGCCTCAGGAAGGATATAGCTAGCTGCTATGCATATTGACTGGGAGTGGCGAAAGCATGTTCAGTTGGAGCCTCTCTCTTGGTATCAAAGTTCAGAATTAAGACTTGCCATCCATTTTAGTCTGAACTGTCTAAGACACCACTAGAGGTGACTGGTGGGGCATAATTCAAAGAACAAACACCCTCCCCGCCCACCCCCCAGTCTTGCCACGGGCTTGCCTGCCGACAGCAGAGCTAAAGCGCCCCACAACACAGAAAATTTGCATTCTCCAGGCCTCTCTTTCTAGCATAGTGGGTGTCAAAAGTTTTCTAATGTGACATTAAACCGTTATATGGCACATTTCAAGGTGAAATTTGAAGTGGGGATTTCCCTGCTTCTGCTTGAGGCCACATCTTCTCCCCTGCTTGCGATGACTTCATCTTGTGTGAGGATCCGGGAAACCCCTGTTCCTCCCCTGCCTCTCTCTCACCGTCTGGCTCAGCAGGTCTCACGGGAGCTCTTCAGACAGCTGCTAGAAATGTCTTGGTATGCTGGCCCTCTGAGCTTGTAGTGGGAAACAGCAGCAGTTGATTTCTTGAAGAAGGCTGTGCAGTTGTGTGTTAGGAGACAGAGAAGCCATTCCCCCAAGAATGCCCTTGCAGAAGTCAAAAGAGGTGTCAAAGTCCCCCGGCAAAAAGTGGTTCAGTCCGGGTGGGGCTCTGTTCCTGCTGCTGTGAGGCAACCAGAATCAACATTTTGAAGTATTTGAGGTGGGGCAAGGCTGCGTTGCCTTTCTATCCCCCCCCCAAATCTCACTCAGAAGAGGGGCTCGAGTGTACCTCATCCAACACATTGCTCATGGCAACCCCAATGCGCTATGCAGGGGCGTTTCTGCCTGGAGACATGGGGTAACCCATGTCCCCAGGCGCAACTAATCTGGTTACATCGGGGGCGCAAAATCAGCCCCCATGTGACCAGATGGTCGTCGGCCCCTGCAAAGTCCTGCCCCCCGCGTAGCCCTGATGTGGTGGGGTACGCAGGGGCAGGGGGGCACCCGGAGGAGGTTTGTCCCCGGCGCCATTTCCACCCCATGCACCTCTGCTGCTATGCTTACTTGAGCAGAGTGATAGCGTGTGTGTGTTTCTTTTGGGGTTGTTATTCTGTAGAATCAGCTCTTCATGATATGTTTTGTGCTCCATTCACAGTTTTGTTCAAATCAACTTTCTTCATCTTCACAGTCTTTTGGTAATGATGTTCACCTTCTACAGTCTTGTGCAGTTGGCATTTTAAAGGTCCAGGCTTATGCCTAGGACTTTTTGCTAAAGGTCCAGTTCTGGAGGATCCAAGAAGCCCTCTGGTAATCACTGTGGATTCCTGGGGAATCTTCTTTTGCATCCTCCACATCTGCTCTCAGCTGCATTTTGGCCTCCAGCAGACACGGCCCAAACCACTTTGTTGCATCTGTGGTTTCTAGACTCACACACCACTTCCTCCAGCTGCCCTTGTGTAACTTCCTGATCTTTTGCTGTTCATGGCTCCCGTGTTGCTGTTTCTTCATCCTCTGAATTGTGATGCCGGCAGGTTGTGTTTTTTTGTTTCCTAGCAAGCCAGGGACTTTTCCCACCCAAGGCAGGAATCAGGCTGTTGAAGAAACTGGTGACAAATGAGTCAGAACTCCCCAGCTGGTTTCACGATTGACTTGGTAGACAAAGGACCACCAGAACTGATTATTTGAATCTGAGAGGCAGCTCAGCCTCTGCCTGCCTTGTCACCCCAGATTCCCCCTGTTATTGAATGCCAAACAGTTTTCAGGGTGAAATGTACAGGATTTCTTGGCATTCACTCACTTCCACTCCTGTTCCAGAGCCCAGAAAGAGTTTCCGTATGTGATTTCTCAGTGGTGTCTAACTTTAGGTGATTGAAACCGGTAGTCATGTGCTTGGGAGTGGTGGGGCTATCCCCCACCCCCCACCGTAGTCTGTTTGGACATTCAACTGCATTTACTCTGTCTTGTGTCAACCCATACTGACCCCCCCGGCATCCTTTGTTCTTTTGTTTTTCCATCTCTGGTATAGCTGACTCTCAAAGAGGCCCAAACTGGCAGGCCTTTAAACTTTGGAGAGCCACCGTGGTGTAGTGATTAGAGTACACAGGTTCGAATCCCCACTCTTGCTACAAATGTTTGCTAAGTGACCTCGAGCAGTTAGTGGTCAGACTTCTCCTTACAATCCTTAGGGGCAGTTATAAGGGTTATAACACCCTTCGACAAGGATATGTGTGGTCCCACATGGCAACATCAGAGAGAAATTGAGTTTACCTCACGGCTAAAGAGGGCTGATGCTAACCCCAGACCCCCCCACTCCACACTTTTTATGGCATACATGGCTATATATCTCCTATTATACTATATAATAGTGATAGCGAACCTTTTTGAGACAGAGTGCCCAAATTGCAACCCCAAATCAAGTTATTTATCGCAAAGTGCCAATGCATCAATTTAACCTGAATACTGAGGTTTTAGTTTAGAAAAAAACAGTTGGCTCCAAGGCATGGTAACTCAGCTTGGTGGTAGTCAGTGGCTTTGCTTTAAAGCAACCGTGCAACTCTTCCAACGGGTGAATCATGACCCTAGGAGGGTTTACTCAGAAGCAAGCCCCATTGCCAGCAACTGAGCTTACTCCCAGGTAAAGGATCGCGCTGTAGTTCTTCGCATGAAAATCAGTGGGGTTTAACAGCGTTTAACAGGGTTACCTACACTGCTTCCCCAAAACTAGGTCTTAGGTTTAATGCCCAGCGACCCAGGCCAGCCTAGATGTGTGTGGGTGGGGGGACTCCAATTGTGCGTGCCCACAGAGAGGGCTCTGAGTGCCACCTCTGGCACCCGTCCCATAGGTTCGCCACCACTTCTGTATAACAACCTCATCAATATTGATAAGTCTTTCCTATAAGGTATTTTCCCATATGTAGAATTACTGACACCCCCTGATAAATACCTGTCTTTTACTGTAGAAGACCATCTGCAGTTTTCCCAGGGAAAGTTTCACTCAGCTGCGCAACGTGTCTTTTATCAAGGTTAAAGACACTGGCCAGCATTTCTGAATAACAAACAATTGAGAGAATGTCTTGTTTTCATGAAGACACTCAGCTACTGTTCTCATCAGAACTAGGCATCATTCAGCATCGCTTAGACTAGGGGTGGCCAACCTATGGTGCTCCAGAAGTTCATGGACTACAATTCCCATCAGCCCCTGCCCTATATCTTTTCCAAACCCCATTCAATACTTAGATTCTGTATGAATGAATCACTCTAAGATTTATTGTACTAATTTTTATTCTTCTTCTGAGATTCAATAAAACTTCTCTTTACTGTCAAAATAGTTTTCATTATTTTAGACTCCTATAGATGTTTAGACTCCTATAGAAGGATCCTCGTAAACGGTGGTGGAGAAATATTGCTGCTCCCCACCTCTTGCATGAGTTAAATTTCCCCAGAATTATTTACTTGGTTGCAGACCACTAATTTGGGTAGCAGAGTCTGTCATACGCTTCCAACTTCAGCTACCTTGCAGGGTTGTTGTAAGGATAAAACAGAGAAGGAAGATGGTGCATACTTTCCTGAGCCCCTGGGAGGGTGGGCAGGATAAAACTGTGTGCTGGAGGGAGAGGGAATTGGCAGCTTGTGGCAATGTGAGAAATCCAGTGTGTTGTAATGGTTAGGATGTTGAACTAGAATCAAGGAGACTCATGTTCAACCCCTGCTCTACCAAGGAAGCTGACTGGGTGTCCCCAGTTCAGATATGCTGCCTAGCCTACATCACAGGGCTGTTGTGAGGATAAAATGGGGCAGAAGAGATGAATGAAAGCCACTCTGGGTCCTCATTGGAGCGAAAGGTGGCAAACAAATGAAGTAAATAAATAAATTGTGTGTTGTCGAAGGCTTTCACTGCCGAACTCAACTGGTTGTGGTGGGTTTTCTGGGCTGTGTGGCCGTGGTCTGGTAGATCTTGTTCCTAACGTTTCGCCTGCATCATCTGCCAGCCACAGGCGCAGGCAAAACATTAGGAATAAGATCTACCAGACCACGGCCACACAGCCCGGAAAGCCCACCACAACCAAATAAACTGTGCTTGGCAACATCTGAATATTCGGCACCTTCCCCAAGCCGCTGTGTGCATGCATTCCTGCTGCATCCGTGAGAGCCCCGGGCGCTCTCATCCTTTTTTCTTCCTCTGGGGATAAGATCTACCCCTTTAAGGAAAATTTCCTGGGTTGAAGTTTATCCCCCGGGGGAACCTTAGCACACTTCTGACAGCTTCCCCAGAGAACAATCATGGTTCTGAATGTAGAAAAGGAACAGGATTCTTCTCTGTAAGCAGTCTACACCTTCTTCAGCCACGCGGAAGTCATAAAAGGTTGATGTTTGATCAGTCCAGAGTTCCTATGGAAACTGTCCTTGAGAAGTTTAGGAGGACGGGTGGGGCTGATCTGGAGGGTATTTGTAGTTTGTCTTTTTCAACCTGCTGCTTCTCTTCCTGTCCCCACTGCAGGGGCCTCGGCCAGGTCGTGACTGACTACGTCCACGGAGAGACGTCCTTCAAACTGGCCAGTGCTGGGCTCTATCTGCTCTCCGCTGCCACCTTTGCTGGCCTCTGCTACTTCAACTACCACGATGTGGGCATCTGCAAGGCCGTGGCCATGGTGTGGAGACTCTGAGATGCGACGCCCGCTGCCGGCAAAAGACCACGATTGTCCACCGCTGCCTCGGCTGTGTCGTTTTATCACCAGGTCATTGAATAAGGGAAAGATGATTCCAAAGCTTCTAGCTTTACAAACAAGAATGCTTTGGAGAGAGAGGCTTCCAGATGTGGATTAACAGCTGGAGCTGCTCCCCATAAAAGTGGGGAAGGGTGCGCTGCTGGCATTGGGGTGGTAAAGCCAACAGTTCCGCCTCTCCACAGCTCATCTTTCCCTGTGCAATGGCAACCTGATTTTGATCTTTTTGGTCTCATACTTTGGTTCTCAAGTTGTAATTAGTCAATTGTGTACACGGCATGATGCCCTGGGTTCAGACGCTGGCCCTAAACAATCGCTGTGCAAAAGGGAAGCCTTTTTGATTGCTTGTTCATTTGTTTCAAACTGTATACAATAAAGAGTTTACACAACAGCACCCCGAAGTGTTTGTTTCAGAAATATATTTTGAACCTCCTTAGCTTTTTGTCATAAAGCCTATTCTCTTCCAAAAGAGCCAGTGTGCTATAGCAAATAGAGTGTTGGTCTGTAAGAGAGCCAGCGTGGTGTAGTGGTTAAGAGCAGGTGGATTCTAATCTGAAGAACCGGGTTTGATTCCCCACTCCTCCACCTGAGTGGCAGAGGCTTATCTGGTGAACCAGATGTGTTTCCGCACTCCTGCATTCCTGCTGGGTGACCTTGGGCTAGTCACAGTTCTTCGGAACTCTCTCAGCCCCTGTTGTGGTGTCTGTTGTGGGGAGAGGAAGGGAAAGGAGCTTGTCAGCCCCTTTGAGTCTCCTTACAAGAGAGAAAGGTGGGGTATAAACCCAAACTCTTCTTGCAATCTGAGGGACCCAGGTTGAGATCATTGTGCTGCCATGGATGCTTTCTGGGTGACTTAGGCCCAGTCACACACACAGGGTTGTTGGGAACATAACGGAGGAGGAGAATTACGTAAGCCACTTTTGGGCCTTATTGGGAAGAATCTAGTTCTGCAAATAGTGCTAGTCTCACTGAAAAAAAAAAGGCGGGGCTCTTGGGCTTGCCATAGGCTTAATATGTTTTCAATCTAAGCCCGGCTTTTAAAATAATAGTTTAATAACCTGATCTTTTCATAGGAACCTAAGTTAAAATCTGTGGTGAAAATCAGGGGCTCCATTGAGAGACTCTACAAATTGAACAACCTTTTCTTTGGGCAAAGGCTGTCATGGGGAGTGTCTTGATTTGCAGCTACCCCCGACCCCCAAATCTCTCACCTTTTACTGATTAGCCTCTTGTTTGGCTGCTTATTCTGAAGTGGGAGATCTTGCAATGTGGCCGTCTGTTTTGATGATGAAAGTTCAGACTGATTCATATTGTGGGCTCCCACTTGTAAAGTGAATCAGCTGGCAGGCTGATCCTCTTACGAAATGCCCATTCTGTTATGAAGCGGCTGACTTCCCCGTCTGCAGTGCGAGGCCGTTCTGCCACCGAGGGTGAGCAACCAGGCGGCTTGTGAGTCATAGGGAGAGCGGGGCCCTGCTTGCAATAAGGAAGCACTTTCACCGCAGGGAAACTCCTGAGTGCAAAGCATTTACATTGAATGCCATTGTTGATGTTTCAAGTGTCTCTCTCGTCTTCGGTCGGCTTGTGTCGCAGCATGATGGTTTGAGTGGGGGCTGCGTTGGAATGCAGTGGAGCATGTGTGAAAAGTCCAGAGTTAAAGGAATTCTTGCAGGCTGGGCGAGGGAAGTCGGTCAACCAAGATGACACAGAATCTGCCATAGGTGGCCAGGACTCAGTGGGATAATGATCTGCTTTAATAAACAGAGATTCCTTCCATAAGTGTGTGGCAGTTTTGGCCACTCGTATCTGTTTGCTTTGTGGCAAACTTCAGTGATGACTGAGAAGTGTGGCGAGGCTGTGGCTCTGGTAGAGCATCAGCTGAAGGCCCAAGGTTCAATCCCTGCCATCTCCAGTTAAAAGAACCAGGAAGCAGGTGATGTAAAAGATCTTCTTGTATCCCAGGAGAGCCAGTCTGAATAGACAATACTGACTTTGATGGACCAAGGGCCAGATTCAGTATTAGTGGCTTCATGTACAGACCTGGATTCAAATCTCCAAGAAATGAAACTGGAATGTGACTAGTCTGCTGCCAAAGACAACTTTTCCCTTTCGTTCTGCGTGTCCCACAACACAGAATGATTCCTATCATATGCGTGACGGAATGCAAACCTCACGTGGCTGTCCCATAGTTACACACTGCTGCATGCAGCTTCTAGATGCAACAAGGCCCTCTTCGCTTACAATGTTTTCCTAAGCATTAACCTAAAGTCATGCACAAAGCCGGTGTCTGAAATATGTATGTCATACAAGCATTCTCAGTAATGTTGACCTCAACTCCCTGTTGAGCAGGAAGATGGTGGTCAACTTGCTGTAAAACACCAGATGTTTGTATTTCACCTTCTGAATATCTTAATTTCCCCCTAAGCAGTTTGTTCCTTTGTGCCGAAAGACTGGGAGGGACCTTAAAGGCATTACAAGATTTCTTTGTGGGAGCTCTGTCTGTGTATTACTTTGGACATCTTGGGAAGGGAGTCCTTGTTCCATAGGCAAAGCTGTACCAGTGCGAAGAAACTTTGCTAATATTTCATTTTCTGCTGTTTCCCCCAAAATGTAACTCTTGGAAGTCTGTGGGTCTTTGAAAGATGTATGCAGGAGGGGCAGGAAGAGAAAAATCTGTGAAATGGAGTCCCTCTCAGGCATGCGGAGGACCTCAGATGCCAGCCTATTGCTTATGTTTTCTAAGATACTTTCACAATCAGAATGAACTACTGCAATGGAAGGAATCTCTGGTCTTAGTATTTTGAGTCCATCCTAGAGACTCCTTTAACCATTAGCAACATATAGGAAATTGCAGGACATCAGGACGATCACAGGAGATACACTGATTGTTTTCTTTTGCATGTCATCTGTGTGAGTGGTGTGTACTCCCAATATGTCCAGACATATTTTAAAAAGAAGACAAATGTTGTGAATTTGGGGAAACTGTTGTGCGTTTTGGGAAAACAGAAATACTGTCAATTTCTTTACCTCGTCCTCCAGTTACAGTACCTATACCATAATGGAAAGATCAAAATACAGTTTCTGTTTCATAAAGTACTGTAAGATGATCATATTGCTATAAGTGAAAGTTCTTGCCTTTTAATTACAAGAACAACTTTCATTTTGCTGGTGAGATTTGTTCAGGTATTACTCAGTGTCTCATGTTCTTTGAAGAGCCAGTGTGGTGTAGTGGTTAAGAGCAGGTGCACTCTAATCTAGGGAACCAGGTTTGATTCCCTGCTCTGCCACTTGAGCTGTGGAGGCTTACCTGGTGAATCAGATTAGCTTGTGCACTCCAACACATGCCAGGTTGTAAGGGGGGAACGGAAAGGAGATTGTAAGCCCCTCTGAGTCTCCCACAGGAGAGAAAGGGGGGATATAAATCCAAAACTCTTCGTTTTCTTCTCTGTTTTTTTTCTTGTGGTTTTTTCCTTATTTGCATAACAGTAATGTGGTTCAGAATTGTGGCTTTTCAGCAATAAGACATTTTTCTCACATGCTGCCCTAACTCAGGTTGTGCTAGTGGCATCACTGCCTTGTTTGCATTTGTTAAAGAAGGACAGAGGAACAGAAGGACTGAGAAAAACCAGGGAGTTTCGGAGGCAATACCGGTAACAAAAAATGAACAGGTAAAGGTTCAAGGTCGCTGCTTTTGTCTTTTCTCTGTTGCAGAACACACTTGACACAAACCACGCCTCTTTTTCCTTCTCATTCAGCAAGTCTTTATTGGCATATAGACCAAGCCCCTTTTGCCATTTTTAATCAATCTTTTTTAAAAAAATCTCAATCTATCAGATAAATGGAGATACCTTATTAGTTTTGTGCAGTTTTGTGCAGATTTTGCAGATTTTAATTTGCCTGTTAATGACACATTTCCCTCCACAGAGACACAGACCTAAGTGCAACAAGCCGTTTCTTGGCCTTGGTGAACAGTGCTAGTCTGGGGAAGGGTACAGCTTGGTGGTCTCATCCACTTCATCTTGGAGAAGTACCTCCTTCATGATTAGTCTCCTGGTGTGGTTGCCCTCACCTGGATCAAAGGCCAGGAAGTAACCCCGTTGCAGCGTGGACTCAAATTTGAAGAATTTGTTGTCGCCTTCTGAAAATGGGATTTGAAAGAAGATGATTTCGCTTCTGTCTCCTGAAATGGTTTCTGGGATGGTCCTTTCCTGAAATGGAGAGAAGGCGCTTCTGCTTAGCCGATTTGGAAGGGAAGGGAAGGAAATTGGAAACCCTGCATTTCTGGAAGCAGACCAAAGAGATTGCTCAGCTTCCCAGGGCAGCAATATTCCCCTGGTGACTGGAGGGGCTCTTAATGCTTGAAACAAACCTGTGCCCCTGCAAGTTACACTCTTAGTCGGAGAGAGATTCAAGCAACAGTTTCTTGCCCACCCATGGTCCCTATATACCTACATAGGAAGTGAAATGGGATAACCAAGTATTTGCAGGCAAATCCCTGTGGCTCATTCCGCACTTGCAGAATAATGCACTTTCCAACTGCTTTCAGTGCTCTTTGAAGCTGTGCGGAATAGCAAAATCCACTTGCAAACAGTTGTGAAGGTGGTTTGAAAACGCATTATTTTGCATGTGTGCGGAAGGGGCCTGTGATTATAGTGGGTGGGTGGGTGGGGTTGGGGGCTTTTCAAAGGTAACCTCACATGAGGCAATACAAAATGGATTTTTAACTGCCTTGGGTGCCAAAAGGCTTTGGCCAGTCCAGGTTCTGACCACAGGAGTGGCTCCGCCACAAATCACTGCGTTGGCCTGATATACAAACTGTCACAGTGTATTTCAGTTATTTAAAGTTGTACTAAGCTTTTCTGAAAGAGCGGATGGGTGGTGGGAAATCAATCTGAAACAGCTGTCTCTTTGCAATATCAAAAGCAGATACTCGATCAAATTAGCAAGCACAGAGTTTATAACGAAAAAACTTTCATATGTTTTTGCGGGTTTCAATACAGAAATACAATTTAACAAAGGCAAGGGGGGCCTTAAAGTACCGTAGATGCCAAAGAGCAACCATTTACCTGAAACACCACCCGCAATTCTCCGTTTGCTTGTTTCTTAGCACACAAGAAGTGGGTTTTCTTATCCTTTCTTGTGGACAGGGCTACAGTCATCCCTCTGGGCACTGTGTCGTCATAACGGTGGATGGTGAACCTGATTCCAGACTCTGTGGGTGAAGGACAAGCAGACAGGTTTCTCTTTAAAAAACACTTTGTTTTTTAGCAGACAAGAACACACAGTTGCCCGAAATGGTGGGACTCTGTCCCTTTTAGAGTGAGGGAATTAGCGAGAACAGACGGCTGAGCTTTCCTCATTTAGTTCCTGCTATCAAAACCTGCCCATGTTCCCAGCCTGTCCTTTGGTATAAAAAGGGGTTGCTGTCAGAGGTCGGGTGGCCAACTCTGATTTGAGAAATTCCTGGAGGTTTGGGGTTGGAGCCTTGGGAGGGGAGGGACTTCAGCAAAGTGCCCGGGCATAGAGCCCACCCCTCCAAACCAGCCATTTTCCTCAGAAGAATTGACCTCTGTCATCTGGAGATCAGCTGGAATTCCAGGTCTCCATGTTCCACCTGGAGGTTGGTACCTGAGTCATTAGTATTGGTGTTCAGTTCTCGTCACAACAGATATCTTTATTGCATACCAAGCAATCTGAAAAGGATTTCAGATTTCCATTGGGGGATTGAAAGAGAGAGTGAAGGTCTATATGACCTTTGGGATTAAATTATGGTCTGTGTTAGGCCAGTGGTGGCGAACCTATGGCACGGGTGCCAGAGGTGTCACTTAGAGTCCTCTCTATGGGCACGTGCAAACAGAGCCCCCCCCCCCCCCCGCCACACACACATCTAGGCTGGCTTGGGCCTCTGGGCTCGATTACTAGCATTAAACCTAAGACCTAGTTTTGGGGAAGCAGTGTAGGTAGCGCTGTTAAAACCCACTGATTTTCATGCAAAGAACTAAAGCACAGTCCTTTACCTGGGAGTAAGCTCGGTTGCTGGCAATGGGGCTTGCTTCTGTGTAAACCCTCCTAGGGTCATGATTCACCCATTGGAAGAGTTGCATGGTTGCTTCAAAGCAAAGACAAGACTACCACCAAGCTTAATCCCAAGTAACGCATGCCTCGGAGCCAACCGTTTTTTCTAAACTAAAACCTCAGTATTCAGGTTAAATTGCCCTGTTGGCACTTTGTGATAAATAAGTGGGTTTTGGGTTGCAATTTGGGCACTTGGTCTTGAAAAGGTTCACAATCAATGGGTTAGGCTGTGAGATAATGGGAGTGTGATGCGGGAACTGGGCATTACAATACAATATGTTTTTCATTAGGCATGTCCGTTGGGTATTACCATCAGCTGCTTGCAAGTAGCCTTGGATTTTGTTTATATTTTCTTCCCCGACCTGACATAGGAGCATTTGTGGGGGGGGGGGGGGGGGTTGGGGGGGGGGATGTTACATTTCAGCACAGAATGGTAGGAGTCCCAACCACCTACATCTGAAGAAGAGTTTGGTGTCTGTGAAAAGCTTGCTTCTAATGTGTTATTGGTTGATTCAATAAAGATGTTCTTAAGAGTTGTAAAATACTCTAAGAATGTCTAGTTCAGTTCCCTCTTCCAATTGACAAAGAAGTATTTTTCTCACAAGCATGAAACTTGGAGAACAAAGGTTGGGGTGACAGAGAGAGAGAGAGAGGGAGAGAGAGAGAGAGAGTTCATGGGTGACTGACTCTAGGTAAAATCAGGAATTCGGGGAGATGTGAACAATTACTATACCATCATTCTTGTCCTTGTCTGTCATATGTTCAAATACTGCCATTTGATTTTCTGGACTTCCCAGCTTCACTATGAGGATGTAATTCTCTACGTTTCGGAAGATTTGCAGATCTGAACACTGTTTAGATCTTCTCCAGCTATCAGGTTCTAGACCTTTGAAACAGGTATATGAAGTAGTGCATTAGAAAGAGGGTTGATAGACAGGGCTCTTAAACTGTTCTTCCAGAAAATAATAATGCATTCCCCCACCCAACAGCCCAGGGATTACGAATTCATTCAGAAGTGACCACTATGAAGCATGATAACATCCTGGCCCTTGAATTTCAGTACAAGTTGAAGAATCAACTTTTTTTTCATGCTGGTGCACTCTTTAATTAATCATGGAAGTTCTGTGTAGCCTACTTTTGATGTTTACAATCTCTCTTGTGGAATTTGGGCTAGCTATTGTTAGAGTACCTCCATGCAAAATTGGATCTGAACTGAAATTATTCTCACTTTTCCACTTTTGTTTTCATATATCTTTTTCCTTTGACAATCTGTCTCTGTTGTCCCGTGTGACTATATTTATGTTTGGTGACATCACGATGTCCATGAGCAGCAGCATGACACCCCCATGCCTACTGCATGGAATTCAACTGAATGGGCTGTCTCATATGGCCTTATTTGATGAAGTAGCAGCTGAATACACAGCAGGAAGGACATGGTGCAAGATACGTAAAAACTGATTGGGGTGCTGCGTGGTTTCCGGACTGTATGGCTGTGTTCTAGCAGCATTCTCTCCTGACGTTTCGCCTGCATCTGTGGCTGGCATCTTCAGAGGATCTGATAGTAGGAATGGAAAGCAAGTGGAGTATATATACTGTGGAGCTGATTAGTCACTGTCTTGATTCTAGAGTTTTTCACACAAACACAGGACAGCTATAGACAATAGCAATCAAAGGGAACAAAGACCAGGATACTTCTATTCATTGCATTCACCTATTGACCTTGCTATCTTCATTGTTACTCACATGCTACAGACTTCTTTGTGACTCACATGCCAGGCTACTCTATTCAGATGGCCTCACCTTTTGGCCTCACAGTATATATACTCCACTTGCTTTCCATTCCTACTATCAGATCCTCTGAAGATGCCAGCCACAGATGCAGGCGAAACATCAGGAGAGAATGCTGCTAGAACACGGCCATACAGCCCGGAAACCACACAGCACCCAAGTGATTCCGGCCGTGAAAGCCTTCGACAATACAGTAAAACTGATTTTTCACAAAATTGGATTATTGCTCACCGTCATCATCTTTGTTAGGTCCCAGGTAATGGAAAGATGAGAAGAGGAAAGAGAAAGAGGTTAGAATGCATCCAGATCAAATACTATCTCCACTGCGTTCTGATCAACATCCCTCCAGCCCACACCATCACTGGCTTATTTAGGAATAAGCTGAAAGCTCACGACATGGGAATTGCACTTCCAACAGAAAGTGGCTGCTTCCTTAATGGATCTGCTTTCACTTTAAAAAGCCAAATAAAAACAGTCTGCCGTCTTTTTTCAGTCTTCCAGATCGGAAGCCAACTGGCCAGGGCTACCTCTTCATTCCGCACTGCTCTGAGGTTGCCGCTCCTCCAGCCAGTTCATTGAGCCAGACGGTGGATCTTTCTAGCCCAGATACTTTTTTAAAAAATTAATAAAATAATATTGAAAAAAGTAGATCTGCCACTCAGTGGGGCTGATTTGCAGTGTGCAGACGCAGAAGCACAAGAAAGCAAAGTTGTTCTCTAATGGCTCAGGTACTAAGACCAGCAGCCTCAATTTGTCTGGCTGTGTTTCTAACCTGTATTGCCTTTCAGTTTTCCATGAGTGCCAGCGGGCACCATAAACCAGTTCCAAAAATTACCCCATCCTTTCATGCTTTCTCTGGGGCTGCAGGCCATAATTCAGCACACAATTGCATGTGCTTAAATCAGGTGATTTCTTTAATTTCAGGCATTGACTTGGCTTGCAGCAGCCAGGACAGAGCTTAAAAAACACTTTTCAAATGAATTGGTCCCAGGCTTAATTTTAGGGTGGAGCTCCATCAGATTTTTAGGTGCTGGATTTGCTTAGGGCTACATAAAATGTTTGAATTCCTAAGCACTAACATAAAATATCTAGGGACCAAGTTGGGCTATGTGCCCGGGCACTGTTCCAGCCCATTGTGCTGAGAGAGTGCCCGGTGCCAAGGGAGTGGCAGTGGCTGAATGGAGCCAAAATACCAGTGCATGGCCTGAATCATGAAACACAACACTAGTCCAAATCAGTTCGACGAGGGGTACCTTGAAAACAGAGTGTCCCATCATCTTCAAAATACAGTGGAAACATGCGAATTGGGGCACCATTCTTCTTTGCTCTGTAACAAGGGAAATGAAAAGAATAGTTAGGACAAGGTAACAGCATTGTATGCCCGACAGGACACTTATCTGCTCCATGATCAGGTACTTGATAGATAGTATGGGAATAGAATTTTTTTCAGGTGCCCTCTTGCCCTAAGCCACAAATGCATAGCATGGCAAGCCTTTATTGGCATAGACAACAGTACAACAATAATAAAAAAAGGATTAAAAAGCAGATACAATACAGGAAATAAATGTTAGGTCGAAGGAAATCTACTGGTGTTTAGTAATTTCCAGGAGAAAGTCTGCCACTATCATACAGAGAGAAGGATCCAACAAATAGTGTAATCTAATTAAATCGGGGAGATGGGCTAAATGTAAAGGAGTAAGATTCACATACTTGGATCTGATTCCCTTGAATCTGAGACAGTGTAGTAATTGGTGGGCCAGAGATTCAACTGAGCCATCGTTACATGGGGACAATCTTTTAGCCTTTTCTTGCTTATTAAATCTGCCATGTAACAAGGCAGAAGGCATAACATTAAACCAGGCGAGCATTATGGCTCTCCTTTGAACAGGGTTTATTAAGCAATACAGGTAGTGTGCCAAGTGGCCCCGTTCAAATGGGAGAGAAAAATACAGGGGGGAGCACGTTTTCTTGGCTGCAGTGATTAGGGTAGAGAACTCTCTATCCAATAGTTGACCTTTTAATTTCCTATAAGCGTCTGAATAGGACAAAGGGCAAAGTGAATTCACTGACAGTCGAGCCACAAATGCAAGAACCAGCACTCTGAATTGTGCCTGGAAACAGATGGGTAACCAGTGCAGATCTCTCAGCACAGGGGTGGCAGGATTCCTATGACCAACCCCTAACAGTAGCCTGGTACCGCAGTTTGGACCAAAGGAAGTTTCTGAACCATTTTAAGATGACCTCTCCCAGCGGTTTCATGTTAAAAGCATAGAGGTAAGATGGAACCCTGCAGGACCCCACAGTGTAAATGTCATGGGGCCAAACAACAACCCTCTAGCACCACGTTCTGGAACTGGTGGGTCAAATAAAAGCGGAACCACCAAAGCATGGTGCCCCCCTATTCCCAGGTAGCCTGTTCTGAAGGATAACATAGCCAGTGGTATAAAAACGGGAATCAATAGGGATGCATTCTCCTAGCCTGTCACTTTTGGGGCAACCTAGGCTGTTTCCATCCCAAAGCGAGGCCTGAATCCAGACTGAAATGGATCTAAATAATCTGTCTCCTCCAAAATCACCTGAAGCTATGTAACCATTGCCCCTTCAAGCACTCTTCCCAAGAACTGAGTATTTGTCACTGGGAAGTAGTTGCTTAGGTCATTAGGGTCTGAGAGAGAGCCCAGCCTGGCTTACTATCCATCCAAGCAGCCACAGAGCAGTAGACATAACTATTATAGAGGGGACAATGCCTGCATCATGGGGTGAGGGGGGGGGGCGCTCTTGAATCCAGCCTGCGGATGCACAGGTGGCATCTATAGAACTGACTGGCTTTTCCAATGGCTGGGGTACCACACTCTCCTGGCTATCTATTATTTTGAGCATTCTGACTTGCTTACAGTTAACCCCTTGTATGCAGCGCTGCCTCTGAAAGGTGTTCGGAAGTTCAGCTAGTTTGCAATATGCTAACCGGTTTGTTTAATGGCATAATGCGCAAGTTACACTAACAGATCCTCATAGTCTTCCACTGGCTTACCAGAAGAATTCAAAGCTGGCCATGACCTCTAAAACCCTAAATGGTCTGTTATTAGGGGTGGTATTCATAGGAACGTTGTGTTTTATATGGCTCTGATTCTCATTTGAAGGACGGTGGCTCCAGGAATGAGGGTCCTCTTGCATGGCACCCAAATGAGGCCGCTCTTTCCAAAAGGGACTTTTCCTTTTTATATTTTTAGTGCCAAGAAAAGACTGTTTCCCCTGCCACACATTTTTTCTTTACTGGGTGTAAGTGTGGTGGAGCTTGTTTTACTTAATCTTCTGAGTGGAATTTGAATTGCTTTCCTCCAGCTGCTTTGTGACTTGATTTTTATTTTTGCCTGCTGCTCTGTTTCAGTCATATTCTTGTAGATTATCTGTGGCTTTTGTTGTTCTACATTTCTCTCTATAAAATGTTTTGACTGAATATTTTGTAGAAAGGTGCGAGAGGAGGACGTGAAATGAATGGAAGAACCCACATTGTGCTGTCCAAAAACTTTAGAGTGGGAAATCTGGTGACTGTGAGCATAAGTGCAGCTCATTCATCAGTGCATTCTGGGCAGAGTTCCTCCAGCCTAAGCCAGCTGAAGTGAATGGGCTTAGATTGGGGTGACTACGCAGGGCTGCCCTCTGCCATTCATTGTCTCAACAGTAGCTAGGAGACAATTCTAGGTCCCAAAGTTGCTGCTCAGCAGCACAGTGCCAAGAGGTTGCTGGAATCTGCATGTGCCCTCCCCCCTACTTCCCCCCCCCCCCCCCCGTAGTTTGCTAAATGGCCTCTGCTTCATGCTAAAGTTTCCAGTAAGAGTGACCACTCCCAAATACTTCAGTTGCTCTCTTTAACAGCATGCAAAAATGCAAAAATATCCTGGCATGGAGGCAAAGAAAACTTTGCCTTAACCATTTCAGGCACTTATTAAAAGGAGAGCCTGACTGGAAAAAAATGCTGGTAGCTGATATGAACTGCATGAAGTAGTAGTTACAGTGTTGGACTAATATCTGGGAAACACAGGTTTGAATCCCCTCTCTGCCATTAAAGCTCATTAGGTGACGTTTGGCCACTTGCACAATCTCAGCCTAACCTACCTCACAGGGTTGTTGTGAGAATAAAATGGAAGAGCAAAGAATTATGTAAGCCAGTTTGGGTTCCCACTGGAGAGAAAGATGGCAAATAAATGAATACTCAATTAGATGCTTTTTGAATGCTATTGTGTGATATGTCATGGTCTGATCTACAAGAATTACAAAGTGCTTAATAAAAATCAGATTAGGCCAGAGGATTAGGACTTTTTGTCTGATTCTGTCTAGTTATTTCATCCTGTGGACATCTGTGTTTTCAGAGTGTATCAGTTGTGCTAACCTCCCCCCCACACACACACACGGCAACTATTCTCTTGCTACTGCAGGGGCGTAATGCCCACTGGGCAAGGTGGGCAGCTGCCCAGGGCACCATCTGGAGACTGTCATGATGGCACCCCCAAGGTTTGGTGCAGTTTGGTTCAGGGGGGCCAAAGTTATGGACCCTCAAAATGGTAGCCCCCATCTCCTTAGCAAAGAATGGGGGATGGGGCACCCCCTTTGAGGGTTCATAACTTTGGACCCCCTAAACCAAACTGCAGCAAACTTGGGGGGTCCCATCAGACAGTTTCCAGATGATACCCTGAAATTTTGGTGCCGATACATCCAAAAATGCGCCCCCTGCAGGAACATCACAGAAATTTGCCCAAGAATCTTTGTTCTGCATTGAGTTTTCTGTATTGCTGTCAATGGGGGTTGCAGGCTGGGGGGGGGGGCACATTTCTGAAGGCACAGTCTCAAAACTTTCAGGGTCTCATCAGAAGACTGCCCTGATGAAACCCCCCAGGTTTGGTGCAGTTTGGTTCAGGGGGGCCAAATTTATGGACCCTCAAAACTGTAGCCCCCATCTTGAATGGGCTGATGGTATGGCTGAGAATAAGGCTGCTTCCTTTGTCCATGTGAGTCACAGCAACTCCATCTAAAGGAAGTGTTCCATGCCAGAAACGAGGAGAGGTGGCAAACTTCACACAGCAGCCCATCTTCCTTCATAGTGTCTCATTCAAGTACTAACCCTGGCTGAGTCTGCTTAATTTCCAAACTCTGACACCCCAGGTACAGATCCCTGCTCTACTCTGCCATGAAAGTTTCCTGGATGACTCCACTCAGTCTCCCACTCTCCATCTAAGCTACTTCATGGGGCTGTTGAAGATAAACTGGAGAGATCAATTTAAGCTTCTTTGGGTCTCCTGGGAAGGGGGTTAGAAATTAAGTAAACCATCAAGCAAGCCAGATTGTTTCTTGCAGCAGTGAAGGTTTTTGGCAGCAGCAGGGGGTTCAAGATAATGCTGGGTAATATGCTGGGTAAGAAGGCAAAGGCATTTGGCACCTGCCTCTTTGTTCTTGTGATGCAGCCAGACATCTTGGGCGGATCCTGCTCTTTAATGCTCGGGGTGTTATTAGCTTTTGCAAACTTTGAGACCTTCAGCAGCAGCAGAACTTGACTGGAGTCCAGTAGCACCCTAGAGACCAGTAAGCTTTTGGGGATATCAGCTTTCACGAGTCAAAACTCCTTTTGTTGGATGAGTCAAAAATCCCTACCGGATCAGACCAAAGGAGTTTTGACTCTCCAAACTTATTTCCACCCCTGCTGCCAAATTCTGTTGGTCTCTAAGATCTCTCTGTACTGGAATCTAGAGCTTCTTCTGCAGACCAACCAGCTTCCCTCCTAAAACTATCAGCAACCAGTAAGACACTTTGGGGGAAGCCAACAGGGTGTAGTTCTTGAGAGCAGAGGACTCCAGTCTGGATAACCTAATTCGATTCTCCACTCATTCACATGAAGCCTGCGGGGTGACCTTGGGCCAGTCAATGTCCTGTTGCAGCTTTCTCAGCCCATATGATGATGATGGAGGAGGAGGAGGAGGAGGAGGAGGAGGAGGAGAAGAGTTGGGATTTATATCCCCCCTTTCTCTCCTGCAGATCTCCTTGCCCTTCCCCCCTCACAACAAACACCCTGTGAGGTGGGTGGGGCTGAGAGAGCTCCGAGAAGCTGTGACTAGCCCAAGGCTACCCAGCTGGTGTGTGTGGGAGTGCACAGGCTAATCTGAATTCCCCAGATAGCCTCCACAGCTCAGGCGGACGAGCTTGGAATCAAACCCGGTTCCTCCAGATTAGATACACGAGCTCTTAACCTCCTACGCCACTGCTGCTCCACAGGCCATGGCAAACCACCTCCAAACGTCTGGAAAGCCCTGCCTACAGGATGGCTGTAAGTCAACTGTGACTGGAGGGCACTTGCTCTTGGCCTGACCCCCTGCTTAATCACTTTCCTTGAGGGGGCGATCCCTGCTTCAGCCGGGGGTCTCTTTTCTTGGGTGTTGAGCCTCAAGCATCAACCCTGAACTCAGCCTTGGGTGGGACGGCCAAGATACGTTTCAAAAATAATTTTGTTACAAACTCAGTTATCACACTACAACATTCCGCAATCACATTACAAAACATATAAAGGCTGTGACATGATAAGGAAACGGTTAGGGCAAACTTATCAGCAAGGTGGACTTTTGCCAGCTGGCATGACCAACTGCATCCTCTAACCAGGTGCTTCTACAGAACCCTGCAGGCAGGGTGGTGGCATTTCCGATGCATTCAATGCAAGAGGCACCAGCAGCCCCCCTGTTTCCTGCCCTTCTTGCAGACGGCTGGATGGGGAGGGGTGTGTGTGCGTGTGCAGGTGCACGCGGGCCCCCTTCCTTCGGACTCTCCCCCGCCTCAAATCCAAAGCCCTGGACTGCCCTTCCCAGCCTACCTGACTTGATCAGCCCCCACCTCCGAAGCCATCTGGACCCGCCGGGATCGCGCTCGCGACTGAGAAGCGTCTGTCGTGTTGCGGGACCGAGCCCCGGCTTAAAGGCTGGGCGGTGCCAGGGCGGGGGATCGGGGCGGTCTCCGCCTCCTCGTCCATCCTCCTGGCGAGCCAAGCTGCTCGCTGGCACCAGCCACGGGGCTCCCTCCCATAGGTTTGCCTCGCCTGCGCCCTGGCTGACGTCTGGGGACCGAATGTATGACCCCATCGTGCAACCCCAGGCGCAGAGTCGTGCGGGGGCATGCACACGATCCAGAGGCGGAGCAGGGGGCGTGCGCTTGCTGGATGCACCGACCGGGCCCGCTTCCCCTTCTCGCGTAGAAACGGGACCCGAGATTGCTTCACTCCAACCTTCCTCCTTTTGCCGGCGTGGGTTGATGCGCGCGGGAATCCGCCTGTTTGCATGAAAGGCCATGAAACGGAGGGCACTGCCGCACACACGTGCAGAAGGATGCACTTTTACAATTGTTTGCCAGTGGATTTTGCTCTTCCGCACAGTAAAATCCCGCTGCAAAGTGTATGGAAAGCGCATTATTCTGCATGTGCGAAAGCTGGTATAACGTTGTAACGACGTCAAAGGGGAACTGTGGCACCCGCTCTTCCTCCCTCCCCCAGCCCAAAAAGGCCTGCCAAAACCACGCCCGCCCGTCCGCCCGCCCAGGGATGCCCTCCGCTCTTGCCAAGCCAAGACTCCTCGGGCTGGCAGGGGGACCCCTAGGCTACCCCCTCCTCCCCGGGCTCGGTCAAGCGCTCGGCCGGGGCAAAGCAGACTGGAGATCCGGAGCACAACTTTGAGCAGGTAGGGAAGCCGACCCTCGAACGTCGTTATAACGACGTCAATGGTGAAAAGGGCCACTGCCGGCGGTGCCGTTTTGTAAAGTGCGGATGGGGGACGGCATCCCACGGAGGCGGGGCTTGGCCTCCACCTGAAGCCAATGACGGAAGCCCCTCCCCGGCGCCTCCTGACCAATGGCCGCGCCTCTCTCACGAGAGAGCGGGCCAATTGGGCCGCCGCCCTTCCTCCTCCCGCTTGATTGGCCGGCGGGGCCGGGAAGGCGGAAGCGTCCAGCCGGCCCCGGGAGCGAAGCGGCCGGTGGGGAGAAGGAGGAGGGGGCCTTTTCTGCAAGGTTGTTGTTGGCTGCTGCTGCTGCTGGAGGGTCGTCGTCGCCGCTGGGGGGACTCTGGAATCCACCCCCCTCCCCGCCCAGTTCATTTTGGAATATCAAAGTTATCCCTTGCAGAGTGTTATATTTGCTTTTGTGAAAAGTCAGCTGCTTTCGGCTGGGGGAGAGGATGGGAAAGTGATTTAAATGTGCATGGTGAAGTTGGGTGGAAAATAGATTTGTAACAGTGCACCAAAAAGACAAAAAAAAAAAAAAGGATTCTAGATCAAATCAAGCTTGAACTGACTCCTGAAGCTAAAATGACCACACTGAGGCTATGGTACTTTGGTCACGCAATGAGAAGACAAAAGTCACTGAAAAAGACAATCATGCTATGAAGAGTCAAAGGCAACAGGGAAAGACTTGGGAGGAATTGACTCTATGAAGGAAGCCCTCAGTTTACAAGCGTTCTTTTGACAGTCTCTCCTGTATGCAAATAGCAATGATAATCACTCATAGTTACATTTACACAACAATCTACACAGAGTTACTTGCAGTGAACACCTAGTGGTGACTGTTCCACATGCAAACACATAGTGTGTAATTAACTGTTCATTCATAGATACAGACAGTTCAGAAGCAGCAGCTGGAAACTGTAATCCAGTCATTAAAGAACTCACACAGTGGGGTGTTGTGGAGTTTCCGGGCTGTATGGCCATTTTCCAGTAGCATTTTCTCCTGACGTTTCACCTGCATCTGTAGCTGGCAGATGCCAACCACGGATGCAGGCAAAACGTCAGAAGAAAATGCTACTGGAGCATGGCCATACAGCCCAGAAACCCCACAACACCCCAGTGATTCCGGCCATGAAAACCTTCAACAATACACTCCTGGAATATTTTGACTGGGATGCGCACATCTCAACTTTTGAAACTCAGCTGCGTTTCAGGAGAAAATAAGAAAACGGGAGGAAGAATGCAAGCTTCCCAGGAAATGTCAACATTAGAAATAACATGAATGTTATGAGGCCTGAGCATCCCTCAATATGCCCAGTTTTTAGTTGGGGGGGGCTAACAGTTGGGGAGATGGACAGGGGACAAGCTGGTTTAGAGATGAGGCTGGCCGTGAAATGGACGTTCCTTGGGGCAGCCCCCCCTCCCCAGACTGGTGTAGCAGCACAGCCCTATTACAAAGAAGCAATAAAATTGCTGCCCCCCCACTCCTTTCTCCTCAAAGAAGTGCCCCCTCCCTTTTCTTTCCCGCCAAAACTGAGTGTTGCACGACGACCGTTGACGTCCCCGTGAGGAACGAGGAGGGGGAGTGGCGCCAGCCCCCGGTTGTGCGGCTGCAAGGAGGGACACGCGAGGGGGGCGGGCAGGGCCGGCGGGAAAGTCGCATGTAAGACCCGTTCATGCAATACGAGACAGGAAAGAGAGTTCCCTTTCGCCTGTGTCAAAACACGAAACACAACATGTTCGAACCACAGATATGCGTTTACCTCAAATATTTTTCATATAAGCCACCCTGTACATTAGAGGCTAACGTCGTTCTCTCCTCAATTTTATCCTCACAACAAGCCTGTGATGTAGGTTAGGCTGAGAGGGTGTGACAGTCCTAAGATCACACCCGACATGCTTCCATGGTAGAGTGGGGATTCGAACTTGGTTCATCCAAATCTTACTCCAACACTTTAACCACTACGCCAATAATATAAATTGACATTATATTTTATATTATTAATATTAACATTAAAAGCATAATGTATAAACATAAGGTGTCAGGTTCAGACAAATGAGGGCACAAAAGGGTCGTTACAGGAAAGGAAGAAATCTGTTCAAGGCTATTTCTGTGTCTTCCCACATAGCTGCTTGTTGGTTTATTTCTTTATTTACTATTCTTTGTTTTTGACCTCAATGTTTCTAATTACTTGCAGAGTTCTGAAAATGGCCCTCCAATTGTTTTGATGCCATCCATGTAACAGAATAATATTTACTACCATGAACATTGTTTGCATGTAGAAGCTGTAGTCAGCCCTGTCTGAATGCATTCCTCAGTTCTCACTACACAACTTATTTGCTAACACTTTTTCTGTCTTTCAAATGTTCAACTTCATCTCAAGTTTTGACAAGCAAGGATGTTTCTTTGCAATTGTTTTTGCATGTTTTTATTTTGCAGTGCCACAACAAGAGTAGCAGTCTGGATTCTCAGTTGTGATATTACAGTGTTTTCTGTCAGTTAACAATGACAAGTAACCTAGAGAAGTCTGATGAAAATAGAAGTAAGCGTAAAAAGGAACTGGAGGTGAGCTGTTGTTGGCATTGGCCAACACTTTTCTAGCTCCTTCATGGCTGCCCTTTCTAGTCCCAGTCTCTTGGTTCTTGGTTGCAGTCTCCCTTTTGGTTGATGGAACCAAGGAATAGAAAGACTTCAACAATTTCAATTTTCTCATTCCTCCCCCTAAATCTGAGTAATTCTCCAGTACTTATTACTTTATCTTCTTGGTGTTCAGCTGTATAGGACTGTGCAGAGACCTCTTTAATTGTTCCAGCATTTATCTGTTTCGACTTCTTTTGATAGAATGAATCATCAGAAAATCCACAACTGCCTTTTGAAAAAACAGACTTGTCCCTTTCTGATAGCTCCATGTTGATTGACAATACCGAATCACTGGAAACAGTTTTAAATGGTGATGTATGAAAAAATATATCAACCAGTCATACCCTTCACTTAAAATCAATAGCTATATCCATTATTAATTAAATGAATGTTTATATTGACAGATGCAAGCAAAGAAATCAGTGTCCTGATATCAAAGTATGCCCATATGCTAAGGCAAGTAAACAAAACTGATGATCGTTTATAAATGTTGTAGTGATACGATTCAGTGTAATATACAAAAGAGATAAACTAGCTGTAATTCCTTAGGCCTGTGCTGGAGATTTATGACAGCAGATTTGTTTCAGAAACTGAATTCTTCAATTGTGTAGAATCTAATTTGCACTTGATGGGGGTAATCAGTTCAGTCACTGTTAGTGATTTTAATTGATAACATAATAAATGAAATTCCCACCACCATCTTTTCATGCAGTACGTTCAGAATAAAACACTGAACCTACTTTTCAAAAATCTCGGTGGACCTAAATATTGATGCTTCATTGGATTTTATTTAGGCACCGTAATTATTTCTCCCAAGGGCTAAGTTTCTTGTGAACATTACATTCTTCTTCAACATTAAGAAAACATATACCAATTTTATTTTTAGAGGATAACATCAATATTATTGTACAAATGTTTGTAAACAGGTGATTAGGATATCAGTTTTCACTGTAGAAATTAGGATATTGGTTTTCACTGTAGCCGTTATTGATTTGTTTGTTTGTTTGTTTGTTTGTTTGTTTGTTTGTTTGTTTTGGTGGGCGAATACAGTGAGAGAGCAGCAATGGATGCTTCCTATGTAGACGAGTTTGAAGGAATCTTGAAAGAAGCTGTTTCTGTAGAAAACCACTTCAAGTTGAAACAGGATAGCCTGAGACAAAGATTTACAGCAATTGCAGGTCCTCTACAAAGTGAAAATGTATTACCTGGAAAATGTCCTGAAATCTAAAATGTACCCTGCATGCCTGGAGTTGTAGCTCAGTTGTATACTACTAGAGAATGAAACAGCTTTTTATTTACCTTGATTTGTGTAATTATTTTTAGTACTGGAAAATATCCCAATATCTTTCAAAACAGTACAAACCTTAAATATTAAAAAGAATGTCAACAGTTATAAGGAGCTCATCATTCCGGCACTGGTTTTACGATGGCTTTATAGAATTGGCTTCTCGGTGAAGGCCTGCATTCCGTGAAGATCCTTATAAGGCATTATATTGAGGTTTGGTTGTGAATTTGTTGTCTGTCATGCCTAGTGGTTCTCTTTACTACCTATTGAACAGGTTGGAAGAATAGAATAGAGAGAATAATGAAATGTTTGGCTGAAAACAGAGAATTTAAAGTGAAGAATGTAGATGACAGAGGTTCTCAACAGAAGTTATCAAAAAAATTATTTTTTGACTAATGTTTTCCTCTTGTGTGTGCAATTCAGCCAAGCATGCTTAAGTTCCATTACTTTCAGTAGAAGATATGCATAGTTAATTGCCACACTGTCATCATCTTTGAGACTTAACTGTGCTTATCTTTAACTAGATTGTTCCCAGTTGTAATGACACATTTATAATTAAACAGCCACTAAATACTGTGTCAAAGGTTGGCCTTTGTTATTATGTAAGCATTCTTTCATTTTTTTGCTTAGCAGTTTTTTGCAGATTCCACAAATGAAAATAAAATTGAAAGAAGCAAGAGAGTCCTAATAGTGATTTTATTTAGCTGTGTGTGGTGTTTGTCAAGACCTACTTGTCTCAAAGAATCCATGCTTTCTTTCTGATCTTTAAAAGTGTAAGGATTTTATTTTAAGCAGTTTATAAAAATAGATTATTAAACCACCTGCACTGAATACTATAGGCCAGCATTGTGTGGTGTATAGAATCAAGCTGAAACCTGTTCTTCACATCATTGAGATGTGCTCCACAAAAGATCCATTGCTTTTTGCTTATATAATCCATTGCTCCTGTGTTCTGGTGGTGGCAGCTGCTGCTTAAGCAACATTTTTAAAAAATCTGCAAAGCAATCAGAATACTTGAGGGACAAAAACCATACTTGGCCCTGCCCACTTCTTAAAAAGACTTGGAGAGCGCCAGAAAAGGTGTCAGTGGAGTCCGTGGTGCCTGTTTTCACAGCAGAATGGGGGTTCAAAACCGGAATTCCCACATTCTACTAGGATGATCCTAGTCTGATTCATTAACCCTTCCACCACATATTTATAATCTGCCTGATGAACCAGACCCTGTTTGCACATTTTTTGTGGGACCCAAGTATTGGTAACAATGGAATCATCATCATCAACAACAACAGTATTCTTTTCTCATTATTTGAGGTCTGAGGAGATTGTCTAATTGTTTGCCGTCTTTCCCCCAGAAAACATACCTTGAGGAAGGACTATTGTTGCCGCAGGTTAGCAGGGAAATCCTTTAGAGAAATCTGGGGCCCTGACTACTTACAGAAACACCATTTCTTTTTAACATTTCCTTTTGGTAGCTTGATTTCTGTACCTTATCTCTTTACATGAAGGCAGAGGTATGTGGCAGAGGTAGGTGTACATCCACTTAGCTCTAGTAGATGGATAAGAGATGGACTGTTTGTTGTTGGCCACAACTCATCAAAAATAGAAGGAAATTTGCCAGCAAGGAACATTACAGATTGTCAGTGGACATTTCGAAACAACTCACATTAATGTGATTTTGAATATGTTTGATAAAGAAGCTCATGATAAAATACAGGTTTTTAATGTGTGTCTTTAAAATATAGGATTAGCCCTTCTAAGTGTATTGACTGAGTTTAGGATCGCACCGAAAACACTTATTCAGTAGGTAAAAAGGAAGAAAATATTAAGGGGCAAGCTGAACACTCTTCCTTCCCTGGTTCATTTCTAAAAAACAATGGTCTATTGATAAATCCCCTCCCTAGTGCAGCGTTACTTCTGCATGATTTTGCACAAACACTGACACCACCACTTCTGGGCCCGCCCATCCCTGTTACCCATGCTCAGGCTGCTGAGAATGCTTTTATTTTGAAATGTCGTGTTCAGCCAACCCTTCTGTGTGTCAGGTGCACTGTGCCATCCTGGGAAGCGATAGGACACTTAATCTGCTTGTTATTGAGCACAGCACCAGACAGATGCTTTCCTACATTACTTCGTTCACCAGCCTCCTAGCTAAGAATGTGGCTGATCTCTTTTGGTTTTTGCTCCAGTACATCCCAGGTAAGAGCCCCCCCCCCGGTCAGTCTCCTTTAAAGGTATTTTGCTGAACCGAGTGCTTTTAAAAAGTACCCGAGATTGGGTGGACTGACTGCATGGGTCTCTCTTGTGCTGTAAAGACTGCCCAGAAGAGAAGCATTTGATTTGGGTTTAATAACCTGAATATTTTTGAACCCCCACCTCTGCAAAGCCCATACGCAGTATCCACTGGCACTTTATTTGCAAACTGGGCAAGAACAGATGGCTTGAGCAATATTTATTTTTCTTTGCATTGTTCTGTTTGATATTGGTGGTTTTGTTTCTTTTGAGAAGGAGAACTGGCCGAGTTATTCTGCATGTTGATTTTTGTGTGGAAAAAATTAATTCATTTAAGAGCTCCTCAGAGTCATACTGGACCCAGCGTTATTGCTGTTGAAGCAAGTTAACGCAATTGAGCCAAAGGCTTTCTTTCCGTTTAGCCCAGTTCAAAAAATAACCCTTAATCTTGATACATCTGATCTGCCACCTGGATACGTGCCACAATAACATTGAGATTAGATTACTGTAGCGTACTCGACAGAGGTCTTTCGTCAAAGTCCACTTAGAGACTTCAGTTGGTATAGAATATTGCAGCCTGGTTATTACTAGGAGTCAGGCGGGGCATGCATATTACTTCAATTCTGCTGTCACTCCATTGGCTGCCCGTTGTGTTGGCTATGACGTATAAAATCCTTCAAGGCCTTGGACTTTCATATGTACAAGATCGCCCTCCCCACATGTGCTGCCGTGACAGCTTTGCTCATCTGGTGCTAACTTGCAAAGGGGCAAAGTCAACAACTGCCCGTACGCATGCCTTCTTGGTTGTGGCCTTATGGAACAGCCTGCCTGACGAAGTCAGGAAGGCTCACATTCTTGGCTTTCCTCAAATTATGTAAAATAAACACATTTTTTTGTATCACAGATGGAAAAATGTCTCAATGTCCATTTAAAATTCATAAAGGGATGTACAAATTCTCGGATGTTCATGGATAATTCACACGCATTGCAGTGTCCACATCTGAAATGGCCATTAGCTTGACTATATCATTATCATTTTGTGATAGCTCAGACTTTTATTCTTGCTTGGGTTTTCTGCACGGCCCATTTATGACGGCCTGGGGGCGCCAAAAAAGGCGCCCCCAGGCCGCCGTTCGCACAGGCGCCGCTGCTGCAATGCAGCAGCGGCGACCTGACTCTTCTTCCCTCCCCCCAGGGCGGCGTCAAGCCGCCCTAAACAACAACCCTTTAAAGGGGTTGTTGTTGGGGAGGCGTCTTCCCTGCGGCGCTGCGCGAACCGCGCCGCCGGGAAGACGCTGTCTCCCGTCTCCGCCCCACTCACGGTGTCCTCCTCGTCGCCTGCGGGGCGTCGCAGCCCCGCCCACACTGTCCTCCGACCTCCAGGGGTCGGAGGGCAGCGTGGGCGGGGCTGCAACGCCCCGCAGGCGACGAGGAGGACACCATGAGTGGGGCGGGGGAGGGCGCAGAGGCGGCTCCGTGCGGAGCCGTCTGCCGTCTGCCGGCCTTCCCTTCGCCTGCTCGCACGCTTGCGTGCGAGCAGGCTCCCGCCCCCACGCCGGCAGAACTCCTGTCGGCGTGGGGGCGCCTCCTGGCCGTGCAGAAACTGCAACCCAAAGCCCATTGATTTATCGCAAAGTGCCAACACAGCAATTTAACCTGAATACTGAGGTTTTAGTATAGAAAAAACGGTTGGCTCCAAGATGCACGTCACTCGGGAGTAAGCTTGGTGGCTTTGCTTTGAAGCAACTGTGCAATGCTTCGAACGGGTGAATCACGACCCTAGGAGGGTTTACTCAGAAGCAAAACCCATTGCCAGCAACCGAGCTTACTCCCAGGTAAAGGATCGCGCTTTCGTTCTTCCCATGAAAATCAATAGGGTTTAACAGCACTTAACAGGGTTACCTACACTGCTTTTCCAAAACTAGGTCTTAGGTTTAATGCTAATAATCTCCCTGAAATATATTGTCGAAGGCTTTCACAGCCGGAATCACTTGGGTGCTGTGTGGTTTCCGGGCTGTATGGCCGTGTTCTAGCAGCATTCTCTCCTGACGTTTCGCCTGCATCTGTGGCTGGCATCTTCAGAGGATCTTCTCTGAAGATCCTCTGAAGATGCCAGCCACAGATGCAGGCGAAACGTCAGGAGAGAATGCTCCCTGAAATAATTACAGTATTATCACATGACGAATTCTGTGCACGCGTGCCCATAAAGAGGGCTCTGAGTGCCACCTCTGGCACCCATGCCATAGGTTCGCCACCACTGTCCTAGGCATAGTGTTTGGAGTTGTTATTTACTTGGTGTTGCACACTATACCTGTTGAGTTTCTGTTTAATAATTGCTGAATAATTGCTCAATTGTTGCTGTGACTATATGGGACATTTTGCATTTAGCTTTGGGCTCTTAGTTTTTATACAACTGGCCTGCAAAGCAAGAAGCCAAAACAAGAACTTTAAAAACACAGAACCCTGAGAAGTGCTATCTCTGTATTTGCACTGCTTGGTTTTTATGTGTGTCATCTACTTTTTAAGCAGGACAATGGGGATAAATTTTTGAATGTAATTTGTCCTTGATAAAAACTTTCCATGAGATAATTGGAGCTTTCTAGCTTTTAAGTGAAAACTCAGTATTTGGCTTTAAAAGCTGTGTAACAAATAAAACCAACAAGGGAAGTTTTTCTCAACATGCAAGGACATTGATGTGAATAGCAGTAATTATTGATCGCTGTCATTATCTATTGATTAAAGAAGTGGCAACTGTGGTAAAGTTCTGAACAAAAACTTCCGCAGGGGGATGATCCCTTGTTGTGGGTTCATTGTTAGTATAAAGGCAGAGCTATGGTTCTCTGTTCTTGGTTCCCTTCCCCTCGCGCCTGCTGTTTACCACAACCCCATACTACCAGAGGGCTTATTGGAAAAATTCATAGTATGAGGGAAGAACAATATTGAATGGATTTTCCAGAACATTTCTGCTGCTGTTTGAACACTGTGGATGCTCAGTGTGGAAGCAGTCAAGAATCCATGCAACTGAGTGGGGGACAGGATCGTTGAAAACTGCTTAGCTTCTGAAATCTGACAAGATTGGGCTATTTTGAAGGCAAGAGCCATTCAGGAGACAAAAAGGATTTTGAAGGCAAGAGATGTTCAGAAGTGGTTTGCCACGTGAGCTGAGAGAGTTCTGAAAGAGCTGTGACTGACCCAGGATCATCCAGCAGGCCTCATGTGGAAGAGTGGGGTATTGAACCTAGTTCTCCAGATTAGAGTCCGCCGCTCTTAGCCACTGTGCCACTCTGGCTCAAGGGTTGTGTTGTGCACAGAGACGCTGTCTATTAACCTCTCACTTTGTTCCCACAGTTCTGAATAGCTTCGAATCCAGCCAGAAGCAAAAGCTCACCTTCAGCAGTCGGAAAGGGTTGGAATGCATCACACCATTGTTTACCAGTGTGGAGGAGACACCCCAACAAATCCCTACATGGGTCAAAGGTCACATCCCCAACTGGCTGAAGGGAAAGTTGCTGAGGAATGGGCCAGGGAGATTCGAGTTTGGAAAGGATAAGTAAGGCCTGCTTTTGTTGTTGAATTCTCTTGCATTTATTAATTACAAACTTAGGTAGTGGCCGTAGCTATCTATAGGTGCGGTTCTGCGCTCGTTACTAGCCCAAAGAAACTGTAACTATGCTTTCTTTCACATACCCATGTTATTGAATGTTGTCTCAGAACAAAGTAAATAAGTTCTGCATTCTTGCCCAATTGCCTAGAGGCAATTCTTGCTCACTGTTGGCGATTGTAAGTCTGGCTCAGAGGGCACCATGTCCTCCGAATGTCTGGGACTAATAATAGAGTTTGTCACAGAGGAGCCCGTCTTTCTACCTGATCTGCTCACCTGGGAATGAAAAAGAAAAGTCAACGTATATCCTTAATGATAAGCATATTTTGCCTACCTCTATTTTAGAAATATTTCTTTTCTGAACATTTGAGATTTACAAGGAAGAGGTGTTCCCAATATTTAAAAGTGCGGTGGGGGTGGGGAATCTTACAAATGTTTATCTATTAGAATTAATCCCCCCCCCACCAGATGTATGCATTTCAATCAAAAGCTATTAAAAGATTTCTATAAATGTAGATACTTGTTTTTCCCTTTTCACTTGACTAAGGGGAAGGAAGAAGTCTGGTGTTTGCTCATCAGAGCTCTTCCCCAGAAAGCGGGACACCCTTGATCTTGCTCCTTTGATCTATGTATAGTGGGGGTAGGTTGTGTGGTCCTCATCTTGCAGAGTTTTCCTTACCTGTAGCAAGTTCAGTCTGTGCTCTTGAATGCCTACAGTTATGAATTAGGAAGCAGAAAATGATGAACTGGAGTCTTTGAAAAGAACCATGTAGGTAGAGTGACTATGTACCTTTCTTCTCCTTTGATGGTGTTTGTGTTCTGTGATGGAAGATACAACCATTGGTTTGATGGTGCTGCCTTGCTACACCAGTTCACTATTGAGAATGGGATTGTGACATACCAAAGCAAGTTCCTAAGGAGTGACTGCTATATGGCTAACAACCAGAACAACCGAATCATGGTCTCTGAGTTTGGAACTCTGGCTATGCCAGACCCTTGCAAGAGCATTTTTGAGCGCTTCATGTCAAGGTTTGAAAAACCAGGTCAGTATCTTTCTTAGATCAGCTCCATCATATCTAATACCTGATGCTGTTGTCTCCAATGAAGAAACTCCAAAACAAAAGTGTGGACCAATACGCTGCGATGCATGGACTTTTTTTCTTTACAGTGTTCCTGTTGCAGAAGGGTGGGCAGGATTTGGTACAAACCTGAACTCAATGGGCATGTACTTTCCTGACCCGACCTCGTGTTTCATTTCCTGTCAATTCGTGTGCCAAATTGGGAACTTGGTTAAAGCGGCCATGCTTCTTGAGGTGGAAAAACAGGAAACAAACTGTTCCTTTTGAAATAAAGAAATACTAAGAGAGCAATTCTGGGCAGGTCTGCTCAGAATCCTACTCAAGTCTATCTGTTAGTGCACTTTCCTTCTCCCAGGGAAGTGTTCTTAGAATTGCAGAGCAAGGGTTGTGAGATCAGTTAAGTGATCAAGACAGGGCTGTCATAAGCACACACTGAGGTGGGACAGTTGCTGAGGCCCAAGGTTTCAAGCTCGGCCTATCGCTGCTGACGTGCTTCATTAGAAGTGCATTCATTTCACCAAACTAAACCAGGACTTTTGTTCCAGAGTCCACCGACAACTGCAGTGTGAACTATGTCATCTACAAAGGGGACTATTATGTTAGCACCGAGACCAACTTAATGCATAAATTGGATGTGGAAACTCTGGAGTCAAAGGAGAAGGTAACGGAAATGAAATAACAGCAGGATTAGGGGTTCGGTCATGGCATTTCCAGGTTGATGTCCACAGTCCATCAGGGCAAGTTCAGCATATGCTGGAAGTAATCTATATTGAAGGAGATGCCACATTGGGCTGAGGTCAGTTTGTGCCTGAGACTGCACTAGAATGGCAGGGAAACCAGCTGTTTGAATCCTGAGGTGGTAGAATCAATTGAGCCTCTTCACTTTGCAGGCAAGGAACTGCAATTTTAAATGCTCCCCAAGTTACAAAAGGTCACTGCAAGCAGAAAACTCATGCAGGATGCACTGTATACTTCCATTAACCAATTAATTTTAATCAGCCAAAAGGCCCATTTATTCAGTGTTATTACTGGTAGCATGAATATCCAAACGGCAGTGCGTATGGTTGGTTGCAAACAGAGGCACACATCAAGTCTGTGTCAGGAGTGGAAAGATTTCAAGAGCTTCATCTTGGAAATACAAACATTTTTGCATTTGCAGGTAGACTGGAGCAAGTATGTTGCAGTGAATGGAGCGACTGCGCATCCGCATTATGAACCAGATGGGACAGCCTACAACATGGGCAATTCATATGGGAAACATGGTGAGGCCAGTAAATTTAGAGATGGGGTCTAGTTTAGTTACTTTATGCTTGCCTGGGATTTTTTTTGTCTGTTTGTAGGCAGAGTTCAATCAATCAATCAATCAATCAATCAATCAATCAATCAATCAATCAATCAATCAATCAATCAGTCAGTCAGTCAGTCAGTCAGTCAATCAATCAATAATTTATTGTGGTCATAGATCAGGAGGGTCAAACTTCTTTAATTTGTTCTTTAGTAGGTATTTATTTCTGCGATTGTGCTAATAAAATGTTTGGAAGTAAATAATTGGACGCATGTTCTGAATAGAAGCTGAAGTATTCTAGTGTCAGAATAGTGCCTTACAGAGTTCCTTTACATCCCCTGTGTGTGAACATGTGAACCCACAAGTCACCTTCTACTGAACCATACCATCGATCCTTCTGTCTTTGTGATAACAGCTGTTCCTTATATCAGAGATCCTTATTAAAATGTTGGGGGTGGGACATGGGAAATATTGCTTACAAAGCAAAACTCTCTTTAGCCCTCCTTTTCTTAGGATGTGTTCATATTTTTCACATGGGACAAAGGGACAAAGAATAAAATGTGAATAACTGGAGTGGGAACCCTCATGTAGAAACTGGGGCAGGTAAGGGAGGTATCTTTTTAGACAGGAAGTTTTGGAGTGTTCAGTGAATCTGGCAGTGATGAGAGCTTTCCAGTCTCCAACCGTGGCCTGCGAGTAGCAGCAAACTCACTGCCATTCCCCAGCAGTTCCCTGAATGTGCTGACTTTTCACTATTTCTGCTCCCACCCCGTGCCCTTCAGCCCTTGTTTTTGGGTCACATGAATTTTAAAGTGGTTTGGTTATTCGCAACATAGAAACATTGGGGGAAAACCTAAGAGAATGGAGAAGTTTGTTTGAAAAAGACTAAAATGTATCATGGTCTCCTTTTTACTATCTGCCGGCCAGGCTACATTCTGCTTTTGCTGTTTCATGATTATTCAGAATGTTCCCACACAGATATTTTCTAGGAAATAAGTCCTATTTTGAGTGTATTTGATTTCCAGGCAAGGATGTTCAGCTGGCATCGATGCGCACAGCTGCAGGGAGCCAGAGAAGACTGCGCAGCTCAATTGTTTGAGTTCCTGCAAGTCAGTCTGCAAAGGCCCCAATCCTCCTGTAGCTGTTGCCAGAATCGTACCTAACTGATATGCTTTCTCCCATCCAGGTTCAAACTATAACATAATTCAGATTCCCCCGCAGAAGTCTAGCCCCGAAGACGCCAATCTGCAGGGGGCAAAAATTCTGTGCACCATTCAGCCAGAAAACAAGATGAAGCCCTCCTATTACCACAGTTTTGGTAAGGGTGTCCCTCCTTTGAACTGAAACCTTGCCCCTTCCGCAGAATTGCCAGAGATAAAGGCCATGGAAGTTTACGATAGCAAGAATGGGAACTCTCTGCTTCCCAACTGAGGCCCTCAGAAACCAGGTGAACAGGCTGGAATATCACAGGCGGGGCTATCTGGGCTCTTTGAACTGTGAAAATAAAAGCTGTGAGAACATGGCCAGTATATGGGATTCAGTGCTCCAAGATGCAGCAACAAGTGTAAGCATTATAAGCATGCATTGTTTGGAAAAGGATTCGGGAAATTCATGGAGGATCGGTCTATGAACATCTAGATTCCGCATGCAAAGACACAACATAGTAACCTAGAATATCAGTTCCTGTGCACATACAGTGGCCTTCGCCTGCACGCCTTGTTTATGGGCCTTCAAGCAGAAACAACTGTGGAGTCAATGGATCTTTGGTTGGGATTACTGGGATGATTCCTAGATAAAGGGACATGAATATATTAAGTGCCATTAAGTCACTCCCAACCTAAGGCAACCTTAGGAATCTATGTTTTCCTATTGTTAACAGCCTTTCTCAGGTCTTGCAAACTGGGGGCCATAGCTTTCTTTATAAGAGACGATCCATCTTATATTGCATCTTCCTCTTTTCCTGCTGCCTTCAAACTTTCCTAGCATTATTGTCTTTTCCAGTGAATCTTCTTATTATTATGTGACCAAAGTACAACATTTTAGCTTCTAAGGACAGTTCAGGCTTGAATTGATTTGGTCTAGAATCCACTTATTTGGTTTTTTTGGTGGTCCATAGTATCTGTAAAACTATTGTATAGTGAGACATAATTCCCACATGAATACTGAAAGGTTCTGCAGAAATGTTGGGATTCATGCTCTGAGAGCCAGCGTGGTGTAGTGGTTAAGAGCAGGTGGATTCTAATCTGGAGAACCGGGTTTGATTCCCCACTCCTCCACCTGAGTGGCAGAGGCTTATCTGGTGAACCAGATGTGTTTCCGCACTCCTACATTCCTGCTGGGTGACCTTGGGCTGGTCACAGTTCTTTGGGACTCTCTCGGCCCCACCTACCTCCCAAGGTGTCTGTTGTGGGGAGAGGAAGGGAAAGGAGCTTGTAAGCCACCTTGAGTCTCCTTACTTGAGAAAAAGGTGGGGTATAAATCCAAACTACTACTCCTCTTCCTCCTCTTCCTCCTCTCCTCCTCCTCCTCCTCCTCCTTCTTCTTCTAAATTTACTTTATTCTAAGCATTCTATGAAGGCTGTTGGATCATTTGAAGGTTTTTTGGCAAGATTGGTTATGCCTGTAGGAGGAAATGTAGCAATGTATTGTCCAAGGAGCACAATTAAGTAGTTGTGACGGAAGGGAAGGCAGTGAGGTTCAGGAGTGTGGCTAGGACAGAGCTTGCCTGAGCAGTGACATCTTTTGCTTCCAGGAATGAGTGAAAACTTCGTGATCTTCATTGAGCAGCCTGTCAAAATCAACCTGTGGAAGCTCATCGCAGCCAGGAGTCTTGGGAGGTCGTTTTTGGATGCAGTCAGCTGGGAGCCTCAGCACAATACCCGCTTCCATGTCGTGGAGAAGCTCACGGGGGAGGTAGATCTTGAATGCCAGGGCTGAGTCTGTCATTGCTAGGACCTGGAGGAAGGGGGGCAGGGGAGCAGGCACTCATCTGAATTTCCAGGGAACCTCATGAGAGCTCAGGAGCCAGAGGTGTGGTCACAGATATAGACAGGTGACAGGTAGGACAGAGAGAAGCCAGCTCCAGCTTATTCTGGGCCAGATCTGTCCATAGTTTGGCAGGTTGTCCAGACTGGAGTAGCAGCCTCCAAGCTAGAATCTTATAAAACCTGAGGTATCCTGGTTCAGTCAAGTCATGTCTGAAGTGGAGATCGAAGCTGACACGTGGGGGTGGTTTCTGCACTAGGTGGTTCTAGTAATTGCCTTGGGTACCAGAATGCGGCAGGTACTGGAACACCAAAGCTCTCTAGTGCCTCAGTCCCAGCTCCCCCACCCAGCTTACCAGGCTGGTGAACATCTCAGAGCTTGTTGAAGGCTTTCACAGCTGGATTCAACTGGTTGTGGGTTTTCCAAGCTGTGTGGCCGTGGTCTGGTAAATCTTGTTCCTAATGTTTCGCCTGCATCTGTGGCCAGCAAGATGCCAGCCACAGATGCAGACAAAACATTAGGAACAAGATCTACCAGACCACGGCCACACAGCTCCAAAACCCCACAACAACCATCTTAGGGCTTGCCCATCCAGACTGCCTGGGCAGCCCAAGGCATCAGATGTGTCTGCCTAGCCATCTGATGGGCAGCTTTGGTGCACATACTTGCCAGCAGAGGGTTTGGGGTATGCCTGGGCCAGTCAGCAGGGGGTGAGGCACCTGGACCTGCTGGCCTTGGGCTTTATCAGCTCTTGAGTTGCTCCTGGCCATATACGGTAGCTTTGTTGGGGTGCTCACGCTCCAGGTCCTCTCTGCATTTTATGCAACCACTGGCTTTGTGGTACACATTTTAAGGTGCTGGGGCTTGGCAAGTTGAATGATCTATTAGATTCTGGGCCTAAGGTTGCCAATCTCCAGGTGATGGCTGGAGATCTCCAGGGATGACAGCTGATCTCCAGGCGAGGTTGCTCAGTTCGCCAGGAGAATATGGCTGCTTCAGAAAGTGGATCCTATGGCATTATATCCCATTGAAGTCCCTCAGGCTACACCCCTAAAATCTCCAACTATTTCCTGATCCAGAGCTGGCAACCCCAACCGGGCTTCTTGGCTTCTTTGAGATCTAGGATTTCCCTGTTGTGGAATCAATTTGCCCAGTCCAGACTACCAAGTAATTTATTTGGCTACTGAAGTGGTGTTGCTTAACAGCCTTGGCTGTTGTATAACACTGGGCTGTAGACTTTCAGGCTGTTCCCACATATAGAATTTTTTTCAGGCAACATTATGCTATTTCCAGATTTTGAGAAGGGATGCTCACGCGGCGGCATTGAGGGCTGAGATTCACAGAGAAGAAATGGCTTGCATGTCTTGTGTGTTCTTTGCACAGGTCTTGGCCACACAGTACTATACCAAACCCCTCCTATCTTTCCATCAAATCAATGCCTTCGAAGATCAAGGCTGCATTGTCCTTGATCTCTGTTGTCAAGGTGATGGGGGAGCCATGGACATCTACCGACTACACAACCTCCGCAAGACAGGAGAAGCCCTGGACCAGGTAAAACTCTGAGGACCCTCTTGAATGCAAGTCTTCGTTAAAGGTCACAGAACTTCATTAATCTACTTATATTCCAGCCAATTTTATGCATCAGTGGAGTTGCCAACTTCCAGGTGGGGCCTGGAGATCTCCTGATCTCCGGATCAGACCGTTGGACCTGGAGAACCAAGATCAGTTCCTCTGAAGAAAATGGCTGCTTTGGAAGGTGGAGTCTATGGCATTGTACCTTGCTGAGGTCCCTCCCCAGGCTCCACCCCCAAAATCTCCAGGAACTTCCTAACCTAGAGGTGGCAACCCTAGTCAGTTTTCATACACAGACTCAGAGCCGCCTTGGTCATGGCACCAAATCTCTGGAACTCCCCAAAGTGATTCCTTTGTCCCCTTCTGTTGCCATCTTCCTCCAGGGAATTAAGACTTTTTTTGTTTTGTTTGACACCTCCTGAATGATCCCACCTTCCTAACCAGGGTCTTGTATGTTTTTAAACTCTGTTTTGTATGTATTTTAATCTCTGTTTTTTAACTCTGCTTTAAAATCGTTTCTATGTTGTGTGTTTGGAAGAGGGGTTGATTTTAATGGTTTTAAAACGTGATATTTTATCATGCACATTTTAAATTGTTAGCCACCTTGGTGGGATTTCTAAGGCCAGAAACATGGGGTAAAAATTATAATTTTAAAAATGTACAGAGGCAAAGGACTTTAAGCTGACTTGGGGGAAAAGATCACTAGTTTAGCATTTTTCAAAAAAACCCACCCAGGTTGAGCTGAAACATCCTGAGGATGTTTTGGGGGGAAAAGCTGTACGGAGTTCTTCCCCAAATGCTTTTCAAAACATCCTCAAGTTGTTGTATTTGTGTTGTGCAGCAAGCACCAGAGTCCCTCACTCTCTTTTGCTGCATCTTTTCTGTCTCCTTGGCAGGCCTATAACTCAGTAGCTCGGCCGTTACCCTGTCGCTTTGTTCTTCCCATCCATGTGGATCCCAATAGCTCCACTGGAAAGAATCTCCACCCCTTATCTTACACATCAGCAAGAGCTGTGAAAGAGGCTGATGGAAAGGTACGCACAGACTATGTGCTCCATTTGGGGTTTCTGGAGCGGGGCTGGGTTTTTTGCCTGATATTTCTAAAGGTGAATGTAAAGGTAGAAGAAGAGTTTGGAGATTAGAGCGCACCTGCTCTTAACCGCTACACCACGCTGGCTCCCAGCTTGTGATCATCCACACTTGCAAAATGAACAGACTGGCGTAAATGCTGTCATTCTTGCTCAGAACCTGAGACCCTGCTGGGATTTTATTGGGTGAGTGGGGTTTTGCGTTATGAATAGGTTTGCTTTCAAAAAGAACCTTGCAAAACTAAGAATGTGGAATGGGATTATATTGCCTTAGCAGGAAGAAACGTTGGGTATGCAAATTTAGACCCACCTCTAAGATTGCTCAGCAGCTTTAATCTTCCTCATTCAATGCAAATAACAAATACCTGCTTTACATAAGATGCTATTGAAGTCATCTTCAGGAGATGACAACATGTCGATTCCTTTTCCAGATCTGGTGTACCTATGAAAGTCTACATGATGAGAACCTTCAGGAAGCAGGAGGCCTGGAATTCCCACAGATTAATTACGCTCGTTGCAATGGAAAGAAATACCATTTTGTTTATGGCACTGGCTTTGGTCACATGGTTGGAGACTCCCTGATTAAGCTCAACACAACTACCAAGGAGATGAAGGTGACAGCGTGGGTGGCCTGGAAGTTGTGTGCTAAATATAACCTCAGCTATTGGGGATGGAGGAAATATGGTGTCCCGCTCTAGGTTGGGAAATTCCTGATCTCTGGGTGGGAAAGGTGGGCTCTGCCTACAGGAAAGGGGGGAGCACTAACTACTGCAGATCTTTCGAGAATAAGCTTGCTAAAGGTTCTATGTAGCAGATCTGTGCATGCACAGTCCAAATGTGTGCCTGCACAGAGGGACACTTGATGAACAACAGTTACAGGTAAGTGCAACGTTGTTTTTCTTCCAGGGAACTGATCTCTGCAGAGATCACTTGTAGTTCTGGAAGAATTCCACCCTCCCCACCTCTAGAGGTTGATGACCCCAGGGGGAGAAAAGAACCAACTTTGAAAAGCTGTATCAAAAGCCTGTTTTGATCCCTTCTTTTTTCCTGCTAGGTTTGGAAAGAGGAAGGCACATATCCTTCTGAGCCAGTGTTTGTTCCTGATCCCAGTGGCACTGAGGAAGACAGCGGAGTCATCTTGTCCGTAGTGGTCACAGCCAAACAGGTAGTTTGGGGTTTTTTTTACTTCTTTTAAAAAGGCTCTTATTCACACTTTAATTTTAGGCTACAAAAATCTGGTAGCATTCTGCCCTCTAGTGAACGCTGTCATGTACAGCAGGTACAGTGTTGAGTTTTGAAGAGCTATGTCCTTGTATAGGTATCATGTTCTCCAGCCTTTCACCTTTCATTTGAGTTTTCCCAATTTACTGTGGAAGAATAGCCCTTCAAGTGATTATTGTGGGTGAGAAAGTAGCTGCCGTTTGTTTTTATCTATCCTTCTTGTTTCAGAATCAAGGCACCTTCCTTCTCATTCTCGATGCCAAGAACTTCAGTGAAATGGGCCGAGCAGAAGTTCCAGTGCAGATCCCCTACGGTTTCCATGGCATATTTATCCAGCATTAGCAGGGATAGTGTTTGTGGGGAGTGAGAGGACATAGCAGCAAGGAAAGATTTTGGATCTCAGCTATCCCCTCCTTTGTGGCCTTGGACAAAGTCAATATGTGCCTTGATTTTCTTTGCCTTTGCAGCACTGTTTGTGGGCTGCCCTGATCCATAAAGGTATTGTAAGGGAGAATATGTTTATGGTTGCAATGTGGATATTTTAGTGGATGATGGATAAATATTGCCCACACACAAAGCTTCAATCAAGAAACAGAAGGTTTAAGTTTGATTTATTTTGGGTGGGGGTGGAAGTTTAGTCTTTCATTCTTTATTCTTGTATTAATGTACTATAGTATGATTTTACTATGTGCGTGTGCCCAGAGCAGTTAACCATTAATTTTGTGGGTTTTAATGGAAATATTTACAGCAATTATCAATACACTTAAAAAATTAATAGAATCATAGAGTTGGAAGCGACCACAAGGGCCATCAAGACCAACCCCCTGCCATGCAGGAACACACATGGTGGCGGAGGATAGGTAAAATGTCAGAGAGGGTAGATGTTACAGTTCTTCTCCCTCTTCACTAAGTGCATCTGCATGTTTTTACCAACGGGAAGGTAATGCCCCATCTTTCCAGAACCTGAGGCAGGAGAAGGAAACCTCAAGAGTCCATTCTGCACAGCACAAACAAGACGTCTGGGGGACATCTTAAAAAGAGGCAACTTCATAATTTCATTCCACACACCCAAAATAAGACATCCTGAGGATGTCTTTTAAAAAGCCGCCTATCATTTGTTTTCCAGATAGCACAGGTGTCAGAGGAGGAAAGAGGCTTTTTTTCCTGTCTGACTGGTAAGCTCTCTGGTCAGTTTCACCCTCTGCTTGTGCCCGATATTTTGAATGCTGCTGAAAGGATTCTCCCTGTCGCCATTTGCTGAAGATTGCCCCAAGACATTGCCCCAAGAGCCTGTTCTGCAGGCTCCAATCCTGGGTGCCTTTTCAGCCCAAAAATGCACACAGTTGTACTCAGCTCTTCCTGCCAATTCCGGCAATATATACTTTTCCTTTTTAAATTTTTAATTTTGGAGGCGCTATTTTTGAAGATGCGCAGACACGCATGTGAGAATCTTAGCTGCTCGAAGGACTCCCATCGAAAAGCTATGTATTTTTCAGTCACGGTCCTCTGAGCAGCTAAGATTCTCAAATGCGTGTCTGCATATCTTTGAATTCAGCTCCTCCAAGATAAAAAACCCCCAAAACAGTAAGGCTCCGGTTGATGACAGACAGGGCATCCAAAATGATAGATCCTTTGTATGGTTGTGACCCAAATGGTCTGATGGGTATATCTGGATATTTAACACAGTCTTGCATATAAATCCACAAACATTATCTGCAGTTTCCTAAACATTTTTGCATGCCTACAATAGACCCAGGTTAGTTATTTGTTTCTTACAAGGAAAGAGATGAAAAAGAGCATTGAAAGAACACAACAGTTCTATTTGGTTAAATCTCCCTGCTCAGAGGCAGTTTATGCTTGTCTCAGAAGACCAGGTGAGCAGTTATTATTTTCCTGCTGCTACAGCAGCAGTAGAAAAAAAGATATCAACTGTGCCAATTTATTCAGGCAAGACTGTATCATTTCCAACCCCCACCCCAATTCCTTTCCTAAATCCTTTCCCTACTTCAAAAGCAAGAGAGAAGCTACTTCCACACAGAGATTCTGCTCCCATTTGCAGCAGCAACCGAGACTCTGCAGGAAAGTATCCTCACACCAGCCATTTTCCCCACCCTTGCTACTGGTGGGATTTTGACAATTTTAAAAAATAAATTGGCATGGAGCCAGGACACTCCAAAAATACATTTACTGTCAGCTAAAATAAAATGGGCAAAGCTCACTCCTGTAGGGGATAAATGGCAGGGGCCAAGGGAAATGGGGAGAAAACCTATATCCATTCAGATCCCACTTGGGCTTTGAGTACAGCCTCTCTGGAGAAATTGTACCAAAGCAGGCTTTTCTGGGGTGGCAGTAGGGGAATGGCAAAGCTAAGGAAAAGTTGAAGGTGGATGAAGGCAAGATGACATTTTGCAAAATCTCCCTCAAAACTTGCTGAGCTTAAGGGGTGGAATATGGAGCAAAAGCTACCCTGTTTCCCCGAAAATAAGACATCCCCTGAAAATAAGACAGGGTAGAGGTTTTGCTGAAGTGCTAAATATAAGGCCTCCCCTGAAAGTAAGACATAGCAAAGTTTTTGTTTGGAAGGATGCCCAGCAAACAGAACACCAGGAAAAATAAGTTATCCCCTGAAAATAAGACCTAGCGCATCTTGGGGGGCAAAAATTAATATAAGACACTGTCTTATTTTCGGGGAAACACGGTTAGTGTGGAAACAGCCAGAGTAGAGAAATTAGTAAAAATGGTGTGCAGTGCGAGGCTAACCGTGGATTCCCCCCAGACTCAGAGTTCCAGAAAGGCAGTGGCTGTTGGCAGGGAAGAAGCAGTCATGGTTGGGCTTTTGAAGATCATTACAAAGCTTCTTTCCATCTGCGGGCATTGTACCCTTGCCTGCGGCAGCCGCCGGGGCAGGTATTCCTCCTTTATAGGTGACGCTGTTCTCCTCTGTTTCATACAGTTTTATCTTGTAAAGAGCCCCTGTGGGCAAGTACCTCTGGAGGTTTTCCCAGATGAACACGGCAAGATTCTCTGTTGTGCTGCAGATTAGGGGAATGACAAATGCAGGAGAGAACATTAGTCTGGTTTGGGTCTTTTGTGGACATGACATTGAAAAGGTTACCGAGGGTCCACAGTTTGGTGGTAGAGCCCTTCCTTTGCATGCAGAAGATCCCTTGGCCATTTCCAGTTTAAATGATTTTGTTGTTTTTGCCATCAAGTCACAACTGACTTATGGCAACCCCGGAGGGGTTTAAAAGCAAGAGATGTCAGGAGGCGGGTCTGCCATTGCCTGCCTCCGCATTATGACCCTGGTAGTCCTTGGAGGTTTCCCATCCAAATACTTGCCAGGGTCAGAACTGAGAGTGTGTGTCTGGCTGAAAGTAATTCAGCAAGCTTCCATGGCTCCAGTGGGGATTTGAATCTGGGTATCCCAGGTATCCTCTGGGTATCCTCTGACATCTTAACCACGCTAACACCATGCTGGCTCTCAGTTAAAGGATAAAAGGTAAAGGTAGTCCCCCTGTGCAAGCACCAGGCCATTACTGACCCATGGGGTGAGGTCACATCTTGACGTTTCAGGATACCAAGTAAGAAATATTGAGGAAAACTTTTTCCTCTACTTGAGGCCAAAATAGACAATAGCAAGCTAGGTGGATTGAGCTGACTTGGCATAAAGTGCCTTCATAATGTATTGATTTTAATGCAGGACCTGAGTCATGGGGCGTTTCCCCACTTACCTTTGCTTCCCTTTGGTGCGCTCTACTCTCAGCGCATGGCATCTCTGGCGTGCGCCCAGGCGTCATCAAAGGGCACCATTTCGAGGAGCACCAGGGATGCCGCACGCTGAGGGGGCGCGACAGGAGCAGTGTCGGGGCGGCTGCGTTGTCGCCGCTCCTGTAGTGGGGAGTGCCGGGGGACCCCGCGCTACTTGAGAAGAGTAGCGCGGGGCTTAGAATAAGAGGTAGGGGAAGGGCCATCGGACGGAGACTGACAACCTGGATTCACAGAGTGAATCCACCCGCAATCCATAGTGCATTCTGGATAAGTTCTAAGATGTTACTAGCCAGGGCAAATGGCTAACAAAACTGGGTTAAGTTCATATAAACAAGACCCCTGTGGCTGAATTTCTATCAGCCCAGAGTCCTGGCTACTTACCTTACAACATTGGCAAAATAGGGGATGTCTTGATCCAGGTCTTTTCTGTCAAGGGGCTCCATAATCACCTCCTGGGTAAAGGCAGAGAAGTACACTCAGTGGGGAATGATGCTGGGGTTGCAAAAGAAGATCAGAGAGGGCTTGAATGTGAGAAATCCATTCACTTTCCCCACTCAGGAAATTGGAATTTTGCTGGCAAGCCAAATCTTATTTTGAGTCTTTGGAAGGACCTTCTTTGTTTTCTCTTCACTTGACAACATGATACGACATCTATCATTGTTCTTGTTTATCTCACATGTGTTTCCTCTACTCCCCTGTCCCTGCCTTGGGTGCGGGGTGGGGGGGGTGGGGTGGGGGGATCAGTATGCTTTTCCAATGTGAAATTGCTCCAGTATAATAAAGCTTTTTGAAACTTTGCACTGTAAACCTGTGAGTCCCTCAGTAGTGACTAGGCCCATTCAAAAATAATACTGAAACAGGTGAGGTTTGTGTCCATTCAGTCATCAGCTATTTTATCACCCAAAAGCTGGGCAGGGCAGTGAAGAGGCTCAGCAGAACTGGGCAAGGGAAACATCTCTCAAGTGACTTTCCATTTTTGTGCCACCAACCTCCCATCTCTGCAGAACTAATGCATTTACCTTCATGTATGCTTTCAAATCTGTCAAGTCTACCACCATCCCAGAAGTGGGATCGATCTGGAAAGAAGATGAATGGGCACATCAGCAATCTGTTTTGGGTAACAGGAATTGCTTTTTGGCATTTGAGGCAGCTGCTGAAGATATTTACAGGCAGAAGAAGAAGAAAGGAGAGCTTGGATTTATATCCCCCTTTCTCTCCTGTAAGGAGACTCAAAGGGGCTTACAATCTCCTTGCCCTTCCCCCCTCACAACAAACACCCTGTGAGGTAGGTGGGGCTGAGAGAGCTCCGAAGAACAGTGACTAGCCCAAGGTCACCCAGCTGGCCTATGTGTTGGAGTGCACAGGGTAATCTGAATTTCCTGGATAAGCCTCCACAGCTCAAGTGGCAGAGCGGGGAATCAAACCTGGTTCCTCCAGATTAGAGTACACCTGTTCTTAACCACTACACCGCTGCTGAAGGCAAACACCAGAGCCACATTAACAGGACAGAGTCACAGTGTTGGACTGAGTGGGCATGAAGCATATTGTTACGGCTTCAATGGTTAGCTCAAAGGCCTTCTTTGTGGCTCTCTGACATGTCACAAGGTGGCATGCCCAGTTCATTTCATGGCTACCTTGTTGCATGAGTGGGCAATCTGTGAGTATTTTACATGGCCCGTGCTCTCCATTCAGAATATTGGGAAGTTGACACTGCTGGAATTGCTGCAATAATAAAGCTGCTTTTCCCCCAGTTTGTAATATAAACCGCTAGGAAAAGTTGAAGGCAGCAGGAACAGAGGAAAACCCAACAGGAGATGGGCTGACTCAGTCACGGAAGCCACAGTCCTCAGTTTGCAAGACCAGAGCAAGGCTGTTAATGATAGAATGTTTGGGAAGACGTTAATGTGTAGGGTAGTCATAAGCTGGAAGTGTCTTGATGGCACACACCAACACACACAGGTTGACAGTTTGACAGCCTGGATGCTAAAGGATCAGGAAACAAGGAAGCGTGAGAAACCACATTCCCATTTATTGGGCACAATCCACCAGGAAGTTCTCCTTTGCAAGAAGTAGGAGCGCTCCATTCAGTGGGGCTACTGGGAAGACCTTCCAAGTTGTCAGTGGTCTTCCCCCTCCAGCTGACAATTTTTATGTAATCTGTTTTGGCAGTTCAATGATTTAATTACTCTTCCCTATTTATCGAATGGACAGTCAGTGAGATCAGTAAATGTAATTTTGCACCTGAACTTTTAATGGCAGTGCCTGCAATTCTACTGTGGTCTTCACTCACAAACAAGGTGTCCGTAAAGCAGATAAACAAATAGGAACCAAAGGATTATATCCTAGCCAAATACCCCCTAAGTCTGTACCAGACTTACCCACCCTTCCTTGCTTCACTTACTTCTCCACGGACAGTCACCACAACTAAAAAGAAGGAAGAAAAGTATATGTCAGACTAGATCCTCTACTTTAAAAGGATTGTTTTGAATTCTTTGTTCTTATCCATAGTTCCTGCACTTGGGACATGGCTGGAATTTTGGAAGGTACATTTTTAAAAAACGGGGCAGTGAAAATTAAGGAAATTGAGCTGATGCTACTGAAGGATGTTTGCTAACACAACTGTGGGTCACTAGAGCGAAATGGGACTGTTCAGAGATTGTATGGCCCTGAGGATAATTAATGGGGAGGAACATAGCAAGGAATAGCTATTGTCTACATCATAGGTGTCAAACTCGCGGCCCTCCAGATGTTATGGACTACAGTTCCCATTATCCCCTGCCAGCATCATGCTGGCAGGGGATGAGAAATAGAACTTTGTACTCCTAACTTTATCTGGAGACACGCGATTTTACCTATAATCCCTACATGACTTGTAGAATTGCTCCCGGAGGCAACTGGTTGGCCATTTATGGGAAACAAGATACAACATAATATGGCCTTTCATCCGGCCCTGTTGGGCTTTTTTTGTGTTCTGGAGAGACATGCAAGAAGAATAGTCATAATGGAGCTAGCTCGAACTAAGTACACATTAACTACCTCCGGAAAAGAAGAAAAATAATGTGCTATGGTGGAGTCGCAGCTGACTTAGGGCCACCCCAGCCATGGAAGAAATTAGCAGAGGTGTTTTTAAATTGCCTTCCTCTGCATAGCAACCCCAGTCTTAGTGCTCTCTCATCTAAAAACTGGTTGAGGCTGGCTGCTTTGCTCCCAAGCACCGATGAGCTCTGTTCAAATTGGATTATTCTCCCTTGCTGTCTCCAGACCAGCGTGCTGCTTTCCCACTGCACTTCCAGATCAGCATTTCTGGCGTGCCATAATCCATTTAAGTGGGCCCATAAACTAAAGCATGATAGAAATAATAAAACAGCATGTGATTACTACACGTCACTAAAAATCCAGCCATGAAAAATCCAGCCCTCTCGTTCCACTCACTCCCTTCCTAAGAGTTATTCTAAGTCCTGAGCTTCTTGGCCTCCAGAGACACTTATCAGAGGGCTGATTCACATATTACAAAGTTTTCTGCCATGAGACTTTAAACAAATATGTGTGAGGAGTGCCAGTGGTGGGATCCAAAAATTTTAGTAACAGGTTCCCATGGTGGTGGGATTCAAACTGTGGCGTAGCGCCAATGGGGCTGGGCGGGGCATGACGGGGGCGTGGCCAGGCATTCCGGGGGCGGGGCATTCCTGGGCGGGGCTGTGGCAAGGATGCAGCCACTGCGCCGGTCCTTGGGTGGGAAACGAATGCACGCAGGCGCAGGCTGCCACGCACGCCGGTGCACCTCCTGCTAGACTGCTTGGGGACTGCGATGGCCAAGGGAAAGGGGATTCACTTCTTTTTCCTGACCTGTGACAGTTTTGAGGAGCCCCTATTTGCCCCCACTGGGCAGAGAAACCAAGGATACATTCACGATTCCTGCTCAGGAAGAGAGATCAAGTCCCCCACCTTTATAATTGTGCCCATGTCTCCGGCTGCTCTTCCCAAACAACTTCTGATTCTCGGCGTCACTCAGCAGTTTGCTGGAAAGAAAAATTATCTTGGATTGAAGTGGGCACAGTTTGAAAGGCCCTGCTACCCAGCTGCTAAGATTTGCAGCAGCTTATTTACATTTTCTCAGATATTCGGACTTTTGTGATAGTTTGCCCACCCCACCTAGAGTGGCTTGACAAAGTTTTTTTTTAATGTGTGGGATTATTTCTTCATTTGCTTCATTTATAAACTGCCCGTCTTCCCCAGTACGAACCCAAAGTGGCCTATATCATTCTCCTTTCCTCCATTTTATCCTCACCACAACCCTGTGACTAGCCTGAGATCACTCAGCAAGCGCCTACGGCAAAGTGGGGGAATCGAACCTGGGTCTCCCAGCTCCTAGCTCTAAAGGCTGCGCCACACTGGCCCTCAAAACATGCCTGGAAAGAACAATACACGTTCTAGGAGTCAGCATAGAGAAGGCCTGTCTTCATTGCTGAAGTTGGGGGTACCTGAAGTGCTCCTGTTTGCTTCAGGGGATCCTGGCAATAACTCTGGAAGCCAGGCTGTCATTGAAGAGCACCAGCTGCAGCAACAGCAATAGCCATCCACGATTTGCCTTCAAGCAGGCACTGACAGGGCAGTCCTTAAGCTTTACAGTTAGAGTTGCCAACTCCGGGTCAGGAAATGGTTGGCCCCATTTACTATGGTGATGACATCACCAGTCCGGGTCCAAAAAGAATTCAGAGCTGAATTGCCGTTCAGCCTGGCTTGACTTTGCCCCTGCCTTGGATGGGGAGCAAGAGGTATGCTGTGCTAAGCAAAACGGTCTGGTGTGCCACTTTTTGGCCCATGTGCTGGGGAAATGGCTTGTTTAAGACCGCCAACCTCCAGGTGGGGCCTGAAGCTCCCCTGGGATTACAAGTGGTCTCCCCACTACAGAGATCTGTTCCCCGGAGACAAAGACTGTTTTGGAGGGTGGACTTGGTGGAACTGTACCAGAGGTGGGATCCAGCAGGTTCTCACAGGTTGTGCCGAGAGTGGGTTACTAATTGGTGATTTTGCCATGTGATTTTTGCCTTAGTTACGCCCCTCCTCTCAGCAGTAGCGCGCAGAACTTGAAGCAGTCTAGCAGGAGGTACACCAGCGTGCGTGGCAGCCTGCGCCTGCGTGCATTCGTTTCCCGCCCAAGGACCGGTGCAGCAGCTGCGTCCTTGCCACAGCCCCGCCCAGGAATGCCCCGCCCCTGGAATGCCTGGCCACGCCCCCGTCGTGCCCCGCCCAGCCCCATTGGCGCTATGCCACAGTTTGAATCCCACCACCATGGGAACCTGTAACTAAAATTTTTGGATCCTACCACCGAACTGTACCATACTGAGGTCTGTCCCCTCCCTAAATCCAATCATCCCATGGCCCCACCTCAGATTTTTCAGGCATTTCCCAACCTGGAGTTGGCAACCTGAAATAGCATTTTGAGACAGCATTTTAACCAAAGCCATAGTCTTGCTATCATCGCAACTCGTGGTGAAATTTTTTTTCCACAGCATCAGCATCCATTTTTAAAGGAATTATGCAGACAAATGTTCAAAATTCCTGCAGACAAATGTTCAAAATCAGCCTTCTAGCTAATGGGCACTGAGGCTCCTCCACCCAACATCTGCGGATCCAGATGTGTCCCCCAACTGTCAAAAGCCACCAGAGGTGAAGAAGTATGTTACCAGGCTAGCTTGTGGGACGCACAGAATGTCTCTATCCTGGAGAAGGTAGCAATCCTGGCTGGTTTCATTCCGGAAGCAGAAGTCTGCATTGCTGGAGCCAAGCTGAGCCTTGGGAGGACCGGGAAGGAGCCACTGTCGATGTCAAGCGACTGGGACGCTCCAATATAAAGCTCAGCTGCTCACCATGTGAGCAAGCCAGAAGTGGAAAAATGTGGTGGATCGTGAAAGCCAAGATCACAGGACAGCTGGAAGAACCAATTGATTGATCCAGAAGGACCACACCTAACAGCACATGCTCTCTGAGGACTAGATCTCAAGTTAAGTCCGGGTCATCTCTGTTAGGAAGGATGTCTGGTAAAAAGACTAAAGGAAGGCCCTGGTGCAGATTTTGGAGAGTCACACATTTGATGAGAAAGTGGACTCTAGTCCACGGAGGTTTATGCTCAGAGGTGGGATGCAGCCTATTCGCACCTATTCGGTTGAATTGGTTATTAAAATTTTCTCAGTTCGGAGAACCGGTTATTAATGATTAACTCCACTAGGGACAAGGGGGTAATCTCTGTCCCTGGGTACAACAAATCCAAGGTGACCAGACGTCCCGCTTTTGGCGGGACAGTCCCGCCTTAAACCAATTTGTCCCGCGTCCCGCAGGGTTTTTTAACTGTCCCGATTTTTGGAAGGCTGCCGCACTGCCTTCTGGGGCGCTCCCTTTCCCCGCCCTGTCACAGAGGCTGGGAAGGCAGGCGCCCAAGCGGCAGTCTGGCTAACCTTTTCCACGCACGCGACCAAAAGGAAGCGCTGCCTTTTAGGGGAAGCTCCCCTGTTTCCTGCTTCCTGTGACAGGGCGGGAAACAGGGGAGATGCCCTGAAGGCAATCTGCTTTTGTTTGCAACTTCTCCTGTGCATCGCGGCCGAGAAAGGGCATACTGCCTTTTGGGGTGCTCCCCAGTTTCCCGCCCTGTTGTAGGCACAGATTTTGTTTGAAAGGATTCTTCAAATCCTTATAGAAAAGATTGCCCTCTTTATTTTTTTTTCCCTTATAATTCTGTTCTGTCAGCCATAAGCTGTTAGACAAAAGCCATGTAGGCCTTTTGCAGTTTGTTCTTCTTTTTCTCAAATAATCAGAAATCCATAGCCTTGATGAATACCCTTTGTTCTAACTCACCCTTTGGAATTTAGGTTGTCCCGGTTTAAAAAGGTGAAAATCTGGTCACCTTAAACAAATCTCGTCAAGTGGGGGATGCAAAATCACCCCCCAGGGTCCCCTGTGGCCCCTCTGCCCCCATGGCACCCCCCACGTGTGTATGAACTGTATGAAATAATACAATATATAGTAATTCTAAATTTTTTTGTTCATTGGTATAAAGGTTGGGAAAGTAGTATAGATAAAGATTTTTCATTTTCTTTTTTCCCCTTGAAATTTATATTGGAAAGAGAGGAGTTTAAACTACTCTTTTAGATTAAGGATTTTGGATCTCTCCCTCTGTTAGTTTTCTTTCAAGTGGAATAGATAAAGTAGTTATAGGAATCTGAAGAGGAAGTAGAAAGTAGGGAGGGAGGGAGGGAGGGAAATATGGGAAGGAGGGAGGCAATATAGGATGTTTTCGTGGGGTGGGTTGAGAGAGATAGACAATTAGATATGTTTGTAATATGTTAACAATTGTAAACAGTTTTTGGTTTCCTTACTTATGTTATCATTTAAAATCAATCAATATAATTATATAAAAAAGAAATAACACACTACCTTTCGGTATATTGCTTTTTTAATACTTTAAACAGTCATTATTTGAATCTAGAGGCAGGGCGAAGGGGAACTGCACCTGGGACGCATGCACCCTGCGTCCTTGCCACAGCCCTGCCCAGGAATGCCCCACCCCTGGAATGCCTGGCCACGCCCCCGTCGTGCCCCATTGGCGTTACGCCACTGTTTGAATCCCACCACCATCGGAACCTGTTACTAAAATTTTTGAATCCCATCACTGTTTATGCTGGAATAGGGTTGTCAGCTCTAGGTTGGGAAATACCTGGATATTTGGGGGGTGGAACTTGAGGAGGGTGGAGTTAAGGAAGGGGAGGGTCTTCAATGAGGTATAATGCCATAGAATCCACCTTCCAGAGCAGCAGGTGAACTGATTTATGCTGCCTAGAGACCAATTGTAATCCCAGGAGATCTCTGGCCACCACTTGGAAGTTGACTTTGCTGGAATAAAAATGTGGTAATCCTTATGGAAGAAAGCTCTGGTTTGTTTATTTTTTCTTGCAACAGGCTAGCATGGCTACTTATCTGGAAAGAGTCTTCTGGCACCTTAAAGACTACCAGAATTTTATTTCAACATAACTGTTTGTGGACAGAGCTGGTGTGATGTAGTGTAAAGAGCAGGTGGACTCTGATCTGGTGAACCGGGTTTGTTTCCTTGCTTGACCACAAGAAGCCTGCTGGGTGACCTTGGGCCAGTCACAGTTCTCTCAGAACTCTCTCAGCTCCACCTACCTCACAAAATGTCTGTTGTGAAGAGGGGAAGGGAAGGGGTTGTAAGACACCTTTCCTCTCCTGACAGAAGTTGGGGTATAAAACCTTCTTCTTCTTAAGATGCTCTGAATAGTTCCTTGCAACACAATTATTCATGTAGGAGCAGCAGTGGCGTAGGAGGTTAAGAGCTCGTGTATCTAATCTGGAGGAACCGGGTTTGATTCCCAGCTCTGCTGCCTGAGGTGTGGAGGCTTATCTGGGGAATTCAGATTAGCCTGTACACTCCCACACACGCCAGCTGGGTGACCTTGGGCTAGTCACAGCTTCTCAGAGCTCTCTCAGCCCCACCTACCTCACAGGGTGTTTTGTTGTGAGCGGGGAAGGGCAAGGAGATTGTCAGCCCCTTTGAGTCTCCTGCAGGAGAGAAAGGGGGGATATAAATCCAAACTCTTCTTCTTCTTCTTCTTCTTCTTCTTCTTCTTCTTCTTCTTCTTCTTCTTCTTCTTCTTCTTCTTCTTCTTCTTCTTCTTCTTCTTCTTCTTCTAAATATAAATTAATAGAAATATAGGAGGGTGGACTTTAGGGGACATTATACCCAGTTGAGATTCCTCCCCTCTCCAAGCCCCACTATTCCCAGACTCCACGCCCAAATCTCCAGGAATTCCCCAACCCAGACCGGGCAACCCTAGCCCATGAGCTGCGTGGCTGTAAAGAGAAATCATCCTCAGTTTGTAAAATAGATCACAAGAGAAGGAGGAGGTTCTCACTGCAGGCTGCAACAGTTTTTCCTTACTGGACTGCTGAAGTGGTTACTGTCACTATGATTTTTTAAAAATGCTACAGCAGTTCCAGAGATAAGAGGGGTGAAACACTGTGTTTTGCAATGCCTGGAGGGGTAATTGCAGCTTTATGAAAAGGCTTGTGTCTCAGAGTCAGGTTTTGCAGTGCTTGTTTTAACATTATTTTACTGCACTTTTCAGCAATATAAGAATACCCCAAAAATTGTTGGTCTCCCAGGTGCTACTGGACTAGCAGCTTCCACCATTACCTTAAAAATTCAGGAGTGAGGTAAACTTTGGATTTCACAGACTTGTCTCCTGGATCTTTCAAAAAGCTTTAGAAAATAGTTTCCTGGAATGTCAGGAGATGCCCAGAGGTATCTCAGATGGTGTGTGCTGTTCCCCTAATAGGGTAAGGAAATTATGAGGAATTGGCAGGAACTATGCACTGTAGTTGGCACTGCTACCGGACTATAAAGATCTTGATATCAGTACACGTGAAAGGGATTTGGGAGTCTTAGTAAACCTCAAGCTGAACATGAGTCAACAGTGTGATGGGGCAGCCAAGAAAGCCAATGTGATTCTGGGCAGCATCAATAGGAGAATAGTATTTAGATCAAGGGAAGTAATAGTACCACTCTATTCTTCTTTGGCCAGATCTCACCTGGAATACCATATCCAGTTTTGGGCACCACAATTCAAGAAAGATATTGACAAGCTGGAAAGGGTCCAGAGGAGGGCAACCAAAATGATAAAAGGTCTGGAATTCATGCCCTATGAGGAGAAACGTAGGCAGTGGTGGGATCCAAAAATTTTAGTAACAGGTTCCCATGGTGGTGGGATTCAAACTGTGGTGTAGTGCCAATGGGGCTGAGCGGGGCACGACGGGGGCGCGTCCGGGCATTCCTGGGTGGGGCTGTGGCAAGGACGCAGCCACTGCGCCGGTCCTTGGGCAGGAAACGAATGCACGCAGGCGCAGGCTGCCACACACGCCGGTGCACCTCCTGCTAGACTGCTTCAAGTTCTGCGCGCTACTGCTGAGAGGAGGGGCATAACTAAGGCAAAAATCACGTGGCAAAATCACCAATTAGTAACCTCTCTTGGCATACACAAATAATTAGTAACCTACTCTCGGGAACCTGTGAGAACCTGCTGGATCCCACCTCTGAACGTAGGGGCTGGGTATGTTTAGTCTGGAGGAGAGAAGGTTAAGTGGTGACATGATAGCCATGTTTAAGTATTTGAAGGGATATCATGTTGATGAAGGCGCGAGCTTGTTTTCTGCTGCTCCAGAGACTGGGACAAAGAGTAACAGATTAAAGGTACAGAAAAAGAGATTCCACCTAAATATCCAGAACTTTCTGATGGTAAGGGCTATTTGATAGTGGAATATGCTGCCTTAGAAGATGGTGGGGTCTCCTTCTTTGGAGGTTTTTAAAGAGAGGCTGGATGGCCATCTGTCAGGAGTGCTTTGATTGTGTGTTCCTGAATTGCAGGGGGTTGGACTTGATGGCCCTTGGGGTCTCTTCCAGCTCAATGATTTTATGATCTTCTTGTTACAACCCAGCATTACATCCTGTCTAGCAATAATCCATTAAAAATGTCATTTACAGTCTGACTTTATCACTGGGACACAGAATTAACAGGATGGGTTATTCAATGAAAAGCACAATAGAACTAGGGTATTTGTTTGTTTGATATTGTAGAACCAATCAAAAATCCAAAAACAGAATTGAAGCACAGCATAAGTCTTAACACAACACATTAAATGATCCAAAAAGTATCTACTCTGATCCTAGTTTCAGTGAGCTAAACACACCAGATTAGTCCCTAATGATTTAGCTAATTTGTAACTCATTTAGTACTGTGCAATTCTATTGCCTACAGCCCTACACAGAAAACCTTTGCATAGTTTTCTCCAGTCACAATGAATGGCTCCTAACTGGACATCCATTTTAGGTAAACTACATAAAATAGCTGCTTGCTGAAGATTCGCTCCCTGCATCTGAATTCTGAAGTAGTGGGCTCTAATTCATGAAACTTGCACTGGGAATGAAATGTAAAGTGCCACAAAGCTCTTGTTTGTTGACCCAAATAAAGTATTCTGGGCAAAGTGCGCCATACTAATAATGCCAAAGTGAATTAAAGCATCTTCTGCTTCAATACGTCACCATGGAAACAGGCTTTCCAAATCAGCTGTTTCCAAAGTCCAAAGGAAGGGCAGAGGAGGCTTCAGTGGCTGCCACAGAGAATGCGCTAAGCAGTTGGCGCATGCGCATTGTAGTCGCAGGGAGAAACTTTGGGCTGGCGCTGCTATGGCGCCGCCTGAAGGTCGCGACGGGCCTAGCTGCCTGGCCAGGGTCTCCCGCCGCCTCTGCTTCAGCGCCTCCCACCGGCTGCACAGGTGACCGGCGGGGCGGAGGGCGGGAAGCACCCCCATCTCCAGCGGGTCCCCCCAAACTCAGGGTCGAGTTAAACTTGCGCGCATGCGCAGGTGAATTAGGGAGCGGAAGGGTTAATCCGGCGGTCGTTCGTTTACATCGTTCTTTCTCTTCTCATCTGCGATAATGGGAACAAGGCTGGCCTACTTTACAGGGCTGTTGTATTGCATACAAGATCATGCAAACGGAGTGTTTCGAGCCGTCTACACAAAGACAGGTTCGCGAGACGCCCTGTAAGGCAGGCCAGCCTTGTTCCCATATCGCAGATGAGATGGAGAGAATGAGGCTGCAAGCGCTGGCAGAGATGCTTCGTACTTCCTGGCCCGGATGCTGCTGCTGCAGCTCTCCTGGAAGAAAGGAATGGAATCTGCTGCTGGGTTTTCGTGGTGGTCTCGGAGAGGAGGTTTTGGGGGCTTCGCTGTTGCTCAGGGCTGAACCACAGAACTGAGCCCTGGCAGCATCTGAAGACAAGGGGAAGTGCCTCTGAGTGTGTTCTGAGTCCCCTTCCTCCCACATTCCTGAGCAACAGGTCATTGTTGCTTTTTTGCCCTCTCCTTCTCCAAGGAACTCAGGGCAGTGTGGGCCAGTGGTTCCCAACTTTTTTTTCACTTGCATTCCCCTTGGCAACCCATTTCCCTAAAATTGTACCCCATAGTAGCAAACCTATTATGTATTTTTTTGCATATTCCCAAATGCTCTGGGAACCACTAGTATAGAAGGTACTTTCCCCCTTCCTCTTTATCCTCGCACAACAACCCTGTGAGATGGTTTAGGCTTCCTGGCTAAGCGGGAATTTGAACTTGGGCCCTCAACATTCAACGACTGCATAACACATAGCACTAAACTGTAGTGGAGATCTAACAGGGCAATCCAAACAGAGTTACTCCAGTCTTTGTGCGTGTGCATCACAGTCAAGTGACAGCTGATTTGTGGAGCTGCCGCCAATAATATCAGAATTGACAAAGGATTGCATTGTAAGTTGCCTCATCATGCTAGTGAACAAGTGCATTGTGCGTGTACAAGAGGAACACATTTCAGGAGAAATCATCTGCTTGCAACTGGTTCTGTAATGCATTTTTCTTGCCCTGCAGTAAATCACTGAGTGATGAAGAAAACCGGAAACTTTTTGGGAAGTGTAATAACCCCAACGGGCATGGCCATAATTATAAAGGTGAGGACCATCTATCTAGTTCATTAGTTCCCTGCCCCAGGGTCGTTTTTGACTTCCATAGTTTGAAAACCCAGAGGAGGTCATTTAATCCGAGCTCTGCTGGTTTGAGACTCTAGCGCTGTGGGGCTCAGCCGCATTTTTTGCTTCACAACCTGGTCTGTGAAATTTATTCTTCTTTCTCTACATGGTATCTTAGCTTCTTGCTTGCAATTACGAAGGTCAGGATGATTCCAAGTGAAAAGGTTTTCTTCTGTGCAGCAGTTATCTGGGAGAAACGTCGCAATCGAAAATCCACACAAAAGGTGCTTTGTGCTGGTCCATCTCGCTCTGCGCTGTCTATTGTAAATGGCAGTGGCTTTCCATGATCTCTGAGAATTGTCTTTTCCAACACCAGTGATGGGAGATAGGAGGTTTTGAGTCTGGGACCTTCTGTATGGAAAACAGTGCCCTGTACCAGTGACCAGGAGGAGAGGAAGCTGTGCTGACCTTCCCTGCTCATTAAAGTTTCTTGCAAAATCCATGTGACTTTTGGACTCTAGATTGAATAAACAGAAGAACGTAAGAGCCCTGCTGGATCAGACCCACGACAGTCCATCTAATCCATCATCCTGTCTCACACAGTGGCCAAACGATTCCTCTGGATTGTCGAAGGCTTTCTTGGCTGGATTCAACTGGTTCTGGTGGGTTTTCCGGGCTGCGTGGCTGTGGTCTGGTGGATCTTGTTCCTAACGTTTTGCCTGCATCTGTGGCTCGCATCTTCAGTTTGTAACAGACTGTGATTCACCTCTGAAGGTGCTAGCCACACATGCAGACAAAATGTTAGGAACAAAATCCACCAGACCACGGCCACATAGCCTGGAAAACCCACCAAAACCAATTCCTCTGGAGGTCCAGCAACAGGGCACAGAGGCCAAGGCGTTCTCCTGACGTTGCCTCCTGGCACTGGGATTCAGAGTTTGACTGCCTCTGAATGTCGAGGTTCCCTTTGGTCACTATGGCTCCTCCATAAATCTGTCCAATTCCTTTTTAAAGCTATCAATGAATGTGGTCATCACTACATTTTCTAGCCACGAATTCCACATTTTAGTCACTTGCTGTGTGAAGAAGTATTTCCTTTTGCACATCTTGAATCTTCTGCCCGTCAGCTTCATTGGATGGCCCCCAGTTCTAATATGCTGGGAGAGGAGAAAACAGACAGAGCTCAGTGGTTTTCCTTTTGTCAAACATTCTAACTGTGAACAACCATGGAGATCCCCAAGAGGGCTGGAGAAGGGGTGGTAGTGGTGGTGGTGGTGGTGGTGGTGGTGGTGATGATGATGATGATGGGAAGGATGCTGTGACCCTGATGCCCAGGTACTGGGCTTTTTTGGGTTATCTGTTCAGCCACTGTTGGACACAGGATGCTCAGCCTTGATTCTTGGTCTGATCTGTCCAAATACATTTATTTATTTATTTGCACTCTGCTTTTCCTCTGGCAAAAAGCAGAACCTGGTATGTTAGCATAAGGCTCCTTTTGCCTTTGTAGAGGGCTCTTAGCAGAACAGATCTGTAAGGCTGAAGGTAGTCAAGTGTGTTCTCTGTTTTTATGTGTATAAGTAGACAAACTACAAATTATATGAAGACAGAAATGTTGGACCCTTGTGTCTGGAAGAGCTATACCCCCCCCCCCCCCCGGATGAAATCACAAACTACTTTTTCGTTTCTCTGTGGTATCCATACCTTCCAGATTGTCTGCAGTGTTGTGAAATGCAAGATAGGAAATGTGTCGCTGCGAAACAACTACTCCACGTATCAGAGTTCCCTTTCTCTCAGCATGACAGTAAATCACAGGCATATCGTTTTCTCCTTGATTGGAGAATCATTTGTATGTTATTTTTGTTAATCTTTTTTTTTTAATTAAAGTGAGCAAAGGAAGCTGAATTGTAAGTTTGTTTTTTGAACCGATCGTTGGCTGTACGTTCAGACCCTTCTTAGTTGTCTTGACTTGACTTGGCGTCTCTTTGGTTTTCTTTTAATTGTCTCTTTGCCATGCTCTGCTCATAACTAGGTATTTTCTTTTTCTTTCTTTCTAGTGGAAGTAACTGTGCGGGGAAAGGTAAGTGTGGTTTTTCAAGAGGCTCAAAATGTTCCAGGTCCTTTGGCTCCGGCATCACAGTTCTAGGTTCCAGACAATCACTGCCTTGTTTTTTAAAAAACCCATAATTCCCTTAAGACGCAGAAAATGTTCTGATGTGTTTTTGAGTGGAGGGCCAAAAATTGAGCTTCCCCTCATGATTGTGGAGCTTGGATCCTTCCAGCGCACAAGGTCACTTGGGTGCGCACCCAGCCTGTTTCATCTCTGCTTCCAAGGCATAGTGACCACCCCCGCCACCAAAAGCCACTGCAGACCTTTTCAGTCCTGCCCCAGTGAAGGGGAGGAATAATCTTGGCACCAAGAATCCATGGACCCACGATGGCTTATTTATGATGAATTATTGCTGTTACTCAAATGCAAGGATAGGTCCCCCCACTCCACATCGGGAAGTCTAATAATTTTTGTGTGTGTATAAAAATGTTTGAAACCTTTTCCATAATTGTATTCCCCCCCTCCAGCCCTCAGGGGGGCCTCTGTTCCCTCAATTGCCATATTGGTCCCAGGGCCTGACAGCTGTGTTGTCAACCATAAGAACATAAGAACTGGCCTGCTGGATCAGACCAGAGTCCATCTAGTCCAGCACTCTGCTACTCGCAGTGGCCCACCAGGTGCCTTTGGGAGCTCACATGCAGGAGGTGAAAGCAACGGCCTCCTGCTGCTGCTGCTCCTGAGCACCTGGTCTGCTCAGGCATTTGCAATCTCAGATCAAGGCAGACCAAGACTGGTAGCCACAGATCGACTTCTCCTCCATCAATCTGTCCAAGCCCTTTTTAAAACCACCCTACTTGGCATTTCACATGCTGCAGGAATTTTGTGGTTACTTCTCCAATTTTTTGTTTTGCTTTGGGGCTGTTTTCCGAACCGAAGCCCTCAGAATGGTGGGAGGGCTGCGTGGGATTTCAGGACGGGGATCCTTCTGGAAGAGGATGCACACAAGATGGCCACAAGCAAACTTATCCCTCTACTGCCCCTACCCCTTCAGAGATGAGGGTGGTGGGAGCAGCCCAGATGGCCTTCTCAACCGTGGCCCCTGCACTGTAGATTGCCCTCCCTCTAGAGGCCTGTCAGGTGTCTTCTCTCTTGGGGTTTTAGCACGGTGAAAAGCAGCCTCTTCACCTGGGCCTTTGGCTGATTCCCCTCCCCCCACTGGAATGAGGGGAGGGGTAACTCAGAATGGCAGGAATGAACGCTGTCCTCTTGCAAGGTGTGAGGTGAGGGTCTGGCCACTATCCCCACTTTCAGGTTACTCTTGTGTAAAATGAATTGCTGACTGGTAAGCACAGCCTTGCTGGGCCTCAGAATCAAGCTCCGTAGCTCCCGGAGGGACTTCCAAGGCCCTCAGTTCAAGATGGGTCTCCTTTGTCTTGTAGATCGATCCAGTGACAGGAATGGTGATCAACCTCACAGATTTAAAAGACTACATGCAGGTAATGACACTGTATTCATGCTGGTTGCCAAATGTTAGCTGTTGGCATCAAGGGGCAGTACTTTGCAGGACCCAGAAGGCACGAGAGAAGAAGCAGCTGATGTGTGCTGAATTGAAATCGCCCTCGTCTCCGGGTGTCACACGAAAGCAGCCACTCTTTTCAGAAAGTGGATGGAACCAAAGAGGCAGGTGATACTTCAGTCACCAAAACTAGAGGCAGGGTGGCATGGAGGGGTTAGGGGTTAGGCTCACTGGCAGGAATTTAGGGCTCATTCCGCACATGCAGAATAATTCACTTTCAAACTGTTTTCAGTGCTCTTTGAAGCTGTGCGGAATAGCAAAATCCACTGGCAAACAGTTGTGAAAGTGGTTTGAAAACGCATTATTTTGCGTGTGCGGAAGGGGCCTAGGATTGAGGGAAGTCCTACAACTGTGTTTGAGGTGGGAAGGGGCCAGGTTGGAGAGAGCAGCACTGAAACACTTTTGAAGACGTGGCAGTTCTTGAAGCCAAGGGTTGGAATTGTCATGCCCCACCGTGCAGCACGTATGTGACTTCCCTTCTCTCTATCCTCAGGAAGCTATCATGGATCCTCTTGACCACAAAAATTTGGATAAGGATGTCCCGTACTTTGCTGATGTTGTAAGGTAGGTGAATCTTAAGGCGCCACCCTTAATCATGCCAGACAGAGGCTTTTGAATTCCGCTTCTGCACATTTACCTTTCTTACGTTCTTGTCATGCAAAAAAAGAATATCACTTTGTTCCTTCTGTGCAAACCCCATCACAGCAAGAAAACTGCTCTTCCGATTTCCCCTTTCATTTCTTGTCATGTATTATGTGCCGCCTGCACGCTTGTGACATTTTCTGTAGTGATGAGGAGAGCTAGAATGTAGCATTTTTTTTGAAAAAAATATCAGAGCTGCGATTTTCTAGTTTGTAGTGACAGCGTTCCCACTCTACATCCACTTTGTTAGAAGGTATTGCTGATGAAACCTAAAATGTAAAGAAAACCAAGACAAGATGTAAGGAAGGTGGTGTTTGTTGGTGGTAAAGGGAGCACCCTTGGACAACGAACCACCAAAACAAAAGACTGCAGCCAATGGGAACGGGTTTTCTTTCTAGTGCAGGCACAGTCTCAACCTGTGTGCCAAATTCAGAAATGTAACTGTCAGGACTGAAAAACAAACTCTGGTGATTTTGCTCCTAGCACCACGGAGAACGTTGCTGTGTTCATCTGGGAAAATCTCCAGAAACATCTCCCGAAGGGGACTCTTTATAAAGTCAAAGTGTACGAGACAGACAAGAACATTGTTGTCTACAAGGGAGAGGAGACTCTTCCGAAGAAGTAACGGGGTTTCGTGTCTCAGTGCCTTAATCTGTCCTTGGAGAAGGAACCTACCCAGTGGATTGATGAACTTCATCAGATAAGTGTTGCTGCGTGGATAATTTTTTTTCAAAATATAATTTAAGAGAATGATAGTATTTTGGCTAGAAGTGGCTCCCTGACGCAGCTCTGTGCTTTGGGGATTCGTTGTTCTCTTGATGGCTCTTCACTGAAACATTCCATTTCTTGAAGATGCAAATTCTCCGTCACATCATATCTGTTAAACGCACGGGGGTACGAGAAAATTTTTTAATTTCCGGTCAAGATTCAGACAAAGTACAGTGTCTACGCTTCAGATCTTACTTCTGTTGTGATGTCATTAAGAGGCCTGCCTTAAGCCGCTCTCTGATATTTCCCCACCGTCTAAATTATGGAGATAATATTGCCCTATTTAACAGGATTGTTATAAGAACTGCAGAGATAATGTATGCAAAATCTATAAATCTAACAAATAAAATAAATAAATAAATAAAATGGTCTGAATACTCTCAAGTGCTGTATAAATGCGAAACTGGAACATCATTGTGGCAGATTCTTCTCATCGAGGTTTGAGTTAAATGCTTTTTTTTATTGTGGACCTATGGAGTTTTCCTGTTTTTCATAAAGTGTAGAGAATATAAGAGCTCACCACTGGCACAGAGGGCTTTATAAAAAGAGATGGCTACCAATCTTGATCCTCTTTGATCTGAGATTGCAAATGCCTTAACAGTCCAGGTGCTCAGGAGCAGCAGCAGCAGAAGGCCATTGCTTTCACATCCTGCATGTGAGCTCCCAAAGGCACCTGGTGGGCCACTGCGAGTAGCAGAGAGCTGGACTAGATGGACTCTGGTCTGATCCAGCTGGCTTGTTCTTATGTTCTTATGTTCTTATGAGATGAGACAAATTCATCGAGGTTTGGTCAAAGAAGGGCCTTCTTCAGAGACAGTATACCTGGGCCTACTGGAGTCTCTGCATCAACAGGAGAGTAAGGGCTGATGCATCCACACCCTACTTGGGCATTACTGGGGGTCATCTGCCAGATTTGCATCTAGTGATTTAGCTGAACATGAGAAGGGTAAATCACACTGGACCAGAAAATACTTCATGGCAGCACATATACCAGATCACAGCATGCAAACAAAGCCTAAAACAGACCATCAAAACAAGTTACATATTTGTTTATTCACTTACTCTACCTCTTACTATATTCCTATACTGTTTTTTCTTATTGCTGAAAGCAGTTTACAGTTGAAACCAGCAGAGACTTGACATAAGAAATCCCTATGTAAATAAAGAAACCCAAACTGATAACAAATGACAAACTTCCCAGGGTGCCCAGTCTGATGAACCTGGGGCGTCTTCACTGTCCAGAGGCCCCAACTAGGTGCATGTATGGGAACAGGATCAGTGCCGTGGCATGCTCTGTGGAAGAAAGTTCCAGATGTCAATGGGACCTAGGGAAGTTGACCAAAGTAGGACGCCGTTTTCAGAGAACAAAATGTATCTCAACAGCGTCACAGGGTAGTTTATGGAAGTCATGTAGAGATTTTTTAAAATCAGCCTTTGTCAATTAAACAGTAGATCTTATATGCGAGCACTGCTTATAAAGATAAATTATTGTGTGTTACAGATACCCATAGTCTGAACTCTTTCAGAAGGGGCCAAACTGGGCAGCACTCGGGGAGTCCTGTGGATAGAGCTGCCAAACCTCCTGTTTCTTTTGGGGTGTGGGGGGATGGGAGGCAATTCAGGGTGCCAATTCAGACAGGGGTGGTGATGCAGGAGGAAGGGGATTTGAAGTCCTTCTCCATTTCTCCCTGACCCCCCAAATGACCCTGTGGGGCTCCTATTTGGCCTATTGCAAGAAACATGCAAGTCTGTATACTCTCTCAGCAGGGCAGATTTCAGAGTTTTAGGATTATTTAGGGGTAAGGCTTAAAGGCAGCATCACATGGGCTGTGCCCCTCCCAGACTCCACATGAAGTTCAAGGTGGCGTGAGCCCAGATGGTCACGCTCCTGAGCTCCCTGAAGACTTGGGGGGGGGGGGGCAGCCAGCTCTGGTGACAGCAGTCAACTACACCAAGTTCGGCGTGGAGCACTGTTATGAGGGGACGGGACACAGCTGGGGGGCGGCACCCATGGCGAGCCCTGGGAACTGTGTTACTTACCGGTAGTTATTCCCCTGCTAAAGCCCCCTCTGTCCTGCACAGTGATCCCAGCTCAGATTAGGATCCTGCATTGCGGGAATGCCATGTGTAGCGCTTAAACACATGAAGCCGCCTTATGCTGAGTCACACTCCTGGTTTACTGAGTGACTGTCCAGGATCTCAGCTAAAGGTTTGTCCCACCAGCTGCTGCCTGATCCTTTTACTTAGAGATGCCGGAAGCTGAACCTGAACCTTCTATATGTAAAGCTGCCACTCTGCCCCTGAGCTGCGGCCCCACCCTCACACCAGCCAGGCACCCCCCTGCCTCTGGTCTGCTTTCACCCTGAGCAATCCCAACATTTTATTGATTCTATATCATTTCTTTTCAAGAGGCTTGCATTCCACCCCTCTCCATGGGATTCTCACAACAACCTTGTGGGAGAGGTTAGACAGAAAGTGACCAGCCCAAGATCACCCAGCGGGCTTCCCTGGCAGTGTGGGGATTTGAACCTGGATCTCCCAGATCCCAGTCCTGCACTCGGACCACTGCACCAAGCGGACTGGAAGAAATAAGAACATAAGAACGAGCCAGCTGGATCAGACCAGAGTCCATCTAGTCCAGCTCTCTGCTTCTCGCAGTGGCCCACCAGGCGCCTTTGGGAGCTCACAGGCAGGATGTGAACGCAATGGCCTTCTGCGGCTGTAGCTCCCGATCACCTGGTCTGTTAAGGCATTTGCAATCTCAGATCAAGGAGGATCAAGATTGGTAGCCATAAATCGACTTCTCCTCCATAAATCTGTCCAAGCCCCTTTTAAAGCTATCTAGGTTAGTGGCCATCACCACCTCCTGTGGCAGCATATTCCAAACACCAATCACACGTTGCGTGAAGAAGTGTTTCCTTTTATTAGTCCTAACTCTTTCCCCCAGCATTTTCAATGAATGCCCCCTGGTTCTAGTATTGTGAGAAAGAGAGAAAAATTTCTCTCTGTCAACATTTTCTACCCCATGCATAATTTTGTAGACTTCAATCATATCCCCCCTCAGCCGCCTCCTCTCCAAACTAAAGAGTCCCAAACACTGCAGCCTCTCCTCATAGGGAAGGTGCTCCAGTCCCTCAATCATCCTCGTTGCCCTTCTCTGCACTTTTTCTATCTCTTCGCTATCCTTTTTGAGATGTGGCGACCAGAACTGGACACAGGACTCCAAGTGCGGTCGCATCACGGCTTTATATAAGGGCATGACAATCTTTGCAGTTTTATTCTCAATTCCTTTCCTAATGATCCCCAGCATAGAGTTTGCCTTTTTCACAGCTGCCATGCACTGAGTTGACATTCCCTTTCCTGGTCTGTGACTGATAGCACTGACCCCTGTAGCGTGTATGTGAAGTTTGGATTTTTTGCCCCAATGTGCATCACTTTACATTTTGCTACATTGAACTGCATTTGCCATTTCTTAGCTCCAGTACGGTCATTTCTGGAGAGCACAGAGATTAGGAATGCCGCATTGGCAGCATGTGTGGCCAGGACCGGAGGCAATGGAGCAGCAGAGCACATCTGGTCTGTGGGAGATGGACACGGACTCCTTTTAGAGCCCCCACTCACCCCCCACCCCCACCCCCGGCTTCATGGGTCATTTTCTACAAACTCCGTCTTTAGCCTCTGTTTTCTGGCCGTGACGTTTACTGTGGTGAAATGATGCATCTCACTCGTTAACGGGCAGAAACAACGGTGGGAAATACCTTCCAAGCATTAATATAGCATAGAGTTTCCTGTCAGATCAGATACATAAAGTTAATAGCCCTTAAAATGTTCCCGTGTCCAGGTTTTTGTTTATTAAATAAAACATCTTGCGTTGTACAAATCCTGGTGTCATGGGCTGCCCAATTAACCATCGACTGAGCGTCTTAGTCAAGGAAGATCTGCTGCCAGATTATTTGCACCATTTATGACATTGGGCGGGGGTGGGTGGGGGAGGTTTGAGCCATGTTGCTGCATTATTTGATGGCTACAACCATGTGTGATGGTTTCCAAATGTTCAAATGGACCTTTATATGTTCAGGTCTCTGGAGAGAATCTCACACCACTTTAGAACAGAGTGGCAAAGGTCAGACATGGTGGCCGTTTATGCATTTTTGATCTCCTTTGCATTGTGTATGCATTCTTTTTGGGTTGGATTCTCGGTTATGCACTTTTGATCTCCTTTGCATTGTGTATGCATTCCCTTTGGGTTGGATTCTCGGTTATGCATACCTTTTCTCTGTCCCTCTCTCCAGGGTGTTTGTTGTGAGGGGGGAAGGGAAAGGAGTTTGTAAGCCCCTTTGAGTCTCCCATAGGAGAGGAGGGGAGGGGATATAAATCCAACTCTTCTTCTTCTTTTGGGACTCGCCTGCTTTCAGATCAGAGAATCTCTGCAGTTCCCCAAACCCTGCAACTTTTCTCTCCTTTTGCAGGGAAAGCGAAGGAGCTCCACATGTGTTAAGCTTTCTCTGGGTTTTCTTGCACTTCTTCACTTTTCCCTGCCCACACCACAGCAGCTCATGCCTCTCTTTGGGCCACCATTTCAGGATGATCAGAAGAGCCTTTTTTAACACTGATGTTGACCAGGTGTAGTGAAGTAACGCTAGACCAAAGACAGCAGGGGGGAAAATAGACAGGCAACCTCCGCACATGGAAACAACAAAGAAGTGGCAAGGGGCGGGGAATGACGGTTCAGCTGGGGACCCTTCACAGGAGGAAGATCCCCGTGCAAGCAAAAATAACCACAGGAAAACCCAACTGCGAAGCAAACAACCACGGGGTAAGTGGTGCATGCATAAATGGCCACTGAGAAAAAACAGTTTGTTATGTGAACGAGCCACGTGTGCTCATTCGTGTTCCGAGGCTCTCTTGCCACTGGGCACAGCCCTTGCTGATGAGAACATCCATTTTTTGTATCCAATGATTTGCAGTTTTTTTCCCCTTTTCCCTCTGAACAAGGATTCCGAACTCTGGTTTAACCTTGGTTTGAACAGAAGAGAGCAAACTGTGGTTTCAGATTTGGACACAGACAAAACTAGGATTTGCCTTGAAAAGGGAAGTGTTTAATTCTCAAGCTTTCGGCTGGAGGAGAGAGTACAAGGCCCCCGAGAATCGGCCAGGATAATCCACGTGACCAAATGGGCTGTATTCAAATGTTGCTTGTAACTACAGTTCACAGAAAGCATTGCCACAGTTTTGCGTGTGTGTGTGTGTATCTCACCTCCTCCCTTCTCTTGCTGAGAATCATGGTTTAACTCTGGTTACTCATGATGTTCAAATGCAGGTGTACACATTAGCCGGAGTTAGTCCCTCCCCCCCTCCAAGGGATCCTGTACCAGCACTGGCTAACCTGTGTGCATTCAGACATCCCGGGTAACTGTTCCTGAAATTCAGCACCAAGCGGAGATTGGACATACTTTTCCTTAACAATCACTAAGGCCCCTTCCGCACACGCAAAATAATGCATTTTCAAACCACTTTCGCAACTGTTTGCAAGTGGATTTTGCCATTCCGCACAGCTTCAAAGAGCACTGAAAGCAGTTTGAAAGTGCATTATTCTGCATGTGCGGAATGAGCCTACAGGATTTCAGCCGACTGTGGACCTTGCTGGTGCCTTTGAACTGTGTCGGATCTAATTTTCAGCTGCAGGCTATTGAATGCTGTGTGAGTTCGCGTGTGTATGTGAACCAGCTTAGCCCCCACCCCCCACCCCCACCCTCCAATTGTCATTAACTTCAAGAAGAGCATTTTTGCAGGTCTAACCACCCGACTAGTAAAAAGTCTGCAATTTTTCTATGGTTAAAGTCTATACAAACATGACTGTTCCCCCCCTCCCCCAGCGCATTCCACTCATGGAAATACTTGCAAATGTTCCCATGAAAGACTCTCAAAATTGAATCTAGAATGAGTCTTAACATGACACACGGGAAACCCGCTCCCAGCCAGAGTCCCGTGCTTTGTCAACATTTTTATTCTCCCTTGTAAACAATGAAATTTTTGTCAGATTCATAGAGCTTGACTTTGTAGAGGCATCCTGCCGGGAGGATTTTTTCCAGGTTGCTCCAGATGTAGATGGCTAAGTTCTCTGTCGTGCTGCAAAACAGAACAGAGAGATTGATGATGAAGAGAAATGCCGGTGATGTGTGTGGCTCTGTGTAAAGGTGGATTGATAGACAGGACTGGAGGCCTTTGTACCTGCCTGTTAACCTCAGATCAAGTCTGTCCTCTGCTCTGTCTGTTCTCTGGGGGGAGAAAGGCAGAATTCTGCGACTTGTCAGGCATGGATTTATACAGCTTCATGGGCGGCTACATAAATGTTACAGCTAATTAGTCATCTTAATCTGGGACTCGGGCAGCCCAACCAGACAGCATGTCTGCACCACGGAAGGGATTTGCTAGAAGGGGGGATGCCCGGTCTCTTTCTGCTGTGCTCAAGCACCAACTATGCAGCTGGCCAGAAGGTGGCAGTGCAACTTTTTGGGTCAGCAGCAGCCAGGTGATCCAATCAATCGGCTTGGGTTTCACTTGGTCCTATAAAGCAGCAGCTTTCTGGCTTGGATGCTAAGTTTGAGCAATGTCTTGCCTGAGATAATGATGGCTACTGTGGTTGTCCTGCTGATTTAACGGGCCGTGTCTAGCCATTCTCCAGCCTCTGTAAAAATGTATATGCACTGCTGATCTTGTGTAGTTTTGTTCGGCTACTTAGGGGGAACAGAAATCAGTGGCCAAATAAATCAATGGCCAGTTTCCCATTTTGTAAAGTAGAACAACGAATGACGTCCTCTGCCTGCCAAAATGATTAATAATAATCGGCTGGATTTCTTTCTGAACACAGAACATACTTTTCTTACACAAAACAGAGATGTTTGGAGGTAGTGCGGAGGAGGAGCGGCTTTATCACTGCCCCTCCCAGTTTTCCCCACCCACCTACCTTACAACGTCAGCAAAAAATTCCACATCTTGGTCCAGGTTCTTGTGGTCCAGAGGTTGTAAAATAGCTTCCTGAACACAACAAGAACAACAGAGGTGATTGTGGGTTGCAAAGAAAGGAACAGGAGACTCCTAACTGCGCTGGAAAGTCAAATGGGACGCTGGGAGTCAGCGCCTGGATTACTAGACAGGAAATTACCTGCAAAAAGGTGGTATTGGGGGGAGCATCTGGGTTGGGGGCTACAGTGCTTGGAAACATTTTACCCCCCCCCCCCCCCCCCCCATGCTTCTTGCAACAGAGATGCCCTTGCGTTGTTGGAAGGACTTTGGAACTGGTATTCAGAGACACTGTGTCTCCGATTGGGGAGGCTCGATTATATGTTGTCAGCTGCCTGAGTTTGGAAAGGGAGGGGCAGCATATTAAATGCAATCAATCAATCAATCAGTACATCCTCTGCAGCTCCATGGATTTCTTCTTCCCTTTAAAGCCAACTGAACAAGCAACCAGCCCTGCATTTTGTGGGGGTGAATCGCACAAGTTAGTTTCTTGTTGAGCGAAGAAGCATGACTTGTTTGTCCGGGAGATGCTCTTTGCTATGGGTGGGGCTTCTATTTCTCCTTATATGGAGGTTTGTGCTGAGCTCTGCTCTCCCCAGAATCTGGGCCTACTTATTTACATTATTTATAGTCCACCTTTCTCCCAGAGACTCAAGCTGGATTACACATAGTGACCCATGCATTAGGATTTTAGAAGTCTGGAACTGTCTGAAAGAACTGAACATAAGCTAAGTATTCACAAGATGCATTAAGCTGTACAGAAATGACATGAATAAGCTAGACATGGCATGATAGACCACAAGTCCCCAATCATGGTTTGATAAACCATTTTGTGCAGTGCAACCCCATTACCTGCATAGAAAAGCTCTTTTGAATAGTTCAGCTTTGCCTAGTTTGGCAGACAGTAATCCTTACAGAAACAAAAGGTTTTAGTAAAAAATCCCGGAGTTACCCGCATGTACTCCTGAAGTTTGTAAATGTTCATGAACATGCCACTGATGGGATTTATCTGGGAGACAAGATTAAAAAAAAAATTAAACCGTGTTCATTGAAACATCTTTAAAGTCAATTTTCGGCCATCAGTCACCCGCAAGCATCTTAAAACAGTGTTGAAATCACCGTTAGAAAAGCAAAACAAAAACCCAGGAAGTAGAAATGTAGATATATACAAAAAGGAAACAGGAGACAGCGAATCCACCAAAAGACCTTTCCCAGCGTCAAAATCCACATAAAGTTCCCAGTGAGCAAAACTTGAACCAGGACAAAGGCCCTTTCCCCACTTACCTTAAGCCCCGCGCTACTTTCCTCAAGTAGCGCGGGGTCCAGCTGCACTCCCCACTTCAGGGGCGGCAAGAACGCAGCCGCCCCGACGCTGCCTCTCTCGCGCCCCCACAGAGTGCGTAATTCCTGGCGCCTTTTGAAATGGCGCCTTTTGATGACCCCACGCTCTGCCGTGGGGAAGCCGGGGCGCACGCCAGGAATTGCGCGCGCTGGGAATTGCGCACAGCAACCTTTGGACAAAGGTAAGTGGGGAAAGGGCCAAAGCTCCCAATGAGTTAAACTTGAACCAGGTTTTAAACTACTCTCCTAAAAACCAAAGAGGGGGAGAACCATCCCACAGACTGGGACCACGACTGAAAACATAGCAGGCAGCCATTAACACAGCTTTGGAAATACAGCAAATGCTACAATTCTTTGGCAGGTTTTGCAGTGGGGATTAGTTGAAAATGGAGAATTCATGCACATTATGCTGGGGATATCAATAGCAGGGGCTGCAGAGGCGTAGCAAGGGGGGAAAGCACCCGGTGTGCTGGTGCGTAATCTGCCCCCCCACGCTCCAGAATGCCCCCGCCACGCCCTCACCACACGCCCACAGGGGCGCTCGCCTGGTGCGTTGTGCATCCCTTCCCCTTGGAGCTACGCCTCTGGCAGGGGGAAATGCACTTCTTTCTTCCCCTGTTTTCCTGCCAGTAAGTGGCTGGAAATACACTAGATGAAACTTGGTCCAGTTCAACATCTGATAGGACAGTATTCTCATTTAATTCTTATTTAATTTATATGTACCTTTCTCCCCAATGGGGATCCAAAGTTACTTACATCTTTCTTCTCTCCTCATGTTATCCACACAACAATCCTGTGAGGTAGGTGTGGCTGAGATCATGTGACTGGCCCAAGTCCTTCCATCCATACCTGGGTCCTACTGTGACACTGATCTCTGTGGTTTCCAGTCCATGAACGGCACGGTGTAGTGGTTAAGAGTGGTGGAAATCAGGGGAACTGGGTTTGATTCTCCAGTCTTCCACATGAGCACTGGAGTCTCATCTGATGAACTGGGTTTGTTTTCTCACTCCTCCACATGAAGCCTGTGGGTGACCTTGGGCTAGTCACAGTTCTCTCAGAACTCTCTCAGCCCCGCCTACCTCACAGGGTGTCTGTTGTGGGGGGAGGAAGGGAAAGGTGTTTGTAAGCCACCCTATAGGAGAGAAAGTTGGGTATAGATCCAAACTCCTCTTCTTCTTAGCTGGGCATTGAAACAGGCAGCCAGACAAACCTCAAGAGTTCTGTGAATCTCCAATTTTTTTATCAAAGTGCCCCTCTCAGTTGTGTTTGTGTGTTCCTTGCAAAAGGAGAAATGAACTGAAATGCTCACCTGTCCACGTACAGTCACGATCACTGAAAAGCAAACAGGAAAAGTCAGGTTCCCAACAGACATAGTTCCATTTCACAGCCGTGAGAAGGCAGCAAAGAGCTGGGCAAAGCATTCCCTCCTGTCTGAAGGGGCAGAAACCCTCATGGCAGAGAATGGGTTTGAGGCACTTTCCCCTGGATTGTCCAGCCTGCCCCCTTGGATACCGGCTGCCTCCTCCCAGGGGCTCCTGCTGCAGAGTTCGCTGGCTCCCATCTACAGCTAGAGATGTCTGGCCAAGCACACAGGAGGCGGAGAGCCGCTTACCTTTGTAATTGTGGCCATGGCTGTGATTACATTTTCCAAACTGCTTCCGGTTCTCTTCCTCATTCAGCGATTTGCTGGAAGATCAAAGGGAGAGGGGTGATAGTAGTGATGTGAATAAGCCAATAGTTAAAATTGGGGTCAGCCCCCTTTCCCTTTCACACTTTGTGCAGTAGGGTACGTGATTTTGGCACATGCCAGAGCAGAAGCCAACCTCCAGGTGAGGCTCGGAGTAACAACTGATCTCCAGACTTCAGAGATCAGTTCCCTGAGCTTCAGAGAATGCCTGCCTGTGGTCACCTGCTGTGCCCCTCTTCTCCCTGTACATTAGTTTGTGAATGGTAGATCTGTTGTCTGCTTGGGGACAGTGAATCATAGGGCCTTTCCCCACTTACCTTAAGCCCGCGCTACTTGAGGAGAGTGGGGACGCCCGGGCACGCGCCTGGGATGCTGCGCGCTGAGAGCAGCGCGCGGCATAGGGAGGATCGAAGAGAGTGGGGAAAGGCCCATAGAATCATAGAGCTGGAAGAGACCAGAAGGGCCATCAAGTCCAACCCCCTGTAATACAGGAACATATAAGCAAAGCACTCCTGACAGATGTCCATCCAGCCTCTCTTTAAAAACCTCCAAAGAAGGAGACTCCACCACACTCCAAGGTAGTGTATTCCACTGTCCAACAGCCCTGACTGTCAGGAAGTTTTCCCTGATGTTTAGGTGGAATCTCTTTTCCTTCACCTTGAACCCATGACTCCTGGTCCCAGACTCCGGAGCAGCAGAAAACAAGCTTCCTCCCTCACCAACAAGACACTGGCCCTTTTTGCACAAATCACAGCATTTCCAGAAAGTTTTCAATCTCCCCTTTAGTGCAAGGTTTGTCCAAACTCACCCCCTCCAAACAGTTATGGTCGTTTTCCCACTTACCATCTGCTGCGCGCTACTGTTGCCAAGTAGCGCGGGGTCCCGCGGCACTCCCCACTAGAGGGGCGGCGACAACGCCAACGCTTGGCAGCTGCTGCTCTCGCACCCCCCCTCAGCGTAGCGTCATTCCCTGGTGCTCCTCAAAAGCAGTAGCCTTTTGATGGCCCTGCACAGAAGCGTGGGGTCATGGGGAAAGCACCTAAGGGGCCGCGCCGGATAATGGCGCTGAGTAGTAGCCTTGCGCAACAAAGGAATTGGGTCATGGTAAGTGGGGAAACGACCAAAGACTGCTGTGAGGGTTTTTTAAATGGTTTTTTTGCTGCTCATTTGAAGCAATGCTTCCTAAATTCGCTGCTTCAACACACTGTTGCTCTGTTTAATCGAGCTTTCATAGATTCCACACACACAGATCCCCACCCCCCCAATGATAAAAATGAGAGGTGAGTGGGCAAAAGTCTGAGATCAGGGATGCAAAAAAAATAGTGCCCGGGGGGAAATTGGGCAAAGGCACAGAGACGTGGAAAACAGCAGTGGGAAAGATAGAATGTAAAGATGACCACACACCAAGGGAAGAAAGCTTGGAAATGTTTCACTCTAAAGCATCATTTTAAAAGAGTTTTCAAATAAAATGGAGAATAAGCTGCTTGGAAATGTTTTGGGAACCAACGAGGGGAAAAAAACAGTGTGGAATTCCACCAAGGAAACATTCTATTTCCTGTCTTGAAACATTTTAAGCGGTGTGTATGGAAAGGGCCATTTCCTGTTGTGTTGATGCTTGTGTGTGTGTAGGCAACATCATATGCTGCTTAGAGTCCAGTACTGAGCAGAGAAAAGCAAGTTAAAATTGCCCTCAAGAAAATGAGGCTTGGGTTACAGAGGGCTCTTTTCTTGTCCCTGCCCCATAATGCTAGAACTCAGGGGCCACCTGATGAAATGGACGAGAAACCATTTTTGGGCAGACAAAAGGCAAAACGTCTTTACTCGGCGGGAATCAAACTGTGGTCGTGGGTGCCAGTGGAGGCAGGAAGATCCTGAGCATAGATAACTTCAAAAGTGCGCTGGGTGGACCCATGGAGGAGAGACCCATCAGTGGCAACCCAGAATAAAATGAAATGGTGATCCTCCTGCACAGGAGATTTGGAGGGGAATGGTGAAAAGCAGTTCTGTTTAATCTGCAGGGGAATTTTACAAAGGAGTTCTTCACAGAGGTGTAGCAACCGAAAACGACACCCAGGGCAAGAAGGGAAATTGTGCCCCCCCCCCACCCGCCCGCCTCCTTGCAACCCCATCCTGTAGTTCCTTTAAAATTCAGCTTGTGCTTGCTTTCCTTCTAGCCAAGCGGCATCAAGGTGAGCAAGAGACTGGAGTGGGGGAGCCGGCCTTGGTGCTGCCTGTCTAGAAGGAAAGCAAGCATGAGCTGAATTTTAAAGGAACCACAGGGTTGGTTTTTTTTTGCAGGGGTGGGGGTGGCTTCCAAATGCTCCCAGGCACCTGGTGCCCAGGGCAACAGCCCCCCTCGCTCCCCTCACTATGCCTATGGTTCCTCAGTTTAAAGCCCTGATAGACAAGCCCCTTGGCATTCCTCCGCCAGCTGGTGCTTCCTGATTCTGCTGACCACCTGGCACCTGTCAGGTCCCTCGGCCAGCCTCCAGAGGAACTCGGTTTCTGGCTCCTTCAATAAACTCAAGAGAGCAAGTTAGCATATATTGATAGGAGCCAGTGAGAGCCGGGAAAGAGGAAGAGAAAAAGAGATCTCCCTGAGAACAGAAATGGAAAGGCAACCCAGCTTCATTCTACAGCAACCCTTCACTCCCACTGACCTGACCCTAACCGGCTGTGGACAACCCTTGACCTTCCCCCTCTACCCCCACCCTGTCCAGCCAGCTCAGGTCATAAACCCTCTGAACAGATTGAGAGAGCCAGATTCGAGTCCAGTCACCCCTTAGAGAACAGCAAGAGGGTTTTTTTTTGGGGGGGGGGAGCAGTTCTCAAGCAGCAACGCTCCCTTCGTCAAATGAACAGCGGGAGCTGTGCAAAGTGGCAGAGAAAGGTGGCAGGCGAGGAGTGTGGGATGGATCGTGAAGACGACAGCTTTCCATATTATCATCTTTCACCTGGATCCTGGTTTGCTATGGTTTGCCACTGGATATGAGGGACCCTATGGTTTGCAGCTGGATATGTTGATCTGCAACATCTGTGCCCTCTGGATTCTCAGGATCCAAAGACAGACTGCCAGTGGACACTGGCAGAGGATGTGGGCGGGGGGGGGGGGGGGGCCTGGTTGTCAGATCCCAAATTGGGAAACTCTTGGAGATGGAGCCTGGGAGGGCAGGAACCTCAGTGGGGTACAATGCCCATAAACCCCGCCCTCCAAAGCATCAAATTTTCTCCAGTGATCTCTACTGTCTGGAGGTGAGTTTCCAGGGTCCCACCTGGAGGCTGGCATTCCCATCCAAGGAGTTGTGGGTGATTTGTCAGTTCTTGGGTGTGAAACCTCTGCACAAATGGTCCTTAAAATTCTCTGGTGCCCAAGAGGGCACCCAGCAGCTTGGCGCCTTTGTTGCACAAGGCTGAAGAATGTTGTTGTCCCCCTGCCTCGCCTCTGCACAGCAAGGCTGCATCTTCCCTCTCCTCCTTGTCACCATTACCTGCTCAGCCTGTGGGCAGCTGCAAAGGTCTCCGTTCGGGAAAGGAAGGTCACTTTGCTTGTAGCTTTTGGTTTGCTGTCTTCTGCTATGCTCTGCATTGCTAAAAAACCCCCGCGGGAGCTGAGCGGCAGCAAAAGCCACGAGCCCTCCTCAGGCACCCAAATAAATACACCCACGAGCCCTCATCATATGATAAGCAGCAAAACAGGCCATTGGGCGCAGAGTTGAAGCCCTGTTTCCTGGTCACGTACCCTTTGCACAGAATGGCCGTGACCTAATTTCTTTAATGCAGCATGTCTCCCCTTTGCTTGCATGGATGCGGCCCCGTCTCAAAATGTGGAATTAGCTCGGACTCTTTCATGGCCACGCTTCAGTTCATGTGATGTGGAGTGCCGGAAAAAGATTCTGTGAGTGCACGTTGAAGACACGTTGTGTCTGAAATGCACATAGGTGATGTTGCCTGGGATGATTCTGGAATTCTATTATACACCAGATCATCAAATTCTTGCAAACTCTTTGTGTATGTGTGTGCGTGTCTATCCTTTGTTTCAGAAAGGTCCCTTTTTAGTCCCAGGATGATAGTTTGAGATAACTGCGTAAACACTAGCGTTTAGTTCAAACATAGCCCAAAACCTTAGTTCAATTAAAGAAACGTTGGTTACTGTCCTTTGCATATCAGTTGTAGTCACCTTCTTTATGAATTGTTTTATTTTGCAGTTTTAACAATTTATATACCCTATATACTCATGTATAAGTCGACCCGAATATAAGTTGAAGCACCTAATTTTACCACAAAAAACTGGGAAAACTTATTGACTCGAGTATAAGTCTAGGGTGGGAAATGCAGCAGCTACTGGTAAATTTCAAAAATAAAAATAGATACGGTCGGGCGCTATTTGGGGGTTTCTGCCACTGACTCCCCATCTCACTAATCCCAGGGTCTCTGCCACTGACCTCTCCATCCCGCAGCTTGTCCAGCTCACCCAGGTTGACTGGCTGTCACCCGCCAAGAGCCAGACACTGGCGGCCGCTGAGAAGGCAGAGGCAGAGGCAGAGAAAGCGGCTGAAAGCGTGGAGGCAGAGAAGAAGGCAGAGGAGAGCGAAGCAGAAAAGGAGGCTGAGAAAGCGGCTGAAAGGGGGGAGGCAGAGAAGAAGGCAGAAGAGAGCGAAGCAGAAAAGGAGGCTGAGAAAGCGGCTGAAAGTGGGGAGGCAGAGAAGAAGGCAGAGGAGAGCGAAGCAGAAAAGGAGGCTGAGAAAGTGGCTGAAAGGGGGGAGGCAGAGAAGAAGGCAGAGGAGATCGAAGCAGAGGCAGAGAAAGTGGCTGAAAGGGTGAAGGCAGAGAAGAAGGCAGGAGAGAGTGAAGACGGGAGAGGGGGAACGCCACACAAGAATTACGGGTAAGTGGGACCCTCACTCGTGTATCTGTCGAGCGGGGCTTTTTCAGCACAAAAAAATGTGCTGAAAAAGTAGACTTATACGCGAGTATATAAGGTATTATATTTTGGAATGTTTTATGATGGATGTATTAGAAATGGTGTATGTAAGCCGCCCTGAGCCTAGCTTAAGATAGAGATGGCAGGGTATTGAATTTAATCATTTAATAAACAAAACAAACACATAAATCCATCCATCCATCCATCCATCCATCCATCCATCCATCCATCCATCCATCCATCCATCCATCCATCCATCCATCCATCCATCCATCCATCCATCCATCCATCCATCCATCCATCCATCCATCCATCCATCCATCCATCCATACATACATACATACATACATACATACATACTCTAAATGCCGTCCATTAACCATGATTAGTTAGGGTACATCAAAAACTGGCATCTCTAAATTGGTTGTTGGCACAGTTCAGCCCAGTTCAGACATCGTTATATTAAATGTACTGAGTTTACCCTGACCTGGTGGCCAAGGCTAGCTTAATCTCATCTGATATCAGAAGATAAGCAGGGTCAGCCTGGTTAATTCTTGGGTGGGTGGTCATCGTGAAAGTCCAGGGTTGTTGTGCAGAGGCAGGCAGTGGCAAACCACCTCTGAATACCTTTTGCCTCGAAAACCCCATGAGGGGTTTCCATATGTTGTCTATGGTGGGATGGCACTTTCTACCACCTGCTACACGTGTTTTCAGCTCACAGGATTCTGCTGTAGTCCCTCCTCTCCATAAACCTGCCCCTCCCAGGCTTCACCCTCAAATCTCCAGCAATTTCTTGACCTCGACTTGGCCACCCCAGCTCTTCCAGGGCTTTTTTCCTGGGTCAGGCCCTGACTGGTATGTGCCGGTCTTTTCCGGCCTGCCGTCTGCCCAAGGAGGGCTCCTTCCTCTTGCCCTGTCAGTGCTCCACATGTGATTCTCCAAGCACGTGGAGGGAACAAGAACAGCTCAGTGTGTCTGTCGAAAGAATCTCTCGATCGGTCTGCAGCAATGCCAGTGTTTGATCCCAAGTGGATCACAAGATGAGGTGCATCAGCTGCGGACTCCCTCAAAGACTCCCTCAAAGAAAAACGTTATCTCCTGGAAGGGCAGGCGTTTACTTTAGCTGCAGCCTGCCTGCTTGGAGGAGATCAATTATTGCATAGTAAATCAATCAGTTGTGCAGCGTGTTTGATCTTTTATTGGGGGGGGAGGGCAAAAGTGGTGGCCTTTGTTCAGACTGTGGGCTCCAGGTCACCTGATTTGTTGCAGTATTTATTTAGCACTTAATGGCACCCCGTCAAACACATGGTGCTTTACAAAACTTCATACGTCAGGCTGTTTGTATAGGGTTGCTAACTCTGGGGTTCTGGAAGTATGGTTGCCAAGTGCCCCTGGCCACTGGTGGAAGATTGGGTTGCCAGCTCCAGGGAAAAAAATTGAGGATGGAGCTGGGAGAGGACAGCGGCCTTATCAGGGTGCAGTGCCCTATAGTCCATCCTCCAAAGCATCTGTTTTCTCCAGAGTAACATCTCTGTAGTGTGGAGTTAAGTTGTAATACTGGAGGATTCCCTGATCTCATCAGAGGTGGGATCCAGCAGGTTCTCACCAGTTCCCGCAAGTGGGTTACTAATTATTTGTGTGTGCCGAGAGGGGGTTACTAATTGGGTCTGCTTTTCCATTAGAAATTCCATTAGGTCCAAAAATCATAAAGTCCTGTTGTTTCCTATGTGGCCGGTTAGCGAAGGTAGAAAACGGGACAATTCTCCCTGTTGGACTGTTTTAAAAACATGTTTTATAAATATGGTAAAGTTCCTTGTTTAAGGAAATATGTCCTTCTTTTGATTTCTAGAAACAAAATTAAGTATTTGAAAGTATTAAGTATTTGACAGGCAGTCAATTAGAGGAGAAGTAGTTGTTTCTGTTGGCAGTTGACGATAGGACTTGCTATAATGAGTTTAAATTATGGACAGAAAGATACCAGCTGGAAATTAGGAACTTTTTTTTTACAGTAAGAGGTTTTTTTACAGTAACAGAGAAATTATTAATGCCCTGCCCCCAGAATGCCCGGCCACACCCCCGTCGTGCCCCGCCCAGCCCCATTGGTACTACGCCACTGTTTGAATCCCACCACCATGGGAACCTGTTACTAAAATTTTTGTATCCCACCACTGGGTCTCATCTGGAGGTTGGCACCTCTAACCGGGGAAATGCGATTGGTGTTTCGATTTTGTCTTCAGATTGTAAAAATCTTTTGCCTTCACATTTTTCGAATTGGTGTGGCATCAATACCATCACATCTCTTCCTCTGTGAACCTGGAGGTGATATCATCATGTTGGGGCAACACTCTAGGACAGTGATGGCGAACCTATGGCACGGGTGCCACAAGAGCAGCACTTCAGACCCTCTCTGGCAGGCACTTCGCACTTTTACAGAAGTTTGTCATGTGGAGGTGGAGAAATCACCCCCCACACACACACACCTAGAGCTGGCCACCTGAGCCACTGAAGCACGATGATGCGTGCACCGCGATGAAGCAGGAAGGACTTCGGCTGGCCCGAGGCCTGGTGCTTACTGCCAATAGCTTTGGGTGGCTGCCCGGGGGGGGGGGGGGGGGCAGAGGAGGCAAAGATGCTAGAGAGGCACAGAGCGGTGCGTGCGGGACTTGCTGGAGACTAGAGCAGGCTGGCCCCTGCTCAAGCAGGTGGGGTGGAAGAAGAGGGAGCTAACCAGTTTTTTTCTAAACTAAAACCTCAGCATTCAGGTTAAATTGCCAGGTTGACACTTTGCAATAAATAAGTGGGGTTTGGGTTGCAATTTGGGCACTCGGTCTCAAAAAGGTTCGCCAACACTGCTATAGTGGCTTGGTGGTTTCTTCCCTCCCTAGCTAAGCAATCAAGAAGAGAAACTGTCAGTAGCTGAGCTTGCACCCCATCTTCCTAATGGTTCTCCAGTGGTCAGAAATAGTAACTGCCTTTTGAAATTCTACCAGAAGGCCTCACTAGTCTCTCATGCTTGACGTGCAAAGCCAATCTGATTTTAAATCGGATTTGTCTTCTGATCAATGGGGCTTTTTCATTCCATTTGCCAGCAAAGGACACTCAAACAGACAGCCTTTGAACTGTTCCGGGTCTTTAAGACATGGCTGATTAAAGTGTTTATGGATTTGTAGTTTGGGGGCAAAGGAGAATGATGAAGGGGATCATCTCAGAGGTTTCTCTAATTATGAAAATATAACTGCCCGCCTTTGAACTTTTCAACGTGACAAGCGGCTGCAACTGAAGGATTTGGTCTCCATTTTCAGGGCTTCAGAGGATTCAGCCATGACTTGAGATGTCAGATTAAAGATGGCACCTCTCATACCCCCTCCTCCGCCTCTCGGTGGAAAAGGTAAAGAAAAAACAAAGGATGCAAAGGATAAAGTTGCCATCATGCCGGTGCCATTACATCACTTCCATTGCAAACCTTGTAAAACCACAGAGTTTCAGCGAAGTCCTAGAGCAGTGATGGTGAACCTTTTCGAGGCCGAGTGCCCAAATTGCAACCCAAAACCCACTTATTTATCGCAAAGTGCCAACACAGCAATTTAATTTGAATACTGAGGTTTTAATTAAAAAAAAAAAACGGTTGGTGGAGCGTCTGCTTGGCATGCCAAAGCATCCACATCCAGTCCCTGGCATCTCCACTTCAAGACCTTTGCTGGAGACCCTGGAGAGCTGCTGCCAGTCTGAGTAGGCAATACTGGCATATTCAGTGGGGTGATACCATTCTCCCCTCCTGCACCGTCAACCCTCCAGATGGATCGGTCCAGGTGTTTTTGTGGGTAGGGTTGGTTCCCAACAGTGAAGATGAGGGCTCCCCCAAAAAACTGGTTGATCACTGAACCAGGTGACTAAATCTGATGGGAATTCCTGATAAGGAAGCCGCACCTGGGCCCTGTTCCTCCCGGCTTTTGCAATATCTGGGTTGTTTACTTGTCTAATATCATCACCTGCCAGAGTGTGACACTGACTCAGCTCCAGGTGGGGTGCAAGTTATTAGCACATACCTGAGATGCATTCCTCGGAGAGAATTTGAGAAAGGGAAATATAGCATTCTTGCAGGTACCCCACTGAATTGGACCATTCCTCAGATTTATAATGTTTCTAGGCTTGGGGGTATAGATGGTAGGGCCATCTATGGGGACAGTTACCCCATGGGCCTCTTCTATTGTTCAACCAGCTTCAGTTCTTCAGCTACAAAATAGGAGGGGTTTTTTTGGAAGGGGGGCTTCTCAAGGTAGGAGGCCCTGATTTTAGGAGCAAAGATTTTATGCTAGTGAGGACCGGATTTCTATTCTTCCACACCAATCATTATGGATCTGTTTCAAGAGTTCTGTGTGTAGAGTTCTGTAGTATGGTTATGGAGACAAGTGTGAATTTTGATTCCTTCTTTTCTATTTTGTATACATTACAAAGGATGATAGGAAGGCATCGTGATGACGGAGAAGTTTCAACTCTAATTTCTGTAATGAATTTATTTCTGTATTGTTTTATTGGTTGTTATAATACAATTTGTTTTTTTTTAACAAAAGAGTTCTGTGCGTAATAAAGCAGAACACTTCCAGTGCAAAGGAAACAAAGAGTGGGTGTAAATGGGAAGTTCTCACAATGGAGAGATGTCGGGAGTGGTGTCCCCCAAGGATCCGTTTTGGGACCAGTGCTCTTTAACCTATTCATAAAAGGACACTGGAAGTAGGGGTGGAGTAGCGTGGTGGCCAAGTTTGCAGATGATACCAAATTATGTAGGGTGGTGAGAACCACAAAGGATTGCGAAGAGCTCCAAGCGGACCTTGATAAATTAGGTGAGTGGGCTAAGAAATGGCAAATGCAGTTCAATGTAGCAAAATGCAGAGTGATGCACATAGGGAGCCGCAAAAAAAATCCAAACTTCACATACACTTCCACAGGGGTCAGTGCTATCAGTCACAGACCAGGAAAGGGATTTAAGCGTCTTAGTTGATAGGACTTCCATGGGAATGCATCAACTCAATGCATGGCAGCTGTGAAAAAGGCAAACTCTATGCCTGAGGGATCATTAGGAAAGGAATTGAGAATAAAACTGCAAGATTGTCATGCCCTTATATAAAGCAGTGGTGCGACCGCACTTGGAGTACTGTGTCCAGTTCACAATTGGTCGCCGCATACTCAAAAAGGATATTTGAGGAGATAGAAAAAAAGAAGTGCAGAGAAAGGGCAACCTTAAGGATGATTGAGGGACTGGAGCACCTTCCTATGAGGAGAGGCTGCAGTGTTTGGGACTCTTTAGTTTTGGAGAGGAGGCTGGCTGAGGGGGGGATATAGATTTGAAGTCCTACAAAATTATGCATGAGGGTAGAAAATGTTGACAGGGAGAACATTTTCTCTCTTTCTCACAATACTAGAACCAGGGGGCATTCATTGAAAATGCTGGGGGAAAGAATGAGGACTAATAAAAGGAAACACTTCTTCACACAACGTGTGATTGGTGTTTGGAATATGCTGCCACAGGAGGTGGTGATGGCCACTAACCTGGATAGCTTTAAAAGGGGCTTGGACAGATTTATGGAGGAGAAGTCGATTTATGGCTACCAATCTTGATCCTCCTTGATCTGAGATTGCAAATGCCTTAACAGACCAGGTGATCAGCAGAGCTACAACGCCCCATAGAGAAGGCCATTGCGTTCACATCCTACATGTGAGCTCCCAAAGGCACCTGGTGGGCCACTGCGAGTAGCAGAGAGCTGGACTAGATGGACTTTGGTCTGATCCAGCTGGCTTGTTCTTATGTTCTTCTTATGTTCTTATGCACAGAAGAGAAATGGAATGCCTCTCGGATGGCATTCCACCTTTTCAAAATAATCAGTTGGGGGAAAAGAATGGGTCATAGAGTACATCTATATGAGTTTCTGCACAGTGGCAGATAGGAAGGCGCTCCAAAGGGTGATCACTACTGCACAGAGGATTATCGGCTGCCCTCTCCCCTCCTTGGAAGAACTCTATAATTCCCGAAGCCTAAAAAAAGCCCAAAATAGTTGGAGAGACCTGTCTCATCCAGCACACTCTCTTTTTGAACTGTTACCATCCGGCAGACAGTACAGGTCTATCGAAACTAGGACAAAGAGGCTTAGAGACAGCTTCTACTTCTAGAGCTGTGGCTATGCTAAACTCTGCGGCTTCGTGTTGATGTGTTTGGGGCTGTGTAGGGATGGGTGGAGGAAGGGGAAAGTGAGGATGGGGTATGAGTCTGAAATTGTGTGCATCGAGGAATGCTGCTGTAAATTTCGTTGTGCATGCACAATGACAATAAAATGCTTATGCTTATGCTTAAAGATATGCATTAACTATTCTGCTTTCAGATGAAAGAACGAATAGAAAACATGGTGTAGATACATCATAGCATTATTTTATTCTTCACACCCACTCTCAGAACTGAACAGCTTCAAATCAATAGTGAAAGGTGCACCCAGGAGCTGATAGTTGCTGGTGGAAAGGGCTGTCAAGTCTGAGCCTCCATGCAGTGGCGTACAGCCTAGGGGGACATATGGGGTCAAATATCCCCGGGCTGCGGCTATTTAGTCATGGGGGGTGGTGGAAAATCACCCCCACACCCTTCCTCCTTCCCCCCGGTTCAAGACCTGGTGCAAAAAAAGTTGTTTGGTTGTGGTGGGGGAGGGCGGCCATCCATACGGGGGTGGGGGTGGGGCGGAAAGCTCCGATTTTGCACTGGGCTTCATTTTCCCTAGATATGCCTCTGCCTCTGTGTAACAACCCTGGGCAAAGGCCTTTTCTGCCCTGGAACTCTCTGTCTAGTGCAGTGATGGCGAACCTATGGCACGGGTGCCAGAGGTGGCACTCAGAGCCCTCTCTGTGGGCATGTGCAAACAGAGTGCCCCACATCTAGGCTGGCCTGGGCCGCTGGGCTCGATTATTAGCATCAAAACTAAGAACTAGTTTTGGGGAAGTAGTGTAGGTTACCCTGTTAAGCGCTGTTAAACCCCACTGATTTTCATGCAAAGAACTAAAGTGCGATCCTTTACCTGGGAGTAAGCTCAGTTGCTGGCAATGGGGCTTGCTTCTGAGTAAACCCTCCTAGGGTCGTGATTCACCCATTGGAAGAGTTGCACGGTTGCTTCAAAGCAAAGCCATCAACTGCCACGAAGCTTACTCCCGAGTAACGCATGCCTCGGAGCCAACCATTTTTTCTAAACGAAAACCTCAGTATTCAGGTTAAATTACCGTGTGGGCACTTTGCGATAAATAAGTGGGTTTTGGGCTGCAATTTGGGCCCTCGGTCTCAAAAAGGTTCGCCATCACTAGACTCTAGTGACACTCGAACAGGGCTTGTAAAACGGAGAAGGTTGAGAACATGTGGTTGAGGAGATGTTTGAGGACCAATGATTGAGGTCAGTGACAATGAACTGATGGGCCTGGCCATCTTAATGTGTTTCATACCAACATTGTACTCGGCACCCCTAAAATCGCCTAATTGATTGAATACTTCTAACAGATGTACTGAGACTATAAATCTGGTTAGCTCTTAAGTGGTTGCCCACCCAATTTCTGTATGTGTTTCAGTTCCATTTTAGACGCCTGAGACATCTTGTGGTTACTCAAGGGAAAGGAAACATTTAATCTGATTTTATTATCCTGGCTGTTGCAGATTAGATTCCTTAGAAATCAGGCTCTTTAAAATAAAATCTTTCTGCCTCTATTTTCCCAGCCTTCTGTTAGAAAAAGTGACCGCTGGTGACTGACAAATCGAAGCCAGCCAACGAAGGCTCCTCCCGTGCATAAAAGCGTGCCCCAAAGGTGAAATCTGAGCACCGAAGCCCATAAGAGGTAGGTTCATGGTGATGCCAAGAAAATAGTTCGTCATTAGTGGCCAGTTTCTGGCCAGATCAGTTAACCAGTGCCAGCATTTCCCAAATCTGCAAGTTGAATGAAAATCCAATTCTGTCTTCCCGGAAGCCTTTGTCGTTTGTCCAGATCCCATCATCCCCTATAACAAGGGTGGGGTTGCCAATGTCCAGGCGGGGTCTGGAGACCTCCTGGACTGATAACTCCTCTCCAGATGACAGGTGAGTTTCTCTGGACAAAATGGCTGCCTTAGAGGATCAACTCGAGGGCATCTTTTAAAACAGTGTATTTTTAACAGGGGTTTGCAGGGGTTATCTCTTTTTCTCCTTAAGGCTACTAGGAGCTGAGACTGCTGGAGGTGAGGCTTAACAGGGGTTAACAGAGGTTACTCTTTGTCCTGGGCTGCTAAAGGTGGGGCTCCTGAGGTGAGTCATTCAGTCTTTAGTTCAGTCTCTGGAACCAGCAGAAAGGAGCAGCAGTGGACAAGGCATCTGGGCCAGGAAGAACAGAGTGACTCTGGTGTTCATTTTGGAGGGCTTTTCTCAAAGCCACATCTTTTAAAACAGTGTATTTTTTGCTAACAGGGGTTTGCAGGGTTATCTCTTTTTTCTCCTTAAGGCTACTAGGAGCTTCCAGAGACGCTGCTGGAAGTGGGGCTTAACAGGGGTTAACAGAGGTTACTCTGTTTTGTCCTGGGCTGCTAAAGGAGTGGAGGCTCCTGAGGTGGAGTCATTCAGTCTTTAGCGTTCAGTCTCTGGAACCAGCTGCGCTGGCCTTGGCAGCAGTAATTTCTTTCTTTTTTCTTTTTAAAAATAAATAAAATAGATGATAGTGAATAAGGACATTTCTTGAGGGATAGTAGAAGGTACAGATAGCTCTAAGGGGCACTGACTAAAAAAAAGTTTAATATCTAAATATCTAAACAAAAGCAGAATATGAAGGCAGGGAAGCCAGCAGGGGGATGGAGGCTTGCCAGTGTTTTACACTGAAGTGTCACATGTATGACTATCTGCCACACAGGCCAGTATTGTTGGGTGTGCCCTGCGCTGCAATGAGCTCCTGGCACTCAAGGAGCAGTGTCCGTTCTCTTGAAGCCAAGGTGGCAGACCTGGAGAAGCTGAGAGAGGCAGAGAGGGCAACAAACAAGGCTTTCAGGGACCTAGCAGCCGGGACCCACGCCCAAGGCGACATCTCTTCAGATGTCATGGAGGAAAATGAGAGTCTGGGTGACAGAGGGTGCCAGTCTGAGAGGTGGGGGAAGATGCTCCCTTAGATGGGATCCCTTCCTTAACTGGTGATCAGCTATCCTCTGGCACTGAGGATACCCCTCGGGGCGGTGGGGGGCTCCTTGGGAGTGGGTGATTCGATCATCAGGAATATAGAGAGTTGGGTTTGTGACAGGCGTGATGACCGCATGGTGACTTGCCTGCCTGGTGCGAAGGTTAGGATGTCGCATCACGTCTAGATAGGCTGTTAGACAGTGCTGTAGGGTAAGGTCAGCAGTTGTGGTCCACAGTGGTACCAATGACATTTGAAATGTAGCCGGGAGGTTCTGGAGAAGCTAAATTTAGGCTGCTAGGAAAAAGTTTAAAATCCAGGACCCCCCCAAGGTGGCGTCTCTGAAATGCTACCTGTTTACAGCGCGCAGAGGCGAGCTAGGCAAGCGGAGATACAGGATGAGAAGGTGGTGCAAGGCAGAGGGTTTCAGATTTGTCAGGAACTGTGGAACCTTTTGGGATAAGGCAGGCCTGTACAAAGGGGCCGAGGGCTTCTATCTTAACCAAAGAGGAACCAGGCTGCTGGCGCTCAGCATTAAAAAGGTGGCAGAACAGCTTTTAAACTGATTCCTGGGGAAAAGCAGGCAAGAACTGAGGTGACTTCGGTTCGGAATACAGAGTCCATGAGGATGCAGACACAGAAGGAGGTTTTTTTAAATCAACCACATACAAGTGAGGAACATAGCAATGTGATAAGTGATAGTGTCTACAAAAGGCTAGAAGTTAAAACACGTAAATCCCAGGTTAGGGACGAATACAGAGTATACAAAAAGTGTCTCTATGCTAATAGTAGAAGCAGTGGAAACCCTAAAATGGGGGAGCTGGAGTGCAGAGTTTTGAAGGAGGACATTGATATAGTGGGCATCACAGAGACATGGTGGAATGAGGAGAACCAGTGGGATGCTGTTATCCCGGGTTACACGAAGCTCTACAGGAAGGATAGGACAGGGGCGTGTGGGGGGGTGGGGTGGCCCTCTACATCAAAGAAAGCATAGTGTCACATAAAATAGACAATGCAGGGGGAGCTGATTCCTCTGCGAAAACACTGTGGATATCAATACCAGGGGTGAAGCATAGTTTAACATTAGGAATATATTATAAGTCCCCCTGACCAAAGCACACAAGAGGATTCTGAGATGGAAAAAGAAATTAGAGAGGCCGCGAAAGCAAAAATGTAGTGGTAATGGGCAATTTTTAACTATCCCTAGAAAAACTGGAAAAATGCATGTTCGGGTCATAGTAAGGAGAGAACATTCCGGGATATGCTAAATGACTGTGGCTTAGAGCAGGTGGCTGTAGAAACAACCAGGCGAGATGTGATCCTAGATCTAATTCTATGTGGGACCCAGGACCCTGAAAGTGCGAGGAAGTCAGTATTTGTTGAGCCGATAGGGAACAGCGACCACAATGCTGTCAGATTCAGTATCTCTGCATGCGAACAAGTGACAACTACTAATGTAGTTACATTAGCCTTCAGAAAGGGAAATTTCTCAAAGATAGAGGGGGATAGTCGCGCAGGAAGCTGAAAGGGAAAATCAAGAGAGTCAAAAATGTCCAAGATGCTTGGAGGTTATTTAAAAACACAGTCTTAAAAGCTCAACTGGAATGTGTTCCACAGGTTAGGAAAGGCAACCCAGTCCAAAAGAAAGCCACCATGGTTGGCACAAGGGGCGTTGAGGAAATTATTAAGGGAAAAAAAAAGATGTCTTTTAGAAAATGGAAGTCCAACTTAGCTGATAAAGAGCCAGAGAGAACACAAATGGTGGCAAAAGAGAAGCAAGTTGGCTGTAAAGGGAGGCAAAAAAAGGATTATGAGGAACGCATGGCTGTGAACATCAAGACCAGCAACAAACAGTTCTTCAAGTACATCAAGAAAGCAAGGAAGCCAGCAAAGGGAGGCTGTAGTGGTTAGATGACAAAGGAACAAAGGGTGTGCTAAAAGATGACAGGGAGATTGCAGAAAAGCTGAATGAGGTGCTTGCATCTGTCTTCACCCAAGAGGAGGTGAGGAAAATTCCTGCACCTGAACCAGAAAAACTTCTTAGGAGGCGAATCCGAGGAATTAGCGGGATAGTGGTAGACAGAGCAAGAAGTTCTGGCAGCCATTGATAAGCAGAAATGCTACCAAATCCCCTGGCCCAGATTGCATTCACCCAAGAGTTCTTAAAGAGCTCAAGCATGAAATTGCTGATGTTCTCACTTTAATATGCAACTTATCAGCGAAATCAGGCTCCATCCCTGAAGACTGGAAGATGGCCCATGTCACACCAATCTTTAGAAAAGGATCTAGGGGGGACCGAGGAAATTACAGAGCCAGTCAGTTTGACATCTGTTCCTGGTAAATTAGTAGAATCCTGTCATTAAAGATAAAATTATAAAACATGTACAAAAAGCGAAACCTGCTGAGAAAGAGTCAGCATGGCTTTTGCAGAGGCAAATCCTGTCTTACAAACTTACTAGAGTTCTTTGAGGGATGTAAATAGGCATGTGGATAAGGGGGAACCAGTGGACATTGTCTACTTGGATTTCCAAAAGGCTTTTGACAAAGTTCCTCACCAAAGACGATTGAGAAAACTCAGCAATGAAGGAATAAGAGGGGAAGTCCTCCTATGGATTAAAAACTGGTTGAGAAACAGGAAGCAAAGAGTGGGTGTAAATGGGAAATTCTCACAATGGCGAGATGTGGGGAGTGGTGTCCCCCAAGGATCCGTATCTGGGACCAGTGCTCTTTAACCTATTCATAAATGACGTGGAAGTAGGGGTGGGTAGCGTGGTGGCCAAGTTTGCAGATGATACCAAATTATGTAGGGTGGTGAGAACCACAAAGGATTGCAAGGAGCTCCAAGCGGACCTTGATAAATTAGGGGAGAGGGCTAAGAAATGGCAAATGCAGTTCAATGTAGCAAAATGCAAAGTGATGCACATAGGGTCAAAATATCCAAGCTTCACATACACGCTACAGGGGTCAGTGCTATCAGTCACAGACCAGGAAAGGGATTTGGGCGTCTTAGTTGATAGTTCCATGGGAATGTCAACTCAATGCATGGCAGCTGTGAGAAAGGCAAAACTCTATGCTGGGGATAATCGAGGGAAAGGAATTGATAATAAAACTGCAAAGATTGTCATGCCCTTATATAAAGCCGTGGTGCGACCACACTTGGAGTACTGTGTTCAGTTCTGGTCACCACATCTCAAAAAAGGATATTGAAGAGATAGAAAAAAGTGCAGAGAAGGGCAACGAGGATGATTGAGGGACTGGAGCACCTTCCTTATGAGGAAAGAGCTGCAGCGTTTGGGACTCTTTAGTTTGGAGAGGAGAGCGTCTGAGGGGGGATATGATTGAAGTCTATAAAATTATGCATGGGGTAGAAAATGTTGGCAGAGAGAAATTTTTCTCTCTTTCTCTGTCTACTAGAATCAGGGGAAATTCATTGAAAATGCTGGGGGGAAGAATTAGGACTAATAAAAGGAAACACTTCTTCATAGCGTGTGATTGGTGTTTGGAATATGCTGCCACAGGAGGTGGTGATGGCCACTAACCTGGATAGCTTTAAAAGGGGCTTGGACAGATTTATGGAGGAGAAGTCAATTTATGGCTACCAATCTTGATCCTCTTTGATCTGAGATTGCAAATGCCTTAACAGTCCAGGTGCTCGGGAGCAACAGCCGCAGAAGACCATTGCTTTCACATCCTACATGTGAACTCCCAAAGGCACCTGGTGGGCCACTGCGAGTAGCAGAGAGCTGGACTAGATGGACTCTGGTCTGATCCAGCTGGCTTGTTCTTATGTTCTTATGTTCTTATTAGACCTCATCTTGCCATTCCCCAAACCCTGTTCTCCCCCAGGAGCAGCAGTGGCGTAGGAGGTTAAGAGCTCGTGTATCTAATCTGGAGGAACCGGGTTTGATTCCCAGCTCTGCCGCCTGAGCTGTGGAGGCTTCTCTGGAGAATTCAGATTAGCCTGTACACTCCCACACACGCCAGCTGGGTGACCTTGGGCTAGTTACAGCTTCTCGGAGCTCTCTCAGCCCCACCTACCTCACAGGGTGTTTGTTGTGAGGGGGGAAGGGCAAGGAGATTGTAAGCCCCTTGGAGTCTCCTGCAGGAGAGAAAGGGGGGATATAAATCCAAACTCTTCTTCTTCTTCTTCAGCTCCACCTTCAAATCGCCAGGAATTTCTCAACCTGGAGACTGCAGCCCTAAGTGAGGGAAACTCTGCACATGGTCAGTGCAACATTTTTTTCTTACTTCCATCTATATTGCAAGGCAGAGTGCTGCTCCTTAGTGTGCTACTGAAACAATCCCTGTCCCCAAATTATTCTTCACTAAAGGCTAACTGTATTTGTGTCCTCCTGCCTCCCAAGTGGAGCGATCTGCGAGATGAGTGTCCGCCTGAACATGGATTTGGACTCGTGTGACACCGGGAAAGCCAGTTCCGGCTCTACGGAAATATATGCTTGCCCACAGAAAGGGGTGTGAGTGTGTGTAGGTGCTGGGGGTGTGATTTCTGGCTAAAACCAGCTGGGGTGGTAGTGGAAGAAATCATGCCTTGGAGGCAAACCCCCCCCCCCCCGCCCCGCCGCCCCGCCGCCCCAGCCATTCACAGTACAGGCCCATAATTGAAAGGGAGCATTTACCATTACTTTTCCCACTCGCCTCCCTCCAGCATGACCTTGAGAATTTCGTCCGCATAATGAACCCAAATCTCCCCTGTTCCACTTCTCCTTCGGTCGTTCAGTTTTCTCACATGCCGAACAGAAGCCACAAGTTCACAGGACGCTCGAAAGCATTTTTATTAAGGTCATTCAAACAAAAACAGGTACCCAAAATACATTTTCCAAGTCGGTACAAAAACCCGTCAGCAGCAAACCCAACCCACTGGGGAGCCCCAAATTACAGTGGAAAGGCTTGAACCAGTTAAACCCCCCCCCCTTCTTCTTCAACCCCTTCATCTCTTGCTGAGAAAGCAAAAGAATAGGGTTGCCAATCTCCAGGTGGGGTCTGGAACTCTCCTGGAATTCCAACTGATCTTCTTACTTAAGATCAGTTTCGCTGGAGAAAAGGGCCCCTTGGGAGGGTGCTCTCCGGCGTTAACGGAGGTACCTAATTTTCCTCAAACCTAATTTTCCTCAGGCTTCACCCCCAAACCTCCAGGAACTGCCCGACCCTGAGTTGCTGTCCCTAAAGGATCAAGGTTTATATGCTTATTTCAGAGCAAAGGGATATTTTACAGTGGAGGGGAGCTGGCCCTGCCTGCAGGGATAGATCACAATCAAGCTTCTTGGGGTGGCGGGACAGACCAGGAAGAAAAGAAGGGGAGCAAACGGTCACCTGAAAATTCATGCCTGCATTTGAATTGAAATGCAGCGTTCCGAAGCAGAACCAGGTGCCGGAATCCCGGAATCACCCTTGTTGCAAAAGGGCTTTGCATAAGATATTTTTCCCCAGTCCAGTTTGTTTGCAGGTCACACAGCACACAAAAATTTCCAGTCCTAGCTTGCCATATCAAGCTTCCAAGGAATCCCTTCTGAACTCTGGCGTGCCGTGAAGTTCTTCGAAACACCAAATGATGTCCTATTTCAAGGACTTTGAGAATAGAAGGTGGAATCGACTCTAAGGGCCTGTGAGGTCTGGATTCTTAAAATAATAATAATAAATGAGCCTAACCATTCTTAGTACTTTTTTGATGGGTTAAGGCAGCCTTTGCAAGGCAGCTGAGGATTCATAAAACCCTAGATTACAACATTTAATTTTTTCCCTTCTGAGGGGCAGTGTTTGGATTTTATCCTCCAGCACCAGAACATCTGGGCTGTCTGTTTGGACCTACAAGTTGCAACTTATCTTGGGTTGTGCTCCGTTGGGCTATGGGATCATGGAAAGAATTGTGCCATGAAATCATGGTTTTATTAGTGGAGGGGGTGGGTTTCCTTTCTGAGGACATCGGTCTCCACAGCTAGAAGACAGAAGCATCTTGAAGGCAATGAGAAGATGCGTGTGGGGTCTGGCTTAGGAGAGGAGCCTGAAGCCCAGGAAGGCGGGCAAGACCTGCATGGCAGCCAGGAGGACGGAGCTGGTTTGAGACACAGAGGCAGAGTTGTGGCTCTGGTTGTGGAAGGAGGCCCAGTGGTGGTGGTGGTGGTCCGCCGTTGCGTCGTGGTGGATGGTCGGTCTGTGGGTTTTGGAGGTGGTATGTGTGGCGTGTGAGGCTGTGGATGTTGCTGGTGTCGTGACTCCTGCCGTCAGGTCTGAAGGAGGAAAATCCAGAAACCGGATTAGATGACACATTGCGGATTAAACAGGCAAAGGGTGAGGATGGGCTTGGATTAGGGTGGTCAAACTCTAGGTGGGTCTGGAGATTTCCCAGAGTAGCCGTGGACCTTCAGGGAAAGCAGATCAGTGACCCCGGAGAAAATGACTGCTTTGGAGGGCGGACTCGATGGCATTATACCCCACTCCTTAAACCCCATCCTCCTCAGTCTTCACCCCAAAATCTCAAGCAATGTCCTAACCCAGCATTGGCTGCCCTAATTTGGATAGATTCAGGTTCATATCCCACTTGTGGTATGCCTTCAGGCAAAACTTACTCTGCTGGGCTTATCTGTTAAATGGGATGTATCGGAGCCTACCTCCCAGGGGTGTTGTATGTGCTCGAGTCACATGGAAATGCCTTGTGGGCTACCTCAGCACCCCCTAAATCTTGTCTGAGAAAACAAGTCACTGTCTGTCTCAGCTGTACGGAAGGGGTGAGGGGAGTGGGGAAATGTCTCAGAACTGGGAGGGAGCCATCTGTCTGCAGACTTACCTTTTGTGAGCATGTAAGACTGGGTCAGGGTTGTGCCGTTGGCAAAGGTGACGAAAGCCCTGTTGTGAAAGAGGGAGGAAAGGCTGTGAGATGAGCTCTGGGGTGGTTGGGCAGTTGTTGTGAGGGCTACTGCAAAGTCGGCTACTGAGTAGGTAGGCCTTTTTTACGGGAGAATTAGGAAAACAGTTGCTGCCCTGTCGAAGGCTTACATGGCCAGAATCACTAGGGTGTTGTGGGTTTTCTGGGTTGTGTGGCCATATTCCAGTAGCATTTTTTCATGACGTTTTGCCTGCATCTGTGATTTGCATCTTCAGAGGATCCTGAAGATCCTGAGCCCCTCGGGGGAGGGTGGTTTATAAATACAATAATAAATAAAATAAATAAAATAAAAAATGCTACTGGAACACGGCCACACAACCTGGAAAACCCACAAGACCCTAGTTGCTGCCCTTTTATTGGGGCTGGTTGGCACAGCAGGCTGGCTCATAGAAGCTTCCTGGAAGGAGAGAGTGGCGGCTCGTTGTTGTTGAGTGGCTGATGATTGCCAATGATGCAACAATCAAATGTTGAGGGCTTCTCACACAAGAAATAAATAAGCTCCTTTGCTGACCCATCTCCCATTCGTCACCCGCTGAATAATTGCTTGGATTAGTCTTCCCTGCCCCACCCTCCAATTATGGGAAGTCTGAGAATCACAGGGTAGGTATTTAAGAGCATTCGCACCCCACCCCACCCCCATCAGAATCAAGATCAGACTAGGTGCCCCAGCATCCTGTCTCCCGCAAGACACATCCAAAAAGCCGAATGCAGAACGTGGAGGCAGTGGCCTTCCTCATGATTGGCTCACAGCATCTACAACTCAGAGGTAGACTGTCTTTGTGCATGGATGTTCTGTTTAGCTATCATCAGTAAAAATTCTCAGCACACCATGAATTTGTCTAGTGGTTTTTAAAAGGCTAACCACCTGTATTTCACTCCTTGCCTCTCTCTCTCCATGGTCTTGTCCCTCATCTCTGCATTAATGGTGCAGTCGCATCGCTATCCTGATCTTGGCAAATCTTGGGAGCTAAGTCAGCCCTGGTTGAAAGGGAGAGACCCCCGAGGACGTCCAGGGTTGCTTTGCAGAGGTAGGCAATGGCAAACACCTTCTGTATGGCTTTGAAACCCCATGGGGTCGCCATAAGTCAGTTGCGACTTGATGGCAAAAACAGAAAAAGAAAAGGAACTTCGCTCAGCCACAAAGCTCCCCGGTTGTTCCTTGCTTTCCCCCTAATCTACTACACATGGGTTTTGTGAGGAAAGCCTTAGCAGGCACAAGAGTCTTGCGGGAATGTTGATAATTAAAGCAGGGTAACTAATTAGAAAGGCTGGAAGTCCCCGGGGCAGGGATCTCTTGTTGACGCGCTCTCACCTGATGTGCACAGCTTCCTCGTTGGAGTTATTCGGGGACGTCCAACGTGTCCGGGTGCCGTTGCCCGAGACATTTTTCTGCACCACGTACTCCATGCCGCTACAGCCGATGGCTTCGTTTTCATTTTCCCAGAGACCCCCAGAGCGGCTGTCAGCAGAAAGGGCCTGCAGGATAACGGAGGTGCTGTTGTCTATTCCGCTGATGGTTACTGGAAAGAGAAAGGAATTTTTTAGCATGTGTGAGATGCCAGAGGGAAATTCCACAGTCAAAAGCCAGGGTGTCTCTGATGCCTTCCTAACTGTTCCCCAAGAATCCCTGCAGACATTTCCCAAAATGGAGGGTGACGAATGCTTGTAGCCACCAGTAGGCAAGGGAAACAGAAATGTGGCTAACTGGCAAACCAAGGGCACATTTTTGTTCAGGAGAGGAAGTATACATGGAGGGGAAGGGGGAAGAGGGAATGGCAAGAAAGCGAATCGCTTGGGAATGGGTTATGACAAACTCTCTGTGCCGTTCTCAGGTGGGTCGTTGCATCTCGTAAGGTAGCTAGTTCAGGGTGGGGAAATTCCTGGAGTTGTTCATCCTCCAAAACAGCCATTTGCTCCAGGGGAACTGGTCTCTGTTGTCCGGAGGTCATTTGTCATTCCGGAAGATCTTCTGACCTCACCTGGACGTTGGCAAACTTATTAGAAAACCGGTTTCCAGGGCTGAGCCCCGATATGAATCCGATTCTGTCACCGGGATGGGCCACATCCCAGGAATTAGCTGAGCCCAGCAAATCCTCCTTCCCACAGGAGTGCTATGAAGATTCCGAGATAAGAGCAAAGCCTTGGGCTTTAAATCCAGATTCCCCACAAAGCAGTTGTGCCCTGGCCTCCCTTTCTCCTCCCTAGCCTGAATGGAGATTGCAGGCTCCTTGGGGCAGGGGCCAGGCCTGGTTGTCTGCAACATGCCATGTTTACAGATTCTGCTGTTTAAAAGTGAAAGGACTCTGTCCTCAGCAGTCCTTCAGCTCCACTGATGTTACGGGAATGAGGATCAGCTACCAGAGAGGAGAATTTTATGTACATGGGGTGGGGGTGTGTGTGTGGGGGTCCCTCTTATCTGTTTTCTGACACACAGCTGCTTCTCAGATTTTTAGAAGAAGAAGAAGAGTTTGGATTTATATCCCCCCTTTCTCTCCTGCAGGAGACTCAAAGGGGTTTACAATCTCCTTGCCCTTCCCCCCCTCACAACAAACACCCTGTGAGGTAGGTGGGGCTGAGAGAGCTCAGAGAAGCTGTGACTAGCCCAAGGTCACCCAGCTGGCGTGTGTGGGAGTGTGCAGGCTAATCTGAATTCCCCAGATAAGCCTCCACAGCTCAGGTGACAGAGCTGGGAATCAAACCCGTTTCCTCCAGATTAGATACACGCGCTCTTAACCTCCTATGCCACTGCTGCTCCTTTTAAAAAAGTTTTGGCATACGCCTAGAACCGTGTGGGCACGACAATCTCTCAGTGGTCTCTGAATGGATCTTCAGCTTCTTTAAAAGTCTCTGCGGTAACTGGCAGTGCGGTACCCTGGATTGGGACCATGACACTGCATTAAAGTTAACCCTTCCCTCCAGCACTGCCTTCTCAGTCCCTAGGCTTCCCCTACTGAGGCTGGCTCCCTATTAGGGAAAGGAAAACAGATATTCAGAAGTACACTTATCAGCAAGAAGAGACTGCCTGCCATTCTCTTAGTGTCACAGGGTAGCTGTGCTGGTCTACATTAGAAGAACTAGGTTCAAATCCGAAAACATCTTAGACTTCAGCAAGCTATCAGATAAAAGGCTCTTGAGAGCTTATACCCTGGAAATCTTGTTCTCTAAGGTGCTACTGGGTTCGAATCTAGCTGCTCTCCATTCAAATGTAGGCTCAGATCGGCTAGAGTCTCGCCAGACCTCAGAAGCTAAGCAGGATCTGTCCCGGTTAGTTCTTGGATGGGAGATCACCAAGGAAATCCAGGGTTGTTCTGCAGAGAGAGCCCTTGGCAAACCGCCCCTTGCCTTGGAAACCCTACTGGGTTGCCCTAACTCAGCGGCCACTTGATAGCACCTGACACACACAATAAGTGAAATCCCTTTCGTAGTCTCTGATGGCCAAACCGTTGCGCTCTTTCATATTTATGAATCAGGTAAACTGACCTCTCCCTCAAAGCTTCCCGCAACGGAGAGTGCTAAATTCTGCTTGCACTATTTTAAGGATGGGCTTTTATCTGATCAGGGACGAAATCCTGAATTTGAAATGGCATATTTAAATAGCAGGGTGGTGTAATAGATTGCACATTGCATTTGGTCGTGGGTTCCAGTTCCACCTCGGCTTATTAAGTTTGCTGAGTAACTTTGGATAGACTAGTTTGTGGCAACATAACCATAAACACACAGAGCTGTTGTGCAGACTTGCAAGACAACGGTTGTGACATTCTTTGTGAGCGGGTGTGTGAGAAAAAGGGCAACTGTCCAAATAAGTATTCCCTTCCAGTATTATCCACGTTCCTTTTACGCCAGTTCTTCTTCTAGGATTTTGTATCATTGGCTCTTGTTTTCTTTGGAAGAGGATTTTTGCACTGAACTGGATAACTGGACTTTAAAAAGTATTACTAATATGCAAAAACTTTGATAAACCACACATCACCTCTTTGCAACTGCTTTGCAAGGTGGGTGACAATATCTCCTGTTGTCCAGCTGGGAGACTGAGAGACGGGGGCATAGATATGCGAGGCTATCCAGTAAGTCAACAGCAGGAGCTGGTTTTGTTGTGCCACACACACTCTTTATAATGCCAATTGAAAGGTCCTCGTGAAGGCTAGACCCCAGCCCTCTGGTCCTGCAAGCGCACACCTGCAAATCCTTTTTATGCAGTGGGAAGGGCCATCAAATCTTAACTGACCCATGGCAGTGGCATACCTCGGCAAACTGGAGCCCTGGGCAAAACCTGAGTTTGATGCCCCCACCCCCCATGGGCGGCCACCCTCTCCCACCATGATCAAACAATGATTTTTTTCCACCAGGTCGTTTCAAAGTCACCATCACATTATAGAACATGCCGCAACTCACAAATCTGAACACAGCAATGGGCCATGCCACACAGCAGAAATATTTTTTGAAAACATTTTCAAAATGCTTTCAAAATGTTTTATTACTGCTATGAAAACATTTTATGGTGTTGTATCCAATCCCCCCAATTGAAAATAATGCTGTTTGGGGGTGGATTCCAGCATCACTTGTTTAAACTAGGGAGCCCAGATTCTCCTTTTAAATCCACTTTAAAGGGAGAATCTGGGGTCCCCAGTTTAAACAACATTGAAAGTGATGCTGTTTTGGGGTGGATTCTCCCCTACCCTGAAGCAGCATCACTTTCAATGTTTAAGCTGGGGACCTCAGATTCTCCCTTTAAATCCATGCCGAAGGGGGGTGGATTTAATAATAATAATAATAACCTTTATTAGGCATTGAGAGAATAAAAGAAAGAAAACAAGCATTGGCAGGAAGGGGGTGGATTTAAAAGGAAAATCTGGGGAAATTTAGGGGGTGCCTGCTGTCAGGGGTGCAATTATTAAGATAGCAGCACCAAAATTTCAGGGTATCGTCGTGAGACCCTACTGATGATACCACCCAAATTTGGTGAAGTTTGGTTCAGGGGGTCCAAAGTTATGGGCCCTCAAAGGTGTAGCCCCCATCTCCTATTAGCTCCCATTGGAAACAATGAGGGATGGGGGCACTCCTTTTGGGAGTCCATAACTTTGGACTCCCTAAACCAAACCTCACCAAACCTGGATGATATCATCAGGAGAGTCTCCTGAAAAATCCCTGAAATTTTGGTGCTGCTAGTCTAAAAACCGCGCCCTCTGCAGGTCAAAAACGAAAAAACACCGAAAATACAAAAAATCCCACGAACGAACCTGCAGTTTTTGCGCCCCCTACAAGGGGGCGCCCTGGGCAACTGCCCACTTTGCCCAATGGGAGGAATGCCTCTGACCTATGGTGACCCCTCATGGAGTTTTCAAGGCAAGTGATGAGCAGAGATGGTTTGCTATTGCCTGCCTCCATTTAGAGGCTCTGGACTTCCCTGGCGGTCTCCAGATACTAAGCAGGTCTGACCCTGCTTAACTTCCAAGATGGGACAAGGCTGGGCTAGGCTAGACCATCCAGGTCAGAGCAAAACGCTCTTACGTCCGTGTCTGTAAAGCATCATCAAGTTGCAGCTGATTTGTGGTGATCCCTTGTGGTATTTTCAAGGCAAGTGATTAAGCAGAGGTGGTTTGCCATGGCCTTCCTTTGCAGAGGCTTCCTTGGTGGTCTCCAAGTCTCAACCTCGCTTCATTTTTGAGATGTGATGAAATTGGGCTTTCACTATATCGTTTCCCATCCCAGTCTCTCATATAGCTTCCCTTTCTTTTAACACACTTTCTGAGGTGCTTAGCCTAATTTCCACAACAATACTGAGAAGGTCTTGTGGACCTCTCATTTATCGGTGCCCCACCCAGAAGATAATTCAAGACAATCCAAGAAACAGCAGCTGCGGCAAGGAAAACGTTGCCAAGTGCAGTCCAGATAGGTTACGTACTTACCTGTATAGATTCCCCCTGGGCTGTAAGTGGGAGGACTCACATCTAGCGTGAAGGTGCCACGCCTGACCGTGCTCTTGACAATCTCGCAGGGGTGCTGCTGCAGGAAGGCTGGAGCAATCAACAGCCCAAGGAAGAGAAGTTGAAGGGTACACCTGGGATTCGCCATGAGGAAGGGGAGCCTTAGTCTCTTGGTCCAGCTACTTCTCTGCAAGGCACACGCACACCTGTCCTCTACCTGAGACGTGAAGAGACTGCCACTTGCTGAGCTATTTATCCTCTGGGAACAATGCAAATTGCTCCTTTCTCACACCCTCATTGGTGGGAGGTTTCATAGGAGTGACAAATTTGGTGTTCACTTCCTTTGCCTTGCTGTTCGGCATTGGAAGGAGCTCTCTGGGTGAAGGGGGAAAGAATCCAGCCAGCAAGGAGGCGATTTATCCCCGGAATGATCTATTAGCGTGAATCATCTTCTCTTTTTTTAGAACGCCCTGAAGACCAGGCCTTGCAATGAATGAGACTGAGAGGAAAGGAAAGATTGATAGAACTTCTCTGCTCCTAATCATCCTCCTTAGCATTTATAGAACACTTTATTTACATTTTTATTCCTGCTTTTTGTTTGTATCCTGCTTTTCAGCTGTCGCGTCCAGAGTCGCCTGGGGAGAGGGCAATAAAAGAAATGCAAATGATAATTATAGTTTGATACAAAGGTTTTTTTGGAGGGAAGGGATTCTCAGCCATCTTTTGACTCTCCCATTGGCTGGCCCTTTTGGGGTCTCGGCTGGAGTTGGGTTCAAGCATGATAGGGGGTGAATAACTGTGCCCCCTTTCCCTCTGATGGCCCCATTAGTGACAACCAACAGCTTTGGGACAGAGTGTACATGATCTTAATCCTCACAACAACCCTGCAAGGAAGCATGGTATGATTTTAGTGTCCCCCTGAGCAAAGGTTTGACTCCATCAAGGAAGCTGTAGCCTTCAGTTTGCAAGACCTGAGCCAGCCTCTTCATGATCAGATGTTTTGGAGGTCATTAATTCATCGGGTCACCATCAGTTGGAAATGACTTGATGACATACAACACATACACCTGCAATAAATGCTATCTTTTCAGCTAAACGAGACTCTTGTGATGGGAAGATGACACTGGGTGAAGAAACACTTCCTTTTGCCTGTCCTGATTCTCCTACTCTTCAGTGGATGAGAGATTTCTCCACCCTTTCTCTCCACTCCACAGTAAAACAATGCTAACCTCTCTTGCAGAGTTGTAGTAGGGGAGACGACCTAGTCCAGTGATGGTGAACCTTTTTAAGACCGAGTGCCCAAATTGCAACCCAACACCCACTTATTTATCCCAAAGTGCCAATGTGGCACAGCTGTAGCCTCCAGCAAGTCCCATATCTGCTGCTCTGCACCTCTCTAGAATCTCTGCCTACCCACCCTCCCCACCCTGGGCAGCAGCCACCTGGAGCACAGGCACCAGGCCCGCCAGCTGAGTCCTCCCTGCTCGCTCAGGTGCACGCACATCAAGTCCAAGGGCCCAGGCCAGCCTAGATGTGGGGGGGGGATTTCCCCCCCCCCCACATGACGAACTGTGCGCACGTGCCCACAGAGAGGGCTCCGAGTGCCACCTCTGGCACCCGTGCCATAGGTTCGCCACCACTGACCTAGTTAGTTCATCACAGAGGCAAGATTTGCACAGGGAACTCTCTGGACCTCTAGCTTAGTCCTCTGGATTCTTGGATTGCTGTTTGTCCTTGGCAACTTTGCCCCAGATTGCTTCCTAAAAAAGACCGTGCTGCAGTGTTGACCTGCTGAATGTCTTCCTTTTGCATAATTTTTAAAGGAAGAGGAACTCTTCCAAGAAAAGGGGACAACCACCAACACCAGTGTTGTCCTGCATGGGGTCCTGGGGATTCTGATAGAACAATTCCAAGCTAGCTAGAACAGGCAAGGAACTCAGTAGCTTGTTGCCGTGCAGGAAATTTATTTAGCAGTAAAGTCCGTTTCTGGCTGGTTCAATATTCCGGTGGACAAACAAACTTGTGTTTTTATTCATTTCTCCACTTACGCAACAAACACAGCAAGTTCCTTGCAGACGCTTGTGACACCAATCAAGCACCGTTCAATATTTAGAGGCCACAGATGTTCCCATTTTATTCAGACAGCTGAATGGAACCCTTTTCAAAAATTCAGAACTAAGCATTCGCTAGCTGAGCCGTCAGATCTGGTGATAATGATGTTGGTCACCCAATTAAAAGACCCTCAGTTAATCAGGCACAGGGACATCACTTGATTGATGGATAAAATCTACTTATACTTTGCACATGAATAAAAGCAATCATTTTGAAGAAGAGAGAATGCTCTGTTTTATGGCGGGTGTCTGTTCCCCACTCAGCAGGCCTTGTGAGCAGGGACAAATGCCGCGTTCAAGATTCATACCTGTCTCTTGTAGACTTTTCAAGTCGTTGCATACATTATTGAAATATCTGCTGCTTGGTTAATTGGAGCATATTTTCAGACAATCAAAAGGGTTTCCAATTGATTAATGTCACCAATTAAATGAGTGTACGTGGCTGCAGTTTTAGTTGTCACTACTATTACTATTATTACAATTAAGATATCATCTGCATGCGAGGCACTTTATAGATTAATGCTGACTGACGTCAGGTCTCTGCCCCAAAACGTTTACAATGTAAATAAGGGGTACTACTGAGAGGAAGCCTCACTAATGCACTCAAAGGAAGCCCACGCTGGCAACCTGCCCACTTGGTGGGAAATTTGGTGCTACTCTTGTTCAGTAGGCATCATCGGAGTGAGCATGTTTTGTGCGCTGAAAGAGATACCTCATCATAATTCTGATAGCTAACAGTAACCTGGCTATCCCCTGTGTGGATGATGAAAATGGGTTACCAACTCTGCACTGGGAAGTTCCTGTACATTTGAGCTTGGGGACAGTGAATCAAAGAATCATAGAGCTGGAAGAGTCCCCAAGGGCCATTAAGTCCAACCCCCTGCCATGCAGGAACACACAATCAAAGCACTCCTGACAGATGGCCATCCAGCCGCTCTTTAAAAACCTCCTAAGAAGGAGACTCCACCACACTTCTGAGGTAGAGCATTCACTGTTGAACAGCCCTTACTGTCAGGAAGTTTTCCCTGATGTTTAGGTGAAATCTCTTTTCCTTCACCTTGAACCCATGACTCCTGGTCCTGGTCTCTGGAGCAGCAGAAAACAAGCTTGCTCCCTCACCAACATGACATCCCTTCAAATATCTAAACATGGCTATCATGCCACCTCTTCACCTTCTCTTCACCAAACTAAACATACCCAGCTTCTTGAATCGCAGTGCCCAGAATTGGGCACAATATTCCAGGTGAAGTTTAGAGAGGGAAGGGATCTCCGCATTGTATGATGACAGAAGACCTACCTCCAAATCAGCCAGTTCTCCAGAGGAAATGATGTCTGGAGATCATTTTGGGAAATCTCCAAGCCCCGCCTGGACATTGGCAAACCTAGAGAACTATTTAATGGGGCCATTTGCAAGGAAGACTGAGATCTCTCCCTAGATATGCAGAAAACTATAACTGAAAATTAACCAATGATTCCACCCCATAAACAAAAACGTGGTCTGATGAATAAACTGCAGAAAAAAATTAAATGTCAAAGCAAACACAAAGCCATTTGAGGATAAAAAGGGAGTTGGGGAATGAAACCAGCTCGCTTGAGCTTCTAAGAGCTTAAAATATCCTGGTGGTGAGGGGGCTGATAACGGTTTTGGGGGGATTTCCAGATCAATTACTCTCCCCTCCCCATTTCCTCATGGGTTCACAGCATGGTCTGTCTAGCAGCAAACCGATAGCGGATTACAAAGGGGCCCACTCACACACAGGGCCAGGATTTCTGCAAACGTGGGGGGTGGGGGGAACTTTAGCAATGCAGAAATGATTTTATTTATTTATTTTATTTAAAATTAAATTTAGAAACCGCCCTCCCCCGCAGGGCTCAGGGCAGTGGACAACAAAAGGATAAAACAATAAAATCAGCCATAAAAATATTATGAAGTAGGAAACAATACAAAACAATACAGAAAGGAGATGGTGACAAACCCACCCCCCCACCATGCCCACAAGAGGCCAAGATGAAATATGGGGTTAATATGATCAACCCGGCTGGCCAGATTGCTCTCAAAATGCCAAACTAAGATCTTCCACTCCACCAAAACCCGCTTGATAAGGACTGAATGTTGCTTACTGATCTCAGAAGGTTGAGAGCAGTTGAGAGCTGGCTAAATGGAACAAAACACAGCAGAGTGGAGGGCAGTTGGCTTTCTTTAGCTCCCAAGAGCATATAGAATCTCCATAGGGGAGACCAAAATTCCCAAATAATTTATCCGTCTGGCCCATGAATCCTCCCAGAACTGCAGCTTGTAACAATGAATTTCCACATGTCCATGATTTAAGTGGGGATGGAAAGAATGTGATGTGGCACAGCCTTCTTTTGTAAGATTTCAGAAACTAAGCCAGTTAGGTTCTTGGAAGGCAGGCAGACTGTTTCTAGTATATTACAAGGATGTTCTCCTAGAGATAGGGTTGCAGGTAAAGACTGGAGATTTCCTGGAATCACAATTGATCCCCAGACTTCAGAGGTCAGTTTCTCCATGAACAATGGGTGCTATGGAGGGTGATCTCTATGGTATTATATTCAGAGATTTCTTTCCCTTGACCTCACTATTCCCAGGCTGTGCTCCGGAATCTCCAGAAATTTCTCAACCTGGAGTTGGCAACCCTGCCCCTTCTCTGAAAAGATGTCCTTTCTTCTCCTGGGCACTTGGTGATATTCAGTACTTCTGAATATTCTGTTGCTTTCAGTTTTCCGCTGAGCAGCTGGAATGTTCATGAGCATTTAATGATGTCACAAAAATATATATTCCTGTTTTCAAAATCTACCTCTCCATGAATACGCAGCCCATAGTCTCACTCATGGCTTCTTGCTCTGCGATGGGGCACTTCTAAGCCATTTGCCTTTTTCCATTACCTCACTCAAGGCTTAATTATATCCTTCTTTCTCCATCCTTTAAGGTGGATCATTAACTTTGCCTCTGAACCAGTTTACATAACCAGTGACTTTCCAACATACTCGTCTGTCTCATCCTTTCCCCAACTTCAATTCATTTTGGATACACACATGAGTCCCAGTTGTTTGGCGTGGCAACCGTGGCCAAACATTTGCTTCAGAAACTCAGGTGAGGCAACCGTGGGGAACTCACGCAGGTATCTGGGCTATTCCCTGTGTCTCAGCACTCTTCACGCTTCTACATTCCAATGCTAACAAGCTAGGAATAATACTGGCTTGGCCTTGGGACATTTGGGAGGGTGTAGGAATGATTCCTCTGCAGCCACGCCTCAGCGGGCAAAGTGAAGCATTACCTTGTTTTGCTCAATTGCAAATGAGTCAGAGAGAAGATGGTGGAAGATGCAAAGCAGGCCAAATACCTGGGACAAGTCAGAGAGGGAAAGTCCCCACATCTGAACAGCAAATGGAAACAAAGGTTTGGAAACGTCCTGTTTTAAAAATAGCTGCCAGCTTGTGTTTGGTGGCAGGCATCTCGGTCTGGTATTCCAGGAAGGTGGCCATTATGGCTTGTTGCAACCAACACAACTAGGGTTGCTGGGTTCCCCCTGGCCACTGACAGGGAATAGGGGCAGTAGGGCTTCCAGATCCAGGTTGGAAAACTTCTGGAGATTTGGGGATGATGCCTGGGGAGGACGGGGATCTCAGGGGGCGCATAGAGCCCACCACCCTCCAGTGCATCCATTTTCTCCAGGGGAACTGATGCTTGGGAGGGGAACTGATGCCTGGTGCCCCTAAATACAATTAGGAGTTGGGTCATATCGGAAAATAAGAACACATTTTCTAGGTCTAGGTCTGCCAATCTCTGGATGAGGCCTGGGAATTTCCCAGAATGCCATCTGATCTCCAGACTACAGAGATCAGTTTCCCTGGAGAAAATGGCAGGTGTTGGATTTGACAGCCTTGCATGCAGCAGGCATGGAATTCTGGGAGAGCTCAGTGAACATTTGAAAAGTGACCGTTGGAGACTGTGGCTCTCTGACTCTTCTGAGGAAAGATGTTGTTCAGTGTTCTGTTAACTAAAGCTATGTAAAAGCCTCTGATTGAAAGTTTAATACTGTAAACTGTGCTTGTTATTGGCAACCAAATTGTAACCAAATGATGAACTGTAAATGTATATGTATCAATATAAAAATGTATTGATATATAAGTGTTACTAAGCTTATATATATTTTTTCTCTCAGTATAAGTAAAGTTCTTTTGTTTATGATTACTGTGATAAAAAGGCTGGTCTTTACCAAGATAACTTCTTATTTAAAGTGGCACATAAGCTACATTATGCTTGTTATACTGTTAACAGGTTCACCAGGTTCAATCTCTGGCATCTCCAGTTAAAAGGACCAGCCAGTGGGTGAGGTGAAATACCTCCGACTGAGGCCCTGGATTGCTGCTACCAGTCTGAGTAGACAATATTGACTATGATGGCTTCAGTTCTTCACACTTCCACATGATCAGTGGACTTTAATCGGATGAACTGGATTATTTCCCCACTCTTCCTCATGAAGCTTGAACCAGACACAGTTCTCTCAGAACTCTCTCAGTTCCACCTACCTCACCAGGTGTCTGTTGTGGGGAGAGGAAGTGAAAGGAGCTTGTAAGCCACCTTGAGCCTCCTTACAGGAGATCCAAACTCTTCTTTTTACTTCCTCAACTGTGTTGTAGTCTGTGACTCAGTGAAGAGGATTATGAATTGCCATCCTGATAACCCTCTTTACTCTTCACCACAGCATGGTGTAGTGGTTAAGAGCAGGTGGACGCTAATCTGGAGAACCAGGTTTGACTTCCCACTCCTACACATGAGTGGCAGGCTCTTATCTGGTAAACTGGATTTGATTGTCTTCTCCTACACATGGAGCTTATTGGGTGACCTTGGGTCAGTCACAGTTCTCTCTGAACTCTCTCAGCCCCACCTACCTCACAAAGTGTCTTTTGTGAGGGGAGGAAGAGAAAGAGTTTGTAAGCAACTTTGAGACTCCTTATAGGAGAGAAATGTGGGATATAAATCCACACTCCTCTTCTTCAGTTGAGCTTGCGGTCTGTGACTCAGTAAAGAGGTTATAAGTTGCCATCCTATTGCTCAACAGTACATGGGATGACGTTAAACTGCCTCACATAGTTATTAGTTATTAGAAAGTCTTTTAAGTGGAGGGCGGCTTATGCCATGTTTGCAAACTTGCCTTTGAAAAGCCCGGTACTCATTCCAAGAGAGAAGCATTTAAAAGAAGTATTTCCAATTTTTTAATTGGAAAAAAATGGAGGGAAAATCCTTGGAGGAAATAATGGGTTGAGGGAAGAATGATCTTTCCCCGCAATTCCCCCCTCCATAGCCTTGAGCTCTAGCAATTGGGTATGCGTGTGTGTACATTCTGCACACGGTCAGAGGTTCCTTCTTCTCAAACGTTACTTCACATATTCCAAAACTGGGGATTGACGGTGAGAAAGGCAACAATTCTAGGCATAAGCTCTGCCTCAAATCAAGCCCTGCATAAGTAAATAACAATAATAGTAGAACAGAGAGAATCAGTTGTCAGATTATGGATCGATTGAGTGATGTGGTCTTGGCACAAAATTGTCTTGGGCCTGACTGACCTACTTTTGTGGCTTATTTTATCCTGGATAATCCTTACATTATTTTTTATGGTCTTTTGTATAGTTTTTACTGGTTGAACCTCCTTGAATTGGTCTCTGGAAAGACAGTGTACACATTTTTCCAAATATTTTTCATTTATTTACTAGCTTAATTTATATCCCTCTTGCCTCCCAAAGGAGGACCCGAAGTGGCTTACACCAACGTCCTGTCCTCCATTTTATCCCCACATCAACCTTGTGAGGTAGATTAGCCTAAGAGAGTGTGATTGGGCCAAGGTCACCTGCTGAGCTTCCATTGCAGAGCAGGTAATTCGAATCTGGGGCTCCCAGATCCAAATCCAGCACTAAGCACTACACCACACTGGCTAAGCACTACACCACACGTATGGACTACACAGGGCTTTCTAGAGCAACGCATGCGCCAAAAATAAAATAAAGCGAAGCTGCCTGCCCCAAGGAGAGGAAAGACTGCCGCCACCCCTTTTCAATCTGCGTGGGTCTTCATTGGCACATCAGTATTCAAGAGGCACCAACCTTTTTGTCATGCCTCCATAACTTGACTGAGGCCGTGAGAAGTGTCTGCGGAGACTAGTCAGGAGACAAACAGAGAGAGCAAAGCCTTTGGCACATTCACGTTGCATGGGGTAAACAAGAGAGCGTGCTTTTGTGGTGGCGCAAGAGCGCTGTCCCACCTCCTGGGGCGGTTTCGTCTGATACCTCCACATGATGGCCTCACCCTGCCGGAGTATTAAAGATCCCTGGAAGAGGGAGACTGGAAAACAGAGACATGTTCTGGGGATAGGATATGGGGAGACATACCCAAAGGAATGGCCATTCTTGGAAGGTAGGTCCACAGGTTTGAACATGCCCAGTGCCATTCCACAGACTGACAGAGTTGGTTGTAACAACTCTGGTATCGAGGATCAGTTCCCAAGGCCGGTGCCCTACAATATGTTGCCAGCAGCCTGAAATAAACTCTGGTAGCTTTTCTTTGTGAAACGGCTGTCTGCATGCTGCGTGGGGGCGTTGCCCATAGCCACGTGCGAGCATTTGCACGGATGCACACCAGAGACCAGATCTGTCCCCCTCCCACCTTTGCTCCCTGGAGCAGCAGTAGCGTAGGAGGTTAAGAGCTCGTGTATCTAATCTGGAGGAACCGGGTTTGATTCCCCGCTCTGCCGCCTGAGCTGTGGAGGCTTATCTGGGGAATTCAGATTAGCCTGTACACTCCCACACACGCCAGCTGGGTGACCTTGGGCTAGTCACAGCTTCTCGGAGCTCTCTCAGCCCCACCCACCTCACAGGGTGTTTGTTATTAGAGGGGGAAGGGTATGAGATTATCAGCCCTCTTTGAGTCTCCTGCAGGAGAGAAAGGGTGGATATAAATCCAAACTCCTCCTCCTCCTCCTCCCTCCTCCTCTTCTTCTTCTTCTTCTTCTTCTTCTTCTTCTTCTTCTTCTTCTTCTTCTTCTTCTTCTTCTTCTTCTTCTTCTTCTTCTTCTTCTTCTTCTTCTTCTTCTTCTTCTCCTCCTCCTCCTCCTCAGAGACTGTACAGCAAGAGACCCTGAGGACCCTGAGGAGGGAACTATATCGGGAAGAATGCCAGAACAAATGATGTTTTAATAAGGCATCCCATGCCCCAAGCTAGAAAAAGGGTTGTGATTTGCCAGGGAGAGGCATCAGAACAGAGGGAACTTCCAAGGTAAACAGGAAGAGTTCGGAATTAGACCTGTATGTCCAGATCCCAAAGTGGAAAGAAGAGACTTTGGTGGCCTCTGGGAAAATGGGCTAGTCTTATGCACTTGGTTCCTTGCAAGGGATTCGAAAGGCCTGGGGAGTCTTGGCTTTGCTCCCAGGAGATTGTATGAGAGAGCTGACATCATAGTGGGAGAGGGTGTGAGCTATAGGAGGGAGAATCAACCATTCAGATCTTGCCTCAAATTCTAGGGTTGCCATCCTCCAGGTCAGGCATGACGTTCTTCTGGAATTACAACTGATCTCCAGACTATGAAAATCCCCTGGAGAAAACGACTGCTTTGGAGGGTGGGCTTTATGGCATTATACCCCACTGAGGTGTCTCCCCTCTCCAAATCCAGCCTTTCCCAAGGCGTCACCCCCAAACCTCCAGGAATTTCCCAACCCAGAGTTGGCAACCCTACCAGTCAACCACAAGCCTGGCTGAGAGGCTTTAACCAGGACAGGCAAAGGCTGGATCAGGAGATGAGGCATTCAGGGCTTCTCCTGTACCTCTCCTCTGGAAGGAGAGGGAAGGGATGGAGGAATGGGAGGAAAAACCTTTGAGGAGCATCAACAAATATCAGATTGCAGGGCCCTAGATGGCTATAGGCAAGAACCTCTCATTTGCACACAAGGGTAACATAACGTTGACAGTCCCAAACAGTCTATCACTGTCCCAAACAGTCCATTCACTGCCTTGGAGAGTTGTGGAGGTTTTTAAACTGAGGCTGGATGAACATATGCCAGAAGTGCTTTGATTGTGTGTTCCTGCATTGCAGGGGGTTGGACTTGATGGCCCTTGGGGCCAACACTACTTCACGCAACGTGTGATTGGTGTTTGGAATATGCTGCCACAGGAGGTGGTGATGGCCACTAGCCTGGATAGCTTTAAAAAGGGCTTGGACAGATTTATGGAGGAGAAGTCGATCTATGGCTACCAATCTTGATCCTCCTTGATCTCAGATTGCAAATGCCTTAGCAGACCAGGTGCTCAGGAGCAGCAGCAGCAGCAGAAGGCCATTGCTTTCACATCCTGCATGTGAGCTCCCAAAGGCACCTGGTGGGCCACTGCGAGTAGCAGAGTGCTGGACTAGATGGACTCTGGTCTGATCCAGCTGGCTAGTTCTTATGTTCTCTTCCAACTCTATGATTCTGTGATTTAGTCTGCCATGAGAGTGGTAGTGAGCCACAATAAACAATTTTTTTTTTAAAAAATCACCTATCAGCAGAAGATGCTGCCTGCTGCCTCTCTGCATGATTCTGTGCTCTTGCTGCTTCCTTGCTTGGCCTCCTTCCAATAAATCTTTTGCTGAACATGGGTAGCTTTACAATCACCAAATCAATAAGCAATTCCTGATACAGCTGCCTACTTTCAAAGGGGCCTGTTCAAATCTGCCTGGGGGGATTGTTCTGAGTTTGCCACCTAAGAGTTGGAATGGACACCCAGGTCAGCAACGCAAGCCATGCCACACAGGTGGGAGGCCTCTTTAAGACCTAGTCCTAACTCTTACGCACTTGGAAAGTAAACTGTTTTGGTGTGGAAGTGGAACATGCTCCCTTCTTTTCATTCAGGAAGAAAAAGAGCAGGACCCAGCAAGGATCAGAAGTTTGGGAAACACTGATACCCATCCACAACACTGAGAGCATCCACAAAGCCACAACGGCACAGCATTTATTTATGTTATTTCATTGTTTTAAAAACAGTACATGCCCAGGGCTCTTTTTGACTTCTTTGTTTCCAAAGGAGAGCGACCAGTTTCTCAAGTGACTTGAAGCTACTGATGTTATCGGCTTTGAATTGAGATGAAGAAAGACAGGTGGAGGGATGCCTCCCTTTCCAACTGGCACATGACTTAAGAGAATGTCGAAACAGTTCAGGCATCCAAACCTGCCAGACCTGCAGAACGGTGGCTCTTGCGCAGGTAAGTAGACTGGCCCCAATGCACAAGTTTCAAACTGTCGTGTTCTGCATTAATGAATGAATAATCCAGGTGGTCTCAGGTGGAGGTGTTGAGGCTGTACAGTACCCAGCTGCTCTGGATCTCCCCCCCCAGCCCCCTGTTCCCCTCCTCGCTATACCCATATACTAAACTTCCAAGATCTGATGAGATCAGACTAGCCTAAACTATCCAGGTTAGGGCAATTTCAATTGCACTTACGCACTGTATAAAACCGGCTGAAAAGTAATTAGTTCCCTGGTTTTCCCTAGTGAGTAAAACTGCCTCTGGGGGCCACAGCTTCATGAAAGTTTTCCTTATTCTTTTAGTATGATGTCAGAAATGAATAATGCAGACGTTGAGTGTGTGGGCAGGGAAACTAGCAAAAACGCTTTGTGGGCTAGTGACTTTGGTGGGTAGGTTTCGCAAGGCTTTGACTCTCGTATCACATCCCCCACTCCGAGTGGAGGCTAGCCCTCGGCACCGATCCTGGTGTTGAAATGAAGAAGTGGGGAAATGCCCCTGCATATCCAGCGGCCTCGAGGCTGATTAACTGCTGAGGGGAAATGGGAGGAGGCTCCCTTGCGTGCATTGCAGGCCACAGTCTCACTGGAAATTACATGCGGGGAAGAATGAAGGTGACCCAGCACTGGAGCCATGCCAGGAATTAAAGCTGATACTAGATAGGGGCCATTGCTTGTGGGAATATGATGTCAGAGGTTCTGGGGGCAATCTGGCCACACATTTCTTGGAGCCCACCAAGGATTTTCAGAAAGAGGGCAAGCCTGTGGAGCTCTTATTCAGCAGAACCAGTGGAGAGCCTTAGCAGATTTTAAGAATGTTATTAGTTCTGTGGAATTTCCGTATTTGTATGTAATGGTCTCATTTAAACACAAGAAGCCTCAATATGTGTGTATGAGAGAGAGAGAGAGAGAGAGAGAGAGAGAGAGAGAGAGAGAGAGAGAGAGAGAGAGAGAGAGAGAGAGAATCTAGATCACGGGTGCCAGAGGTGGCACTCAGAGCCCTCTCTGTGGGCATGCACAAACAGAGTGCTCCCCCCCACATCTAGGCTGGCCTGAGCTGCTGGGCTCGATTATTAGCATTAAACCTAAGACCAAGTTTTGGGGAAGCAGTATAGGTAACCCTGTTAAGCACTGTTAAACCCCACTGATTTTCATGCAGAGAACAAAAGTGCAATCCTCTACATGGGAGTAAGCTTGGTTGCTGGCAATGGGGCTTGCTTCTGAGTAAACCCTCCTAGGATCGTGATTCACCAGTTGGAAGAGATGCACGGTTGCTTCAAAGCAAAGCCACCGACTACCACCAAGCTTACTCCCGAGTAACGCACGCCTCGGAGCCAACCGTTTTTTCTAAACTAAAACCTCAGTATCCAGGTTAAATTGCTGTGTTGGCACTTTGCGATAAATAAGTGGGTTTTGGGCTGCAGTTTGGGCCCTCGGTCTCAAAAAGGTTCGCCATCACTGATCTAGATTCTTCCTCCTCTTTCCCAGGCTAGGCCCAAAGTTTCTCTCTCTCCTGCATGAAGATCAGCGCCCTTTGAGTAACGGCACAGTCATAATCCCCGAGGGCTGCTCTACAAAGTTAGACCTGTTGACCAATCTGCGCACGCAAGCAAGCCCCATCAACTGTCATTAACAGAACTGGATTCTTCTCATGTTGCCCAAGATGGAAATTGGGTAAGAATCCTCCAAACACATCACAAGCGGTAGAGTCCTCACATGTCATGGGGAGTTGGGGTTCCTGGCTCAGCTGGTGAGTTCTGGAAGGTGAGAGAATGAAGAAGGGAAAGAAATAACACAATGGAACGCAATGGAGATGTAAGAAAAAAACCAAGGAAAGTGCATAAGAGATCAACTTTCTTTGGTGAAGGGCTTATGTAGTGTGAAGGTACACTGTGGTGGCCAGATAATTGTTTTGGTTGGCCTCATTTGTATCCACTTTATTCGACTGTCAGCATGGTGTGGGTCTAGAATCAGTAGAAACAAAATGGTGGCCAGTTGTTCAAAAGGTCCATCCAATTCACAGGCGTGGCTCTCAGATGGTTGCAGTTGCAATCAATGAGGCAGAATTGCAAAATGGAAGTTGGTTCAGACTCTGGAGTGCCTACCACAGATGAAACAGTTTTCTAGGAACATCCACCCGTGTCACAACAATGGACAGATAACCGAAACCACCGGCACCAGATTTGCCACGTGACTGGTTTCAAGAGTTTGGCCATTGTAGCCATAGCTGTGACACTTGAGTCTCAGTGCCTTAGGAGGAGGGAGCTGTCTGATACTGATATGTGAAACAGGGACTGACTGTTGCTGCCCCACCCAAAAGTTACAAAAAAGGGGAAAAAACTGGTTTCTGCTAGGTGTTCAAGATGCACATATTCTTTGCACAGAATGGCTACAAAAAACTTGCCAAGGCAAAATGCATGGGGGGAAAGGTAAGCTCCTTGGGGCCTGCTGCAACTTCAGCTCTCTCGCCAAAGGCACAGGGCAGAGCGTCCCCAGGTGATCTAGGGTCAGGCACAGGAGAGGGGCCCTCTGGGACTCATGACATTTAGGGCTTTAAAGGTCAAAAGTAGCTTTTCAACATTTTATTTTACAAAAGTTGTACCGCTTTGCTGCCATGATAAAAACCAGTAAGATAACTAACAATTCTCTCTGGCCGTTTCCGCATGGGCCAAAAATGGCGGTTTGGGGGCGGTAAAAACGCCGCCCCCAGGCCGCCGTCAAGACAGGCGGCGCTTTCGGCCGGAAACGCTAGCAGCACTGGACCTGGCTGCTCCTTTCCTCCTCCCTCAGGGCGGCATCAGGCCGCCCTAAAAAACAACCCTTTAAAGGGTTGTTTTTGAGGGGACATGCCGCCTTCTTGGGCGGCGCTGCGCTTAACAGCACCGCCGGGAACATCTAAAGCCTATTTTCTTCTCCTCTGACGCAGCTCATTCTTTGTGGCCAGCCAGTTGCTGGCCTCCTAGTCTCCCTCGCTGTCCCTCCTCGGCACCCTGGAGGTCGGAGAGGCATGCAAGGGCGGGCTTTAGGAGGCCAGCAGGATCGACGACAGGGACGGCGGGTAAGTGGGAAGGAGGGAAGGGGGGAGAGGCGGCTCGCGCGCGGAGTCGCCTCCTGTGGCGTTCGTTGGTGGGCCCGCCGCGACGCTTATGCGCAAGGCGATCCGGCCTCCACCCCCATGCCGGCAGAATTCTTGCCGGCGTGGGGGCGCTTAGAGGCCATGCGGAAACGGCCTCTCTCTCTCTCTGAGGGAAAAACCTATTATTAAAACACAATCAACACTGAAATCAGAGGTGGGATCCAGCAGGTTCTCACAGGTTCCCGAGGGTAGGTTACTAATTATTTGTGTGTGCCGAGAGCGGGTTACTAATTGGTGATTTTGCCGCGTGATTTTTGCCTTAGTTACGCCCCTCCTCTCAGCAGTAGCGCGCAGAACTTGAAGCAGTCTAGCAGGAGGTGCACCGGCGTGCGTGGCAGCCTGCGCCTGCGTGCATTCGTTTCCTGCCCAAGGACCGGCACAGCGGCTGCGTCCTTGCCACAGCCCCGCCCAGGAATGCCTCGCCCCCAGAATGCCCAGCCACATCCCCGTCGTGCCCCACCCATCCCCATTGGCACTACGCCACAGTTTGAATCCCACCACCATGGGAACCTGTTACTAAAATTTTTGGATCCCACCACTGACTAAAATATATGCAAAAACATTAAAACAACTGATTTGGGCCAGGAAGGAGGGATCACTGAGGGAATGCCAAGCAGGACAAATAAAGTGTTCACCTGCTTGCAGAAGATGGCAACAGAGAGAGGAGAGACAAATTTCACTGGAGAGGGAGTTCCAGAGCTTTGGTGCCACTACTGTAAGGCCCTGTTTTAGGTTTCCCCCCTACCTAATCTCAAAAGCTGGAGGCACCCGAAGCGGAGCTGCAGAAGATGACTGTAATGCATGGGTTCAGAAATAGAACTGATGCCACTGACGTCATACTCTGGTCCCAGGTCCAGGATCCAGTTAGAACCCTGCGTGCCACAAGTGAAGGCCCACTGAAGTTCCCAGATGGTCTCTTTCTTAAATCAGAGGCAAATAACTTTGCTGGAAGAAACATTATGTGGACTTAGCAGCAGAAGCATCACATTTGAAATGTGGCCAGGAGCCCCCCGTTTGGTCCTGTTAGCAAAGATACTCTTCTTTATCCCCAGATGGAATCGCGGAGGTCTGTCCAGAGAAATTGACTCCCTCTGCGAAAAGAAATCCCTGCTTCCTGGCTGCAGTTGGAAGCCCTCTGCTAACCACTGGTGGTGCTTTGACAACAGAGCTGCCATTAGACAGGGGCTGAGCCCACCTCTCGTCCCACAATCTTTCTCTGCTCCTCCCAGAGTATGCTGCATACACAATGATGCTGTGTGCTGTCCCCACACCCTGCTAAACGCCAGTCTGTTATGGCATTTAATTACAATGTCTGCATCCCGCTTCCCTGCAAAATGACCATGAGGCGGCTTCCAGCCAATGCCCAAGACACCGAGCAAAACCCACAAGCAATTTCAAAACCCGGTTAAAACACAACTCCATGAGGCAGTGCTACATCTCCCTCTTAGGGTAGGAGGCCTCTCGCACAGCTCATTTACAGCACCATCTGCTGGACATCCAAAGGCTTCCCTGATGAGTAGGAGAAATGCCATGCAATGAATGCATTCGGATTTCTTTTGCCTCCAGAAGTCCATGAAAAAACCTCATTCCTTAAAAAAAAGGGTTCAAACAGCCACTGTTGTCAAAGTGGTGAAAAGATAGCAAGGCCCATATATATATATATGGATAGCAAGGCCCATATATATATATATGGGCCTTGCTCTCTCTCTCCATCCGTCCCATTGCCAATCAATATCTCGGGTTGCCTGTCTCAATCATTCATTATCCGTCTCATTCTCAGCCCCGTCTCGTCATTCAATCAGTCTCAACTGTCCACCTCTCTATTCTCCATTCATCTATCTATCTATCTATCTATCTATCTATCTATCTATCTATCTATCTATCTATCTATCTATCTATCTATCTATCTATCTATCTATCTATCTATCTATCTATCTATCTAATGGGCCTTGCTATCTATATATTATTTTTTTCCAATTCCAAAGCCTTTATTGGTATCATACTATCTCTATATATAACATAGGGATATAAGATATATATATATATATATATGAGCCTATATGGGCTTCCCTATCTCATATATATATAAAAGCTGCCTTTGTGTTTACATCGAAAAATTATTCTGCTAAGGGTCAAATGCTCTCTCCCCCTTCCCCCCCGCACGACACCAAGATCACGGGAGAATGCTAGGGGTCCTTCAGCTCAAAGACTCTCCTTGTTAAGTCAAACAATGAGGCATTTATCGAACTCTTTGCCTCCTCAGGCAGTCTGCTAGCTTCCTTTGCCCAGGAAACACTCTCTTGGCAATCTTGGTGAGTGTGCAGTTATTTGTGTTTACACCAAAATGTTCACAGATAGAGGAGCTTGCATGGGGAAATAGCAGTTCCTGACGCAATGGCTAATAGCCATCTTGTTTGACTCCCAAACTGAGGACATGCATGTGAGGTCTGAAAGGGGAAAGGGTTAAAGAAGATGCCTTTTTACATTGGCCTTTTGCCCTTGGCTCTCTTACAGTAATTGTGCACCTAAAAAGGACCTGCAGGGCTTGATGCAGGAGTTCTGGGAAGGGTTGCCAACTCTTGCTTAGGAAATTCCTGAAGATTTGGGAGCAGGCACCTTGGGAGGGACTTTTGTTTCTCTTAGGTTCTATGACACGCTATAGAGTCTGCCCTTTGAACCTGTCATTTGCTCTATGGCAGTGATGGCGAACCTTTTCGAGACCAAGTGCCCAAACTGCAACCCAAAACCCACTTATTTATCGCAAAGTGCCAACATGGCAATTTAACCTGAATACTGAGGTTTTAGTATAGAAAAAACGGTTGGCTCCGAGACACACGTCTCTCGGGAGTAAGCTTGGTGGTAGTCGGTGGCTTTGCTTTGAAGCAACAGTGCAACACTTCAAACGGGTGAATCATGACCCTAGGAGGGTTTACTCAGAAGCAAATCTTGTTGCCAGCAACCAAGCTTGCTCCCAGGTAAAGGATCACGCTTTCGTTCTTCCCATGAAAATCGGTAGGGTTTAACAGCACTTAACAGGGTTACCTACACTGCTTCCCCAAAACTAGGTCTTAGGTTTAATGCTAATAATCTCCCTGAAATAATGACACTATTATCACAGGACGAACTCTGTGCACGCGTGCCCATAGAGAGGGCTCTGAGTGCCACCTCTGGCACCCGTGCCATAGGTTCGCCACCACTGCTCTATGGGAACCAATCTCTAGTTTGTGGATTAGTTGTAACAAATGGGGACCTGCATGAAACTCCTCTGTTTTGGGGCTGTTTGAATCCCCATCCTGTTTTGCTGATGGTTTTAAGGGTGGTGGGGTTTTTTTTTGCATGCCCCAGGTTTGGAGGAAAATCTTCCTTGTCTCCATCTGGTCTTGATCTATGGATATAAGTATCCACAGTTTGGGCCAGGGTGACTATTAGGATATACAGTTGTGGATCCAAAAGAGACTTGCAGGGTGTGTGTGTGTGCCTTTCATGCTCCTGCCTTTGCTCCCTTTCCTCTCCCCCCTTCTCAAATAATCTACCCGCCCCTCCTCCCCTCCCCTGCCAATCTTACCCACCATGCCTCCTTCTCTTCCTCTCCTCTGCCACTATTCCCCCCACCTCTCTTTCTCCCCCTCCCCTCCTTACCTTGTCCTCTTCAGCTGCAGTCTGACAGATTAGAAACCAGAAGGAAAAGTTTCAAAAGGACAGCTGAGCCAACGACTGCGGAAGAGTGAAGCTGGGAGAAAGGCTCCTGCTGACCTCTGTCCCTGAAGCTGACAGCTCACCTGTCCTTTTAAAACTGTCCCCGGCTTGTAATTGGGCCGACTGCAGAGAGAAGCAGCTGGGGCTGTAGGGGGGGGGGCAGGAGCAAAGAAGCCTCCTTGACCCCCCACCCTACCTCCAGCCCTGCTTCTACCTGCAGTCTGACAGATAAGAAGCTGGGGGAAAGTTTTAACAGTGCAGCTCAGCGGGCATCGACAGAGATGGAGAAGAGGAGGTGTCTCCTTGCTCGCCAGCACACTTCTGTAATTGCTGCCCATTTGCTTCATCCTGCTATTGCTTCCTTCCCTTTCCCCCCCCCCCAATAATCTTCTCCCCTCTCCTTCTCCCCTCCCCTCGAGGAGAGCCAGCGTGGTGTAGTGGTTAAGATCAGGTGCACTGTAATCTGGAGAACTGGGTTTGATTCCCCAATCTGCCACTTGAGCTGTGGAGGCTTATCTGGTGAGCTAGATTAGCTTGTGCACTCCAATACATGCCAGATGGGTGACCATAGGCTAGTCACAGTTCTTCGGAGCTCTCTCAGCCCCATCCACCTTACAGGGTGTTTGTTGTGATGGGGGGACGGGGAAGGAAAAGGAGACTGTAAGCCCCTTTCAGTCTCCTTACAGGAGAGAAAGGGGGAATATAAATTCAAACTCCTCCTCCTCCTCCTCCTCCCAAAGCAGGGGTGACTCTCCCAGCTACCTGTGTCTTCCTTTCCTCCATGGTGGCAGCAGTGGGTCTCACAGCCATTTACCTGCTTCCTCCACCCGCTCAGAGTCAGTGGATCCCCCACCCCCCCGACAGCCAGCAGGGTCCCCCAGAGTTGCTGCATTGCCAGTGAGACCCAAAGCATACCCTCAGCCTCTGCCTGAAAACCTCCTGCAAGGGACTGTGCTTTCCCTTGCCTCAGTGGATTATTTGGATCCAAACCATCTCTAGGGACGGTCGTAGCAGATCTAGGGGAAAGCCACCCAGGAAAATGTGTCCAGAACTTTCTCCTGGTTCTGTGAGTCTTTTTTGCTCCGTCTCCTGGTGGTTTTGTTTTGTTTTTGTAATATTGATTTGGTGGAAAAAAACTACCAGCTCTGTCTTTCTCAACAAGCGAACACTTTGTCTTCTTGTTGGCACACTGCGGTTGAATTCCCTGCCAGCTCTTTGTGATCTGGTATTTAACATAAAGAGAACCCACAAAATCCAAGGGAACTGAAATAGCTTCTGCTGTGTGAGGAATGAGAATGAAATGCTGTTTACTCTCCGCCTCCCCCCCATCCTAACCTGTGATGGCTGTGGAGCTGCGCTGGAGGAAAAAAGGAAATTTCTGGAACATTTTGTCAGTACATTGAAATTGGTTGGAAACAGTTTTAACCATTGTGGCTTTCTCTCTGGAGAACGAGAGCTCCCTTTAGTACACGTGCTCACAGAAGACTGTTTGGACAATTTCATCAAATAGTTAAAAAGCAGCAGAGTTCCTAGTAACCATTTTAGGCCATGTACGGTTGGATGCAGCCCCTGGAAGAATTATAACCTTCCCCTAACAAGTAGAACTATGTGAATTCCTGATAAGAACTCTATTCTTTCAATTGCAGCCCACCTATTTAATGTCAATAACAAAAGTTTCTTGAATGCCTCCGACAACCTGGTGAAAATCAAAAGAGGAGACAGTTGGCTTTTCCACCTCTAATCAGGATGCAGTGTCTCCTGAATACAGATGCTGATAGTACTATATTGCATGTACAAAATTCACTGAAAGTTTCAAAGAGCTTTCCTAGTGAATCTGCTAATTCTTGAAGTGATCCTGTGTGGTTATCACCATAATTGCTGATTGAGGAAGCCGAACGGCTAAGGCGAAAAGGATTTTGTTCTTCTCGGGTTGGTGGGCAGCCAGGGAATCCATACATTTCCTCAGTCTCCTGATGCGATTCCCCAAAAGCTAGTAGAAAGGAAAGATGGAGCTGGGTACCAGGAACAGCAGTGATGCTGCCTCTGTTGCTATAGCAACTGCCTCTTCTTTTCCTAAAAGAAGATGCTCGTTTGGCTGTAGAACAGCAGGTAGCCTGCGGGAAGAGAGAAGCATCCTCTAAGAGCAGAGAGGGAGAGAGAGATCCAAATGAACCAAGAGAAGCGGAATGACGCTGGAGAGTGTTCATGCATCCGATTACCTTCTCGCTGCTCAATCTGTTTATTATGGTTGAGGCCGAATCGTAGAATTTTATCAAGATGAGAGGAGAGCTCTCGGAAATGTGCTCCTTATGCTGGAGATGTCTGTTGTCAAGCATGAAACGGCACCTTGTTAAAAAGGATGGCAGCAAGATGCTTTATTGCTTTGTTCTCTCTCTTCTCTGGCTTTTCTATACAGGAAAGCTGTGCATCAGGGGCTAAATTTAACCTTCCTTGAAACAATTTCACTTTGAGAACAATGGCTCTGCACATCGATTGAATAGCTGCTTTCACAATTAAATTAGGCAAGTGTGTGGACCCCGAAGGAAAGATTTAAGGACCAGGGCTCAGCCAAGAGAGTTTTCCCTCCTGTTTTGATTTCAAAATGCTTCAATTTCACTTGTCTTTTGGATGACTTGAACCCATGATTCTTTCTTTCCATGCCTCTTTCTATTTCCTGTGAAATGCACGGGTTTCCTAAACTTACTTGAGGTAATAAATCACCCATACACGTATGTAGCACATAATGCATTACATTTCTGGTACATGTAAATGCTGTATACAATGTGTATAAAATGTACAACATACACACAATGCAAATGAATACACAACTGCAGTAGAGAAAGGGGGGATGCAAAACGTGGTGGACAAAAGGAACTGAAAAGCAGGATGTTCACTCATTGCTAAAATCAGTTTGTCCTGACCTGGCTAGCGCTGGCTAGCCTGATCTCATCAGAGCTTGGAAGCTAAGCAAGGTTAGTCCTGGTTAGTATATGGATGGAAGGTTCCCAAGGAAATCCAGGGTCATCGTACCTAGGCAGGCAATGGCAAACCACTTTTGAACATCTCTCACCAAAGAGTCTCCTTCTTTGGATGTTTTTAAGGAGAGGCTGGATGGCCATCTGCCAGGAGTGCTTTGATTGTGTGTTCCTGCATTGCAGGGGGTTGGACTAGATGACCCTTGGGGGGTTCTTCCAGCTCTATGATTCTATGACTTATGGGGATCCCAGCACGGGGGCTTTCAAGGCAAAAAGAAGCAGACGTGGTTGAACAACGCTGATGCACATGATCAAAACTTTCAAAAAGCAAGCAAGGATCTACAAGGCCCCCACCCCCCGCACAAGATAAAATCAAAATAAAAACAGCAATTTATCAGAGATGGTCTTTGTTAAATAGGGACTGCTGGAGCCTGTATTGTTTTCATCTTCTATGCAAAAATGATGTCCCATGGAGAGACCTACTTTGGAGCCTGAGAACGGTTTGCACAATTAAATTGAAGCACCTGGTTTCCAGCTCATATGGTGGGGGTGGAATTCCCCGCTCAGCGGATCTTCTCTGCCGCGGGTCGCCAGCTGTTCCCCTGCTGTGCGGCATGTCAACTTTACAGTGTTTCCTCCTGAGCGCAGCCAGGAGGTAGAATCTGGTTCTAGCCAACTTCTGCCCTGCCTTCAGATCCCTCCTGTGCCAAGACAGAAGCAGGGAATGACAAGAGCTAATGAATGCGGTGACAGTTAAGAGCGCAATTAATCAAACCAAAGGCGAAAAAGACCCCGCATTAATTACCCACTAAGATCTGTACTAAAATAACTAGAAAGCGGGCCGCGTCTGGCAAAAACAGTTGGAAGGACAGAGCCATTCTTCATTCCTGGGCATAGTGCTGCTTTCCACATTGAGAAAGAATCGTCAGGCGCTTGTGTGGTATGATTCATGTATGAATTCTGTGTTTCCCTCCTACCTCACTTCCCAAATTGTTGGGAGTTTCAGTTGAACTTTTGTGTGTGTGAAGTGTATGCATTAAACAGCTGGGCAATATCAAAGTAATGGAGCGCCCTGTGGAATCCTAAAGACTAACACAGCGTTCTGTGAGTTTTCTTGAGCCAGAATTAATTCCAGCAGTAGGAGGTGTAATTCTCAGTTTGCCGGTTTATCTATATACATGGGTATAATCATTTGCTTTGTAATCAGATTGTTAAGCCAAAAATGGAAACCAAAGAGCCAACATATGTGATCTGAACATTTTGTTCAACTTTATTGCAAAACCTGAACGAATGACTAGCCCAAGGTAAAGGATTCAATGGTGTTGATGAGAAGGGCAATTGAATCCTTTGTAAAGGATTCAATGGTGTTGATGAGAAGGGCAGCCGCCTAACCTTGAGTACATTCCACAGCCCGGGCGATGGGCCAGCTTCTTCGGCGGAGACCTTATCTCTGCGAGGGAGATGAGACCTCCGTTCCCATGGGAATCCGGGAGGGGGGATGGGATGGACAGAGTTATAACCTGTGTTTCTGGCGGGAGATCTTATTCCTGCCACTGCGTGTACTTGAGCTTTCTAAGATGTCTGAATAAACGGTCTTTTACACCAAAGAGCCTTTTATTTCTGCTTCTATGGAATTCCTTACATTGTGGCAGGAATCCTAAAATCACCTATATTCCTAGTGCAGTGGACCTCTGGTGCCTCGGCATGGAGAGGTTGGATGTTTCTGGGGAAGGTGCGGTAGCCCCCAAAGAGGGCTCCGACCTGTCCCTTCTGGATCTGGGGGAACCGGCGGGAGAACGGGTCTCGCTGGTGACTCTTTCCCGTCCTCGTATCAGCACGAGTCTTCCTTTACTTCGCTGGAACGAGGGACGTGAAGACGACCATGGGGACTTACATGAGTCGTTTGGGGCGCTGTCTATGGATCGAGCGCCTGTGGATCGGATATCTACCCGTTTTCGTATGGATTACAAACCTCAGATGCAACCTGTCACGGAGGAGACGGGCCTGACCACCTTTCATGCGGCAACCCAGGAGTCCATTGAACGATTCCTGGACTCGTATTTTGGTGATGCTCCCAAAGAACCACCGTGGCACAGCACTGGGGCCTGTCCGAAGACCACCGGTGACACTGGGACTATACCAGGGATTGGGAGGGGTATCCGTACCGTCTTCCGATCGGACCCCCCTGATCCCGGACCAGCGGCTGCACCTGAGATGCCCCGTGGAGCCACCGGTGGGCACGATGCCTCACGTCCAGACGACGAGGAGTCCGGAGAAAGCCTGCCCTCCCAGCCGGATCTGTTCCCTCTCCCATCGAAAGAGAGCTGGGATGAGGAAGTGGGCCGACTGCGAGATGCCCAAGAAGCATGGGCCCGTGAACGCCAGCTATGGGAAGAGGAACGAGAACAGCTGCAGCAAGAGCGTGAAAACCTGCAGAGAGACCGGGAGCAGCAGCGCAAAGAAGTCCAACTCGAATTGGACCGTGCCAAGGATGCGCTCCAACGGCAATATGCGCAGAATCTATCAGTCCATGATAAAGTCCTGGAACACTCCAAACTGAACTTACAGCGTCAACGTGAGAGTGTTCAGGCCTTGCGCACTCAAAGTGAACTTACTGCAGCTGTTCAACGGGACGAACTGGCTAAATTAGAACGAGAGAAAGCAGCTTTGCATGCGCACCAGGATGCATTGACTCGCAAGGAGAGAGAGCTGGCTGCCTTGGAGAGGGAACTGAGGAAGCAGCAGACCAGGGCAACCCAAGTTGGAGTTTACGCTGTCACGGGTACAGACGGCGCCCGAGGGGCGACGCTGCTGGGTCCAGCCACCTTCCAAGGACCGGCTCCCACCGGAACACCAGCGGCACCGGCGTTGATACCTCCACCGATTCCGCCCCCCCCTGCGCAACCGCAGCCTCAGCCCGCTCAACCTGCGCAACCGCCGCCCCTGCGGGCGCCAAGGGCCATGGAAAGGGGTTACTACAGACCTCCAATACCTGCCCGTTTCGATGGGACCGCTTCCAAACTTCCCTACTTCATCTTGCAACTCGATGCCCACATGGAGGACTATGATGATTTATACCGGTCTGAGCGCGAAAAAATACGGGACATCGGCTCAGTCCTGGATGGGGCAGCAGCCGACTGGTTTGTGACTCTTTTGAACCTGCAAGATGAAGATTCTCGCACGGTGCCCGCATTCCTCCAAGCCTTGAGGGCTCGCTTCCAAGATCCAGGTGCGGAAAATGAAGCTATCCGCACCATCAAAACTATCCAGCAAGGCAACCGCTCGTTTGCAGAATTTGCCCGTGAATTTCGTGCGGCGGCTGCTCGGCTCCCTCCAGAGTGGCCTGAGCGCATGAAATGCGAATACTTCTCAGATGCTGTCGACAGCAAGCTGCGTGAAACAGTGTTTTTAATTCGGGTCCCCCGCACTATTGCTGATTGGATTACATTGGGATCCCAAGTAGCGTCTCGCTTGGAGTACGCTCGTGCCGGAGGCCGCCCACGCCCGAAGCCGGCCACTGCGTCCACCAAGCCAAGTCCAGCCGCTCCTACCGAGACCACCTCCGAGCGCCGTCGCCGGCTGGGATTGTGTCTTTACTGCGGAGGTCCCGGTCACCTAGCCGCCAACTGCCCGAAAAAACAGAAGCCAACCACTCCGGCCGCACGCACCCCATCTGCCAAGCCACCGCGCAAATCTGGGCCGCCCCCAACGGGCTCATCTAAAGCAGTCATCGAAGGCGACCCGGAGGAGGGGGATGCAGCAGTTTGCCTTTCTTCAGCCCCAATGGACATGGGTTCGACTCCAGACGCGGTGAGTGAAGGCAGCGCTCCCATTACAATCCAAGTGTTTCTGGCCAACCCCGCTAAGCATACTCGTATTATAGCCTCAGCCCTTGTGGATTCTGGCTGCTCCCATTGTTTAATGAGGCCCCAGGTGGCGGAGGAGCTAGGTCTAGACCAAATCCCCCTGGCTAAGCCCATACCCTTCACCCAAATGGACGGCAGTCCTCTCGGGAGCGAAGGACCGGCCCAGTTCAAAACGCAACCGGTTCTCCTCCGCTGCGCCGACCATTGGGAGAAAATTAGTTTTATTCTGGCGCCAGTGGCCAAACACTCCATAGTTCTGGGCATGCCATGGTTGTTGTTACATGAACCAAAATTCCTTTGGAAAGAAAGGATCTTGGAATTCACTGACCCTCCCTGCGGGGAACACATGAATTGGGGGGAAAACTCGACACACACCCCCCCTGGCTTCATCAGCGATTGCTCCCGATTCTACCGGCATCCCACCGGCGTACCAAGATCTAGCCAGGGTATTTCAGGAGCAAGAATGCGATCAGTTGCCACCCCATAGAGACACTGACTGCAAAATCGTAATACAGCCAGGGGCGCAACTGCCCAAAGGTAGAATCTACCGTATGAGTCCCAATGAGGAGAAGGAACTTCGTGCCTTCTTAGACAAGAACCTCGCTCGCGGGTTCATACGGCGGGCTACCAAACACACACATGCTGCTCCTGTTTTGTTTGTAAAAAAGAAAGATGGGTCTTTACGGCTCTGCACAGATTACCGAGGTCTCAATGCAGTCTCCCTGTCCAATAAATACCCTTTGCCTTTGATCAAGGACCTTTTAGACGCATTGGGCAAAGGACGCATCTTTACTAAGTTGGACTTGAGAGAAGCTTACTACAGGGTCAGAATTGCTGAAGGCTATGAACACTTGACTGCATTTAACACAAAGTTTGGACAGTTTGAATACTTAATAATGCCATTCGGGTTAAGTGGGGCCCCCGGGGCTTTTATGGCCCTTATCAACGAAGTTCTCCATGATTTATTGTACAAGGGAGTAGTGGTATACTTAGATGATGTTTTAATTTATTCACAAACCATGGAAGAGCATGAAGCATTGGTTCGGGAAGTATTGAAACGCTTGCTCAACAACTCCCTCTTTGCCAAACTTTCCAAGTGCTGTTTCCACCAAACCTCTATTGACTATTTGGGTTACCGAATCTCGCCCGAGGGCCTGCAAATGGATCCTGCTAAGATTGATGCAGTCCTCCAATGGCCGGCCCCCACCAACCGAAAAGAACTCCAATCTTTTCTAGGTTTTGCTAATTTCTATCGTGACTTTATACCCCAATTCGCTGAGCTGACTCTCCCTCTCACAGACCTCTTGCGCACTAAGGGTAAAGATCCACTGTCCGCCAAGCCCGGGGCCCCCCTTTCCTGGTCTGAAGAGTGTCAAACAGCCTTTCAGCTTTTAAAGTCTGCTTTTACCACCGAACCTATCCTAAAGCACCCTGACCCAGATCTCCCGTTTGTGGTTCACGTGGATGCCTCGGACAAAGCGCTTGGAGCAGCCCTGTTGCAGAGAAATAAAGATGATAGGCTGGTTCCGTGTGCTTATTTATCAAAGAAATTCTCTGGTGCTGAACTCAACTGGACTGTGGGGGATAAAGAGACTGCGGCCATTAAAGTAGCCCTCTCCACCTGGCGCCACTGGCTGGAGGGGGCTAAACACCCCTTTCAAGTTTGGTCGGATCACAAGAACTTGGCCGCCCTCTCCACCCCCCTCAAGATGTCCGCAAAGCAACTTCGTTGGGCCGATTTCTTTTCTCGTTTCTCTTTCACGGTCCATTTTTTCCCCGGAAAAACCAATAAACTGGCTGATGCGCTCTCGCGCCTACCCGGGGAGGGGGGTGGAGCCGGCTTACGGGACATTCCACGCACTGTTCTCTCCCCCTCCCAATTGGGGCTGGCTGTCACCCGATCTCAGACATCCACTCCTCCTTCTCCGCCCATTCCCAGCCTGGTCTCTCCTTTCCTACGGGAACTTGAGGAGGCGGGGCGACGCGAGCCTCCGGCGGAGGAAGGCGACTCCCAGTTGCGTTTGGAGAATGGCGTTTGGCGGCGGGGGGATTGTTGGTATGTGCCTCCCTCCCTCCGCAAGCAGGTTCTCGAGGCCTGCCACGATGCCCGCTCGGCTGGACATTTTGGCTTTCTAAAAACTCTGCATTTGGCCCGCCGTCAATTCTGGTGGCGCGCGATGCGCAAGGACATTGAGACGTATATTAAAGGTTGCTCTGTTTGTGCAGAAGCCAAGACCGTTCAGGAAAAGCTACATGGTCTGTTGAAATCTCTCTCGGAGGCTTCCCGCCCCTGGGAAGTCATCACCATGGATTTCATTACAGATTTGCCAGAAAGTCGCTGGCAACCTGGTCTTGTGGGTGGTGGTGGACTTATTTTCTAAACAAGCCCATTTCATTCCATGTGCTTCCATCCCCTCAGCTCCTAAAGTTGGCTTCGTCTGTTGTTCAATCAGCATATTTACCCGTCTACACTCCGCCCCCGTTAAGGTGGTCTCCGACCATGACCCTCAATTCATTTCAAAGTTCTGGAAAGCTTTTCTAGGGTTGTTAGGGGCCACCCCGGCGTTTACCGCCCCCTACCGCGTTCAAAGTGGCCGGTGAGTCGGAGAGCACGAACAGAACCCTAGAGCAGTATTTCACGTTGTTACACCAACTACCACCGAGACAATTTAGTGCGAGCTCGATCCGTTTAGCAGATGCATGGCCTATAACAATGCGGTTCATAGCGAGGTACAAAAAAAAACCCCTTTGAGGTAGTAATCTGGTGGCTCCTTCCCACCGTTGCCATAACTACCAGCGGAAGCATTGGATCCTCCAGAGTTTCAACAATGGATTTCATCCCTAGCCGAGGGGTGGAAATCGGTCCAGACTGCCTTACAACAGGCTAAGGACTCCCAAAGAAGCCTGCAAGCGGATAAAGCACCGCTTCGGAGTTCCCTCTGCGTGTAGGCGGCTTAGTTGTATTTGTCTACCAGAAATCTCAGAGGCGTGCATAAATTTTCCAAACTAGGCAAAAGATTACGGTGGGACCTTTTCAGATTACTAAAAGGTGATTAATGATGTCACTGCCCGATTGGATTTGCCTAACTCTCTTAGTAACATTCATCCTGTCTTCCGTTCCAGTTTACTCAAGGAGGCTCCCGTTTCCGATGCCTGGCACGACCGCCCGGAGAGATTCCCACCGACTATTGTGTGGTGGCCCACAAGCATTTACGAAATTGGCGTATACTGGACTCTCGCTTTAATCGCATAAGCGCTTGCAATATTTAGTCTCTTGGGTGGGATATTCCTCACAAGGTTATAATCAATGGGTTTATTCCGAAAATATTGACGCCCCCACCCTTATTTCTGCTTTCCACCGCGCCTTTCCGCATAAACCTGGGGGGGAGGGGTCTTCTTTAAGGGAGGCAGAGTATAAAGGATTCAATGGTGTTGATGAGAAGGGCAGCCATCTAACAGAGTACGACCACAGCCCAGGCGATGGAGCCCAGCTTCTTAATGGAGACCTTATCTCTGCGAGGGAGATGAGACCTCCGTTCCCATGGGAATCCGGGAGGGGGGATGGGATGGACAGAGTTATAACCTGTGTTTCTGGCGGGAGATCTTATTCCTGCCACTGCGTGTACTTGAGCTTTCTAAGATGTCTGAATAAACGGTCTTTTACACCAAAGAGCCTTTTATTTCTGCTTCTATGGAATTCCTTACACTAGCCCAATGACTAGCCCAATGACTAGCCCAGCAGGAATGTAGGAGTGTGGAAACACAACTGGTTCACCAGATAAGCCTCTGCCACTCAGGTGGGGAATCAAACCCGGTTCTCCAGATTAGAATTCACCTGCTCTTAACCACTATACCATGCTGTACTTATTCATTTCTTTAAATTGCTGTTTATAATTGTTTCATATCCATCCATCCGTCCGTCCGTCCGTCCGTCCGTCCGTCCGTCCGTCCGTCCGTCCGTCCGTCCGTCTGTCTGTCTGTCTGTCTGTCTGTCTGTCTGTCTGTCTGTCTATCTATCTATCTATCTATCTATCTATCTATCTATCTATCTATCTATCTAATCTGTCCCTCTGTTTGTTTTTAAAGCTTTTTAAAAAATGTGTTGGTTATTCACCACATTGGGGACTTTACAGTGGATGGAAAGGTGGTATAAAATGTTTTTTTTTTTAAAAAAAATAAATAGATAAATTCCTGGCCTCAAGCTTTGTCATCTACCTCTGGCACACAGTACCCCCCTCCCCCTCCTGCAGGTGACTGGTAGGAAACGTTACTAATAAATTGCACAGAAGTTGTGGGAGTTCTGTTGCTCAAAGCAGGCCATTAAATAAATCACACTGTAATTTATATAAATGAGCACTCATTGTGAAACCGGTGAAGAAGAGATTGCTACAGAATCGATTTACAGAGTTGATAAAAGACAAGACTTGACTGGGTTCTGAAGTATGTATTTGTGGGGGGGGGCACGGATGGGAAAATATGACGACCATTTATATTAGGGAGCACCACAGTTTTTCACCAGTGTCTGTATCTCTTTATTGCTCACCTCCTAGGACTGTGTGAATAAAAGTGAGAGAAAATAATGAATGAATAGTCATCCCCCCCCGCCCCCCAAAGCAAACTGTTTCAGGACATGGTCAAATTTGCAGCATTCCTTACACCTGTACCATTTTACTAGAATGCATATAGGTCTCTGCTCTAATTTGCCAAAAGATTCCACTTGCAACGAATGTGCCTTTGGAGTACAAAAGTCTATTTGAATTATTAGCTGTGAAGGGTATGACTAAACACTGTACTTATTAGCCAGGTTACCGGAGGTGAAGCAGTTCTACGGTTTGCATTGCCAATTACTGCTTATTTGATTGTGTGTTCCTAAAAGAATTCCCTAAAAGAATTCTGGGAAAAGAGCTTTGACTCTTGAAAGTTTATACTTTCAAAATATTATTGGCCTTTAAGGAGCAGTTGGAGTCAAATTCTGCCACTTCTGCCACAGACCAGCATGGATATGCCCTGAAACTGTTTTCTTCTTGGGAATTACAGCATTGTGAGGATGCTATAATGGCTATAATGGCAGATTTCTCGACTCCCCTCCAAGCCATACATCTCTTCATTACTCTTCAAAATAAAGGCATGGATCCATATTCTCGTTGAATTGCCTGGATATATTCCCTGCTCTTCAGAAGAATTGCAATGATTTCAGAATTCCTTTTAAGCCCTTCTCCAGTTACACGGCAAGGTGAAGCTATTGATTTTTTTTTTAAAAAAAGCTCCCTACAAACTGCTTTAATAGTTAACCCAGTGTATATACAGCACTACACAGGTTTTTACAAGAAAACATCGAATCTTCTTCTGATAGGTGGTGAACTGAAACATTTTTTCCACAGCGATCAATGCTGTTTTGGAGAAGGGGCTGTAAGACCGTGTGTCTCCCTGTGTAAAACGGGTGCTATGTTTGAGTACCTGCAAACCATGGATCCTATATGGAGAAAAACCCACTCCCGGGCTGAGCTCCTGAAGCTAGTAGCTTAGACTACTCCCTCTCTGAAATCTCTGAAGAGCCAGGTGACCATCAAGGACTCTCCTGTGCAGGAGATACCCCAAAGACCAAAGTTGCAGGAGATACCCCAAAGACCAAAGAAATGAAAAGCTACAGTTCCAAGTTCAGCCTACTTGGCTCAGACTTCTTGGCTGAGAACATGTTTGAGCCTGCAAGCACCACAAAATGACTGCCAAAGAGGTGGAGCCAACCTCAAATTGTCAGGAAGTGAGGCCACACTCAACTCTAACAGTAACTCTGCAACATTTCAGAAAGAAGCTCTGAGTAACAGGGGGCCTTTTGAAATGACCATATAGCTTATGTTCTTGCATATTTTCTTGTATACACACAGCTTTTCTTTTGTCACGCACTGAAGATCCTTGTGCTGTAGTGGCAACTGCTATTGTAACAACTTTTAAAAAATTGTCACAGCCAATTGTATCTTTTATAGCCAATCAGTCCTGCAGGGTAAAAATCCCACCTGGCCTTGCAGGCACCAGGAAAGGTGTCTGCAGGCATCATGGCACATCCGGGAACTAAGTCAGGGAATCCTGCCATAGGCCAAGATCTGTCTGGGCTCTATACCTCCTTGGAGCAACTGGTCTGCTATCTTGGAGCTCTCCATGGTACTAGCAGAATCTGCTTCGAAGTGCTGAACTGGGTATGAAAGGCATGGGACAGCTCTGATTAGGATCTCTTCTTTCTCATTGTGTGTGTGTGTTTAAAACTAATTAGAAGCCACACATGACTGCTTTGGAGATTAGGAAGCCGTGCTGTGTCAGGGGCTTTCTGCTAGATGTCTCTTTCCCAAGTGGTGCACTGTGTACTTCAGGAAAACCATGACTGCAAGCTGCTGCCTCCATCTGCTTTCTAACTAGATTGCAGAGGACTCTGCACTCACAGGGTCCGACTGGCTTCAGCAAGGCCTTGTCCTTCGGAAACAGTGGGAAAGGTCACAGATGCTTGGAAGAATGCTGCATGAAAACAGTTCCAGAAATCTCTCTCCCATTGATAGGTATGCTCAGATAGTATGCACTAAGTATGGGGTCCCTGGTACTGCCCCTTCTGTCAACTACCAAGGGAGATGTAGAGTCCTGAACAGACTTAAACTGGTGGGGGGGGGGGGGGGGAAGAAAAAGAGTTTGGATTTATATCTCCCCTTTCTCTTCTGTAAAAATCTCCTCTTCCCATCCCCCACAACAAACACCCTGTGAGGTAGGTGGGGCTGAGAGAGCTCTGAAGGAGTTTGACTAGCCCAAGGTCATCCAGCTGGCTTGTGTTGTAGTGCACAAGCTAATCTGGTTCACCAGATAAGCCTCCACAACTCAAGTGGCAGAGTGGGGAGTCAAACCCGGTTCTCCAGTTTAGAGTGCACCTGCTCTTAACCACTACCCCACTCTCTGGCTGGGTTCACATCCTCAAAGACCAGAAAGTTCAGGACAGCACATCCTCAAAGACCACAAAGTTCAGAACAACACATCCTCAAAGTGCTAATAAATGGACCAAAATCTCTACATTACTGGCTATTTGTAAAATAAGTTTGAAAATGTTTAGTGTCTGAGATGGAGGGTGTTGAAACTTAAAATGCATGCTATGTTTTGTAGAGCTGAACTTCATGAATAGTTTACTATTTTGTTCTGTGGATTTCAATCCCCTCTGCATGCATTTGAAAATGACCCGGTGGGTTGGACTAATCTGCGGTTAACTGGGATATCAACTTGGGACGCTGCCAGGAATTCAGACAACCCACAAGTGGGGCTTCAGGCTGCTAGGCTGGGGAGCAGGGGTTAGTAGACCAGACAACTCCAGTCTTGAGGAGATAATTTTTTACAAAAAGAATATTTGGCTGGGGGAAGGAGAGCCAAGACGTTGCCTGGAAAAAGGCAAAGGAGCTCAAGGAGTCTGTATCTGAAGGAGTATAGTGTCTAGATTGAGGAACATAATACCTCTCTATACAGGTCAGATCTCACCTGGAATACTGTGCCCAGTTGTGGTCATCCCAGTTCAAGAAAGATATTGACAAACTGGACCAGGTCCAGAGGCGGGTGACCAAAATGGTAGAAGGTCTGGAATACATGCTGTATGAGGACAAACTTATGGAGCTGGGGATGTTTAGTCTGGAGAAGAGAAGGATAAGAGGTGACATGATAGCCATGTTTTGATATTTGAAGGGGTGTCATGTTGAAGAGGGAGCAAGCTTATTTTTTGCTGCTCCAGAAACTAGGACAAGAAGCAATGGGTTCAAGATAGAGGAAAGGAGATTCCACCTAAATAGGAACCATTGCTTGATGGTCAGGGCTGTTGTAGAGTCTCTTTCTTTGGAGGTTTTTAAAAAGAGGCTGGATGGCCATCTGTCTGGATTGCATTCATTGTGTGTTCCTGCATGGCAGAGGGTTAGACTTGATGGCCCTTGTAGTCTCTTTCAACTCTAAGGCCCCTTCTGCACACGCAAAATAATGCTTTTTCAAACCACTTTCACAACTGTTTGCAAGTGGATTTTGCTATTCCGCACAGCTTCCAAGAGCACTGAAAGCAGTTTGAAAGTGCATTATTCTGCATGTGCGGAATGAGCCTATGATTCTATAATCACTGTATCACACTGTCTCCAGGGCTGATGGCTGCCCAGACAAGATCCCAGCTATGGTGAAACCCTCTTCCTGAAGAGGATGTGAATAGGAAGGCTGCGTACTGCATGGCTCCCTTGGTCTAGAGAAAGATAGACAGTGAGACCAGGAAGGCCTGTTGACAAAAGAGGGGAAGGAGAACCATCTAAGTAAAAAGAGACTTACCTGTAACTCCTGAAGCCTGACTCCAAGTTTTCTTCCCAGGTGGGCAAGACGTCAGCCAAGGGTCACAAGAAGAAGCACAGACACAAAACCCCAGAGCAAGACTTCTCCTTCTCAAAGCACAACGGGGAACTCACCTCTCTGCGTGTTCAGGCAAAAAGGTGAGCTTCCTGTTGAGCTTTTAATCTAGTGCCATGAAAGGACTTTAATCTACTGATGGGCTCTGACCTGTGCAGCGGAGGGAGCCATCTTCCAGGAACTGGTCTGTGAAAGAAGCAGATTTCAGTAATTTCACACTTGGGCACCTTTGGCTTGCCGGACTCCTGGGGCTCCTTCGATCAGAGTTTTGTAGGAGAATCGCCGGCTGCCTCCTTTTCCTAGACAGCAATACAGGCTTTCTTGTCAGTCTCATTCAGTGCAGCAGAAATGCACTGGATGTGATTGCACCCTCTCTCCACCCGTAAATAACTGTATGCATGTGTAACATGCCATCAAGCTGCAGCAAGCTTATGGGCAGCCTGGTAGGGTTTTCAAAGCAAGCGACTAAGCAGAGGTGGTTTGCCTCGGCCTTTCTTTGCAATGTCTTCCTTGGTGATTTCCCATCCAAGTGCCGATCCTGCTTAGCACCCACGATATAATGAGATCAGGCTATACTATGCCATTCCATATGTCTGCAAATGAGAAGCGCATGCAAATAGGAGACTCTGGTTTCTCACGTATTCTTGCTTATAATGGGCCTTGGAAATTTTAGTTACCCTAGCACTGCCATGGGGGCAGGCATATCTATGCATCTGTCCTACTCACTGACCAAGTAGGGGTTTAGGGTGACTAATAGTGAAGTTAGGATGTGTTGACCTCTTCCTGCCCATCCTGGCTTATTTCAACCTGCTGCCACCACAGTTCAGGTGCTTTTCATAGAATCATAGAGTTGGAAGGGGCCACACAGGCCACCTGAGTCCAACCCCCTGGTGCAGTGCTTAAGAGTAGGTGAACTCTAATCTCGAGAACTGGATTTGATTCCCCACTCCACCAAAAGAGCAGTAGACTCTTATCTGGTAAACCCCACTCCAACATTCTTGCTGGGTGCCCTTAGGCTAGTCCCAGTTCCCTCTGAACTCTCTCAGCCCCACCTACCTCACCAGGTGTCTGTTGCGGGGAGAGGAAGGGAAAAGGAGTTTGTAAGTCATAAAATCGTAGAGTTGGAAGAGACCACAAGGGCCTTCAAGTCCAACCCCACGCCATGCAAGAACACACAACCAAAGCACCCCTGACATAGGTTCATCCAGCCTCTCTTTTTAAAAAAGTCCCTTTGAGTGTCCTTACAGGAAAGAGAGGGAGGTTATAAATCCAAATTCTTCTTCTCTTCTTCAATGCAGGATCAGCCTAAATCACAACCAGGTAACTGTTTGCCCAACCGCCTCTCACAGACGGCCAATGAGAGGGAGCTCATCCCCCGCTGGGATAGAATCCAGACTGCCCAAGAGTCCTTTGGACATCTATTATCATTGCAGTCTTTATGAATGGTTTTATTTTCCAGTTTTAATTTGTTTTTATGATTGATGTTCTGGAATTATGGATGTCAGCCCCGGCTTAGGCTTAGGCTGGGGAGTGCGGAGTGCGGAGTGTTCAATTTAATCGAATGAAAAGAAAATAAACAGCAAGACATTCCCAAGGTTCCCAGCCATCCTCCTGCTTGGCTGGCGCAGACATTTCTCTCTGAAGAACTGCTTGCCTCCGACTCCCAAGCCTGTTTAGGCCTCCACCCTCTGTATACGTGAGAGATCAGCCAGCGAGCCCTTTGGGATTCCTGGCTACCTTGGACACTGTTGCTTTGCAGCAAGTAAACATGGCAGAGACAAAGATGGCTGCTACAGCTACAGGCAGCCGCTGCTGACAGGATTTGACTAGGGGAGCTGAGCTGTGGAGTTTGCCGTTTGATGGACTCCATCAGCATTCATCCCCTGCCTCAGCTAAGCTCCGAGTGAGAGAGCAGGGCCTTTGTCTCGCCTGCTGCTGCGCTCCTGAGTACCCTCAGGAAACAGGGACTCTGGCCAACACCACATTGAATCGCCTAGAAGCTCCCTTCTCTCCATCAGTTTGGTGCTCAGTGAGGGGTCAGGGAACAGGAACATCCAGTTCCCGAGCTATGGCAGCTGGCGACAGCAGCACATGGGGAAGCTGCAGGAATCCCAGCGGTGCCGCTTGCTTCGCTCATTGAACAAGGCGCTCACACGAGTGCAGCGATACATGGAAATGTTAATCTCCAGAATGTTAAGTGCTAGAGTCGCTCTGACTAAAGGGGCCTTTATTTGACTCTGCAGCTCAGGGTTAGAATCGTAGAGTTGGAAGAGACCCCAAAGGCCATTAAGTCCAACCCCCTGCAATGGGGGTGGCGGTGGGGGGTGGGGCCAGAGCTTTGGACATGTAATGTGAGGGTTTGAACCCAGGAATCCCCTTTACCTACCTACCTACCTACCTACCTACCTACCTACCTACCTACCTACCTACCTACCTACCTACCTACCTACCTACCTATCTCCTCACCTCCTCACCTCCTCCTCCTCCTCCTCCTCCTCCTCCTCCTCCTCCTTCTTCTTCTTCTTCTTCTTCTTCTTCTTCTTCTTCTTCTTCTTCTTCTTCTTCTTCTTCTTCTTCTTCTTCTTCTTCTTCTTCTTCTTCTTCTTCTTCTTCTTCTTCTTCTTCTTCTTCTTCTTCTTCTTCTTCTTCTTGCTGTTGCTGTTGCTGTTGCTGTTGCTGTTGTTATTAATTAAATTTAGTATACCGCCCTATCCCCGAAGCACATTGATGCACATTCAATCCACTTTCACAATTGTTTGAAAGTGGATTTTGCTATTCTGCACAGTAAAATCCAGCTGCAAAGTGCATGGGAAGTGGATTGAAAGGGCAAGGGGTCCTAGCAGGACTGTTCTTTTTTCCTTTCTGAACTACACCAATATGAAGAATGAGCACTAGATGCCACAGTCTTTAAAGCAGACAGTGTGTGTGTGTGTGTGTGTGGGGGCATTTTAAGGGTGGGAGGAGCGGGGATTTCTTGTCTGGAGTGCTCTGCCTTTGGACAAAGAGTTTGCCACTCTGGAATCCTGGGTTATTCCAGCCTTTGATTTGACAGAGCTGAGCGGTTTCTCCTCTCTGCAGTCCCAGTTTTTGACACAAACCTGGAAATCAGCATTCACATTCTGTCAGTCAGGGGATGGCTTCATTATTTTTGAAGCACAAAAGAGTCGGATGCTCCAGCTTTCCTTGCTTCTGAAACAAAAAGTATAGATTTTTTCAGTTGGGAAGTAGGAAGGTGCCCTCTGGGAAGGCTGTCAGTATGACTAAATTTAAACAAGCTAGCAACCCGAGAGTTGCAGATAAGCGACTGGGACTCTCTTCATGAAGCTCCGCCAGTCTCCGTGGGAAGAGAAGCCTGCGAAACCGACAGCGGAGAAATTTAGACTGCTGCATCCACGTTAGCACAATGGATGCATTCACAGTAATTGGATCTTTTCTTCCCCTGATACGCTGGATGAGGAAGAACTACCTGTGTCTCATCTGGGGGGGGGGGAGGGAGAGATATCTTTTACTATGTGAGAAAGCAAGCTTGCGGAAGTGCATTTTGCAGGAGCTGGGCAACTTGACAAACCTCAGCCTCCTCGGAAGATTGAAACTTTACACATGAACAAAAATAAAAGGCAAGAGCTGTTATTCAGTCTCCAAATATGGCAATCCAAACTGTGTTTCTACCATGTTTTCCCCTCTGAAAGCTAGCTATTCCATGTGTCCTGAACTGGCAATTCCAAGTATTCAAGACGAGGTGTTAGATATTTCACACACTGAGCCAGTGTAGTATACTGGATAAGAGCAGGTGCACTCTAATCTGGAGAAGTGGGTTTGATCCCCCCCCCCCTCCACATGAGCAGTGGACTCTTATCTGGTGAACTGGATTTGTTTCCCTGCTCTTCTGCATGAAGCCTCCCAGGTGACCTTGGAGTAGTCACAGAACTCTCTCAGACCCACCTGCCTCACAAGGTGTCTGCTTTGGGGAGAGGAAGGGAAGGAGTGTATAAGCCACTTTGAGACTACTTACAGGAGAGAAAGGTGGGGTACAAACTCTTCACCTTCTTCATCTCTTCTCAGAGGCCAGTGCGTTGGCATGCCTCCTCATCCATCACCCCACTTCTTCCCTTTGCCCCTCTGGCCCCTCTGGCTGGCATTTTCAGCTAGTTCCATTACCCAGAGGTGGACATGTAATCTTTCTCTGGAGTTGGACCTCACTTGCTGTGTAAGAGCAGCGTAATTGGATATTTTCCGTTCGGCAATGGCTTTGCCTTCTCTTCTTCCCATTCCTGCACAGTGAGCAAGAAAGGTGTTAGCGGGCCTCCGGATTGCATGTCACCTCAGCGGCAGGTGTAATTTGACATGTTGCTGTAATTAGAAACAAACAGCGAGCGGCGAAATTGGTCAGCAAGTCAATTCTTTTTTTTTAATGGAAAGCTCCATTTAATGCGAGGAACACCGGGTGCGATCCTGCCTTTCCAGGGTCAAGTCTTTGGTTTGCGTACACACAAAGCTGCCTTGTGCTAAATTAGACCCTCAGTTCATCACAGTGTCTACTCAGACTGGGGCCTTTTCCACACAACAAAACTAAAACGTTTTGAAGGCAGGAAATAAAACATTTCCTTTGAGGAGTTTTGCAACGTTTTTAGCCCGATACGTTCTATTTCCAGCCTGAAAACATTTTAAGTTCATCTTTGATTTTAGTGATTCTTTTGTTGAAACATTTTTAGAGTGTTTCGGCTTGCTGTGCATATCTCTTTAACATGTTTCCCTCGCTTCTCTGCAGTCCCTGGAGTTCCTCCTCAACACCATTTTCTGAGCTCGGTCTGTTGTCTCGCCTGTTTATTTTTGTCAGTTTTTTTTAATTTTGGGGGGTGATATCTTTATAACCTTGAGTGCCCGACCTACGAAGAATTGCAGCATGAGGCTTTGAAGCATCAAAGCATTGGATCCATGAAGTTAAAAAAAGAAACTGGAACAAGCACAAAATGGTGGCCAGGAACTGTTTCAAGGTAGGTAAGTGTGAACAAATGGAGGGGGGGATTTGAAAACATCTGCTTCCTGGGGTCCTAATACCATCGGGACCCATCATTTTTCTGGGGAGAGTTGTATATGGGTTTCGTGGGACATTGTTTTAGAACTGTTTTAAATTGTATACAAGTTTTTTATATATTATATTTATATTGTTCACCGCCCTGAGCCCTTCGGGGATAGGGCGGTATATTAAATCCAATAAATAAAAAAAAACATATTCATTTTGTGCTGAAAAAGCTTGGCAGGGGCTCTCCAGGGTGCTATGCAGAGCTCTTTCACGTCACCTGTTGTCAGACCTTTTAACTGGAGATACGGGGAATGGAACCTGGGATCTTCTGCATGCCATGGAGATGCTGCATGCCGCTGGGTCACAGCCTCTTGCTCCATAAACCCTACCAAGACTACCTGCATGATCGCCACCTGCTTGACAGAATGACAAATTACCTGGGGGAGGGGGAGGGAAGGAGGCCCGCTTTCCACCTGTCTGATGATAGTCAATGCAGCTGGCCGAAGGCACAGAGGAGACTGACTGCAAATCTTTCCCAACCAGCTCTCCAGCTGGTGAGTGATGAGTGAGGCTGGAGCTTAAATCTTCCGCCTGGTTAGTTTTTTGCTCAGGGACTGCGGCCTCCTTCCTTTCTCCCTGGCAACCGCAGAAGATGGAGCAGAACCTGCCAAAAAGACACTCATGCGAGAGCACTCTCTGGCACATCACTCCAGCTCTCTCCATCCGAGGGGCCGTAGCTCAGTGGAAGAACTTCTGCTCGGCATGCCAATGTCTGATTCAATATGAGGCAGGTCGTTTCTGCACAAACCTTTTAAAACGTTTTGAGGCAGGAAATAAAACGGTTCTTCCATGGAGTTCCACATTGTTTTTACCTGAAAACCTTTCATTTCCTGCCTCAAAGTGTTCTAAATGAATCCCCTTTTAAAACGATTCTCTGGCTGAAATGTTTTGAAAATGTCTTCAGCTAATTGTGCGATCTACGTTCCTCATGCTGAGGCATTTGGGAAAATCTGAACAGATTTCCATTCGGATGCAGAGAATTGCAGCACGAGGCTGTGCCGCAGCGAAGCATCAATTCTACACCTAGTTTTTTAAAAAAGAGGGCATCACATAATGGCGAGCAGGAATCATTTTTGGGGTATGAGTTTGGAAATGCATCATGGTAAAGCAGGGGATTGAAACTATTTTCCAAATGTTTTCAGTGATTTGTGTGGAAAGGGCTGCAGCTTCATGTGTTCATGAGAGCCACTGACCTGCAGAGGTGACAATTGAGAGCCAGCATGGAGTAATGGTTAAGTGCAGGTGCATTCTAATCTGGAGAACTAGGTTTGATTCCCCACTTCTCCGCTTGAGCGGCAGAGGCTTATCTGGTGAACCAGATGTGTTCCCACACTCCTACATTCCTGCTGGGTGATCTTGGGCTAGTCACAGTTCTTTGGGACTCTCTCAGCCCCACCTACCTCACAAAGTGCCTGTTGTGCGGAGAGGAAGGGGAAGGAAGCCACCCTGAGTCTCCTTACAGGAGAGAAAGGTGGGGTATAAATCCAAACTCTTCTTCTTCTTCTCTTCTTTCCAGGATCCACCTTCAGATCTCCAGGAATTCTGCTTCTCAGAGTTGGCAAATCTAGTTTGGCTTGTTCCTGGTCATCAGTGCTGGTGGGGAAGGTGATGGCTTTCACTTCTTGTACCTATGAGACTTTTGGGCTGATTTTAAAGATTTGTTTATTTATTTGTTTACATTTATTCCCTATTGGAGAACACAAGACAGAGACAGAGAAAGAGGAGGTTTTGCAGCACCTTGTGGGATTCCAGTGAGATTTATCTGTTTACCCTGCACTGTTTTCTAGTAATTTTTCAGTTAATTAAATGTTAATTGTGCCTCTTGCCTTCAATTAATTGCTCCTCTTTTTTCCACCTGAAGAGTATCTTTGCTTATTGTTGTATCCATGGGAACCTTTCAGATTTGCATACCTGATGCTTCTTTGGGGTTTCTTTGTTTTTTTCTTTGCCTGCATTCTCCAAATCATAGTGGAGGGAAGACTGATTTCAAATGTGGTTTGAAAGGTAGTTTGCTGCCCTCTTTCACTACCCTCTTTTGAGCTCTTGTGATGCCACTCCCCAGAAAACAAACCTGATAGCCAGCGACCGTGTTTGGGATAACACTTGCAGGGTAACATGATTCCACCAGCCAATTCTTGCAAGAAGTAGTGACCAAACCTAGAAGGACTGCAGAGAGGTAGTGTGGTGTAGTTGGAAAGCAGGCCTTGGTTCAAATAATAATTCCTAATCTTTATATGTTTCTTTCAGTGTTTGAAACCCCACTTACATTAGCTTGTGAAAATCTTTTGCATCCCTTTCCGGTTGGTCTGTATTATTGCTCTCATTTGGGGGTCGGGGGGGAGAGAAGGATTTCAGTAAGGCTATTTGGTGAGTTTGTGACAGAGACACAAAATTGGAATTTGAACCGGGGACTTCAGATCACAACTCCTGCTCTTAATGAGGATTTGGGAGACCCCGGTTCGAATTCCCACTCTTGCAGACTGGCCTTAAGGCAGCCACACACTCTCAGCCTATCCTACCACACAGGGCTGTTGTGAGAATAAAACAGAGAAGGAGAGACCCACTGGGGAGAAAAGGGAGCTATCAATGAAGCAAAGAAATAAATACCATATTGTTCTCCTCTGCAGAGTCACTCAGTAAGGAAGATCCACAAATGGCTCTGGAGATCCACGTTCATCTCCCCAATGTGAAATTGCATCATGAAAAGCAGGCAGACTGTGAGGATGCTTGGAAAAGACGGGTTGAGGCGGTGGTGTCAAGGAGGTGGTTTTAAAATCCTCTTCCCTACAGTTGCCCCAGGCTAATTCCTGGGGATTTCGGGTGGGGGGGGGGAGGCCTGGGCAAGGTGGGATTTGGGAAGGAGAGGGAACGTCAGGAGAAAATTTTCATTCCATTTCAATCCTGCCTTTCCAGTGGGAGCCCAAAGTGGCTCTCATTTTTCTCTTTTCCTCCATTTTATTCTCACACCGACCCTGTGAGGTAGGCTAGGCTGAACGAATGAGACTGGCTCAAGGATCCTCAGCAAGCTTCCACTGCAGAGCGGGGATCCCAGCCCCAATCTCCCAGATCCTAGTCTGCCACTCTTAACTGCTACACCGTACTGAACTACAGATCTGGGAGTCCAGATCTGGGATTACCAACAGCAGATGTCATTCATCTTTGGAGGGAATTGCAACAGGATACTGGAATGTGACAAGCTGCTCAGGAAGTACCAGCAGGAAGGGAAAATATCACAGGGAACCGGGCGACTCCTGGGGTTTGCCCAGTCTAGGTTTGAAATTGGAAATGGGACCACTAGATGGTGCTCTGACCTCAAGCTGTGCTCTTGGCCCTTGGACGCAAAAAAGCAAGTTTGTCCTCAGAGGGAATGTGGAGCTGCCCTCCCCTCCCCCAAAACCGGCAGCTGGTGCCAGCCCCACAAATTCTGCCACTGCTTGTCCCACAGGACCACCCCAAGGCCATGGCTAAATTGCACACAGGTTAGTTTAATTAAGTTGAGGCAACTTTATAATTGTATTGTTGAAGGCTTTCACAGCCAGAATCACGGGGGTGTTGTGGGTTTTCCGGGCTGTATGGTCGTGTTCTGGTAGCATTTTCTTCTGACATTTTGGCTGCATCTGTGGCTGGCATCTTCAGATCCTTTGAAGAAGCCAGCCACAGATGCAGGCAAAACGTCAGGAGAAAATGCTACCAGAACATGACCATACAGCCTGGAAAACCCACAACACCCCAACTTTAACATTGCCCGTGGTCTCAGAGAAAACCAAGCATCCCATCACATGATGGGAGCCCCCAGAAAAACTGCTCAGCCCTGGAATTTGTACTCAGTGCTAGGGATCACGCCAAGAAAGTGAACAGCATTAAAATAAAGGTGAGTGTCCCCTGAGCACCTGCAGAGTATTTTCCACTCTCCACTGGAAAACCACAGTGAAATGCACACAGCTACTTATACAAGCATCGTTGAAATGTGCCCTCCAACTGGTATTTACATGATCATCTAATAAAGATGTTAATACATTAATGCATGAATAGAAGAAAATAAAGATGATTGTGATAACTTTGTGCAAGGGTACTGATTAATACGCTTTGGAAAAGGGACCAGGATGTAAAATATACTGCTGTGTGTAGAATGTGCTGTCTGTTGCTGTAAATATGATCGTACTTGGTAATTTTTTGATCATGCCCTGTTCATGCTTATGTTTCGTTCTAGTTCTCAGATTTCTGCTTGAGTTCAGATGTTAGCAATTGGAATTTTCTTGCATTCTTTATTGGCCATCTCATTCTGCGTTGTGATTGTGTTGACTTACATGGCATAATCTGCCCTGAGTATCATTAAGAAAAGCGGGCTATACATGATGGAAATAAATGAATCTGCAGATTAACATGTTATTAAAAGATGGGGAGCGAAGGAGAAAGGCTGGAAAGAAGATCAAGCCGCTCAGAGCTCTGCAGTCAAGTTAGTTCCTATTTTTAGAAAGGACTAACTTTCACACTGAGAGTCCTACAAACATAGCACTAATTGGTTTGGGATATTGGGCTACAGTGTGTGGACAGTATAAGCTACGGGCTATATTTTCCGGGTCATGTCACAGGAGAGTGAGTGAACTAGAGGTACCCATCAAGAAGATGGACAGAGTATCAATGCAAGGAGTTAATAGTCAGGTCATATCAGAAGAAAAGAGCCTTTGCTTTGCTACATCCCAGCAGCATGCGTGCAAGAAAGGCTGCGCGGGAAGCCTTTTGTTGTGTCGTGGTTCTCATTTCATTTCCTCAAATACCAGGGCATGGATCACGACTCATCCGTCTGTGAAGGGAGCGCTCAAGGTGCAGACTAGAAGGGAAGTAACCAACCGTCCTGCCACTAATGGGGGTTGCTGATCTGGGAAGCCAGGTGGATTTGGAACAAGTCAGTGACAAAGAGGAAGCAAATGAGGTTTTTTTCTGGCCGATCAGCTGGGGCAAATGTCCGTTCAGGGAACCCTCGCTGCCACAGGGCGAGGGACGTCTAACTGCAGAACAGCTTCAGGGATCCAGCTTCAGAGGAAGGGGCCAGGGCTCAGTGGCAAAGCAGCTGCTTGGCATTGCAGGAAGCCCCAGGTTCGATCCCCGCCATCGCCAGTTGTACAGATCACAGGCTACAGATGTTGGGAAATTTGTGAGCCGGGCAGAGGAGGTGGTACTGAGCTAGGTGGGCCAACGGGCTGGCTTGGTAGAAGGCAGACGTGAGTGCGTGAAATGAGAAATGGCTGGTCTCCATCACTAAAAAGCAAGCAGAAAAACTCCTTTAATGCCACAATGTCTCGCTAACAGCAGCAGCCGCACTTTTGCAGGCTCGTTCACTTGTTCATCTTCCAATGTTATGTAGGCCATCAAATGCCAGTAGTGCCCTTCCAGCATGATCTTCTGAAACTGACCTCCCCGCCCCACATAGGACTCGAACCACTGGAATACGGTGCCCTACAGTACAGTGCTGAGTGGTGGATCAGTAGGATAATATGGCCAATAGTATCAAAGGCCAGTAAGAGATGCAGCAGGACTAGCAGGGCCACATGTCCCTTGGCAAGGTCATGGTAGAGGTCATTAGCCAAGCCAATCAAGATTTTGTCTGTTCCAGACCCTGGCCTGAAGCCAGATTGAAATCGGTCCTGTCCAGAGCATCAGTTTCTTCCAAAAGCCCCTGGAGCTGAGAAGTAACCACCTGCTCAAGCACCTCACAGTACCGAAGAAGTAGAAGGAGGAGGAGGAGGAGGAGGAGAGAAAGAACAAGCTGGGGAGAAGAGAGAGAGAGAGATGCTTCCAGGTTCACTCTCCCCTACCTCCCATTGGCCCTTTCCCCACTTACCGTTTGCGGCGTGCTACTCTCAGCGCGAGTCATTTCTGGTGCGGGGTTGTGTTCCCCACTGCCACGCGCTCTGTGCGGGGCCATCAAAAGGTGCCGTTTTTTCAGCGCCAGAAATGATGTGTGCTGAGGGAACGCAAGAGCGGCAGAGTCGGGGCGGCTGCGTTGTCGCCGCCCGGACTTGTGGGGAGCGCTGCTGGACCCCGCGTTATTTGGGGAGAGTAGCGCACAGCAAATGGTAAGTGGGGAAAGGGCCAATTGCAAAGACCAGGCAGCAGGGGGCATGAAAGACCTCCCCCTGAGACCCTGGACAGCAGCTCCCAGCCTGAGCAGGCAATGCTGACCTTGAGGGACTGGTGGTCTGACTCAGAATAAAGCAGCTTCCTGTGTCTCTGCACCCTAGCTTTGGTGCATCTGCTCACTGAGAAACTGGCTGATGTCCGCACAGGAAGGTACCGCCTGCCTCGACTCTGTTTGCCAAGAAGCGCTAGCAATTCTCAGCCCTTCTGTGGGATTATATTCCTCGACTGGGAGCACTCAAAGAGATTTGAAGTGGTTCTACTCTGCCACTCTTGTTTCTTACAGTGGTGGTTGTGCAGAAAAGCTCCTTGGTGGATTGGGCCCCCTCCCTGTCTTTTTAAGGCCCAAGAGAGCCACGTCGGTAAGGAATGACAACAAAGCTTCCCTTTTATTAACTTTTCAAAGCCAGCCGTGTTGATGGACCTGCCGCAGAGGAGTCGTAAATTATGTATGGAAAGCAACAAGAGACGGGGACCGCAGCTCCAGCGGCTGGTGGAAGAGCATCGCGGCTCGGAAGAACTACTTGCTTGCTGCTGCGTGATTCTTTGTGGATAAGCCGCATGGCAGAGATACCCCTTTGGTCTCCTTTTTGCCCCAAATAGAAGGCCCAGCCCCAGCGTGGCAGACGGATGCTCTGGGGCTTTCTGACGCTGCCTCCTGGTTCTTAGTTCAAACACAAGATGCTCCAAGGAGCCTTCCACCCCGCCAGAAAGGCATGGCACATCAATTGCTGCTCAGTGCCAGAGCTGAACCAGGGGCTGGAGGCCTCCCAGATTTACTCTGGAGAAGACAGTTGTTTTGGAGGGTGGACTCCATGATATTATACCCCACTGAGGTCCCCCTCCCCCAAATTCCATCTTTCTAGCCTCCAATCCCAAATCTCCAGGAATTTCCCACCCAGGAATTGGCAGCGCTGGAACTAGATGGAATCCTCCTATTCCACGATATATGGATATGTGTAGGATAACGGCTGCTGTTGGTGCTGATGCTGGAGAAAAAAACCCTCCCCCTCAAACTCTGGTTTTTTCCCCCTAACGGTTGATGTATTGTCGAAGGCTTTCACCACTGGAATCCACTGGGCATTGTGGTTTTTCCAGACTGTGGGCCCACAGTCTGGTAGTTTTTGCTCCTAACATTTTGCCTACTTATGCCAACAAAATGTTAGAACTACCAGACTACAGCCACCCAGTCCGGAAAAACCACAACACCCAGTTTCTGATGGCTACTTTTCTGCAGCACTATCCCCCTCTTTCAGAAACAGTTTTCTTTCCTCCGCAAGAGAATCATGAGTCTTTGATGAATCTGTTTCCAAGGCAACACAGCAACATCTTCAGAGATGCCGTTCTGAGGAAGAACGAATGTTTCAGTTTATTAGGATGTATGGTAAGGGACCGAACGGTGTAGAAACACCGACCTCTGAGACAGAGCAGTCCCAGTAGACTCCGTCTTTGTCAATTCGAACAAAAGATCAAAAAAACACGAGGGGCATCCCCTCTCCCCCCGCCATCTACAGGCTGAATGGACTCTTCCTTTCTTCTGCCAGTGAAGTACAGGTGGATAAATCTCAGTCTTGAGAATGTTTGGATCAAAAGAGGGGGGATCAATAAATGAACATCCCACCTTGGGCCCCAGTGGGCCCATCAGTTTTACACGCTACTATTAAACAGATATTACTCAAAGCACCACAAGCTCGTGGAGAAACGAAAGCCAGCCAGCCGCGCTCTACAGATGCAGCCTAACATGAGAACATCATAAATTTCAGTGGCAACCAATTTTCCCAATCTTGAACAACCTCAGCTCTTCGATTGCCCAGGGAAGGGTTTCTGTGCAAACTGGGAGTCTGCAGGCTGCTGTGGCAATAAAAATTGGCTGAAAACCGTCCCTCGTTTTGAGAGTCTGGCCAAACTCAGTATCAGCTCATCCAAAGGAAATGTGAAGGAAAAGCTGGCAGAGGGATCTTGGTGTGGGCAGGTGTAAGTGCACATATAAAGCAGTGGTGCGACCGCACTTGGAGTCCTGCGTCCAGTTCTGGTCGCCACATCTCAAAAAGGATATCGAAGAGATAGAAAAAGTGCAGAGAAGGGCAATGAGGATGATTGAGGGACTGGAGCACCTTCCTTATGAGGAGAGGCTGCAGCATTTGGGACTCTTTAGTTTGGAGAGGAGACGTCTGAGGGGGGATATGATTGAAGTCTACAAAATTATGCATGGGGTAGAAAATGTTGACAGAGAGAAATTTTTCTCTCTTTCTCACAATACTAGAACCAGGGGGCATCCATTGAAAATGCTGGGGGGAAGAATTAGGACTAATAAAAGGAAACACTTCTTCATGCAACGTGTGATTGGTGTTTGGAATATGCTGCCACAGGAGGTGATGATGGCCACTAACCTGGATAGCTTTAAAAGGGGCTTGGACAGATTTATGGAGGAGAAGTCGATTTATGGCTACCAATCTTGATCCTCTTTGATCTGAGATTGCAAATGCCTTAACAGTCCAGGTGCTCAGGAGCAGCAGCAGCAGAAGGCCCTTGCTTTCACATCCTGCACGTGAGCTCCCAAAGGCACCTGGTGGGCCACTGCGAGTAGCAGAGAGCTGGACTAGATGGACTCTGGTCTGATCCAGCTGGCATGTTCTTATGTTCTTATGTTCTCACAGGCAGCCCCATCAAATTTTAATCGGGGTGCAGTGGATGAAATTTGGCCCATTGTTATTGTTCCTAAGGAAAATAAAAGGTGCTTCCAAGACGCAGTTGTGATTTCACATTGGAATGGTCCATGGGTGAGATGACTTGTGGATCAGCAAGGCCTATGGTGCCCTTCGGGCTGAATGGTGCCCAGTTTATTAGAGGCAATCTGTTCAGACTTTGTAATTTTGGAAAGCAAAATACATTTCCAGCTTCCAGCCCAATGCTTGGAGAGCGGAGCGTCTCAGCCACGTTTCAAAGTTGGTAGATTGAAGAAGAGGAGTTTGGATTTATACTCTGCTTTTTTCAACTGTAAAGAGTCTCAAAGTGGCTTACAAACTCCTTCTCTTCCTCTCCCCACAACAGATACTGTGTGAGGTAGATGGGGCGGCTGAGAGAGCTCTGAGAGAACTGTGACTAGCCCAAGGTCACCCTGCAAGCTTCACATGAAGGAGCAGGGAAACAAATATGGTTCATCAGATAAGAGTCTGCCTCTCATGTGGAGGAGTGGGGAATCGAACCTGGTTCCCCAGATTAGAGTCCGCCTGCTCTTAACAATGACATCATGCTAGCTCCTGAAACTATTAAAATGGGAGAAAACAGAACAAGAAGTAAACAGCAGGAGGTGCTGGAGTATTATTTATATATGTAGCAATATGATTTGCAAGTAGGGTTGTCAGCCTCCAGGTCAGGCCTGAAGCTCTCCTAGAATTATAGCTGATCTCCAGACTACACAGTTCAGTGATCCCGGAGAACATGGCCACTTGAGAGGGTGCACTCTACAGCAGAGGTATCCAACTCTGGCACTTCAGCAGGGGCTGATGGAGATTGTAGTCCATGAACATTTGAAGCGCCAGCGTTGGACACCCCTGCTCTACAGCATCGCGCCTCTGCTAAGCTATCTCTTCTACCAAACTCTGCCCTTCCCAAACTCTGCTCCATCCCACATCTACAGAAATTTCCCAGCCGACAGTTGACATCCCCATTAAAAATGCTTCTTCGGTATAGAGTGGACTCTCTTCTGATGTGTCTTTACAGCTTGTTAGTATTGTTGAAGTAGCTGTGCTTTTGCAGAGGGAGAGCTGGCTTTTCAGGCAGTGGCTGGCGGCTACGGTCATTTCCAGGATTTGCGAGGTGAGCTGGGCCCTCGGCCAAAGTGGAGATGAATAAATATCTTGTAAACTTCTACATTTCCAGTAATTGTTTTGTATGTGTAAATAAACACACACACCCCGCCCCCGAATAGCCCATTCCGTACAAACCAAATAAAATGTTGCAAGGCAGGAACTAAAATGTTTTCTCAATGTTCTGCAATGTTTTTAGGTCAAATGTTTTACTTCCAGCCTCAAAACATTTTATTTGTATTCTCTGTTCCCTAGCAATTCTTTTCCTGAAACCGTTTTGAAACCGTTTTCATTCGTTGTGCGATTTTAAAAAGATGTTTCCCACACTTCCCAGATTTGCTCATTAGTGCCATTTTCTGAGCTCACGCTGGCCCTCTTGTGCTGTGTTTTTATCCATTTTTTTTTAATTTGGGGGGGATTGTGTTTTTGAAGCTTTGAAGACACAACCCCCAGAGAATCACAGCGCAAGGCTTTGAAGCTTTATAACGTTAGATCCACAGATCTTTTAAAAAAACCAATGAAAAACAGAATGACCACAAAATGGCGTCGAGGAATCTTTTTGAAGGGCTGAGTGTGAACAAATGGGCAGCGGGGGTGGGGATTGAAAACATTTTGCAATTGTTTTCAAAATGTTTTCAATGACTTGCGAGAGAGAGAGAGAGAGAGAGAGAGAAGCACAGAAGAGTCTGGTATGTTGTTTCCCCAACACAGTATCTATAATAGCCATGGAATGATATTACAAAGAGTTATTGCAACAGAGAAGAATTTTCCATTAGGTAGAGCAGTTCCTATCATGGGGATCGGGTGGGAAGGGAGCCTGTTAGACCTGACCCGCACATTCATGGCGGGTGTCAACTCTAGACGTTTGGCATTCTTTCCACAAAATACTGTTCCAGGTGCAGAAAATATAGCACCTGCGTGCTGCTGCTACAGTCCCTTCCTACAAATCCCACTGCTAAACTCTTCTTAGCCACAACTCTTTGGTTGCCAGCTAGCTGGTGGGGCTTGCAGATTTCCCCAAATTACACCTGATTTCCAGACTACTGATATCAATTCCCCTGAAGAAAATGTCAGCTTCGGAGGTCGCACTTTGTGGGATTATTATACCCTGACAAAACCCCTTCCCAGAGCTCTAGGAATTTCCCAGCTCAGAACTGGCAACCCTTTATGACCGCTTGGCACTCTTCTCCCTTTGCCGTGACATTTACGCGCTTCTAAAACAGCAATGGTTGTGTGCGTGCCTTTCCTATGTTTCCCTCCCTTTGCTCCATTAATGACTGTTTGTTAGAAATATTTATAGCCTGCTTTCCAGTATGGTCATCTAAAGTGAGAACAAAAATATACCCCAGAGGGAATAAAAATAGAAGCAGTTACACTCAATAAACAGCATTAAGGTTTCTTTTTTTAAAAAAGGAAATCCACAAATAATACCAGATCAGCAAGAGACGAACAAGAAGGAAATCCCAGCCTCAACTGTGGAAACCAAGACCATCGACAAAGCCCCAATCATTTAGCCAAAAACAATCAGGCAAAATATCGGGCCACTATCCACTTACCTCTTCAAATCGCAACGCCGCAGCGACCCCGCAGTGAAAAACCTCCGCGGCTTCTGACCACGGAGACATTTGTTCCCCACAGGAAAATTGCGCGGGCAGCAAAGAGCAGAAGTTCCATGGAAATAGGGGGAATAGAGCGTTCCGATTGGCTGGAGAATTTGTGCGTCACGGCCATCCGAGGGCGGGTCTCCGTCTCGATTGGCTTGAACGCTTTTGGTTGTGATTGGTTCGTACGTGCGTACGTGCTTGAGCGTCATCAGAAAGCTGCACACCTTCTCGCTGAGATCGAAATGAAAGCAAATATTTCGGGCAGTAAAACGAAAGAAAAACGCATCCGTTAGAACCGGCTGTGTCTTGAATGGGCGCTGCAAACCCGCTTTAACCGTGGAGCTTCGAGGCAAAGAAAAAAAGCAATGTTGAGACGTCTTGTTGTGTACACGTCTCAATTTCTGCGAAAGTGCAATGGGTGTCGACACGTGTCTATGTCATCACTACGCGCACTTTTAGACGGGGACACCCCCACTTAACAAGATGGCGCTCCCTGTTCCCTGATTGGCCGTGAGCTGCGCGTCACAGCGAATCAGCCGCGCGCAAACAGCCGAGGTTCCCCACAACCCCGCGGCACCCGCGGGGTTTTTTAAAAAGTTGCTGTTTTTAGCGGAGCTAATTTGCCGCGCGGCCAGGAGGCGGGAGAGAGGTAAATCCCTGGCAGCCGCGCAGTGAGCGCCGGAGATGTGGGGAGCGTCCAGGACCCCCGTGGCTTTTACAGAGGTGACCCCGCGGCTTATGGTGAGTGGATAGTGACCCATCTTCCATCAAAAACCCTGAGTCAGCCCAGAGCCATGAGAAAAACTCCGCCGAAGGCACAAAGAAACTAAAAAGACATCATTGCCTGGAGCGGCCCTGTCCTGAGCTTGACACAGTTTGCTTTTTTCGAGAGCATCTCTGTTCGATATATTGTCGAAGGCTTTCATGGCTGGAGTCAACTGGGTGTTGTGTTCCAGCCTGTGTGGCCACGGTCTGGTAGTTTTTGTTCCTAATGTTTTGCTCATATCTATGACTGGCATCTTGAGGAGCGAAAACTACTAGGCTGTGACCACACAGCCTAGAAAACCGACAACACCCATCCTTGTTCAGTATTCAGAAATGCTTCCCAGGGATTGGTGGACATTTCCCAGGGTGCTTCCCAAATGCGTGCGCATGCAGACACACACACACAACACACGCATATATGTGTACACACATACAGAGGAAATGGTTTCAAAGTCTACCACTATGGCGGAAAAGAGTTTCTCCCTGTTTACTATCACTCCCATTTCTGTCGAAGGGACATGCCCTGGGAAGATTCTTACAATAAAATTCAAGCATATGGACTAGAGCAGGGATGTCCAACTCTGGTGCTTCAGATGTTCATGGACTACAATTCCCATCAGCCCCTTGAGGCAGGATCTCTCTTTTGGATGCCACTGAATTTTGTCATGCACCTTTGGTGGACTTATGCCAGGGACACCCTTGTGAACAAATTGGCAGATGGGCAACAGTTGTTGTGACTCTTACTGGGATCACTGGGATGGGGCCAAGGTGGAAAAATTCTCTTCACCAGAGGACTGCTTACCACCAAAATTTCTTCTTGACCCCAAAGTGGCTTTCTGCCCCAGCTTGGTGCAGTAGTTAAGAGCAGTGGACTCAAATCTGGAGAACCAGGTTTAATTCCTCACTCCTCCACAAGAACGGTGGACTCTTATTTGGTGAACTGGATTTGTTTTCCTGCTCCTCCATATGAAGCCTGTTGGGTGACCTTGGGCCAGTCACAGATCTCTCCGAACTCTCTCAGCCCCACCTGCTCACAGGGTGTCTGTTGTGGAGAGTGGAAGAGAAGGAGATTGTAAGCCACTTTGCAATTCCTTATGGTTGAGAAAAGTGGGGTAGAAATCCAAACACCTCTCCTCCTGCTGACTGGACTGTGAATTGGCTGGAGAAGCACAGGGAAGTACCTGTTCCTCACAGTTAAGTCATCCTGCCACAGTTAAGTCATCCTGCCACAGGGTAGGACTGTTCTGTCACAGGCTGAGAGTGGCAAATCCTTCTCCTTTAATGAAAATGAATTTTAGGGACAGAGATATTTTCTTTGACATGCAATGAGCTACAGGAGACCCCACGAAGCACACACCTCCCTCCCCCTTCTGCCAAACTGGCCGATGAACGACATCGATTGCTGCCCGTTTCCGCCCAAGATTTTCTTTTCAGCTTTGGGGATCTGTGTAGAAAAATCACAGAGCATCAATGATTCACGCGGCCCCCTCTGGTAGACAGCTTGTCTTGTTGCTCGTAGAGGCAATCCGCCAAAATTCTCTCTGAGAATGATCAAGATGGAGGACTGCAAAGGAACTCACCATTTGAGCTCTCTGATGGTGCTGCTCGCTGCACCCACGGGAACGTTGGTGCACCAGGCTGCGCATCGCAGGTGGAGTGGGCTGGGGAGCTAAAATGAATGGAGAGCAAAATGAGCCCAAATGGTTCTGGGGAACTGCTGGTATTACAGGACCCCTTGGTAGGATTGCCAGCTATAGGCTGGAAATTTCCTGAAGGTTTAGGGGTGGAGGCTGGGGAGGGCAGTTCCTGACCCGTAGTGACCAACCAGGGAGTGGTCCAGCAGGCACTTTGCCAACCTCCAGGTGGGGTCTGGAGATCTCCGGGAATTACAACTGGTATGTGCTGGCTGGAGGTTTGACCCTTGAAAGTTTAAATCCTTGAAAGCTTGTAGACCTTTAAGGTGTTGCTGGACTTGAATCTTGCGCTTCTGCTGCGCAGACCGACCCAGCTATCCTCTGAAACTGTCTGGAAAAGGAATGCGCTCATCTCACTCAAATGGGCCCTCTTCAGCCACCGTGGAGGGGACGCTGCTCCTCGGGAAGATGATCCGTCTGCCTGCCTCTCTCTCTGCCCAGCTCCCTTCACCCTCTCTCTTTACACCAGGAACATCGGAACTGGGATGTCATCCCTCATTCATAAGGACGGCCCCAGCAGAATTTGCCCAACAGTTACAGGGCTGTTAATTTGATTATGCAAATTCCAGATCAGAGATTCCGAGCCAGCAAAAGAGCAACATGAAAGAACGAAGGAGGGAGGGAGGGAGAGAAGTAGAGGCATCTTTTAAGGGGGTTTGTTGTGTTACTCTGGTTTGAACTGGAAATTTTCTCTAGCCACGATCAGAGGCCACCTTGAATCACAATGAAAGGCTGGATATAAATGTTTAAAGGAAATAAAGAAACATTTGGATGGTCGGTGTTGTGATTTAACCCCCCCCTCCCCCCAAGCCTTTGGGATATCTTATTTCCTCTGGGGATTCATAAGGCATCCTTCCTCCATGTCTCTTTTCAGCTGCATCTGATCTGGGACAATGAAACCCAAACTGCCAGTGGTCTTACTGCTCGTGGCCTGGGCCGTTACGTGGCGTATTAATTTATGGACTGCATTTGCACCCTGCCTTTATCCCCAGTGGGAACCAAAAGCTGCTTATATCATTCGCCTTTCCTCTGCTGCTGCTTTGAACGTGTCTCAATTAATAGTTAATAAACGATTTATTCAAACCCTAATCTATTGCGTTTTCAATTGAAAAAAGGTACTATACCACACAATAGATTTTTGTTTGAATAAATCATTTATTAAATATTAATTGAGACATATTCAGAGTAGGTGTACTACAGCAGTCACAGCCATTGGTGCAGAATGGGTTGCTTCATACCAGCTGGGAGGCTGGCAATTCATCTTCTTCGCTTGAGCCCTGAAGCTGTGCCATTTCCACTCAGCTTCCCTATTCCTTGGCATCCTTGACCAGTTCTGCTGCCTGTTTCCCCAGATCCCCAGCATTTAGTGTCCTATTAATTGTTGTAAGAGACAATGTCTACTGTGCAAAGGAACTCAGAAGACGATCCAGTAGAGGGTGGACAAGTGATCAGCTAGAGAGGGCTCTGTCCTTTTGTGTCACCTCTTGTCTCTCCTTAGTCTGATAATCTCTGGTCTAATTTCCTCCTTCTTCTTGGAAGTCTTCTTCTTGGAAGTCTTCTGTCCCTCCTTCCCTAGCTATACCCTGTTCAGGATAAAGGTGACAAGAGTTTTGTGAATCCATCTGCCATTTCTTGGACCTTCTTTGTTCCAGAGTGCTCTGCTTGGGTCCTAGTGCCTACCTAGTTCTGTCCCCAAGGCACTAGGATCCAAGTGAAGCATTCCAGAATGAAGAAGGTCCAGGAAATCACAAATCTCCTGTTATCTTTATACGGAACAGGGTAGCAAGGTTATCCCTGTTTCTCAGATTTCCTATCTAAAATGTAGTTCCTGAATAAACATTTAACTTTATCTTTAATCTGTGAGTCTGCGGCTGCCAAATGTCTGTACAAAAAGCAGTCTGCCAACATAAACATGGCCCAGGTGAGACTGTGGCCCAGGTGAGACTGTGGAGAACTGCCTGTAAGGACTTGGAGTTCACGGAACCCTCTCTCCCATTTACCCTCCTTTTCATGCCCTTATTTTCGTTTGCTGTGTTCAGAGTCTTCTTTCCCCATCTTTACAATTCTGTATGGTAGAATAGGGAGTGGTAATTGTTTGACGTTCAGTGAGATGTGTGTGGATAACATAATTGTTTGGCATTGCATCTGGATTGTATGGCTTTGCATTGATATTACATAATTGCTAATGAAACTGCTAATTAAATACCCCAAACAACCACAACCACAACAAAAAAATCAGCACGATTTTTTTTTAGTGTCAGACCTAAAAGCCCCTTAAAGCGCTTGGAAGTCATAAAATGTTTGCTGCCTCCAAGAAAGGCATACCAGCCAAAGAAGTCATGGTAGACATCCTAGAACTTACTTGCAAAATTAAGGACTTGCAGATCCTACTCAGCACATGAAGGGCATTTTACCGGAGGGCTCCTACCTTCCCCCCTTCAGTAAAGGGCTACCAAGGTATTTCTACAATATATCTTCGCCGTACCTCCGACGTACCTTAATGCTAGCCCGACTGAACGTCCTACCCTCAGCAGTCCTGAGCAGCAAATTTCTCCAGATCCCATACCAACAAAGAACGTGTCCCTGCTCACAAAAAGCCATCGAAACAATCAAGCACATCCTCCTAGATTGCGAACTATATGCTTCATCTAGAAGACAATATATAGACCCATACACTGAGAACTATGCCTACTCATCAGACAAGGTCAAATCTTTCTATCTGCTTTGTGATCAGTCTCCTCAGAGATCCCTAGATGTTGCCAAATTCCTGGCGCTGGCACAACAGATTCGCCACAGATTTTAGTTTATTTATTTATTTATTTATTTATTTATTTATTTATTTATTTATTTATTTATTTATTTATTGTTTTAACTGCTGAAAATGTCTTTTACTTATTTTATTTACTTATTTTAACTTGATTCTCCTCAACCTCTCTGTTGTATTTTAAACTCATGCCAATAAAAGGTCGATGATGATGATGACTTGCAGATCCATCTCGCTATTTAATTGAGCACTGGATGTTTTTTTTTTGTTTTTATGGCTTCAGCATTTTTCAAGGATATTAACAGCAACCCAGAAAAATCAGAGCTAGAATTACCTGTTCTCTCAAGAGAGAGCGATGGAACGGACCCTCGTTGCTTTGTTTCCATAGTTGAGGATTCTGATGTGTCTCCTTTCGACAAGACCTCTGCTGAAATTGCCGGCTTTCTCCCAGTGGATTTGGAGGACTCTCCCTGCAGAATTTTCAGCTTGCCTCTGTGCAACCTTTAACCCTGGAAACTTCATGGTAAATAGTTTGCAGCCTGGATCCGGGAGAACTTCCAAGTCTTGGAGGAAAGTTTGAGCTGATCTGAGGCACTGTCAGAAACTGGGAAATTGCCGGTTATTTCAACTATTTATTTTTAGAACTCAGCTTTCTTGAAGTTCCTGGGCACAATTATGAAGGTGGAGAGAGAGAGAGAGAGAGAGAGAGAGAGAGAGAGAGAGAGAGAGAGAGAGAGAGAGATGCATCCAACACAGTATTTAAAAGTGTGAGAAGAAGAATTTGGATTTATACTTTGCCTTTCTCTGCTGTAAGGAGACTAAGGAGACTTCAGGGGGCTTACAAACTCCTTCCCTTCTTCTCCCCACAACAGAGTCCTTGTGGGGTAGGTTGGGCTGAGAGAGTTCATTTCAGAGAGAACTGGGACTGGTCCAAAATCACCCGGCAGGCTTCATGTGGCAGAGTGGGGGAAACAAATCCGGTTCACCAGATAAGAGTCTGCTGCTTATGAAGAAGAAGAGAAGAAGAGTTTGGATTTATATCCCCCCTTTCTCTCCTGTAGGAGACTCAAAGGGGCTTACAATCTCCTTGCCCTTCCCCCCTCACAACAAACACCCTGTGAGGTAGGTGGGGCTGAGAGAGCTCCAAGAAGCTGTGACTAGCCCAAGGTCACCCAGCTGGCATGTGTGGGAGTGCACAGGCTAATCTGAATTTCTCCACAGCTCAGGCGGCAGAGCTGGGAATCAAACCCGGCTCCTCCAGATTAGATACACGAGCGCTTAACCTCCTACGCCACTGCTGCTGGAGAAATGGGGAATCAAACCAGAATCAGATTACAGCCACTGCTCTCAACCACTACTCCACACTGTTCTCCTTTTCAGGAAGTTCCGAAATGCAACATGGGAGAAATCATTATGAAGTTAATCTTACACTATGTGCATATTCTTTTCATCATGCTTGTATCCCACTCCTTCTCTAAAGAAATGAGGGACATCTACATGACCTTACCCTATTTTATTATCACATCAGCCTTGTGAGGTAGACAAGGTGAAGAGGCAACGATTTGTCTGAGGCTATCCTGAGAGCTATTTGGCTGGAGATTTGAATTTGGGACTGTTCCACCACATTGACAATGCTGTTTAGGGAACTTCTATTGCCATGGCATTAAAAACACTTGTCAATAAAATGGCTCATTAATGAAAAATCTCTGGATACAGAAGCTTTTTTCCCCCCTTTGGATGGAATTTATTTTCAGTGACGTCTTTTGGAACATTAGTTTTCTTAACTTTGCCAGCCTGATCAATAATATGACAGTTCTCTGCAATGCTTCCTACTGGTGTACGCCACCAAAAATACTTCATTATAAGTTTAAAAAGAAGAAGGAAAACACAACCCATTCCAGAGAAATGGCATTTCAGAAAATTCATTCCAAAGGAATTAAGGGGCATTTGGGGCTGTCTCGCGTTAGTAGGAGATCCTGTGGCAAACGTTTGGGCCGTTCTCGGAGTAATCTTGCACCTTCCCTTGAGACATAATGGTAGAAAAGTTCAGTACCTCGTCTGATGGCCGTTGAATTCGCGATTCTTCAGCTCCACCCATTCTTGCCCTGGTAGTATTCCATGGAAACAATTTTGCCACCAACATTCTTCAGTTACTGGCAAAAGGAGGCAAGGATTCCCTAAGCAAACTTTGTAAACATCCTTTGTAAATCCTTTTGTTTTCCTTTCCTCCCAATCTACATTTAAGCACATATTTGTCCATTTATATTGTAGGATTAGTACAACCCATCTGCAGTTTCAGGGGAGGTGAACATTCTGAAATACCCTCCAATTTGGCAATCAGGACACTTAGTTTTTAAATAAGGAATAAAATCATAAACATTGAGCAAACTGGGCAGTTCCCATGGATCATTGCAGTTCCGATGACATCATGATTTGATTTTCACTAAGTGAGAGGTTCAAAAACTGGATTTACTTGGCTGGCAACTCTGGCTTCTCAAACCGAGCCCCTCATAGGCTCGTGCGGAATGAGTCACAATTTTTAAACTAGAACTAATTAGCACTCAGAAAGGGGCCACGGTTCAGTGGGAGAACATCTGCTTGGCCTGCAGAAGGCCCCAGATTCGCTCCCCAGCATCTTCGGTTAAAGGATCAGAATTGAAGTGATGTGAAAAAAGGCCCAGAAGAGACCTCAGACCCTGGAGAGCCACTGCCTGTCTGAATAGAAGTAGAAGAAGAAGAAGAAGAAGAAGAAGAAGAAGAAGAAGAAGAAGAAGAAGAAGAAGAAGAAGAAGAAGAAGAAGAAGAAGAGAAAGAAGAGAGGCTAAAGAAGAAAAAAAGAAAGAGGGAGGAGGAGGGAGGGAGGGAGGGAGGGAGGGAGGTTTGGATTTATATCCCCCCTTTCTCTCCTGCAGGAGACTCAAAGGGGCTTACAATCTCCTTGCCCTTCCCCCTTCACAACAAACACCCTGTGAGGTAGGTGGGGCTGAGAGAGCTCCGAGAAGCTGTGACCAGCCCAAGGTCATCCAGCTGGCGTGTGTGGGAGTGTACAGGCTAATCTGAATTCCCCAGATAAGCCTCCACAGCTCAGGCAGCAGAGCGGGGAATCAAACCCGGTTCCTCCAGATTAGATACACACGCTCTTAACCTCCTACGCCACTGCTGCTCCTAGAATAGATCATATTGGCCTTCAGAGGTGCGTGTGTGTGTGTGTGTGTGTGTGGGGGGAAATGGTGCCTGGGGCAACACCTGCTCCAGCCACCCCTCACTGCTCCTGTGCCCCCCTGTGCCCTTTCCCATGCCCCACTTACCTTAGCCTGGCTGGGCCACCACTGGCCCTGCCACCTTGGCCCCTCCCCGCCAGGCTGCTCCTTCAGCCAGTGGAGACTCAGCTGGCGGAGACTCAGCCGGTAGGGCAGGGCCGAGGGGAGGGGTGTGGGGGGCAATTCTCCACCCCCACATGACCAACCTCAACCTTGACCATTTGGATTGTACATTCTTTGTTCTTTTGTACACCTGTAACCTCAGCTTGTGGGTTCTGTGGGGCACAAATTGGAAAGACTCTTGCAAACAGTTTAAAACAAACTTTCTTGCTACTTTTCACTTTAACAAATCATATATCAACACAAGATGACCAAGGAAAGCCCCGCTTTTGTCAATTAAGATTCAGAATCATAGAATCGTAAAGTTGGAAGAGACCCCAAGGGCCATCCAGTCCAACCCCCTGCAGTGCAGGAACCCTTTCCTCTCTGGTGGGTTGGGCAGACAGGGGAAGGAGAGAGGGACAACTGTGGGAAATTAGCAATAGATACGTGCATGCAATTTAAAAAAAAAATGGAACAATTTTGAGCTTTCAGTTCGAGCGTTCCCACCCACCCTTAGAACATTCAACGCTCACAGTTTTTGATGAAACTGCAATTTGAGCAGAGGCGTGTTCGCCCATCTCAGCTGGTATATATATAAATGTTTCCATCACAGACGATACAAAGAAGATTGGATTCATGCAGCAGTCGTGGTATAGTGATTCATAGCCCCCCTCCTTTCAAACTTCAGCTCGAACCCCCCCCCCTTTCCCTTAAAGCTTTAATCCTTGACTTCAGTGAAGCCTAAATATGTGATGCCTTCACAAGCTCCCATTCCTCCCCGGACGCCTTTGCCAAGTTGATTTAGGGCCTGTCTGTGCTAATCTCCTTTACCTGACTGCCTCATCTGTATTCCTGAAGGATGTCCTACAAACTTTTTAGATTAGAGAGTTTCGGAAAACTGTTCTGGAAGAGTAAGCCAATGAGGCTGGTGGTGGCTTCATGCGGTGCCTTGGAGGTAATTCCATTGAATGGCCCTGATGTGAATTTCCATTGCACAATTATTTGCGGCATGAGCAAATCTCCTCTATCATTCGTTCTCTCTCCTCTCTGTCCACAGGAGACCCTGGCATTATTTTTAACCAAGCAAGATTGGAGCGGGGAAGGGGGGGAGGGGAAGGATCCAGAGCCGAGGCCTTTGGAGTGGCCTTTTGCAAAGAGGCCGAGCCGACATCTCAAGCAGCCAGCGAGTATCTAACAGAAAGAAAGTTGCTTTGCTGCTGTGTTCCGTTCCCTCTGGCCCTGATGTTGTGGGGGGAGCTCTTTTATTCAGCGGCAAAATCCTTTGAAGAAATAGGACTTATCAACGTTCATAAATAGAGTTAACTCCAAACTGCACATCGAGCAAAATGTGAGGTGAATTTCGAGATTCCCATTTGGACAAGAATACGTGGGAAGTTTTATACCACACAAAGGCTTGGGCTGAGAGGAATGGGATTGGCCACAACAGTTTGCATCATATCCCACTGAAGTCTTTCTGTGAGCCTCAATGAGAAGGATGGACTAGAAACAGAGGCGTGGGGGGTGGGGGGTGGGGAAATGGTGCCTAAGGCAACAACTGCTCTGGGTAACTCCAGGTTGCTCCTGGGGGTGGCCTAGCCAGGCTGCTCCTTCAGCCGGTGGAGACTCTGCTGGCTGAAAGAGCAGCCTGGCGAGGTGGGGCTGAGGGGAAGAGTGTGGGGGCGATTCTCTGCTCCCCATGTGACTAGCTGGCCTGTGCCCAGGAACATGTGACCCCACATGTCCCCATGAACACTCTGCCTCTGACTAGAAATAAGGAGCAGCAGTGGCGTAGGAGGTTAAGAGCTCATGTATCTAATCTGGAGGAACCGGGTTTGATTCCCCGCTCTGCCACCTGAGCTGTGGAGGCTTATCTGCGGAATTCAGATTAGCCTGTGCACTCCCACACACGCCAGCTGGGTGACCTTGGGCTAGTCACAGCTTCTCGGAGCTCTCTCAGCCCCACCTACCTCACAGGGTGTTTGTTGTGAGGGGGGAAGGGCAAGGAGATTGTAAGCCCCTTTGAGTCTCCTGCAGTAGAGAAAGAAATCCAAACTCCTCCTCCTCCTCCTCCTCCTCCTCCTCCTCCTCCTCCTCCTCCTCCTCCTCCTCCTCCTCCTCCTCCTCTTCTTCTTCTTCTTCTTCTTCTTCTTCTTCTTCTTCTTCTTCTTCTTCTTCTTCTTCTTCTTCTTCTTCTTCTTCTTCTTCTTCTTCTTCTTCTTCTTCTTCTTCTTCTTCTTCTTCTTCTTCTTCTTCTTCTTCTTCTTCTTCTTCCGCTCCCCAAACCCTGCCATCCTCAGCCTCCATTCCTCAAATCTCCCGGTGTTTCCCAGCCTGAAGTTGGCAACTATATCTCCAGTCCCGCCTGACTCTAAACTCCATTTGCGGTTGAGTCAGTTGCCCAGGTGCCTCTTGAGGGCCAGACGCCTTCCTTTGTTTTTAACCATCTAACTTTTACCTGCCGAGGCACTGCAGAGGCGCTCTGGAATGAGCTATTATCGCAGAGAATTTGTTCCTATTGCTTTCCCCATTTCTTTTATTTCTCCTTCCCCTTTCCTTGGGGGGACATCTGTTCTTTTTCTGTCTGTTAGTTGAGGGGGGAGCACCACACAGCCCGCTTAGCCAGGACCTCTGGAATGCGCCCCTCTCTCTTCGTCTCCTGCCTTGCGCTTTTGGCACCTGGTCAACTTTGGCGGTATTGATTGAGCACACACACAACGCGGCCTGCACCGTCTCCCCAGGCTCAAACTCACAGCTTAAAATCATTAGCAGTGGCCTGGAGAAGCCATGGGGGAGGCGGGAGAGATCCAATTTCCACGGAGATCGGACGTGATGGAAACAACCGGAGCTGTCTGCCTTTCTCCACATCCTGCCTCGAACACTTACCTCAGGAAGAATGGGCTTTCATCGCTCTTTTCAGACAAGCTGTTTTCGCTAAGTGAAAACCTTCAAACTCATCTAGGGTTCCCCCCTCCCTGTGTCTGCATCAATGTCTGAGAAGTCTTGAAGAATCTGTTGCTTCCAGTCAGGAAGGCAGAAAAAGCAACAGAAGGAAGAACACCAGACGGATTTTGTGTGGGAAGTTGGAATGGTATGATAGGAGTGGGACCAGAATTGTACTGGGGAAACCTGGGTTCAAATCTCTTCTCAGTTAAGAAACTGATATGAGGCCTATTACTTTCTCTCAGCCCCACCTGTGTATGGTTGTGAGGATGAAATGGGATAGCATAAGTGTGCTCCTCTGAGCTCCCAAATCCAGATGTGAAGAAATAAATGTACGGAACCCTCTCATAGCTTGGGCCTCAGACACTGACCCCTTGAAATGCATATTCAGGCCCTGACAAAATCTAGACTGGACTACTGCAGGGCACTCTGCGTGTGGCCACCTTTGAGGATTATTCAGAATCTGAGCCTTTGAGTGGGAACTGAGCGCTGTGTGCGCTGGTGTTTACAGAGGTACTCTTTACCTGCGAACAAACAGTGGGGTTCTCGGCAGCCTAGTCTGGAAGCTCCCGTTGGTTCAGGATGCAGCAAACAGACTTCTCACAACTTCAAAGTCCCAGAAACACAGGAATCCAAGATCAAAGGGCAACCTTTGGGCATAATTCAGAGTGCTGGTGATCATCCTCGTCCCTGCACGGATACACCCTTGTTGTGGGAAAGAGGATTGCATGCTTCAATGACATTGACAGCTATGCTGGAGGTAGTGTATTCTACCAGAAGGGTCTCCCAAGCCAGACAGGTCACAATTGAGAAAGCAGACTAAGAGTGTCCACCAACCCATACAATATGCTGAAACAAATACAAAAGGATCCTATAACACCATTCTGAAAACACTAGTGTGGCACTTAAAACATCTTCAAATCGACAAAATCAACATCTGTCAGATTCAGCCCTGCTGGGATCTGCATGAATACTATGCCAATACTTACTTACTTACTTACTTACTTACTTACTTACTTACTTACTTACTTACTTACTTACTTACTTACTTACTTTATTTGTTGGTTGGTTGGTTGGTTGGTTGGTTGGTTGGTTGGTTGGTTGGTTGGTTGGTTGGTTGGTTGGTTGGTTGGTTGGTTGGTTTATTTATTAGACTTCTTATACTGCCCACCCCTGAAGGGAAGAAGATAAAATACCATTAAAAACACATAATTACAATCTAATAATTAAAACCAAAAATAATTAAGCGCAACATCAGAACAAGAAACCTAACACCATGTGGCGACTAAGAGAAAAACCTCCTACCCCCGGGGGGGGGGGAGGGACTGGGCACAGCAATAATGGCAGCCAATTATGATGGTATGCAGGGGATGGCAGGGGTGGCATAGCAGTGACCAGCCTCTCCAAAGACCCGGTGGAACAGCTTCGTTTTACAGGTCCTGTGGAGCTGTCCAAGGTCCTGCAGAGCCCTGATGGCCAAAGGAAGATTGTTCCACCAGGCAGGGGCCAGTGCAGTAAAAGCCCTGCCCCAGGAGGAGGCTAGTCACATCATTACAATGTCCCTGCCTTCTGGGTGAGGCTCAAATTGGAATGAAAAGCCCACAACCACCTGTCCTCTGGATCCGTGCCCTTCCTGGCTAATTAAAACTTGCCGGGAGGAGTTACGACCCCACCTGTTGAAAATCATCAATGACTCTCTTGAGCAAGGAGTCTTTCCAGATGGGTTGAAGGAGGCAGTGGTCCGCCCACTCTTGAAAAGACCATCGTTACATCCTGCAGATCTGGCCAATTAACGCCTGGCGTCGAATCTTTGGATTTCTGGGGAAGGTAAGTGAGAGAGAGTGGTGTTAAGGCAGCTTCAGGGTTTCCTGGATGAAACATCAGCTTTTGACCCCTTCCGAATCCGGCCTTCCGTGCTGGGCATGGGGCGGGAGGCGGTTCGCTAAATAAGCTGTCACAGATAAGCTCCGTGTCTGCAATCCTTGACGAGGCGGATCGGCTGCTGAGGTGTTATTTAGATCTCACCTTAGCGTTTGATGTGGTTGGAACCACGACCTTTTGGCCCACCCGTATAGCCTGGCCTCGAGGTGCGAGGCACTGTCCTTCAATGGATTGTCGTTCACTCCGGTGGAGTCAGCAAGTGTGGTGTGGGGACAAAGCTTCCCAGAGGTTCTCCAGCTTCATTGTGGTGTGCCTCAGAAAGGGCATTGTTGTCTCCCACTGTTATTTAACTATCTATATGCACGACCCCTTGCTCAGTTGGTACGGAGCTTTGGGCGCAGTCTGCCATCAGTATGCTGATGACACTCAGCTCATTCTGTCGATGGAGGCGGGAGCTGTCACCGCTTCCTACAGCTCCTACAGCATTGTTTGGAGGAGTGGCTGGTTGAATTACAACAGAGCAGGTTAAAACTTAATCCATCGAAAGCGGAGATCCTCTGGCTTGGCGGAGAGGTTGGGGAATTCCAGCCGCCCGGTGTGGGAGGGGGGTCACATTGGCGCCGACCTCCTCCGGCTTCGCAGCCTGGGGTCCACCTGGATTCGTCTCTTTCAATGGGGTCCCAGGTGGCCCATACAACTTCCAATTTAGCGCTTTTCCATCTTCGACGAGCCCGGCCGGCTGGCTCCCTTCCCTCTCCAGCGCTGGCCCTAGCCGCATGATCCATGCAACGTCACCTCCCAGGCTAGACTGGCCTTAACTTCTCGCTCACGCCGGGCCTTCCCGCCTGCGTCTCGATTGGAAGCTGAAACTGGTTCATAATGCCGCTGCACGTCTGCTCAGAGGCAGTGCCATCTGGGTTCCTATCCAGCCTGTGTTGAACCATCTGCATTGGCTCGCAGTGGAGTTCGAATCATCTTCAAATGTTGGTGTTGACCTTTAAGGCCTTCACAGCTGACCTGGGGACACTCATTACGCCAGGGACGCATTACCCCCCATATGTCGATTAGAGCCTCTGCGCTCAGCAGAGAGCCAATTACTGGAGATCCCTGGCCCCTCAATGATGCGGCAGCCTCCCACTCGGAGCCAGGGCCTTCGGCTCTGGCCCTGCCTGGTGGAACACTCTACCACCAGCCTGTCAGACCAGTCAGTCCTGCTTTCATCACTCCCCTGCTGTATAGGGTCCCTAACATCATCGGGACCCATCACTCTTCTTGGGAGGGTTGCATATGGGTTCGTGGGATACTGTTTTAGAATGAAAATTTTAAACTTTTATATATTTATGTTTATATATGCTTTTATATTGTTCACCGCCCTGAGCCCTTTTGGGATAGGGCGGTATACGAAATCAAATAATAAATAAATAAATAAATAAATAAATAAATAAATAAATAAATAAATAAATAAATAAATAAATAAATAAATAAATAAATAAATAAATAAATAAATAAATAAAGTACTGGCGGCTGTGATATTATCCAAAATAAATAATATCACCCCACCTTTCTGCCCTTACTAGAAACATTTCCTCTCTGGAGTTCCACATTATTTTTTCCTGCCTTGGTTCTGAAAATGTTTTATTTCCAGCCTCAAAAAATGTTTTAAATAAATCCTCTTTTAAAACGATTCTTTGGCTGGCAACATTTTCAAAACCGCTTCACTTTCCGTGCAATTGAATTGCTATGTTTCCTGCTCTGTGCCATCCCCAAATTTCCTCCTTGGTGCCATTTTATCACATTGCTGAGTTCACTCCATTCCCCCTCACCTGTTAACTTCTGTTTGTTTATTTTTTTTGGGGGGGGGGGAATCTTCTAAGCATTCATCATACGAGGAATAAAGAATTGCAGCAAGAAGCTGGGAAGCACCGAAGCATCAAATCAACAAATAAGTCAAAAAAAAAGGGGGAGAAAAAGGGAGAAAAACCCCACAGAATGGCAGTCATGAATCATTTCAAGGGGGTGAGTGTGCGGATGAACATGGTGGGAAAGGTGGAGATTTAAGAAGTTTTACAAATGTTTTAGGCGATTTGCATGGAAAGAATCAAGGATTGCCTTTACATAATAAAACTGATTATAAAACCATTACAAACAAATCCCCCTCCCAAACAACACCACATTGAAACAATTATAAAGGAGTTTAAAAACAGAGCCATTTCCTTTTGAGCCTTATTCTCAGAGGCCCTCTTCTCAGAAGAGCTGTGGGTTATCTGAAGTCATGTGCAGCTGAGAACCTCCTCTGTGTGGCCCCGCTGTTGGAGAAGAAGTGGATTACTCAGGGTGTCAGCTCCAGGTTGAGCAATTTCTATAGATTTGGGGGTGCAGACTGGGGAGGGTATGTTTGCAAAAAGGAGGTACCTTAGAAGAGTTTTTTTGGATTTATATCCCCCCTTTCTCTCCTGCAGGAGACAGGAATGTACAGGCTAATCTGAATTCCCCAGATAAGCCTCCACAGCTCAGGCGACACAGCTGGGAATCAAACCCGGTTCCTCCAGATTAGATACACAAGCTCTTAACCTCCTACACCACTGCTACTCCTCCTTTGATCTTAGTGAGGTCAAACCAGGTTTGGGAAAGAATGCATGAAAGCAGGGGAAAACACAGGAACTGGACAATTAGGGATAGCGGCATGAGGAATAACAGCCCATCGGTTTTTGAGCCTGTGGTCACCTTTGGAATTCTGATACAGCATGTTGGCCCCAGTCAGATGGGGCTTAAAAGAGCCAATCAGACACCTTGCTAGGCAAAAGTCCCATCTGGCCCCACCCACTTTCTAAAACACCTGACAGGTGCCAGGAAAAGTCTTAGTGGGCACCGTCAAGGGGACCCCTGATATGGATCCTCAAAACAAAAGCAAAAACCATTGCAGATGAGATACTCAACCAAAACCACTGTGTGGAACCAGCCTTGAGATTTTACACAAATCAGCAAGTTTGGGGATGAACATATTTGAACACTCAGGAAAACCCCAGGAGGAATTGGGTGTAAAACACTGGAAAGCTTTTCCTAATGGATCGTTCAATTCAGTTGGCATCAGTGTACCTTAATCTGTCAGTGAAATGCGTGTGCGCACCCAGACATGCAGGGCTACTCCCTGTGTTGTTATTAAGGAACGGGTGTTGTCACACTGCATAAATTCACACGGCAGATGCTGCCAGATTTGTTTGCCTTATGCATGCTGCTCCAGTCTAAACGCTGATGACATCAGTATTCCTCGAGGGGCGCCACCCAATTGGATCCAGAACTGCTTGCTGGGACCCTGTTGGTCTTCCTTGTTCTGACTTTGGCACTGCTGCCTTTTTTGCTGAAGGCAATTGGTCTGAATTTTTTTTTAAGAAAATGTAAATCAAAAGAGAAGAAGTGTTTGGATTTATGCCATGCTTTTCTCAACTGCAAGGAGTCTCAGGGCAGTTTAAAAACTCCTTTCCTTCCCCACAACAGACACCTTGTGAGGTAGAGTTCTGAGAGAACTGGGAGAGTTCTGAGAGAACTGGGAGAGTTCTGAGAGAACTGTGACTGGCCCAGGGTCACCCAGCAGGCATCATGTGTAGCAGCAGAGAAACAAATCCAGTTCACCGGATAAGAGTCCACTGCTCATGCTCATCAAACCCGGTTCTCCATATTACAATCCATTACTCTTAATCCCTACACCATGCTGGCCCTTGCTCTCTGCACAAACACACTAGCACACAATCCTTCAGAAAGGAGACAACTTCAAAGGCGACTCACAACCCAGCAGGTGGATCTTCATGATCGCTGGAAGGCTGTGATCCATAAGTTGAAAGTCTCGGAATTACAGGTTTCTTTGCCCTTCCTCTTGGGTAGCAAACCCAGAACAATTTATCTATGATAGTAAGAATGGCGGAATGAGAGAAATTGTGCATTTTTGCTCCCCTAAATGGGGCCCAAAACCAGCTGTGTGAGGTCGGGCCTTTCTCTTGCTTCACCTCGTTGCCGGATTGTCTTGAGCTCTCTGCTGAGCCGGTGTCCCCGGTGGAGCGCCGGATGATTCATCTGCTTTATGATATGCTATAACAAACAATTCATTACAGCAAAATGGACTCGCCGTCATTAGCCAACAGCTCGGAGCTTAATGTTGCATCCTGCGGCCCGGCAAATCCTGCTCCACAGCGGATGCGATGCATCACTTTTTATATTGATGGCACAACCTGAACGGAAGAGATGAGGGAGATTTAGCATGTTTAGCCATTTCTCCTGACATATTTACTCCTTGCAAATAAGACCGTTCGGGACGTGACGTGAAAGCACCCGGCTCAGAACTCAGCAAGCGAAGTCTGGAAGGGTGCCGTTCTCTGCTTTCACTTCTTTTTGTGTTGCTATCTGGCCACTTCTGGGTCTCCATCAACATTTCTTTGGATCTGGCTTAATAAACGACCTGAAAGGAATAAGGCCCATCAATAAGGATGCCAGAGGGTGGGATTCACTTGGCTTGAAAGCTAATACAGTGCAAATGAACAATGCCCCAGCAGTGTGGGTAAAGGTTTGCTACTCAGTTACTTGCTTGCTGGGGCCACTGTTCTGTGAGCCTGACTACAGAAGAAGAAGAGGAGTTTGGATTTATCCCCCCTGGCCTTTCCTCTCCTGTAGGGAGATTCAAAGGGGCTTACAATCTCCTTTCCCTTCCAAAGGGGCTGGAGCAACAGGTGTCACTTCCTGGGGATGTACTTTAGGTAAGCTGACCATCCGTCCCGCTTTTGGTGGGACATTCACGCCTTGAAAGAACTTGTCCCGCATCCTGCAGGTTTTTCCCAATGTCCCGGGTTTTGGAAAGCTGCCGCACTGCCTTCTGGGGCGCTGCCGTTTCCCGCCCTGTCACAGGGTGGGAAACGGCAGCATAAACAATATCGAAGGCCTTGGCGAGTGTGTGTGGCTCCGTGTGTGGGAGTGTGGCTCGTGTGCGCATGCGGAAAGTGTGTGTGGCTGCCTTGAGTGTGTGTCTTGGCGTGTGTGTGGCTCCGTGTGTGTGCGCGAGTGTGTGTGGCTCCGTGTGTGTGCGCGAGTGTGTGCTCCGTGTGTGTGTGCAAGTGTGTGTGCGGGAGTGTGTGTGTGTGTGTGTGCGCGTGCACGGGGGGCTGCCCGCCTGTCCCGGTTCTTGAATGGTCACCTTAACTTTAGGGCTGTGCTGCTCCTCACAGTTGCACCCTGGTCTAGAACTCCCCATGGAGTTTGGGACAGGGGAGCAGCTGAATGCTGGAAAGCAGGGCTGACTCCACCCTCAGTCTCCATGTGGAGATCGGGAGCAGGGCCAGCCCTGCTTGCTGGCATTCAGCTCTGTCCCATGTGCCTCTGTCCCGAATGGGGGGGGGGTTTCAGCTGTGGGGGAGGGACTGTGGTGCCCAGGATGAGACCCAGGCACCGTCTTAAGTAGCAATGTCCTTGCATTAGTTTTATGTCTCCTGCCAGTAAAGGACGTCTTTGCATGTGCTCATTCCTAAACACGCAAGCTCTTGCAACAGATTCCAACAGTCTTTTGTAGACGTGCAACCCTCCGCCTCTGTCTGGGACACCAGGAGAGACTGTATTCCCTCAAAGCCATTTCCAGCCTCTTGGCTTCTTGCAAGACTTTGCACTTGTCTCCGCATTTTATCGGGTCTCTGCAGGTAAGAGAGGAGATTAGCTGGCCGCTGATAATGCAAACAAACCTGCTTCTTGAAGATAGGCGTCCTGGCCATCTGCTGGGACTGCAACGCAAGCACACACGCACGCAGCACACACCGCTGAGGCCGGGTTGTCTTCAGCTTTGCAAACAGAATTCAACAGGGTGATTCTTCAGGAGGTAGTTTTGGAGGGTAGCCAAGCTGGCTTGCAGTAGAACAGGTAACACCCCAGGTCAGGCTCATATCAAGCTAGTACTGAAGGATCTGCACAGGCTCTCACTTCGCTACCAGGATCAGTTTAAGGTGTTGGCTATGACCTATGAAGCCCCTAAACTGCCTGGGACCACCCTACTTGTGGGATCATCTTCTGCCATATAGACCAGCATGAATGCTGAGGTCGGAGCAGGTGTTGCCCCAGGTGCCATTTCACACACACCCCTGCACACCTCTGCTTGTGCCCAACATTTTTGTGAGCTTCTGAAGGAATTCTCTGTGCCTCCCATTTGCTGAAAGTTTTGCAGGATGCAGGCTCTGATCCCGAGCACCTTTTTAGTCCAAGAAGTATATAGTTGTACTCATCTCTTCCTGATGATTCTGACACGGTGTAGTTTCCCTTTTTTTCTTTTTCATACTCGAAGATACACAGACATGCTCATGAGACTCTTAGCCACTTAGAGGACTCCCATTAAAAAGCATTGGGACCACGGAGGACAGGTCTACCACCCATTGAGAAACACTGCTTCCTCAACACTGGCAGCCAAAAATACTAGAGTCAAGACAGTGTCTAACCAGCTCCACACAAACACAGGATGACCATAGACAAAGGAAACAAAGGCCAGGATACTTCTATTCAGATGCTCCCACCAGTGACCTGGCTATCTCCATTGTTACTCCCACGCTATAGACTTCATTGTTACTCATACTTCTATTCAGATGTCCTCAACTATTGACCTGGTTGCCTTCTTTGTTACTCACAGACAATGTTTCTTCACCCACCCTGGACACTCCAACAGATATATATACTCCACTTGCTTTCCCAACATCAGATCCTCTGAAGATGCCAGCCACAGATGCAGGCGAAACGTCAGGAGAGAATGCTGCTAGAACACGGCCATACAGCCCGGAAACCACACAGCACCCAAGTGATTCCGGCCATGAAAGCCTTCGACAGTACACTGCTTCCTCTGCGGCAACCTTCAGCAAATGGAGGCAGGGAGAATCTCCTCAGAAATGCACAAAATGTTGGGTGCAAGAGGAGGGTGAAACTGACTAAAGAGCTTAATGGTCAGGCAGGAAAAATAAGACGCCTCCTGAGCTCTGAATTCCGCACAGCCGGTCAGAAGACATCTTGAAGGTGGCTTAGGAAAAAAAGGTACACTTTAAAACTTCCTCAAAATAGGATGGCTTGAGCAGAAATAAGGTGTTTTGAGGACATCTTGAGGAAAAAGCTGTGTGGAATGCCTCCCCATGATGCCTTTTTTTTTGCATCCTCAGGACATTTTATTTCTGCTGTGCAGAACGGACCAGAATGTCAGCTTCAAAACAAACAGTTGCAGCCCAGAGTTCGGCGGTGTTTGTGTTCTTTCTGTCTGTTCAGCTGGTAAATGCCACGTGTACAGATTCTTTTTTAAAAATAGATAATGCTATTGATAGGTTGTAAAACTAAAGATTGGAGGGAGTCCAGATTCTTGAGCTGAGAACAGCTGTCAGGTGACCATCTGAAACCCAGCCACCCAATGGCATTCTCCGTTAGAACCGAATTGCAGCTTCAACCCTGACATTAGATTTCTTGCCTTGAAAATGTTATGGCCCTGAGAATTCAACTGTGCCTTAAACAATCCCAGTCCTTTTCTTCCACCAATCCTCTTGTCTGACTTCCTTTTAAAAAAAAGCTTTTTGATTCGGCATCCTGGGAGGGACTACATGAGAGTCTTTATTTCTGAAGGTCAGCTCTGCTGCCCTATCCCACATAGGTCCCAAGTGTGTTTTCTGGGATCACAGCATTTGTGAACATCCCCCCTCCTTCCAGGATGAAGGGGTCTTTGCTGTAGGTTGGAGCTATAAAATCATTCAGCTGATTAGGACTCCGGCTTCAGAGCCGCTCCTTCATGTCAGTATGAAGAGAGGCAGAAAGAAGAGAAAAGGCTTTGCAGATGAAGGAAGCCCCAAGGGAAACAGAGCCCCGTTCTTCTTTGTAGGAACAGAGGAAGAGCCGGAAAGCTCAGCTCTCCCTTCCCAAACGATAAGGGGGGGGGGCATTGTAAGACACGAGTTGGCCATATTGTTGTAGTTGCTCTTCAGCCACCTCTTTCTTAGGCAGACGGTTGTCTAATAGCCCGGGACCATCAGTCGATATTTATCAGGAGGCGCTGCGGATGTGTAGCGGTCTCTTTGTAGGAAGATCGTCACCCAGGCCTTGCAACGGAATGCTGCAAGGACGAGGAGAGTTACCTTTCTAAAACCATGCACACCCTTTCCCCTCTCCCAAGTTATTCCCACAACAACCCTGTGAGGTACATTAAATCATAGACCCCTTCAGCAAATGCAAAATAATGCGTTTTCAAACCAGTTTCACAACTGTTTGCAAGTGGATTTTGCCATTCCGCACAGCTTCAAAGAGCATTGAAAGCAGTTTGAAAGTGCATTATTCTGCATGTGCGGAATGAGCCCTAGAGAAAGAGACCGGCCCAAGGTAATCCAACCCGTGTCCAAAGAGACTAAGCAATACTGAGACTGAAATAACTTATAAAAACTTCTCAAAGTGTAGAATTCAACAAGAATCACTTGGGAAAGTCAGGGATCTCAGTGGGGCATAATGCCATAGAGAGCACCCTATACTAGAAGAAGAAGATTTTGGATTTATACCACACCTTTCTCTTCTGTAAGGAGACTCAAGATGGCCTACAAGCTCCTTTCCCTTCCTCTCCCCACAACAGACACCTTGCGAGGCAGGTGGGGCTGAGAGAGTTCCAAAGAATCGTGACTAGCCCAAGGGAACCCAGCAGGAATGTAGGAGTGCAGAAACACATCTGGTTCACCAGATAAGTCTCTTCCACTCTGGTGGAGGAGTGGGGAATCAAACCCGGTTCTCCAGATTAGAATCTACCTTGTCTTAACCACTACACCATGCTGAGCTCTGTAGTCTGGAAACCAGTTGTAATTCTGGGTGGTCTCCACTCCAGCCACCATCTGGAGACTAGCAACCTCACTACCACAATGTGTCCCAGTCTAGGGCTGTGCTGTGTGCTCTGTATCCTGACTGGCAGCAACTCTCTGAGGTCTCCAGGTCAGGATTTTGCAGGGGAGGTCTGAAATTGTTCTTCTGTGGAAGCCAGCTAGGGCCCCCCTCCCCATCTTCTCCAATGGAATCAGCCCTCACAGAGATTGGACGGTGCTCAAGTGTGGCTTTGGAAATAAAAAGCAACTGGTTAATCTCCAAAGCTGCTTTCGTGTCACTTGTAATCCTGACAAAACTGTAGCGGCATGAAGAGTTAATTCAGGTTAAATAAGTAATCCAGTCTGGCAAGTGTGACAAACACAGTTATTAAAAGGGGGGAAAAACAGCAAAATCACATGGGAGGCTCTTTTTCTTTGCTGCTGGCATGCGGCGCCGGAAATGCTGCAAAACAATTCCTCTGCTTGGGGGTCCCGGGGGAAAAGCTTCCGCACCAGCTCCAGGTCAGCGCCTGGGGAAGGAGTCCAATTTTACCTCTGGGAAGACATTTTTTTGTTTTGCTGTTTGTTCTGTCTCCTTCTCTCTCCCCAAATACGCTGAAATTGCAACCCCCCCCCCTCCCTGCCTGGATGCTGTCAGTTGCTTCTCTTTGGCTTGCTTCCCTTGGGCCAGAGGAAAGGTGTTTTGAGTCGCTGGAAATGATGCATGGAAAATTCCTCCAACATTTAGCTGCAGAGGGATTTATTCTCCCCTTTTCAGACAGGCAGGGGGCCTTTAGCAGTACTTCATGCTTCTCTCGGCAGGAGTCATCCACGCGAGTTAGTTGTGTTTTGCCTCCATCTTTCGCCCACAGCAATCATTATGGGATAAGGTTCGCTGGAAGGAGGAAGAATCCTAGAACTCTGTGGCATCTTTTTGGAAGTCAACATGTGTACACGTGGGACCTATGTCAACAGAGGTGCAGTTACAAGTACAGTAAAGGTTACTTGCATCTGGGGAGGAAAATGCCACCAGCTAGGCACACGGCAAAATCCAAATTCATTCTCTGAAAGATGTTTTTGGAACTGCTCAGTCAGTTGCAGACTTACAGGTCAACATTGTAATAAAATGGGTAGCAAAAGCCAGGTTCCCCAGAACTGGCTTTGCCAAGCTGGGTGCTTCAATGCCAATCAATAAACACTGCTGATCAACGATACAGAGTCCGCTTATTGCTTCAAGGTTCAAGACTGAACAGAACCTGATTCAGCAAACGATCTATGTAGCCTCCCAAAGTTAGTCACAACATTTTACAGTTTCTTTTCTTCTTCTTCTTCTTCTTCTTCTTCTTCTTCTTCTTCTTCTTCTTCTTCTTCTTCTTCTTCTTCTTCTTCTTCTTCTTCTTCTTCTTCTTCTTCTTCTTCTTCTTCTTCTTCTTCTTCTTCTTCTTCTTCTTCTTCTTCTTATTATTATTATTATTATTATTATTATTATTATTATTATTATTATTATTATTATTACTACTACTACTACTACTACTACTACTACTACTACTACTACTACTACTACTACTACTACTATTTAAATTTAGTATACCGCCCTATCCCCCAAGGGCTTATTAATATTTTAAAGATATGAATGACACTTTACATACAATACATACTAAAAATTGTAACAATATAATGCAGTACTACATATACAACAAACTTATTGAGTAAATACTAAACAAGCATTCCAATTAAACGTCCTATATCCTCCTAACGGCTATATCTCTACTTGTCTTGTTCTCTATTATAACTTACAAGATGTTGTTGTCTTAATATACTGCAGACTTGACATGTACTCTCTCCTCCAAATTAATATACCTTGTCCAACACTCCCAATTCTGTTTGTATGTTTCATAAGGCAAGTTATGGATTTGATGTGCCCATCTATCCATCACATAATAATGGTGCACTTTAAGTTTCCACGCTTCCAATTTCCTTTCCCTTCCAAAGGGGCTGGAGCAACGGGTGACACTTCCTGGGGATGTACTTTAGGGCCGTCCTGCTCCTCACAATTTCACCCTGGTCTAGAACTCCCCGTGGAGTTCGGGACAGGGGAGCAGTTGAATGCTGGAAATCAGGGCTGACTCCGCCCTCAGTCTCCATGTGGAGATCTTCATGTGGAACCATAAAAACATTTTACGGTTTCAGACACTAGCTGTGTTAGTCTGCAGTAGAACACCTAGTTTTGCATTCCAGGAACACCTCTGAGACCAGCAAAAGTTTTGCTGAACGAACTTTCGAGTGCCAACGCTCTAAGGGTGCTTGGGTTCTCAAATGCCGAAAATCTAACTGGCCTCTAAAGTGCTCCTGAGCCTCAAAACGAACACTTTGCAGGCCTCCCTGTCTCTCGTTTTCCTTCCTGCCCTCACTTTATAGACATCCAATTCTTCTCCTGCCTACAAACACCACAGGCAGGAGATGGATGCTACGGAACAGCGCCAGACAGAGGACTTAATGGTTTTTCTCTTTAAATCAGCTTTAGTGATGTTTCTGGTTACTGAAAAAGAATGCTTGATGTAGTGCAACTTTGTGGCTCACAGAGTCTGAAACGTCTGCCTGCTATGGCCCCCTCCATTGCTGCAGGCCCTCAGGGAGGGGCACCAGGGTTCAGTGTGAATGCTCAGTTATTAACGTTTGAGTTTTATTTCTTGATTTCCTCAGCCGGCTTTGCGAGGTAAACATTGGAGGCATGAGAGTGAAGGGAGAGGAGGACTCATACAGCAAACAAGGTTACCAATCTTTAGGTGGGCTCTGAAGATCTCCTGGAATTGCAGCTCATCTCCAGATGGCAGAGATCAATTCACCTGGAGAAAAATGTCCACTTTGGAAGGTGGGCAGTAGGGCATTGTACCCCATTGATGTCCCTTCACCAGCAAACTCTACCCTCCTCAGGCGCCCCCCTCCTCAAATCTCCAGGAATTTTTCAACCTGGAGCTGGCAACCAAATGAGTGGGTCCTGCAATACTTGCAGCACCAAAGAAGAAGACGAGTTTGGATTTATAAACCCATTTTCTCTCCTGAAGTAGACTCAAAGGGCTTACAATCTCTTTTCCCTTACCCGCCCCCCCAACAAACACCCTCTGGGGTGGGTGGGGCTGAGAGAGCTCCAAAGAACTGTGACTAGCCCCAGGTCACCCAGCTGGCATGTGTTGGAGTGCACAAGCTAATCTGGGTCACCAGATAAGCCTCCACAGCTCAAGTGGTATAGCGGGGAATCAAACCAGGTCTCCAGATTAGAGTGCACTGGCTCTTAATCACTACACCACCACTGGGCTCATCTTGCTCCCCACTGGTTTTAGCTTCACTCCATCTGTAATATGCAGCCTGGTGCAACAATGCTCCCTTGGGCCATGTGAATGCTGCTCATTATATTATTGCAGTGCTCCAACAGCAGGTCACCCCAGGGCAATGATAGACATCCAGGGGCATTAGCTCTGTTCAGCTGCAGGGCTTGTATCTTTGAGGATCAGGAGCTACTAAATGGGAGGAAGGCAGCGGAAGGCTGAATAAAAACAATGGATACTGAGGTTGGGTTTATGGCCCTACTTCAAGGGCAGATCAAAGAGGGAGGAGAAGGAGCCACCCAAACTGGAGGAGGAATCCCAGCTGGCCAATTGAAGCAGCATGTGTCATGACCCTGAGAGAGCTTGTGTGTTGGCCAGAACCATTGCCAGAGCAGAGCATGATGCGGAGGAGATCTGAGCTCAGCAGCTCCAACAGGTGGTTGTAGGAGGAGCCAGACTAAACTCTACCTGGGAGGAAGAAATGGGAGGAACCCAGCTGCATCCAGGATATGGCCCCAGGGAGGCACTCTGCACTGTTATCCCAGAGTAAACAGCCACTGCTGGACCAGGGCTTCAAGGGAAGGACAAGGGTGCAGGCGCACAATAACACTGATTGCAAAGCAACCTGAACACCTGTGTACAAGCTTTGTTGGGAAGCCTCCAAACCACTGATGAATCTAATTTTGCAAGCATTGCACCCTACAGAGGAGCAGGAAGAGGTTCTGAGAGATATTTTTAGCTGCTGCTCTGACAGGGGAGAAAAGTGTGTGTGTGTGTGTGTGTGTGTGTGTGTGTGTGTGTGTGTGTGTGTGTGTGTGTGTTTGGTCCTAAACAATCTCATTGCCATGAACACCACCTGTCTCTAAACTGTACAATACAACTCTGCCAGCTGTTATACTAGTGGTATCATGCAGGGAGATGGCAGAAAGGCAGTAATCGATGGTCCTTCAGAGGTGCCTGTCACACCTCTTGCTGTGGCGTGCCTCTGAAGATGCCAGCCATAGAGGCAGGAGAAATGTTAGGAGCAAAACTACCAGATCACAACCACACAATCTGGAAAACCCACAACAGCCATTGATCCCGGCTGTGAAAGCCTTTGATGACGATCCATTACAAATGATAGGTAGAGCATGATATCCAGCTGTCGTGCAACTGCGTCTCCAGACCTGCAGGAACCGGATTCATATCTTCACTTCTTGGGAAAGGCATCTTCTCAGATATGTAAGCCAGTTCACAATACGAGACTATCCACCAAACTCCATTGCTCTTAATTGGCAAAGTCATAGGAAAGGTTTTAGCTCGCCACATTTGCCATTTTCTCTGTTATAAGCTGCCATTCATTGGACTTTAACCTGTTCAAGTTGCCACTGGCTGCCACCATCACCAGAAAGCATGTAGCATCAGGTTCACAATCAGACGCAGCTCTGGGTTGAAACATTCTCAGAGATTTGGGGTTGGAGCCTGGAGTTTGGGGAGGAATGGGAGCACAGTGGGCAGAGGTGGGATCCAACCAGTTCTCACCACTTCTCTAGAAGTGGTTACTAATTTTTTCTGAGTGCCAAGAAGGGGTTACTAAAGCAACCTCCCTGCCCAATAGGGATTGGAGGTGTGTGCGTGTGCGGCAGCGCCACTGTTTGAATCCCACCACCAACCGAACCTGTTATTAAAATTTTTGGATCCCACCACTGACAGTGGGGTATAATACCACAGAGACCACCCTTCAAAGCAGCCATTTTCTCCAGGGGAAACCCATCTATGTTGACTGAAGGTCAGCTAAACTGAAGTTGCCTAGTCAATTCAGTAGGAATATTCCCAGTCTCTTTCTCTCTCCCCACCCCCCAGTTGGTTTCCTTTCTTTTCCTGCAGATGATCCTCAGCCATTAACTTTCATTATTGCTCGTAATATGTTTCTTAGCTTAAAGTAAAAATGGCTTCCACTGTTTAGGATCTTGTGCAGAGGTCTGGACTATGTAATCCTTGATTGGGTGAGATCACCCATGTGACTGATCCAAGAAGCATTGACCTCACTCCCCACTGCCACTGAGGGCAAATAAAACCAGTGGGGAGTGAGGGCAATGCTTCTTGGATCAGTCACATGGGTGATCTCACCCAATCAAGGATTACATAGCTCTGCACAAGCCCCCTTAATTTTGATAGTACCAGCACCAGCACAAGAGAGGATAAGTAGAGTCAAGGGAAGAATCACGCAGCCATCAGTGAGATGCCCACAAATGAGTGTTCTCTGAGAGAGGAGAGATCCAACACCAAATGCATGTTTCTTTGTCCAGAAGGGATTATATGGATCACTTGGTTAGTTGATAAAAGCAGATTCATCTAGGTATGAAAGAACTTTTTTTAGTTCATTGAGGAAAACAGCACAAAATCCTGAACATTTTCTGTAGCCCTGCCCGGTTATAAACGGCAAGTCTCTGCTTGCAAGGCAGTGTTTTAAAAAATTAGATTTCTTTGAGTGGGGATCCAAGGTTGTATTGTACTTGTCTTGCATTTTGATCGAAAGAAGTGCTTTTGGAAAAGGGGAAGGAGAGAGATATTTCCCAAAGCACCTTCTGAACTGGGTAGATGTTCACCTTTTTCATGTCTGCTGCTCTGCCACTGATTCATTACTCTGCTACTGCTCCGGTGCCCTTTTTTTCTTTCGAGCATTTAGTCTTTTCCCAGGATTGGATAGTGAACAGGGTGATGTAAAAAAAGCTACATAGTGAATTAAATTTGGTTCTTCCATAGCATCTCTGAGGGCGATAGTGCATGGGTTGATATCAAGCAGCTTAGGCAATACACTGATGCCACTGAGAGCAAATAAAGCCAGTGGGAAGTGAGGGGGATGCTTCTAGGATCAGTCATATGGGCGATCTCAGCCAATCAAGGATTGCAAGTGAATGGAATGGCGTCATGATGCTGTGTTGTCAGCAGTGGCATATCTGACTAGGGACAGGGGATACCCCTTGTCCCCGGGCGCCACTCTTCTGGTCATGTGGGGGGCGCAAAGTCGTCCCCCCATGCGACCAGGAAGTCCTGCTGTCTCGTCATTTTTGCGTGCCTCGATCCTGTCCGAGGCATGCAAAAACGACAAGACAGCAGGACTTCCTGTTGCCTCCAAGCGCCCTCAACCCCACCCTGGATTCCCCCCTCCCTTCCTTCCCCCCCTGCTGGCTGGGCTCCCAGCCGGCAGCCTGCAGTCTCTTCTGACCTCCCCTCCAGGCAGGCCAGAAGAGTCTGCAGTCCCGGCCTCGGAGACCTTCTTTTATAAGCACTGAGGCTGGGGGTGGGTCTTGGGGAGCAGGAAGTCCCACCCCTTCCTGCTCCCCAAGCCCTACCCCCAGCCTCAGTGCTTATAAAAGAAGGTCTCCGAGGCTGGGATTGCAGTCTCTTCTGGCCTCCCCGGAGGGAAAGCCCAGCCGGCAGGGGGAGTCTGGAGTGGGAGGTAGGCACCCTAGACCTTGCCCATGTTCATGGTGACATGGGCGGGGTTGAGGGCAGTGGGGGGCAGAGCCAGGGTGGGGGGGCAGAGCCTGTGGGGTGGGGGGCGGAGCAGAGCCTGGGGGGCATCCTGGAGACAATTTGTCTCCGGGCGCCATTTACCCCTGGTACACCTCTGGTTGTCAGTCACAGCTGGTGATATACTGAAGGGAAACAAAGTCAATTGAGAGTGAGGGTACTGCTTCTGAAACAGGAAACCATTTTTTTGTCCCACTCTGGAAAGAATGAATAAAACCCACTAGGAGACATTTTCCAACTTGGCCAAAACTACTGGCAAAAACTGTCCTGTGATCAGTGCAGCTTTACTCTCTTGCTAACTCACGAGCATCCTTTTTTTAAAAAAAAGCTGTTGTTTTGTGCAAGATCATCTTCAGATCTCTGCATCTTTTAACAAAACAGCATCAACAACACATTTATGATGATATTAAATTAAATTGCATTGTGAGATCTGAGACATGCACTAGGTGTTCTTTGTTTTTTAAAAAAATATTCACATTGAGAAGATGGAGAGAAAATAAATAATTATATACACCTGTATAACAACCGTCTGGCTGAGATTGTGCGGGAGCACTTGACAAAGTGCACTTTATCAACAGAATGAAATTAGATATCTGTCAAAATACATTTGTCCTCCAAATAACTATTCATACATTTCAGATTCCTGCATAAATAGATATTCTTCTGCTCCTGGCTGCCTGTCAGTTGCTGCTCATGTTCCAGCATCAAGCACGGGCGGGGGAGGGGGGGAGGAGGAGGGAATATTGAGAAACACTCTTCCAAAAGCAATAATCAGCTTGAGTTTATATCATTTTCCTCTGGCTTTCTTAGCAGCATTCACTTTATTACCAAAAGAGCAAGGAAACATCTATTTAAAATCAATGCAATAATATGACGTTCCAAAACATTAATTTCTGCCTGCAGAACCTAGGCTGGGTTCAAGCGAGCTTTCTGTCAAACAAACATTCCCTAAGGATTTCTTTTTCACTCAGGCTCCTCTTACATTGTTAAGTTGCACAAAGCTACGTGAGATCTGTGGCAGGGAGCGTGTGAGGGGAGGCTGGGGTTTGCGGCACCTGATCAAATCCGTGCTTAAAGTGGTGCCAGCCAAGGGTGAAGGCTTGCCCCTACAGCCGTGCGCAGAAATTCACAACAACATTTCTGATCTCCTCCGTGCAAAAGTGTAAAGTAAACCTTGGCTTCCTTTTACGAAGCTGCACTAACGTCTTAACTGCTCAGGGTGAAGGTGCCAACAACAGAATGCTGACCAACACAGCAACTTATGTGAGGAAACAGAAAGATCAATTTAGCAAGGGTGGGGAAATATCTCACAGGGGACTGAAGGGTAGGAGGAGTTGGATAGCCAGACCAGAATGTTGAAAGCATTGAAACCAAGCGAGAAGTGAATTGCAAGAGCTGAATAAGAATTAGGATTTGGGCAGGTGTGTGTGTTGAAATTATGCTTGCTTATAATCTTGCCTGTTTATAACTAGTCATACATTACGTTTGCAATGTTGTTTACCATCACAGAGTTGAAGATTAGGGTTGCCAGCCTCCAGGTGGGGCCTGAGAAATAAAGACCATTTTAACTTGATTGCGCGCTCAAGGGAAGCTGGCTTGGAAAAGGATTGAAAAAACATTGGGGTAAAAGTGCTTGGGGAAACAACAGAGGAAAAATGAAGGGAAATATTTCTGCAACCCAACAGAATAAAATATGTGAGGAATTCAAAGGGAAAAAAAGTAGCATTTAGTGGCAAGATTCATTGTAAACAACTCATGTGGAAACTGTGTCTATTTAGTATGACTCTGGCAAGCTGTGTCTCTCTGCGGAAAAGCCGCTGATCACAGAGACATTTTGCCAAGCCAGAATTATTGACTGCATTTTAATTTGTTGATTGCTACCCAGCACGAAGACAGTTTCATATCCTGTCAAATCTCTCATTTTGCAAACAACATTCATCTCCGGGAATGTGTCGATGGAAGCACATCGGTGACCTGACTCCCCACTTCCCTCCCCCCTGAAAACCCTAAAGACGGCATGAAGGAAACCCATCCATTTTAATAGCCAAGGAACTCAGCCAGCTGTTTGGCAGGTGCCTCCTTCAAGGATGTACTTCCAAGGAAAGTACAAAGTAGTTTCTGGCTACAAAAGTGCAGCGAATGAGCGCTGGTGAATTAGAACACTGGCTTGGACAGAGATCCCCAATGTAGTGTCTGTGGGCATGCCCAGTGCCTCTCGAACCTTTTCCTGGTGCCTGCCAAGTGTTTTTGGGAAATGCATGGGCCCTAACAAGGCCATCTGATTGACTTCTGGAGATTCAATCAGCTATGCAGATTTTTTCAAATATTGCTGCCACCACAGCACAAGGATCTATGTCCTGCGTCCCTGAAGTTAAGGTGTAGCCATCATTGTGCCTCCTGTGGCGGCCATTTTGTGGCAACTATTTTGTTGCTGTGCCCACCACACCATGTCAGAATTGCAAAGGTGCCCACAGACTTTAAAACATTGGAGACCCCTGAGCTAGAAGAATGCAGGTGCAAAGTCAGAACTGTCCTATGGTATAAAAAGGTAGGTGGCATTTTAGAAACCAGAAAGCAAATGAAAAAAAGGAGTCTGGAAATCTTGGTGCCTGGCTCACATAATTTCTAAGTACACAGCAAAAATTTGGTGTGAGGAGCTTGCTGGAGAAACGTTTGCTTCACGAATCCCCAAATAAATCCAGCACGCCCACCAGCTGCTACCCTCTATTTTCATGCAAATCGTATGCAAATCCAATCCCTTGGATGAAAGCAAAAATATACAAATTAGTCTCAACCCTCTGGGATTGCACAACACTTTCAAAATGGTGGTGTGTGTGTGCCCAGCAGTAAACAGCTATCCCTCACAGGAGACAACTTCTTCACTTGCACTTCTCTGGTTCAAGACCCTCCACGGGAAACTCATTCATTAATGTCACTGAATCTGGGTGAGAGTAATGAGCTAGCCAGCCGATGGATTAATGAAGTAATGAGCACTCTCCATTAAAGCCCCATTACCGTTGGTTTTGGAAACAAATTGAGGCGCAGGCCAGTGGAGTGCTCAAATTACTTTGCATCTACAGCAGAGTCGGGTGGCTTCCATCAGGCTTCTGAAGCTTATGAGAATCCGTAACAGCTAAATGCTTTGTCATATAAGGGGGAAACATACATCCACAGGGGGGATTTCCCCACTCACCTTCTGCTGGCGCACTCTCGGGGTTCATCAAAAGGTGCCGTTTCTTCAGCGCCAGGAATGACGCGCGCTGAGGTGGAGCAAGAGCGGCAGCGTTGGGGCGGCTGCATGGTTGCCGCCCTTGCAAGTGGGGAGCGCCGCTGGACCCCGCACTACTTTCCCGGAGTAGCGCGCAGCAGAAGGTAAGTGGGGAAAGCCCCAGGATTGGACAGGGGAGAATGTTTCCATTCTCCCATTCTCCCTTGCAATCCTAGAATACAATCTTGCCCAATAAAGTTTGGGGAGAGGCTGTGGCTCAGTGGCAGAAGGTCCCCTAGGTTCAGTCTGTGATATCTCCAGTTAAAAGACTGGACAGTAAACACTGAAATCCTGGAGAGCTGTTGGCAGTCTGAGTAGGCAATACTTACTTTGATGGACCGTTGGTGTGATTCAGTATATTCAGATTCATGTGTTCAGTAAATAGACCGGCAGCAGGCACCGGACAGACAAAATAATGTGTTTCTTCTCACAATTTGTATTTAACCTTGGGAACTCCTTGTCACAAGATCCTGAGATGATTGTGACAAGCATTAAAGGCAACTGGTCAAATCAGTGGAGAATAGCTACTAACCATAGTAGTTGAGTGGAACCTGAATTTTCAGAGCTAAAACATCCCCGAGCACCAGCCCTGCTTAGTTCTGAGATCTGTCAAGATGGGGCTAGCCTGAATCACTCAGGTCAGGGCAGAGATTAACAGAGGTGGTTTGCCGTTGCCTGCCTCTGCACACCCACCCAGGGCTTCCTTGGTGGTCTCCCATCCAAGTACTAACCAGGGCCGACCCTGCTTAGTTTCCAAGTTCTGATGAGATTGGGCTAGCCTGTGTGATTCACATTAGGGCACGGTTACAGTTATTAGTCTTTCGGTATGAGCACTAGTTGTGTTTCCAGGCTGAGGGTGGAAATAACATGTTTTTGGGTAAAAACTATGTGGAACTCCTAGGAGGAAATGTTTTATTTTCTGCCTCAAAGGCCCTTTCCACATGGGCCAAATACAGTGTCGGAGGGACGGCAAAAACGCAGTCCCTGGGAGAGCGTTTGCACAGGACGCGTTGCTGCTGTGCAACAGCACCGTCCTGGCTTTTCCAGGGTAGCATGAAGCCGCCCTTGAAAACCTCGCTCAATGAGCAATGTTATTGATAAACAGTGTCTTCCTGGTGGCGCGGTGTGGCTCCACTTACCTTCTTGTGCAGCGTCCCTCTGGAGGGCTGCAGAGACCCGCCCATGCTGCCTCGAGACCTCTGGAGGTGAGTGGAGAGGGACCACTGAGAGGCGGCTCTGCATGGAGCTGCCTCTCTGGCTGCAGGGGAAGTCAAGGCTGTGCACACGCTAGCGTGCGAACAGTTCCTGACCCTCCACCAGCATACTTCATGCTGGTGAAGGTGCGCTTCCGCGTGTGTGCGGAAAGGGCCAAAATATTTTAAAGTTTCTGTGTGGAAAGGGCCTGAGTCTACTTACCAAAGCTTTGCAACAGGTAAGAATCAATTAAAAGGGGATTCAGAGGCCATTAAGAGCAACAGGGATCTTGGCAGGGAATTCACTCCTCTGCAATTCTTTACTGGCAGAGCTGCAACTTTTGAAGAAATGCCCTGCCTCCTTTTTGCCATTTGGAGATGCTCTAATGTCTGAGATCTGTTGACACAAGGCAACACCAAGTTAGTAAATAAACTCTACTTATTCAGATGTTTTGCCTCTGAGAGCCCCTTTCCTCTCCCTGTGCTCCATTCATTGATCCAAAACAGGGATAACCTTCAGGCCATGTTTAGACGATTAGGTTTGAATGCACTGAAATGCATATAATTGCTTGTACCTGATTTACAGTCAACTCTACTGCAGGTAGCATTGTATCCGTGATGGGGAGAGAAGCAAAGAGATGCATCACTGCAAACTCATACTGGTTTTATAGCTTTCCCCCAAGAATTTCAGGAACCATAGACCCTTTCCACACAAAAACCTTTTAAAATGTTTTAAAATTTTTTGAGGCAGGAAATAAAATGTTTCCTCCATGGAATTCCACATTGGTTTTTTACTTCTAAACATTTTATTTCCAGCCTCAAAATATTTTAAACGAATCCCCCTTTTAAAACAATTCTCCGTCTGAACCACTTTGAAAGTGTCTTTAGTTCCTGTGCGATCTATCGACTATATGTTTCGTACGCTTCTCTGCTTCCCTGAACTTGCTCCTCAGCCTCATTTTCTGAGCTTACTCCATTTACCCTTCACCTGTTTATTTGCAGCATTTTCTGTTTGATCTTTTATTTTGGGGTCAATCTTCAAAGCATCCAGTATGTAAGGTATATAGAATGCAGCACAAGCTGTGAAGCACTGAAGCATTGATTCCATGATGAAAAAAGAGGGGGAAAAGAAGGAGACCCCAGCCTGTTTGCTCACTTGCTCAGGCAAAGACCAAGTGAATAGTGGTGACCACTGCTCCTCTCACAGATCTTGTCTTTGTGGACACCGCACCTGGGAGGAAGTGACCCTGTCCAGAGCTGGCAACCCCAGCATGCATGCGCACGAGTACACTAATGTTGGTATTATTGCTTTTTTCAAAGAGGGTCATGAGAAGGAAAATCGTATTATGACTGTGACTTGCAGAGAACAGCAAATTGAAAAACAGGATTCCTGCAGGTGAAGAAATGTACTGTGAATGCTGTTAGGAAAGTTAAAGTTGCTTTTACCCTAAAGGAGGAAGAAAACTGACCACTGGGATTGACGAAGTGGAAATTCAAAGAACCAAAATAAAAAAAACACCCTAGAAAGAAAGAGAGATAGAATGAGGGCAGCGGGAAAGCACTGGGCTATAACAGTTCTTGTTGAAGCCAGCATCCTGTTTGAGTCAATGTAGATCAAGGGACCTGATAGAAGAACTGAAACTGCCCAGTTTTTTAGCAGAGAAAATGCAGCAGAGTTATATAAAAAGGAGTTATCCTTCAATAAAGTTTTAAATATAAAGTCAGGCTACAAAAATATATTCACAAAAAGAGGAAGACAAAACAGTCATGTGCTAAAAAGCACTGACAAGAAGAAGAAGAAGAAGAGGAGGAGGAGGAGGAGGAGTTTGGATTTATATCCCCCCTTTCTCTCCTGTAGGAGACTCAAAGGGGCTTGCAATCCCTTGCCCTTCCCCCCTCACAACAAATACCCTGTGAGGTAGGTGGGACTGAGAGAGCTTCGAGCAACTGTGACTAGCCCAAGGTCACCCAGCTGGCGTGTGTGGGAGTGTATAGGCTAATCTGAATTCCCCAGATAAGCCTCCACAAGCCTCCACCCGGTTCCTCCAGATTAGATACACGAGCTCTTAACCTCCTACGCCACTGCTGCTCCTACGCTTACACAAATAAACAAAATGAAAAAATATAGCAGCACAGCAGCATACAATAATGCAGCATAAGGACAAGAGCAATAGGTAGAGGAGTGGAGTAAAGGAGGAGAGGGAAGGAGCATGAAAGCTGTAATATACAGCATTGAAGGCTACCCTCAATCAACCAATTAACTGCCCAGCTGCCCTGCATTACCATACAGCAACCAAATGGTGCAGCTATCTTGCTCCTGCAATTACTTATACAAGGGATGCCGAATATTCTAACAGAACCAAGCATCACAGCGGTGTGGAAACATGGCCGCCTGGGCACTGTTCGGCAGTACCCTGAGTTTCCACAAGTTTCAAGTGTGACGGCTTTCAGCTTCAGCAGGGCTGAGACTGCAGAAGCCCCAGAGAAACAGCTCCGATCCTCAAAAGCTGCCAATAATTCATTTCACACCATTGATTCTGGGGTGCAAATATTCCTCATCGTTATGAATTTCCCAGTGGAGGCAGAGAGCCAGAGAGAGGCAGATGCTGTTCAGGCAGGCTGAGAGCAGATTACCTAGCATTAAATTAGGATAAATAACCTGTCTCTGATGTGGAACAGGAAAGGTCTCTCTAAAATCTGTGGAAAGGGACCATTCTGGGAAAAGTGCTACTATTCACTGTCCTTCCACAGGTCTGTGACTTTCAGTGGGAATACGTGATGCTGTTCCATGCGAGAAGCATCAGTCATGTGCCAACTGCATGAAGAGGGCGGCCTGGAAAGAGCATGGTCTTGTGACATGGCTGTGGGAAAAGACGGACAATTGTTGGCCTCCAGATTCAACATTTGAGCCACTGGGCAACACAGCATTCATATATACACAAATTTGCATGTCCTGATACCTCATTCTGACTTTCCCCGGCTGGAAAGAGGTAAAAATGACTCCCTCGTCAGCTTTTCTCTTCTAGCTGCCCATTTTTTCCTTTGCAGGGTTGCCCAGAGATGTCTGAAACTCAACAAAAAGCTCAGGGAAAGGGTGCCAACTCCCCATTTAATCCGCTCCATCTCCTCTGCTTTGCGGATTTTGTCAAGCTGTTTTCTTCCATTACAGTATTCACAATGGCTCTTTAGAGGAGGGAAACCGCCGGCAGCAGTGAGGTGAGCTTGCCTCGGTTGCCAACTGTGAAGGGTCTCTTCATCCCACTCCGGAAAGCTCGCTTGGTGCTTTCTCTCAGACCTTTCATTCTTTGTAGCCACCACAACTGACCATCTTGCTCTGTGTGGCTGGAGGTGCAGTCGAGGTTTAGGCCGCTCCGCCGCCTCCCCCTTCTCTGTGGTGCTCCACTTATAAAGAATATGAATAAGCCCCAAGGTAACCTGACAATCCTCATTATGTTTGGCAATCCACGCAACACACAAGAACTGAGGAAAAGCGAGAACCACCTGGCTGGTGCGGAGATTTGTGGGAAGTATTTGGAACTGTCAGGAAACCACACAGCACACCTTTAGAGATGTACCAACTGGGTCCTCAGCAGGGGGCAGTCTGAGAACAGGGCTATGGTCAGTTTCCGGTTTCTGGTTTTTGTTACAATTTTGGGAACAACTGATGACTGAATAAACTAAATAAAAATAATAAGTTAAAGCTCAGGCTTGCCTGAGTGTTAGGTAGAGTTCAAGGGCGCAGTCCGAGAATAGGGCTCTGCTCAATTTTAGGTTTCGGGGTTTTATTAGAATTTTGGAAACAATTTATGACTGAATAAATTAAATAAAAATAATAAGTTAGAGTTAGGGACTGAACCCTAGAACACAACGTAACACTCAGGCAAGTTAGAGTTAGGGTTAAGGCAAGGGCAGGGGCTCGGGCTTGCCTTAGTGTTATGTTGAGTTCTAGGGTGCAGTCCGAGACTAGGGCTATGTCATATTTAGGTTTCGGGTTTTTATTACAATTTTGGGAACAATTTATGACTGAAAAAACTAAATAAAAATAATAAGTTAGAGTTAGGATTAAGGCAAGGGCAGGGGGTCGGGATTGCCTTAGTGTTATGTTGAGATCTCGGGCGCAGTCCGAGAATAGGGCAATGGTCAGTTTCAGGTTTCGGGGTTTTCCCTTAACCCTTGTCCTAATGCAAAACCCCCAAACCTGAAACTGACCGTAGCCCTATTCTTGGACTGCGCCCTAGAACTCAACGTAACACTTAGGCAAGCCTCAGCTTTAGCTGTTGCCTTAACCCTAACCCTAATAATAAGTTAGGGTTAGGGTTAAGGCAAGTGCAGGGGCTCGGCCTTGACTTAGTGTTACGTGAAGTTCTAAGGCACACTCTGATAATTGTGCAGTGGTCAGTTTTAGGTTTCAGGTTTTTGTTCTAATTTTGGGAACAATTCATGACTTGAAAAATTCAATAAAATAATGAGTTAGGGTTAAAGTTAGGGTTAGGGTTAAGGCAAGGGCAGGAGCTCGGGCTTGACTTAGTTCTACGTTGAGTTCTAGGATGCAGTCTGATAATTGGGGTATGGTCAATTTTAGGTTTCAGGTTTTTGTAACAAAATCGGGAACAATTTATGACTGAATAATATAAATACAATTAAAAAGTTAGAGTTGGGGTTCAAGCAAAGGCCAGGGTTAACGCAAAACCCCCAAACCTGTAACTGACCATAGCCCTATTCTTGGACTGCTCTTTGGAACTCAACTTAACACTCAGGCAAGGCTTTGCCTTAATCCTAACCCTAACCCTAACTTATTACTTTTATTGAATTTATTCAGTCAAATTTTTTCCCTAAAATTGTTATTAAAACCCCAAAACTTGAAACTGACCATAGCCCTTTTCTTGGACAGCGCCCTAGAACTCAATGTAACACTAAGGCAAGCCTCAGCTTCTGCTCTTGCCTTAACCCTAACCCTAATCTATTTTTAATTTTTTTTTTTACAATTTGGAAACAATTTATTACTGAAAAAATTCAATAAAAATAATAAGTTAGCATTAGGGTTAAGGCAAGGGCAGGGGCTTGAGATTGACTTAGGCCATTTCTGCATAGCCACGCTGGGGAGTGCATCGGCGTATACAATGCCGACGCATCCCCCCGGGACCCTTCGCATGAACGGTCCCGGTAGGGGCAGGGAAGATGGTGCAGCGCTGCACCGTCGCCTGATCGACGTACCTTCCCCGCGACCTTCTGCCGCGTCGTCCAGGCCAGGGGACATGCCCCCTGTGCCCTGCGCGACAGCTCTGGAGTCGCAGGGCAGGGGAGGCATGTCCCCAGGCATGGGCGACGCGCCGGAAGATCGCAGGAAAGGTACGTCGATCAGGAAAGGGGGGATGGTGCCAGCTGCTGGAAACAGCGGCTTCGCGCCACTGGGGGGGAGCGAGGGCAGCATGGCTGCGATGCAGCTGCGCCCCCACGCAAACAGCTCCCTAGGAACGGTGTTTTTGCCGTCCCTAGGGAGCTGTAAATGGCCCGTGCGGAAAGGGCCTTAGTGTTACGTTGAGTTCTAGGGCGCACTCTGATATATGTGCGGTGGTCAGTTTTAGGTTTCATGTTTTTGTTCTAATTTTGGGAACAATTTATGACTTGAAAAATTAAATAAAAATAATAATTTAGGCTTTGGGTTAGGCTCTTGCCATGAATCATTTCGAGAGAGTGAGTGGGGATTGATATCATAGTAAAGAGGGCGAATTAAAATGTTGTAGGTGATTTGTGTGGAAAGGGCCACCCTATTCCTCTTGGGTGTTCTTAATAATATTCAGCCTTTGAGTCCCTGCACTGTTTAAAAACATGGAGACATCGGTCTAGTAAGCACAACTGCATTATGGAGGGCTGTTCAGCATCTTAGAGGCCAATGAAAAGACTCCATAGGCTGGTGTTGGCCCAGTGGTGGGATTCTATTAATTTATGAAACTGTTCACGCCCCCCCCCCCCACTTACCTGGCTGCTGCGGAGGAACGTGACTGGCCAGGGGAGGTGGAAGGTGAGGAAACGCAGCGGCGGCAGCTTGGTCTGGAAGGGAAAGTGAAGGGACTTTCTGAGCCCCAGAGTGGCCTGGTGTCTTGCCGCCAGGCCGCTCTGGAAGTCAGAAAGCCCCTTTGCTCACCCTCCCCTGGAGTGGTGGGATTCAGCCAGTTAGCTATTGGCCGAACCGGTGCGAATTGGCTAAATCCCACCACTGTGTTGGCCCCTCTGGCTCACAAAACTGGTGTCTTCAGAAAGCAAGCGCTAGGACACAGAGCACCTGAGACAGCCAGTGCCCCCACTCTGTCCCCTAGCACTGACCCCAACTTGACATTAGTTGCTGCTAGCAGTTTGAGCAAGTACTGTTCTCGCCTGCCAGCAATTTCAGGGATAATCACAGCACTTTCCCCAATGACAGGCACTCTTGTTGAAACACAATTTCTGTCACAAAGAAAATGTTATTATAGCAATTGCCGCGACTGGTTTATTGCAGGGGACAACATGAGACACCACTAGAAAAGAGGAAATGATGAGACAGAAGAAAAACAAACAGCCATTCAGCTGTTGTGGACATCTTGCCTGAAGGGGATCCCAAACTCGTGAAAATTCCTAGATCAGCCTGCTGGCTGGTGAGGCAAGGGTTGCCAACTCTGGGTCGGGAAATTCCTGGAGATGTGGAGGTTAGAGCCTGGGGATGGTAGGGGAAGGGACTTATGTAGAATACAATGTCATAGAGTCTATCTTCCAAAACTGTCATTTTCTCCAGGGGAACGGATCTCTGCCATGTGGAGATCAGTTGATCTCTCTGGAAGATCTCCAGGCACCACCAGGAGGGTGGCAAGCTTAGGTGTGGCCTATGCAGCAGGCGATAACAAGGCTGGCTTAGCAGCATTGCAAAGTCTTAAAAATCCCACCGCTGCCATAGAATCAGCATGTGGACTGGAGGCTGGTTGCTAACTTCCAGGTGGGGCCTGGAGAGCTCTTGGAATTACAACTAATCTCTAGATGATAGAGATCAGTTTCCCTGGAGAACATGTCTGCTTTGGAGAGTGGACTCTATGGCACTATACGCAACTGAGGTCCTCTCCAATCACTCTTTTTCCTGGGTGGAGTTACCAAGTCTGGTGCTAAACCTCTCTGAATACATTATGTGGAAGGAAGCTGAAGAGTTTGGATTTATATCCCCCCTTTCTGTCCTGCAAGGAGACTCAAAAGGACTTACAGTCTCGTTTCCCTTCCCCCCTCACAACACACACCCGGTGAGGTAGATGAGGCTGAGAGAGCTCCGAAGAATGTGACTAGCCCAAGGTCACCCAGCTGGCATGTGTGCTGGCATGCACAGGCTAATCTGGTTGACCAGATAAGCCTCCACAGCAGAAGTGGCAGAGCAGGGAATCAAACCCGGTTCTCCAGATTAGAGTGCACCTGCTCTTAACCACTACACCACGCTGCTCTTAACCACTATGCCATGCTGAGCATTTGGTCTGCTCCATTTCCATCCCTGCGGAGGGAAACCTTGGCATTTGTGCATGAAGATTACCTCCAGGGGAGGAGGTGGCTAGTTATGTTCTGTTCTTGTGAAAAGAAGAGGCTATGGAGAGCTTTGGAACCCGTTGCGCTGTTAGACGACGGGCTTTCATTTATGCAGACTCAAGATCCATCGCTGGGGGTTGAGGAGGGAAGCGATGAATGGAGTAATTTTGATTACTTGGATGGCGCGGGGAAAAGAGGCGATCACATCCGAACAAATCCTACCTGCCTTTGAGATAGGAGTGCAATTATGGGACAATAAGGGCTACAGAGACGAGGCTATTGTATTCGCATTGAAGAAAGTCAAGCAGAAATTGGCATAGGAGAGGGAAAAAAAGGGGCGAAGAAATTGTATTATCTCAACAGCAAGGATGCTGCAGAAAACTTGCAACATCAAAGCGGCAACGGAGAAGGAATTTAAGCGGCAGCACCTTCTGATAAGGGAGAACAGCATTGGCCACGGAACAAAGGCAGGGAAGATGGGCCGTAGTGCGGTTCCTGTGCCTTGCAGTGGCAGAAGAAGAGGGTTTGGGAAAGCAATTAGTGTTGAGAAAGGAGCCAGCTAACTTATCCCTGAAAGGGAAGGGAGACAAAAGGCAGCTCCCAGAGTCATCAAGGACATTTTCAGTGGATGCCAACCACCAGGTAGGGCCAGGGGATCTCTAGGCATTACAACTGACCTCCAGACCACAGAGATCAGTTCTTCTGGAGAAAATGAATGCTTTGGAAGGTGGACTGTATGCCCTTATTATACCCCACCAGGGCCCTTATGTTCCCCAAACTCTGCTTTCCCCAGCTTCTGCCTCTCAAATCCCCAAGAATTTCCCACCCTGGAGTTGGCAACTGCTCCAGAATTTCTCGAGCTTTGCTTATTGGCACCGAGAGAATTGTGGGAATATTCAGACAACAAACTTAAACTGGTTTAAATTGGGGTGACTGCCACAGCTTTACCCCAGACAACTGTCATTTAGGGGGATTTGATGAGGATTCTCTTGGGTAGATTCCGCATGGGCCAAAAACAGCGGTGTGAAAATGGTGTAGAACGGTTAAAATGGTGTAAAAGGGTTTTCGCACCGTTTTCACACCACTGATTTTGGCCCATGCGGAATTCACCATGGTTGCCTTAGAATAAATGCTGAAGAAGGCCCCCCCCCCATCAGAAACCCTTGTGCAGTCTTGGCAGTGAAACCAACTCTCCAGGAATCTGCCAACCTGGAGGTGGGAACCCATGGGGATGTGCTCTGGCTCCCGGGCTGGTGTGGAACCCCCTGCAAGGTCTGTAGCAACAAATAAAAGCCCCCCTCATAGAAGCTATCTAAAAATAAATAGGCGAGGGACACCAGAGAGTGAGCTCCAAAAATGGCACTTGGGAGGAAGTTCAAGGATGACAGAGCAGCATGGAAAACATCTTAAAAAGACCGCACAGCAAGTGAAGCTGTAACCCCCATGCTCAGAATGGGTTGACCCAGTAAGGGGTGGAGACTCAAAGCAGCAAGAGGCTGCAGCAGACCTCATGTAGTTTGGAGGAGACAAGGCTACCAGACTCGGACCTTGATTTCTATAAGCCCTTAACACCTTGTTAAGGTAACTGCAATGATGTTGGGAACTACTGGGAAGGTGGTAGTTTATTTTTGCTATGTTGTAAATGTTGGAGTTTATTGTTTCAGGGTTTCTTTTTATGTTTGTAATGGGTGAGAGTTCTCCTGGAAACCATCACCATGTTGAATCCTGTTCACCAAGCCCTTGGAGTCTTCAGGAGCCAACCCACTTGCAAGAAGAAATGGACTTGGCAGTATCAGTAGACTGTAACTATAAGGACTTGAAAATGCAACCTGAACAGGACCTTGAAGTGTGATGTTAAATGTTGATGTTTGATGTTATATGTTAAGAAAGTAAACCCTTTTGTTTTTAAAAATTTGTTGTTGCAAACTCATTCCAAGTTCTGCCCCACAGAACCCACAGATAGAGGTTACAAAGCCATTTTGAAAATGTTTTAGCCTAAAGAATTGTATTAAAGGGGATGCACTAAAAACATTTTGAGGCTGCAAACAAAACATTTTGGGAACCACAGGGGGCAAAAACAATGTGGAACTCCATGGAGGAAACATATTATTTCCTGCTTGAAAACATTTCAAAAGATTTCTCCTGCTCACCCAGATTTTGGCACCTTTTCTTCCAGTGACCTCTTTCACTGTTTAGGTATTCAAAACCATGTTTGCTGTATGTACGGAAGCAGGATTGCATCCACTGGTGCTGATCCACACAAAAGCAATAATTGTAACAATAAGAGTGAGTAAACAGCAGTCACTGTGTTATTTTCTTGAAGGACATTGAAAGAGGAGACCAGTCTTGGCCAAAGTGAAAACAGCTCTAATCTAATTTTCTTTTCTTTTCCAAGAAATTAAGAAGCTCCCTGTTCGCATTGGAAGTGCTCCTGTAGGCCTTCAAACTGCTCCCTGTATTAAATACACAAAATTGCTGGGTACTGAAGGCCAGACTAATATTGTTATAGAAGCGCAGGAGGTTGCTATGAGCTGTATTACATGTGGTCTAATGAGAGTTGCTTTTCAACATAACCTTTATCCAAACAGTGATTCCAATCCCTGAATTAAATCAAATGAAAACAGTGTATTCATTAAAAATAATAAATTTGAGTTGATTTAATTAAAACAGTTAATTAAAACAATAATTAAAGCATGATTTGTGAAATTATCCACATTCATATGCAACACATCCAGACTAATGTAATTAGAACTGAGTTGAAGAAATCCAATTTGGGTTAACTTCAACTGGAATTAGCTCCTAAGGAAAACACAGAGATCTAAAGACTTCAACGCTAAAGGACCAAATTTGTCAAATAAAATATTTTAAGTAATTATTGAAATCTCTAAATGTACTGAAATATCCATTGTCTGGGCCTAGACATTTATCATGTATTTATCATTTTATTTAATCCCATTCATCCAAATTCATTTATGTAGATGTCCCGTTTTACAGACATGGACTCTGTTGAAGTCTTCAGGCTAAACTTATCAGCTCTGCAATTCTTGGCATAATTATTTCAGCTCCACGTAGAATTCTAACTTTGCACTTGTCATGCATAGTCCCAATGCCTTTCCTGCTATAGCAATCCTTAAAGTGTTTTCCATTTCTGCCTGGAGGCCGCCCCTTAACCCTGACACCCGGTGGCGGCTCTCCACTGATTTCTGCTTCAGAAATCTTAAAAGGCTGTTCTTGTTTTCACTGATAAAAATGGCAGCGTTTTGCAGCAATGCCTGTGAAAATCTTCTGCAGCATTTTGGATCATTAGGATAAAATATGGCATCACATTTGTAGAAGACTTGCTGGAAACAGAGGCTATTGGGAAGACTGCAAATCTTCCTCTGTGCAGAGGCACGTGGAACACAGTGAACTGGCACACGCATACAGCAGTTCCCCTGCCTGCATGGTTTATGCCAGATGTAGGCCATCACCTAGGGGAGTGTTGGGTTGGTTCAGTCTGGCCCATGACTTCATGTAGGGTTGCCAACTCTGGGTTGGGAAATTCCTGGAGGTTTTGGGAATGGAGCCTGCAGAGGGCAGGATTTGGGGGAGAAAGGAACCATGGCACTATATAATACCATAGAGTCCATCCACCAAGGTAGCTATTTTGTCCCGGTGAACTGATCTCTGCAGCCTTGAGATCAATTGTAATTTCAGGAGATCTCTAAGCACTGCTGGTGTAACCTCTATCTGTGGGTTCTGTGGGGCAGAACTTGGAATGAGTTTGCAACAACAAAATTTAAAAACAACAAAATGGTTTACTTTCTTAACATATAACATATAACATCAACATTTAACATCACACTTCAAGGTTGCATTTTCAAGTCCTTATATTTACAGTCTACTGATACTGCCAAGTCCAATTCTTCTTTGCAAGTGGGTTGGCTCCTGAAGACTCCAAGGGCTTGGTGAACAGGATTCAACATGGTGAAGGTTTCCAGGAGAACTCTTACCTATTACAAACATAAAAAACCCCTGAAACAATAAACTCCAACATTTACAACATAGCAAAAAATAAACAACTACCTTCCCAGTAGTTCCCAACAATATTGCAGTTACCTTAACAAGGTGTTAAGGGCTTATAGAAATCAAGGTCCGAGTCTGGTAGCCTTGTCTCCTCCAACTACATGAGGTCTGCTGCAGCCTCTTGCTGCTTTGAGTCTCCACCCCTTACTGGGTCAACCCATTCTGAGCATGGGGGTTACACTGGCAGCTGGCAGCTGCTGTAGGGCTGGTCCAGGCACCACTTAGTATCAAGTTCTACTTAAACCAGTGGATTTATTTGTTCGATTAATTTATTACAAAACATATGTCCTGCTTCTCTGGTCATCAACAGTGGTTCAAGGTAGCTTAGAAAACTCGGTATATTTTGACACAGAAACAAAACATGCAAAACAGATAAACTATTTACTACACCAGCGTGGTGCAGTAGTTAAGGTGCCAGGTTAGCACAGGTCCAAAACCTCACTGCCACCGTGGAAACTTGTTGGGTGACCTGGAACCAGTCACACACTCTCAGCCTTGATCCTGGCAAGGACTTGGATGGGAGACCTCCAAGGAATACGGGAGTCATGAGGCAGGCAATGGCAAACCACCTCTGAATGCATCTTGGCTTGAAAACCTGAAGGGTTCGCCACAAGTCTGCTGTGATTTGATGGAAAACAGAAAAGTCAGACTGCAACAATTCCAACGCAGGCATCATTTAAAGATTTTTTTTTTTGTTAAAAAAATAGTGCAGCTTTACAAGATGTCCTGAAATGGGCTTTCTAGGGCTTTTGGAGAGGCCTAATGTTTTTCAGTTTTATATCTGCATTTTAAGGTGTTTTTAAAATGCTGGCTTTTTAATATGCCATTCTGGATGCCATGTTGGGAGTCAAAAGGCATGGCCATGTTTTCAATAAATGAAAAAGATATAAATTGTGAATGGGGGTGCACCTGCAGCTTCATATCCAGATAAGGAAAAATTGCAAATGTCCATTTATCAATGGAAGTGAACAACAGTGGTTATCAAAGGTGATGAGTTGCTTCGGTCAGCAGTAAAAGGGCACACTGCAATTTAAAAAAAGCATAGAGCTGCAGCACTTCATAGAGAACCTAGCTTGTGAATGTCAACGGGTTCCCAGTTGCAGCTTTGTATGTTAGATTGTCCACAAGGCCCTTGATTTGATGAGTCCAAACAGTTCTTTGCTTGATCTTGTCCAAATCCAACAGAAGGTCACAGCCTGAAAGGTTATCTACTTTTCCTTTTGAGATCTCCTAGGCCCCAATTGAGCAGCAAAATATAGACACTGTATGCAAGAATGGTGAATTCTGCACAGCACGAATATAATGTCTTTAGGACATTATAAAAAGCGTTTCGAGGAAGAACTTCACACAGCTCTCTTCCCTGAAACAAGTTAAGCACATTATATTCCTCTTAACCTGGGTTTTTCAAACATCGTTAAACTAGCGATCTTTTTCCCCAACCCGGGTTGAAGACGATTCCTGCCTACTGAGCTAATGCAAGTGTAACCCCCATGCTCAGAATGGGTTGACCCAGAAAGGGGTGGAGACTCAAAGCTGCAGAGCTCATGTAGTTTGAAGGAGACAAGGCTACCAGACTCGGACCTTGATTGGTATAAGCCCTTAACACCTTGTTAAGGTAACTGCAATGTTGTTGGGAACTAGTGGGAAGGGAGTTGTTTATTTTTGCTATGTTGTAAATGTTGGAGTTTATTGTTTTAGGGTTTTTTTAAATGTTTGTAATGGGTGAGAGTTCTCCTGGAAACCTTCATCATGTTGAATCCTGTTCATCAAGCCCTTGGAGTCTTCAGGAGCCAACCCGCATGCAAAGAAGAATTGGACTTGGCAGTATCAGTAGACTGTAAATATAAGGACTTGAAAATGCAACCTGAACAGGACCTTGAAGTGTGATGTTAAATTTTGATGTTATATGTTAAGAAAGTAAACCATTTTGTTGTTTTTAAATTTTGTTGTTGCAAACTTATTCCAAGTTCTGCCCCACAGAACCCACAGATAGAGGTTACACAAGCAGGCAGCAAACACCTTATTTCTCCCATGCAAGCCTCTTACTTTCATTCCTAGAGGGCTACACAATATTTTATACTGTTGGCTTGATTGACTGTAGTGAATTAGGTGTAGCTGGCAGTCCTAAGCCATCAAAATGGGGCAGATGTGTTTAGAAATCACATAAAGCTTCTGTTCCAGTCTTTTAAAATCTGGTTTGAATTGTGTGTGTTGATCAAGCTAGTGCCAGCACATCCTAAGCCTTTGGGTGGGCCATGACCAATCATGATGCTGTGTGTATTAGTGGTTCTAATTTAACACATTTCCAGTTTTACCATCCTTTGAACCCAGTGTGTTTCTAAAAGGGCTGCTTGGATAGTATTTTCCAGAGCTTTTGTTACACATCCCCCCAGCAGATAGAGTTTCTCCTAACTGAAGCACCAAAGGACCCCCTTTTGCTTTCTCAAGAACCAAATAACCAGCCAGGATGGAAAAGAATGTTGATTACAAGCAAATTGCCATAAGAACCAATTAAAAGCATGTCGAGATTATTTTTATTACAAGCAGGGTGTCCCTGAAACTCTCATTTGTGCAAGGAATCATCCACTGCAAAACAAAAACGACCTAAGATGATGCACTCCAAAATAATGAGAATGAGCATCTGATGATGGAACCCAGGAGCTCTGAAATCTGCCCTTGGGACCCCCACTTCCTACTTCCACAATCCAGTCCAGGCAAGACCTTGAGATGTTTTGGAGAGAATTAAGCTAAGTGTTTCGTTATTATTCCCATGTTTGTCCACTAATTAAAAATGTATTGTTTGCTCTCTCTTTGGTCAGTAATAGAACATTCAAGTCACCCCTTTTATGCTCACATTGTTTGGAGGAGAGATCCATGATATTTGTACAATAATTTATTTACAAATGTTCAGGCTCTGTGTGTTTTATGGAATTACAGGTGCAACATGATGGTGGAAAGTCAAGTCACAGCTGGCTTACAGTAACCCTGTAGGATTTTCACGGCAAGGTAAGTTCAGAGGTAGCTTGCATCTACAAAGCAGCCCTGGGTTTCCTTGGTGGTCTCCCATCCAAATGCTAACTGAGGCCAACTCTGCTTTGCTTCCAAGATCCGATGGAATTGGCCTAGGGTGGATCCTCCAGATCAGCTGCCACAGATAGACCTGCTCCTGTAGTGGAATCTGTTTAGTTTTGCCACAGTCCCAAGAAAAGGTGCATAAAAGCCAGCATTCTTTCTAAACTTTTCTTGAATAAGTTCAGGACAATTTTGGAACATTCAATGCTTGTAGTCAGTTATGACTTCCACACATTTTTGAAGTTACGATTTTTTTTCCATTTTGGAGTTTAAAGGGTTGAAATCGGGATCTCTTCAGTGTCAAACCCCAGAGGAGGGCTCACAAGTTCTGGGTTGGGGCTGTTTTTCCAGTGCAAAAACTTCACTGAGTGGCTGACATTACAGATCTACTTGTCATCCCGGCTTAAACAAAAACATAGGTTTCCTTACTCAGTACAAGCTAAGATCCATTTTTTTTAGAAACCTTAGCCAGCTGTTGTTATTTAGCAGACTATAACCTTGTACCAATATCAGTTCATTTTCACTTAAACTTTCTGCTTATCTGTCCTAACCTCTGACCCCCTTCACCATCCATTAGGTGTAACTGCTAATTCTGTTGCTTTATGTTGGGACTAATCACACCTACCCTTTCTATGGCTTCCATTTTGCTCTTACATTGAGATTTATGATTGAAAGACGTGCAGTGTAATTCATGCGGTGGGAATGCCTGTCTATACTCCAACCAAAAACTGCAGACTCATAAATTCACACCAAGCCTGGCCTCGTCCCTCCACCCTCCTCCCCCACAGCAGTTCTCCAGTATGGTTTCCCATCAAATATCTATCTAACAAAGTGGGCTGTATGATCCAGGAAAGCTCACATTGAAATAAACGTCGTTAGTCTTCATGGTTCCACGAGACTTTTGCTTTATACCTAAAATCCATGACGTGTTCTCTTGGACAAATGTGTATTCTTTTGGATCGAGCGACTTCCCGTCAGCCTTTCAAAGAATGACCAATTATAAAATAAGCTGGAGGAATAAACACCCGGAGTCGCTGCCAAAACACTGCTCAAGCCCGGCTCGCTGTTTGTTATACAATGCATGTTGATAACTGTTCACATAATAACTATCCATCTCCCCATTGTCAAAGTGCAAGGTTCTCCACTCGGCTCAATTCTCTGGATTGTATGGGAAATAAGTTATGTCGATAGGATAAACGCCGCACTAAATTACATCAAACGGCAGTTGGCTAATGGAGCGTTAGATACGTGTCACCAGAAGACTCATTCTTTACTTCTCCAGCAAAAGAGCCCAGCACAAGCGGCCATCAAAAACCTGACAGACGAGTCTGGGGACTCATCGCCAGCTCTGGATGATTGCAAATAATCTATAATTGCATCTACAGGCTCTTGGGTAAGGGCCGTGGATATTCTGCAACCAGAATACCCAGCTGGAAAGGAATTCTGCTGATCATTCCAACAACAAGCATGAACTGCAATGGCTTTCCTTGTTCCTGTTCCTTTGTGTGAGAGCCTCCTAGCAAGTCTGTTTGGAGACAACGGTTGCCAAACTCATGGTGAGGCCTGGAGATCTCCTGGAATTATAACTTATCTCCAGACTGGAGATCGGTTCCCCTGAAAAAAATGCCTGCTTTGTGTTGGAAGAAAGGGACTTTATGCTGTTTCCTGCCTCATCCTACAGAGGGTTTTTTTTTTACTAGCGAGCTAGTGGCTAGACAGGGACTTAGGAATTTGTCACCTTTACTCTATCAGGACCTTTACTCTATCCCTTTGATGTAGACTGATACTCTTAGGGACTTCCTCCCGCCTTCTTCTCTGAACATCTCCATCTTACCTTCACCACGCCTAGGGAGAGGATGTGTCTCCTACGCATCCGCCTCCATCCAGCTAGATTAGAATAGATAGTGAACCTGTCTCTCCACCTTTCTATCCAGAATGGAGTTCACTAATAAATACTCTTTTCATTAGATTAGAAACTACAAATGACTCTGACTTTCTTTTGTGTCTGAAGTTCTCTCTAGCAAGCTCAGCCACACGTGTGTGCTCAGGTAAGCTTCCCTGTGTCCAGCCTCTGTGCCGCTCTGCTACTTTTCAAGGGAAACACACGCACCAGGTGTGGTTCTCCCAACACTTTGAAGGTTAGAGTCTCCTCTCCCCAAACCCATTCCCTACCCACCAGGCTCCACACCCAACATCTCAAGGAATTCCCCAACCTGGATTTGACAACCCTATTACATACCTCCAGTAGAGACTTCACTTCACTGGTGCTCAGCGCATGGGATTGGTGAATATCTTGGTTGAGAGCTGGTGGACTCTAATCTGGAGTACTGGGTTTGATTCCCCACTCCTCCACCAGAGTGGAACACTCTTAACTGGTGAACTGGATTTGTTTCCCCACTCTTCCAGTCTGTTGAATGACCTTGGGCCAGTCACAGTTCTCTCTGAACTCTTTCAACCCCACCTAACTCTCAAGGTGTCTGTTGTGGGGAGGGGAAGGGAAGGAGCTTGTAGCTGCTGTGAGAAAAGCGGAATATAAATCCAAACTCTTCCTCTTCTACTCATTCTCAGAGCACTGCTTGTGACTGACCTAGACAAATGCAACTCAGTACATTGTGTGATGGCCTACTGTGGGGGAAATACATCTCCTGGCTTTGTGGTTGGTCTGGGCCTTTGAAATTGGTGGCCTGTGCTTGGTTTGGTGGGCTGCAATTCCAGAAAAACCTGCCTGCTTTATTCATACCAAGCATGTAAGAAGAGCCTTGCTGAATCACACCAGAGGCCCATCCAACCTAAACATAAGAACAAGCCAGCTGGATCAGACCAGAGTCCAACTAGTCTAGCTCTCTGCTACTCGCAATGGCCCACCAGGTGCCTTTGGGAGCTCAGAGGCCAATAACCTAGCATGCTGTTTTCAGCAAAGGCCAGCTATATAGAGGCCAATAATCAAAGTCAGCATTGCCTGCTTATAAATGTAAAAAAAAGTTCTCAGAGGAAGAGTCTCCCCAGTGTGGCCTTCCTCTGAACATGATTGTCACCATCTTTTTCTATCTGGGGCCACTCCCCACTTACCTCTTCTGATTGCAACCCCGCAGCGACCCCGCGTAGAAAAGCCTCCGTGGCTTTTGACCACGGAGACATTTGTTTCCCACACTGTTCAGGCTCCCTGGCTTAGGCAAGAGGGGTGCCAAGGGAGAAGCGCTCCCCCAGACCTGCTCTTGCGGCAGCGCGCGCGCGCCCCCAGCCCGGCCCCCGCCCGCCCGCCCTCTTGCTCACGTGCCCACTGTGGCCCCCACCGACCTGCCAGGCTGTTGTAGCAGTCGGCCTCTGCTCATCGCTGAGTCCGGCCGCGTCGTCGCCGCCGCGGCGCTCCTCCTGGGCCAGCAGCAGCAGCAGCCCCTTCAGCTCCAGCAGCGCCCGGTGGTACTTGCCGCGGGGTTTTTGAAAATGCTGCTCTTTCTTGAGGACCTAATTTGCCGCGCGGCAAGGAGGTGGGAGAGCGGCAAATTCCAGGCAGCTGCGCAGTGGGCACTGGTGACGTGGGGAATGTCCAGGATCCCCGTGTCTTTTAAAGAGGTGACCCCATGGCTTATGGTGAGTGGGGAGTGGCCCCTGGTCTTTCTGGTGATAGCTAGGGAGGGAGGCAGCTCTCGGCTGGACCTGCCTTCAGGCTTAGTGGTGAAGAGATGCTCAGTGGCTTAGTCTCTGCACTTGAGTTTCTCAGATGAAAAGGTCATGGCAATTCAACTCTCCCATGAGCAGACTAGTTAGATAGCAATTTGCAATCCAGGCTATTGGAGAGTGCACGCATGACGTTATGTTCATTCATTGCACCCTTTCATCTTCTCCCAGCATGGCAAATCTGCTCCTTTGGCCCATTTGTATAAATATCTCATCTCCGTTTCTCCAAATATGACTTCTAATTCATATCACAACGGACCCTGGCCTTTTGCTGAATTAATTCTACGTGCCTTTTTTGCAAGCGCTTTGATTTTCCAACAGGCTTCTGTGCTGTTACGATTAAAACAAAATTACGCTTCCTTGGGTTGAAAAGGGAATGGAAGAGAAAAATCTGATGCAAAGCTATTTTTGTTATTTCTGGTGTGAAATTAAATGGAGAGATCCTTAAACTGCCGGGTGTCCGGGTGTATGCATTAGACATTGTTAAAAAAGCAATGAAAAAAGGACATTAAATGGAACTGTTATAAATACTTATTTCTATATGACATAATAAATAGCGTGGCTAAAATTGCCAAGTTCCAGGCAGCACCTGCAGATCTTCCAACTCAGAGTTGGCAACCTTAAAATATAGCACCAACCCACTGGAGTTGGGTTGCATAGCAATTTTAACTCTCTCTCTCTCTCTCTCTCTCTCTCTCTCTCTCTCTCTCTCTCTCTCTCACACACACACACACACACACACACACACACACACACACACACACACACACACACAGGTCCTGGGTCCAGGAGTTTCTTAATAAACCAAGGCTTGTTGTGAGCAAGATGTGTAGCTCCAGACCTTTGTTCTGTTGCACCACAGCTGAGGAATGAAATTTAGGCAAGGAACATAATGCCTCTGAAGCTAGTATTTTCAGTTGTGGGTGCAGAACTCCATATCCCACCTGTAGGTTGGCAACTCTCATGTCCTGAGCTCCACCAAGCCAGCCATGAAGAAGAAGAAAACGTATTTGGATTTATATCCCGCTTTTTTCCTCCTGTGCGGAGAGTCAAAGTGGCTTACAAGCTCCTTTCCCTTCCACTTCCCACAACAGACACCTTGGCCCTCTCCGCACACACAAGGCAACTTAGGTTTGACTCGTGTCCGCGGAAATCGTTACCTGAGCTTGACTCCTCCATTTCTCCGCACAGCAGCTGACTCGTGTCTTCAAAGCCGAGTTCAGAGGGCGGGATTACCTCCTCACGTCTTCCGCTCCTCATTCCCGATTGGCTGCCGTTCTATGGTGGGAAACGTGAGTGCGCGTCCCTTTTTTTCGTTTACCGACATAGGAGCTATGTAGGAGGATTTTTTAAAAAACCATGCTTCTGGCTGCCACCACGAGTCTCCCGTTCTGCACATGGCTGAAAATACTGCACTGTGATTGGCTGGCTGGCAGAGTTGAGGCGAGGGAGATTCCGCACTCCGTGGCTTCGGCTTGAGTGCAACCCGAGTTTGCCAGGAATTTCTACCTTCCAGTCGAACTCAAAAATTTAACGGTGAGAGGGGGGTGAGTTGAGTCAGACACAAGTCCAACGCTACGGCTGTGTGGAGTACCCGGGTCGGACCCAAGTCGAACTAAGGTCGAATCCTACAGTGCGGAGGGGCCCCTTGTGAGGTTGGTTTGGCTGAGAAAGTTCGGAGAGAATTGCGACTGGCTCGGGGTCATCCAACAGGAAACAATTCTGATTCACCAGATAAGAGTCCGCAGCTCATGTGGGGAAGTAGATAATCTAACCTGGCTCTCCAGATTAGAGTCATCCTGCTCCTAACCAGAGGTGGGATCCAGCAGGTTCTCACAGGTTCCCGACAGTAGGTTACTAATTATTTGTGTGTGCCAAGAGGGGGTTACTAATTGGTGATTTTGCCACGTAATTTTTGCCTTAGTTAAGTCCCTCCTCTGCTCCTCAGCAGTAGCGCGCAGAACTTGAAGCAGTCTAGCAGGAGGTGCACCAGCGTGCATGGCAGCCTGCGCCTGCCTGCATTCGTTTCCCGCCCAAGGACCGGCGCAGCGGCTGTGCCCTTGCCACAGCCCAGCCCAGCAATGCCCCGCCCCTGGAATGCCTGGCCACACCCCCGTTGTGCCCCGCCCAGCCCCATTGGCGCTACGCCACTGTTTGAATCTCACCACCATGGGAACCTGTTACTAAAATTTTTGGATCCCACCACTGCTCCTAACCGCTACACCATGAGGCTTTCGCCATTCATTCTTTTTGGCTGTGCTCAATATTATAAAGAAATGTGGCCAGTGGTGGGTTTAAGATTTACTGAAACCTACAACACCAGCACAAAAAAAATCATGCACATTGGTGGAAACACTGTTGGTAGTGGGAAAAATAATAGCCAGCTGGCCTTTAGGGACTCTGCCAGCCACCTCCATCGAAACGTGCCGACTTGTTTACATTGAAAACGAGAGGTGAAATGATAGGATATTATGCTAGCAGTTTATGGACAATTAAATTTAAATACTGTACTTGAACTCGACTGACAGGGCTCGGTTAAACAAGCCGCTTTGGTATCTGCTCTGGTTGAGGGGGAGGCATTCACCGTGGCAGAGGAGAGAATCCAGGGGGATTAATGACCCCGTGTAGCAAGAGAGGAGGTGAGCAGCAACAGAGGTGAGGAGAGAACAGGGCTTAAATTAAAAAAAAAAGGAAAAGAAAAGGTGGCTTGATTTTTGTATTATTAGGCTTTAAATAATTAATAGGCAAGTTGGGCTCCGTGGCTTCACTTTGCAAGCCCGAAGCCCGGGAAATTTGTGCCAGGGGGCTCCGGGTTGCCTAGCAACCGGCACAGGCCTAGAAATGCACTCGGCCTTATCGCCATGAGGCGTTGGAGTAATTAATATAAACTCATTGCCTATGGCCAGAGCTGTGTAATTGGTGCGTGCACAAAAAGAACCCGAACACTGCAACAAGGGTGGAAGCTGAATTCTAGGAGCTGTA